>NC_000086.7:16836306-19236306 GCF_000001635.26 Mus musculus
GATTACAAACTATTCTACATATATTACAGCACGTGGTTGCCTCTGAAAATGCAAAGCCTTGGATGACATTGTTCATGGAACTGGTTTATTTTAGGAAGTGTTTCAAGGAAACAGTAATGGAAACAGAAAACAGGAAAGCATGAAGAAAGCTATTACCACTAGAGTCTTCAGGGCAGGGTAATGTGTGACACACATCTCACTATTACCCATCCATGGTGCAGAAAGAGAATCACTCATCCACTGGTTCCAAGTTCCAGTTGCTATGTTAAGTTTGCTCACTGTTGTACACTTCCAGCTGACACATCTATGACTGGCAAGAGAGTTTCCTCAGGTCCTAAGCAGAGGTGTCAGGGAACTCTGGGGCAGAGAGTAGAAAGTCCAAATGCAGTGCAAAGGTCCATGAAGTTATTGGTTGACACTTCATTGATGAGAGGTGAGCCAGGAAGATATGAGGCCATGCATTTATGGTATTTGTGGTAGTGTTTTTGTCAGATACTGCTATAAATCCTGGCCATATGCCAGTGAAATCAAAGATAAGCAGGTAATTTTCTAATGTTCTATGGGTCTAAATGCCACTGACAGTATAGCTGAACTCAGGGCTTCTCACTTTCCAAGGTGACTAATGGCCTCTCACATTTACTTAGTGGCTGCAGTGACTTGCTCTGCCTAATCATGTAACTCACATGTTATTGTAATGTTCCTCCTTCATTTTCTCATGATCTAGACTGGCTCAGCTCCAGCCTAGGACAAGTCTGAAGCACCTCATTTTCCCAGCTTTATTAAAGTTGCAGAATACTTTCACATGACATTTCTTATTTAACACTAATATTAACTTTAGAGGAACAGTCTTTCAGTGCTGAAACTGACATCTATATTCCAGAGGTCACTTAGTGACCAAAACAAGGTATTGGTATCTCTGTGCTTTCTCCTCATGAACTAAAAGTCTGAAAACACCTTTGAAGTCAAAATGACTCTCCTACAGATGAAGTGAGCACCTTCTGCCATAGGTGGAGCATGTAATACTCAGCGGATGAAAGCATAATGTCACCTCTGTCTGTTGCAAGGTCACATGACAATGATGTGAGTTGTCAGGAGAAGGCTTAAGTCTTCTAGGTTAGTGAGCAAACAAGAACCAGAGTTACAGCACTAAGTAAGCTATCTGTAAGCTATTTGAATCAATACAAACCTACATCTTGCTCAAGCTGCATGTCTGCCTTGGAGTAGGAGAGGACTCTGCTCTATGGAGTAATGAAGGACTCTTGGCTGATAAAGAATGTGCTGTCTCAAACATTGCCAGAAGAAAAAGAATGCTCTGGAATGTCTCTCCCAGTCAATTTGATTCTTATAAATGAAGTAGATGCCTTACTTTCAGCCTGACTTATTAGCCATAACTGTTCTTGTTACCCCTATACAACCACAGTGCTGCTAGGAAGTAAGTAAAATTTCACAGCACTAAGGACTACAACAATCCAAATCAAGCATAATGATTCATGCCTATAATCTTAGCATTTGAAGGCTAAAGCAGCAGAACTGTCACAAGGTGGAGGCTAGCCTGGGTTACAGGGTAAAACCCTGTGTCAAAACAAGATTACTATAATCATGCAGAAGGAAATTACTCTTAGGGTGTCACCTCTGAGCACTATCAGTCATCACTTGCATTGCCAAAATGAAACCTGAACTTCAATTATTACACACTCAAATTCATGAATTTAAACTCATGCATAATCATTGTCTGAACTTGGGTCACATGAATATAACCCAAACAGTCAGGTCTTACCTTAAATTTTATTAGCATGTAAATCCCATGGCAGACCCACCCAGTGGAAGTTGGACAATCAAAATGGAAAAATGTCCACCTTGTGACTAATGTCTGATAAATCAACTTATAGAAGCAAATAAAAAAAAAACATATATAAACATCCCTGCTCCAAGTACTATTCCTGTGTGTTCCTTATGTAGTAAGGAAGCTAGTGGTGCATGGCTATTCATCCAGCTCTTCATTTACATAAATGATTATGCAGTAAAGGTGCACTGAGAGCTGAACTATTTCCAAGCACTCTAATGATCTTACCTTGAATAAGACATGATTTTTGAATTCTAACAGAAAATGTAGAGATGAAATAATTGTAGTACAGTAAGCCATGGAAAGATTAATGCTAAGAGGTATGTTTGTAGAAAATAGTAAGTTACTTTAATGGAAGTAGAGCACATTATTCAGGGATGTCTGTCCATTGTAAGAAGAAGCTATGGCACGAATAAGCTGTCAAGTACCTGCCTTAGGAAAAGCTAAGCAATGAAGTAACATCAAGGGATGTTTGAAATTTGAGGCTTGGAATGGAGATGGGGGCTGAATCTGAGAGAGCTTAGTGGTCATGATGGTCATGAACTTTGTCCTATCGGATTGGGAGTCCTGACACTGGAAATGTATTGCATGTATGTACAGGTGGGCTTATGTGCATGTGGAAGCCAGAGACCCTTGTCATATGTCATCTTTAGTCACTCTAAGGTTAATTTTTTTTTCATTTGAGACACAGTATTTCTCTGAACTCAAAGCTCACTGATTCAGCTAGCCTGGCTAGCCAGCAAGCCAGAGTCATTCTCCAGCCTTCAAATACTGAGATAATAGGTGAACTCTCCCTTGCCCGAATTTTTATAGGAATGCTAGGGATCCAAACCCAGTCTTCATGTTTGTGCAAGAAACAAGTTACTCACTCTTTCAGTCCTAGTGGGAATCCTCTCAGAATAGGAGAAACATGGAAAAAGAACAAGTAGATTGTCATATCTCTCAAAAGGGGTAAAGCTTTCTAAATGACAGCCATATAAGAGAAACAGAGAGCTCATATGGGTGTTGTTCAGGATCACTATGGCTAGCAAGAGTCACACTAGCTAGAAAAAGAATTATGTGTTTCAGTTTCAGGTTGGAGGCCTAGTCCTTTGGGGTGGGGATGGTGTTAAAGCAGTATCCATGGCTAGGGGCCCGTTTGTCTTTCTCTGTTCTCCCACTCTCGGTTTTTTCTAGATATTGAATGTATATTAAGCAAGTTCTCCATCACTAACTTACCCCTCCTAGCCCAATATTCAAGTCTTAAAGGACTAGGCATAGCGGAATCTATAAAACAGGAGTGAATGATCCTGGTTATGTCTTGTAGCAAAGAGCAGAGACAGTGAGCATGTAGCCAGACTAAACTAGAGTAGCAGGTTTATAAGGTGGGACTTGATCTGGACTCTATACATACCCAGGAGAAGGTTAACTGAGTTTTCAACCATATTTGCTACTAGAATATTATTCCTTAAATCTACTGTTGTGTAGTTGCTGTAAGAAGAACAAAGTAGAAATCAGAGCCAGGCATTACCTAATCAGAAGCAATTTGACATGGAAGCATTCAGAAAATATAGGCTCTTGCTATAAATCTCTGCACACTGTGGATCTACAAAGTAAATAATTTCCCTCCAACCTTGTAGTATCACAAGTTTGCTGGATAGAATTATCTCTGCAGTTCTTAGCAGAGCATACCTATTAACAGCTCTCTCCATGCTGAGCTCTAAGTCACTTTTCTGCCTTATAGCTGGCTCTCTTGTGATGCCACACACCTGGCTGTTCTCATTTATGTGCTTTTAATAAATGCAGGTCCTTTATCTAGAATCAGAATTGTTCATGATGCTATAGAAATGGCTCAGTGGGTGAAGTGCTTTTTTTTGTAAGAAGACTGGAATCCAGATCCCCAGTGCCCATTTCAAAAGCCATGTATGGGAACCTGAACCTGTAATTCCTGTGTGGGGATGTAGAGGCAGGAGAATCCCTAGGGCTTTCCAGCTTGCCAGTCTAGCTGAATCAGTGAGATCCCTATCCACTAAGATACCCTGTCTCAAAGAAAATATGATGGAGAGTGATTGTGAAAGAGGCTGGATATTGATCTCCCACTTCCACAAACACACACACACACACACACACACACACACACACAGATATAAAAAATATAATTAGAGTTATCAGATTTAGCAAGCAAAAGTGCAAGATTTCCAATTTTAATTTCAGGGAAACAATGAGTACATTTGTGTGTTTTATGTAATACCAAGGACAGGCTCACACTAATATTTTCACTGTTCACATGACATTTCAAACTTGTCTACACCATGTCCTGCACCTAACCACCTGCTATGGTTTGCATGTGTTATGCACCCAACCATCTGCTAGTTTTCATGTGTTTGTCCAATATCGTATGTTACAAACATGATCCCAAAATTCATCTGTTCATTGCAAATGGAGCCCTTAAGAAGTGATTTGGAATAAATAAGCTCTTCAAGCTCTTCCTACAATCAGAATGGTGGCTTTATAAGAAGAGAAAGGAACCCAACCTAACATGTTTGCTCTGTCTCACTGACTATGTTATACTGAAGCAATAAGACCCTCATCAGATCAGATGTTAAATAGATGTTTAACCTATGCTCTGGGGCCTGCCAGCCTCCAGAATAGGTCAAGTGCCCTCATATTCTTTATAAATTACCTAGTCTTATATGTTTTGCATAGAAAATTAAAGAGCTTATGACAACCTCTTTACTAGTATGTGTCACTCTTTGTAAAACCTCCCAGAAAGTCCCATGTTGGCCTGGATGCCCTATGCTAAACACCCCTGTCTTTATGTATCATATGTTTCTGTGATGTTATCTTTAGAGACACTGGTGAGCACCATTAGCCTCTATGTTTCTCCATAGCCTGATGAGCATGACTTTTGTATTTCCAATAAAAAGTATGGTAGGTAAATTCAGGTAGGTTAACCTGAATTATGATCTATAGGATTATACAATCAGCCCCTCCTCTGCCCATATCTAACTCCCATATCCCTGGATGCAAACAACTGAGGACCAAAAATATTTGAGAAAACCTGTCTGAACCTAGTACATGCTGACTTTTTCTTGCCATTATTCCTCACATAATAGCAATATAACAGTCATTTGTTTATTGTTTTACTTTCAGTGGGTACATTATACACAATCTAGAAAAGATGTAATGGATATTGTGGTAGTGCATCTCACTATGGTATTGAAATACAATAGGAGCTTGAGCATGGGTGGGTTTTGATATTCAAGGGGATCAGCAAAGTAATTTGCCATGGACACTGAAGTACATCTATATATGTAGCCAGTTCAGTGCCAAAACTACCAGTCCCCAAAACAAATTTGTCAGCACCCTTTCTTTTTCTCAGGTGACAAGAGAAAAGACTTTCTAAGAACTGAGCTTACTTGATATACTGACAATGGGTGAGTGCACAGGGCAGTTGTAAAGAGCTTTACGAAATCAGATTGCCTTCTCCACAAGGCATCAAAGTTCAAAATGGAGAAGTTTGCCCTTGGTGTGTAAAGATAGGCTTGTTATGTGACTTTAGGGGGAAATGTACTACAGATTGCTCAATCCAGTGGTGCTGTTGAAACAATGATAAAATATTCAATAGTCAGTGCTTTGGAGGAAAAAAACACAATTGCAAGCCATTAAACAATCTATCAAGAACGGAACTCATTTTTATGACATTCATCTTTGTGAGCAAGTACCCAGCCAGGAATCAAGAGTGCCCTTTACTTGCTCAGAGCTGCTACTTGACAACTAAATTCAGACTCGGAGAAGTTGAGTTTCCCCAAGACATTGAGCTGATGAGTAACCAAGGCCTAAGGTCCCTTGCTCCTCAGCACAGAGCCCTTGCAAATGTTTACAGAAAGCTCCCAGGAAAGATGCCAGAGTCACTGGAAAATCTGTTCAAATGCTTACTTGAGAAGTCTCAGGATCTTGGGGAAAAAAATCCTTGTTTTTCTTTCATCTCATCTCAGGCACTCATCCTGTTAAAGTGTTCGTCCAATGAAAAGAATGAAAAGAACCCCCACTCTCTGCAACTTACACCTCACATAAAAGAAAAAAGAAAAAAAAAGAAAAAGGAAAAAAATGCTAGTAAGATAAAGGCTGGATGTACTCATTAGTAGATGAAAACTAAACACTGTTATACAGTTACTTTTCCTGCATAAGTTTGAATGTTTCCTTTAAATTATACCTCCCGCAAAATTAAATAAGCAAACAACCCACTTGGTTTTTAGTTCCTCCTACATTAAGAAGATAAAGATAAATATACCCATTTGATACAGGCTTACCCAATTGGGCAATAAAGGGAGGTCGATCTTTACTTATTCATTTTCGTACAACCCCATAGATCTTATTATTACAGTTTATTAAAGTAAAAATAAGGTGAATAAGACAGTTTTTTGCCAGCCAGCCATGATCATGCTATTCAGCTCAAATTATGGCAGTTTTATTACTATCAGTAGCAGAGGTTCAGTGAGATCTCAAGACCTCTGTCCTGGGACCAGGCATTGGTGTTTTGTGAGCTCTACCCCTCAAAGGGCTTCCTTCCCAAGCACTGGAATGTATATACATTCTCTTTGCTGTACTTGTGTTCTGCCCTGGTTGTATTTTTCTAGGATCTCAGAAACCACAAGCATGTAGGCCAAAACTCTTACCCAGAGTAAAGTGGATCATATATCAAGGGTTTTAAGTCTGGAGTTCTTTACTGGCCAGTTCTCACTTAGTTTCCAATTTCCATTTTTACTTAATCTCCTTCTCAGCTATTTAGCGTGTGTTATCCTTATAATCTACAAAGTCTTTGATTGCTCTATAATAACACAGGCTTATCATCTTTCCTTATACATTTATTTCACAAATTTAAAGGTATACAATGCCCTCTAGCTTCCCCCCCCCCCGAACAGGCCAAGTCTCTGTAGTTCCAGGTGGTCTGGAAATTATTATGTAGATCAGGCTGGCATTGAATTCACAGAGATCCATTACAATGCCTATATTTTAATTTTAAAAGGGTAGGCAGGACTATAATGATATTTTTAAATTTTTCTTTTTTAAAGATTCATTTTATTTATATGAGTACACTGTAGCTGTCTTCAGTTATATCAGAGAAGGTATCAAGTTCTATTACAGATGGTTGGGAGCCACTATGTGGTTGCTGGGAATTGAACTCAGGACCTTAAGAGCAGAAGTCAGTGCTCTTAGCCACTGAGCCATCTATCCATCCATATTATGATATTTGTAACCTGTAAAATTGCAGACTAGTATTAAAATTTTGTTTATAATTTAGTGTAAACCTTGTCTAAGGAGCAGCGCACAATATTTATGCATGAAAATGCTATAATTAAACCAATTTTATATGCAAACTAAATTGTTTCATTAAAAAGTAAACTAAACTTCAGACCATATTAAGGAAAAGCAGAAAAAAAATTTCTATTGATTTAACAGTTTTGCTGCAAAGATATAATGAAATGCTTTGTGAAACACCCTGCTCAGAGTCATAAACATTATCAAGAAAAGAAACAAAGCTTGCCCTGTTTTGGGTGTCTCTCAGTGCCTATGACATCTTTAGTTATATCTTGGACAGCAACTGTTTATCTATATTAGAGTTTAATTGAGCATTTTCAGAAAGCACTTTATTCTCTGTTTTTTCACAAATCATCTTTCTTCCATTTTAGAAAGTGAGAACGTTTTCCAAATCAAAACTAGGTTTATTTAGTTTTAGATTTTCTTCCCAAGGTATTTCATGAAAATGTCTTGCTTGATTGACTTTTGTGGTTTGCTTAATTTGATATGGAATTCTTCTAGTGTCTTTGGACTTGACTGAAACATATCCAGAGCTTTAGTGCTCAATTACCCATTTGCCTAATCATTTAATAACTAGCCTTCATTGCATACCAATGAATATTCTAGGCGTTTTTTTTTTACAAGCATCATTTTCTTTAAGTTATACAAAATTACATTGAGCTGCTTAATGTTTTTATCTCATTTATCCCTGGATAAATAAGGATTTAGAATTACATGTATTTTATGTTCTATGGTGACCAAAATCACTAGGAAGAATAATCGCAAAAAAGAAATAGGAGAGTCAGAGAATAAGAAGCAAGAAGCTATCAGAAGCTTTAGTAGTTTTGTTAGTTCCTATTTTCAGGCTCCTTCTGTACACCCACTCTTAAACTTTATATGCCCCAGTACAGGGGAACGCCAGAGCCAAAAAGGGGGAGTGGGTGGGTAGAGGATTGGGGGTGGGTGGGTATGGGGGACTTTTGGTATAGCATTGGAAATGTAAATGAGCTAAATACCTAATAAAAATGGAAAAAAAAAAAAACTTCTCAAACTAGGTTTAAATAGTGTCTGCTATTTACAAATCAAGTCTTTGAGTCTGAGCATAGTTGGCATGCATCTCTTTCATGTCCTACCAGCTATCCAAGAAGCTGAAGCAATAACCCCAAAGTTCAAGATTAGCCTAAACAACTTAGCTGCACTGCATGGTTTTTTTTTCTTTTTGAAAGTGAGAGAATTGTAACTCAGGCTGACCTTGAACTTGCTAGGCAATCTTGATTTCTTGATCTTCCTGTCTTCACATTCCAAGTGATAAGATTACAAACATGTACTGCCATGACCAGCAAGATCATTCCTTGAAAAATAAATTAAGGGCTGAGATATAACTGAGTCATACATTGCTTACCTAGCATTCACAAAGCTCTAGGTTCAATCCCCAGAATGGCCAACAACTAAATGTATATTATAATTCAAAACATGTTCAAGTAAAAACTTCTATTTATTAAATATGTAGGTGTTTGTTACATGAGGAAAGTGAATTTGCATCAGACATAGCCTCCAGTGAGTAGGGTACAGTGTTTTAACACAGTTCAACATCCAGGATGTCTCAATGACTCCAATAGGAAAAAAAGCCTGAGGATTATGGTGGGTGGCAATACAAAAGAGACACAGTCATGTTGAACCATGGACATTGGGAGAATGTATTTAAAATGTATCCTGAACATAAAGCAATCATTGTTCTATCAGTATAAATACACTCTGACCATGGGAGTATCATTCTCTTCAGTGTTATTGTGACTGGTAAGTTGGACATGCTTCAGTAAATAACTTGACATTCATGTTCATGGAACCAACCCTAGTGACACTACATAGTTCACCAAAACCACAAAAGAAAACACATGCAAATAGAAGAGACTTCTTGGAAAGAGGGGGTTCAAAGTAAGTGGGAGGGGTAGAGGAGGATAACAAGGAACGAATGTGATCACAGCACATTGAATACATGTATACATTTGTCAAAGACATTTAAAATATTTTAAAATAAACACAGTAATAAATATAGAATCAAGGGAATAATTTAAGTATTCAATAAATAATTAAATGAAGTAACTTTAAGGTAGAGAAAGAACTTGTATTTCAGACTGATCATGGTGAGAGGAAACACAGTGGGATCTGGGGAGTTCTAGACTGGGGAAGTTAGGGTGAGTGCTATTTAAGACTCACCAACAAGTAAAAAGTAATCAGCTTAAGCAAACCCTTGATCAAGACAGAGAGAGAACTTAGCAAATTTCTGTCTTCTTGTTGAGGGGCAAAGGGACTCTGAACCAAGGCAGATGTGGTCACATTGATTAGCTACCTAATAAGGGGGAGGGATATTTGGTAAGACTTAATTTTTTTTGTAGGAGGCAATGGAGACTTTCTTGCTGCATGCAGGGATGGCTTCCCTGTCACCCTATCCAATCTGAGTTGTAGACAAAGTTGCTGCCACAGAGATTCAAATGATGAATGTCAGCTTCAAACAGCAACATATATCCACCATCATAAAATAATTGAAATTGTACCTAAATGATACATGAGTCATAAATGCTCATATTTTCCTCTCGTTTCCATAAGAAAATGACAGTCCTTCTAGTTCATAACCACTTCAAAGGGCCTTGGTTCTCCTGAAGCCTGTTTATTATATTTCTCTACTCACTTGAGTTTGCAGAGTAAAGACCGACTTCTATGCACACTTGTGTATGCTTCAGATATAAATAGATCTGTTTATTTCTCAATATTTAAACAATCTGTTGATTCATGATACTACCTCTCATTTGGCAAGAGCTGTTCTTGTGTTGGCAAGAGCTGTTCAGTGTCCAGGTTTGAGGTATCTGGAACCTCTGTATAACAAACAGACTATGGCAGAGCTTTGCGAGTATCCTGAGAAAAAGCAAGTTCTTTTTTAACAACATAAAATGTAATAAGATAAAAACCATCACACCCAAGTAGCAAGTTGGACAAGGGAAACCAACAGAAAGAAAAGATCCCTGGGAGAAGTCACAAGAATCAGAAACTCACTCGTTCACATATTCAGGAGTCCCTTAAAAACACTAAACTAGTTTCAGACCCCTTTAGCTCCTTGGGTACTTTCTCTAGCTCCTTCATCCAATATATGACTGTGAGCATCCACTTCTGTATTTGCCAGGCACTGGCATAGCCTCACAAGAGACAGCTATATCAGGGTCCTGTCAGCAAAATCTTGCTGGCATATGCAACAACAATATGAACTAACGAGTACCCCCAGAACTTGTGTCTCTAATTGCATATGTAGCAGAGGATGGCCTAGTAGGGCATCAATGGGAGGAGAGGCCCTTGGTCTTGTGAAGATTATATGCCCCTGTACAGGGGAATGTCAGGGACAGGAAGCAGGAGTGGGTGGGTTGGGGAGCAGGGCAGGGGAAGGGTATAGGGGACTTTCAGGATAGCATTTGAAATGTAAATGAAGAAAATATCTAATAAAAATCCCACTAAACTAGAACATTATAATATAAGCACAGAGGACCTGTTACAGACCTGTGTAGGTCCCAAGCATACTGCTTCAGTTTCTGTGAGTTCTTATGAACTTTGCTCATGTTGATTTATTTTCTTGGAATCCTTCATCTCCTCTGGCTCTTACACTCTTTCTACCTCCTCTTCCATGGGATTCTCTGAACCTTGAAGGTTTTGATGAACATATACCGTTTAGAGCTCTGTGATCCAAGGTCTCCCCACCCATACCTTCTCTCTCTGCATAATGTCTGGCTATGGGTCTCCCTATTTCTTCCCATCTGCTGCAGCAGGAAGCTGATACATAAGTAGAGCATAGTATCATTAGAAGTCATTTTATCACTCTTTTTGTAAATACCATTTGTTTGGTTTTACCCTAGGTCTCTGGTCTATATAGTCTCTGGTTCTTGGTCATACAAGCAGTATCAAGCAATATCAGGTATTGGTTCTCTATTGTGGAGTGGGCCTTCAGTCAAATCAGATATTGGTTGGTTACTCTCACAAGAAAAAAAGCAGATTCTTTTAATTCTCAGTGGAATACAAAGCTTGTTTATTTGGAGTTTCCAAGGTAATTGCAACAAAAATTATCTTAGACAAATTTCACCACATTATCACCCAGTTGTTTCAGTAACAAGCATAGAATATCTAATGCTGACTACCATCTCAACAAATATTTCCTTCCTTGGTCATATGTCTGAGTCTGAGACAAAGCAAGAAAGGGTATGCATAGAACAAAGAGTGGATTTCATAGATTCTGTTTCTGATATTTTTTGGCAATAAGATCAGAAGTTATGAACTACATGATCCTGAAATCCTTCCTAGAGGAGAATAATACTTCCTTTATTTAATTTGAATCTTTCAAAACAAAAGACATCTGTGAGCATCAGCATCAAATTCAAAAGGCTCTTTAAAGTGTGGCTGTGAAGGATAGAAAATTTCAAATAAAATTTTATTAATATGTATTCTAACTCTCAGATGGATAGATTTATGTTTTTATTATTTTTGAGAGTCTCACACTGTAGACCAACCTAAGCAATCTCTTCAGACCTCGACTTTAATAATCTGTATGATATTCTTATCCCTTGAGTTAGTGCCAGCAAAACTGCTTTATTTCAATTTTTGGTAATTTCATAGGTATAAAGTGAAACCTTAATTTATACCATTAATTCGATTTGCTGTGTTTGAAATATTTGTTGGACTTTTAATTTGACCTTTTGTCACTTATTTATCTATGCCCTTTAACCACTCTGCTTGTTCAGTTATAACAATTCTTTACACTAAATATTGACTCTCTGTTTACCATTTTGCTACATATATTCATTGATTTCAAATTTTACTTGTTAAACATTGTTTATGTTAATGTTTCCTCCCAAATACACTCAGAACATTTACATTGTGCTTTGTAGTTCCTGATTCTTAAGATTTGGATAACAATTTCTCTTCATCTCTCAGGTTCACTTTGTCATGTATATTAAACATTAGTCAAAGGTAGCTACTAAGCACTTAAAATGTAGTAGCTGGCTCTATCTAAGATGCACTATATGCATAAAATGCAAAGTAGAATTTGAAGACTTGTTATGGAAAAAGATCATAAAATTTATTACTGAAAACAGTTTATGTTTATTATATATTGAAACAATGACTTTTGGAGTGCTGGAATATGTCAAATGTATCTATCATAAATTGTACCTTCTTTTTATGTTTTTAATATGGGTAACAGGAAAGTGTGAATTTTTAAAATTGTGTCTTGTTGTGATTCCAATGAATGGCCTTGTCAAGTTACTTAAATAGAGTACTATACTATAAATTTTAAAAGTTTTAACTTATTTTTGTGGTACACACATTTAATTGCAGCACTTGAGAGACAGAGAAAGGGAGATAACTACAGCTTACTCTATATAACAAGTTCCAAGCCAGTCAGCACTATACAGTAACACTGATATTTCTAAAGGGAGGAGGAGGAGGAGGAGGAGGAGGAGGAGGGGGAGGGGGAGGGGGAGGGGGAGGGGGAAGAGGAAGGGGAAGAGGAAGGGGAAGAACGAAGAGGAGGCAAGTTTAACCTTTTGGTGTTGGAAATAGTGTACTGCTGAGTATTGATGAGTGTGTACTGCTCTTTTAGAAGACCTGTGTTCCTGTCCAGTCTCAGATTTAGTGATTCACAAATGCTTGTAATTCCAGTTCCAGGGGGAGCTTGTGTTTCTTACCACTGAAGAACCTGCAATCATGTGTGCATAGCTCTACAATATACATAATCTAAAAAAATACATCTTAAAATAACTTTTTAAAGTTAATTACGTCTTTACAAGAAGTATTTTTCTTTAGTGCACATGCAAATCTTGTGTTTTGCCTAGTAGTGATATCTTGCACAATTAGAGTACAACATCAAGTTGGAGATATGTCAGTGATAGAGCATTTTCCATATTCATAAGACCCTAGGTTCTAAATGCAACATCTCACACACATGCACAAATGAATATACATACACACTCATATACTCATAAATTAAATAACTCGTGCAATTTATATCACTTACTCTGATGTCTATACCTTCAATTATCTTTGTATCTTTGTTCTGCTGTGCAAGGCATTAGATCACCAGGTCTTCTTTTATAGCATGTAAGTACTCTGCTCCTAAACTGCATGTCCCTAGCCCAGATTTCTCTAATCTTATACAAATTTGTGTTTATGTATGAATGGAATGTTTGTATGTGTAGAAGACTTGTATAGTTTTATCTCACGTGTGCATTCCTATAACCACGATCAGAGTACACATATCAAACAATTCCATCATCACAAATCATCTTCCTGTGATCTCTTTATTGCCATTCCCATTTTCTTCTCTTATTCTTAAAAAATGACAGATATTAATCTTCACAATCAATACCACTCTCTTATTTTAAGAAAGCTGTATAATTGTGTATATGCAACACAATTGATTTGGGTAGCTTTCACTTCTAGTTATTACAAATGAAGCTGCTGTGAATAGCACTTTGTAGGTTATTATAACAGTATAAATTTTCATTTCTCTGGGGTAGTTACTCAGGAGGGAAACCCTTGGACCCAAAGTCTAATCTCTTCCCATCATTTGTGTTATGGCTATTTTTTTATCTAACCATTCTGATATGTTGGTAGTTTTATCTTCTTATCGTTTAAATGTGTACTTTTCTAATGTTTATCTATATTGAACATGTACTTGTAGTCACTATATACTCTTCAAATTTATGACCACTTACTCATTTACTTTATTTTTTCCAATCATACTACTGCTGAGTGATCATACTTCAACATCTATATTCTTTTCCTTGTAATGCACCTATACAAATTTTGTCAATGTATTTTCCTAAAAGCTAAGCTTTAGGATGTATTAACTTCAATAGTTTACTTCAAACACCTCAATATGAAGGACTTTGCTATTTCTCTAGACTCATCTTCTATGGCTTCATTTATTACAACTTTCTATCCAATGAAGATGAAACTTCAGAATAGAATATGCTGGATGCTGGTGATGAAGGACTTGGGGAAGAAAAGTATAGAAAATTGTCAGAGTTAATATTTTTCTCATGTGTCTTCACAGACTGGAAGTCCCCTTAACTGTATTTTGCACACCATTCTCTAGATTTGATATATGTGTGATTGTCTAATAACCTTTCAGGAGTTAAGGATATAACAAAGACTTACAAAGGGGTAAGAATGGGCTTGAAAAGTGAAAGAAAAACTGAAAAATAGATAATGAGAGAATGATGTTAATAAGTTGAATAAAGGAAAGGGGAGAGAGGAGCAAATAGCAAAGGCAATGCAGAGGATATATGTAATTAGTGAAGTTAAGTATTCAATCAGAGTATATGTATGTAGTTATTCATGTAGTATATAATTTATATGCACACACACACACACACACACACACACACACACATATATATATATATATATATATATATAATACTTGTTATCCAGACTTGTTTCCCTAGATATCTAGAAACCTTCCTCTCTCCTCAGTATAAATGGTGTTTCCTTTATAAATAAATTTCCTCTGTAAAATCTCAACATGTGGGACTTTAGACGTGACGTGGCTCAGGGGTTAAGAAAATGTACTGCTCTTGCAAAGGAACAAGATTGGTTCCCATAACCCATGTCTGGCAGCTTACCATACCAGCATCAAGGGATCAGTCTCTCTTGGATTCCATAGACATTGCACTTACATATACAAACCTGAACACACACTCTCTCTGTCTCTGTCTCTGTCTCTCTGTTTCTCTCTCTCTCTCTGTTTCTCTCTCTCTCTGTTTCTCTCTCTCTGTTTCTCTCTCTCTCTCTCTCTCTCTCTCTCTCTCTCTCTCTCTCTCTCTCTCTCGCTCTCTCTCTCACACACACACACACACACACACAATTAAAAAAATAAAAAGTTTGAAAAAGGAAACATGTACTGTGATGTTACAACTTCTCTTGTGGCTGCTGGTTAGCACAATAATAGTCTCAAAATAACACCTTTGGCATGGAGTATCCTGGCATAAAATATTTGATGTGGTTCACATTATTTCATTCAAATAGTGATTCAAGCATGATTTATGATAAGTATTTTACTAAATATATTTTGTGGGCTTTTCAAATGTAAATTTATTATATAGAGGCAAGTGTTATATTCCATTGATCTAAATATTTATCTCTATACTGTACTGATACCACACAGAATATTCTTTATAGTGAATCTTCAGGTCACTAGCAATTCTTTGGCTTTATGCTATTTTTTTAAATTGTTTAGGCTATTCTGGGACCATTACATTTTAATGTGAATTTTAGAAACCACTTATCTATTTTCATGAAAGCCAAAAATCACTATTTGCATTATGATTAAATCTATAATTTCCTCTACAAGAACTTGACATTTTGAGATTTAATTTACTTTGTAGCACATTGATAAGGAAACTTACCTGCTGCAGCCTATTTATTGCTTGGAATAGGCATGTGCTCCTCCACTCACCAGAAACTGACATCTTAATAATGTTCTGTTTTCTTATCAGTGAACATGATGTTTGTCTTCATTTATTTCACCTTAAATTTATATTACCAATATTTTTTAAAAATTATTATATATGTGTTATGCAATAGTGTGATATTTTAAATATTTTTATAAGCCAAGTATAAAACTATCTGCTGATGCTTGGATCTAGCCGTTTCCTAGGCTCACTTCATTAGTTGCACTTTTGTATGTATCACTAAGTAATCACTTCATTCTCAAAATAATCTTGTATTCTTTACTTTACATTTTTGTTTCTGCTTTCTTCTTTCTTTCCTTGGGGTAT
The DNA here is from genome assembly GCF_000001635.26 of Mus musculus. Lineage (NCBI taxonomy): Eukaryota > Metazoa > Chordata > Mammalia > Rodentia > Muridae > Mus > Mus musculus. The sequence goes on from NC_000086.7 coordinate 16,852,249, forward strand.
CTTCCAGATAAATAAAAATTGGAGTATTATGAATATTCTCTCTATATTCTCCCTATCTCTCTCCCTCTCCCTCTCCTTCTCCTTCTTCTGCTCTCTCAGTGTGAGTCTCTTAGTCCCTCCTTTCCTTGGGGTACAATGATCTCCAGATAAATAAAAATTTGAGTATTATGAATATTCTCTCTATATATCTCCCTATCTCTCTCTCTCTCCTTCTCCTTTTTCTGCTCTCTCAGTGTGAGTCTCTTAGTCCCTCTTTTAAACTTTCAAGTCAGTAGAAACACTGTCCACCTGGACTGAAAAAGACAAGATTGTCTGTCAGGATTCAGCCACAGATGCAATCGCTTGGACAGAAAGTATCTTCTCAGTTTCCTAAGGGCAGAAGCATCACTCAGGGCTAATATGGTCAAAGTAGCAGTAGAATGGAAGCTCATGACATGGATCCTAAGGAAGTTATTCTCAGACCCTAAAATCTGATGGAGTCTGTCCTGCTAAGGTTTGAATGTCCATCAGAATGTTCTTTTATCCTTTCAATTTCTCCCTACGGAAAGAAATGTCTGCCCATTGTCTGCCCATAGTTTAGAAGCAGACAATTTGCCTCGTTTCTCAAGTCTGTGGACGAAGACAGTTTTACTACTTAGCTATTAAAAACAATGAATTTATGAAATTCTTAGGCAAATGGATGGATCTGGAGTATATCAACCTGAGCGAGGTAACCCAATCACAAAAGATCACACATGATATACACTCACTGATAAGTGGATATTAGCCCAGAAGCCCAGAAGCCCAGAAGCTCGGGAATACCCAAGATACGATTCACAAACCACATGAAACTCAAGAAGAAGGAAGACCATAGTGTCGATACTTCTACCCATCTTAGAGGTGGGTAACAAAATACTCATGGAAGGAGTTACAGAAACAAAGTGTACAGTAGAGACTGAAGGAATGACCATCTAGAGACTGACTCAACTGGGGGATTCATCCTATTTACAATCACCAAACCCAGACACTGTTGTGGATGCCAACAAGTGCTTTCTGACAGGAGTCTGATATAGTTCTGTCTTGAGAGGCTCTGCTAGTGCCCCACAAATACAGAAGTGGATGCTCTCAGCCATCTATTGGACAGAGAATAGGATCCCTAATGAAGGAGCTAGAGAAAGGACCCAAGGAACTGAAGGGGTTTTCAGCCCCATAGGAGGAACAACAATATGAATTAGCCAGTATTCCCAAAGCTCCCAGGGACTAAACCACCAACCAAAGAGCACACATGATGGGACTCATGGCTCCAGCTGCATAAGCCACAGAGGATGGCCTAGTCAGACAACAATGGGAGGAGAGGCCCTTTGTCCTATGAAGGCTGTATGCCTCAGTGAGGGGGAATAACAGGGCCAGGAAGTGGGAGTAGGTGGGTTAGTGAGCAAGGGGAGGGGAGGATGAAATAGGGGGAGGGTGTTTTTCGGAGGGGAAACCAAGAAATGGGATAACATTAGAAATGTAAATAAAAAATATCCAATAAAAAAAAAGCAATAGTCCATTCCCAAACTCCCATGCATACCTTATTTGGCTGCTTTCCAATTTTTGGTTTCCAGAACTATGATGACTGAACTTGTCTTTAGTCACCATGTTTGCAGTTATTTGTTATACCAGAAACAGATGGTACTAAAACAAAGATGGATAAATGGAAAATATGAAGTATTTTGAAATCAGAAAGAAACAAATAAGCAGGCTTTTTTAAAGCTCACAGATGCAAGATAAAAGGTGCCTTTTACAATGTTCAGTCAAGAGCAGAGAAAGTACAATGTTCACTCAAGAGTAGAGAAAGGACATAGCCACAAAAACATTTAACCTTCATGAAAAAGGGTTGGAAATATTTGCTTTTATCACTTTTCAGTGTTAGCTAAGTTCATACGGATAATACCTGTCTTAGGAGTGTTCCTGGTCCAGCAAGATGGCTTAGAGGGAAAGGTGCTTGATTCAAAGACTGACAATGTAAATTCAATTTCTGGAACCCACATAGTAAGAAAAGAAAGACAGCTGACCAAAATCATCCTCTCACCTTCATATATGCTGCCCATCCTCAATACACATACACACCACAAATAGATAGATAGATAGATAGATAGATAGATAGATAGATAGATAGATAGATAGATAGATAGATAGATAGATACTGGAGCTCAAGAGGTAGCACAGTGGTTAAGAGAACTTGGTGCTGTTGCAGAGAACATGGGTTCAATTTCCACTACCCACATGGTCTCACAACTATCTTTATCTCCAGTTCCAGAGGATCCAACACCCTCTCATGACTTGCATATGCACCAGGCAGTCATTTTATATGCTCAGGAAAGAGCTGACATTTCCATGGTATCTTATCTTAAAGATGCTGAAATTTTGAGAAATTCTCCTTGATTTATTTACTTACGTAAAATGGAAAAATATACACATTAATAATTGAGTATCATGTTTTTATACACATGTGTATTGCATAATGTTTAAATTAAGTTATATATTGCCATCATTTCAAGCACTTGCTGATTTTGTAGTGAAAATATTTGATGTCCTTTCCTTAAGCTTTCTGTTGAAATAAGATCTTTCTAAATAGCCCAAACTGGCTCCAAACTTATGATGTTCCTGCTTCAGCCTTCTTAAGTTCTGAGATTATAGGCATATACCATCATGCTCTGCTACATTACATTATTTTTGTCTATAGCTATAGATGCTAGTATAAAAACCCCACATTAAAGTCTTTGAAAAGCAAACGGAAAAATAAAAATATTATATAAACTTAATTTTTAAAAGTTTTATTTTATATATTTGAGTGTTTTGCCTACATGGGTGTCTGTACATAGTGTCCATGGAGGTCAGGAGAGGGCATTGGATCTCTTAGAAATGGAGTTACAGGTAGTTGTAAGCCATTATGTGGGTGCTGAGATTTTAACCGAGATCCTTTGGAAGTGTAGCAGTGCTCTTATCTGCTAAGCCACTTCTAAGGCTCCAGATCCTTTTTGTATGTTTAAGACAGTCTTCCTATGTATTCCAGACAAAGAAAGGAGGAAGGAAAGAAGTTGGAAAGCAGACTCAACAGGGGAATACTGGCTGAGCTAATTGTTTAACAAATAGAGGGGAAACAAAGGAACATTATCACTATTGTGCCTGGAATGGTTCTTGGATTTATGGAAGCTTTCTTTTGCTCACGAAATGTCAATGTTGGGCTACATGTGTTTAAGCATTCCTACCACCCTATCTTTATAACTACTGTGTCTAATTATGTGAAGGCTAGATACTTCATGCTAACTTTGCAAATGGAAACACAAGGCTGTTATACTTCATGGAGCATGTCTTTGCCAAAACATCCAAATCAAATTTTTATAAATAATAAATCATATCAAATCAATATGGAAAGCTGTTTTTTCCTTTACCCTACAATGATATGTCACATCTAGAACTAAAATGTGTTACTGTTGCATACTAAGCTTCCCACTGTCATTGTGAAAGTGGACTCCAATCCAGATATACCTCAAGAAGATTTGTGTCTCACAGTCAAGTCAAGATAGGTCTACTTTTTCAGGTACTGATGTTCATTTTTATCTTATTTCTTGCTTTATTATTTATCTTTTCCCACAAAGGCAATTATGAGATAAAAAGAAAGACAAAAGATGAAAAGCTAAGTCCTCAAATAGGTACTTGCTTTGGCACAAAAATAATTTATAAGTTAGGTGTTGTTTTTATGGTCTAGGAATTTTTAACATGTATACAATATGTTTTTTAAAAAAAATCCATCACTACCCTCCAACTCATTCTATGCCTGGGGCCCATCCTTTCTCATTCCCAATTTCATGTACTCTTCATAAAACCCACTAAATCCATTTAGTGCTCCCAGAATGTATCTGCGTGTAGTGCTGTCTACTGGGACATGGGCAATATACCGGGGAATGTTTTCATGAAGAAAATGTACTCTCTTCTGCCATCAGCCATCAATTGCCAATATCCTCAACTATACAGGGAATTTTGTGCCCCCTCCCATATTCATCCTGGAAATTTGGCTAGGTTGATCTTGTCCTGGTCTCATGCATTCAGTTACAGCTTTTGTGAATTCTTAGGTACAATGTCAGCCATGTCTTGAAATCCTTGCTTCATCCTATTCTTCCCAGACTGACAATTCCCAGATTGGTAATTACAATCATTCCACCCTTCCTTTCATGACTGTCCATGAATGAGTCTTGAAGGAAGGAGTGTAGTGTAGATGTCCCATTTAGAGCTGAGTACTCCATAGTCTCCTAGTCTTTACACTCAACATGAGAATATTCTTTTACAAAATAAAATATCTTTCACTCAAATACAACTGAGTCTCTGAAACAAACAAACAAACAAACAAAACAATCTAGAAAGTAATGATGGAACCTGCAGAAGCAATGTGGAATTCTGTGATGGTGTGGAGGATTGAATTTTTTTTAAGGTTTTAAATTAGCATTCACACGTTATCACTGAGTTGTTTCTTCCTAACTTGGGTGCAATGTATTTATCCTGATAACTCTTCATGGACTGATTATATAACTATGAAATTTCTTCTTTTCTCTTTAGATAGGGAAAAAAGCTTCTGGGATAAGTCTCTTAAGGCCAAAATATGCTATTTCTCCTTTTTTTTTTTTTTCTAGAGAGCACTTACATTAAAATCGCAGTTGAAAAAAACACCATGTGAAACATTGTCTTGTGATTTCAAATACCCTGAGTTCATTAGAACAGCAAAACCTGGCTGGTCATTTATTAGAAATTGAACAAGTTTTCACCTAGCAGAGAAAGAAAAGAAAACTTAATCTACAGTTTAATTAAAGAACAAAGGGTTGTGATCATATGAATCATACATTTTCGTGGAAAAAGTGGCCATAGAAATCTAGGGCTTAATATTTTTGCAATTTTAACCTTTGGAATTTTTATGAGATAGTAAGGAGTTGTAATTTCTATGTGGCCTGAATGCCAGAAAATTATATGCCCCATAATGCATTCTATAAGATGGCTTTAATCTCTTCACACATGGGAAATTGTCACAGATTTTTATTTTCTCACATAAATCTTGATAGGGTTTGCTGTCACAAGTTAGTGAATTTATTAATCACAAAATATAGTTATTTGAGGCTTTCCTTTTGACACATTGAAGATTGAACCGAGGGCTTTGTCCCTGCCAAGCAAGTGTCCAACTCAGCTCTCTATCTCTGTGACATTACACAAACATTTTCAAAACAGACACACTGATTGAAAATAAGCTGCTGTGTGCAAGCCTAATGAAGTGATGTTATCACCACAGTTCCATTCTATTGTCTAGAATTTAGGGGCTAGGAATTAGAAGGCTGAAAAAGCTAGTTTCTTTTCTTAGACTAATAATTTTAATTGCCCAGCAGAAATTATGCAATATTATTTAGAAGTTAAATTTTTAAAATTTGTTTTTTCTTCTTATGGAGTTAAAAGCCCACAAATTGCCCCAGTATATAGCTAAGCATTCAGTTAGCATGTCTCATCCCCAGCACTGCAAAACAAATGCCTTTATTTAATTATGGGCTGAGTGCATTCTGATGGGAGACAGACAATTTAATGGCACTGTCAATATTCTTTGTTATCAAGAAAAGCAGAGTTGTCCTGATTCTAATATAGGTTTTATCAAGATTTAATATCCAAGGATCTCTATTTGTAAACTCTACTATCTCTTATGGATGTGCCATCCAGTTATTTAATATGGTCACAATCTCCTCCAATGAAAAAAGATAGGGGTAGTTTGATAGATGTTGACAGGTTGATAGCTGTAGAGACATATATATATATGACTCTGTGACAAATTGCTTTGTTCAGTTCATAAATGTGTGCAGAGATATATGAAAATAAATCAATTCCTTCTGACAAAGCATTGTGAAAGGCTCAAGACAAAAATGTTGTGCTTGTTGTTTTTGTGATCTTCATCTGACTTCTAAAACTCCATGTAGCTTCCTTCTGTGCGATATTCCCACAGCTCTTTGGGAAGCCTTTGTGAGAGTATACCAGTTAATTTTTTTTGTTATGCAACAAACTCCAAAACAACAAATTTCAAAATTAAGTTGGTAAAAACAGCTGTGTGTCATATTATGATTTTGTGGTTTGTGAATTTGAAGCGGAATCAGCTAGAGACTCTATTCTGCTAGTCTTGGATGGACTTACTCATGTATCTAAAGCAAGGATCAGCAAACTTGCTCTGTTGAGTGGCAGATAGGAAATATTCTAGGATTTGTGGGATACACTCTCTTGTCACAACTACTCAGCATTGTCTAGCAGTCATAGATGGTACTGAAAGAATGTGCTTGTCTGTGCCTCAATGAAACTTTATTTTTAAAAAATCAAGCAGCTGTTCAGAGAGCTACATTAATGCCTGGATTATGGTCCAAAGCAAAACTTCCTAAAAAGGGCATGCATACACCAAAAATAGATAGATAGATAGATAGATAGATAGATAGATAGATAGATAGATAGATAGGTGGAGAGATAGAGAGATAGATAGAGAGATAGAGAGATACATAACCATGAAGATTTTAGATATTTGCATCAGCTAATTTAACTTGTTATAGTTCTAAAGATTAACCCAGACCCTCAAACATATGATAACATACTTTTCTGTTATACTACACCACCAACCTTTAGTTATTTAACTTTGGCAAATCATTTATTCTGCCACACAGCCGAAATTAGTGTTGCACACAAGATATATTTACTGAGATGATAATTGAAATTTGATCAATTTCTCTTTCAAATTTGATTAAGTCTCTTTCATTTCTCAAAACTCTCAAATTTTAAAACATTTTGTATTTATTATCAATAATTCACAGTGAGTCCTGGATCAGAGAAAACATGCTGATTAAAGAGTGCTGTTGAGATAATTGATGAAGCTAGATTGCTTTGAGCATGAAGGGTGTAATTTTAGCTTGATTGTGTAAGAGTAGAAGCTTGTCCTTAGGAAAAAGAATGTTTCAATATTTAGAAATAAAAGGACATTATAATGCCATCTACTTTCAAGTGGTTCAGTGATGAATATGTATGTACCCAATTTTTTCACAACAAAGTAAATGTAACAAAATTTTTAAATTGGGCAATCTAGGTGAACAGTCCTTTAACATTTTTGTACTTTTCTTGAAATTCTTTTGTAGTTGGAATTTTATTTATTTATTTATTTATTTTTATACTATGTTTAATTTTTTAGCTGTAAACATATGGTTGAAATTAGATTGAAATGTCTTTTTAAAGACTTATGTCTCTTTTGCTCAAATTCTATCTCTGACATGATGCTTCTAGAAACTTTTTTTATAAAACAGAATTTCAAAAATGATACCCTGATTCTTTCTTTTTCTCATCCTACCCCTAGGATAAAAACCTATCATGACAGATGGATTTGGAATTCTCAAATCTTTGCCTTGTAACCAGACAGTAATACACACAACTATAGATAACTGTAAACATCACACATCTGTTCTAAGTATCACATCTGGAGTGAGAAATCCTTTCCATCTCCCACATGCACAGAGCCAGGCATGGAAATGGACATGGACTTATTTTCTTTCCTGCATAAAAAGCAATGCCATTGTGGCACGGCCTGTCACTCATGGTGTTAGCAAAGGAAAAGTGGATAGCAAAACATTCTCTCGTCTGTCAAGAGTGTATAACTGATGGAGCGTCAAGATGGTACATGCATAGAAGAAAGAAATAAGACATAAAATCCTGGTGCAGAAAGGTGATATGTTCTTTTCTGCTCCCCTTTTCAACACCAGATCAAGTGGAAGAGGAAAAGGAAGAGGAAAAGGTTCTGTTTTGTCAGTTCTTAAGTGAGGGAATATGATTTTCCTGAAGAAAACTGTACCACATGGTGAATAGTTCCATTATAAACCAAAATCTCCACCTGCTCCATCCACAGTGCAAAGGAAAATAGCAATGATGTATATTCATGTTGAAAGTGCTTATCTGTGGTGTAGATTGCATGACCGTAGAGGGGTCATTTAGCATTATCAAAACCTAGCTAGGGCAACCAAAGTACAAGAATTGATTTGTGTTGAGATGCCTCTAGATTTGTCTGTTACTAAGTTCCTCTGGACTGAGACAAAGGATTGAAAAATAGCTAGCCTCTTGAGGTGTCATCTATCTCCTTGATTCTGGGCACCAGGCACTCACAGGCTCTGTGTTCTAGTAGATCACTAGCACCACCTAAAGGCTGTAAATTAAATGACTTGCAATCATGCATACTGCTCAAAATGTTCTTTGCTCAGATTATAAGATTCTTTGAAAGAACAGAACTAACTCTGAAAACTGATCCTTACCTGACATGCCAAACTCAGTGCCTATGATGGTTCCTGTGGGTAGTTAATATTATCTGTAATGCTTTCCTGTAGTTCTTGTCTTTTTAAAAGGGATCAAATCATAGGGTGTGTGTATCAAAAGCTGTGTTCGCCTGATTTCTTGCACAGGTACCTGATTTCTTGTTATTTTTCAGCTCTGGAAATTTACTCTGCCAGTGGGCTAGTTAGAAACTGACCATTAATAGTGGAACAGACATTCAAAAGCCATTACTGCAGGCCTGAGGGTTCCAGGCTCTAATTTTGCTTTGCTGTGTGCTAGGTTTATGGCCTGAACCTCTCAGAGTTTCTCATCTGGAGTACAGGATCACATCCTGTTCTGACGTAAGTGTGGTCTGGGAAGGCGATAGAGATGACAGATGACCTACCTCTTATTTCTATTTCATGTCACTGCTGAGAATGGTATAAAACACTTTAAGCCAGTTTCTCATTGTGAAATTCCTAAGCTCAGCCAAGTTTCTTCCAAATCCTTTGGAGACAAAGCCAAGAAAAATCTTACTTAAAATGTCCTTGGGAAATTTACAGGGGTCCCAGTAGTTCTCTCTTGTCCCTGAAGTTCCTAGAAGCTGGAGTGCTCCCAGGGACCATTTAGAAAGAAAAGTCACTGTGCCGGGGCCTAGCAAACACAGAAGTGGATGCTCACAGTCAGCTATTGGATAAATCACAGGGCCCCCAAGGGAGGAGCTAGAGAAAGTAACCAAGGAGCTGAAGAGGTCTGCAACCCTATAGGTGGAAAAACATTATGAACTAACCAGTACCCCGGAGCTCTTGTCTCTAGCTGCATATGTATCAGAAGATGGCCTAGTCGGCCATCAGTGGAAAGAGAGGCCCATTGGTCGTGCAAACTTTGTATGCCCCAGTACAGGGGAACGCCAAGGCCAAGAAATGGGAGTGGGTGGGTGGGGGAGTGGGTGGGGGAGCGTGTGGGGGACTTTTGGGATAGCATTGGAAATGTAAATGAAATAAATACCTAATTAAAAAATATGAAGAGTAAAAAAGAAAAACGGAAGAAAGAAGAGTCATCTTATTAAAGACTTCAGTGGTACGAAATTTTAGAACAAATTGACCTGTATTAAACCCCTCCCCAACACGTAGTCATCTGTTCGAATGTACTCCGTTTGGGGGTCAAATCGGGGGACACACAGAAATGGAAGGTGACTAATACAGAAAGGAATATTCAGAAGAAGATCTGGGCTCAAGATGGCCTTCTGCCTGTTATTGGTCGTCAGCCTCTGACAAAATTCTACTTCTCTAAAGCCCTGAATTTCATGTCTGTATATGTGGTTATCAATAGAGTTGCAGAGAGGATTAGATTCAATATTGTGTCCACTGTAAGCAGCATCATACTTGCTGCAGAGTGAAAATGCTGGGACTGAGGTCATCGGTTTACTACCTTAAATTCAGAGCCTCTTGCCTGAGGCTAAAGGCTCTTGTTTATGAGCACAGGCTGAGCAGATTGATTTCAAGTCTCAGGCATAACTGACAGGATGGCTAGTTTCCCCATGACACAGAGCTCAGGGACCTGGCTTTGTCTTTCCAAATGTCCTCCCCACTCACTGTCTCCTGTCACGAGCCATGCAGGAGCCTGACTCCATTTCAGCATCTGGGGGCTTTTGCTATCAGGGTATTTGTAGTTCTCCTTTGATGCCCTACTACTAAGCAACTCAATTATGGATAAGTACTCAACCTAAAAGCCTGCATCTCTCTTTTTTTTTTTCTTTGTCTCAAATAGCTCTGGCATGTTTCCAGACAAAAGTAGACAAAAGCAAAGGGATGATTGACACAGACACTGCTGAGCTACTTACTCCCATCCTTCTGTTTATAAGAAAAGTGGAAGAAAGACTAAGGTGGGTGGATCAAAAAGAAAAATGCAACACTTTTTCCATTTTTAAAAAGTAATCAAGGGCCTGAGGATGCACAAGGCCCTAGTTCCCATCCTCATCACTAAAAAAAAAAAAAAATCTTTTCTCAGAATGAATGATACATTCATCACCAGTAATTCTAGCCAATGTAACAAAATAAAGTTAACTATGTTTTAACATTGACTTGAAAACATACATGTGTGTACACACACACAGATATATTATGCATATACATATATATATATATATATATGCCCCTCGGGTGTGCAGCTTGGTCTTCATGTGGGTCTGTAACAACTGGAGCAGGGTTATCCCAAAAGCTGTTGCCTGTATGTGGAGTATGTTCTTCTAGCTGGGCTGTCTTGTCTGGCCTCAGAGGGAGAGGAAGCTCCTAGCTTCATAGAGACTTGAAGTGCCAGGGTGGGAAGATGCCCAAGAGGGTCCTCCACTCTCCATGAAAAGAAAGGGAGGAGGGATGTAGGAAGGGGTGACTTGAAAGGAGGACAGAGACCAAGCTGTAAAGTGAATGAATAAAAAACAATTTAATATAAGATAAATAAAAATAATAAATAATTATAAATAAAAAAATAAATAAAATAAAACAAATAAAATAGAAAATAAAATGTGTGTATATACACACATATTCTTATATATACATGTTTTATATGCATGTTTGCATATAAAATATGTATATATAGACATTTGTATGTAATATGTATGTATTTATATGCATGCATATACATACATGTATAAATATACACACATGCTTATGTACATAAATATATGACTATGTATGTACATGCCACACATATTTATTTGTTTGTTTATTTATTTATTTGTTTATTTATGTATTTATGTATTTATTTATTTATTTTACTCTTACATATTTGTTGTTTTAGTGGTTGGACCTCAGGCCTCATGCATAGCAGGCATGTAATTCATCACTTAGTTACATTCTCAACCACTTTTTACTTTCTATTTTCAGGCACAATCTCACTAAGTTGCCCAGGCATGTCTTTAACTTAGGATTGTCCAGTCTAATAATAAATAAACCAATAAAAGGCCATAGACTAAAAGACTAGATATGTAAACAGGATCCAACATTTTTCTGCATACAGGAAACCCACCTCAGTGACAAAGATAGACACTACCTCAGAGTAAAAGGCTGGAAAACAATTTTCCAAGTAAATGGTCCCAAGAAACAAGTTGGAGTAGCTATTCTATTATTGAATAAAATAGACTTTCAACCTAAAGTTATCAAAAAAGAAAAGGAGGGACACTTCATATTCATCAAAGGTAAAATGTACTAAAATGAACTGTCAGTTCTCAATATCTATACTCCAAATGCAAGGGCATCCACATTCATTACAGAAACTTTAATAAAGCTCAAAACACACATTGCACCAGACACAATAATAGTGGGAGACTTCAACACACCACTCTCATCAATGGACAAATCCTGGAAACAAAAAATAAGCAGAGACACAGTGAAACTAACAGAAGTTATGAAACAAATGGATTTAACTGATATCTATAGAACATTTTATCCTAAAACAAAAGGATTTATCATTTTCTCAGCACCTCATAGTACCTTCTCCAAAACTAACCATAAAACTGGTCACAAAACAGGCCTCAACAGATACAAAAATATTGAAATAATCCTATGCATCCTATCGGATCACCATGAACTAAGGCTTATCTTCAATAACAACATAAATAATAGAAAGCCAACATTCATGTGGAAGCTGAACAACACTCTACTCAGTGATAACTTGGTCAAGGAGGAAAGAAAGAAAGAAATTAAAGACTTTTTAGAGTTTAATGAAAATGAAGCCACAACATATCCAATCTTGTGTGACACAATGAAAGCTGTCCTAAGAAGGAAATTCATAGCTCTGAGTGCTTCCAAAAAGAATCTGGAGAGAATATACAGGAGCATCTTGACAACACACCAAAAAACTCTAGACCAAAAGGAAGCAAATTCACCCAAGTGGAGTAGACATCAGGACATAATCAAACTCAGGGCTGAAATTAACAAAATAGAAACAAAAAGAACTATTCAAAGAATCAACCAAACCAGGAGCTGGTCCTTTGTGAAAATCAACAAGATAGATAAACCCTTAGCCAAACTAACTAGAGGGCACAGGGACAGCATCCTAATTAACAAAATCAGAAAGGAAAAGGGAGACATAACAACAGAATCTGAGTAAATCCAAAAGATCATCACATCCTACTACAAAAGTCAATACTCAACACAACTGGAAAACATGAATGAAATGGACAATTTTCTAGACAGAAACCAGGTACCAAAGTTAAGTCAGGATCAGATTAACAATCTAAATAGTCCCATATCCCCTAAAGAAATAGAAAAAGTCATTAATAGTCTCCCAACCAAAAAAAAAAAAAAAAAAAAAAAAAAAAGCCCAGGACCTGATGGGTTTAGTTCAGAGTTCTATCAGACCTTCAAAGAAGACCTAATTCCAATTCTCCTCAAACTATTCCACAAAATAGAAACAGAAGATACTCTACCAAATTCATTCTATGAAGCCACAATTACTCTCATACCTAAACCACATAAAGACCCAACAGGAAGAGAATTTCACACCAATCCCCCTTATGAATATCAAAGCAAAAATGCTCAATAAAATTCTTGCTAACTGAATCCAAGAACACATCAAATGATCATCCATCATGATCAAGAAAGCTTTATCCCAGGAATTCAGGGATTGTCTAATATATGGAAATCCATCAACATAATCCACTATATAAACAAACTCAAACACAAAAACCACATGACCATGTCATTAGATGCTGAGAAAGCATTTGACAAAATCTAACACCCATTCATGATAAAAGTCTTGGAAAGATCAGGAATTCAAAGCCCATACCTAAACATAATAAAAGCAATATACAGCAAACCAGTAGCCAACATGAAACTGAGTGGAGATAAGCTTGAAGCAATTCCACTAATATCAGGGACTAGACAAGGCTGTCCACTCAGTCCCTACCTATTCAATGTAGTACTTGAAGTCCTAGCCAGAGGAATTAGACAACCGAAGGAGATCAAAGAATACAAATTGGAGAGGAAGAACTCAAAATATCACTATTTGCAGATGATATGGTAGTATATTTAAGTGATCCCAAAAATTCCACCAGAGAACTACAAAACCTGATAAACTTCAGTGAAGTAGCTGGATATAAAATTAACTCAAACAAATCAGTGGCCTTTCTCTACACAAAGGACAAACAGGCTGAGAAAGAAATTATGGAAACAATACCCTTCTCAATAGTCACAAATAATATAAAATAACTTGGTGTGACTCTAACTAAGGAAGTGAAAGATCTGTATGATAAGAACTTCAAGTCTCTGAAGGAAGAAATCAAAGAAGATCTCAGAAGATCCATGCTCATGGATTGGCAGGATTAATATAGTCAAAATGGCTATCTTGCTGAAAGCAATCTATGGATTCAATGCAATCCCCATCGAAAATCCAACACAATTCTTCACAGAGTTAGAAAGGGCAATTTGCAAATTAATCTGGAATAACAGAAAAGCTAGGATGGCAAAAACTATTCTCAACAATAAAAGAATCTCTGGTGCAATCACCATCCCTGACCTCAAGCTGTATTACAGAGCAATTGTGATAAAAAATTTCATGGTACTGGTACAGTGACAAACAGGTAAATCAATGGAATAGAATGGAAGACCCAGAAATGAACCCACACACCTATGGTCACTTTATCTTTGACAAAAGAGCTAAAACCATCCAGTGTAAAGAAGACAGCATTTTCCACAAACAATGCTGGCTCAACTGGCGGTTATCATGTTGAAGAATGTGAATTTATTCATTCTTATCTCCTTGTACAAACCTCAAGTCTAAGTGGATCAAGGAACTCCACATAAAACCAGAGACACTGAAACTTATAGAGGAGAAAGTGGGGGAAAGCCTCGAAGATAGGGGCACAGGGGAAAAATTCCTGAACAAAACAGCAATGGCTTGTGCTGTAAGATGAAGAATCAACAAATAGGACCTCATAAAATTGCAAAGCTTCTGTAAGGCAAAGGACACTGTCAATTAGACAAAATGGCAACCCACAGATTGGGAAAAGATCTTTACCAATCCTAAATCTGATAAGGGGCTAATATCCAATATATATAAATAACTCATGACGTTGGGCTCCAGAAAACCAAATCACCCTATTAAAAAACGAGGTACAGAGCTAAACAGAGAATTCTCAACTGAGGAATAACGAATGTTAAGAAGCACATTAAAAAATGTTAAACATCCTTAATTATTAGGCAAATGCAAATCAAAGCAACCCTGATAATCTACCTCACACCATTCAGAATGGCTAAGATAAAAAACTCAGGTGACAACAGATGCTGGCAAGGATATGGAGAAAGAGAAACACTCCTCCATTGCTGGTGGGATTGCAAACTGGTACAACCACTCTGGAAATCAGTCTAGTGGTTCCTCTGAAAATTGCACCCAGCTATACCACTCCTGGCCATATACCCAGAAGATGCTCCAACCTGTAGTAAGAACACATGCTCCACTATGTTCATAGCAGCCTTATTTATAATAGCAAGAAGCTAGAAAGAAACCAGGTGTCCCACAACAGAGGAATGGATACAGCAAATGTGATACATTTACACAATGTTTTTAATACTCACGTATTAAAAACAAGGAGTTCATGAAATTCTTAGAAAAATGGATGGATCTGAAGGATATCATCCTAAGTGAGGTAACCCAATCACAAAAGAACACACATGACATGCACTCACTCATAAGTGGATATTAGCTCAAAAGCTCAGAATACCCAAGATACAATTTGCAAAACACATGAAACTCAAGAAGGAGGACAAAAGTGTGGACACTTCGATCCTTCTTAGAAGTGGGGACAAAATACCCATGGAAGGAGTTACAGAGACAAAATTCTGAGTAGAGACTGAAGGCATGACCATCCAGAAACTGCCCCACCTGGAGATCCATCCCATAAACAACCACCAAGCCCAGACACTATGGTATATGCAAACAATAACTTGCTGACAGGAGATTGATATAGCTGTCTCTTGAGATGCTCTACAAGTGCCCCTGACTAATACAGAAGTGGATGCTCACAGTCATCCATTAGATGGAGCCCAGAGTCCCCAATGAAGGAACTAGAGAAAGTACCCAAGGAGCTGAATTGCAGCCCCCCTTGGAGGAACAACAATATGAACTAACAGATAACAGCAGAGCTCCCTGGAATTAAACCACCAATCAAAGAAAACACAGGGACAGACTCACTGTATATACATCCTCAGCTGTATATGTAGCTAAGGATGGCCTAGTCAGTCATCAGTGGGAGGAGAGGCCCTTGGTCCTGTGAAGGTTCTATGACACAGTATAGGAAATGCCTGGGCCAGGAAGCAGAAGTGGGTGGGTTGGGGAGCAGGGGGGGAGAGAAGATAGGGGTTTTGGGAGGACTAGGAAAAGGGATAATATTTGAAATGTAAATAAAGAAAATATCTAATAAAAAGAGAGGAAAAAATTAAGTGTTCTTAATCTATATACATTAATAAAAAAAGACAGTGTTCAGCTATTTTACTGGGGATGCAAGTAATGTTCACAGAGCTGCTGAGAAGCTGAGGAGCAGTTGGTGTTGCCTAGCAACTGCCACTTCCAATACTCCTGCCTCAGGAAGAGAGAATAACAGGTTGGCATAATGATGTTTCAGGATAGGAACTTGATTACTCCCATTTTTAATCATGCATAAAACACATCCTTTATGCTACTCTTTAACTTATTTCATATTTTTGTTTGTTTTATTACAATGCTGGGGAGAACCCAGGCCCTCACACATGCAAATTGTATGCTTTCTAATTGACCTGCAAACATCTGTCTCCATGCACAGCACTTGGAATAAAAGTGAAAATTGGAGAAACCCAATAAGTAAAAATATAACATTTTTTTAGTAGTGAAAACAAAACAGGAACAGAGTCTCTATTTTTAAGTACTATTAACTTGAAATCATACGATAGTGGATAAATGTCTCTCTCCCTTTCACTCTTTCCCTCTCTCTGTACAAGAAGATGTCTTCAAAATATGGTCTAAAGCAATATTAAAAGTTTACGTGATTCACTTAGAAATCACAGTCATTTAGTGGCAAGGCCAGGGCCAGGTACAGTATGATTCTGACTTTACGGGGACATTGAGGCATTGATGATAATTTCTGAAATTCTAAGGAAATATTTTCTTGCCAGAGTCTACAACAAATAACTTACTAGCCCATGTTCTTTACTCTGGATCTTTATCATGGGAACCTTACCTGCTCCTTTTCCCCCCCAGTGATTTCAGTGCATCCATGAAATGTCGCAAATGTAGATGGTGTCACTTGATATGTCCTGTGTGTAAAATATTTACCAATGGCAAAAGCCCCTTCCGCTCCACTCGAGCCCCGGGCTTCCTGGCCAGCGGAGTTGCCTGACACCCGCAAGGGCCCACACAGGATTCCCCACGGGATCCTAAGACCTCTGGTGAGTGGAACACAACTTCTGCCAGGAGTCCGGTTCGAACACCAGATATCTGGGTACCTTCCCTGCAAGAAGAGAGCTTTCCTGCAGAGAATACTCTACCCACTGAAACCAAGGAGAGTGCTACCCTCCCAGGTCTGCTTATAGAGGCTAACAGAGTCACCTGAAGAACAAGCTCTTAACAGAGACAACTATAACAGCTAACTTCAGAGATTACCAGATGGCGAAAGGCAAACGTAAGAATCCTACTAACAGAAATCAAGACCACTCACCATCATCAGAACGCAGCACTCCCACCCCACCTAGTCCTGGGCACCCCAACACAACCGAAAATCTAGACCCAGATTTAAAAACATTTTTCATGATGATGATAGAGGACATCAAGAAGGACTTTCATAAGTCACTTAAACAATTACAGGAGAGCACTGCTAAAGAGTTACAGGCCCTTAAAGAAAAGCAGGAAAACACAGCCAAACAGGTAGAAGTCCTTAAAGAAAAACAGGAAAACACATCCAAACAGGTAATAGAAATGAACAAAACCATACTAGAACTAAAAAGGGAAGTAGACACAGTAAAGAAAACCCAAAGCGAGGCAACGCTGGAGATAGAAACCCTAGGAAAGAGATCTGGAACCATAGATGCGAGCATCAGCAACAGAATACAAGAAATGGAAGAGAGAATCTCAGGTGCAGAAGATTCCATAGAGAACATCGACACAACAGTCAAAGAAAATATAAAATGCAAAAGGATCCTAACTCAAAACATCCAGGAAATCCAGGACACAATGAGAAGACCAAACCTACGGATAATAGGAATTGATGAGAAAGAAGATTTTCAACTTAAAGAGCCAGCTAATATCTTCAACAAAATAATAGAAGAAAACTTCCCAAACATAAAGAAAGAGATGCCCATGATCATACAAGAAGCCTACAGAACTCCAAATAGACTGGACCAGGAAATAAATTCCTCCCGACACATAATAATCAGAACAACAAATGCACTAAATAACGATAGAATATTAAAAGCAGTAAGAGAGAAAGGTCAAGTAACATATAAAGGAAGGCCTATCAGAATTACACCAGACTTTTCACCAGAGACTATGAAAGCCAGAAGAGCCTGGACAGATGTTATACAGACACTAAGAGAACACAAATGCCAGCCCAGGCTACTATACCCGGCCAAACTCTCAATTACCATAGATGGAGAAACCAAAGTATTCCACGACAAATCCAAATTCACACAATATCTTTCCACGAATCCAGCCCTTCAAAGGATAATAACAGAAAAGAAGCAATACAAGGACGGAAATCAAGCCCTAGAACAAGCAAGAAAGCAATCCCTCAACAAACCAAAAAGAAGACAGCCACAAGAACAGAATGCCAACTCTAACAACAAAAACAAAAGGAAGCAACAATTACTTTTCCTTAATATCTCTTAATATCAATGGACTCAATTCCCCAATAAAAAGACATAGACTAACAGACTGGCTACACAAACAGGACCCAACATTCTGCTGCTTACAGGAAACCCATCTCAGGGAAAAAGACAGACACTACCTCAGAGTGAAAGGCTGGAAAACAATTTTCCAAGCAAATGATTTGAAGAAACAAGCTGGAGTAGCCATTCTAATATCAGATAAAATCGACTTCCAACCCAAAGTTATCAAAAAAGACAAGGAGGGACACTTCATACATATCAAAGGTAAAATCCTCCCAGAGGAACTCTCAATTCTGAATATCTACGCTCCAAATGCAAGGGCAGCCACATTAATTAAAGACACTTTAGTAAAGCTCAAAGCACACATTGCACCTCACACAATAATAGTGGGAGACTTCAACACACCACTTTCATCAATGGATACATCATGGAAACAGAAACTAAACAGGGACACAGTGAAACTAACAGAAGTTATGAAACAAATGAACCTGACAGATATCTACAGAACATTTTATCCTAAAACAAAAGGATATAACTTCTTCTCAGCACCTCATGGGACCTTCTCCAAAATTGACCATATAATTGGTCACAAAACAGGCCTCAACAGATACAAAAATATTGAAATTGTCCCATGTATCCTATCAGACCACCATGGCCTAAGGCTGATCTTCAATAACAACATAAATAATGGAAAGCCAACATTCACATGGAAACTGAACAACACTCTTCTCAATGATACCTTGGTCAAGGAAGGAATAAAGAAAGAATTTAAAGACTTTTTAGAGTTTAATGAAAATGAAGCCACAACGTACCCAAACCTTTGGGACACAATGAAAGCATTTCTAAGAGGGAAACTCATAGCTCTGAGTGCCTCCAAGAAGAAACGGGAGAGAGCACATACTAGCAGCTTGACAACACATCTAAAAGCTCTAGAAAAAAAAGGAAGCAAATTCACCCAAGAGGAGTAGACGGCAGGAAATAATCAAACTCAGGGGTGAAATCAACCAAGTGGAAACAAGAAGAACTATTCAAAGAATTAACCAAACGAGGAGTTGGTTCTTTGAGAAAATCAACAAGATAGATAAACCCTTAGCTAGACTTACTAAAGGGCACAGGGACAAAATCCTAATTAACAAAATCAGAAATGAAAAGGGAGACATAACAACAGATCCTAAAGAAATCCAAAACACCATCAGATCCTTCTACAAAAGGTTATACTCAACAAAACTGGAAAACCTGGACGAAATGGACAAATTTCTGGACAGATACCAGGTACCAAAGTTGAGTCAGGATCAAGTTGACCATCTAAACAGTCCCATATCACCTAAAGAAATAGAAGCAGTTATTAATAGTCTCCCAGCCAAAAAAAGCCCAGGACCAGATGGGTTTAGTGCAGAGTTCTATCAGACCTTCAAAGAAGATCTAATTCCACTTCTGCACAAACTATTTCACAAAATAGAAGTAGAAGGTACTCTAACCAACTCATTTTATGAAGCCACTATTACTCTGATACCTAAACCACAGAAAGATTCAACAAAGATAGAGAACTTCAGACCAAGTTCTCTTATGAATATCGATGCAAAAATCCTCAATAAAATTCTTGCTAACCGAATCCAAGAACATATTAAAGCAATCATCCATCCTGACCAAGTAGGTTTTATTCCAGGAATGCAGGGATGGTTTAATATACGAAAATCCATCAATGTAATCCATTATATAAACAAACTCAAAGACAAAAACCACATGATCATCTTGTTAGATGCAGAAAAAGCATTTGACAAGATTCAACACCCATTCATGATAAAAGTTTTGGAAAGATCAGGAATTCAAGGCCCATACCTAAACATGATAAAAGCAATCTACAGCAAACCAGTAGCCAACATCAAAGTAAATGGAGAGAAGCTGGAAGCAATCCCACTAAAATCAGGGACTAGACAAGGCTGCCCACTTTCTCCCTACCTTTTCAACATAGTACTTGAAGTATTAGCCAGAGCAATTCGACAACAAAAGGAGATCAAGGGGATACAAATTGGAAAAGAGGAAGTCAAAATATCACTTTTTGCAGATGGTATGATAGTATATATAAGTGACCCTAAAAATTCTACCAGAGAACTCCTAAACCTGATAAGCAGCTTCGGTGAAGTAGCTGGATATAAAATAAACTCAAACAAGTCAATGGCCTCTCTCTATACAAACAATAAACAGGCTGAGAAAGAAATTAGGGAAACAACACCCTTCTCAATAGTCACAAATAGTATAAAATATCTTGGCGTAACTCTAACTAAGGAGGTGAAAGATCTGTATGATAAAAACTTCAAATCTCTGAAGAAAGAAATTAAAGAAGATCTCAGAAGATGGAAAGATCTCCCATGCTCATGGATTGGCAGGATCAACATTGTAAAAATGGCTATCTTGCCAAAAGCAATCTACAGATTCAATGCAATCCCCACCAAAATTCCAACTCAATTCTTCAACGAATTAGAAGGAGCAATTTGCAAATTCATCTGGAATAACAAAAAACCTAGGATAGCAAAAAGTCTTCTCAAGGATAAAAGAACCTCTGGTGGAATCACCATGCCTGACCTAAAGCTTTACTATAGAGCAATTGTGATAAAAACTGCATGGTACTGGTATAGAAGCAGACAAGTAGACCAATGGAATAGAATTGAAGACCCAGAAATGAACCCACACACCTATGGTCACTTGATCTTTGACAAGGGAGCTAAAACCATCCAGTGGAAGAAAGACAGCATTTTCAACAATTGGTGCTGGCACAACTGGTTGTTATCATGTAGAAGAATGTGAATCGATCCATACTTATCTCCGTGTACTAAGGTCAAATCTAAGTGGATCAAAGAACTTCACATAAAACCAGAGACACTGAAACTTATAGAGGAGAAAGTGGGGAAAAGCCTTGAAGATATGGGCACAGGGGAAAAATTCCTGAACAGGACAGCAATGGCATGTGCTGTAAGATCGAAAATTGACAAATGGGACCTAATGAAACTCCAAAGTTTCTGCAAGGCAAAAGACACCGTCAATAAGACAAAAAGACCACCAACAGATTGGGAAAGGATTTTTACCTATCCTAAATCAGATAGGGGGCTAATATCCAACATATATAAAGAACTCAAGAAGGTGGACTTCAGAAAATCGAACAACCCCATTAAAAAATCGGGCTCAGAACTGAACAAAGAATTCTCACCTGAGGAATACCGAATGGCAGAGAAGCACCTGAAAAAATGTTCAACATCCTTAATCATCAGGGAAATGCAAATCAAAACAACCCTGAGATTCCACCTCACACCAGTCAGAATGGCTAGGATCAAAAATTCAGGTGACAGCAGATGCTGGCGTGGATGTGGAGAAAGAGGAACACTCCTCCATTGTTGGTGGGAATGCAGGCTTGTACAACCACTCTGGAAATCAGTCTGGCGGTTCCTCAGAAAACTGGACATAGTACTACCGGAGGATCCAGCAATACCTCTCCTGGGCATATATCCAGAAGATGCCCCAACAGGTAAGAAGGACACATGCTCCACTATGTTCATAGCAGCCTTATTTATAATAGCCAGAAGCTGGAAAGAACCCAGATGCCCCTCAACAGAGGAATGGATACAGAAAATGTGGTACATCTACACAATGGAGTACTACTCAGCTATTAAAAAGAATGAATTTATGAAATTCCTAGCCAAATGGATGGACCTGGAGGGCATCATCCTGAGTGAGGTAACACATTCACAAAGAAACTCGCACAATATGTATTCACTGATAAGTGGATATTAGCCCCAAACCTAGGATACCCAAGATATAAGATATAATTTGCTAAACACATGAAACTCAAGAAGAATGAAGACTGAAGTGTGGACACTATGCCCCTCCTTAGATTTGGGAACAAAACACCCATGGAAGGAGTTACAGAGACAAAGTTTGGAGCTGAGATGAAAGGATGGACCATGTAGAGACTGCCATATCCAGGGATCCACCCCATAATCAGCATCCAAACGCTGACACCATTGCATACGCTAGCAAGATTTTATTGAAAGGACCCAGATGTAGCTGTCTCTTATGAGACTATGCCGGGGCCTAGCAAACACAGAAGTGGATGCTCACAGTCAGCTAATGGATGGATCATAGGGCTCCCAATGGAGGAGCTAGAGAAAGTAGCCAAGGAGCTAAAGGGATCTGCAACCCTATAGGTGGAACAACATTATGAACTAACCAGTACCCCGGAGCTCTTGACTCTAGCTGCATATATATCAAAAGATGGCCTAGTCGGCCATCACTGGGAAGAGAGGCCCATTGGACTTGCAAACTTTATATGCCCCAGTACAGGGGAACACCAGGGCCAAAAAGGGGGAGTGGGTGGGCAGGGGAGTGGGGGTGGGTGGATATGGGGGACTTTTGGTATAGCATTGGAAATGTAAATGAGTTAAATACCTAATAAAAAATGGAAAAAAAAAAGAAAAGAAAAAAAAAATTCAGGTGACAGCAGATGCTGGCGAGGATGTGGAGAAAGAGGAACACTCCTCCATTATTGGTGGGATTGCAGGCTTGTACAACCACTCTGGAATCAGTCTGGCGGTTCCTCAGAAAACTGGATATAGTACTACCGGAGGATCCAGCCATACCTCTCCTGGGCATTTATCCAGAAGATGCCCCAACTGGTAAGAAGGACACATGCTCCACTATGTTCATAGCAGCCTTATTTATAATAGCCAGAAGCTGGAAAGAACCCAGATGCCCCTCAACAGAGGAATGGATACAGAAAATGTGGTACATCTACACAATGGAGTACTACTCAGCTATTAAAAGGAATGAATTTATGAAATTCCTAGCCAAATGGATGGACCTGGAGAGCATCATCCTGAGTGAGGTAACACATTCACAAAGGAACTCACACAATATGTACTCACTGATAAGTGGATATTAGCCCCAAACCTAGGATTCCCAAGATATAAGGTACAATTTGCTAAACACATGAAACTCAAGAAGAATGAAGACTGAAGTGTGGACACTATGCCCCTCCTTAGAATTGGGAACAAAACACCCATGGAAGGAGTTACAGAGACAAAGTGTGGAGCGGAGATGAAAGGATGGACCATGTAGAGACTGCCATATCCAGGGATCCATCCCATAATCAGCATCCAAATGCTGACACCATTGCATACCCTAGCAAGATTTTATTGAAAGGACCCAGATGTAGCTATGTCTTGTGAGACTATGCCGGGGCCTAGCAAACACAGAAGTGGATGCTCACAGTCAGCTAATGGTGGATCACAGGGCTCCCAATGGAGGAGCTAGAGAAAGAACCCAAGGAGCTAAAGGGATCTGCAACCCTATAGGTGGAACAACATTATGAACTAACCAGTACCCCGGAGCTCTTGACTCTAGCTGCATATGTATCAAAAGATGGCCTAATCGGCCATCACTGGAAAGAGAGGCCCATTGGTCACGCGAACTTTGTATGCCCCAGTACAGGGGAACGCCAGGGCCAAAAAGGGGGAGTGGGTGGGTAGGGGAGTGGGGGTGGGTGGGTATGGGGGACTTTTGGTATAGCATTGGAAATGTAAATGAGCTAAATACCTAATAAAAAATGGAAAAAAATATTTACCAGTTTTCAGTGAGTTACTATAAAAATACATGTCTCATTATTATCTTTCACATTGATTACATATTGAAATAACAATATGAGATGATAGACTGAAGCAGCAACATTTTAACATTAAAATTAATTTTGCCTGCTTGTGGACTTTTTTGTTGGTTTTGTTTTGGGATTTTTGTTTGTTTTTTAGTTTTTGAGACAGATCCTTTTTGTGTATCCCAAACTGGCCTGGAGCTCACTGCATTGCCCAAACGTTTGTCAAAGTCATCATCCTCAGTGCTGAAGTTACAACACTGTACCTGCACACCTCCCCTTGTTTTCTCTCTTTAAGGTAATGTGTTCATTAATTTTTAAGAATTCCATACAATCTATTTTGCTGATATCCAACCCTCCCTCAACTCTTCTCACAATCACCCTTCCACCCTTCATTCCCTACCCACTCAACTTCGAGTTTTCTCTTCCTCTTATGCCTTCTATTCTTCTTTTTTGTCCCCATTGGATCCAGTTTATATGGCCAAACTAGTTTTGGAAGTGGAGTCTGACCTGGCATGTACTCTACCTACCAGGGAATCACATCATTAAAGAAAACTGACACACTCTCTCTGGGCAGTTATCAAATGCCAATAGCTTCCCAGATTTCATGTCTACCTTCTCCCTGCTAGGCTAGAAGTTTGTCTGGCTTGACTTTGCTTGTTTCTTGTGCATGCTGCTAACATTTATGCTAATGAGATATCTATATAGGCCCAGAGTGTTTAGCCAATGAGCTTCCCTTCCTGGGCATCCCTCCCCAAATAAAGTATTTAGTCCCTGGTTTACCCTGAGTAAAGTGTATCCATGCACATATGCCATCAGATAAAGCAATTTGGGCAAGCAAGGACTGACTTGTCTTCATGGATCTCCATGAAGGTTGGCCTTCCTCGTGCCTCTTCCAGCCCCTCCATACTCAGAACCAAACTGGATTCTCTCCCCCACCTCCTCCTGGGCTCAACCATCCCCTGCCTGCTTAGCATGTAGACATCCTGAGGGCAACTCTCCAGGGTACTTCAGCAGTATCTGGGACTGAAAACCACAGCATCCATCCCAGACCCGCTGTTTTTCATCCGGAGAAACATGGACTGGGGCCCCTATCATGGACTGTGTTCTGCCTGCCCTAAGCGACTTGCTGGCTGAGCTTGCTTGGCCACCCCAGCAGCAAGGCAGACATGCAGCCCGTTAGAGAAGTCCTTAAATGCAGTCAGAAAGTGGTTGCTTATTCTCATAATATTTGCCATTATTGTGCCAGTGGTATATCTTGACAAGATAATCATTTTTGCAGTTTCTAGGGTTCACAGCTGGATATGACTTATTGCTTCTCTCTCCTTTTAGGATGTATCTGATACCCTTCCATTGCAATGAAACTATTTAGTATGAATAGATGTTTGGGTGAGTACCAGGTTGATTTCTATGTTCTGTGATTCAAATACATGATGTCTTCAAGAATAAGGTTTTACCATCAAGTTTAGAAAGGTAGCAAAGAGTATGAACACTATAATTCTTAGGGGATGTGGGGGGTGCTCTATGTACTCTCATTTGCCAAAAGCTCAAAAGGAGATAATTCATTCCGGCTATTGGAGTTTGTATTTACTAGCACAAACTATACAGTTGGCTATTGTCTCCTCCATTGTAGGTGATGGCATTAAAACTCTTTTATCTATGTGTATGTATATACTTTAGGAAGCTCTTATATTAGTATGTTTTATGTGACTTTTTCAAAAAGCCTTTAGTGTTAATTATCCATTCCCCATATTCCCTTCTCTACACAGTTCTTCCATTTCTCTTCTCACAATTTCTGCTCCATTATTCCCTTTAATCCTTTACACAACTGTGTTCTATCTCCTCTCTCTTGACTGCCCACCCCAAAGGCTATAGGTATTCCAAATTGAACACACATATCTGAAAGATCCAAAGGTAACATCTACAGATGAAAGTATGACATCTCTTTCAGTTTCTGGGTTACTGCACTAAGAATAATTGTTTAACCTTCACCTACTCTCCAGTAAATTTCATAGGTTTTTTTTTTAAGCTGAATACTATCCCTTTGTGTAAATGTAGCACATTTTTGTTGTCTGTTCATTGGTTGATGAACATTTAGGTGTTTTTATTTACTGGCTATTGTGAATTGAGTAGATGTAGCATGTAGCTTTTGCAACCCTGATTTAAGCTCCTTGTGGATCATGCTACCAGCACCTGCCCAGAAAATATTGGATCTGTGGGTGAAAAACACAGACACACACACATTGCTCAATTTTAACCTGCCTTCTTGGCTCAGTTGCTGGGTACTACTAATCTCCCACAGCTAGTGTGCCCTTCCCAATACTCTTAGTTCAGCACCCTAAATCTGCCCTCAGCTTCAGTTGCTCAGTTACTCAACTCAACATCCCTAACCTCCCACCTGGAAAAGGGGCCTATGGCCATCCCACCTGAGATCATACATGGCTGGTCACTTTTGTCCCTGTGAAGCATTGTCAAAAACTCCCTATACTTTTTCTGCATTTCCTCCTATCCTCTGTGAACCCAGAAGTCTACCCTCTTTCCTTCTGCCCAGCAATTGGCCCCTGGCACCTTACTGATAAATTAAGAACCAATTGGGCCAAAGTGTGGACACTTTGCCCCTTCTTATTATTGGGAACAAAACACTCATGGAAGAAGTTACAGAGACAAAGTTTGGAGCTGAGACAAAAGGATGAACCATCTAGAGATTGCCATATCCAGGGATCCATCCCATAATCAGCCTCCAAACGCTGACACCATTGCATACACTAGCAAGATTTTGCTGAAAGGACCCTGATATAGCTGTCTCTTGTGAGACTACGCCGGGGCCTAGCAAACACATAAGTGGATGCTCACAGTCAGCTATTGGATGGATCACAGGGCTCCCAATGGAGGAGCTAGAGAAAATACCCAAGGAGCTGAAGGGATCTGCAACCCTATGGGTGGAACAACGTTATGAACTAACCAGTACCCCAGAGCTCTTGACTCTAGCTGCATGTGTATCAAAAGATGGCCTAGTCGGTCATCACTGGAAAGAGAGGCCCATTGGACTTGCAAACTTTATATGCCCCAGTACAGGGGAACGCCAGGGCCAAAAAGTGGGAGTGGGTGGGTAGGGGAGTGGAGGGGAGGGTATGGGGGACTTTTGGGATAGCATTGGAAATGTAAATGAGGAAAATACCTAATAAAAAAAAGAACCAATTGGGAAAACAGGACATTAGCATCAGAACCACCCCTGCGAGTAGCAATGAACATGGATGAGTAGGTATCTCTATAGTAGGATAGGGAGTTCTTTGAGTAGATGCTTAAAAGTGGTACAGATAAATCATATTATGTCTATTTCTGTTTTTTTTTTCAGAATCTCCACACTTATTTATATATTGGTTGTAACAGTATGTACACCTGTCACTAGTGAATAAGTGTTCCCTTTCCCCACATCCACACCAGCATCTGCTGTCATTTGCTTTTTATAAACTTGGCTGTTCTGACTGGAGTAAGATGAAATCTCAAAGTAGGTATTTTGTTTTTTGTTTTTTTGTTTTTCTTAAACTAGGTGTCTGGTGTCTGTATGTGGGATGGATCCCTAGGTGGAGCTCTCTCTGGATGGTCTTTCCTTCAGTCTCTGCTCCACACTTTATACCCGTATTTCCTGTAGACAGGATCCATTCTGGGTTAAAAATGTGGAGATGAGTGGGTGGCTTCATCCCTCAACAAGGGGCCTTGTCTAACCTCTGGATATGGTCTCTACAGGTTCTCCCTCCCTTTGTTGGACATTTCAGCTAATATCATCCCTGTTGGGTCCTGGGAGCCTCTTGCTTTTCTGGCATCTGGGACTTTCTGGTGGCTACCTCCAGTTCCCTATCACCCCCATTGCTACACACCTCTGTTCAAATTCCTGACCCTCTGTATATCATCTTGCATAACCGATCCTGATCCCCTTCTTACCCCTCCCCTCTTCTCTTCCTCCCATGTCTCTCCCACCTTCTACCTACCGTGAGAGTTTTGTTCCCCCTTCTAAGAAGTATGAAGCATCCACATTTTGGGCTTCCTTCTTAGGTTTTATATGGTCTGTGAATTGTATCTTGAGGATTCCGAGCTTTGGGACTAATATCTACTTATCAGCGAGTGCATGCCATGTGTGTTCTTTTGTGACTGGGTTACCTCACTCAGAATGATATTATCTAGTTCCATCCATTTGCCTAAGAATTTCATAAAGTCATTGTTTTTAGTAGCTTTCCCTGATGGCTTAGGATGTTGAATATTTTAAAATGTTTCTCAGCCATTTGTAATTCATCTTTTGAGAACTTTCTGTCTATATCCATATACATTTTAATTAGATTTATTCTTTCTTAATGTTTCATATTTTGAGCTATTTCTATATTCTAGACAAAAACCTCCTGTTAGCTATATAACTGGTAAATGTTTTTTTCTAAAATTGAGGCTAGGAGTGTGACTCAGGGATAGAATACCTTTCTAGGATGTGCAAGACCTGGTATTCCATTCCCAGCACTTAAAAAAAAAGACAAAAAATAATGATTTTTTTTTCTTTTATGATGTTCTTCTACCATTTTCAGAACAAACTCCCATCTTTTTTCTTAGTATTCAGTGAGGAGAATTTTGAACTGAGGGATGAGTGGAAAACGAGAAATTCATATTATCTTGGTTCCTGAAACAGTAAACACAAGTGAAAATCTCCATTTACTTTTTTGCATCTTGATTCTTGCAAGAAGAATCAAGAGCATAGCATTGGTCAGTGATGTGAGCATGTTTTCGAAAGTAAAAAGACAGAGGACCCCAAACTGTATAGAAATGATCGGCATTGGACTACCATTCTGTGCTTTGCTCAAACAAGAGTCTATATTAAATTTTTGCTACTACATAGTTTCATCCAATAATGGCTGCCTAAAGAGTCATAAAGTACAGTTGTAGAATCTAATAAGTGAAAGAGAAGGGAATGCCCCAACAACAAAAGGGGTTCAGATAAAATAGAATTAAGGGGATAAATACATACATAAAGTATTATATAAAAGATTGGCAAGAATGCATTTCTAAAAATTTAGTTATTAGAAACCACAAACAGGGTTTAGAAAATGAGTGAGTTCTCATAGGAAGATAGAGTTTCTCAAGTTATTGTGAGGACACATATTTCTGCACAGACAAGTTATCTACACCTTGAGATAATAATAACCATATTAGTTCTAGTGATCATTTTGAAGAAAACAACAATTTCTGGGACTCTGTTCAATTGCCAATACCCACATCCTGTGGGTCACAAGCCCCTGTAACTTCAGCTCCAGAGTATCTGATGCCTTTTTCTCACCTCTGTGGATGACTGTGCCCCCATGCACAGACACATACAATTATTCCTTTTTAAATAATAGCAAGACTGTGACTTTCTCCCTTCAATCTCTCTGGTATTTAGTAGTCTTGCTGAAATAGTTGGGTATAGCACACACTTTTAAATCTTGCATTTGAAGGATATCAGAAGACTGATTGTAGGCTTGTTTGTTTTGAGACAAAGCCTTGCTAAGTAGCCAAGGCAAGCTTTCAACTTGTTCTGTGGTCAATTTGACTCCAACTCAAAAGCCTTCTACCTCAACATTCCAAGTCCTAGGATTATGGGCATGTGGCACAACACCCAGCTCAAAATATTGACTTGAATCCTTAAATATCACCCAATGAGACTAGATGGGTTCTCTAAAAATAGTTACTGATGGAGTTTGTACTGTTGCTGTTTATTAAGGATAAACACTTCTGAACAGAGAAGGACACATGGTTACAAAGGGAAACATGTGGTCAGGTCTGGAGCCAGTACTATTCATAAAAGTTGTCCTTCATTGGGCCAAGGAAGCCAGACCTCTGTCTGGCACTAGATAAACTTCTTTTCTTTCAAGAGCATACTCTTGAGAAAGGTGTAAAAGAAGCTGAGGAGGCCTCTGGGATGTTGACAAGTGAGGTAACAAATCCTTCCTTAAAGGTGAACCTGGTCAGTGCACTTCCATGTTTGCTATAGTTGTTCAAGTGTTCTGTTTGACATGTAGAACACTGTAATTGATCTTTGGGGATACAGAGTGATCTTAGCAAGACATTTCAAATTGTATTTTCCCTGGGATCAAACAAAATACCTGTGCTACTCTAGAGTAGATTGAAATATTTTATTCACTCGCTGTAACTTATAGGAAGACAGGGGACAGGAAGACAGCATAGACATTTTGGCATGAGATGTTATATTCTTATGGAATGCTGTCTTTCACTAATTGTGGCTGGATACTTGCTTGTGTATGGACACAGCTTTTTACTAAGGAAAAAGCTCTTCCTCTGATGTTTCCACACAGTTTCATTTGAAACTCTTCCAAATCCCAAGATGCTCCATTGTTCTATCTCCTAAAAGGAGCAACCGAATATGTCTACCAGGATGTCTTTTCCTTAAGAGCCACAAAGGAGACACCACCAGCAGGATATGCTTTCTTCTCTGACTTAATTTTTATTCTTCAGCCATCTTCATATCTCCTGGTGCCAACACACTTGGTCTTATATAGTAGGAAGCTCATGTGTTCAAGGGTCATGTTTCAGTAGGGCCTGAGGAAGTAACCAAAGGTAATTCCATATTTTAATTCCTCCTAAGTCACAATGAAGAAATATACTTACTCTAAGAGCCATATGGCCCAAATACACACAGCCTGCTCTATCTAACAACAAATAGTGTAGTGGGTAGGTTAGTAAGCAATTGAATTTAAGAGAAATTAAACTGCCAAGTCAACAGAACAAAGAAAAGTTGGCTTGTCTTCATGGTAAATTTATGGCGAAAGTTCAATAGCTTACTATACATAGATGACGTAAGAAATAGGTCTGGGAAGCCAGGATGTGAGGAAAATCATATAAGTTCATAATGGTCCTTCTCTTTCACTGCAGTAGTAGTTTATTGTGATTAACTGCTCATAAACGATGAGAGTTGGATCAATTTACAATCTTTTGCTCCAGTGCTATGCGTTAACATATAAATTTCTAAGATGTAAGCTGCAAAAATTTTAACGCATTTTCATTTCCTTTTCTCGTGCATAGTAAATGGAGAAGGCAAGCAAGCATTCCTTAGGCATTCCAGGAATAATGCTCATAAGTGATCAATGTTTTCATTTGGTTCTTTCTCCATCCTTAGGGGTAAACACTAAAATAGAACTAAATATGTTTAAAATTTTTAGTACAAATTCCATAGTAACTTAATATCCAATAACATGTCAATTCTCTGGGTTCCCAGGGCCATTTTAAAGTCTTTAGGGGAAAATAGAATTTTTTTTGTTCTTTCTCAGCTTTGCTATGTTGCCATTAAACTTCACTCAGTATCCCCATACTCTTTTCTAGCTTACCCATTTTACTAAGCATGAAAGATACTAAAAATAAAGAGGAAAAGAGGTGCTCTTCACTGGGGTAGGGAAGGAAAGCATCCATGACTGTAGTGAACAGGGAGTTTGGTCTCCAGTTCCAAATCCAAGTTTCTGGACTTCTGGATGAATCTTTTTGTCCATATAACTAGAGAGGATGCTGGATTCTTGCTAAAGGCCTTTAAATGTCCCCATTATTTTCTGGTTATTATGCAAGAAGATTTAATAGTGGCCCATGTAATCAGATTTAAACTGGCCTTTCCCATGGCTTCTGGCTGAATTAGAAGATATGAGTCACATGACACCCTCCTGCTATTGTCTAGACGCCTAAAAATCAAATAAAGACTGCATTTTATTCGTTTATATTATGGCCATTCAGAGTCAAATGACATTTCAAAGCCAAGAAGTGACTTTAAAAAATGGCTATTTTCTTTATTTACATTTCAAATGTTATCCCCTTTCCTGGTTTCCCCTCTGGAAACCCCTATCCCATCCCCACTTCTCCTGCTTCTATGAGGGTGCTTCCCCCAGCCAACCACCTGCTTCTGCCTCCCCTCTGTGGCATTTCCCTACACTGGGGCATTAAGCCTTCACAGGACCAAGGTCTTCTCCTCCCATTGTTGCCTGACAAGGCCATCATCTACTACATACACGGCTGGAGTCATGGGTCCCTCCATGTGTATGCTTTCATTGGTGGTTTAGTCCCTGAGAGCTCTGGAGGATCTGGTTGGTTGATATTGTTTTTCTTCCTATGGAGTTGCAAACCCCAAGAAGAAACATTTTAAAGCCAAAAGTT
Source organism: Mus musculus (assembly GCF_000001635.26). Taxonomy (NCBI): domain Eukaryota; kingdom Metazoa; phylum Chordata; class Mammalia; order Rodentia; family Muridae; genus Mus; species Mus musculus. Next base: position 16,884,232 of record NC_000086.7, read on the forward strand.
CCATTTCTACTTTAAAAAATATTTAGTTTTTTATTTGTCTGTCTGTCTGTGTGTGTATAGATAGATGCCCACAGAAGCCAGAATTCTTTGAAACTTAAGTTACAGACATTTGTAAGCTACCTGATGTGGTTGCTGAGGTCCAAACCCCTGTCCTCTGAAACAGCAATAATTGCCTAGTCATCTCTCCAGTTGTTTCTATTTTTGATTAGCAACATGAAAGAAATCCTCAACTCTGGCTAGAAATAAATCCTTTCATTATCTGGTAGGGATTATAACCATTTAGCTGGGTGTGGCAGTGCTCTCTGGAGGCTGAGACAAGAGGGTTCAGAATTCAAGGCCAGCCTGGAAAACATAGCAAGACCTTAATCAAAAGAGAAGGTACTATAACTACATAACTTTAAGTGTTAAATTTAGGCCTTTCTATGACAGTTTTTCTGTTAATATAGTGGTCCAAACTACTATTTTAAATTTGCTTTCAGGATGAGGACATCTTCCAGTTTAGTGAACTGGCTCCATCACCATCAGGATGACAATTAAAATCAAACTCAGGGTATTTTTTTTTTTCTGTTTCAAAGTCATGAATACAAATTAAACCTTGCTAGCTTTCATAAAATCATGTGAAAGTGGTACCAAAGAGTGAAGAGTGTAGAAAACCATCATTTTTGCAGGAAAAATAATTCACAGGTTAGTTGTGTTAACAGTGGGGAGCACTGTCATTTCTGGTTGATCAGGACAGTGTGATATCAAGGTTGCCCTGGAAACTGAATTTTCATGGTAGGGTTCACATTGAGGTGCCTGTAGTGGACATAACACTATTCCAATGTCATGATTCCTGAAGTGCTGAGGAGGATCATAGTAGTACCATTAGCTTTAGAGCACAGACCTTCAAATGGTACAGAAACTGTTGTTTGTGAACTCTGTCCTGCTGGATCTGTTACCCTGACTTGTGGATACTTTATCTTTTCTGAGAAAAGTAAAGAGATTAAAAGGATGAAATATCTCTACTTCACACCATGGTACCTAAGAAAGCCTTATCATATCAGCTTTTGTGCTAAAATTTGAGACCTACAGCCAAGCCCACCTACCACAGTATATTACTTTTTTTAGGTTCCCATCATGCATTCTGGAACTCATTTCTCTTTTCTTGTCCATACCTGTACCACATCCTTGTAGATGTTCAAACGGTAACTACATGGATCTTATATCCGCATCATAGAAGGATATTAAAGAAGAGAGGAGGAGGAGCAGAAAGGAGGATGAAGAGGAGGAAATAATAACACAGACAAAAATTTGAAGGTACTCTATTTTTATTTGAAAACATGGGGAGACTTCAAAATTTGAGCTTCGAGGACCAAAAATATATTGAAACAAAAATTTCAGACAATAAGTCGGGCCACCACTACGGCAACAAGCTTCACATAGACAGGTGGATATAGCTAAGATATGGCTGAAGCTATTGCACACCCACAAGTAGATTCCTACATGCTTGACTAATGCTCAATTATGAGTATGGTGTGTTCTCCACACCAAGTATAATGTATGCCTTCTCCAGAGTCAGTGCAGGATCCACCTGAGTGTGTATGTGTGAAAGCCTGCTTCCTCACAAAAGGCTTCAGATTATAAATTCCTCTGCCACATTTATATCCCCTCAGTCACTTCTGAATAATTACTATAGTGGTCAGGAGTCCCGCTGTCACATAAAAGAACCCATGTGTTAGTTATTTTAGTAGCAGTTAGCTGGCTGTGAGTAAGCCTCACTAAACATCCATGGACTGGGTGTCCAGATCTTGAAACCAGGAAACTTTAGAGGCAAATCTTAGACCAAAATGACCAGGGGAAACAACAAGCAAAGATCTCCTAAGGAGAGTTAGGTAAAATTTTCCCTAATATGCACCAAATAGGAACAGCCTGACATGCTATTGCACAGGGCCCCACATTTTCCCACTAATGCAGAGCTGTCAGGCACCCAAACCACAATTAGAGCCAACAGGGGAAATGCCTGAATCTGTAAAGTAACCAAAAGAAATTCTTCCAGGGAAAGGAGATGGGAATGAAAAGCAAGTTCCCAGAGTCACTTTCTGTCAAAAGCACATTGAGTCTTTAGGACAAGAATATGCAAAATCCTATGGGACTTGCTCCATCTTTATCTGCCTTAACTCTTTTCTTGCCAGTCCGTCTCTGGCAGGTTGAACTGCTCCTGTGGTTGTGCCAGTCAGAAAGCCAATCATCAGCAAGTCTCAGGAGCTGCATTCCTCACAGTGACAGGAGAGGATGTACCGGTAAGTGGCAGTAAGTCGCATGCCCCCTGAGCAGCGCAGACGCAGAGCCTTCAGCTTGGAAGTCTGGGGTCGGCAGCAGTGACAGGAGGAACGGAAAGGTTGCTTGAGGACAGTGCTGAAGGACACCAAGGGCTCAGAGCGTGATGCCTGGCTGCAGTGCCCCTCACATCTGGCCAGGAGCACCATCTGGAGAAATAAGGGAGGTGGTTACTCTGTACAGTTATTAAAAATTCAGGCTACCACAGCATCCTTTGAAAGACCTCAACACTCCTTACTGATTCTTGCTGGGTTGGATTAGTGGCTCCAGTCACTGGTCACACTTAAGAATCTATTGGTAAACCTAAAATAAGCATTTAAGGTGGTGTAGTGGTGTAGCTTAGTGGTAGAACACTTGGTACGAAGGCACAAGGCTCTGGGTTCAATCCCAGGGATTGGTGAGAAGCCAGTCAACACTATCCTGTCTGATACCAGTTTGAATTAAACTCCTTTAGGAGGACCCAAGATTTTCAAGATGTTAAGTAATGCTCAGCCCTCACTGCACTTCACAGTCACCTGTAATCTTAGCTTTTATTGGGTAGAGGCAGAAGGATCAGGAGTTCAAGGTCATCTTCAAGTACATAGTATGTTCAAAACTAGTCTGTGTTACCACATAACCTCAAAAAGAAAGAAAGATGGAAAGAAGGAAAGAAGGAAAGAAAGAAAGAGAGAGAGAGGGAGGGAGGGAGGGAGGGAGGGAGGGAGGGAGGAGGAGGAGGAGGGAGGAGGGAGGGAGGGAGGGAGGGAGGGAGGGAGGGAGGGAGGGAGGGAGGGAAAAGAAACCACCATGACCATTAAAAACCCCACCATAGTTCCTTCTTCTGTATGGTGTCTACCACTGCCCAAATGTATTGTAGTTATACCAACAACAACAAGCTGAAAATCACTTTAGGTTGAAATCTACAATTAAACAGAATGAAGAGTGTCAGGGTAGGGTTGTTCCAGTTGGAACTAGCTAAACAGAAGGAATATGGTCTCTGTAGAAGGCACAAATTAAGTGTTATTTTGCTGCAACTTAGGAGAAGAAATTAAAATAGAGAAATGGGGTATATTTGTGAGCCACATGCCTGGCTTGTATTTTATACCTGCCATTTATACAATTTATGTACATCTATCTTCAAAGTGATTTAGAGAAAATTCTCCCTGATCCTCTCCATTCCCAAATATTTCAACTGATATATCAGAGCCTATGTGTTCTTTATAGCAAGAAGCCTCCAATTAAAGGGCTGGCTGAACCAGCGGTTAAGACCACTTGTTGGGTTTCTTCCCAGCATCTAAATCACGAGATTCCTAGTATCCTGTGAACTCCAATTCCAGTGGTTCTAACACCCCCTCTTGGTCTTCTCAGACACCTGCACCTATGTGATGCACATATAGATAAGCAGGCACACAGATGCATACAAAATAAACATAAATAAATATGAAAAATTGAAGACTCCAATTAAAATGTATCAAAATTATCCTCAAAAAATGTACACATGATATACTTTGCATACAGCTTAAGGAGCTGGGAAAAAGGCTCCTTTGAATTTTCTAGGAGTAGAGATAAGGAACTCAGGGAAAAATTTCAAAATACCCTTTCCAAACAAAGGAAGCTTGGAGGTTTTACACCGAAAAGCATTTAGGTATGGGGACTACTCCTGAGCACACAGAGAATAAGAAAGAGAATCCCAAGCATGCCATATTTGAGATCATAGGTAAAGAAGGAAAGATACTGAATACATCTCTTGGCATGCCTAGGTCAAAACCATCAAATTGTCTAAGGAGATAAAATGACAAGAATATGCAAGAATTCACCCGGCCATTGTTAGTTTGAATTACAATACTGAGCAGGTGGAATTGTTTGCTCTGTTTTTCCAAAAAAGTTTGAGCTAAACCAAAAGAAAAGATGTTTTGAGTGTGTGTTAACACAGGAGTTTGCCCATCAAAGATAAAGGGCAGCTCATATCATCCAAACATCCTAGAATCCTAGGAGTGGAAAGCATGAGTGAGATGTAAGGAGGTAGCTTGATTCCTGATGCTATAGAAATTTTTAATATTTTGGCCACTGCCAGTTAATACTATAGATTCACTAGAGATGATCTCTGGCATCATCCTATGGGGCAAAATTAAACATCCATTGATAAAAGGATAATGGCTAGCACAGTTTTCCAAAATTTCGAAAAGATAATTCCTGATAGTTACAGATTACTGACATCATTAACTGAAAGAAATACTTGGGGAAAATTCAACAATCAATTCACAACCATGAAGGAAATGTGAGATACTAGCAGAAAAAAAACTAGAAGGACTAAGGGAGAAATAAGTTAGACTGGTCTAACATTACTATCTTTGTAAGGTCACAAAGGCAGAGAGAAACTGGATGCTGTAAAGTATTCTGATTCTGTTAAAGCTTTTGATGCTATTCAGTCTGTTCTTCAAATTGATAAGCAAGATAATAAAAATCCTAAACAGGTTTGATTGGATTATGCCATAGATCAGTAACATAAAGGCCTGTCTCTGGTATCTAGCCCCATTTCTAGCCCCATTTCACTGACAACAAGAGTTCATGATCTTCTCTAGTTCCTTCTTCCCATGCCTGCCAGTACATGGAAGGGCTGCTTCCCACATTGGCACAGTGCAAAATTTACTGCTCCCTAATCCAGATTATCTACTGGAGATTGAAGCAATTATACAGCCACTTCCCAAACTGAAGTCTTTAGAGAGCCCCATGGATAAGGAAAACTTTAAGAAGAGCCAAAGATAGTGTAGAATATCATACCCCACTAAGACATACAGTGAGACATAGCCATAATGGATCAGGATATTAGCTTTCCATAAATGGTCAAGTCTTCAATATAGGACAACTTGAAGACAAGCTAGCTTAATTGGGATTTCACTAGACATTTTCAGGATCTGAAGCCCCATGGCCAGTCCACATGGAAGGACAAGATCTCTAGGATTAAAGGACCTGGATCTACCTCAGTGGGCCTGGCCCCTGTTTCTCAAATAACTGTTTTCTGCACAAGAAGAATGAACCAGTATTAGCCAGTTTGCATATCCCATGGCTGCCTCAGGTGTCACATTCTTCCAGTCTTATAACTATTGTCATCCACCCTGTACTTCTGTCAATCTTAACTATTCAGTATATAGTACATCAAGAACAAATTCATCTACACCACTTCCACCACACCTCTCCCTCACTAACAGCAGTAAGACATGACTGTTCAGCTTATCTCTAGGAAACCAGGTCAATATTTAAAGAGTCTGTGCCAAGATGAGGCCAACAACAAAATGACAACCAGGGAACAAAGTGGTATGGAGGTGGTAAGACTTGAAAATTTGGGTAGCAACTCTACTCCCTCCAATGCCTGTCTGTTACTATTACTTATGTCATAAATGAAACATGTGAAGAGGCATTTGCATACAGAACATTTTCTTTTCCTATATCATGTTAGCCTAGAAGCATTATGAAGGGTAAACTTTTCGTTGTCTGTCTTCCTCCCACTTTATTTTTGTCTCTAGCAACTTCTATGAGGCCTGTACATAATAAGCATTCAGTATAAATTTGTTTTTATTTTAAAAAAATCAGGTCACATTTCTCAAATTATCAATTTTGCTATAAATTCTGTATTCCTAATGACCATCATTTTTTTATGAGCATTTGGGACAGCAACAGTAGATAGCATGGGCATCCTAAGAGCTCCTTCACAATTTCTCTGAGAATTTTCATAACCTTTATCGCCTCAACCAATTTTCTTCTTTTCTCACCAGCTGCTGTTTCATCTCACTCATAACAGTATGCCTCACTCCAACCTCTTGCTGCTCCTTAGAACCTGGCTCAACCCCTTGTCTGTGACCACCATCATCTCTTATTTTCATAGACTTGGGCTTCAAACACCCATAAAGCCAGTTTGCCAAGCCAGGTTCTTGAAAACCCTTGTCTAGTGGAGGTCAGAACTCATCCCTGCACATCCTCTACTCACCTAGTGACAGAAGGCAGTCTGTAGAGTCTGTTCTTGTTTGATCCTCCCTCTTAGCACCCTGCACAGTGGCTTACATTTACTTTTCTCTTCTGCTCGCCCCCACCCCTCCCACATCCAACAGAGCCATATGGGGCTCACTTTTCTAATCCTTTAAGGCTGCAGGGATCCCAACAGTTATTGAAGTCTTAATAGTGACTGAAATAGAAAAGTGGGTTGAAACACCTGTCTAGCTTACAACTTCATCATCAGGGTTACAATAGCATTTATTACATGTCTAGTATATGGCAGAAACTGTGCTAGCTGCTTTACAGATATCACCACTATGGCCATACATGCCCATGACCTTGGGCAAACAGCTTCTTTTTCAGGGGAGGAAACTGAAACACCAAACAACAACTTGGTTTTCCAGAAATCACCCATTTGGAAAGCTGTGAAGTGAGAATTGGAGACAGGATCTCAGCTACCTTCAAGCCTGGAATGCCTTAGTTCCTTCAACTTTCCCCAGACAGACAATTTCCTCCAACTGCAGATCTTCAGAAGATTTGCTTCATAGTTTTTACTCGGAATTGTATGAAAATGTAGTTTATTGGGAAGAGAGGGAATGAGCTTGCCAATCCTAGCCTCCCTTGGACTTAACATCATACGATATCAATGACTAACAAAAGCCCCAAATATAATCTAAATAGTGGCTATCCTGTCTTTCTTGATGGGTCAGTCTTGCCTGAGTATTATTAGTTCCTTACTGAATTGCTAGGAGGAGGGTGACAGAACGTAAAACTGGCCAAATGCAAGTTCATGGCCATAAAATACAGAAAGTCCCATTAAAAGTGCCCAGAAAATCTTTATCCATTATTTCTATTTTTCTAGAAAACATTTATAGAATATGAATGACTACTATAGATAGCTACGTCTGGATTCTATACAATAGTTTCTGTGTTCTTTATACATTCTTTCAATACGAGGAATCAGGCAGTGGAAAAACAAAGCCTCCAAGCATAACATTGCCCTTCTCAGAGCATCAGGAACCCTAATCTGTCTTTTCTTGTGGATTGTGAGTTTCCATCATTGTAGCATGAGGATGACAACACCTACATGGCCAATGTGTCGGTAATGATTACAATATATGGTGTAAAGTGACTGACACTGATTAGGTGTTGGGGCCAGTGTGCTTCATTCCCTGGGCCACGTGTGCCTTTCATGTAGTCAGGAGGCCAGACCCACTTGACAAATCTATGTCAAGAATATTAACTGATAGGGGAAGGGATGGTCATATGTCCAGAAAATAATGTTCTTGCTTATGATATTGAGGAAAAAATATTGGTAAATCTATAAAATTTGCCCTGACCTCTTCCTTCTGGACATAGGCTAACATTTCTCTCCCAATCTCTAAAGGAAAACAGGATCATCAGAGAGACTACCATTCTGAGTCTGGAAAAGTTAAGAACTATAGAATATTTCCAAATGGAAATAATTTTCTTCCTGAATACATACAGAAAATTTAATCCAGAAAGAGTCTGGTAGCTGAAGCTGTGCCAGACACATCTTTTTTTTTTTTGTGGCCAAGGAAGGAAGGTTAATAATTACAAGCAGCATTTACATAAAACCATTGCTACATTTGGGGTCATTTTGGATGTCTGAAAACAAATTGTTCCCATGAAATTAGAAACATTTCTTCTATCATCACAATCTTTGCCCTGTTATTTACTGTAGTGCTCTGGAAGAAGCAAAGGTGAATAACAATTGACTAAAATTCATTTCTAAAAGTCATGCTCAAACCTCATGACATTTAGTTAAGGACATTTCTTCCTTGACTCTTTCCCTCTGAGGTTAACATGCTAAGGTGGTCTTCCATCATTTTGTCCTATCTTCCCAGATTTTTTTTTAATTTATTTGGTTCTGGGTTTGGAACCTAGAACCTCACACATACTAGGCAAGTGCTCTCCACTTTCAATTTTTTATTTATTCTACTATTTTCTATAACCCTGCCTTTCATCACAATGGTGCTTTCTTTAAATTTGAATTCCCCCATCTCTGTCTGTCTGTCTGTCTGTCTATGTCTGTTTCTGTGTCTGTTTCCGTGTCCATGTATGTGTCTGTGTCCGTGTCTGTCTGTCTGTCTGTCGCTTTCTCTAAAGAAACATGATTATGAAGCACAGTTCAACAAAGGAAGAAATCATACATGAATTAAATACTAGATATCAGTGCTGTGGCATCTGCTTCTGAAGCAACATCTAAACAATTGTGGTTATAAAGATGCTTCTCTTATCTTTGTTGCTGTTGTTGTTGCAGTTGTTATTAGTGCTTTCTATGCTTCTGTGGTGCTAAAATAAACCTAAGCAAGATTGTCCCACTCCTACCCCTTGGTGGCTACTCCAGCTCAATTTCTCCATTTTCAAGAAGGAATTTCATCAGAATTTATCCTTGTCTAATGATTTCTCTTTGGTTTTGTCCCTCAACTATAAGTAAGATCCAGGACATTTTCTTGAAGGAAAAAAAAAAAAACTCCATTTCTTTTCCCATAGTCCTAGGTCTTATTAGAACAATGGTGAAATTGATTTAACTGAATTTTTGAAGCGTTCAAACTAAAGATCTTCCTTGGGCTACAACCACAGACATTATAGAAAATGTAAAAGCAGGCATGCTTTGAAATGGAGAGTGGAGAGATTGATTCCTATGACCTTAATTCTAGTGGTTGATAGAATTTTGTAAAATTCTTAACTATATTGCTAATTTTAAAAAGGTTTGACATATGAGAATGTTTAAATGGTTTTTGTTGTTTTAGTCTCAGGACTAAAGTGGAAATTGTTTGAGGTTGAACTAAACAAAGTCTTATTTACTGTGTGGACAAATTTAAGACATGTGACTGGGGCAATGATGGTCATGAGAACTCTCATTTAGGACCCATTCCATCTTCCATTGTGCCTCCCTTCTGGGTGGTCTATGTGGTAGCCACCCTTGGTGGTCCGTTAGTATGTTATTACTTTGCACACCTCTTCACAGTACCAAGTCACAGATGACCTGTGCAAGAAACACTCCACCCACTGCCAGTAAGTAGGAACTGCTAAACAAGATAAAATGAGAAGCGATCAAATTGCCATCTTTAGTTGTGAAGTCATTTTTAACATCAGTGTGACACAGGGAGGAAGGTTTAGACCACCCAGATGGTTCTGGGGTAGTTCAGAAAACTGTGTGAACAGCCTCCAAGAATATGCTCCATTGTCCAATCATACTCCACAAATTCCCCATTCTTTTTGTTGTTGATGGAAGTAAAGGGAATTATGACAATTGAAAGGCTCTGTGTCTTCTTCTTTTTGCATATGTGGTGTGTGCATGTTCCTGCACATGTGCACATGGTGCACAGATTGTGGAGGTCAGAGGTTGGTTAAGGATTTGGTTCTCTATTGCTCCCTTACTTTTTAAGACAGTCTCTTACTGAACTTGGAGCTCACTATTGGAGTCACTTGGGCTAGACTGACTAGTGAGCATGTTCCCATGGGTTCTCTTGTCTCTGCTTTCTTGGTCTTGGGATTAGAGATGTGTACCACCATGCCAGGGATCTAAACTGAGGTTTTCAATTTCCCAACTTTTCCTATTCCCAGCCCCTATTTTTCTTTATTAAAAAGGAACACTATCACTCATGAATTTCCCAACCAGTGGTGTAAGACACACCCACAACAGAATAAGCTCACACATGTTCCATTACAGACACAGAAGTGGAAAGCATAGTGAGAAAATTCTAAAGAAATATTCCCTTGTAAGTTCTGCAGGCCAGTCATAGAGCTCCAGTTTGGGCTCTGGTCGTAGCTCTCCATCCCCTGACAAGGAACTATGACTGCTCTTGTATTAATGAGGGAGAAGGGTATCCTCCAAAGGCTTTGGAGTGACCTTGATCTTACCTTTGAGCTACATTTGTACAGTGGGTGACTGATAGAATCGACATAATGGTGTCTCATGCAGCGTTGAGAGTCCATCAGAAATGAACTGTCTGTTTTGCTGTCTGTATCTCCCATTATGGCCAGCAGGGAGAGCATAGAAATGGATGCAGCTAGTACATGATTTCTCATTGTTGTAAAGGGAAACTCCTCCAGAAAAACAGCAGAGGGAGACAGAGGACAATAGATTGGAAATGCTGCCACCTCCTAGGATCCAGTCCCTTTCAAGGCCAGAGCAGGATAGGGCTGCCGCTTTCTGGTTGTCATTGTCCTTTGTATGCAGGAATTTCTCTTGCTTCTTTCACTTGCAACCGATCACAGCAGTATGTGCTGCACAGCTGGAATGAAATCAGAAATGATTTTACCCAGAAATATATACCAAGAAATATGGATGCAATACAAGAGATATGAAGTCAAACATTTCCATGCCATTTGGGGTGACGAATATTGGTTTCTGGAGCCTTACTGGCTTATGCTTTCATCCATTTCATGTCCCCTGACCTTTGTGTTTATGCTACATATTTATGACCATTTAGAAATGGACATGATGGTTGAGTGGAAACATATGTTCACTTTAATTGCTTGAGTCCCTGTGCCTAGGAGCAAGAATAGTTTGAGCCCATGGACAAGATTAAATATGTGGTTCTGGCCAGAGGATAACTAAATTGGGTGGTCTCATCTTTGTCCTTGGTTTGTGGGGCAGGAGGGTTTATTCAGATTCTCTCAAAGCTTTTCTATCAGCATCAGCTTCCAGAGCAAGAGAGAAGGCAGGTCAGTTCTAATGAACACAGTCCATGGCCTGAGGGAGCACATTTTCCATTCTATACCCACCCACCTCATTTTCCACTTCTGTGCTCTAGGACTCATCCTGTTTTTGTTTTAAGCCCTTGCCACCCAACATCAGTGACTAATTGCATCTTAAACTCGAATTATGATCACTGGCCTCCAGCGTTGCTAAGGCAGTGCATGAGTTTTTCCCAAGAGTCACACATTTCTACAAAATCTTTGTAGCTGAAGCCCACACTGTAATTTGAAAATGTGTTCATTGGAGAAGAGACATCGTTAAAGTGATATTGTGTTGGACTCATTTTTCTAAAATTTGCTTTGTCCTTTAAACATACCTCCTGGTCAAAGGACCTGAGTTTAGGAATCTACTAAAATTACCTCACTGATGCTTTTCATTATACCAGAAAACACATAATATTAAAAAATATTTTCAAACATTTGGGGAAATTGAGAGAACCTAATGGTACATCCCAAACCAACAGAATAGAGTAATTAAAGAAAACATTTCAAAGAAATTCAGATCAAAGCTTGATTGTTTTGTTTATAGTACAAGTTTTTCTTTAACTTCCTATCATGAGCAGTCTGAATAAACAGGGTAAAGTATTGCTGTGATCAAGATAAGAAGTTCAAGGTGGTATAAGCCAATTCATTTTGCTGTAATAGTGTCTGGCTTCAGACTAACTTAGTTGCAATAAGCCAGCTTGCACGTGTAGAGTGGGCCATTCTGAGTGGGAAAGGGTGTGGCAATAGAATCAGCTCAGAGTGGAGCATCTCTGGCAATATCAAAGGCTGAGAGTCTGTGTCTCTGGGAAGTCCTATAAATTGCAGGAAGGGCAGGGACCAATAGTGAGAGGACCCACATGGACTAAGTCACAACCATTAATCAGTTGTGGCATCTTTCATGGATCACTTAAATTCTTCCAGTCCATTTCCTCACCTATAGGATAAAAGAATTGACAGCAATGGCATCTGCTGTCCCCCCTCTTCCAAAATGGCAGCATTGAATAGCAATGGATTTGGCTACTACCATCTCCATCTCGATATCCAGCAGGTAATTTATAAGACTAGAAGAGTCCTTTCACAGGTAGCCTTGCACCACTTTCCTTTATGTACATGCTCATATTGACCTCTCCTTAAAATGGATCAAGCATGTACCCAAGTATCCCAATGAGGAAAAGCTGCAGAAGAACCTTTTTTCTTACTGAAGGTTGATTTTTTTTCATAAAATGTATTATTATACAGTCTCCCTTCCCCAATTTCTCCAAGATCCTACCCACCTCCTCACCCACCCAAAACACCTTTTCTTGCTCTTTCTCATTAGAAAACAAACGAGTATCTTAAAACTAATAATGATAAAATAAAAACAAACAAACCAGAATAAGATAAAACAAACAAATGGGGGGGGGAGAGTCACAGAAAAAGCACAAGAAACACATATAGATGGAGAAACATACACATTTGCAAAACTACAAACTTGGAAACAAGCCATAATGGCTAAAAACCATGCTCAAATAAATCTTTGTGAGACAAAACAAACTCCAAAAATACCGTTCAATTCATTTTCAATTGGCCATCTATTGCTGGGAATGGGCCCTGTGTTAAGTGTGGTGTGTATACCTAGTGAGACTGTTGGAGAAAACTAATTTTTCATTTGACAGAGGTTATCAATTAGAAATAGTTTCTGAGCTGAAGATGTGAGCTTTTGTTTACTTCACATCTTACCATGGAACACCAGGAGACCTTCTGTGCTGGGGTTATAGACATGAGCTTTGATATAGGTGTTGGGGGTCTAAACTTACAGGGGTCCCCATGTTTGAGCAGCAGCTATGTTACTGACTGAACCTTATATCCTGAGTCCTGTGAACTGCTTTGTAGTTTTGACATGAAACATTGTTCTCACAACTAGTTATAAAAGACAAAAGGTGGCTGGAGAGGCGGTTCAGTGGTTACCAACACTGCCCTTCCAGAGGACCCAGGTTCCATTCCTAGCACCCACATGGAGGCTCAGTTACCTTCTGTAACTCCAGTTTCAGTACATCTGATACCCTCTTCTGACCTCCCTGGGCACCAAGCACACAGTGGTGCCCAGACATACAAGTAGACCAAATATCCATATACATAAAAGAAAAAAATAGAAAAAATTTCTAGTGACAGAAAAATGACAAAGAACATACTGCTTTATTACTACTATTAAGATGTTTGCTTCCATTACACTCATATGAGTCATGATATTTTTCTTCATTTTTTTCTATTAACACTGAAATAACAATACAAGCAATGATAAGACTCAAAATTCATCAAACCTTTAAAACACAAAGGTGAGCTTTTTACAATGTAACACTAGGATTTGTTTTAGTAGTAGTAGTAGTTGTTGTTTAGATTTATTTATTTTTATGCAAAGTGTATGCTTGGTGCTAGAGAAGATCAGTCATCAAATGGCTTAGAAATGAAGTTGTTTATGATTATGAAGCACAATGTAGGTTCTGCTAATGGAATGAATCTAGGTCCTCTGCAAGGCCAATGAGTGTTCTCAATCACTGAGACATCTCTCCAGCCAAGCAATGGTTTGTTTATTTGTTTGTTTGTTTTTTTGAGACAGACTCTCACTAAGTAGACAACTTGAAATCCCAAGGCATGCTGGAATTACAGGCCTGCACCACAACAGTTAGCAACAGCTGAGATTCGTGTTGCATTTTGGTTTTGCTTTAACTATACAAATTGAATGAACCAGCACTGCTGTGCTGAAGATGAGTTTGTAAAAACAAAGATTAAGAAAGGAGGACCACTGAGTCAAACTGTAGTGTATATAAACCAGTATCTGCACTGTGAGCAGGGATGTACAAGGGGGGATTAAGGAATTAAGAAAATTCACATCACCACTGGATTCCTTGCTTTCTGCCAGGCTAGCATATATCAGATTTATGGGAGCTTCTAGCATTTTCTTAAAACTAAATTAATTCATTTGTTCTATTTTTAAGCCATGTGTAGCAAACTCAAATGCTGATGATCAAGATTTAGGTCCTCAGCCAGGCAGCCCATGATGAGTTGAACAAGAGAACTCAGTAGTCCTGTGTACCCTTTGTGCTTTATGCTTTGGTATGGTCTCTGAGACCTGAATTTGGCTACAGGACAGAGCCCACGTTCTCATGGCTCCAGTGCAGAGCTCTTTGCTGCAGGAGAAGCACGTAGGCCAGCATGCCCCAGTTTGGAGTTACCCTCCAAACGCTACCAGTGGAAAAGAACAACTGGTGCCCAGATTTCCCCACCTGTCATCCTCATTGAAATAATAATGAAGCCTCCTGGGTGAGAGATGGTGCTGTGCCCACGGATCAACTCACTCTAGGACTGACCTCTGCCTGGCAGAGAGAAAAGCTCTAGCTTTGCACAAGTGATTCCATCAACAGGCTAAGACAAGTGTCATGTGCCAAGGTCGACCTTGATTTTGCCCTACTTGTGAGGCAAAGGAGGGCAGTATTTCTATATCTATCCTCTCCTGAGCTGTTTTCAGTCCTGAAATAGGCAAGTGTTCTTTCCCTGTTTCTTTCAGCAAACATTTATTCAACACATATATTTATGTATTGAGCATCTACCATGTACTCAGTTAAAACATAAGGATTGGGGCAACAAGGGGCTGGTAGCTGGCATGCCAAGGCTCAGAGTTAAATGCCCAGCAACAAAAGCAAATTAAAAAGCTAAAGGTCAGAGGAAAAAGTAGGTCCTATCTTAGATAGCTCCTTTTGGTCACCACAGTTATAAGTAACAAGTCTGGGCCTGTTGTTTTTCATTTTAATTTTCTGGCCCATTGATAATCCTCATTTATCAAATAAATTATACCCAGTATGCACAGCATCATCTCAGAGACGATGTAGTGAAGGAGGTAAAATATAATGACTTTGGAATGTAATCAGTGTATAAGACAGAAATATTTATTATTTATTGTAACTTTGTTTTGTTCTCTGGGACTATGTAGCACTGGCTCTCCTGGAACTCACTCTGTAGACTAGGCTGGCCTTGAGCTCACAGAGACCCAACTGCTTCAGGCTGTCCTGGAACTCTTTATACACCAGGCTGGACTTGAACTCACAGAGATTCATTTGCCTCTGCCTCCTGGGTGCTTGAATTAAAGATGTGTACCGCTACTCAATAATACATGAAGACCCCTGTATTATTACAGTACATGGAAACAAATAAATTATATAAAAAGGGGAAGAAAATTAAAACTATAAGGCTAGAAGAAAGCTTGCTACTTGATATTGCTTCATGCAAGGATTGGAAAAATAAGAAATTCTGGGTTTTATTCAGAGAGTACAAAGTGCTAAGTAGCCCCTTCCCCGAAACCCAAAGAATTCCAATGGGATCTAGTCAACGAGATGCCTTGGAGAATAAGTCAGGCGCTACTTCCCAAGACACTGAATTTATAAACTGTAAACAGCATATTGGATTGTATAAAGCACTCCTGAACTCACTGAATGGTTTAAGATTATTTCTATCTAGCAGCATGGGAGTAGCAGCCAAGAAGCCAAGCCTGGGATGACTGACCCTGAAGCAGTAGTACTTAGTGGAAAAGATGTAATCCCACTTGGATCTCCCAGGATACAGCCATAAGGTCAGTAGAGAAGAATAGGACTCTTGCTCCTTTCATCTCAGAGTGTCTGTTGCATAGTTAGAGGCAATGGCCACCACCACAGTGCTACCTTAGGTGGATGAGGAAAATAGCTTCGCCTTTAAATAAGGGTCCCCTGCTCTGTGATAGGACACTGCATTCTTCCCCCTGTATTGCATCTGTAGCAGAGCTTCACAGCAGCAGGTAAGTATGTAAGGGGAGAAAGTTATGGAAGAAGGAGGAAAGGAAAGCAAAAGAGGAGGAAGAAGAATAGAACCAGGGAAAGAAGCAATATATCACAGTCCCAGTAGATAAGGGCACTCAAACAAATGTCTGACAATAGAAATAACTTGGTGCGAAGAAGCAATGAGCCAACTGTGGAATGGGCTATACCCGTGTGTGTGTGTGTGTGTGTGTGTGTGTGTGTGTGTGTGTGTGTGTGTGTTTGTCTGACTTTGATTTCAACAGTTTCACAACCTCGCCAGAAAGTACAGTGGGAGGACTTGACCTTGAGCTTGACTGTACTAAAACTCTTGACCTTGAGCCATCTGTGAGGAAAGAAAGCTCTCGTTGTGATCCAGTCTCCCACTTACCTGCACCATCATGTCTCCTTCCCCAGACCTTTGCTAGCCTGTGTTATTAGAGCTCTGTATCTCTGAATTATACATTCACTTGTCCAAAAACAACAAATAACTATTTCATTGCATTCTGAGACCTACAAACATTCTGCTGTTGCTTGATTCAGTAGAAGTGAGGCTGACCTGATAATCTTCAAGCTGCATCATCCCTTCTCTTGATTGTCTCTGAGAGCTTTTATCAAGTCATTTGTTTTCTCTGGGACTTAGTATTCTTATCTATAAAATAAGTTAATTGGTTGTAATTCTTCATAGCTTTGTCCATGTCTAATCGTGTCTGACTCTTCGCAAGCTTCTCAGACTATATAGCACTGCTCTGGGACTACATACTCCCCCAAGAAATCTTACAGAAAGACTTCCTTTCTTCTTCAATGAGTTAATGATCACTCAAGATTCCAAGAACATTCTAATGAAGTGCCTGAGCAAACAGGACGCCAAACTACTAGAATGCTCTTTTCCATGAGGCCATTTGGGTGGCCTGAAATAAAAATAGCTTCCAATATCCAATTGATTTGGTGCTTGTGATTTACTAAATGTAGTTCATAAATTATTAATATCTTTCTTTGTTTTTGCTTTGCTTCTTTTTAATCATGGTATTGCTATGTAGTCCCAGATAGCCTGAAATTCACAATGTAGAATAAGCTGACATTGAATTCTTGAATGAGCCTCTTCTTGAGTGAGTTTGTGCTATTTTGTTCCAATCTCATCCAACGCATCAATAGAAGAAGAGAACAATCAAAGAACTTCTTCCATTTGAGAATGGTGATAATATAGGCTAAATTCTACCTGTCAGTTCCTTTCTTAGGAATGTTCCACAGTCCCATATCGAGCTGCATCCAGTTACCAAGAGCCTAATGGGCCATGTGCAGGGCTCTGGCACAGAAGAGAGGATAGAAGGTTGTATCTGCAAAGTCTTCTTGAAGATATGAATTAATGCGGTCTCCGGAGATGAAAAAATAAGTCCCTCTGTTTGATAAGGTCTCTGTAGAACCTCTGTCCCAAGGGTTCTTGGGCTGAACTTGTCTAAGAGAAAGGAGCATTGACTGTGGCAATGGGATCCTCTACTAGACATCTGTGACCTTCTATAGTTCCCTCTGGAATGCTACTAATTCTGAGTTCTAAATAGTTGATGTAAATAATTGACTTCTAGAATATAAATTCCCCACAAATTAGAAATAACTAGATTTGATTAACCGTATGGGGAAGTACCTTTGTGTTAAATCTTCTTTCCCTCTGGGGTGTTCAGATTATTCTGCAAATCTAGCCACAAAACCATTAAGTATGACTGATGTGGTAATGAACTGTCAGAAAATGCTCAATGGTAACCTTTCTAAGGTGACAGAAATTACCAGTAGCTTTTAACTCTAAGTTCTGTTCTATCTTTTCATCCACAGGGAATAAAAAATAAGCAGAGTGGTGATATTCTGGGTATGTAGCTCAATTGGTAGTGTATATAAAACCCTGGGCACTGACCTAAAGCTGTACTACAGAGCAATTGTTATAAAAACTGCATGGTACTGGTATAGTGACAGACAAGTAGACCGATGGAACAGAATTGAAGACCCAGAGATGAACCCACACACCTATGGTCACTTGATCTTTGACAAAGGAGCTAAAACCATCCAGTGGAAAAAAGACAGTATTTTCAACAAATGGTGCTGGCACAACTGGCGGTTATCATGTAGAAGAATGTGAATTGATCCATTTCTATCTCCTTGTACTAAGGTCAAATCTAAGTGGATTAAGGAACTCCACATAAAACCAGAGACACTGAAAATTATAGAGGAGAAAGTAGGGAAAAGCCTCAAAGATATGGGTACAGGGGAAAAATTCCTGAATAGAAGAGCAATGGCTTGTGTTGTAAGATCAAGAATTAACAAATGGGACCTCATAAAATTTCAAAGCTTCCTCAAGGCAAAAGACACCGTCAATAAGACAAAAAGACCACCAACAGATTGGGGAAGGATCTTTACCTATCCCAAATCGGATAGGGGACTAATATCCAGTATATATAAAGAACTCAAGAAGGTGGACTCCAGAAAATCAAATAACCCCATTAAAAAATGGGGCTCAGAGCTGAACAAAGAATTCTCACCTGAGGAATACCGAATGGCAGAGAAGCACCTGAAAAAATGTTCAACATCCTTAATCATCAGGGAAATGCAAATCAAAACAACCCTGAGATTCCCCCTCACACCACTCAGAATGGCAAAGATCAAAAATTCAGGTGACAGCAGATGCTGGAGAGGATGTGGAGAAAGAGGAACATTCCTCCATTGTTGGTGGGATTGCAAGCTTGTACAACCACTCTGGAAATGAGTCTGGTGGTTCCTCAGAAAATTGGACATAGTACTACTGGAGGATCCAGCAATACCTCTCCTGGGCATATATACAGAAGATGTCTCAACCGGTAAGAAGGACACATGCTTCACTATGTTCATAGCAGCCTTATTTATAATAGCCAGAAGCTGGAAAGAACCCAGATGCCCCTCAACAGAGGAATGGATACAGAAAATGTGGTACATCTACACAATGGAGTACTACTCAGCTATTACAAAGAATGAATTTATGAAATTCCTAGGCAAATGGATGGACCTGAAGGGCACCATCCTGAGTGAGGTAACCCAATCACAAAGGAACTCACACAACATGTACTCACTGAAACTTAGGATACTCAGGATATAAGATACAATTTGCTAAACACATGAAACTCAAGAAGAACGAAGACCAAAGTATAGACACTTTGCCCCTTCTTAGAATTGGGAACAAAACACCCATGGAAGGATTTACAGAGACAAAATTTGGAGCTGTGACGAAAGGATGGACCATCTAGTGATTGCCATATCCAGGGATCCATCCCATAATCAGCTTCCAAACGCTGACACCATTGCATACACTAGCAAGATTTTGCTGAAAGGACCCAGATATAGCTGTCTCTTGTGAGACTATGCCAGGGCCTAGCAAACACAGAAGTGGATGCTCACAGTCAGCTATTGGATGGGTCACACGGCCCCCAATAGAGGAGCTAGAGAAAGTACCCAAGGAGCTAAAGGGATTTGCAACCCTATAGGTGGAACAACATTATGAACTAACCAGTACCCCAGAGCTCTTGTCTCTAGCTGCATATGTATCAAAAGATGGCCTAGTTGGCCATCACTGGAAAGAGAGGCCCATTGGACTTGCAAACTTTATATGCCCCAGTACAGGGGAATGCCGGGGCCAAAAAGGGGGAGTGGGTGGGTAGGGGAGTGGGGGGTGGGTATGGGGGACTTTTGGGATAGCATTGGAAATGTAAAAGAGGAAAATACCTAATTAAAAAAAAACAAAAATAAAAACAAAACAAAACAAAAAACCCCTGGGCACATTATTAACTGATGCATGTCCCAGATCCCAGCACTCGAGAAGCAGTGGCAGGAGGATAAAAAGTTCAAAATCATCCTCAGCTACATAGTGAGTTCAAGACCAGCCTGGGCTACATGAGCTCATGTCTAAAAATGAAATGACACAAACAAACTAACTAAATGAAACAACAATAAGAACACACACATATATTTCTGATGCTATGTTGTGATTGCAGACAGGAGCCTAGCATGGCTGTGCTTTGTGAGGCTCTACCAGCAGTTGACTGAGACAGATGCAGATACTCATAGCCAACCATTGGATTGAGACCAGGGATCCCCATGGAAGAGTTAGAGGAAAGATTGAAAAAGCTGAAGGGGATTAACACCCCATAAGAAGACCAACAGAGTCAACTAACCTGAACCCCTAGGAGCTCCCAGGGATTAAGCCACCAACCAAAAAGCATACACAAGCTGATCTGAGGCCGCCTGTAGCAGAGGACTGACTTCCTTGTCTGGACCCAGTAGGAGAAGATGTGCTGTAGAGACTTGTTATACCAGAGAGGAGGGATGCCCCTGTGGAGGACACCCCCTTAGAGGCAAAGGGGAGGGGATATAGGGAAGAACTCTGTGAGAGGGGACAACATTTGGGATGTAAATAAATAAAATAATTAGTTAACAACACACACACACACACACACACACACACACACACACACACACACACAATCAGAGGAGATGCCTCAGCAGTAACAGAAGAAAAGAATAAGTGATTCTGGATGCCTCAAATGTAGCACAACTTTTTTTTTTCTAAATAGCACAATTTTAGGAAGGGAGGTTTCCCTATATATTATTCACTCCATCCTAAGGAAGTGTGATCTGAGCCAAATACTACACACTGTGTTGGGATCAAGAGTTTTGAGAAACCCAACCAAGAGGACACAGTCTTGCTAGAGATGCACCCATCCTGTAGAAAGAAAGGATGTTCTGGGGACCCACATGCTGACATAATGCAATTCTTGCTCTGTCCCTGACTGCTGGCCGTAACATGGTCTTACAAGAAGAGAGATGACCAGTCCTAACTCAATCCCAGTTCCCTTTTGCTCCGAAGCCAAATTAGTGTGTTGGCTTTTCTTCAAAGTGTCTAGCAAAGTGTTTCTAAAGCTGCATTGCAATCTCCTTACCAGGAAACCACATTCTGGAATGGAGGGGAGTGATCTCACATAACAGCTGTAGGGTCCTCACTAAGGAATAGGCCCTAAACAATAAGCACAGCTCAATCTTTCCATTGCTCATACAATTTGCCTTTTCTGCTCCATGATGGGATTGAATACCGATTTCAGATCGGAAGACTCTTGGATGTTGGCCTGCATGAAAAGGGGTAAGACAAGCACAAGCAGCGTGTGAAAATCATGGCTCCTATGCTGCCATTCACCCTGCAGTTGTTGGGATGTGGGCTTTCTCTTTGTCTTTTGGTTTGATTCAGCACTGCTGGTTCTCCTGTCTTTGGACCCTGAATCTTAAAAGAAAGGCTTAAATTTTGAAAAGGAGCCTGTTTTCAGAACTAAGGAGGGGTAAGAGATCACAGAAATGTAGCAAGCCCCAAAGTATGCCCCTGAGTTTTAAGGATAAATTGGAAATTGATTAAGGATTTGTTTTCTTTGATTCATCATGTCCATGTTAGGAAAGTGTATACATTTTTATCTAAAGTTGAGCTTAAGGACGTTTTTTACCTGGAGGTTTGACCACTTTTCACATAAAGAAGGCTATTTCAAACCCATCTTGTGGGGGCGGGGCAGTAGGGGAAATGAAACTTTCCCTTTATGAAACTGAACTATTTGAAAAAACTGAAAGGGCAGTGGCCAAGTTTAACATAAAAAATAATCTTTTCTTCATTTCTTTTGTTGCTTCTTCTATTACTTGTCTCTTCTCTTTATACCCTATGGATGAAAGGATGGAAAAAGACTCCAGGTTTGGGCCTACTGTGCTAAAGAAAGATCACTTCTTAGCATTTTCTGATAGTTGGTCCACTGAATGTCTTAACCTGTTGCCCTCTCATTTTTAAAGGATACTGCAATCGGTTGGACCATGGCTTAAAAGAAAAAAAGTTGGGAACAAGCCAGGCCTTGGAAGAGAGCAAATTGACTGAATAAGTCTTTGCTTTTGTGGAAAAAAGAAAATCTTATACCAAGCTACCAGTCAGCATTCGTGTCCAGATTTTGACACGCGGATGAAATGGACCTCAATTGGAAGAAATCCTGATTATAAACACTCAGGGTGCTTTGCCAACTGAACTAACCCATTCTTTGAATCTTCTGAGTCAGCACTCTTTCTAACAGAAAAGTAATTGTTTCAGATTGTAAACTTCTTCTAAGCTACTAGGTTCTAACCACTAAAAATGGTCCAGAGAGTGAGACACCTAGTATTGTATACCTAAGCATCAGGCTCATAGATACTCTGATGATGTAGTCAGCCAAAGCAAAGTAGTGTCAGAGACACATGAAGGAAGTTTTGCAAATAGAAGGGCAGACAATGCCGCCAGCACAATGGCACAATCTTCCGAAATGACTGAAAAAGTGTGTGGGGGGTGAATTTCACCAGTCAACCTGTATAGTCTAGCCAGCATGCATTCATTCCAGGCCCAGCCTCCCCTGCACACTGCCCACACATGAGAGTTTCTAAAGAATTCCTGAGCTTTGATTTTCTTCTGGAATCAGAGAGGTTCATGGTTGTTGACCTGATGGGTGAGGAGTGGGTACCACCAGCTGGAATGCTGCCACTGGCAGAGGCAGACAGGAAAACAGAAATGCTCTTAATGTCCTCCCAAAGAAAACCTTTGATGGACAAAAGAGTGGTTGTATTTTTACCCTCTCTCTTCATGCTGCCAGGCTTCTTTAAATAGATCCTCTAGCCTAGGGACTTGTTTGGAATAATTCATATTAAGCCCAAGAACTGGCAGTGAAGGGTAGATCTCTCTCTCTCTCTCTCTCTCTCTCTCTCTCTCTCTCTCTCTCTCTCTCTCTCTCTCTCTCTCCCTCCCTCCCTCCCTCCCTCCATCTCCCTCTCCCTCACCCTCCCCCTCCCTCACCCCCCCTGTCTCCATTCAAACTAATTGTAAAAGGCTCAATTTAATTCAACTGTTATTTTTTGCCTTTTGTGTCTATTACATTGATTTAGTTAATTTGGAAAAGATGGCTAAAGTTCCCAGGAAGTGAAAAAGAACAGGACATTGCCTTGTGGATTTCTCTTTAATACCTCTTGCTCCCAAGTACATTTGCAGCATCTTTTGAGATGCTGTACAATAAAGGTCTTAATGGGAATCTCTAATTGAAAAGTTCAGTACCTTATGCTTGAAACTCAGGAACGAAATTGTTCTTCTGAGGTAAAGAGAAAGGAAAGGAATAAAAGAAGAAAAAACAGGAGGGTGGAAGAGAAGGAGGAAAGGAAGGGGAGGGAGAAAGAAAGGGGGAATGAAGGGAGAAAGGAAAAAAGAAAGAAGGAAGGAAGGAAGGAAAGAAGGAAGGAAGGAAGGAAGGAAGGAAGGAAGGAAGGAAGGAAGGAAGGAAGGAAGGAAGAAAGGAACATTTTTAGTGCAATCAACTCAGAAGGAATTCCTCCGTCCTTCCTTTAAGCAGTGGGTTTCAGCATCAGGTCTCTACTGGCCAAATAGAGCCCTGTTTTTCCCTTCTGTTTGGGGAGGAGAGACAGGAGAGAAACTTGAGGAACCTGGGAGTAGGGAAAGGCCCAAAAGATCTGGGGATCTTTGTTCCAAGTCACTTGTCTGTCCGTCTAAAACAGAATAACCACATTTCTCTTAATGTGGGCCAAAGTGCATCCAGGCATTCCCATAGCACTCCCACCCCCAAGGCCTTTGCCAGAGATGTCCGGGTCACTGTGATGGTATGCTTGTCTCTGCCAACCCGGGTCACTCCAGCCCCACTCTTGGCGAGCCACGTGGCTGCTCTTCTCTGTGAGTGGGTTCAGTCTCAGGGCTAGAAAAAGCCCCCATATCCTATCTGCGTAGAAGAACCTGTGCCAAGAATGACATCCTGGGAATACTATGGAGATGAGGAGACCTCATGGGCTGTTCTCCCCAGATGGAACAGAACCCAGGCTGTCTGGAAAACAGAACTAACAGCAGCTCACAATAGAAGGAGATCAGGCATAGGGAAAAGGGCGGGCTAAGAGCAGTGGCAAACAAAAGAAGCCACTTGCCACCCAGGAAGATTTCATGGTGTGCAGTGGTGGAGGAGGAGGTGGAGGAAGCAATTGCAGGAAACAAGTACCCAGACATGGCACTGCCAGTCTAACTGGATTCTTTTCTGTATTAGATTATGGGAAAGAAAGAGGGGAAATATATAGCCAGTCAGCTGTTCAATGGCTTACAACCTTGCTTTTATTGTCCGGGTAAGTTGGTGAGGTGGGGCATCAGAGGAATTCCAAACATACCATCCCAGAGAAATTTTAATATGTTCCACAGTGTCATACACGAAGAGGAAATGACAGCTGATCACAGCCAAGACAGGCTACAGCAATTTGGGCCCTGGAGTTCACCCACCCTCCCATGGCCCTGCTTTGCCCTCTGTTCCTGTTGGCCTGGCAGGATGGTGTCATTAACTGACAGTCATGGGGAAGAAATGAACATATGTACAAAGGCCAATGGCCAAGAAGATGTGGCTTAGCTTGGATAAGTCAGACACCCTAGAGGGTCAGAAGCAATCCCACCACAATGCATTTTGTGCTAATAAGCACCCAAATCAAGGATGCTCTTGATGTCTTCTCATCCTCCAGCCCCAGTAACCTAAGCATGGGGTGAGATACTTACACTGGTTTATTGGAAAGCAGCACTGTGTGTGGCTCAGACAGAGACCTAGGTTTGAGGAACAATTTCCAGCTACTTATCCCAGTGCTCTGTTAAATTTAGGCGAAGCCCAGAGGTCACTGATTTCCTCAGTCTAGGGAATAGGACCAGTAAGTGATGGGAGAGAGTGACGGTATCCTCCTCTGTGCATGTTTCTAATACAGTGATTCATGAAGCAGCCCTGATGTCAGCTGCTGGGGAGGTGACTCACACCCATCTTCTGATAGAGATAACATATAGTTCCCTTCCAGAGGCTGCTCAAGAGAACTGAGGAAGGATATGTTACATTTTTTTTTCCAGATGGTTTCAACCACCACCCCAAGAAAAATCCTGTCCATATTAGCTGTGTGAGTGTGGTACACTCAGGATCTAGGGGGAAAAAAGCCAAGAAGGAGCAGAGCCCCTTCATTATAAATAGAAAATCTGTTAATAAGTATTCTAAGTAAATCTAGAAACACTGGCAGCTACTTTACATGGTTCTTAATAAGCAGAAAGTTCTTGTCCAATTACCCAATAGCAAAGCCCATTAATTTCTCTTCCCAGATTCAATCAGAAAGAGCATACAGACCAAAAATAAAGTTATGGGAAAATGTCCCAATCACCTTTGTATTCTTCAGAACGTGCATAGTGCCAGGGACATTGCAAAAGCTTAAGGAATATTTATCAAAAAGATGATGGAATGAATTATTAACCAGGAAGAACAATGGTACTGAAATTGTGAGTTCTCGAGACAGTAACAGTCTCTGGCCACCTTTGGTGGTTGTAATTCTGAGAAAGTCATTTTTCAAGGTCCTAGGAAAATAAATGAGTTGGAAATTGTTAAATGTATTGAAAAATGATTTATTTTTCCCTTGACAGTGTCATTGGAACTCAAATTAAGATTGAGAACTCCACAGGCATATTTCCATCTGTGGGTGTCAGCTGCTCAGTATACAGTCATAATAAGAAGGCCTTAGATAGTTCTCCCATTACCTGAACCAAATGTATTTTAAAAGAAATGATGCACGACATTGCATTTGTGTTCAAACACTTTCACATAATGGTCTGAATAACAGTTTAAGAAAATTGTTTTGAGTCACTTAAATGCTTTGCTAACAGCAGTATTTTTTAAGTCATAAAATATTGCAATACAATACATATTTTTTACAGCCCTTCTTGATTAGCGAAGCAGTTGTGAATTCCCTCATTTAAATGCCTGATTTTATTCAACAATGCTCCTTGGGCTAGCTATTTATGAAAGTCAGGGGGGAAATTCCCATAAATTGTGCCCTGTGTTCCACGGAAAGCTGGCCAACAGAACCCTAAAGTTCACTTCCAGGAGTAAAATTAGTGAAAAGAAAGTGAGCAGATACTTTCATGAAGTCTAAATGCCATACTGAGACAGTTTACAATTCCTGATGTATTTGGCTGACACCACAGCATCTCTGTGTTTCTATGTGCACCTGGTAGCTAATGTTGTCTTGAAACAGTCTGCCATGTTGTACCTTGTAATTAAAACACACTAATATTAGAAATGGAGAGAAACATGCTCTATAATAGCCATATCTGCTAGGAATGACAGTTACAAAATATAAGGGATTTTCATCTTGCCAAATAGATTGCTTTTTCTGCACCTGATCCTTAAGAAGGGGTGTGTGTGTGTGTGTGTGTGTGTGTGTGTGTGTGTGTGTGGTGCTCTTTCACGGAGGCTTATCTGGGCTTGTCCATTACAATGAGCCTCAGTTACTGTGCTTTCTGAGTCATTAACATTCTGTACACAATCAAACTTCCCGTCCCTCAAGAATTATGCCCGGGCCTCCTACAGCTCAATTGTTCATTTAATGAGAGAACTTGCATTCAGGAACTGGAAAGAATCCTCTGCATATTCCCCAGGTGTCTGTAGGAGTCATTCCTCCAGGTCCTGGTCCCTGTGCTGTCAGGAGCATCCTTTCCTGGTCACTTCTTGGGTATTGAATTGTTGGTCGTGCTGCAGGGACAACCCGACTACTAAAAATAACCCCTTGCAATAAGGCCAAGGCAAACAGCATGCATTTCCTCAGACTTTTTGCCCAATCAAAATCATACAGTAAATCCATCCTCATCGCTCCCGGACACTTCTGAATGTATCCATGGAAGCAAAGTCCCAAGGCGGGATAGGAGAAGAGTGAAAAGGAGCAGCGTGACACTGAAAGCTAGGCATAAATGTTGCCTTTTGTTTGAAGTCATTCTGAGCACTCCCGGCACAGCCCTGGCAGGAGATCAGCCGCATACATAAGGACTAACAAAAGTAAATAGTGCACGTTTAACCTCGCAGACTCTCCTGCGTTAATAGTGCCCCCATTGTAAGTGGGATGAAGGCGGTAGGGAAGATACAGGACTCCACAAACGCAAGTCGGCAACTGCTGCTTCTCCGTCCCCCTTTATGGTGTCACATAGAAGAACCATTCCAAAGTTACATCTAACTACGCAGAGTTTGCAAAGAAATCAAGCCAAAAGATATTTTCGAGCTTCTCTGGGACGCTTCCTGTCAGAGACTTCAAAGACACATTCATTTAAAACAAACAAACAAATAAACAAAACCCTCCACAAGGCTAGCATGCTACAGATTAATGCAAATTAAAGTGATGCAAATTTAAGTGGTATTTAAAGATTGTCTCTTTGTCTGCAAGAAGGATGAAAGGCAGAGTTTGGAAAGAAGTAATTTCCTAGGCAAGCCGTCAGCGCTTGTTTGCCTGCTTACCTTGGGGGAAACGCAGGGCTCCTTTCTTCTCAGACTTTTCTGAGAGCTAGAAAGAGGTCCTGTTACTTCCAAATGCTTTTGTTCTTCTGTCCCTCTGTCACATGGCTTGCCTTTTATATTTGCAACACACAAAAGTTAGGACTGTTGTTTAAGCGACCCAGGGAGAGAGAGGGAGAGAGAGGGAGAGAGAGAGAGGGAGAGAGAGGGAGAGAGAGAGGGAGAGTGTCAAATGGAAAAGTGCCATTGCAGGCATATATCAATCAGGCGTGTGGCCGCAGCAGCGCTCTAGCAAATGGGAATACCACGGAAATGTTAGGCGCTCTCGTTATCGGGGACTCACAGCCTCTGCCCACTGCTCGGATCTTTTCCATGGAGCATCTTAAGATGAGAACAACAGCATAGAAGACGGAAGTTTTCTTCCCCCTCCCCCATTATGTTTTTGTATTTGTACACTAATAAGAGGCTACATGAATATTCTGAGTTTAATTCTTTTGCGAGCATGTAGCTGCTATAAAGATGTGCAGTTGGCAGTAGAGACACACGGTTTTGGAAATACAAAGACAGGGTGGCATTCTGTTTAACGATTAAGCAGCTGGTCAGGATGAAGTTGAAATGCTAAGGGAGGGAAAGGTGGACATCAGCAGTCTTTCTCAGGCTAAGCTGAGAAGCAAGTGCAAAATGCTACCCTGTTTTAGCATGATGTGCGTGGGTGGTGAGAGTTCTTTTTTTCCAAGTTGTTCATCCATTAAATGATTTTTAGCAGCATAAATGCGATTCAGCTCTTTGTGGCACTTTAATAAGTGCCTTCACTGACATCATTTGGAGCAAAACTTTGTAATACATTTAGAAACAAAGGGCAAAATGTTTGGTCCATGACTCCTTACTAAAAGGTAAGGCCAACCCACTACATCACAATTAGTAGAAAAGAGACAAAGGTGAATTCTGTGTGTGGGTTAAGCACCTGCTGCTGAATAATGCCCTGTTAAGAGCTTTGGGGCCACAAAGGGAAACATTGCACAAATCTTGCCCTTAAAATACTTGAAGACAAAATGATCACCAATTTTAGAAACCAGAGGACAATACAAAGAATCATTTATAATTGTTTTAATGTCTGGTAGGTTCAGACATAAAACAGTTTATTTTATTAATACTGATGAAAACTTAAACTAAGGAATGAAGTCTCTATGAAAATTTATTAAAATGGAAATATTTCATAAACCTTAAAAAATGTTCCAGTTAGCTAATTTCTGATTCCCAAACCTTCATGTCATGCTGTATCTGATTATTTCTCATTAATAAATTGATAACCAAATTGTATTGTTCCACAGAATCATTACTCCAAACAGCTACTAGTGTTTTACTAGAGGTGTATAATTTTTTTCAGCTTTGCCTCAATCTTTTAAGAAGTAACTTTCTTTTGTTCCATCAGAAAAGCCCTGTCTACCTGGGACCAGACACAAAATCTACTTCTGAGAGTTAAGGATAAATGGACCTTTAAAAATGGGAATAGTCTTCAAGGGGTTATGACTTGTCCATGAGTAAGAGCCATGGAAACAGTCATGAATACATTTTCTGGCTTACTTAGGTAGATCAGAGTCAGAGGGAAAATAAAGTCTTAGATCATCAGCACTTTCAAATATCAGAGTTTGACAGCCACTGGCTTCTTCATTTTCCTAAGAAAGATTTCCTAAGCACCTTTGGCAGAATGTGCTTACTGCTCCATCTTGCCATATTGTGCCTAGGGGTTCTCAGGGTTGCCCTATCTGCTTTGAAGCAACTTAAAAGGTGTGGTTCTTCCTGGATGGAATTTTCCAGCCTTCTACAATCTGCCCTTCTAAAAGATTACCACCGAAAGTGTAAAGAGTGCAAACACATTGACTGCTTGGCCTCAGAAGACTGGCTCTTTCCCAGATGGAGCCCCATGGCTTCCTCCTGCTTTACTCTGTCAGGGATGGCAAAGATTACCATCTGTGCCTTTCAAAGGGAGGTTCTGCCTCTGCCCATCAGGCTCCAGGGGACCTGTTTCTAAGCCTGCCAATAGGTATCTGGCAACAGCAACTATTTTCAGCACATCAGTGAGCTTTTTATAAATGTCAGTATGTCATGCAGTACTTTACTGGCCATGATAAATGTTGCTAAGAAAGAAGGATTTCCTTTAAATTTCCATCTATGCAAAAGAATGGGAATTCTCTTGCTACTATTTCATATACATTTGGGGTGGAAAGAAGGAGATATCTCAGGGGATAGTCTTCAAAGGCATCCGTACCCCAGTGTTGGAGATGAAACAGGACTCAGACATGTTAAGAAAGCACTCTGCTACTGAACTACACCCCTGCCTTGAGGGATCATATTTGAGTCTTTTGTTTCTGATTTTGTCTTCCAATTGCTTCTCTCTAAGTGTATTAGTGGACAGTGAAAAAAGTTACCCATCATCTAAATACTCCTCCAGAATATAAGCCCAAGGCAAGTGGGAGACAGGACCTACCTCCTCATTGCAGACTTAAAGGATCAAACCATTCTGGAGGAGTCCAGTGTGATTGCATGCAGTTCACTAGACAGAATGAGGAAAAATGAACAAGGCATACAGACACTTAGAAATTATTCTCTGTGGTCACACTGGAATGGAAAGCCTGGGGGCTGCAGCAGGCCAATGTTAAGGAAAACAGAACCCATTAATGTGACAGTGGGTGGCCTTGGGGACAGAAGGCTTATGGGAGGGCAATCTTAGCAGTTTGATATTTTTCTGCTGTAATTGTGTTGACCACCATTTATGAACCTAAAAGTTACAGAGCTTTCCTGATGACTCCATGAACTACAACCTAACCCTGGCCCTGCCATAATCATGCCAATAAATTCCTTTGTGATTTAATTAGCTAGAGTCAGTTTTGAGGTTGGTAACCAGAAGTCCTGTCCTTACTGCCATTTTTCCTAATTTAGGGAAACTAACACCATTAATACATAGACACATAGCTACCACATCTTCAAAAATAAATAGGTTCAAAATCATTGTCAACTCTGTTATAGTTTCTGCTATGACACTGTTGATACAAACAAAATTCTTATATAGGCATATAACAAGGTACACGGTGTTGTTTGTATTTATGTGTGTGTGTGTGTATGTGTGTGTGTGTGTGTGTGTGTGTGTATGCATGCACCCATCTGTGTGTGCATGTGTGTGTATATGTATGCTCTCAATCCAACACAGAGTATTAGGCACAAATTTTATATTTATTTATGAAAGTACTAATCTTTTTGCCCTCCCAGATATAAATCTCATTCATCTAGGAAATTTCTGTTAATAAAAATAGCAATCCCCTAATGGATGCTTACTCTCTGCTATACTCTGTACAAAATGTTCCATATGTATTATTTCTTTTAGAAAGATACCCAGTTCTCTATATACTGTTCTTGTTTCTATTTTACCAATGAAGAAAACAAGGACTCTGAGAAGTTGGGTGATTTGACTTTGGTTGGCACAGCAAGCAGGTGGCAAGTATAATCTCCAGCTTTCCTGTTTTCAAAGGCCAAGGCTTAGCCACTCACTATGCTATGTGGCTCCCATGATGTAACAGGTGTTCCCTAAGCAGTCTTACTATTAGTGGAGGTGAGAAATAAAGGGAAGATGTGTACCCAGTTTTTAAGGTGTTTATGAAATGGTATGGTAAAAAAAATGTTGGCTTGTGAAGATACTGCCTGGTAGAATGTGATCAGAGCCACAAGAAAAGCAAAAGAGGCGGTCCATTGAGGGATTTTCATCCTCCTTTGGGTTTAAGCTTTCAAGGTACACAGTGGGAAGTAGAGGAGCAAGGTCAGCTAGTGGAATAATAATATCCAGTCATCTTCACTTGGCCTAAATGTATGCAGTAGTGAGCCAGGAAGATGTGATAAACAACATAAAGCTAAGCTAGGAAATTGAGGCCAGATGGGGTTCAACAGGAGAGCAGAGTGACTGAGGTTAAAAATTGGGAGCAGAGTTCTTGCTGACCATGTAGAAGGTCCAGTCAGTCATCAATTCCCAATGATGCTGCCAAACAAACAAGCAGAGAAACAAACAAAGCCAGAGGAGAGGGCAATCTGAGACAAAGAACAGAAGATATAAATAAGAGAACTGAGGCAGAGCACTAAAGGTTAAGCAGCCAACAGGAATACAGACAGGTGATTCAACTTGCCACTGCATTCACTCAGCAGCAATTCTTTTGGGGCCCTTTACCACTGATATACATTTTCAGTCCTTTACTTCTTATTTTGAATCACAGTCTCACTATGCAGGCAAGGCTCCCCCTGACTCCTGCCACAACCTTCTGAGTATCTAGGTTACTAACCGAATTTCAACTATTCTTTTATGATAAGAACTGATTTCCAAAAAGCATAGTCACTGTCCCAAAGCAAAACCAAGTAAGTGGAAATAAACTTTGAAATCTCAAAAAAAAAAAAAAAATTCTCCTAGCTACCTGTCTTAGTCAGGGTTTCTATTCCTGGACAAAACATCATGACCAAGAAGCAAGTTGGGTAGGAAAAGGTTTATTCAGCTTAGACTTCCACGCTGCTGTTCATCATCAAAGGAAGTCAGGTCTGGAACTCAAACAGGTCAGAAAGCAAGAGCTGATGCAGAGGCCATGGAGGGATGTTCTTTACTGGCTTGCTTCCCCTGGCTTGCTCAGCCTGCTCTCTTATAGAACCGAGACTACCAGCCCAGAAATGGCACCACCCACAAGGGGCCCTCCCCATTTGATCAATAACTGAGAAAATTCTCCACAGCTGATTCTCATGAAGGCACTTCCCCAACTGAAGCTCCTTTCTCTGTGATAACTCCAGTCTGTGTCAAGTTGACACACAAAACCAGCCAGTACACTACCTGTCTGTGTTCTCATCCCAGGGTTTCATTGTTGCCAAAGATAAAGTATCCAGAGTTGTGGTGGAATGGTATGGTTCAGAAAGAAATATTAAAGATAAATGACAAACATGGCAAGTATTCATGGATTAAAACATAAGGACATTTATGATAATTATCTTAGGTAGGGTTACTATTGCTGTGATGAAACACCATGACCAAAAGCAACTTTGGGAAGAGGAGACTTATTTGGCATATGCATCCACATCAAGGAACCTGGAGGCAGGAGATGATGCAGAAGCCATAGAGAGGTGCTGCTCACTGGTTTACTCACTATGGCTAGTCAGCCTGCTTTCTTATAGAACCCAGGATCACCAGCCTTGGGGTGGCACCCTTCAGAATGAGCTGTGCCTTCCCTCATTGATCACTAGTTAAGAAAATACCTTTATAGGTTTTCCTACAGTAGTACCTATGGAGGCATTTTCTCAGTTGATGTTCCCTCCTCTCAGATCATTATAGTATGCGTCAAACTAACATAAAAGTTGCAGGCACAATTTTTGATCAGAGTCTGCAGTTTTATTGAAGTTAGAGGGATCCTCAAAAAGCCCAAGCTCTTTGCTCTCCCATCATAACATTGGTGGCTTCTGTTTTCCTTTTAGCTGGTCAATTCATGGAATCAAGATGGCTGCTAGAACTCTAGA
The DNA here is from genome assembly GCF_000001635.26 of Mus musculus. NCBI lineage: Eukaryota > Metazoa > Chordata > Mammalia > Rodentia > Muridae > Mus > Mus musculus. Next base: position 16,916,918 of record NC_000086.7, read on the forward strand.
AATCACATTGAAATGTAGGTGCCAAGGGGAAAATAGAAGAGTTTGTTCTTTGCATGCTTTAAGAAGAAGAAATATCCAGAAACATCAGTCTTTCTTTTACATCACATTGCCCTGGCCTTGATCCGGTCTAGTAACAATTTCTGATAATGTAAGCACAGTTTTCATCACTGGCCTGATCCTTTGTACCAGAACATGGCTTACAGTTGAGTGTGTAGTCAGATTTTTAACCATAGACAAAATAAATGATAGCTGGATAGATTACTAGTAGCATCTGCCACAACATGCATGACAATATGTACACAGGGTGGCTTCAGATTGTGGCAAATGTTAATTAGAAAAATGAAGCAATAATGAGATAGACTAACTCACAGGCGTAACTTAATAGAATGATCTGAGTGGTTCTCTATATGGAAGAGATATTTGTATTTCAATGCTAAAAGCAAGCTGTAGTAGCAGAAATGCCAGGGTAGTTGAACAGAATGAGAGGAACAATTGATTGGACAATGTCAGAGATGAAGGCAGAAGCTATATATAGTCGATCTTCAGTATCTACATAGTAGCAAAATCAATTGATGCTAACTCAAATCTTTTACAAAAATTGCTATAGCATTGGCATATATATATATATATATATATATATATATATATTTCTTCAAATAATATCTTCATTAGTTATAATAACTCCAAACAATGTTAAGGCATGTAAATAATTATTATATTGTTTAGGAACTAAAGGTAAGATAAAATAGACCACACATGCTCAGTATGAACATTAAGCTTATTTTTTTAATGTCTTTTCTCCAGGGTTAATTAAATATATGGATACAGAACCTGTGCATAGGGAGGCCAACGTAAAGCTGGGTAAGCCAAAATTGACAGTTTGGGGTTTTGTTATGGGCTGTGTTTTCCCACAAGAATATATGCTGAAGTCTTCACCCTAACACCTCAGAGTGTGAACTTACTTGAAAATAGGGATTTTACAAAGGTAATCAAATTAAAATGAAGTGGTGTTGGTCCATTATTACTAACGTCTTTATTTTATTTTATTTTATTTTATTTTTTTTTTGAAGAAGAAGAAGAAGAAGAAGAAGAAGAAGAAGAAGAAGAAGAAGAAGAAGAAGAAGAAGAGAAGTTGTTATTAGATCAAGAGACAGAAATGCAGAAATGCAGAGAAGGGAGATGATGTGAAGACATATAGGGACTGGATGGTCATGTGAGTTGAGTGAGGTAGCCACAAGCCAAGGAGTGCCAAAGATTACCAGCAAGTCTCAGAAATCTGAATCAACAGGGGAGGATCTCCTTTACAGTTGCCAAAGTCAACATGGCTTTTCTGGCACAGTGACTTCAGACTTCTAACCTCCAGAACTGCAAGACATTCTATTTCTATTGATTAAAACCACCCATTAAGAGGTGCTTTGATATAGTCACCCTAAAAAATGTATACAGTTTGTTTGCTTGTTTGCAATTAAAGGAGAATTCATTTGTGGACTGAAAAAAAAAAAGATTTGTATCTCCAGAAGATCCCTATGGCTCCTGGGTAGAGATGAGTCATGAGAAGATACAGTGGGAGGGAGAAAGAAGGAGTGAGTAGGGAGAGGCCATTGAAGTCTCCCAGTCAAATTTAGGTAATGGCCTTTTATCAAAGTTGAAGCATTAAAACCAGAGTGAAATAGTCAGATTTTAAACATGTTTTGGAAGGAGAATGCAGAAAACTAGTTTCTGATTTGGATGTTTGTGGTGATTTTTTTTAAAGAAGCTTCAAGGGTGATTCCTACCCCATAGTGTATACTGAAAGAAATACAGAATTAGTGAGTATAGAGTTGAAATCATTATTTAGTTCAGAACAGGCTCGACTTGACATTCTTCAAGGACACAGAAACTGAAATGTAGAACATAGAGATGATGGTTTGATATTCAAGAGTGATTTTTTTCAGGTACTACTTCAGAGCTGAAACTGTGCATTGCCAGCTTGTGTACCTAGAAAAAAAAAACATTTAAATCAAGTGGCTGATGGGGTTCACCTCCAAAAAGGAAGAATCCCATCAAGGGAAGGGTGTGAATTTAGGGAAGAACACTAGAACTCCATTCTATAACACTGAAAAGAAAAGGCCAAAGATAGAGAGGGAAAATGAAGGGAGAAAGTTATGTTTTCAAGAAAAAAAATGAGTTTAGGTGTGTGTGTGTGTGTGTGTGTGTGTGTGTACATATACAACTGAATACAAGTGCCTAAGGATCCCAGAAAAGGGTATCAAAATATCTACAGGCAGAGTTACAGGTGGCTGTTAGCCATTGGAAGTGTCTGCTTGGAACTGAATTCAAGTCCTCTGTAAGAACAGCATGCATTCTTAAGTGCTGAGCCATCTCTCCAGGGCTGTTTTTGTTTTTAATCATAAAATGCTGTTGCTTGAAACTAGACAAATGTTTCTGTGGATTTAGATCTGTGCTTGGGAACCTCAGAGTTGAATGGAGAGCTTTGAAAATTCTGATGTTGAGATTGTAATCCACAATAATTAAAACAATTTGTGGAGGGTAGAAACTAAGTATATTTCCTTCCTTCCTTCCTTCCTTCCTTCCTTCCTTCCTTCCTTCCTTCCTTCCTTCCTTCCTTCCTTCCTTCCTTGTTTCTTTCTTTTTCTCTCTCTCTGTTTTTTTAATTGTATCTGTAGCTTGCTTATAAATCAGTGGGTTTCTATGTGGCCTTTTCATACATCATTACTCTTGGTTAAGGTTAACATTCCCCCTCACCTCCTTTTCCTTGAGATAGTGTCATTCTAAATAGAATAGGATGGACTCAAACACATGACAGTCCTTCAGTAATTCCTCCATAGCACTGGGATTACAGGCATATACAACTGTGCCCAGAAATGTGAGTTTCTTTTATACTCCTCTCATTATACTAATATCTTGACTCATTCATAGTTGGACCTCATTAAAATTGAAACACTCTGTTTTTAAAAAAGACTGATAGGAGAATTGAGAAGAAAAGACACATACTGAGAAGAAATATTTATAAAAGACACATCTTATAAAGGAATATATATATATCTTAAATTAAGCAACAAAAAATTAACAATAATCAAAAAGTAGCCAACTACCTGACTAGATATCATAGCCAAGTATATACTTAGATAGATACTAATAATATGAAAAACGATCTACATAATATGTTGTTAGAACACTGCAAATGAAAATGGCAATGAGAGGGCTGGGGAATATAGGTCAATGGTGAACAGTTGAGTTCTAAGGACTTACATACCTTGTGGATATATAAAGAAGGAAGAAAAATACAAAAAGAAAGGCACATCAATAATAACATGATACATATTATTAAATGATTAAAAATAAAAAAAAACAAAACTAAGGCATTGACAACAATGCATCACCAAATATTAGAGCAGCTCTGGAGCATCATGAGCTCTCATTCACTGGTACAGGCACTTTTGAAGATAGTTTGGTAGTCTTCTCCAAAACTAAACATAGTTTTACTGGGCAATCCAGCAGTCACACTTCTTGATATTCATCAAATGATCTAAAGACTTCGGACACAAAACCTATCCCCAGATGCTCATAACAGTGTTATTTGTAATTGTCAAACTTGAATGCAATCAAACATCCTTCAGGGTTAAATGGATAAACTATAGTATATCCATATGCTACAAGTTAACACTAGAAAGGAATGAGTAATTGTAGTAAGGTGCATTTTCCCATGTTGTGATTGTAGCAAATCTAAGTAAATTGGTACTTCAATTATAAGTAATATGATGCTTCTTTATAAAGGCACTTACTCCATTCTGAGTTTTCTTTTGTGAAACAAGTTGTTACTGGGTCACATGGCTGGCTGATAGTCACCATGACAATTGGCTGACAACCCACTGACAACTATGTACCAATGTGTACATGAGACTGTTAGTGCCAAAATTGACACCTAAAACTCCACTTAATTTCTGGGAGTATAAATTCCAGTACATTGTGAATACATCTCACTAATTGCACTCTCTGAATATTAACTCCTAACTGGATTGGCCACTAAAGGCCTGTGGGAGTGAAGAAGTCCTTCACTTGGTTGGTGCTAACAATTAACATATATTATAATGTTGCCTTGACCTGGACAATTGCTGCCATGCCTTGATGGTGCTTGATTGATCAACTGGTACTCCTCTCCCTCTTCCCCTCCCCCTTTCCCTCTCCCTCTTCCCCTCCCCCTCTGTGTGTTTTCATGAACATACTTTTGCCTGTTTATCTTTTGTTTGTTCTTTCTCATGCCTTACAGTAAACTAGTTAATTCAGGAACTATTTTTGTTGCATTTGATTTTTGATCATAGAATTTTTTTTAAAAAAAGGCCTCTCCTGGAAGAAATATAATGCTTTAGGTTAAAACTCTTACTAGGTATCAGGAACCTATCAGGTATCACATTTGGTAGTTCACTATGAAATGTATCAAACCTTGAAAGATATTGAAAACCTTGAATGTGTATTACTAAGTAAAAGGTGTCTTTCTGAAAAAGCTCCATAGTGTGTACGTCTAATCCCATGCCATCCAGAAAAGGCAAAACAGTAGAGACAATGAAAACAACTGTGGCTTCCACGACTGTTGTAGGGAGGGGAGGCTAAATAGATGGAATGCAGAGGAGATTCAGACCAGGGAGCCTACTCTGTGTGATACTATAGATATCCATCATTATGCACCTGAGTGTAATGGTGAGTGAATCTGTCTAGCTCCATGGGATGGACAACATCAATAACAAAACCTAAAGTAAACTGTATACTCTGGGTGATAATATATCACTGTTGGGTGATCATTTGTAACAACAGCAAATCATTTGTCACTACAGTACTGATTTGTAGGTAGCATATGAGAACTCTCTTTAGCTGCCACTAGGTTTTTCTGTAAATTAAAAATTGGTCTAAAAATATGGTATATAAAAAATAATAACAATAACCTAAGAACATAACAAAGCATGCACATCTTCTATCACTCCTAAGGTTACTATACTATGGAGACTGACTCAAGAAAACAAAACAACGATTCAGGTTGTTCCAAAGAGCAGATATTAGCCATTATAAATGTACTCAGTCCATAAATTCAGTAAACAAACTTAGAGCACTCATTTGAACTAACAAATTACTAGGTATGCACAAATTTTAATGAATAATATCTCTTGGCATCTTCTCTACCATTTTATGAGCTCCATCAAAGTCCCTAGAAGACTCTTTTTCTTACAACATACTGCACATCTCATCAAAGGCATAAATCAGTATTTTGACTTAAAAAATGATATCGAAAGGAAAATGACTTTGGGCTCTAAATTTAAGCATCTTTTGACCTTTGTAGAAATTGCTTAAAGAACAACATTGTTAGCATGAAAGAAACATCAAGAGTTTTATCTAATCCTTCTTTTTCTCAATAGATTTTTCAGAAATAGACCTGAAAGATCATGAATAACTTTATACACATAACTAAAATCCTAGGATTCAAGGTAGTCCAAAGAACATTTGAGGGGAAAGGGGGACTTATATTTTTGTATAAATATATTTTATATATTGTTAAGGAGAAAACAGGTCCTCCAACAATGTATGCTATTTTGTTATATTACAGTTATAAAATTAGTCCTTATTTATTTAAGTGAGAAATAAAGTCAAGCATAGGACTCTGCTCTACTGCTGATAAGCTCCATGTTAGTATTTAGACACTGTCATGTCCATTTTATTATGGTCTTATTCCTCAATCTATGAGATTTCTTCTCTTAGTCTTCATATGCTTACCCATTCTAATTCTGTCATCCCATTTTTTCAACACCTTAGTTCTCTTCTCTACTAATATTCAAATGAGTGATTTTTTTCTAATTCATGCTTCAAATATTGGTTAACTCAATAGAAGTTTATAATAATAATTTCTACTTACCTTCAAGAAATCTTAATTTAAATATTCTATTGATACCTCTTACTGGTGTATGAAGTTGAATATTATCTGTTTCTTTCATAGGGATCCATGTATTGTTTGCATCCTTAATTCAGCTACGTCAAAATTGCCCAAGACTAAAAAGACCAATGGAGCTCTAGAATTTTGTAAAGATAACTTATTTCAGAATGTTTTAATGATACAGAAGTTTGATTTAATCAGTTGGGATGCATGGGCACTTACACAAAAGGAAGCGATATTTGAGTGGACACATGGGTGACACAAGAGAGCTCTTATAAAAGTGAGGAGACAATTCCAGGCAGAGGAAGCTATCTTGGAAGGTCAGAAAGCTTAGCAGATTCAAGATCAAGAATGCAGACTACTGTGGCTAAAACAAAGTGAATAAAAGCAAGGGGAAAAATCAAGAGATGGATAAACCTATGGTCATTTGGAGAATCAGTCCTGTGATTAGAAGCCCTTGGGGAAAGTGAACTAGAGGATGACATGATTCACACTGACAATGACTTTAGGCCCTTTGTATAAACAGGCACTATGCTTTGAAGGTCAATGCAATACAATGTGGTAAAATTTTGGCTATATTTCAAAAGTGAGAAAAGTTGTAGAAGTTGCTGATAGATTGAATTTTTGAATTAGGAGAAGAGATAGTGGAGATTGCAGTTAGCTTTTTGGTTTGAACAAATAGTGGTTCCATTTAATGAAAATAGGACCAATTAGAATATGAGTGAGGCCAGCCTGGTCTACACGGTGAGTTCCAGGACAGCCAGGGCTACACAGAGGATCCCTGTCTCAAAAAACCAAAAACCAAAAACCAAAAACCAAAAACCAAAAACCAAAAACCAAAAACCAAAAACCAAAAACCAAAAACCAAAAAAAAAAAAAAAATGTGAGTGCAATGAACTATATGTAGGCAACAGAGCCAAGAGCTCTGATTTTGACAACTTATTCATATATTGTACAATGCAGACAGATGTTTAGATGGCTAATAGATCAGGTCACTGAATTGGTGCTCACAGCATCCATGTGAGCTCTCCATTGCTTCTGCCACTCAGAAGAAGCTTTACATTTTTTACATTAGATTCCAGATTGAAAGAGTATTGAAAATTTGGTGACACAGGACTTTTGTGCTGAATTATTAGGGGAAATTTCTTCCCTGATGTGATAAGAGGCCAGTATGTTATAGGAATATGACTCTGAGAGCAAAGAGTATAACTCAGTAGCAGAATGCTTGAATCTCCAGAATCACAGAAGAAAATAAGGAATATGATTCAGTGATACTGGACTGCATTCCTAATTTGCCAGTCTTTTCTCTGGCTTAATTAGGGAATTGAATATAATAATGTTATAATATATCAGAGCCTTATTCTACTCAATTCCAACAGTTCCTTTTCCAATGCTGTAGAAGCTAGGAGAGGAGCTGACAACAGGATTTACCACATCAGTGATTATCACTGGAGAAGCACCAACCCCTATCCCAGCTGCTGTGCTTGGAAAGCTGAGATCCAAGTCTCAGGGCTGACCAAGATTGATTGCCTTAAGTATGGGCCTGGGCCAGTTTCTATGGAGATTAGCAGGAGGCCAATTCCATCTCTGCATGGGATAATTCATGGACAAATTAATACTTACCTCTTAGTGAAAACTTGGATTAGGCTAGTAGTGGTGGAGTGGTGAAATGTTGTTGGATTCTGGAAAGATTCTGAATGTAAATTTTATGAAGAACTTGCAAATGGGCTAGCTTTATGATACATGAGGAGGAAATGGGGAATCTGGAATCTACAGGCTTTTATTCAAAACAAAGGACTGAATCACATTTCTATCTAGAGAAATAAGAAAAAGTAAAGGCATTTGTCACAAGGATGGAGGCGAAATCAATAATTGTTAAAGGGCAGGCATTGTCGTGTACACCTGTAATCTCAGAAATTGGGAGCTGGAGGCAAGTGAGTTATAAATTCACAGCAAACCTGGGCTATGTAGCATTGGCAGTAAGTTCAAAACTAGCCCAGGCTACATACAAGACTCAACTCAATCAAGAAAAAAAAAAAAAGAAGAATAAATGCCCACCACATACTCAAGTGGAGGAGTGGATGGAACTTAGGGATTTAGTGGTGAGACTAAGCTGCAGATACCTATGTGGGCATCCTCAACCTGGTAGATGCCTTTGGGAGCTCTGAAAGTAGATCATTTCAAGAGCAACTATAAAAGAGAAAAGGGACACAAATTGGCCTCATTCCAGATTGTGTCAATTAATATTTAATAGTCTTGCACAGTACTAAGGTCTACTTCCATTACAGGCAGAATGAAAGAAACATGCAAGCACCATGTAACCTCAGAATACCTGATTTACTGAATGAGAGTCATGTCCCAAGGCAATGGAGGGATATTTCTATACTCTCATATATCAGCGATGATGGGCACATAAATATTAAAAGCACAAGTTTCTCCCTCCCTCCACTAAGGAGAACTGTATGCCAGATCAGAAAGAAATTGATAAAAGTCCATATATTGCTTACTGTTTCAGAGATTCCAAATAAAATTATGTAACCATTCCAAAGCTTTTTGGAGAGAAGCTCCTTATTTAATGATGTATTTTATCTTATCTTCCATAGAGCTATCTTTTACTCTTCTGAAGCCAAAGAACTGTTAAATTATTGAGAACTTCACATCATGTGCTTTACTTTCTGCTTCAAGTCAAATATTCTCAGACTAGTACTTCAGAAACTGAGCAATGACTGTGAGAGGAGAACCATAAGGAAATTTGAAAGCACTGTTAGTTTTGGGGTATAAGCTTAGGAATTGGTTGTAGCCTATGCTAAATGAAATAAATATTAAATAATTATTCACAAAACAGCATTAAGAACTACAAAGTATTGGTGAGTAGGAATTAAATGAAAACTTCTAACAGTATAAAATAGAAACTTGCGTGCTTGGGAGAACAGCTCAGTGGTAGAACTCATTTTTACTATGTGCAAGGCTCAAGCTCCAAAATAATTACCTAGATAGATAAAGTAATTAATTTTATTAAGTAGGGAACCATTTAGGTCCCTCCTTGTTTTAGTTCCCACACCTGTGCCAATGAAAAATACTCTATGGTTTCTTTGTTTTGATTTTAGCAACAAGGTCGCTATCTTAGGTTTGCTCAGCGCCCTCTGTAGATGATGTTGCCATTGAACTCCATATTCTCCTGCCTCCATTTCTTAAGTGCAAAGACTACAGAAATTCACTATTATGTCTCCCTAAAATCCCATTTTTTATAGAAAAAAGACCCCAAAATTCAATATATTAAATTTTAAAATCTCTCAGGACCAATATATGGATGAGAAGAATATCTATGTAATTTGTGAAAAACATAATGTCACTCACTCAATAACCATCTGTTTTCATTATTGATGAGACAATATAACTAATTCTGCCATTGGGCAGAAAAGGTGTCACTTCCAGATGAAATTGTTCAACAACCTGAGCACAAACTCCTTGGGTAATTTGGAAGCTATACATGAGGATAGTGGCACCACAACATGGAAGCAGCCTAGACCACTGAATCTCCATGTGGAAGAATATAATTACCTGTAGAAAAGAGTGACCCACCGGTGGCCCTCATGTACAAGTGAAATAAGTCTTTGTTGCACAAAACAACAGAAACTTGAGTTTTTTATTGTAGCATTAGCTATTTATCTACTATCACAGTATTGAAGTACTTAATAGCATTTAACATATTGTGAGGCCTGTCTCATTAGGTGATTTGGACTTTGTGCAGCATGAACATACAAAAAACTAAGATAACCACAGTGTCATGATGTGAAACTATGTTGTGGAACCACTGTCATATATTTGGTCTATCTTTGACTATTTGTCTTTAAGGTGCATGGGCATACTCTATAGAGTATACAATAGTAAAAAATGAAGCAATAATTATTCAATAGATACTATAAAACAAGATGATGAAATATAAATGGGTTCATAAATAGACCCGTTGTGTATTTGGAAATCTAGTATATGGTAATTATGTTTTAAATCAACAAGGAACAATGAATTACTAATACACATCTCAGGAAGTTGGCCACTAATCTAGTGTTCAAAATGACAATGGCAATTTAGTGTCACTTGTAGATTCTATGGGTCAGGAACTCACAAAGAACACACTATAAACAGATGGCATCCACACAATGATGCCTAGGTTTCATCTAGGATAGAACAACGGCTTGAGGCTGGAATTCTTTAGAAGATTTGTCCATTCATATATCGGCTAAGTAGTTCTTCCAGAGAACATCAGCTGAAATATATCCATGTGGCTTCTACATAATCTTGATACCCTTGCAACATGGTGGCTCAGTTTTAAATATAAATGCTGTGTGTGTGTGTGTGTGTGTGTGTGTGTGTGTGTGTGTGTGTGTGCAAGAGAGAGGGAGAGAGAGAGAGAGAGAGAGCTTGTGTGTTATACGGAGACATTTGTGACTTCAGAAGTCACACAGTAGTACTTTAAACATATTCTATCAATTAAAGCAGTTACCGAAGTCCACCTAGGTTTAAGAGAAGGAAACAGATGCTACCACTCAGTAGAGAACTGTCAACATCATACTGTAAGAAAAGCATGAAGAATCAACATGGTGGCACATGTCTATATTTCTAATACTTGGGAGGTGGAAGCAAGAGGTTCATATATTCAAATTCATCCTCAGCTATGTAGCAGTTTAAGGTGAACCTGGCTTAACCTTGTCTCAAAATAAGAGGAGGTCAATATATGCAGTCTTCTTTGAAAATTCGATCTGCTACATCCTAAATGTGTAATTTGTTTCTTAAGGTTATATACTATGTTTGAACAAGACAAATGAGTGCTTCCTCACTATGGAGATGAGAATAAAATAATAATTCTTTAGTATGTATGTGTTGAATGAAACAGGAAATATGAATAAGCTTTATTAGAATTAAAGTCTTCTGGATTTGGAGACTTTCTTTAAATTATATTTTAGCATATAGCTAATTTACACACCTATTACTTTATTGCATTTTCTGATATTGTTTGAAACAATGTATTTTGTGTCCTTTATTGAGTTATTTTTAGTGATCAAAGCCTTGAAAACTCCTAGGCAAAAGCCATTCTGAATCTGTTACATAGAGAAAATTTAAGCTTTTCATTTCTCTCATATCTATCCAATACAGAAGAAAAATCATTTTGAGCAAATCTTATTCTCACCCATCATTTTCTCAGACCTCAGCTCAAAGCAAAAATAATATGATTGTTTGTGTTCAGACATGCACCTTGTTAGGTGGCTTCTTGGTTTTCAAAAAAGGATGCCAACCCTATCACTAAGCTACTTACCACCTACCAAAACATTCTAGGACTGGTGAATTAATTGTTACAAGTCATTTTGAGAGAGTAATCTCTAAAATTCTGAAACCTGGCTTGTTTGTTTGTTTTAATTTAGTGTCTTCCTGAAAGAAAGTCCATTAGAGAAGGTGACTTAACAACTAGAGAATCCACCTTGAACTCAGTAATGCCATTGCTCTGCTCAGGACCTCTTGGATTTCCTTTAGCAACATGAACCCATGCTAAATTCTATAGCTGTATTAGGCGAAGCTGACTAAAGTGTATAAGAGCCACTTTGCTCACAGGTGCTGGAGCAGGAAGTAACAGGGGGTTAACCTCACCAATACCACACCATTAGACCTTACAATTCTCAGACAATGATGGATGGGTATAGGACAATAAAGCATAGTTCCCTCATCCCAAGTCAGGAGAAACCAAGGTGTAATTTATCCTTCTTAAAAGACAAAGCTACAACAAATTTAGACCTAGTTTCAACAGGCTTTTAACTGCAATTCATGAATCAAGATAGCTTCCAATTCTACAAAGTAACATAAAAGTTCTCACTATAGAAAAGCCATAGCAGTGGGCTTTTCTACAGTGTAAACTCAAACAGAATAATATGGGAAGCAAAGCTGATTCACATGAAGCATATCAAGGTTCTATTCAGAAATGCCAAAGCCAAAGGATTTTCCTATCACGATGTTAATATAAATTGATCTGAGAGCTTTGCTATACATCCCACCCCCACAGAAGCACTTGCTGTGCAAGCCTGAAAGCCTGACTTAGATTACTGGAACCCATGTGTATTAACCAGGATTCTCTGAAGAAACAGAATTTATATTATGAATGTATATGTTAACATTTTTTATTACAATGACTGATATAACATTGTATTGGTATTTCAACAATGTCTGTCTCACACTGAAGAGACAAAAGACCCTACAGTTGTTCAGTCCTCTAGGATGAATGTCTTAGCAGTCCTATTCTAGAACTAAAGATCTGGAGGATTCCTAGAGAGCTGCTGGCATTCAGTCTGCATGGGAAGCTCAGGGAAGTTCTAATATTATTGAAGGAACACAGCAACAACAGGATAGATGAACTTTCCAGCAAAACTGAAGGAAAATTGGCAAAAAGGATATTTAGGGTAGGCCTTTATACTTCAAATAATCTGACCAAGGATGTCCCCAAGGGCATAACAGCCTGATATAGCTGTCTCCTGAGAGGCTCTGACAGAGCTTCACAAGTACAAAGGCGAATGCTTGTAGCCAACCATTTGACTGAGCGTGGGGTCCCTAATGGAGGAGTTGGAAAAGGGACTAAAGGAGTGGTGGGGCTTTGCAGCCCCATGGGGGGAGCAGCAGTGTCAACTGGCCAGACCCCCCCAGAGCTCTCAGTGACTGGATCAACAACAAAAGAACACAGTTGGAGGGACCCATGGCTCAGGCAGCATATGTGGCAGAGAATGGCCTTGTTAGACATAAGTGGGAGGAGAGGTCCTTGGGCCTGTGGGTGTTTGATTTCCCAGTGTAGGGAAATGCCGGAGTGGGAAGGCTGGCATGGGTGGGTTAGTGGGGCAGCACCCTCATAGAGGCAGTGGGAGAGGAGATGGGATAGGGGTTCTCTGGAGGGGAGACCTGGAAACAGACAACATTTGAAATGTAAATAAAGAAAATATCCAATAAAGGGCGGGGTAGAAAGAGCATGTATTACATATGCAGAGGACCTAAGTTTGGTTCCCAGAACACATGTTGGCTCACAACTACCTGTAATTCTAGCTCCAAGGATATCTATGATGCCTCTGACCAGTACCAATACTGAATATACAGAGATTTACATATACAATTAAATTTAAAACTTCCAAGTATAATATAGTACTCAGGAGGTAGAGGCAGGCAGATTTCTACATAGGAAGTTCTAGACTAATCAATGCCACATACTTTCACACCCTGTCTGAAACAAGCAAACAAAGTCTTTCTTGAGAAGGATCAGTAGGTTGCATTTTTTTGTTGTTATTTTGTTTGTTTGCTTGTTTGTTTTGTTTTTCTGAGACAGGGTTTCTCTGTGTAGCCCTTCCTGTCCTGGTACTCACTTTGTAGACCAGGCTGGCCTCGAACTCAGAAATCTGCCTGCCTCTGCCTCCCGAGTTCTGGGATTAAAGGCGTGTGCCGCCACGCCCGTCTGGTTGCATTTTTTAGTTGATCCCAGAGCCAGTTAAGTTGACAAACAAGATTAGCTACTACACCATGTAAAGGTGGAAGGAGACAACTGACTTAATCTGACCTTTGACTGTAATGTGCGTACAATGGTACACACACACACACAAATGGAGTGAGGGAGGAAGGGAGGAAGGGAGGGAGGGAGGGAGGCAGAGAGAGGGAGAGAGAGAGAGAGAGAGAGAGAGAGAGAGAGAGAGAGAGAGAGAGTTTTAAAATATAAGCAATGTTCAGAAATACAATTACTCTTACATGTGGAGTCTGTAAAATACAAACATGAAAGTAGAATAGGGAATATTAGGAAAGATGAAAGGGATGGAGGATATGGAATACAGAATGATAACAAGGAGTGGATAAGATAAAAGTACTTTCTATACATGTGTATAGCTATCACAATGAACTCCATTATTTTAAACAATTAATATACACTCATAATAAAACAAGTATCAGTTAATTCACAGAATGAACACAAACTACCATATTTACCAATGATCTTAAGAAAAGGGCAAAATGTACAACAAACAAACAAACAAACAAAAAGCAGTGCTAAATCCAAAACGTTTATAGACATACAACTTATTACAAAAGCCTATGATTAGTAAAGTGTTAATTCTTTCTAGTTTGTCTTATAAATATAGTACATTTCTATTCTAGATTAAAACCAAATACTTAATGTTCAACTTGATAAAATGATTAAAAATTTTATTAAAGCTTATCAAAAAGAGTAAATACACAGGAAGAAACAAACTGGATTTTTTTATTCTTTTTTTTTTTTTTTGGTTTGGTTTGGTTTTAATTAGATATTTTCTTTATTTACATTTCTATTGTTTTCCCCTTTCCATGTCTCCCTTCCAGAAACCCCCTATCTTATCCCACCCCTGCCCCTATGAGGGAGGTTCCCCTCCCACCCACCCACTACCTCTTTCTGCCCTACATTACCCTACCCTGGGGCATTGAACACCCTCAGGCCCAAGGGCCTCTCCTTCCACTGATGCCAACAAGGCCATTCTCTGCCACATATTCAGCCAGAACCATGGGTCCCTCCATGTGTAGTCTCTTTGGTTGGTAGTCCAGTCCCTGGAAGACCGGGGTTGTGTGGGGGAGGGTCTGACCTGTTGACACTGCTGCTCCCTTCATGGGCCTGGAAGCCCCCTCAGCTCCTTCAGTTCCTTCTCCAACTCCTCCATCAGGAAACCCATGCTCAGTCCAATGGCTGGCTGCAAGCATCTTCCTCTGTATTTGTCAGGCTCTAGCAGAGCCTCTCAGGAGACAGTCATATCAGGCTCTAGTCAGAAAGCACTTCCCAGCATCCACAATACCGTTCCGGTTTGGGATGGCGAATATCCACTTTTAAGTGAGTACATGTCATGTTCGGTCTTTTGTGACTGAGTTACCTCATTGAGGATGATATTTTCAAGTTCCATCTATTTGTGTGCAAATTTTATGAAGTCATTGTTTTTAATAGCTGAGAAGTATTCCATTGTGTAAATGTTCCACATTTTCTGTATCAGTTCCTCTGTGGAGGGACATCTGGGTTATTTTCAGGGGTTATTTCCAGCTTCTGGTGATTGTAAATAAATCTTCTATGAACAATGTGGAGTATGTGTTCTTATTACTGGTTGGAACTTCTTCTGGGTATATGCCCAGGAGAGGTATTGCTGGATCTTCTGGTAGTACTATGTCCAATTTTCTGAGGAACAGCTAGACTGATTTCCAGAGTGGTTGTACCAGCTTGCAATCACACCAGCAATGGAGGAATGTTCCTCTTTCTCCACATCCTCACCAGTATCTGCTGTCACCTGAGTTGTTGATCTTAGCCATTGTGCCTGGTGTGAGGTGGAATTTCAGGTTTGTTTTGATTTGCATTTCCCTGATGACTAAGGATGTTGAACACTTCTTTTGGTGCTTCTCAGCCATTCAAGTTTCCTTAGTTCAGAATTCTCTGTTTAGCTCTGTTTTCCATTTTTTAAAATAGGGTTATTTGGTTCTCTGGAGTCGAACTTCTTGAGTTATTTGTATATATTGGATATTAGCCCTCTATGAGATGTGGGATTGGTAAAGATCTTTTTCCGATCTGTTGGTTGCCACCAATTTCTGTTATGAATATAGACTCAAAATGCTCAATAAAATTCTCAGAAAATGAATCCAAGAACACATAAAAACAATCATTCACCGTTCAAGTAGGCTTCATCCCAGGGATGCAGGGATGGTTCAATATACAGAAATCTATCAATGTAATTCACTTCAGAAACTAACTCAAAAAAACACATTATCATCTCATTAGATGCTGAAAAAGCATTTGACAAAATCCAACATCCCTTCATGATAAAAGTCATGGAAAGATCAGGAATTCAAGGCCCATACCTAAACATAGTAAAAGCAATATACAGCAAACCAGTAGCCTACATCAAACTAAATGGAGAGAAACTTGAAGAAGCAATCCCACTAAAATCAGGGACTAGACAAGGCTGCCCCCCACTCTCTCTCTATACACACACACACACACACACACACACACACACACACACACACACACACATATATATTCAATATAGGACTTGAAGTCCTAGCGAGAGCAATTAGACAACAAAAAAGAGCTCAAAGGGTTACACATTGGAAAAGAAGAAGCCAAAATATCACTATTTGCAGATGATATGATACTATACTTAAATGACCCCAAAAATTCCACCAGAGAACTCCTACAGTTGATAAACAACTTCAACAAATTGGTTGGATATATAATTAACTCAAACAAATCAGTAGCCTTCCTACACTCAAAGGATAAATGGGCTGAGAAAGAAATTAGGGAAACGGCACCCTTCACAATAAGTCACAAACAATATAAAATATCTTGGTGTGACTTTAACCAAGCATGTGAAAGATATGTAGGACAAGAACTTTAAGTCTCTGAAGAAATAAATCGAAGAAGACCTCAGAAGATGGAAAGATCTCCTATGCTAGTGGATTAGCAAGATAATTATAGTAAAAATGGCTATATTGTCAATAGCAATCTACAGATTCAATGTAATCCCCATCAAAATTCCAACCCAATTCTTCATAGAGTTAGAAAGAACAACTCTCAAATTCATCTGGAATAACAAAAAACCCAGGATAGCGAAAACTATTGTCAACAATAAAAGAACGTCTGGGGGAATCACCATCGCTTACCTAAAGATGTACTACAGAGCAATAGTGAAAAAAAAAAAAACTGCATGGAATTGGTACAGTGGCAGGCAGGTAGATCAATAGAATAGAATTGAAGATACAGAAATGTACCCACACACCTATGGTTACTTGGTCTTTGACAAGGGAGCTAAAACCATCTAGTGGAAAAAAAAAAGACAGCATTTGTAACAAATGGTGCTGATTCAACTGGCTGTTAACATGTAGAAGAATGCAAATTGATCCATTCTTATCTCCTTGTACAAAGATCAAGTCCAAGTGGATCAAGCACTTCCATGTAGACCAGATACACTGACTCTAATAGAAGAGAAAGTGAGGGAAGAGCCTCAAACACATGGTCACAGGGGAAATTTTCCTGAACAGAACACCAATGGCTTATGCTCTAAAATCAGCAAATGGGACCTGATAATATTGCAAAGCTTCTGTAAGGCAAAGGAAACAAACTGTTTGAAAGAGGAATGAGAAGGGTTTTGAAGCCAAGTGCTAAAATATATCCTAAAGACATAATGTGAGCAAAGCAGAACTAAATAGACAAATCAGTAAAATAAATTAATAAAAATATATCATAAAGACATAGTAATGTGACCAGTGCAGAACTAAATCAACAAATCAGTAACAAAGTAAAAGTTCAGAACAGACTTTCCAGGGGCAAAGATGAGAAGAATTTACTCTATGATAGGTGTGGCATTTAAAATTATACTTATTTATGTTGAATTTTTCTTTATTTTTGAGACATTCATACATGTATACAAAAATATGATCATATCTACCTCTCTCAAATTTTTTTCATAACTTCTCAAACACACTTCCCTTACCATTTCATGTCTTTCTTTCTGTTTTTTTTTTGGGGGGGGCATGTTATATCTAGATAGTTAATGCTACCTATAAGTAAATAAGTGTGGGACTGACTAGTGAAGAATAAGAGATATATCCATGGTTATAGCAATCAAAGCACCTCCTAAATTCCTGTATTTATATACACAGATCTGAGTTGCTTTTGACCTTGGTCACAAACGTTTCTTTATGTTGTGAGAAAGAGTCAAGGGAAAGATGCAGAACTAGTCAAAATGCTGAGAATAAGAGATTGGGTACTCAGTCCTAAGCAGGACATCTATATTAATCACCACTACCACCAAGATAAGGGGGCATCACAGAAAAGAAGGTAGGAACAGCAGAAGAGCCGGAGAATGGGAATGTGTGCTGTGAAATGATGCCTTCTGGATATTACATGACTATCCACACAGCAGCTGTGGTTACTGGCATAAGATCTGTATAAGATCAAAAAAGCAAATATCTGGGCATAGATGGTGAAAATGATCTTCAGGCTCTACTCCCTTACTGAGGAAAACATAATTATTATATAATGTGGTTAAATGATTATAGAGAAGTCAAATTGATACCAGTATATTCAAAATAAAGTCCAACTGTTCAACATTATCCTGGCGACCCTCCAAACAATATAGACTTCTGACATCATTCTTGTATGTCCATTATTACTAGATAGTAAGACTCTCTTGCTGAAAATACCATATACTTTGGTCACAGAATATGAATAAATTAGAGCGTGACCACTGCAAGACCTACCAACCTCCAGGGGATGGCCTCATACTCATGAATATATGAGCAGTACAAATTGGAATCAGTGGACTATACTATAAAAACAGAGGATATGAACTTGGAACAGGCTGAGACATAGATCTGGAAGTGGTTAGGTAAAGAGTCTGTGGTGAATACAACAAAAACACATAGTATGAAATTATCAAAAATTAATAAAAATATTATATTAAATATATGTAACAAAATGAAAACTAGTAAATATCATGGAACGGTAACTCACAAGATTGTTATATTAATAGTTTTTACACATAGCTTAACTTCTTTAGTAATAAAGCATAGGCAAAAGTGAGGATGGCATATTCATTACCTTTTACATATCAAACTGACAAGAATTCAATAAAGTTGTCTAAGTGTCGGTAAATGTGAAAGCACCTAGTATTATTAAATGCAATTGTCTAGAGTATACATTTTATACAGAAAATTGGTAACTTGCATTTCAAAAAATTTTAAATTCAAATTTTAAGTCGATTTTTTAAATTCCTCTATCACCTTTGTCTTTCAGTGCTGAAGATGGCCTCACACAGGCTATAGCATTACTCGGCTACTAAAGTATATCCCAAGCGCTGTTCCATTTTAAAACCCCATTATCTTGTAATTTGGATAATCTAATATGCCAACCTGAGATTTTCAGGAAGGCTGTGATATGCGAAAAGTAATGTGTATGCCTACTATTATGGTTTTGCTAAATGATCATAGTATAAAGTGTTCTTTAAATTTGTATCTTTAAACTTATTTATTGGTGCAGCTCTCAGACCTATTGGAAAATTTTCTTTGAGCAGTACTACATGGTGATTAATGCAGAAACTCACAAGTGGTCAATGTGCAGAGAATAAATGTGAAAGAATAAGAATTTCCCAGCATGTAAGAACCACAATTTGGGAAGAATAGTGTGATGGTTTGAATAAAGTTGGCTCACGGAGTTGCACTATTAAGAAGTGTGGCCTGGAGAGATGGCTCAGTGGTTAGGAACACCAACTGATCTTCCAAAGGTCCTGAGTTCAAATCCCAGCAACCACATGGTGGCTTACAACCATCCGTAATGAGATCTGACGCCCTCTTCTGGTGCATCTGAACACAACTACAGTGTACTTAGATATAATAATAAATAAATCTTTTAAAAAATTAAAAAAAAAAAGAAGTGTGGCCTTGTTGGAGTGCATGTGGCCTTGTTGGAGGAAGTGTGTCACTGTGGGCATGGGCTTTAATACCTTCATAATAGCTGCCTGGAAGCCAGTCTTCTAGCAGCCATCAGATGAAGATGCTGAACTCTCAGATCCTCCTACACCATGCCTACCTGGATGCTGTCATGCAATTGCCTTAACAATAATAGACTGAACCTCTGAATCTCTAAGCCAGCCCCAACTAAATGTTGTCCTTATAAGAGTTGCCTCAGTCACGGTATCTATTCACAGTAGTAAAACCCTAATTATGACAAACGATTCTTCCATATTACTAA
This sequence comes from Mus musculus, assembly GCF_000001635.26. Taxonomy (NCBI): domain Eukaryota; kingdom Metazoa; phylum Chordata; class Mammalia; order Rodentia; family Muridae; genus Mus; species Mus musculus. The sequence goes on from NC_000086.7 coordinate 16,936,609, forward strand.
CCATTGTTAAGAAGCTATTGTATAAAAAAAAATAGAAGAAAAAAATAAACTATTGTATGCCATACACTGTTTTAGGTTCTGAACTGGGCTCTGAACTGGGCAGTGAGAATTTTTCAATATTCCTTATGTATCTTTTTAAAATTTGTATGTTGACATCCTAACCCTTAGAACTTCAGAATGTTCCTGTACTTGGAGACAGGGTCTTTATATGGGTAATTAACTTACAATGAGAAAATAAGGGTAGGCCCTAATCCCATATGACTGGTCATTTTATTAAAAGGACAAATTTGGACTCAGAAACATATACTTAGAGACAATGTGAAGATGCAGAAAGAAGTTGACCATTTGCAAGTTAAGAAGACAAGCCTGGGAGGGAACAAACCCCATAATTTGCTCTCCATCTTCTAACTTTCAGAACTGTGAGTAAATAAATAATCTGTGTGGCATTTTTTTTGCAATGTCCAGAGCATATTAATTGATCTATCATTAATGGGATAAAAAGCAAATAAGCAAACAAAAATATATATAATTACAAACCATTAACTTTCCAGATGGGAAACTCAGGAAATGTTCCTGGGCATGTTGATATTTAAGTTGAAATCTGGAGGATGAGTTACAACAGCCTACAAAGAACAAAAGGAAGAAGGCTTGGAAACCCAGGGTTGGGGAGAATTCATCTAGTTTTAAAAACCAAGAGTAAAATGAACCCAAGTGGTACCTTCAAAAATGTCCTAGGGTACTGTGAAGTTGACACTAATTCTTTGTATGTATCTACTCATTCTATCTATCTATCTATCTATCTATCTATCTATCTATCTATCTATCTATCTATCTATCTTTTATTCTTCAGTGACAAGTATATGAACATAGATTCTGCTGATGTATTTATTAGCCACTTTTACTCCATCTTTTTAAAAGATTTATTTTACTGTTTTTAAAAGTGTGTTTGTGTGTGTGTGTGTGTGTGTGTGTGTGTGTGTGTGTGTGTGTGTAAGTTCACGTGAATGCAAATACCCGCATAATCTAGAATTTAGCATTGGATCCTCTAGAGCTGAAGTTACAGGTGGTTGCAAGCTGGACACTGGGAATTGAACTTGGGTCCTCTGCAAGAGCAGCACATGCACTCAACCAGTGAACCACTTCTCCACCCATGGACTCCATTAAAACGTATCTGTTAGGTTCATCTGCCCATTTATTGACTGGAGTATTTATTTATTCTTTATTTCTAGTTCAGAGGTGCATGAGGTGCTGTTAGATCCTGATAGTGAGGGAGGGAGGTAGAAGGAGGGAGGGACAGAGGGTTAGGAAGAGAAGGGGTGGTATGTAGTCACTGATAAGTGGATATTAGCCAAAAAAAGTCAGAATACCTGTACTGGCTAGTTTTGTGTCAACTTTACACAGCTGGAGTTATCACAGAGAAAGGAGCTTCAGTTGAGGAAATGCCTCCATGAGATCCAACTGTAAGGCATTTTCTCAATTAGTGATGATAAAGGGGGAAAGACCCCTTGTGGGTGGGACCATCTCTGGGCTGGTAGTCTTGGTTCTATAAGAGAGCAGACTGAGCAAGCCAGGGGAAGCAAGCCAGTAAAGAACATCCCTCCATGGCCTCTGCATCAGCTCCTGCTTTCTGACCTGCTTGAGTTCCAGTTCTGACTTCCTTGGTGATGAACAGCAGTATGAAAGTGTAAGCTGAATAAACCCTTTCCTCCCCAATTTGCATCTTGATCATGATGTTTGTGCAGGAACAGAAACCCTGACTAAGACAATACCCATGATACAACTCACAGGCCATAGGAAGCTTAACAAGAATGAAGGCCCAAGTGTGAATAACTAACTCAAACCCACTCAGAAGGTGGAACAAAATTATCATGGAAGGCATAGTGAGGGAGGAACCTGGGTAGAAGAGGGGAGAGGGAAGAGGAGAGGGGGAGGGGGAACAGGGCAGAATCAGTTATGGGAAGAGACAGGAGAGATGTCCAGGGGGGCCAGGAGAATGAATTGAAATATCAGCAGTGTGGAGTGGGAGACAAAGAGAATCTCTAGAAAAGCTCGGAGACCTGGGGACAGAAGATGCTACCAGTACTCAATGGTGATGACATTAGCCAAAATGACCAACAGTAGGGAGATGGAATGTGAAAAAAATCACCTCCAGTAGATAGATATGGCCCCTAGTTAAGGCAGGGGACCACACACCCATGTTTAAAATTTTTAACCCAGAATTGTTTCAGTCTTAAGGAAAGGCATAGACAAAAATGGAGCAGAGACTGAAAGAAAGACCACCCAGTGACCATCCCAACTTGGGATCCATTCCATGCTTGTATACCAAACCCTGACACTGTTACTGATACCATATTGTGCTTGTAGACAGGAGCCTAGCATGGCTGTCCTTTGAAAGGCTCTACCAGCAACTGACTGAGACAGATGCAGATACTTAGAGCCAATCATTAAATTGAGGTAGGGAATTCCTATGGAAAAGTTAGGAGAAGGACTGAAGGAGATGAAGGAGATGGCTACTCCATAGGAACAACAACAGTGTCAACTAACCTGGACTCCTCAGATCTCCCAGAAACTGTCATCATCTATGTTACCCCACTCCCAATCCCCCTACTCCCACCCCCCACTGCCCCTTGATCTGGCCTCAGTGGGAGAGGAAGCTTTTAATCCGGTTGAAACTGGATCCCCCAGGGAAGAGAGCTGTTGGTGGAAGTAAGATGGGGGTTGGGGTGTGCATCCTCTCAGAGGCAGGAGTGGGGGAGGGGACAGGGGGATGGGATGATGAACTCAGGGAAGGGGTACCAGGAAGGGGGGGCAACTTATAGAATGCAAGTAGATCAAATAATTAAAATAAAAGAGTATGTTTCATAGCACTTGTTCTCTGAATTTTCCTTTATCTCCTTCATAAAAGCTCCCTATATTTTATTTATTTATTCAATTTATTTATCTTTCAAGTGTTATCCGCACCCAGTTTCCCCCTTTCCCAAAACTCCCTATCCCCTCCCCCTCTCCCTTCTTCTATGAGGGTGTTCCTCCACCCACCCACCCACTTCTGCCTCCCCACCCTTGATTCCCCTACATTGGAGCATCTATGGAGCTTTCATAGGACCAAGGACCTCTCCTCCCATTGACACCTGACAAGGCCATCCTCTGCCACATATGCAGCTGGAGCCATGTGTACTCCTTGGTTGGTGGCTTAGTCCCTAGGAGCTCTGGAGGGTCTGGTTGGTTGATATTGTTGTTCTTCCTATGGGGTTGCAAACCCCTTCAGCTCCTTCAGTTCTTTCTCTAACTCCTTCATTTGGAACACCTTACTCAGTGCAATGGTTGGCTGTGAGCATCTGACTCTGTATTTGTAAGGCTCTGGCAGGGCCTCTCAGGGGACAGTTGTATCAGGGTCCTTTCAGCAAGCATTTATTAGCATCCACAATAGTGTTGGAGTTTGGTGACTGTATCTGGGATAAATCCCCAGGTGGGACAGTCTCTCGATGACCTTTCCTTCAGTCTTTGTTCTGCACTTTGTCTCCATATTTGCTCCCATGGGTATTTTGTTCTTCTTTCTAAGAAGGACTGAAGCACCCACACTTTGTTCTTCCTTCTTGAGTTTCATGTGATCTGTGAATTGGATCTTGGTTATTTGGAGCTTTTGGGCTAATGTCCACTTATCAGTGAGTGCATACCATGTGTATTCCTTTGTGATTGGGTTATCTCACTCAGGATGATATTTTCTAGTTTCATCCATTTGACTAAGAATTTTATGAATTCATCGTTTTTAATAGCTGAGTAGTACTAAGTTTTGTCATTAACTTATCCTGTTGAATATGTTAAGGCTAGACTGTTAACCAAGGCAGCTTTCAGCCTGAAGAAAGCAATCTGAAAAGACTGTGATGGCCCCATAATTGTACATAAATGGAAGTTTGTACCTGGGAGCATCTCCAAAAACAAGCAGTCATTCTTTGAAGTCAGTGATGTCCTGAAAGAACCATTGCCTATCATGTCCAAGGTCCTGAGTGAGGCCCCCAGCATAATAAATAAGTTGAAAGATAAATATCATCCATTAACCAACAGATTCAGTTCATGAAAGAGTAGTAAACTCAGTGCTCCAAGGTATGCTAATCATAAAACAGATAGTGACATTCCTCCACCCACCCACTTCCTGAGTTCAAGGAGTATTCATTCAAAGAAAGTCACCCTGGCCATTACCGGAAGCTGCAATGCAAATGTGCTATTGTTAGGGGCTCTTAGAAACTGTCTTGAGAGTTAACAATTACCAGGTATTCCTTGTGACACCTGTGACTTTGTACTTCCTTGTGACTCTTATCTGGTATTTTTTGGTATTTTCCAACAACGCCCTTCCCACCTCCTTGAGTTGTGGTTTTTCTCCTTTAAATACCCCCTTACTCAGCTACTCGGGGCGCCACAGTCCTCTACCCCTGCATGGTGTATGACCGTGGGCCCGAGAGCGCTCTTGAATAAAAATCCTCTTGCAATTTGCAACAAGACCGTTTTCTCGTTGGTGATTTTGGGGTGTCGCCTCTCCTGAGTCAGAACGTGGGGGAGTCCTCACGTTGTGGGTCTTTCATTCACACACTATATTATTCAGGCTACCTTTCTGCCACTGTTGATTCACCTCCTGTTTTACTCTGGGCTCTCTCTTTATTATCCTATAAAGCTGTTAGCTATTTCTGAGATGGGCAGGCACTTAGCTCAGCCCTGACAGTGTCCTGTTACTTACAGGAAAAAAAAATTATTCCTCTCACTAAGTCCCTGAAATGCTTATTTGTGAGCAGCAAGTGTCCACCACACAGTGACTTCAGAATCAATAACACCTATGAGTCTCTTACCTATCAAAAAAATCACTCAGCAAGTAAAGTAAATTAGATTTTCCCTTTGAAGATATAGATTCTTATAACACATGCTTTTGAGCAGATTTCTGTATTTGCTTTGTAAATAGTTTAAAGATAAGCGTTAAATGGCTTTGCAACATTGAGTTTCATTAAACTAGTGCTCATTAAAAAATAACAAGTTCTTTTTCTCTTTAAATAAGTAAAAACATAATTCTTTAAACAGAAGAAAAACTGACCTGAAAGTATTATAAGTATACAGAGAGCACGAGGTAGAGAAAAATTATTCATCTCATGATAGCCAGGAGGCAAAGAGAAAGCTAGGAGGGTGGAGGACAAAATAACACCCCTGCAATCACCTACTTTCTCTAACTAGGTTCTACCTCCCAAAGTTCTCACCAGCTCTCAATAGTTCATTATTGGATTTAGGAATCCAGGTAGTTAGGAATCTTCCAGTGGATTAACCTATAGATTTGGATAAAACTCTCATGATCCAACTACCTGTGAACCTTGCACTGGACTCAGGCCTCATTCAAGATCCAAACTATAACACTCTTCCAAAACTGTAGTGGTTTGAATGACAGTTGGTAGCACTGTTTGGGATAGTTTAGGAAGTATGGCTTTGTTGAAGGAGGTATATCACTGAGAGAGATCAAACCTTGTGTCACTTCCAGTTCTCCTTCTCTGATTCCTGCTTAAATATAAAGATATGAGCCCTGAGTTTCCAGCTTCTGTCCCCAAGCTTGTGGCTTATTGTCATGCTTCCTTTCATGTTGGTGTCTTATCTCTTTGGAATCTTAAACTCAAATAGCATCAACCCAGCAAAACCCAGAGATTCATTTATCTCCGTATACCACAGCTCTGGGGTTACAGGTATATGCACAGTCATTTCCAGCTTTTCACAGTTATCCAAACTTACACCCTTGTGCTGGGACAGCAAGTTCTTTTACCTTCTGAGTTATCTCTCTAGCCTGATTTCCTGTAGTTTTTATTAGAGTTGAACACATTCTCTTCCAAGTCTCTTTCTCCTAAGCTGCTGTAGATCAGAGACTACAACAGCCATTCATTTACAAATACAACCATTCTTTCCATGGTCACATCTTGTATATTCTTACATGGTTCAATGTCGAATTAGAATTTTCCCCACCAATTTACATGCTGTGAGTCAGTCAATGCAGTTTCGTCTTTGAAAACTCCTGACACCATTTCATATTGATTTTATCTGACAATAACTGTACAGTATTTACACCATAGCATCCAACAGTGAACTACTGCTCCCTGGCATCTTTTATAATGCAGGCTTATATTTTGGACAATTTTTATATTCTTTTTTCAGAGAAGGAGGACAGAGAAAATGCCCCATGAATTCTTAGGATATCCAGACAAAAAGACCTAAAAAGGACCCAGGAGCTCTGTGCTCTCACCTTGCAAAAGAAGAAAGCCCAGCTTGTTCCAAGCACAAGAACAACAAAGAGAACAATACTTGAGTGTATTGAGTTCAGATAGGAATGTTACAAAGGAGTACTGGGGGAAAAACATGGATCAGAGACCAGATAGAAATATTTGGACAGTTGCCAATCACCCTAAGTTCCAATGATACAGGAGCCAGTGGGATCAGGTCTACAGTGGCTCCCTATTGATGTTCTTTCCTAAAACTTGCTTCATACTAATCTCAAAAAGAACATGGCTACTACCCCAAAGAAAGGATGGGGAAGCTTTTGGAATAACCAGGAAAGCCTTGTATTGGCTAAAGTTATGGAAGCTAACTAGACTTCAGCTTTTATTTTTTTACTAGCCAATGGGGAGTCAGAGATAAGTAGTATAGAAAAGCATTTTGAAAATACAGTAGAAAATCAATATAAGCTGCATAATTTAAGTACTTAAGCTTAAACGCAAGGAATTTTACCTACTACATATGTAGTATATAATATATTTACTTAGATTATCTCTCATACTAATCATTGACAGCCTAATGATTAATCAATCAATTAATAAAAATTTAAATTAATGACTACCAAAGTTAAATCAATGACCTAAAGTTTTATATTCTACATAAAGGGCAAACTATAAAGGTTTTAGACTTGGACTATATGCCTAAACAGCCATGTAGTACGTCATGAAGAAGAATGATATGAAAGAAGGAACTAGCGTGAAATGGTTCATTGACATCATTTGGGAGGCAGAAAACAAGGACATTAAAACACTGAATTAGAGAACAATTCTGTAGACATTTGCCATGCATACTCTCTGAGCATAAACTCTTAGTTATGAAACCATGACTTTGAAGAACTTTTAAAATGTCCCATTAAAAAGCCAACATAGGCTTGTAACAAATGTAGTTCTTTGATGCTGGGTGTTGATAGTGGAGAAACTTGTGCATGTGGGGGATAGAAGACCACTGTGTGCTTTCCACTCTTTTTCTGTGTCCCTAAAACTGCTCAAAAATAGTCTTTTTAAAAACTAAACTACTCACTAAATCAATGAGACTGAAAAGAGATTGGTGGTTTCCAGGGGCTTGGGGAGAGGAGGGGTGGAGTTGCTTAGTGAATGCAGTAGTTTATTTTGGGGCTTTGAAAATGTTTGGGAACTAGATCTAGGTAGTGGCAATAAAATATTGAAAGCATACTAAATGCCATCAAATACTTCAGATAAGTATGTTTAGGTTTAAGGTGTAAAATTCACCTCAGTGAATTAAACAATTAAAAACATGTGTAATAAGTTAAAGTCTTCAAAGACACATTGCAAGAAATTATAACCTCCCCGTGTGGTCTGCAATAAAGTATTTTTGTCATTCACTTTGTTTTGATTTGGTCTTTCTAGACAGGATCTTGCTATACAGCACAGACTGACTAGGGTCAGATCCTTTTGCTTATGCTTTCTGGGTGCTGAAATTATAGGCATGTGTTTCCATGTTCAGGTCTCCAATTTATTTTGAAGCAGTGCTCACATATTTTTTTTTCTTGTATACATCTCCACATCTGTATATTAAAAGCTCTGAGTGGCAATTGTGATAAATTATATGTATTATCTTTACAGGCCCACAGACTGCCCAAATTAATCATTGTTTCTAGGTATGTCTATGAGGATATTTCAGGAAGCAGTTAGCATTTAAATGTAGGATCTTATTATAATAGATGGCCCTCTACTATGTAGGTTGGCACCATCCAATTCTCTGAGGGACTAACTAAAAGAAAAGACTAAAGAAGGAAGAATTCGCCATAGTGTTGTTGTCTCCCTGCATGAGCTAAGGCATTTCCTTCAATCTTCTACACTCAGACTGACATGTAAATCCTTGCCAGTCAGCTCTCAGATCTTGCATCTCAGGCCATGATCACATCAGTAACTCTGGTGTGACATCTTGCAAATGTCAGGTGGAGGAACTTCTCAGCCTCCTCTATTCTCTCCCCCACTTCCCCCACTTCCCTCTCTTTCTGCATATATCCCATTAGTTGTGTTCTAGAGAAATTTTACCTTTATACAGTGGTCTTTCAATAAAGATCTTTGTACTTGTTTTGCCCAGGATTTTTAACATGCCATCTACACAATATCTGATGATATCACACTGATGGCATGATACAACATTTTGGAAAACATTCTTTTAGACCTTTAGAAATAACACTAATGTATTCTTATTTCAACTATTTCAAGAAAAAGATTTTTACATGGGAGACTTTTAGGATCTGTGTTGAAAATAACTGAGTCTCTAAAGGTAAATATTTCTAAGGAACATTTTTGATAATGCTGAAGACAACAATATATGGCCTTAGTAAACTCAATTCAGAATGAACGATGAGATGTGTGAGCCATAAAAATATAATGTGGCATTTTAGTACCACTGGTTTTATAGGCAGGAGTGCCATAATAGGAAAACTGATTATTCCAGCTGTGTATAGATCAGCTAGCCATAGAAAAGATGGAGATTACATCTATTTGTACAAATTGGATTCTCTCTTTAGTTCAGAATGCATGACAGTATGTGGGCACATATAAAATATTTGACATTTAAACAACAAATATAATGCTGTCTGATACAAAGAAAATTTAACAAAATAAAATGGCTCTAGGCTATTTCTTCATTGCAAGTAAATGCATCCTCCTGAATCTTCATTGGAAAGACATTTTTTTTTTTTTTAGATTCTAAAGAGTTTAAGTTGGTAGTAATTAACACCATTAAATGTAATCACAGCATAGACTGTTTTCTGTTGAAATCAGAGATTCTCAACTAGGAGTGATACAAAGTAAATGTAGAGAGGGCAGAGCATTTCCTTCTCCTGGTGGCATGGCTATTCAAAATAAGTCGTAGATATTTTAAATACACATTTACTTAAGAGTCACAATAGTTCATGCACTTTGAATGAATGAAGAAGAAATCACAAATAAGAGAGCATGGGAGTGTAGATTATTCAAATGGAGGCATGTACTAGGAAAGGTGAAAAAGCACAAAAGGTAAGTTAACCTTAACAGGCTGCCCATTCCACTGCTGCACACAGCACATGCCCATTGCTTGAATTTTCAGGCCCCAAATCTCCCAGCAGTTTAGGCTTGTGAGAGGTTCAGGAATGTGTCCCAGGAACTCTTAAGCTGACTGGCTATCCCAGGATAAGCATCTGTTTCTGCACTCCCAGGATTCCAGGCATCTAGAACCATTTGTCTTGCTTTTCAGATTTCTTCACAGTTACAACAGCAAGACCAAACAGATTAACTAGAAACAGGGCTGTCAGAATGCCACTACAATATCTGCCTACCTCAAAATGTGAACACGTGCTGTTGCTTACCAAAGACAGGCACAATATCAGGTCTCCTGCTGATTATGTTTGTGCTAGCTGACATGCACTCCTGTCTATAACTGACTGAGCCAGTGCTCATAATTGTCCCACTTGAATCTCTCCCTCCTTATCCTCTTTTCTTCCCTTCCTCCAGATAGGTTTTCCAGACTAGCTTCAAATCCATAATCCACTCAACATAGCCTTCCAAGTAGCTGGGGTGACAGGTATGTATAACCACCTCGATCTTGGACTATTTCCTTAAAAACTTAGAAATAATATTTTGTTCATACACACTTGTTGCTATATGTGTTATGAGACAAGATTAGAAATTAGAGAAAGGTTGGCTTGGGAATATACTGTTGGGTGATGAAATCATAAAAGCCTAAAGAATAAAAGAAAAGAGATTTGGGGAGAGAACATAGCAAATTTAAGAGAGCATTTGGCCCTTGACAGATAAGGAAGTCCTGCTGCCACACCTATTTATTATTCTCTTTTGTTGTGCAAAGATGGAAACCAGGATCTCTTTTAAAAAGCTCTGATCCTGAGCCTGGCCATACCCTAGTCCTTGCTGTGATTCTAATGGTATTTTAGCCCTCAGTTCAAGGCCCTCCTACAGTTCAAACCCATGTACTATTTTCTGATATTTTCTGTATCTGTTAAACAAATATTCTCACACACGTTCTTAGTTTTGACCTAGAATATTGCAAGTACTTTTCTGCTATTTGCAATGAAAGTATCTATCACTTGGAAACACACACACACACACACACACACACACACACACACACACACACATTTCTTTTTTATTTTTTTGATTTTCAATGAATTTATTTTTTTATTATTAGGTAATTTCTTCATTTACATTTCCAGTGCTATACCAAAAGTACTCCATACCCTCCCCACCCCACTCCCCTACCCACCCACTCCCACTTCTTGGCCCTGGCATTCCCCTGTACTGGGGCATATAAAGTTTGCACGACCAATGGGCCTCTCTTTCCAGTGATGGCCGAATAAGCCATCTTCTGATACATATGCAGGTAGAGAAACAAGCTCCAGTGGGTACTGGTTAGTTCATATTGTTGTTCCACCTATAAGGTTGCAGATCCCTTTAGCTCCTTGGGTACTTTCTCTACCTACTCCATTAGGGGCCCTGTGATCCATCCAATAGCTGACTGTGAACATCTACTTCTGTGTTTGCTAGGACCTGGCATAGTCTCACAAGAGACAGCTATATCAGGGTCCTTTCAGTAAAATCTTGCTAGTGTATGTAATGGTGTCAGCATTTGGAATCTGATTATAGAATGGATCCCCTGATATGGCAGTCTCTAGATGGTCCATGCTTTCGTCTCAGCTCCAAACTTTGCCTCTGTAACTCCTTCCATGGGTGTTTTGTTCCCAATTCTAAGAAGGGGCAAAGTGTCCACACTTTTGTCTTCATTCTTCTTGAGTTTCATGTGTTTCACAAATTATATCTTATATCTTGGGTATTCTAAGTTTCTGGGCTAATATCCATTTATCAGTGAGTATATATTGTGTGAGTTCTTTTGTGATTGGGTTACCTCATTCAGGATGATACCTTCCAGGTCCATCCATATGCCTATGAATTTTATAACTTCGTTCTTTTTAATAGCTGAGTAGTATTCCATTGTATAAATGTACCATATTTTCTGTATCCATTCCTCTGGTGAGGGGCATCTGGGTTCTTTCCAGGTTCTGACTATTATAAATAAGGCTGCTATGAACATAGTGGAGCATGTGTCCTTCCTACCAGTTAGAACATCTTCTGGATATATGCCCAGGAGAGGTATTAGGGGATCCTCCCGTAGTACTATGTTCAATTTTCTGAGGAACAGACAGACTGATTTCCAGAGTGGTTGTACAAGCTTGCAATCCCACCAACAATGGAGGAATGTTCCTCTTTCTCCACATCCTCGCCAGCAACTTCTGTCACCTGAATTTTTGATCTTAGCCATTCTGAATGGTGTGAGGTGGAATCTCAGGGTTGTTTTGATTTGCTTTTCCCTGATGATTAAAGATGCTGAACATTTTTTCAGGTGCTACTTAGCCATTCGATATTCCTCAGGTGAGAATTCTTTGTTTAGTTCTGAGCCCCATTTTTTAATGTGGTTATTTGATTTTCTGGAGTCTACCTTCTTTAGTTCTTTATATATATTGGATATTAGTCCACTATCTGATTTAGGATAGGTAAAGATCCTTTCCCAATCTGTTGGTGGTGTTTTTGTCTTATTGACAGTGTCTTTTGCCTTACAGGAGCTTTGCAATTTTATGAGGTCCCATTTGTTGAATCTCAATCTTACAGCACAAGCCTTTGCTGTTCTATTCAGGAATTTTCCCCCTGTGCCCATATCTTTGAGGCTTTTCTCCACTTCCTCCTCTATAAGTTTCACTGTCTCTGGTTTTATGTGGAATTCCTTGATCCACTTAGATTTCACCTTAGTACAAGGAGATAGGAATGGATGAATTAGCTTTCTTCTACTTATTAACCGACAGTTGTGCCAGCACCATTTGTTGAAAATGCTGTCTTTTTTCCACTGGATGGCTTTAGCTCCCTTGTCAAAAATCAAGTGACCATAGGTGTGTGAGTTCATTTCTGGGTCTTCAATTCTATTCCATTGGTCTATTTGTCTGTCACTATACCAGTACCATGCAGTTTTTATCACTACTGCTCTGTAGTACAGCTTTAGGTCAGGCATGGTGATTCCACCAGAGGTTCTTTTATCCTTGAGGAGAGTTTTTGCTATCCTAGGTTTTTTGTTATTCCAGATGAATCTGCAGATTGCCCTTTCTAGTTCGTTGAAGAATTGAGCTGGAATTTTGATGGGGATTGTATTGAATCTGTAGATTGTTTTTGCAAAATAGCTATTTTTACTATAGTGATCCTACCAGTCCATGAGCATGGGAGATCTTTCCATCTTCTGAGATCTTCTTTAATTTCTTTCGTCAGAGACATGAAGTTCTTATCATACAGATCTTTCACTTCCTTAGTTAGAGTCAAGCCAAGGTATTTAATATTATTTGTGACTATTATGAAGGGTATTGTTTCCCTAATTTCTTTCCTGACTTGTTTGAGTTAATTTTATATCCAGCTATTTCACTGAAGCTGTTTATCAGGTTTAGGGGTTCTCTGGTGGAATTTTTAGGGTCACTTATATGTACTATCAAATCATCTGCAAAAAGTGATATTCTGACTCCTTCCTTTCCAATTTGTATCCCCTTGAACTCCCTTTGTTGTCGAATTACTCTGGATAGGACTTCAAGTACAATGTTGAATAGGTACGGAGAAAGTGGGCAGCCTTGTCTAGTCCTTGATTTTAGTGGGAATACTTCCAGCTTCTCACCATTTACTTTTTATGTTGGGTACTGGTTTGCTGTAGATTGCTTTTATCATGTTTAGGTATGGGTCTTGAATTCCTGATCTTTCCAAGACTTTTATCATGAATGGGTGTTGGATTTTGTTAAATGATTGTCAAAAGTCTGGTGTAATTCTGATAGGCCTGCCTTTATATGTTACTTGACCTTTTTCCCTTACTGCTTTTAATATTCTACCTTTATTTACTGTATTTGTTGTTCTGATTATTATGTGTCGGGAAGAAATTCATTTCTGGTCCAGTCTATTTGGAGTTCTGTAGGCTTCTTGTATGTTCATGGGCATCTCTTTCTTTAGGTTAGGGAAGTTTTCTTCTATAATTTTGTTGAAGATATTTGCTGGCCCTTTAAGTTGAAAATCTTCATTCTCATCTACTCCTATTATCCATAGGTTTGGTCTTCTCTTTGTATCCTAGATTTCCTGGATGTTTTGAGTTAGGACCTTTTTCCATTTTGCATTTTCTTTGATTGTTGTGGTGATGTTCTCTATGGAATCTTCTGCACCTGAGATTCTCTCTTCCATCTCTTGTATTCTGTTGCTGATGCTCGCATCTATGGTTCCAGATTTCTTTCCTAGGGTTTCTATCTCCAGAGTTGTCTCACTTTGGGTTTTCTTTATTGTGTCTACTTCCCTTTTTAGGTCTAGTATGGTTTTGTTCATTTACATCACCTGTTTGGATGTGCTTTCCTGTTTTTCTTTAAGGACTTCTACCGGTTTGTTTGTGTTTTCCTGTTTTTCTTTAAGGACTTGTAACTCTTTAGCAGTGTTCTCCTATATTTCTTTAAGTGAGTTATTAAAGTCCTTCTTGATGTCCTCTACCATCATCAGGAGATATGCTTTTAAATCCGGGTCTAGGTTTTTGGGTGTGTTGGGGTGCCCAGGACTGGGTGAGGTGGGAGTGCTGCATTCCGATTATGGTGAGTGGTCTTGGTTTCTGATCGTAAGATTCTTATGTTTGCCTTTTGCCATCTGGTAATCTCTGGAGTTAGTTGTTATAGTTGTCTCTGGTTAGAGCTTGTTCCTCCCGTGATTCTTTTAGCCTCTATAAGCAGACCTGGAAGACTAGCTCTCTCCTGAGTTTCAGTGGTCTGAGTACTCTCTGCAGGCAAGCTCTCGTCTTGCAGGGAAGGTGTACAGGTATCTGCACCTGCCTCCTGGCAGAAGATGAAGGCCTGAAACAGGGCCTGTCCCAGAAGCTGTTAGCTTCTGTAATCCACACTCTCACCTGTGCAGAATAGTTTTGGAGGGTTCCTGGAACCAAGATGGCTTCCCCAGGTGCTCTGGCAAAGCCCTCCCGGGGAGGACACCTCTCCTCTGGCAGGGAAAGTGCCCGGATGTCTGGATCCCGAAACAGGGTCTGCCTGAGAAGCTGTCCTCTAGGGACCTTGGGGGTTTCCCCCGACTCCTCGCCCAGGTGACCCGGTGCTGGTGTGACCTGAAGGGTCTTGTGACCCTGATTAGGCCGGATTTTCTGCTTCCCTAATGCTGGTCCCGTGCAATTGGACTGGAATAGAAGTTGTGTTCCACTCACTGGTGGTCCTAAAATCGCGTGGAGAGTCCTCTCGGGACCTTGGGGGTGTCCGCTGACTCTGAGTCCAAGGTGACCCAGTGCTGGTGCTGACCTGAAGGGACTTGTGACCCTGATCAGGCCGGGTTTTCTGTTTCCCTAATGCTGGTCCCGTGGGATTGGAATGGAACAGAAGTTGTGTTCCACTCACAGGTGGTCCAAGATCGCATGGAGAGTCCTCTCAGGACCTTAGGGGTGTCCACCTCTTGGGACCTTGGGGGTGTCTGCCCCACATATTTCGTCAGAGAATTTTCTCCAGGACCACAGCCACACATTGATTCTCCAGACTCTAAGGATTCATTAGGTGGTTTTTGATCTATGCATTGTCAACTACTCACAGCTGGATTAGGATTATTGCCTTTTGTGTTAAATTTCTAATAATGGGGTAATAAATGATCACAAACATGCAATAATCCTAGTTCAGTTGTGGTGCTGGGAACTGAACTAGGGTCTTCAGTAAGAGCAGGAAATTCTCTTAACCATGGAGCCAGATGGGCATATATTTTCATTTTTGCAATACTAAGAACTGAACTCAGGGCTTTGCACACATTCTACCACCTGTTTCAAATACAAACATAGAAGCATTTAATAATACTAAAGATCAGCAGTAACACTTGACTCATTTTTTTGTAATTTGCTACTTCGTATGCATCTTTGCTCCAACTAGAACAGCAAAAATGCTCACAAAATCAACATGTAATACATATATATAATATATAATATATATAATGTTACATATAGCATATATTAACAGATTTCAGAGATTATGACATGGACATCTTTTAAAGGTCAGCATTCTGTTTAATACAGCAAAAAAACCTAGTCCTTCTTATATGGATGCTCCATGTAGAATCAGGTTCCTGACAACATGATAAACTGAGATAGAATAGTTTCTACTATGCCGCTTGGTTGACATCTAAGAACATTCCAAGCAGATAAGCCTCTGTGTGAAGATGTTCATTATGCTCCTGATTGTTTTAAGTATGGCAATATCCTATGGTGCAAAGGGAATCATACCGTAGGTTTTAGGGTCATCATGGAAAGGGAGTATATAAAACAAGAGTATTAAAAAGAGCAGCTTATTTTGAGCCATTATTAAGAACTGTTAACCAATCCCAGTGAGAAGTTTCTTTCCAATGATTTTAGGTTTCATATTTAAATGCCTCAAATTACAAAATAGTACAAAATGTTTGCTTATTCAAATTAGTTTTGATTATGACATGATGTTAGACAGCTAGATAGACTTTTGGATAACTATAAAATTATAGCAAGAAGCTTTGTGAGCTAATAAAATTTTCATTAAATTTGCATCTTCTTAAGAAGGTGAATATTGCAGTTCAAATGATTCTGATCTCATATGTTAATGTGCTGGAGATTGAGCCAAGGTCCTCAAGCATACTGAGGACCTTCTACTGAACTGTGTTCCAGTATGCTGCACATTGATTCTACATCGAAAAGAAGGGTATGAATTAGCAACACACAGGAATTCTCACATATCTGCTGCTTTTCTTAGCACAGTTTAGCTGTCCACTGATGATGTAAGGTGGCTTATAAATAGGGTTCTTGAATCTCCAGATTTTCCTTCAGGTTTCAGATGCATCTGTAATCTCACTGTCTGCTTTCTAGCCCCACACATACCTTGTCCCATATGTGCTCAGTTCACTCACTGGCAAGGGCCTATCATAGACCAAAAATAGGACAAAGTCTTTTAATCTTTTTTTTTCTTTGCTGATGTCATAAGTTAAACCTAAACCTAGGTGTCTTAAAAACTCCAATTTGTGACTTGAGAGTGTTAGAGTAAGAGCAAATGTGTGTGACACAGTCTCACTAGTCAAGGTCCACTAGACTGAAATATAAATCCACAAAGGCCATTGTTCTTTCTGTCGGTTCTAGGGGAGAATGGGTCCACCCCTTTTCTGTCTTATGAAGGTTGCCAGTGTTTGCAGTGCATAACCCCTTTTCTCCACATTTGAAGCTAACAGCAGCTCCGGTTCCTCATAAATAACTTCACTCTTCTCTCTTCAATAGTCACCTCTGACTCTCCTCTGTGTCTTCCTCTTGTGCTTGGAGTGACCTTTGTGGTGATTACCTAGTGTTGTAGTATAGCTCTTTTCTCCAAGCACAGGATGTCCATGACAGAGCAGAGATAACCTTTGCCTAATAGTCATGGCAATGGCAGCTAGGTCTATCTACGGTAATAGTACTGTTAATACTACATAGTAGGAAGTGGGATAGACATCAGATTCGTACGTGAGATTCCACATTACCTCTTTTACCTGCTTCCCAGCTATCGGTGGTCAAGGAATTGCATCAGCGATATATTATATAGGAAGTAGGTTAGTTGAAAGCAGGACTCCCTGGTAGAGCTTCTGTGAGGTGTGAGGTTGTTACTCATGATGATGTGGGACTCTTTGGTGAAGTTGCTGTTTTGAGTCACCCATTCAATTATACAGGCTTACTCATAATAACATAAAAACCAGTTTCCCTTCCCTCCACCAAGAAACTCATTGTTTCACTGGGTTCTACTTGCGTGTAATAGTTTTTTGTTTTGTTTTTGTTTTGTTTTGTTTTGGTTTGGTTTGGTTTTTTTGGTATTTGGGATGAACACATATTTGTTCCTGTCTTCTTAGGAGAAGTAAGGTAACATCCAGGTTTAATGTATCTTACACCTGACATCCCAGGATAATCTCCCTATTTTAAGATCAGATGACTAACAACCCTAATTCTATATGCATCCCTAATTCCCATGTATCAAGTGACATAACATTTTTACAGGTTCAGGGGATTAAGACATGGATACTTTTTATAGGAGAAGCCATTATTCTACTAGCCACAAGTACCATTTTTCCTCAGTTCCTCATGACTAAAAAAGCACAGCTGTATTTTCTTTTCTTCTCACCTTGGACTTTTCTTCCAAATGAGATTATTATTCAACTCAAGAGATTCAGAAATAAGCATTCTATCAGTTATCATCTTATATGGGCACAAAATCACCTGCCCCCTTTTTAAATTACTCTAAAATGAATGAATCATGGTTCAGATAGCAAAATGAGGAGGCAATCTCAGCTAACCCTTTTAAGATGTCTATACATGGTTGCAATTCCTAATTCCTTCATGTAGGATTTGACACATACCATATAGTATTTGCAAAATACCAGCAGTTTTTAGGAAATGGAATAACTCACTCACAGTTATTTTCCAATCATAAAAAGGTAAGCATTTATATAATTGGAAACTTCTGCAGTTACATCTGAGGCCTCCTCTTGATTTTTCTGAATAGAGAAACAATGGAAGAGTAGGGGAAGATTGGAAAAATCTCTTGGAAATGATTTGATATTGAAATTATTTTAGTAGAATTAGATAACTTGCAAAAGCACTATCAAGGTCTTGAGCAGTGAGATTTGCTATCTAGAATATGTGAACAGAAGAAGGTCTGGATTCCCACCTAGCTTTTAAAAAAAAGTTGTAGGTGCCAACTACAAATGAGCGAGTGCTATTATCTTTAAAACAGGAAGGAAAAAACTTGGCATCAACTCTCTGTGCCTTAATTAAGGCCAATTAAAATAACTATTGCTCCTCATAGATTTGGGAGTGAATGGGGTGGGGGGAAGAAACTGACTGTCCTTTGTAACTCTGTAATAGTTTACATCTGATGGGACAAAGTAGCGGAATAAGTTAGCCGGGATAATTGTTAAGGCTCCTTTCAGCTGCACCCATCTGAAAGCTGGTGACACAGTTCTTACTCAGCTTACAGCCCCTACTCTGCCCTTGGACAGCCCTAACCTCTACTGCAATCTGGGGCCAAGTCATCTCTGTGGTGTGGGTTGTGGTTTTCCAGTGTACTTCCCTCTTCCTTCCTGGAAGATGAATCACACTGGCATGATTCTTGCTACTCTCTGAGGAGTGGCAAGACTTACTCTGTGAAAAAGTTTATGGGTATGTCTCTGTGGCAGCTTCTTCTCCCTAGAACCAGACACTGGCATATAGGATCAGCCAGTTCTACATGACAAATATATACCTGCTTTATTTTCTTGGTTAGAATGTGAGTATTCTCTGTGTTGTGATGTATCATGGAGTTGGTTAATAAGGAATCTAAAAAGGAGATCTAAGGATCAAAAACAACCCCACCTATAATTCCATGTGGGCATACTGCTTTTTGATAAGACACTCTATACAGTATGTACAATAGAGCTGACAGAGTTTTCATTAGGCCATAAACAAATGAGACCAAATAGTGTGAATGTTCAATGCTTTGCAGTCACATTATGTATTGAGAGCTATTGTAGGAGGCAGTTTGAAGAGCCAACAAAACTACAGAGGTGCTTTAAGCATTTTATACCCTACATTGTGAAGTAAAAACCCTTTGGTAAATAACTTCTTAATAGATTGCTGATATTATCCAATGTTCTCTCTTCTATAAAATAGTTTTGTAAAATAGTTCCTGTAAAAATAGTTTTATCAATTCCCTGAGCTACTTTGCTTCATTCCCTACCACAGAGATAGTCACACCTGTATTCTTACTGTTGTGCTATTCACTATGGCAAAGAAATGGAACCAATATATTTGTCCATCAGCAGATGATTGAATAATGAAAAGCTCTTGCACATACAAAATAGACTCCTATTCAGCTCTAAGGAAAAATGAAATCACAAAATTCATAGGAAAGTAGGTGCTTATAATACATACTATTAAGCAAGATCAGCCAATCTCAGAAGGAAGCACACCAAAATATCGCCTTCATTTGCAGATCTTAGCCTAAGTAAAGGAATGTATGGATAAGTATAGTAGTATATTGTAACTTTTAGAAAGGATAGTGCAAAGAGAAGAGTGAGCTGTTTACTAATGAGTTCATGTATATAGGATGTCTCATGTAAGTCCTTTGCATGTTTTCTCAAGGGCTACCCATTTTCTTTTTATTTTGAGATTACAATTTAACTACGATTCTCCCTTCCCTTTCCTTCCTCCAAACCTTCTTTCCCATATAACCTCTCCAGCTCTTCAAATTCATGGCCTCTTTTTTGCACTAATTGTTATTGATTGTATCCATATACGAATTCAATAATTATTTATATTATTGTTATAGCATAATAATATATTGCATCGATAGATATAGGTATAGGTATAGTTATAGGTATAGGTATAGACACACACAAAAAAATAAGTCCTTAAATGGAACTTAAATGGAAGAGTTTACATGTGATTTCATGAGCATGTGTTACCTTACTGGAAGACCTTCATTTTAAATTATATTTTTCACTGACTACTGTCGTAGGATGTGATTCTTTGGAAATATGATCAGTGTGTTTTATTCTTTAAATGAGAACTTAGTTTTGCAAGTTATTGGAAGTGAAGATTGTCACAAGGAGGCTCAAACTATCATAACGTTGAAATTCTGAAAATACATGGAATGCTGGTTCATTATTTCTGAATTTCATAGAGTAATGTGCCAGGATCTGAAAACACTGAGCAACTTGTTCGTTTTTTACTGTGTATTATAACTTTAAATTGTATCAATGTTGATGGATAGATATAATTTTGTTTTTACTTTAAAAATGTAGCCAGGATCACTTATGTCTGTTGCTTCTGGGATTGGGCACATCTCTGTCCCAGAGACAGAGAGTCAGAGAAAGAAAGTCAGATACACACAAGGCACCTTCCCTGCCAGAGAAGAGGTGTCCGGCCTACCCAGGAGGGCTTTGCCACAGCATCTGGGGGAGACATCTTGGTTCCCAGATCCCGCAGAGACTACTCTGTGCAGGTGAGAGTGTGGACTACAGTAGCTACACTGATTCTGGGACAAGCCCTGTTTCCGGCCTTCATCTTCTGTCAGGAGGCAGGTTCCAATGCCAGATATCTGTCCACCTTCCCTGCAAGAGGAGAGCTTGCCTGCAGAGAGTGCTCTAACCACTAAAATTCAGGAGAAAGCAAGTCTTCCAGGTATGCTGATATAGGCTAACAGAATCACAAGAGGAAAAAGCTCTAACCAGAGACTACTATAACAACTAACTCGAGAGATTACCAGATGGAGAAAGGCAAATATAAGAATCTTACTAACAGAAACCAAGAACACTCACCATCATCAGAACGGAGCACTCCCACCTTAGTCAAACCTGGGTACCCCAACACACCCGAAAAGCTAAACCCAGATTTAAAACCATATCTCATGATGATGGTAGAGGACATCAAGAAGGACTTTAATAACTAACTTAAAGAAATACAGGAGAACACTGTTAAAGAGTTACAAGTCCTTAAAGAAAAAGAGGAAAACACAACCAAAGAGGTGGAAGTCCTTAAAGAAAAACAGGAAAACACATCCAAACAGGTGATGGAAATGAACAAAACCATACTAGACCTAAAAAGGGAAGTAGACACAATAAAGAAAACCCAAAGTGAGGCAACGCTGGAGATAGAAACCCTAAGAGAGAAATTTGGAAACATACATGTGAGCATCAGCAACAGGACACAAGAGATGGAAGAGAGAATCTCAGGTGCAGAAGATTCCATAGAGAACATCAGCACAATACTCAAAGAAAATGCAAATTGGAAAAAGATCCTAACTCAAAACATCCAGGAAATCCAGGACAAAATGAGAAGACCAAATTTACAGATAATAGGAGTAGATGAGAATGAAGATTTTCAACTTAAAGGGCCAGCAAATATCTTCAACAAAATTATAGAAGAAAACTTCCCTAACCTAAAGAGATGCCCATGAACATACAAGAAGCTTACAGAACTCCAAATAGACTGGACCAGAAAAGAAATTCCTCCAGACACATATTAATCAGAACAACAAATGCACTAAATAAAGATAGAATATTAAAAACAGTAAGGAAAAAAGGTCAAGTAACAAATAAAGGCAAGCCTATCAGAATTACACCAGAGTTTTCACCAGAAACTATGAAAGCCAGAAGAGCCTGGACAGATGTTTTACAGACACTAAGAGAATACAAATGCCAGCCCAGACTACTATACCCAGCCAAACTTTCAGTTACCATAGATGGAGAAACCAAAGGATTCCACGACAAAACCAAATTCACACATTATCTTTCTACGAATCCAGCCCTTCAAAGGATAATAACAGAAAAAAAAAAACAATACAAGGACAGAAACCACATCCTAGAAAAAGCAAGAAGGTAATCCTTCAAAAAACCTAAAAGAAGACAGCCACAAGAACAGAATGCCATCTCTAACAACAAAAATAATAGGAAGCAACAATTACTTTTCCTTAATATCTCTTAATATAAATGGACTCAATTCCCCAATAAAAATACATAGACTAACAGACTGGCTACACAAACAGGACCCAACATTTTGCTACTTACAAGAAACCCATCTCAGGGAAAAAGACAGACACTACCTCAGAGGGATAGGCTGGAAAACAATTTTCCAAGTAAATGGTCTGAAGAAGCAAGCTGGAGTAGCCATTCTAATATCAAATAAAATCGACTTCCAACCCAAAGTTATCGGAAAAGACAAGGAGGGGCACTTCATACTCATCAAAGGTAAAATCCTCCAAGAGGAACTCTCAATTCTGAATATATATGCTCCAAATACAAGGGCAGCCACATTCATTAAAGAAACTTTAGTAAAGCTCAAATCACACACATTGCAACTCACACAATAATAGTGGGAGACTTCAACACACCACGCTCATCAATGGACAGATCGTGGAAACAGAAACTAAACAGGAACACAGTGAAACTAACAGAAGTTATGAAACAAATGGATTTAACAGATATCTACAGAACATTTTATCCTAAAACAAAAGAATATACCTTCTTCTCAGCACCACATGGTACCTTCTCCAAAATTGACCATATAATTGGTCACAAAACAGGCCTCAACAAATACAAAAATATTGAAATTGTCCAATGCATCCAATCAGATCACCATGGACTAAGGCTGATCTTCAATAACAACATAAATAATAGAAAGCCAACATTCACGTGGAAACTGAACAACACTCTTCTCAATGATACCTTGGTCAAGGAAGGAATAAAGAAAAAAATTAAAGACTTTTTAGAGTTTAATGAAAATGAAGCTACAACAAACCCAAACTTATGGGACACAATGAAAACATTTCTAAGAGGAAAACTCATAGTTCTGAGTGCCTCCAAAAAGAAACTAGAGAGAACAAACTAGCAGCTTGACAACACACATAAAAGCTCTAGAACCAAAGAAGCATATTCACCCAAGAGGAGTAGACAGCAGGAAATAATCAAACTCAGGGGCAAAATCAACCAAGTAGAAACAAGAAGAACTATTCCAAAAATCCACCAAACAAGGAGCTGGTTCATTGAGAAAATCAGCAAGATAGATAAAACCTTAGCCAGACTCACTAGAGGGCACAGGGACAGCATCATAATTAACAAAATCAGGAATGAAAAGGGAGACATAACAACAGATCCTGAGAAAATCTAAAACAGCATCAGATCCTTCTACAAAAGTCTATCATCAACAAAACTGGAAAACCTGGATGAAATGGACAAATTTCTAGACAGATAACAGGTACCAAAGTTGAATCAGGATCAAGTTAATGATCTAAAAGGTCCTATATCCCCTAAAGTAATAGAAGCAGTCATTAATAGTCTCCCAACCAAAAAAAAGCCAAGGACCAGATGGGTTTAGTGCAGAGTTCTACCAGACCTTCAAAGAAGATGTAATTCCAGTTCTTCACAAACTATTCCACAAAATAGAAGCAGAAGGTACCCTACTCAATTCATTCTATGAAGCCACAATTACTCTGATAACTAAACCACAGAAAGACCCAAAAAAGATAGAGAACTTCAGACCAATTTCCCTTATGAATATCGATGCAAAAATACTCAATAAAATTCTTGCAAACAGAATCCAAGAACAATTCAAAACAATCATCCATCCTGACCAAGTAGGTTTCATTCCAGGGATGCAGGGATGGTTTAATATATGAAAATTCATCAAAGTAATCAACTATATAAAGAAACTCAAAGACAAAATTGACATGATCCTCTCGTTAGATGCGGAGAAAGCATTTGAGAATATCCAACACTCATTCATGATAAAAGTCATGGAAAGATCAGGAATTCAAGGCCCATACCTAAACATAATAAAAGCAATCTACAGCAAACCAGTAGCCAACATCAAAGTAAATGGTGAGAAGCTGGAAGAAATCCCACTAAAATCTGGGACTAGACAAGGCTGTCCACTTTCTCCCTACCTATTCAATATTGTACTTGAATTCCTAGCCATAGAAATTCCACAATAAAAGGAGATAAAGGGGATACAAATTGGAAAATAAGAAGTCAAAATATCACTTTTTGCAGATGATATGATAGTATATATAAGTGACCATAAAAATTCCATCAGAGAACACCTAAACCTGATAAACAGCTTCAGTGAAGTAGATAGATATAAAATTAACTCAAACAAGTCAATGGCCTTTCTCTACACAAAGGATAAACAGGCTATGAGAGGAATTAGGGAAACAACACCGTTCTCAATAGTCACAAATAATATAAAATACCTTGGCTTTACGCTAAGGAAGTGAAAGATCTGTATGATTAAAAACTTCAAGTCTCTGAAGAAAGAAATTAAAGAAGATCTCAGAAGATGGAAAGATCTCCCATGGTCATGGATGGGCAGGATCAATAGAGTAAAAATGGCTATCTTGCCAAAAGCAATCTACAGATTCAATGCAATCTGCATCAAAATTCCAACTCAATTCTTCAACGAATTAGAAAGGACAATCAGCAGACTCATCTGGAATAACAAAAAACCTAGGATAGCAAAAACTCTCCTCAAGGATAAAAGAACCTCTGGTGGAATCACTATTCCTCACCTAAAGCTGTACTACAGAGCAATTGTGATAAAAACTGCATGGTACTGGTATAGCAACAGTTAAGTAGACCAATGGAACAGAATTGAAGACCCAGAGATGAACCCACACACCTATGGTCACTTGATCTTCGACAAGGGAGCTAAAACCATCCAGTGGAAGAAAGACAGCATTTTCAACAATTGGTGCTGGCACAACTGGCGGTTATCATGTAGAAGAATGCGAATTGATCCATTCCTATCTCCTTGTCCTAAGGTCAAATCTAAGTGGATTAAGGAACTCCATATAAAACCAGAGACACTGAAACTTATAGAGGAGAAAGTAGGGAAAAGCCTCGAAGATATGGGTACAGGGGAAAAAATTCCTGAATAGAACAGCAATGGCTTGTGCTGTAAGATCGAGAATCGATAAACTGGACCTCATAAAGTTGGAAAATTTCTGCAAGACAAAACACACCATCAATAAGACAAAAAGACCACCAACAGATTGCGAAAGGATCTTTACCTATCCTAAATCAATAGGGGACTGGTATCCAATATATATAAGGAACGCAAGAAGGTAGACTCCAGAAAATCAAATACCCCATTAAAAATGGGGCTCAGAGCTGAACAAAGAATTCTCACCTGAGGAGTACCGAATGGCAGAGAAGCACCTGAAAAAAATGTTCAACATCCTTAATCATCAGGGAAATGCAAATCGAAACAACCCTGAGATTCCACCTCACACCAGTCAGAATGGCTAAGATCAAAAATTCAGGTGACAGCAGATGCTGGAGTAGATGTGGAGAAAGAGGAACATTCCTCCATTGTTGGTGGGATTGCAAGCTTGTACAACCACTCTGGAAATCAGTCTGGCGTTTCCTCAGAAAATTGGACATAGTACTACCGGAGGATCCAGCAATACCTCTCCTGGGCATATATCCAGAAGATGTCCCAACCGGTAAGAAGGACACGTGCTGCAATATGTTCATAGCAGCCTTATTTGTAATAGCCAGAACCTGGAAAGAACCCAGATGCCCCTCAGCAGAGAAATGGATACAGAAAATGTGGTACATTTACACAATGGAGTACTATTCAGCTATTCAAAAGAATGAATTTATGAAATTCCAAGGAAATGGATGGACCTGGAGGGCATCATCCTGAGTGAGGTAACCCAATCACAAAGGAACTCACACAATATGTACTCACTGATAAGTGGATATTAGCCCAGAAACATAGGACACCCAAGATATAAGATACAATTTGCTAAACGCATGAAACTCATGAAGAATGAAGACCAAAGTGTGGACACTTTGCCCCTTCTTAGAAATGGGAATAAAACACCCATGGAAGGAGTTACAGAGACAAAGTTTGGAGCTGTGACGAAGGGATGGACCATCTAGACATTGCCATATCCAGGGATCCATCCCATAATCAGCCTCTAAAAGCTGACACCATTGCATACACTAGCAAGATTTTGCTGAAAGGACCCAGATATAGCTGTCTCTTGTGAGGCTATGCCGGGGCCTAGCAAACACAGAAGTAGATGCTCACAGTCAGCTATTGGATGGATCACAGGGCCCCCATGGAGGAGCTAGAGAAAGTAACCAAGGAGCTAAAGGGAAATGCAACCCTATAGGTGGAACAACAATATGAACTAACTGGTACCTTCTGGAGCTAGTGTCTCTAGCTGTATATGTATCAGAAGATGACCTAGTTGGCCATCAGTGGAAAGAGAGGCCCATTGGTCTTATAAAGTTTATATGCCTCAGTACAGGAGAAGGCCAGGGCCAAGTAGTGTGAGGGGTGGGGGAGTGGGGGGGGGGGGTTAGGGGACTTTTGTGGTAGCATTTGAATTGTTAATGGAGAAAATACCTAATTAAAAAAATAAAAAATTTAAAAAAAAATTTCATCCCCTCCAAAAAAAAAATGCCTTGAGTTTCAGCTCTGGGAAAACCACAAAAGAAAGAAAAGCAAAATCTAGGCTATGGATTCTTTATTCCTGTTATCAGTTATAGTACTGCAAATATCTTTAGGCTGTAAGATTTCATAATCACTTTATAGGCCTAGGTTTTAAAATGTTACCTAATCTTTGTCTGGTTTCTTACCTCTAAAATGAAGATAATCATGTCCAGCTTGGGTATCAAAACTATAATTTACATATATCTCTTAGCACAGTGCTTAGAATACATAAACATTCAATAGTTATAGGCTGATTAGGCCCATGAACCCAAATGAGTTCTTAATATTTTTTTCTCCAGTTTGTATCAAAATGAGAAAGCTGAAGACAAAAATAATGTTTTTGTTTGTTTGTTTGTTTGTTTGTTTGTTTTTTACCAAAGCTAAAATTGTTCTGTTTTTTGGTGTCACAATGCTCTCTCTCTCTCTCTCTCTCTCTCTCTCTGTGTGTGTGTGTGTGTGTGTGTGTGTGTGTGTGTGTGATGTATAAGCAGGTGCTCATAAAGGTCAGAAGAAGAAGATATTGGTCTGCTGCCGCTGGAGTTACAAACAGCTGTGCTGACACCCAATGAGGCTGCTGAGACTTGAAGTGCAAACAGCACTTTTAGTTGCTGAGTCATTTTTCTAGTCTCCAAAGGAGAAATTTTATACCTGTTCTCTAGTTTCCTTTTTGCATATATAGGAATTTCATTGCATGTATTTATTTACTGTGTGTTAGATGTATGTGTGGAAGACAAAGGACAACTTGCAGGAGATGGTTCTTTCCTTTCAACTGTGTGTGTCCTGGCGATCAGACTCAGCCTTGGCAGCAACAACCTCTATGCATTGAGTCACTTTGCCCTACCTACTGCCAATTTTCATTTGAAACCCCAAAATTGGACAAGTAAACTTATAAACATTACACCAAATGGAACTGTCATTAAGTGAATATTGCTGTTTTTCAGTATTTGTTTCCAACATTTTCCTGCTGTGATTCGTGTCATATGAGGGCCACATTTGAATCCAGCTCTCTTGAACATAATTCATAGGATGGGTTTTTCTCTTCTCCTCAAGAAAGTTGATTATGACAGGCAGTGGTGGTGCATGACTTTAATCCCAGCACTTGGAAGGCAGAGGCAGGCGGATCTCTGAGTTTGAGACCAGCCTGGTCTACAGAGTGAGTTCCAGGACAGCCAGGGCTACACAGAGAAACCCTGTCTCAAAAGAAACAAAAAACAAACAAAAAAACCCAAAGAAAGTTGATTATGAGACTGTTAGCAGTAACATTATTCTAATCATAACCTTGATTCTGTACATGTTTCTTTTAATGCTTTGAAAAAATTCTTAATCAGGGCTTTAATGACTCTTTTCTCTCTGTATACCAGAATGGCCCAAAAGGAAAATACACAACCATGTTGGTCTTAGCTAACAGCAAGATTCAAAAGACATTTCTGGACAAGGTTCTAGGTTTTCTGGTTCCCCAAAGAATTGAGCAGAGACACACAATTACACCAGAATCAGAAATCACTTATTAGTAATGTTACACTTTCAAGGGAGGAAGTGGACCAGAGCAGAAAGTTAAGCAGCTCCAAGGCCTGTCTGTGTGAACTGGGGCTGTAGATTTGGGACTTGTTCACATAGTATAGGCTTCTATGACTCATTTGGACATAATGGGCTTTTCCAACCATGCTTTGTGTGTTACATGCAATTCTTTCTACATACTTTTTTTTTTGGGGGGCGGGGAGGTGAGTCAGGGTTTCTCTGTATAGCCCTGGCTGTCCTGGAACTCACTCTGTAGACCAGGCTGGCCTCAAACTCAGAAATCTGCTTGCCTCTGCCTCCCAAGTGCTAGGATTAAGGGTGTGTACCACCAACGCCTGGCTTCATACAACTTTTTGCATTGGATGTCTCACCAGCATCTTAAACAAGGAATCACTGTTCATTCAGGCACCCTGGAGTGCCTCTGAACCTGTGTCGGTGGCACTAGTTGGTTTTAGTTGGGTGACACTTCATCTTTTCCATCATTTATATGCTCATAGTTTGTAAGGTTTTGTACAAGACCTTCTGAACCTCATTTTCCACCTTACTTGTCTGTCTCAATGTGAATCTTAGAGAAGATTCTAAGTCTATTGGCTCATCTTAGCCCATGCACTGTTAACCTTTCCCAAGAGAGCAGTAAGGGCACTGTCTCATTTCATTTTCTATTTCAGCATAAAGAAAGTTATCTTGAATGAGGTAAGAAACGTGTAATCAGCTGATTCAGTACTCAACTCTTAAGGAAAATGGATTTGATAAGCCCATTTGTGACTCTGGGTACGATCAAGTTGATATGTGTCCTTCGTATCACAACCAACCAACTTACTAAAGTTATCATTATTTTATTTTATAAAACAAATTCTTATTTAAATGGTTTTAAAAAGAAAGCCATCTTTTAATGAAAATAACAAGTATAAATATTTAACAATTAAGTTAAACAATATAATAGCTTCATGACCATCTTTTATGGTTCAACCTAAGACTAACTATAAACACTGTCTGGGTTTTATTGATCCAGTATAGAGTTAGAAGCCCTGCCTCTTAATATGGGTCAGATATCTGCTTAAATAAACTGCACTGGCTTTCAAACATACTTATCATGGAGCACCTAATCAAGAACCATGTAAAAATATCCTAATAACTTTTTTTATAATACAAAGATTTCCAGGAAGTTTAAACATACCTAAATTTTTTCTTTATTTTTGATGGACCAGTTCACTATTAATGCCTTTCTCCTACTTTAGGAATGAGACTTCACATTATTCACTAGGATGTAACTGCCTTTCTTTGACATATTTGCAGTTTCACTTTGTCATTAACATCTTCAGAAAAGCATGGGTCATAGGACAGAACATTTAAACACAAGTCAGATTTGACCATGTACTGACTCTGTTACCATAGATTATTTTTTATTACAAAATCCTAATTTCAATAAATGCAAACATTATCCTTTTAACCAGTGGGTTCAACCCATGTTTATTTCCTTTGTTCAGGATAGTGAAACATAAGTATTTATCTATCAACATGACTCATTTCCAAGTTGTGTCTACTCCCAGGAGTCACCAAGTCAAGGCATACCTTGGTGTCTGCAAAGTGTGGGGTAAATTTGTCTCCATTCATTCTTTTTCAGGGAACTGGTAATATAATAATATCTGTGGTTCCCCAAGTTGAATCAAGTGAAGCTTTGAGTCAAGTTGTTTTTTGCTTAAATGAGAAACCAAAGACAGACCACAGTTCACAATAGTCTTAAAAATAACATTTTGGGGATAATCATCACATGCTTCTTTATTACAGGAAATGCATAACAAATTTTGCCTTGTATTTAAAACTGAAAAGTAGGCAGACTACATAAAGAGGGCAGGTTCAGGGCTCCCAATGGAGGAGCTAGAGAAAGTACCCAAGGAGCTAAACGGATCTGCAACCCTATAAGTGGAACAACATTATGAACTAACCAGTACCCTGGAGCTCTTGACTCTAGCTGCATATGTATCAAAAGATGGCCTAGTCGGCCATCACTGGAAAGAGAGGCCCATTGGACACGCAAACTGTATATGCCCCAGTACAGGGGAACGCCAGGGCCAAAAAATGGGAATGGGTGGGTAGGGAAGTGGGGGGAAGGGTATGGGGGACTTTTGGGATAGCATTGGAAATGTAATTGAGGAAAATATGTAATAAAAATATTTAAAAAAAAAAAAGAGGGCAGGTTCCTACAGCTGGTGACAGTTACTTTACCACCCTATCTGTTCCTGACTTCCTTTCAAAAGTAAGCATTAGTGCAGGTGCTGTTGGTTAATAACACCAAAGCAAAATTATTGTCATGAAGCTTTTCGGCTGTGAGTGGCTCATTCAAATTCTTTTGGCATAGTCACCTGTCCAGCATGAGTGAGGAACAAAAACAAAACAAAACAAAACAAAACAAACAAACAAACAACAACAAAAACTTTGCAAGGCTATCTTGTGGTTTCCTAGCTCTGCAAGTAGAGACATGCATTTAATTTCAAGGCCTCCCAAACAGGGAATTCCTTGTGTGACTCTCTCCACTTCCTGGAACATCATAATGAGTGAGAACTGGGGTAGACATCAGAGTCAGCTAGATCATTCATGGGGCTCAGTGTGAAAGAAAAGTACAGGACATCTTGTTCATAAAGCATCTCAAGAAGTACAATAGTGCTGGGATGATAAGACTCTTTACCTTTTTTCTGAAGTTTCTTTCTTGCCTTCTCATAGCATCTCTCATGTGCTATTATATTGAATGGCATTCTAAGTAGGGAAAATTAAAAATTTGAATAATTAGTATAGAATTTTCCACTCATCATATATTGTAATGTGAGTTATAAATGCAAATAAAAGAATGTTTGTGGAAACACCAAAATCACGTAATTTACATCTCATACATTTATGTGCATTTTGCCCTTCCCAGAAGTATGGAAATGCTACACAAAACAAACTCAAACTGGTTTTTTTTTCTCACGTCTTCATAGACTCATATTCTATCAGCATTCTCCATCTGTGGCTTTCTGATGAAGAATGAGGGAGTGGAAGGAGAGGAAACCATGGGTTGCCCTATCTTAGTTTTCCCTTCTAATCGTTGTTTTGTTAGTGGAGATGGCGCCTATGCAAAAGTAGTAATCCTATAGTCCTCCACATTTCTTAGAAAAGCATTGCTTTATGTTCATGAAGTTGATGCAAATGCTGACACAGATGAAAAATGTGACTGTCATGTGGGCTGTCATGTGACATATTTTTAGGGAACTCACTGAATTCCCATATGGTGTATGTCCATTTGGATTCTATGTTCAGATCACTGTGTTAGATATTGTGGAGCAGAGCAAAACAAACAGCTTACATATAAAGTAGAGGCAAATGGAGGAAGAGACAATGTATGTATAAATGTGTATATATGTGTATATATATGATAGATAGACAGATCGATCGACAGACAGACAGATAGATACCCTGAAGACCTCTTTCCCCAGATTAACCCCACCCATTGCCTAAAGTTTCCAGAACCTCAGCAGTCAGTGCCACCAGCAAATAGCACCGGTTAATTCTTTAATATATCCCTGTTTGACAGGCACTTCATATCCAAACCATAACATGTTTCAATGTAAAATGATTAAGAATTTTAAGAGATTGATATCAGGTATAGATTCTAGTATAGCACCCTTCTGAGGGAAAAAAAAAAAACCTTCTATGGTTATTCAAACTGTACATCCCTTAAGCCAGCCTAGGATCATTCATTGAGCATCAGCTATCTGTAACCTGAAAGACAAGTGAAACAAAGAATAGAATTAAGTCATGCTTCAAATCTTGGAGGAGCTATTGGAGTGCCTGTTATGTCCTTGTTTCCTATAGAAGTCTAAGTTGCTTAGCTCTTAACACTATGGCTACAGTTACAAGAGAATATGTAGCACTTTGAGGATATATGCAATGTGGGGCACTAAATTCTAGTCCCCTGACATATGGGGGGAAATACTAGATTTGTGCAGCTGAGAGTTAATGCCAAACTTATGACTCAGTTTGACACTCAGAATATATTACCCAGGAGGCTTATTGTAAACATACTACAGAGAATACAAGGTAAGTAGATAATAACTCCAGCAATGTCTCTAAATAGAAAACCAGTGAGCACCAGATGTAGGATTAGTGAATTTGGCATGGCAGAAAACAATGATTTTAAATTGTTTTATTTTGTTTTTAATTGTGGTTAAGGCCTCCTAAAATAAAAATTCCTACTTAATCATTTGTAAATGTACTGTCCAATGATGTTCAGTAAGTTTACAATGATGGGCAACTAATCTCTAAAACTTTTTCATTTTCCAGAACCAAAGCTCTATAATCATTAAATAGGTATTCTCTTCTCCCCTCCAGCACCTGGCCAGGATCATTCTACTATCTGTTTTCAATTAACCTACTTTCGAACCATGTAACATTTATCGTTTTGATATTGGCTTTGTTTATCTAGCATAATATCTTCAAGGTTCATTCCCATTACAGCATTTCAGAATTTCTGGCCATTTTAAGACTGAGTAGTATTGTATTATATGCACATACTGCACTTTGGTCATCTGAAAATAGACATGTATGTATGTTTCACATATTGCCTATTCTAAATATTGTTGTTATTAACATGGATGTACAAATGCCTCTTTGAGATCTAGCTTTTATTTCTGTTGGACACACACCCAGAAGTGGTATTGCTGTCAAATTTATTTTAAATCACACTGATCCAGATCCATTGGTAGATAACATGATGCTTGGAGGAATCAGGGAATGCGATGGTGGGTTTTCACACTTGACAGAATCTACAATCACCTGGAAACAATCCTCTGGGCATGCCTGAGAGGGATTATCTTGATTAGGTTAACTGCTGTGCAAAGGCCTATGTTACTTATGGATAGACAGAACCATTCCATGAGTAGTATAAATGGACTTAATAAATGAAGAAGGGGAGCAGAGAAGCAAACATGCCTTCATCCTTTTCTGCTTCTTACCTATGGTTACAGTGTGACCAGATGCTTCAGATTCCTGCCATCTTAACTTCCCTGCTATGGTGAAATTTTCCTTGAATTGTGAGGCTCTTTTTTCTCTTAAGTTGCTTTTGTCAAAGTATTTTATCACAGTAGTACGATAAGAAACTAAGACGGAAAATGGTACAAGACGTTGGGCTCTTGAAGGGATAAACCTGAGCATGTGGTTTGTAGGCCTTTGGAACCATTTTTGTGGTTGGAATGCGGCAGTGTTTGTTATTTGGGGCCACAAAAGACACTAAATGCTGGAAGCAGAGCTTAACTGGATATTCTGGGAGCTGAGAGAAATGCAGACGATGGATGCCCAGCTCGTTGAGTTTTAAAGTAGAGGACTCTTTCAAGAATTGGGTTGTGCTTTAGCCAAAAATCTAGCTTATTGTGCAGTGAATACCTAGATGAAATAAAATGTAAAGATACTGAACTAATTTGTTGGACAGATGAAATTTGAAGATAGGAGAGTATCCCTTTAGTACTGAGAAAGCATTATGATTGTTAGAGAGCAGTACCACTGAAAAGAAGCCTCCAGTGCTGTACTAGGACTATAAGGAAGATGTTCTCAGTGGGGAGGGGGAACCCTACCCTTCAGAGGCTTCATCTTTTGAAGACTTGGGTTAAATTAAAGGAAGAAAGCAAAGGAATTACCTGCTTCTTGAAAGCCATTGCCTAGAAAAGTCTTCTCCCCGGGCTCAGCACATAGAAGTTGATACAGCACTCCTCCATGGTGGCTAGCAGCAGAACATGGCAGCATTTTCCACATGGTGCCAGTTTGATAGGCATCAAGGATGCAAGATAAAAGGGGTCATGGCACACAGCTGGGGAGAGGCAATGTATAGCTGGGTTCAACTCTTGGCAAAGAGACCATCAGAGTCAATTTCATGAAACTGTGAAGGTGAAGCCTAAGTTTCAGTGGAAACACTGGGATATTGAAGATGAGATTTCCACCAAAGAAGGCTGTAGGCATGGAGTGCACAGCCACCTAAGCTAGAAGCTGTGTATGTTTCAGATGGCAGGGATGCAGGAGTAGGACTGTTTAAGCCTTTTTTCCCTTTTTCCCTTTTTATCTGTTTGTGAGTCTATCTTTTAACAGCTGAGCCATCTCTCCAACCCCGTTCAAGAATTTTTTTTTTTTTTGAATTGTGATGGTTAGTGTTAATCATGAAATTGATATTATCTGGAATCTCCTGGGACAAAAAGCTTTTTTTGCACTTGCCTGTGTGAGATTTTCTTTACCATGTCAATTTATATGAGAAGACACATCTTATTTGTGAGCAGGAGCATTCCCTGGGAAGCGGAAGCTAAACTATATAAGTAGGAAAGGCAAACTGAGAAGCAAGCATATATTATTCTCTACCTCTCAGTGATGGATACAATGTAACCAGGAGGTACCACCTTGATTTTCCCACCACAACACAAACCTTTTTTCCCTTAAGTTGCTTTTATCAGAGTATTTTATCTCAGTAATAAAAAAGGAATTAAGAAGAGAGTTTACTAGGAGCTTAAAAATGAAAAAAAAAAAAAGACTGTAGAAGTACTAGCTCTAAAAAAAACACAAAATGTATCCTTGAAGTTGTGTGGTCTTCCAAATTGGAACGATGCAATTAATGATTAAAACAAGCATAAAGACAAACCCAGTAACAAAACACACTGGAAAGAAGTCAAATGAAACTAAACTAAGTATACTGAGGACACGAAGAAGAAATAGTGATCTTTCAGTTATTTTTAGAAAGTAAAACATTCAAGTGACTGTTTACTGGTTTGTAACTCAGCCTTTGGAACAATGAAAAATAATCCTCTGTGGCAAGATAGCAATCTCCAGACAGGAACAATGTTCCTGCTGAGATAGCACTACATCACCCTAAAGTAACCCCCTGGAGAATATGGCTATGTTCAGTGCTCAGACAGTCCATCCTAACAGGTTTACCAAGGAGTCTTAGAACTGCAAAATGTTCAGACCTAGTATATGCTATAGATCATTTATTCCAGATTGTATAAATAAGAAAGAAAGAAACCAATGACTAAGTATGTTAAAAGATTCTCCCACAACCACAAAGCTAATTTGTGACAGTAGTAGGGTTAAATTTTCCTGTGCTAATGGTAAATTTATTAATGTCCTCAAAGCCACACTCAGAGCAGCAACCCCTCAACCAATTGAGGTTACAAATAAAATAGTTCCATCCTGAACATTTTTGTGGCATATCCAGTCTATCACTGATGCTATCCAACTGCACTAGCTCTGTCCCAGGTCTCAGTAGATAATTTTTTAAAAGACAGATTAACATTTTGGATGGTACAGATAATCATAAACATTAAGGCAGTCAAGGTCTCAAACAGATGTCTCCTGTCCATCAGGTTTATTCAGGTCATTAATACCTGAGGAAGTTCCTGGAAAAATGAAAACATATACTCCAAGTAGGGTTTTACGTGGATTGTCATGAATTAATTGATCAGATAAGCTAGTCACCTGTAACCTTGACAAACATGGATCTCCTGGCAATGAGGAACAGGGTTTCAGGGTCCAGATGTTTTTGTTGCCATATTATAGGATGAGGGAGAGGTTTCAAAGAGAAACATTGATTGAGATTGGTGCATGAAGAGTTGTACTTAGGAGTCTGGGAGGGGAGGAGAGAAAGCACTGGAAAATGAGTAAAGGATGTCTAAAAAGAAGCTATAGGATTGTCAAGGAAAGTTAATTTGTTAATGAACTTATCATGAAGAGCTACTAAGGATTCATTGGTTAAAAGATGAACATCCACATGATCCATACTATCTGGAGTATGAAAGAATTTTTCATCATCTAACAATTTCTAAGACAAAAGAGATAAATTTGCAGTATAAAGCTTTAAAAACCCGAACTTTAAGCTACTCCTACAACTGACTATGGGGATGGGAATATAAGTGTCCCCTGGGTTGCTCATCACAGATGGGGATGGCAGAAACCCTAGTAACAAAATGCAGGTTAAAAAGAGATGGGCATTGTTAATCAGTTACTGTGCACATGCACACAGGAGTTACATAATATAAGAAAAAGAACACAGAAACGGCCAGATGGCTAAAGGTTAGATGGCTTCTTCACAGGAGACACGGAAATGGAAGGGTGGTGACATGTTTAGGAACTTTACTGCAAACAAAGGGTGTTTAAATACTCAGTCTCCCAGGTAACTTCTGAGATGGTCCTTGGGAGCCTAGATAAAATTCTGTCAGGGTGAGGTGACACTTTTGTCTCCTGTCTTCTCTGATAGTTAATCTTTCCTGGTTATTTGACATATTTCCTGGTGAGGGAGTTTGAGACAATTACATTTCTTTTGAAAGAAGCTTTTTCAGTCAGATAAAGGGTCTTCAGAGAAAACCACTCCAACACTTCAGAGAGAAACCAGGGAATGTTCCAGAAACTTTGATTCTGAGCCCCAACACCATTGTAATGTTCCTACTTGATAATGAAAAGCTAAACTTGGCTAAGATAACAACTGTATATAGGGATTGGAAAGAAAAATAAAAGTAAAAAAGGCTCTGATTGTCTACCAACAGTGGAATCACCCAGTGACTACACAGTTCACACAGATGCATAATGAAATTGATCCCTTGGCTGAATAAGGGCAAAATGAGTATTTATTTTTGTTACCTTATCTTTATTTTTTTATTAATACCCATGTGCTATGTATTGATTCAGCCATTAGAAGTCATGGGAATTCAGATAAGCTTTGGGAAAACCCATAACAGTGGTAGCTATTTTCCATTCTCAACCTAGTACATGTGTGTTTTGCATCCCATAATGCTAGGTGGCTGATTCCCTGGTCACAACTCCCTACACTAAAGAATTTTTAGAGATGCTTCGATCTTTGAGTTTAGTCACTGAGGAACTCATTTCATATCCAATGTTTGTATGGAGAATTTGCACCAAAAATTTCTGAAGGCATTTGAGAATGGCAAATTGGCTCCAGGGTATATTTATGTGTTGGAGGTGGGTGAGTTGAGAGTTTACTATCCAGAAAGACTTACAACTCAAAGAAATTCTAAATAAGAAGGCGGTAGCTACATGTAGGGCATAGGCTGAGGCAAGAAAATCTAGAATGTGGTGCCAGCCTGGGCCATATAATGAGATGCTTAAAAAAACAAAGACAAAACAAAACAACAAAAAAGCCACTGTGTTCAAAATATTTACAAGAGCAATGTAACAGAAACAAGGAAAGTAGGATTTATTTTAGATCACATTTTGAAAAATAATTTGTAATTATACGTGTTAATAGTGAGAAAACATCAGATTCCCCTGGAATTTGAATTATATAGAAACTAAACTCAGATCCTCTACAATAGCAGGAAGCACTGTTAACCAGCCTAACTGTGCTTCCTTCCTTCCTTCCTCTTAAAAATGGTCTCTTACTCTGGAACCCAAGCTGGCCTTAAATTGACAGCACTCTCTCTACTTCAGCCTCTGAATATCAAATATGAGCCACAATTCCCGGCTTTAGCACACAGTTCCAAAAGGACTCAATCCATCCTTTTGAAGAGAGGGTTTTGGAGGAACTGATCTGGTCACATCATGGTAACATGGAAACAGAAAAAGGACCAAAGCAAGATATATCTCCAAGGACATGTTTCCAGTAGTCTACCTCCAATTAGAACTACTTCTTCTTACCTTTCATCATCTTCCAATACCACATTATGATTCAGCAGGGGATTAATCCAGTCATTATCAACTATTCTAACCATCTTTAGAGAGTTACTCACAGACATATCCCAAAGTAGGCTTCATTACTTCCCTATGGGTTAGTTAGTTAAGACCAGATTACATTGAAAATCAAGATCAGCAGCTATCCTGGGCACCACACCTTCACTGCCTTCTAGAACTTTTTTCTTTGTTTTGTTTTGTGTTGTTTTTCATTTGGTTTGTTTTTGTTTGTTTTATTGGATATTTTATTTATTTATATTACAAACGTTATCCACTTTCCCAGTTTTCCCTCCACAAACTCCCTATCTCATCCCTCCTCCCCCTGCATCCATGAGTGTGCTCATCCACCCACCTACTCCTGCTTTACCACCCTGACATTCCCCTACATTAGGACATCGAGCCTTCACAGAACCAAAGGCCTCTCCTCCCATTGATGCCTGACAAGGCCATCCTCTGCTACATATGCAGCTGGAGCCATGGGTCCCTCCATGTGTACTCTTTGGTTGGTGATTTCATTCCTGGGAGCTCTGGGGGTCTGGTTGGTTGATGTTGTTCTTCCTATGGGGCTGCAAACCCCTTCAGCTCCTTCAGTCCTTTCTCTAACTCCTCAATTGGGGGCTCTATGCTCAGTCCAATGGTTGACTTTGAGCACCTGCCTTTGTATTTGCCAGGCTCTGGAAGAGCCTCTCAAGAGATAGCTGTATCATGCTCCTTTCAGCATACACTTCTTGACATCTGCAATAGTGTCTGGGTTTGGTATCTGCATGTACGATGGATTCCCAGGTGGGGTAGTCGCTGGATGGCCATTCCTTCATGCTCTGCTCCATCTTTGTTCCTGTATTTCCTTTAGACGAATTTGGTTAAAAATTTGGAGATTAGTGAGTGGCCCCATCCCTCAACTGGGGGCTATTCCTAACCTCTGGGCATGGTTTCTACAGGTTCTCCCTTCCCTTTGTTGGGTATTTCAGCTAATGTCATTCCTGTTGGGTCCTAGGAGCCTCTTACTTTCCTGGCATCTGGGACTATCTGATGGCTACCCTGAGTTCCTCACCCCTCCCATTGCTACACACCTCTGTTCAATTTCCTGACCCTCTATATATCATCCTCATTTCCTCCCATACCTGATTCTGCCCCTTTTCTGATATCCCTTTCCTCTACCTGTTTCCTACTTCTTTCCCACTCACTAACATCACAATAGATGGCATCATGAGAATTTTCCATACAACTGACTCGTTTCTTATACTGTAACAACAGGGTTAAATAATTTCCATTATTACTCACCATTTTATTTATGAGAAAATGAATTATAGAGAGGGGAAATGAATTTCCCAGGCTAGAGGTTGAGAGAAGAGGTAGAAATCAGGCTTGTTTTATAAAACTACAAAGTTTCAGGACTAGTTTTTTCAGTAACTTTTTAAAAAATCTAGTTAATGAGGCTAGTCTTCACTCCCATTCATACCTTAATTTTTCAGCTTCATACTTTGTAGCCTTGGGAATGAGTACTCTTCAAGAAGGCTTTGAGGAAATAATCCCTTAGTCTGTCCATTGACAGGCACCAAAGGTCAAGGCCCAGACCCTTTGCATTCAGTGTTCTGCTTTGGGCCCAAGGCCTGGAGTCTGGATGTCTGCTCCAGAGTTTCCATTCCCAAGGGATGACTGCCCAGGAGAGATGGCCATCTGAGAACAACCTTCCTGATAGTCCTTTGGCTACACATTTTGTTGATTTCCTTAAGTGTGTTTTCTTATGGGGTTTCTGTTTCTTTTCTGGCTTGGTTTGTGACTTTACTTCATTTCTGTTTATTTCTTATTATTTGGCCCAACACATTTGTTTTCATTAGTTTTTTTTTTCTCTCTCTCTCTTGGACTCCTGGCTTACATGACCTCTGGCTCACTTTGCCATACAATATGCCATCCTGTCTGTATGTTTTATCTGAAGTCTTTGGAAACCCAAACTTAAACTCTATGACAAGGGGATTGAGGTGAGGGGGAAACTTAAGCCTTTTCACTAAAGCAAAGAGAACTTGTGAATGAAATGCAGACAGGATTGGAAATCTGTCACCTCGGTTGTTCACTACTTTAAGTAATTAAAAACTGCCACCCTGACAGCTTTAAAAAGAAATAATCCTGCCATAGTGGGTCAAACCTATCATCTAAGCACCAGGGGCTAAAGCAGAATTGCTATGAGTTTAGGGCCAGGAAAAGCAATAGAATGGAATTTTGTTTTAAAATGTTAACAAAAAGTAAAGCAAGCAAGCAAACATTTCTGGTTCTTTTACTTTGGTGATACAAGGATAAGGCAGAAAAGGCTTAGGGTCTTGGGGACAAAAGAGACAACTCTCAGCCAGTGGAGAGTAGATCAGCTAGGGTGGAGTCTTGACAGCAGTGGGTATACTCAGTTACTTCTCATAGAAAATCATCTGTATACCACATCTGGTATATTGTATCCATGTATCCAACCTCTAATCCAAGATAATGATCTGAAAATTTACAAAAAACACAGCTAGTTTGAAGTCTGTCTGGATCTAATTAGTTTTCTCACACATCCAAGAACATACCTGGGAGATTTCCAGAAGAAAAAATGGGATGCTAAATAGTACAGTAGACTGTGGTTTTAATGCTTCTAGGGGACAAAAGAAGAGTCGGATACTGGGCTTGCTGGCTTACAATGGAAAAGATCTCCAAATATCACAAGGTTTACTGAAGAGAACGCCCACTCGAATAGATTGCAGATAGTGGGGTGCTTTACAGCAGGGCCATATTGCCCTTGAATTTATTTAGGAGCTTTAGTAGTTTTCTGAGTGCTAAGGTATTAGAATGGAAGACATTTAAGTTTAGATCCTATCTATGTCAACTCACTACCTGAGTGGTCATAACAGTTTGAACCTGAAATGCTTCCCCCAGACTTATGCTGCAAATAGATTGGGAGGGCTATTTTGGAGGGCTTCAAACACTTTAGGGAAGTTGGGGGCCTGTGAAAGGAGGTAACTGGAGACATGAATTTGTAGGTTATACCTGGACCATTACTCATCCATTGCTTCCTATCTACTATGAGGAGGACATCTTCCAACATGTGTTCCTGCCTCTATCATGTTTCTCCTCACTTTCAGTCCAAAAGAATGGAACAAAAGAACTGAAAACTACAATTGCAGAAACCATGAGCAAACTAGAGATTTTTTTTTAAATAGAGAGTTCCTGTAAAATATTTAGTCACAATGACAGTGACGCTAGGTAGTACACACAAGAACATGAACAACTTAGGGTCTCTGCAGGGACTCAAGAAACAAAATGTATAAAGAGTGCTTAGTGTAATACTAAGATATGATAACTTTTTAATAAGTGCCTAATTATGACACTGAATGAATTTCCAGGTAGCACTTATTATGCCCTGTATACATATAGCCTGTGGCATCCCAAATATTGTTTTCTAATACTTACAATAAGCATTGGAGAAAATTTACCTTATGCACCAAACTTTATATTTCTAGAAATTAAGTGAAATTTGCCATCGCCAAAGACATATAACCAACCATGGGATAAGAATCAAAACGAAAAGTGAAGGCTCTAGTATTTTCTCTCCAGTCTCCTGTTCTAGAATTACCATTTTCCCCACAGTTACAGCAGAGGGGGCGTAACACAGAGCCTGGTAAGTCAAGAGGGCTTTACAGAAGTAGTCTGAAGATCATCAATTGTTCAGTGTATGTAGGAAGGGAAGAAGAAAGTCAACAACAAGCAAAGCTCCCCATATTGAGGGTTTCTCTTCATCTACATTCTTTCCAAAAAGTGTCAATGTCTAGGGTCTCATTGCAAGGTCTCCACAACTATGCTAATTAAACAGAGGGCCTTCTTTGTGTCCATATGTAACATACAGCACTCCACAACTGAAGAAGATGCCAAAGACAAAATAAATACATCCTTAAATAAATAAATACCTGTTACTTGTTTCAATCAGTATTGGATATCAGTATGTTTAGAGTGGTTATAGAGCAAAATTGTTCTATATGCAAGTAACCCCTGATTTATGATGGCTTCACTTATGCTTCTTCAACATTCAGATGATAGGAACATTGTATGTGTCCGGTATAAACTGTATTTTTCATATTTTTAATATAGATCCTTTTGGGGATTGACAATATGTAGCTGGGTGCTCTCTCTCATGCTGTTAGGTAGTGACTGAAGTTTTCAGTCAGTCCAACAATTATGGGGGGCATTGCACCCAATAAGAGACGCATAGTGTCCTGTGTTGCTAAACTGTGGTGTGGAATAAATTTTATTCAATGCATTTTCTTTTCTTTCTTTTTCTTTTCTTTTCCTCTTTCTTTCTTTCTTTCTTTCTTTCTTTCTTTCTTTCTTTCTTTCTTTCTTTCTTTCTTTCTTCCTTCCTTCCTTCCTTCCTTCCTTCCTCCCTTTCTCTCTCTCTCTCTCTCTCTCTCTCTCTCTCTCTCTCTTTCTTTATTTCTTTCTTTTTCTCTCTTTCTTTGAAACAAAGTCTCACTTTGTAGTCCTGGCTGGTCTGGAACCCTCTCTGCAGACCAGGCTGGCCTCAAACTCACAGATGCCCTCTTGCTTCTGCCTCCTGAGTGCAGGGATTAAAGGCATGCACCACCATCCTTAGCTTATTCAATACATTTTAATGTATTTAAACTTACGGCGGGTTTGCTGTGACATAAACACATCCTAAGTTGAGGGATATCTGCAATTAATAAATAATTGCTGGAATGCAAAATGACAAAATTCACAAGTAGTGCTCAATTTTGGCTCAGCATGACAACAGTTTTGATATGTTAAGAGCCAGAGTGAACCTGGAACTTAATTGTAAATTCAAGTTGGTTCAGGCTACCCAGTTCTGTTGCACTGTCTTTTCTGAGGCAGGAAGGAGAACAGATTGATTCTAGTGGTTAAGGTCATTGCTATGATGGATATTTGGTGTGTTTCTGAGTACCTTATCTCTTCCCCATTTTTGGTAATAGAAGTATTTCTTTTGAGGGGAATCCTCCTTCATGCCTTTATCTATATAAGTTTTCAGAGGCTTCTGTTCATGGTATCCTAGCCATCTGTCCAGTGAAAGGTAAGAAGCCAGGGCTTGGACATGTACTTTCCTGTGGACACAAAGATGACCCAAGGTAAGTTCATTCCTTGGAATTTGTTAATAGATTTGAGATGTAGGACTTTCCTCTGTCCCTAGAACTGTAAGAACATAAACCAAAATGACCAGGCTTCTACTGGAAAAATATCATTACTGGGTAACAATGATGTAGACATAAAGAAGGAATAATGTGGTC
This sequence comes from Mus musculus, assembly GCF_000001635.26. Classification (NCBI taxonomy): domain Eukaryota; kingdom Metazoa; phylum Chordata; class Mammalia; order Rodentia; family Muridae; genus Mus; species Mus musculus. The sequence continues at coordinate 16,979,409 of NC_000086.7, forward strand.
CTGCTGGAACTGGCCTCTCTGTTCTTATCTGTCTCCAGGGGCAGCTTCATCCCTGTCCTTGTATCTGAAGCTAATATGAGTTGTATTTTTTCCCCTTAACCATGAGTCCTGACTAATATGGAGGGAACCTTCAAGTAAGTATACTCAGACAAAGCAATTGATAAGAACAAAAGGACAACAGATATAACATATCACCCATTCACTAGAGAAATTTTCAGAGAAATGTGAGCCAAGCAATGAAACCAAAAAGGTAGAGTTCCTTCACTGTGAAGCTGAGCTTCTCAATGATATAAATTTGAATCCATCACCTCTATATTTGTTCATACACTTTTAAAAAATTTTTCCATGGTATTTTAGAAGATGTACAAAGCTCTAGAAACTCAGTAAAAACTGTTTTCTAAAGGCTGTATGATGCAACTAATGCTGCTGATGGTGCTATTTCCCCAGAGCCACTTGATAGCTGTGTGTTCCTACTTCATCTCTGCAAGTCATAGATACCTTATGATATTGGTATCATATTAATGCCAAAATAAGAGCAGAGTTAGGAATATTCAGTTGAATCATGTATGTAGTTACCATCGTGCTATAATGGCTCTGATTAATACTCAACCCTCACAAACAACATTAAATTAACTAACATGTATATTTACTGATTTATTGATACACAGATGTCACACATTTAACTTTCACATGTGTGTGTATGTGTGCGTGTGTATGTGTTAAATAGGTCCTCACTGTGTTTCTTTGGTTGGGAATTACTTGTTCTGTAGCCCATGCCTACCTCAAATTATGGAAATCCTGTTACCTTAGTCTCCTAAATGATGGATTTAAAGGTGTGTGCCACGAGATAGTCATAGTTTTCATATTTAATTTAGAACCATCCTTTTATACTTCATTGTATTAATACAGGAGCCCTCTGGTGGTCAAAACTCCTTCTAGAACACAGACAATACATTTCCTTTATTTAAGTGTAATAAGAAATTTGCAAAACACATGAAACTCAAGAAGAAAGACCAAAGTATGGATACTTCATTCCTTCTTAGAATGGGGAACAAAATACCCATGGAGGGAGTTACAGAGACAAAGTTCGAAGCTGAGACGGAAGAAAGGACCATCCAGAGACTGCCCCACCTGGGAATCCAACCCATATACAATGACCAAACCCAGACACTACTGCATATGCCCGCAAATTTTGCTGACAGGACCGTGATATAGCTGTCTCTTGTGAGGCTATGCCAGTGCCTGACAAATACAGAAATGGATGCTCACAGTCATCTATTGGATGGAATACAGGGTCCCTAATAAAGGAACTAGAGAAAGTAACCAAGGAGCTAAAGGGGTCTGCAACCCTATAGGAGGATCAACAATATGAACTAACCAGTATCCCCCAGAATGATGTCTCTAGTTGCATATGTAGCAGAGGATGGCCTAGTTGGCCATCAATGGGAGGAGAGGCCCTTGGTCATGGGAAGATCATATGCCCCAGTACAGGGGAATGCCAGGGGCAGGAAGCAGGAGTGGGTGGGTTGGGGCGCAGGGCTGGGGGAGGTTATAGGGGACTTTTGGGATAGCATTTGAAATGTAAATGAAAAAATATCTATTAAAAAAAAAGAATTTATTTTTGGTTGTGAGCCTAGCCTTTAAAGGCTGAGCCGTCTCTCCAACCCATAATCAGCCTCCAAACACTGACACCATTGCATACACTAGCAAGATTTTGCTGAAAGGACCTAGATATAGCTGTCTCTTGTGAAACTATGCCGGGGCCTAGCAAACACGGAAGTGGATGCCCACAGTCAGCTATTGGATGGATCACAGGGTCCCCAATGGAGGAGCTAGAGAAAGTAACCAAGGAGCTAAAGGGATCTGCAACTCTATAGGTGGAACAACAATATTAACTACCCAGTACTCCCCAGAGCTCGTGTCTCTAGCTGCATATGTATCAGAAGATGGCCTAGTTGGCCATCAGTGGAAAGAGAGGCCCATTGGTCGTGCAAACTTTATCTGCCTCAGTACAGGGGAACGTCAGGGCCAAGAGTTGGAGGGGGGGAGCGGGTGGGGGACTTTTGGGATAGCATTGGAAATGCAAATGAAATAAATACCTAATAAAAATAAAATAAAAAATAAAGCAAGTTATTCCTTGCATTTTAAAATCATAAAAAAAGAATTTATATAAGAACATAATGATTTCCATCTCATATACAAGTAATGGGTTTATATATCATCATGGGGTAAATTATGTCCCCTAACTTTCAGATATTAAATTCCTATCCTTAGTATATCAGAGTATGACTATTTGGAGATGCATTCTTTAATGAAGCAGTTTCCAAATCCAGTAAGATAGATGTCCCTATAGGAAGAGGAGATTAGGATATAGACTTACACAAAGAATGTGATGACATGGTGACAAGGTAGACATCTTACAAGTTAAGGAGTGAGGCCACCCCTATAAACTGTTCTGCTATTAAACTGTGAAAATGTTCATAAATATTTTTATTTCAGACTTCCAGCTTCCAGAACTGTGTTAACACAAATTTCTATTGTTCAATCTACCTGGTGTACCTAACACATACAGACATAGATTCTGTTTAAGAGATGATAACAGTTTTTAAGGAAATTGCACCAGCATCTTCTTTGAGGTCCATTCAGACATAACCTGGAGTGCTGCCTACCATAAGCTGGCTGCTAATGAGTTTAGGATAAAGTTTTTCTTTATGTATGCAAGCCATATGATATTTACCTTATTTCAGGTTCAAATATTAGCAACTAAAAATAAAATTAAGAGAGCTGTGTAAGGAAAGCAAACACCCTGATGTAGTTCACCAATATTTGTAAAAAATAATACAAGCATCATCTTAATTAATTAATCCTATGAATGATTCTAATATAAAATAATGCTTTTATAATTTGGAAACTTGCTCATACTTCTTTCTCACACTTCCCAAGAGTCCTCCTCATCACTGCTACTTTTGTTATTTTGGCTTAGAAAGATGATAAAGAAGAAGTTGGTACAAAGAAACATTTCAATACAAAACTAGGCTTCTTGGCTCCCCTTCCCCACTGCTGCTGCTGCGTCACTGCTTTACAGGAACCCTACCTCAAAGCACCTTTATCATGTATCATAATCAGGCAGCCACTTGTTCCACTGACTTGTGTTTACAGATGGAACCAAAAACAAGGCATAGCTATTAATATGTAAAAGTGGACATGAAAGCTTTACGAGAATCTCCTTTCCAAAACACCAACTTGGAGATCTGAGAAGATTTCTACAAACAGTTAAGATGATGAAAATAAGTGAAGAGTCTTGCGATTTCATGTGGTTGGTTTGCAGTTAGCACAGCTGACCCTCCACAAGCAAGTCTCAGATCCAAGGATTCAAGCAACTTAAATTTTAAAAATGGAGTTGGGCTTCTGATGGTTTTATCTATATTGTGCATAGACTTTTCTTTTCATTATTCCCTAAACAATATAGTGTAACAGCTATTTTCATAACATTCACGTTGTGTTGAGTGTTAGAAGTCATCAAGAGATAGTTTCAAGTATGTAGGCTCTATATGAAAAGTGTGTTGTCCCTGTGTATAAGAATTTGATGACTTGGATTTTATTTTATTTGATGATTTGGATTTTACAGCAAGGTCTCTCACAGATACTGAAGAATCTTGTATTTAATAAAAAAGAGTATGATTTCTCCACATTCAGAGAAGAATCTTTTTAGGAGTCCACCACAACTGATTCTTAATTTGATGTTCATCTCTTGGGGTTTCAGCTCAAGGTCAACTGGTCACTTTGGGCTTGAAACCAGACAGAACATCTTTGGCAGGGGCAGTATGTCACAGATATTCCTCACTTCATGTCAGTCATGAAGCAGAGGGAGAAGGGATAGTAGATGAGATAAGTCATTCCAGGGCATGCCCTCGGGGCCCTACTTCTTCCTTCTTTCTACAAGCTCCCCATAATACTGTCATATTCTGAATCCATCAAGGGCTTAAACCATCGATTATCTCAGAGCCCTCAGGATCCAATCACTTCCCCAATGCCCATCATCTGACAAGACTCACACTTGTAATCCAGTGGAAGGCATTTCATATTCAAATTATAAAAAGAGCCTCAGTTGCATTTTAATAAAAAATGACTAAGTAAATAAGAATTGATGGGGAAATCATGTAGCAAGTGGAATTCAGCACTAAGAAAATGTTCTCATGATGGATTATTAAATTCAAATGAATGAAATGAGTACATTAAATACAGTAATGTCTGATTGACACAAAGCCCATTCATCCATCATGATTTAATCTAGGACCAGTTATTGGTTACTTCTAGACTTTCTGTGAAAATAGAATGTGTTGAGAGGATGTTATTGTGCAAATGAGAATGAGTAAAAAGAATTTTCATCTTGCATATGCAAAACAATTGTTTTATGAAACCTTGGCTCATTTGTTACAAACTAAACATACCTAACCCATTATGCAGGTACAAAGGAGCTGTGTGTTCAGTTTGTTAAATCAGTGAATCCATGAATATAAAGTGCACAGCTTTTCGATTCCTCAAAGAAGGCCCCAGAGTGTGCCTGCACACCAGGATGTTGGTTCTCAGTGTGGGCCTCAGACCAACAGTTTCCACATCACCTGAGAATGTGTTAAAGATACTAATTCTTAGGTTCTACTTCAGATCTACTGAATTAAACACTCCAGGGGTGGAACGCAGCTGCTGCCAGTGTTTTAATAAGCCCTCCAGGGAGTTTTGATGAGTGCTCAAGTGTGAGAAAACTGTGCAAGAAAACAGTTGTTTTTTAGACGTGTGATTGTTCTTAACAACTTTCAAAGGCAATTGAATTGTCTGTCTGAGCATTCTGTTCTTGAGTTCTTTTGCTATTCATAGACTCTTCTCTGAATTAAGGGAGGAGAACCATAACTGAATGTTTGCTTACAGTGATGCTAAGAGACCAATCTGATGCCTATTGTCCTCACAGAAGAATGGTGCTTACTCAGATGTTGGGCCTGACAGGTATACTGATATCAGATGTGGAAATGGATCAGTCTGCAGCTGTCAAATGATCATAATAATTTCCAAATCTATTTCTTTTTTTCTCTTATTTAAGATGTATTGCAAATGAAATCTAATCCATATTCACCTAATTTAAATTTAAAATGACTCAAATGTTATGTTGGTAGGAGATGAGTGAGTCCCCAGGAAACCTTTTGAACCATGGAAACCTTTTTCTTCAAAACAGGAAGTTGCACTTTACCCAGTGCAAACAAAGTTTAGTGGCAAAAGGTCTGATTTGTATTTCACTCTCTAACCCCCAAACTCAGAATATATTTAATTTTCAAAAGCTATTTTCTCCTACACTCCCCAGTATCATTCATCACATATGCTGCCTTTCCTTCTGGTATAACACAACTTGTGAGAGCTCTAATCTTATTTCCATAATCATATTCACGGAATTCTCTGAATGCACTAGTTATACCTCAGTTTAATTCAGTTCAACAACCATTTATTGTTGTCTGTGCAAGGAAATGGAATTGCCTCTGGGGAGGGAGGAGGTGGAAAAATATTTCAGACATGAGTTGATTTCAGCTGAGAAATGACTGTCACACTAAGTATATTTTGGTTCTCATTTGTCCTCATTGTCTGAACATTAGGCATAGACATTATATTGGATTTCAGAAATTTACTGGTAATTCTAAAGGGGTTCACTGTATTTGGGAACAAGCAATCTAATTTGTGGCTAAAGGAGAAAGAAACAAAAGAAGAGAAAGAAGAAGAGAGAAAAAGGGTTGGTTTTGTGATAGAGTAACTAGAGCTGGAAAACAAAAGGAGAAATGGAGGTAGGGATAATTGCCACCTGGCTGGGCCAGAACAGAATACAGCGAGGGCCACTGTCTTAGTCACGGTTTCTATTCCTGCACAAACATCATGACCAAGAAGCAGTTGGGGAGGAAAGGGTTTATTCAGCTTACACTTTCACATTGCTGTTCATCACCAAAGGAAGTCAGGACTGGAACTCAAGCAGATCAGAAAGCAGGAGTAGATACAGAAGCCATGGAGGGATGTTCTTTACTGGCTTGCTTCTCCTGGCTTGCTCAGCCTGCTCTCTTATAGAACTCAAGACTACCAGCCCAGGGATGGCACCACCCACAAGGGGCCTTTCTCCCTTGATCACTAATTGAGAAAATGACTCACAGCTGGATCTCATGGAGGCATTTCCCCAACTGAAGCTCCTTTCTCTGTGATAACTCCAACCTGTGTCAACTTGACACAAAACTAGCCAGTACAGACACCATCTTGTATCCAACTCTTCTATGTGTGTTGCTAATGAACCACTTTCCACATACTCCAGTGCAAATTTCTCCTCAATGCAACGGTTCATTTACACAGCCAGGACTCAGTCTCCTGAGGTCTGGGACAGCTGCTATCTGCAGCATGTGGAATGGAGGCCCTGTCCTGATCTCCTTTTACACCTCCTTTCTCTCCTTCTTTGGCTGATGTAATGTGGAGTGCTGGAAGCATCATAAAGAAGTTAGTTTCCAATAATCCATTGAGACTTAGAAGCTTATAAACTTTTTTCACTGGTGTGTGTGTGGAGTGGGGGGAAGCAAGAAGATAGGCAATATAGAGGAAGAGGAAACGATTTGGAGAGGAAGTGAGTTGGTCTTAAAAATAAACAATAACTGAAGACAAAGTTCTCCTGAGCCCCAAGTGCAGGGTCAAGTCTAGTCTTCTTTTCTGGAAGTGAATCTTCTGGAGAAGCCTTCCTTTGACTGGATGACTTGAGAGAAAGGCCCTCCCTGTAATTCTATAGAGAAATAGGACCTATGGCCAGGAGAGTAGAATAATGTCAATGTGCTCAAAGCACTTCAGCAAGGCAATGTGGCATAATTTGGAGTATCATTGTATGACCTCTACTGTTCTCCATATCATGACAGGAGAAATATAAAAATGTTATTGTAGGGATTAGAATGAAGGTAAATGGTAGAGAATTTGACTATCATATATATATTATATATATGTCATTAATATATAATACATACTATTCCATCTATATATTTTATATTGATATATATACATATATATGGAGAGACAGCCAGACAGACAGAGACAGAAGAATAAATCTGTATCTGTAGGAAATACATGGTTGAGCAAAGCCAAGAAAATAATTAAAAACTGTGAAGTCTTTTTTTCCCTTCACACTGGTATTTTTCCCTATAACTCCACTACCTCCACACCCACTCTACATTTCTTATTTTAGATATTTTTTATTTATACTGAAAGAATACCCTAAAGCTTCTGTGTATTACATACGAATTAAGAGTCCATAAACTTAAAATACTACAGATCTGATTATTCACACTCTCTGTCAAGTAATTTTCTCAAGGACATACTTCAAAGTTCTCTATTGTGGGGATAGGTGGAGTCAAAGGAAAATCAATAATGATGGGTAGTACTTTATAAAACAAATGTGTGCTGTGAGCTATTTTACCACAGAGGTAGTGACCTGGGGAAACTGTGACTGGAGATAACAGTTGGATTTAAACTATTTTGTCTTTCAAGCCAAAGCCTTGGATGGGGGAATAAATTGTACTATTTATCCAGAGTAAAGTCAATTGCTTAGTGCTATCATTTGAAAGGATGGAATTAAGATATGTGTTCTTTGCTGAAAGTAGTTTGTAACAATCAAGTCTACTGTGCACTGGCAAAGAACCTACTGCAATTTTCATATAGGCACTTTGATTCCTCTAGAAATTTCATGATTTTTAAAATAAAGAATTACCAGATTTTAAATATTTTCCTGGAAGTATATGAAGTGAGAGCAACAAGTCTGGGTGTGTGAGCTAGGTGGTGAGAAAATTCTCATCCATTTCCCTTCCTAAAACTATAATAATTCTCAATAGATTCTACACACAAGGTATTTTTCATCATATTTACATTTTAGAAAAAAATATAAATTACTCTTGTCTCTGCTTTCTACATTGATAATTTGTGTAATGACCCAAAGAGGTAAGGCTCAGGAAAAAGTCTTCACTAACAGTAAACTAAGGATAATTAATAGCATTTTTTAAAGGAAGGGAAAGAAACCATTACCCAAAGGCTGAATAATTGAATTGTATGAAGTTGTTGAAGCTTTATTCTAGCCATAAATGCATTTGCAAGTAATTATCACCCACAGCATAAATAACTTTATAATATTCCACCTGAGTTAACATTAATAAGATTTGCAAAGCACCAAGGAAAACAAGCAATTAGGTGATTTTTTCATCCACAAAAAAGCTTCTTACTTTGCTAAAAATAATTCCATAATATTAGAAAGAATGAATTGACAAGAGATTGGCAATGGAGAGCCAATGAACAATTCCAGATGTGTCTGGGGACATGGTGTAGAAAGGCAGGCCATGTTCTGCAATACCTTTGCTCATACTTTCTCTACTTTTCTGAATAACATAAGTTTGGAATATACAGAAGGCCTGTAACTAGTATTATGTTTGAGACAATTGTTATAAGCTCCTCCTGAATTCTACCTGAAGCACACCTTTTAAAGAATCAAGTTTTCAAAAGGTCATCTGCCAAGAACTTCAACTTCATGATAGGACAAACCTCAAAAAAGCCCACATAATCCTGTGAAATATTCCCTTTAAAGCAGCAACATGGGTGCTAGAGTGATGGCTCAGTGGTTAAAAGTGTACAATGATCCTGCAGAGGACAAGAGTTCGGTTGTCACCACAATGATCAGTAGTTCACAAGTACTATAACACCAGCTCCATGGGCTTCACATCTGATTCCCTCTTTTGGCCTCCATGGGTACGTGCTTTCATTTGCATACATACAGACCAGTATGTAATCTGGACTGGTCTGAAATTTACTATGTATACCAGACAGGCTGCAAACTCACAAATTCTAACTGCCTCTGCCTCCCAAGTGCTGGGATTAAAGGCTTATGTCACTATGCGTGTCTTAATATATTCATAATTATTAAAATATAAATCATTTTTAAATGATATGAAATGGAAACATGAAGTAGTTTATAAACAATCTAAATATTATCATTCCATGGCTTTTAATTCAAATAAACTCATCTCCCTTCTTCCTAACAAAATTTCTTGCTGCTTTGCTGAATCTAATCAAATCATTATTGGGGATTCCTTTTTCTAGAATGATCAGAACATAGAACCAAACTTTCTAAAGCTCAAATCAAAAAGAATGTCAATATTTGAAGTGTTATATAGTGTCCTGTGTTTTTTGTTTCTTTGTTTGCTGGGGGGGGGGAGGACAGGGAGGGGGCAGGATGAAAACTTGACGTAACCTAGAACTATCTTGGGAAAGGAACCTCACTTGAAACAATGCTTCTATCATATTGCACTGCAGGCAAGCCTTTGGAGGTATTTTCCTTTTTTTTTTCTTTCTTTTTCTTTTTCTTTTTTATTTTTATTGGATATTTTCTTTATTTACATTTCAAATGTTTTCCCCGTTCCAAGTCTCCCCTTCAGAAATCCCCCATCCCATCCCTCATCCCCCTGCCTCTATGAGGGTGCTCCCCCACCCACCCACTCCTGTCCACACGCCCTGGCATTGCCGTACACTGGGACATTGAACACACTCAAACCCAAGGGCCTCTGCTCCTACTGATGTCCAGCAAGGCCATCCTCTGTCACATATGTGGCCCGCACCTTGGGTCCCTCCATGTGTACTCTTTGGTGGTGGTCCCCAGGAACTCCTAAGGGTCTGGTCTGTTAACACTGTTGATCCCTCCATGGGGATGTAAACCCCCTCAGCTCCTCCAGTCCATTCTCCAACTCCTCCATCTGGTACCCCTACCTCAAGCTCAGTCCAATGGTTGGCTGCAAGCTTCCACCTCTGTATTTCTCAGGCTCTGGCAAGAGCCTCTCAGGAAACAGCCATATCAGGCTTCCATTAGCAAGCACTTCCCAGCATCCACCATAATGTCTGGGTTTGGTGGCTGTATATGGGATGGATCCCCAGGTGAGGCAGTCTCTGGATGGCCTTTCCTCCAGTCTCTGCTTCACACGTTGTCTCCATATTTCCTCCTGTGAGTATTTTGTTCCCACTTCTAAAACTCACTGAAGCATCCACGTTTTGTTCTTCCTTCTTCTTGGGCTTCATATGGTTTGGGATTGAATCTTGGGTATTCTGAACTTTTGGGCTTGATCTGTTTATCAATGAGTACACACTGTGTTTGTTTCTTTGTGACTGAGTCACCTCACTCAGGATGGTATTCTCAAGTTGCATTCATTTGCCTTGCGAATTTCATGAAGCCATTGTTTTTATTTTTATTTTTCACCTTTTTAAAAGTTTCTTTCTTTTTAAAAAAATTTTATTAGATATTTTCTTTATATACATTTCAAATGCTATCCCGAAAGTTCCCTATACCCTCCCTCTGCCCTGCTCCCCTACCCACCCACTACTGCATCTTGGCTCTGGTGTTCCCCTGTACTGGGGCATATAAAGTTTGCAATGCCAAGGGGCCTCTCTTCCCAGTGATGGCCGACTAGGCCATCTTCTGCTACATATGGAGGTAGAGATACAAGCTCTGGGTGTACTGGTTAGTTCATATTGTTGTTCCACATATAGGGTTGCAGACCCCTTCAGCTCCTTGGGTACTTTCTCTAGCTTCTCCATTGGGGACACTGTGTTCCATCTTATAGATGACTGTGAGCATCCACTTCTATATTTGGCAGGCACTGGCATAGCCTTATACGAGACAGCTATAGCAGGGTCCCTTCAGCATAATCATTCTGGCATATGCAATAGTGTATGGGTTTGGTGGCTGATTATGGGTTGGACCCCCAGGTGGGGTAGTCTCTGGATAATCCATCATTTCGTCTTAGCTCCAAACTTTGTCTCTGTAACTCCTTTCATGGGTATTTTGTCCCCCATTCTAAGGAGGAATGAAGTATCCACCCAATGGCTTGTGCATTAAGATCAAGAATTGACAAATGGGACCTCATAAAATTGCAAAGCTTCTGTAAGGCAAAAGACACAGTCAATAAGACAAAAAGGCCACCAACAGATTGGAAAAGGATTTTTACCAATCCTAAATCTGATAGGGGACTAATAGCCAATATATACAAAGAGCTCAAGAAGCTGGACTCCAGAAATTCAATTAACCCCATTAAAAATGGGGTTCAGAGCTAAACAAAGAATTCTTAACTGAGGAATGCTGAATGGTTGAGAATCACCTGAAAAACTGTTCAATATCCTTAATCATCAGGGAAATGCAAATCAAAACAACCCTGAGATTCCACCTCACACCAGTCAGAATGGCTAAGATCAAAAATTCAGGTGACAGCAGATGCTGGCGAGGATGTGGAGAAAGAGGAACACTCCTCCACTGCTGGTGGAATTGCAAGCTTGTACAACCACTCTGGAAGTCAGTCTGGAGGTTCCTTAGAAAATTGGATATAATACTATCGGAAGATCCAGCAATACCTCTCCTGGGCATATACCCAGAAGAAGTTCCAACTGGTAATAAGAACATATGCTCCACTATGTTCATAGCAACCTTAGTTATAATAGCCAGGAGCTGGAAAGGGCCCAGATGTCCCTCAACAGAAGAATGGATGCAGAAAATGTGGTACATTTACACAATGGAGTACTACTCAGCTATTAAAAACAATGGATTTATGAAATTCTTGGACAAATGGATGTATCTGGAGGATATCATCCTTAGGTAACCCAATCACAAAAGAAGTCATTAGATATGCACTCACTGATAAGTGGATATTAGCCCAGAAACATAGGACACCCAAGATACAATTTGCAAAACACAAGAAAATCAGGGAGAGGGAAGAAGTCATTGTTTTTAATAGCTGACTATTAAAAACTAGTACATTGTGTAAATGTACCACATTTCTGTACCCATTGTTCTGTTGAGGGACATGTGTGTTCTTTCTAGCTTCTGGCTATAATAGATAAGGCTGCTATGAACATAGTGGAGCATGTGTCCTTATTACACGTTGGAGCATCTTCTGGGTATATGCCCAGGAGTGGTATAGCTGGATCCTCAGATAGTACTATGTCCAATTTTCCGAGGAACCACTAGACTGATTTTCAGAGTGGTTGTACCAGCTTGTAATCCCACAAGCAGTGGAGAAGTGTTCCTCTTTCTTCACATCCTTGCCAGTATCTGCTATCACCTGAGCTTTTTATCTTAGCCATTCTGACTGGTGTGAGGTGAAATCTCAGAGTTGTTTTGATTTGCATTTCCCTGATGACTAAGGATGTTGAACATTTATTTGGGTGTTTCTCAGCCTTTCGAATTTCCTCAGTTGAGAACTCTCTGTTTAGCTCTGTTCCCCATTTTTAAAATAAGGTTATTTGGTTCTCTGGAGTCTAACTTCTTAACTTCTTTATATATATTGGATATTCGCCCTCTAACAGATGTAGAATTGATAAAGATCCTTTCCCAATCTGTTGGTGGCCTTTTTGTCGTATTGACAGTGTCTTTTGCCTTACAGAAGCTCTGCAATTTAAGAGGTCCCATTTGTAGATTCTTGATCTTAGAGCATAAAACTTAGATCTAGAGAAAGAACCCAAGGAGCTAAAGGGATCTGCAACCCTATAGGTGGAACAACATTATGAACTAACCAGTACCCCGGAGCTCTTGACTCTAGCTGCATATGTATCAAAAGATGGCCTAGTCGGCCATCACTGAAAAGAGAGGCCCATTGGACACACAAACTTTATATGCCCCAGTACAGGGGAACGCCAGGGCCAAAAAGGGGGAGTGGGTGGGTAGGGGAGTGGGGGTGGGTGGGTATGGGGGACTTTTGGTATAGCATTGGAAATGTAAATGAGCTAAATACCTAATAAAAAATGGGAAAAAAAAGAAGTTCTTTGACTAAGGATTGATGTGGAAGGGCTCAGTACATTGTTGGGGATGCAACCCTCCCCCACCCATGCCTAGGCAAGTGGTCCTGGTGTATATGAGAAAGCAAACTGAGCAAGCCAGAAGGAGCTTACTGGCTTCATTCCGTGTGCAGCACTCTTCCAGATTCTCTGCTCCAGCTCTTTCTTCCAGGTTGCTGCTCTGACTCTCTTTCTCGTAGAAGCAGTAAAGTGATATATGTCCCTTTTTTCCAGGTTGTTCTCGATCATGGTGCTTTATTCACAGCAATATAAACCTAACTAAAAACACATATGATTTTTTCTTTCTTTCATTTATTTATTTTTGACAGAAGATCTGACTCTATGTCCCAGACTGGCATGGAACTCCCTATGCAGTCCACTTTTCTCTCAAATTCAACACAATTCTCCTGCCTCAGTCTTCTGAGTGCTTGAGCCACTATGCTGAGATACCCACAGTCCTCATAGATAGGAAACCAATGGACACATGTGTTGAAATGATTGAGGCTTCTAGCCTTCACCTAAGAGAGGTGAATTGCTAAGCTCTGATGCCGTGAAGAGAGCATCTCAGCCAGACTCAATGATAATTATCCCAGTGGTTTGTCTGAGGTGTGTGTGGGAAGTATTGCCCTAGTTCCTCTTAGGAATGTGGTCCTCTGATGAAAATATCCTATCTACTTCCTATCTAAGTCTGTTTGGAAATGCATACCTATCTCTAACGTTGTCCATATGCCTTTTCAAGATCTCTCAAGGAACTTGTTTGTTGTGTTAATGTTAGGCACTCTATGCTTATTATTTAAGAAAGCCTAATCAGCATAAGGCATCAAGTTCTTAGAGATTATTTTTTGTAACATACAAGGTACTGTCAAGCAGAATTATTTAGTTTGCATTTCTTTTATTTCATTTCCCAACTGCTAGGGATTGATTGTGTCCCGAATCCGCATGTTGAGGCCTCAATTTCTAATGAAATGGACTTTTGAGAGGCAATAAGTTCATGATGTGGGGGTTCTAGTTGCTGGGATTACTACCTTTATAAAGAGAGGCCTACAGGGCCTAGCAAACACAGAAGTGGATGCTCACAGTCAGCTATTGAATGGATCACAGGGCCCCCAATGGAGGAGTTAGAGAAAGCACCCAAGGTGCTAAAGGGATCTGCAACCCTATAGGTGGAACAACATTATGAACTAACCAGTACCCCGGAGCTCTTGTCTCTAGCTGCATATGTATCAAAAGATGGCCTAATAGGCCATCACTTGAAAGAGAGGCCCATTGGACTTGCAAACTTTATATGCCCCAGTACAGGGGAGCGTCAGGGCCAAAAAGGGGGAGTGGGTGGGTAGGGGAGTGGGGGGGTGGGTATGGGGGACTTTTGGTATAGCATCAGAAATGTAAATGAGCTAAATACCTAATAAAAATGGGAAAAAAAGAGAAGCCTAGGAGTCTCTCAATTATTTATTTATTTATTTATTTATATCACAAGGGGTTATAAAATGAAGATGGCTGTCTACAACCAGAAGATGAATTTCACTAGGACAGGACTTCCAAACCTCCAGAACTGTTAGAAATAAATAAATGCCTGTAGAATAAGTTTATAATGCATTGCCATCACAGACCAGATAGACTAAGGTACCATCTCAAAATTTCCATCACAACTGAGAAAGTATAGCAATACAAGCACAAATAATGCACAGGTATTTAATTATCAGGGTTTTTTTTCTGTATATTTTCTGTGTTTGACAGTTGTCGGGCAAACAGTTTTTCCTTGCTGCTCTCCAATAAGATGTTCTGTGTTCTTAAGAATTCTACCATAGAGGAAAGTGGTCCTAAACAGCATGATGATGCCCTTAAGTAGTAATACATTCTGCCCAGGAATCCAGTTATATTTCCCTGGATTGTTTACTCATCAAAGATCGTTTTATATCCCAACATTTCAGTCTCTTGGACCTATTAATATGGGTTACACACAGAGTCAGAATTTAACACTTTATATAAAAAGGGCATTTCTTCATGTTATTTTTATTCAAAGTTTTATAATTAGTATAGAAACAAATATGCATATTATACATTTTCAGCTACCAAACTATTTAATAGCATTGTCATTTGCATACATTTGTCCAGCTAGCTGTTTTCACACTCACTCCAAAGGCCTCATCACAAGGTATCAAAGAATACAAAAGCTGAAGATCTTGATTCTAGCTAACAGCATCCTGGCACCTCTAGGATATTCTTAGTAATATTCCATATACTGTTCTTTAAAAATTGCACTCAAAGGAAAATAGATTTAGGATTTTGTGGTTAGCAAAGAAAGTTAAAAAATGTTCCCTTGTATTTCATGAAGGAAAAGCTATGGCTATCTGGAAATACTTTTTTTCAACCCTTAATTCTCCTGTTATATTCTTATGTCCTTTTGAATGAGGAGTGTGGGTCTAATACTGCTGACTTGAAAGAGCTATAAGGAAATACTGAAGAAGAATGATGACTTTCTGAATTTTATATTAGTTAGTATTCTTTTTTTAAATGCATCCAAAGACACTGTTTCTCACCACTGTCATCCATGTGCATGATTTTAACAAATACCCACTGTTCCCAGTACCTTGCTTGACCTAGTTCACTCATGCTGTGTTTCTGAAGTATGAATTAGTACATTCCTCACATGTAAGCTTGTCCTTGCTCTCTCTATTTTAGCACCACGTTTCTCTACCCCCAACCTCTGCCTCGTCTCCAGAGAGCAAACATGAAATCTTGCTCTTTGAAATTTCCTATTCTTGGAGATCATGATGCTGGAGACAAAGGCATTTGATACATGCCTAAAGAACAGATGATGGTTAACACATTACTTCTTTATCAGCAAAATTCAGAGTCAACAGTAATCTATTAATACGCCATATCTGACAGGCTCTGTGAATGTTCCACTAGTAGTTGGCGAGCCTTAGGACTATGCCATGTGACATTGTCACACTTTTATCTTCATCTAGTTTAATCATACCCCAATTCTAATTTTAAATAAAATATTTGATTCCCTCTGCTGATGTCAACACCTAGCAATATTGAACCTTTATATTAGGGAGACAAGAGACAGCCCCAGAGGACAGGGTATGCATCATTATAGACAATGAACTCAGCAATATATGCTCATACTTCTTGGGTTTTCTGCAGACTCATTCACAGATATTGTCACATGATTATAGTTCAGGGGTCAAAGGGGAGCAGAGTTAGGCATCTGCTTTATTCATCTTTGTCTCAAAGAAGAACATAAGCTGTTATTTCTTTGATATTTTTGAAGGATATTTGAAGGTTTCTTCTTTCACAATAGGCCCATCATTTTTGCTGCTTTCTGTGCAGAATCTTGGCTTCTAGATAGAAAATCAAATCTATCAAAATTTTAAAAATTACAGTGTTTTGCATGGCTACTCAGGGTATAGCAACACAAACACACATCCCTGGCAGTGTCTGCAAACATTTCAGTACATCTAAGAGATTTTCACAGTTTTCTGGGGTGCTGATCAGTTAGAGAAGAACAGAGCAGGAGGGATGGTCGTGTTTCACCCCTTAACACACAGAATAATCACCCTCCCTCCACGAAAATATATCTGGGGAGCTGTGGGAAGATTTGCATACAAATATATTCTAAAGAGCTCTGAAATTATCCACATGAATTATTGCAGTATAAGTCATGTGTAAGAATAAAAAGTCTTACTACTAGGTACAAATTATGCTTGTGTTGTTGAGAAGCATGTTTTTGTACTCAGTGTGCCCACAGATCTGTGGATGGGTTGTCAGGATGTATCAGTGAGTGCCCTATTCAGATGTCTTTGCTTTGTCCTCTAAGCTCAACTCCGCTCCATCTCTTCCCAGCTCTCTGCCAGGACTCTGTAGGTCTAGACTATATCAACAGGGCTCCAAAGCCTCACACTGCCAATTGTGTTTGACCCATGAAGAACAGCTTCAGAAGGTCAGTGACAGAGGAAGCAAAGGCAATGTCATTATGCCACTGGCTATCTCTTTACAGCCTGGGAATGTGCCCTGATCATCTCTTCCTGAATATGTGACTTAGGCAACTTACTAGCCCCTTTCTAATTCTGAGACCCATTCCTTCTCCTCAACCCTCAGGCTAAGGCAAAAACAATTTGGCTGCTAGGAGTTACAAGGTATTGCTCTCTCCTTTGTGATTCCCCTGTGCCAACTCTGCAAATAAATCCTTCTGCATTATCCTCTCCTGCTTGTGTCAGCTGTTCCTCATTAGAACCCTGCTTGAGACATCCACATAATAGCATGTCTGGATTTTTCAGGGACACCTAGAAGACAGTATATATTGAGGCACATCAAGCTGCAAAATGAGCATGGAGTCTGGAAGCTAAGTTCTAGGTGGGGAGCAACAGGGAGGACTACTTACTTTTTTATAATTTGTAATCTACCGTTATCATAGTTCCTTTATTAACTACTGCAAGTGCATGCAGAGAAACGGTAAGATATTAAGCCAAGCAAATGGGACTAAGTTTCCTACTGCAGGACCCTTTCAGGAAACTTCCAAAACTGAGCTTGCAAAGCCCCTAGTTGATAGAAGTTCTTGTAAAGATACACTTTAATCCAGCTTTACTTTTAGGAAAGTAAGGGTTCTTTGGACGTATTTCCCCAAATCCCTTCTCAAAGATTTACTTATTATTTGTGCATGTGTGTGTGTGTGTGTGTGTGTGTGTGTGTGTGTCTTCTTAAGTTTATATGTACCACATGCATGCATGTGCCCACAGAGGTAAAACAGATTCATATTCCCTGAAACTGGAATTACGATGGTTGACATCACAATCAAGGATTTAAAAAAGATCATCTTGTGATCAAATCATGTTCAGATAGGACCATGTGTATTTCATCAAACTCTATCCACTCTAGCAGATCCTTAGGGAAATGGCAAACTAATAGTCTGTAAGACTTATTGTGGAGGTCTGCATAAAGAGAGAGATCAAGAGTTAATAGTTATTTTTGTAACTTAGGCTGTATAAGTGGTAATTCTGGGATAGAACAGATCAACATTTAATCTCTAAGAGAATGTTTTTCTTCCTGTCTCGCCTTCCAGCATTGGAATTCAGGAACTAGACACCTGCCTCTTATTTAAAAATATGTATATTGTGTCTAGGCTGATGAGAAAATATCCTGGGAGGAATTTCTAAAACTAGTACACAGTTATTATGTTGTCTCTTTGCTCCTGTACATAGACTATGCTGGGTAGGCTTTGTTATACTGCATATCCAATGTTTATACAAATATACATGTGATCCCTTGACTAAAAACCGTTTTCTAAAGAAGTAATTTTTTTTTCATTCTATGTGTGAATCTAGAGATCTGAAGTCCAGACATGATTGTGCCATGAAATACCTACCTGTCCCTTGGCAATTTGTCACCTGTCAGGGATATCTTATCTTAGTCTCTAAACTTTGTTGCCCTTATGAGGGGGTGGAAGTAGATAATAGCTACTGTTCTCTTCAATTAGGACAAAAACTCTCATATTTGAACATGAGAAGATGGAGGGTTCCTGTTATACTAAATTCTGCTAAAGTATATGTCTCCATATTTCCTCATAACTGCACAGTTAGTCAATACACAACAGTGAGGTGTGTGCTTTTGGAAAGCCCATCCACATTCAGGACAACAAAAGAGCTGACTTCAGAGGGCAGACACTATTTATCCTAACCTATCCCCAAATGATTCCCCAGGAAAAGAGATGTCTCATTTCTTCTCAACTGTTCTGCTACAAGACATACAATAGGCAACTGTGGAAGTTTGCTGCAATTGAATGTCCAGAAGGGTCAACACAGTTTGTCACTGCCAAAAATGCAGGTGAGCAGACTTAACACTACCAGAAATTTTGCGTTTCATCTAGCACTCAAAATCTATCAGATTCTCTTGAACCATGACATTAATTCTCACTTCTGTGAAGATGTTCGTTCAAGTTGGTGTCAGGAAAAGCACCAAGTTACCTTTCTCAGAATCCCCCAGATCCCTGCTGCGGTCTCTTCCCAGATCCCATTTGGACCTCTAAAATTTGCAAGTATTAATGGACATGTTGGCACCATCTGAACTCAAGCTGTGGGCTCTACCAAGGGGCCTGGTGTCTGTGATTTTTACTTTTTTTTTTACATGTAATCTGCCAACACATATACCCATAATGTAAATTTACTGGGTTTGGGTTTATAAATTGGGTGTTCTTGGCAACTCTGAGACCTGCAGGGAAATCACTCTGTCATTAACAACTCAGTTTATTTCATGAGCCATTAGTGAAAGAGAGGTGGTGGGGGTGGGGAGATGTAGCTCAACTTCTATTTTTCTTATGAGCTTCAGCTCAAGAAAGATACCTCCTTCAGAGACCTAGACCGCCCCCCCCCCCCTTCCATGGACAGTCACTCACCACGACTGTGAGAAAGCATCATGGGCTGTTTCCAGGCTGACTGGCAGCTATGACTTCATTCAGCTGCCTGCCTCACTGTCAGGCCAGACAGCTCCAGTCAGATGAACCGAGTAGCCAGAGACAGGGAGGAAGGCTCCTACAAACAAGCAGCTGGCCAGCAGCCAACCTGGTCGTCTCTCACTAGTGAATCAAGCTAAAGCTCCGCCTTGAAAAGAGGCTATCTTCAAAGGACATGAAAGGAGCTCAAGCATGAAATAAGACTTGTAGAGTGACAGGATTCTGTTTATGCAGTTGCTTTAATTAATATCCTTTCTGGAAGCCATTCTAGGATAGTTTATTGATGATTTTTTTTTATGTTAGAAGTTAAAATAAATGAAAAATAACTTTCCCTTTCAATAGAGAATGCAGAGTAAAATTAGGAAGTGTACAAAGTTAGCCATTATTCCAAGAATTTATTCTAACATTCTCCGATTCTAGCAGTGAGTACTATGGGGGGACATCATACCATATTCTACCCAAACTTCCTTGTTCTTATTGATTAGTTGGGCCTCTTTATTTGTTTATGTCTTAGGATCCCTGACTACATACAAATATTAAGCTTTGTAGAGATTTATTAGAATAATGTTCTTCATAGGCAGAAGACCTAAAAAACAAAGAAGTGTTATTTTTTTTTCCTTTGAGTGATTTTGCATTTTTAAATTACTGCAAAACTGTCTTAAAACAACAAAATGTTTTCAGTTTTGGGGGGTCAGAAATCTTGACAGGTGTTGTTGAATCCTCTGACTTGAGTGTTTCAGGAGGCTGACATCAAAGTGATATCTGAGCTGTAGTTTCATGTGAAGGCTTGATTGTAACACAGTCATTTTCCAAACTTTTTTACATGGCTGCTAGTAGAATGTAAGTCCTCATACGTTCTCTGATCCAGTGTTTCCAGTAATTGTTAGCTCTTAGATGCAAGCCTTTTTTAGTTCTCTGCCAAAGGGACCTCACCAGAGGGAAGTTTCTAACACTGCAGTTTGTCTTTTCCATGAAAAAGACTCCAAGAGAAGAAGAGAGCCTCTATTGGGTACCACAAATAAACAAGAAGTTGGTCTTTTGTGGCCTAATCTCAGAAGTAAAGTCTTGTTGACCTTTGCTGTAGTCTGATCATTAGTGCACCACCACTAAGTTCTTTTCCACTCAAGGAAGCGAACTCCACAAGGCAAGGACCACAGTGGGCATCTGAGAAGCTGGCCAACACAGATGTCTTGGGCATTTCATAAAATATAGTTTGAGGTTAAAAAAAAATTCCTTAGAAAAACCTACTAGAACTTGGAACATAAACATATGCTATTCCGATTGAACTAGACAACTTTAAGGTTCTAACTATTCCAACAATGTCACCCTTGCTCAAACTAGTTTTCAAATCATTTTGAAAAATTCTTTTGGCCTTGTACCAGTGCACATAAGTACAACACCAATTGGATTCAGTCGGTTATGAAAGAAGACATATAATTGGAACAGGGAATGCGGCAATGGGGGGGGCTCTCTGAGAGGAGTTGGAAGAAGGATGGGTGGAGGCTAATATGGTCAAAATATATTGCATATTTGTATGAAATTCTCAAAGAATGAATTAAATTTTTCTTTTTCTATGTCATTTGCAGTGTTGGTGACATATTATTTGTACTCAACTTCCTCTGCACTCAAAATTATGGTGCTTTTAGAAAAATTTCATTGAAGGTAAATTGGAATAGTAGAAAGAGTTAAGAGCCATTCAGATAAGATTTAGTGATCACAGTTGGTAAACTACCTTTAATCTTAGCTTTTGTAAACATGCAATAGAAACACTGCTTTCTTTATGTGGCTCATAAATTGGCCTAGAAGGCAGTGTCTGAAAAGGATTATTTTGATTTAACTTTCATTTGGATGCTTAGAATCTGATACTCATCTGAAAATTTCAGCCTGCACCGATCATCACCATGGCTTACATGTTTATGCTTTTTTTTCTCTGCAAATGATTTGCAGGGCAGATATAAAATAAAGGCCACAATGAGGCAGAAAGGAATACTGGAGATACCCAGAAGCCTCCAAATCTGGCCTGCAAAATGTCTACTCCCCGTCAAGTACAGACAGTGAACTTCTACAGCACCGCAGACTGGGATTATCATCTCTATGTACATCTAAGACCTGCTTTGTGTCTGCTATTGAAGCTGCATGAGGTTGGCAGGCCACCCTTGCCCCCTAAGACCTCTTCAGGACTGAGAAAAATCTGAGAATACTTAACAGCTACCACCTTTAATCTGGTAGGAAGGAGATGGGCAGAAAGAATTCCATCCCAGAAGTGAAAGGCTTAATTCTGAAGGACACATTCCAACACCCCACCCCACCCCACCCCCACGCACACACCAGCCCTTAGCCTTCAGGATTGTGAAGTACTTGTAAGTATAACGCTTCCGAGTTGTTCAATAAGTGTCTCTGATTTGTGATCTATATTTAAACTGCAGAACTCTGGTATCTTTCTTTTTCCTTGATGATTTTGAGACAGACTTTTGCTCTATAGGTTAAACTGGCCTGAAACTTGTGCTAATCCTCCTGTGTAAGCCATATCAGTCATCATACCTGGATAGAATTCTAAGTCTGTTTAGGAGGGGCTGTATTTGCCCATTTGTTTTGTGCCATCATGGAGCTTACACTAGAGCTTTGTGAGATATAGCTCAGTGGTACAGAACCTTGCCCTGAACTTTAATTTCTAGAAAGGTCCATAATCATAGCTTCAGGGATAGTCTGGGTGTTAGTTTTTCACTGGCCTCTCAATAGGTGATAAATGATCTTAATTTTATGTTCCCATTCTTTTGGCCACTTTCCCCAGCACTATATGTCATTCCCTTTCCTCAAACTTAAAGATTAAAACTGCTCACTATAATGCCTCTAATCCTGGCCCTCCTGGATTTAGAATGGCATGATTGCTCCATATTAAAGAAACCTTATTAAAGCTTAGAAGTAGAACTGTCTGTGCTCATAGCAATAAACTTCTGAGTACAGTATGCAATTGCCTTCATGAAAGTAAAATAATAGGATCAGATTCTTTAGCAAGTCTTATTTCTTGATTTCTTCCTGTACCATTTCACTGTAAGGATGAGCTCTTATACACTTCATGGACCAAAGTCTCATTTCTTAGTGGTGAAATGCCATATTGGTAACCTATAATGAACTATATCTCCCTATGCTTATGCCCTTCTGTAAAACCATCCCACAAAGACTAAGAGTTTATCTGAAATGCTTTGGCCAATAAGATCCAAGTATAATACATTGCAATCAGAGACCTAAATGCCTCTCACTGAAAATATTCTTTTAGAATATAAGGGAAGCCATTGCCATGCTGTAAGGAAGTTAGCATTCATTAATGAAGTCTGAGAAACCACATTCTTTTCTCTCTATGCCCTTGACTGTAGATGTTATATGACTTTCTGCTTGAATTCTGCCTTACCTTCCCAAAATAATGGACAGTAACCATGTTTCTATCTGTTGGAATATTCCACCCAGCAACAGAAATGAAAATAGAATAAATATTGTTTTCTTCATATACTTTTATTAGATATTTTCTTTATTTACATTTCAAATGTTATCCCCTTTTCTAGTTTCCCCTCCAAAAACCCCCATCCCTTCCCCCCCAACCCCTGCTCACCAACCCACCCACTCCTGCTTCCTGGCCCTGCCATTCCACTATACTGGGGCATAGAACTTTCACAGGACCAAGGACCTCTCCTCCCATTGATGACTGACTAGGCCATTCTCTGCTACATATGCCACTGGAGCCATGAGTCCCACCATGTGGTTTTTGTTTTTTTGTTTTGTTTTGTTTTGTTTTTGTTTGTTTTTTGGTTTTTGTTGTTGTTATTATTATTATTGTTGTTGTTGTTGTTGGTACTTTAGTTCCAGAGAACTCTGGAGGTACTAGTTATTGTTGTTCCTCCTATGAGGCTACAAACCCCTTCAGCTCCTTGGGTCCTTTCTCTAGCTCCTTCATTGGGGACCCTGTGCTCCATCCAATGGATGGCTTGTACTGTAAGATCAAGAAATAAAAAATGGGACCTCATAAAATTGCAAAGCTTCTGTAAGGCAAAGAACACTGTCAATGAGACAAAAAGGCATCCAACAGATTGGGAAAGGAGCTTCACCAATATTAAATCCAATAGAGGGCTAATACCCAAAATATACAAAGAACTCAAGAAGTTAGACTCCAGAAAACTAAATAACCCTATCAAAAGTGAGGTACAGAGCTAAACAAAGAATTCTCAACTGAGGAATACCAAATGACTGATAAGCACCTAAAAAATGTTCAACATCCTTAGTCATCAGGGAAATGTAACAACCCTGAGATTCCACCTCACACCAGTCAGAATGGCTAAGATCAAAAACTCAGGTGACAGCAGATGCTGGCAAGGATGTAGAGAAAGAGGAACACTCCTCCATTGATGGAAGATTGCAAGCTAGTACAACCACTCTGGAAATCAGTTTCATGATTCCTCGGAAAATTGGACATAATACTAATGGAGGATAAAGCAATACCACTCCTGGGCATATACCCAGAAGATACTCCAACATTTAATAAGAACACATACACCACTATGTTTATAGCAGCCTTATTTATGATAGCCAGAAGCTGGAAAAAACCCATATGTCCCTCAACAGAGGAATAGATACAGAAAATGTAGTACATTTACACAATAGAGTACTATGCAGCTATTAATAACAATGGATTTGTGAAATTCTTAGATAAATGGATGGATCTGAAGGATATTATCCTGAGTGAGGTAACCCAATGACAAAAGAACACACCTGATATGCACTCACTGATAAGTGGATATTAGCCCAGAAGCTCAGAATACCTGAGATACAATTTGCAAAACACATGAAACTCAAGAAGAAGGAAGACCAAAGCATGGATACTTTTATCCTTCTTAGAAGGGGGAACAAAATACCCATGGAAGGAGTTACAGAAACAAAGTGTGAAGCAGAGACTGAAGGAATGACCATCCATAGACTGCCCCACCTGGGGATCCATCCCATAAACAACCACCAAACCCAGACACTATTGCAGATGCCAACAAGAGCTTTCTGACAGGAGCCTGATATATCTGTCTCCTGAGAGGCTCTGCCAGTGCCTGACACATATAGAATAAATATTAAGTGTTTTTCCATTCAGAACATCTCTCTGCTATAAACATTATCATATGGCCCTTAGTTTGCTTTTTATTGTTGTGACAAACACCAATGACCAAAAGGAACTTCGAGAGGACAGGGTTTATTTCAGTTTACAATTTTAGTTCATCATGGAGAGAAGTCAGGGTAGGAACCCAAAGCAGGAATTTGGAGTCAGGAACTGAAGGAGAGACTGTAGAGGAGCACTGATTACTGGTTTGTTCTTTATGACATGCTTACCTGCTTTCATATGTACCCCATGACCACCTGCCTAGGAATGTCATCACTCACAGTCAGCTTGGACCTTCTACATCAATCATCATTCGAGAAAATACTCCTAAGACTGGCCCATAGGCCAATCTGGTGGAGGCATTTTCTAAATGGAGGTTCCTTTTCCCTAGATGTCAAGTTGACAACAAAACAAAACACACCCTATCTAATACAACAGGTAAACAAAGTAGGTATAAGTTTACTGGAAATAATTCCTGAGTCTATTTTTTGACAATATAATAATGTATTATATATACATATAGTTTTATATTATTAAAGATGAAACCAACTTTACATACTAATGAAAGGATGTGCTTGTTTATTTCTACATAAAGAATTAAATATTGGGGCTAGAGATATAGCTCAGTGAATGCTTACTGAGGATCTGAGTTTGATTCCCAGCACTCATGTAAAAAGTCATGGTCAAACAGGAAGCATTCAATTGCACTGTAGGACTTGAGGACATGGGCAGCGCAAAATACACAAGTTATATGTTCAGAAGCAAGGTTGTGTTGTGGTCACATGATGCAACATGGGAAGTGCTTCCAGAAATACACAGACTCACTAGACATTTGATTATTTTGCTCTTTGTATGTTCAGAAACTATTTACTGTTGTCAGATTTTTCGTGATCTCCACATTCCATTATATCACCCTAGACAGGATCACAATCCATTGTTTAAGAAGCCATAACTCAGAGAGTGAGATGGCTCAGTCAGTAAAGGTACCTGCCACAAAGCCTAAGAATATGACTGTGATGTCCTGAATCCAAATGATGAAAGAAGGGAACTAATTCCCACAAGTTGTCTTCTGACTTCCAGATGTGTTCTATCATACCTGAATACCCACCCTGACCTGCACACACAGTATATACACACAGACGCCATAACAATAGTAGTAGCAATGAATTTTTTTTTAAAGAAAGTAGCTACAGCCTAAGTGAAGTGAGACAAATCTGTGTTGGGTGCCTGGCCCAACCAAGTTTCCAGCTGAGTGCAGCCATATGCATGGCGATACAGAGAAAGTGGTCCAATAGACCCTGTGGACTCGGAAAACCTTAAGAAATTAACTAGTTATTGTTTTCATACTGAATTTAGAATGAATTGTTTCTTTTTGGTGGGAATACTGGGGATGGAACTCATGACCCCCTACTTGGTGCTGATAGTCTGGTTGCGGGGGATGGATAGATAGATGCATGGTTGGATGGATGAATGGATGGGTGGCTTTATATTGTTTTATTTTGGCCAATATTGTATGCCCTGTTTCACATTATAAATTAAAGGTGAGTTCACTTTGAGAAAAGTTTGTTCTTATTGAACAATAATGAAAAGCAGGGATAATTTTGATGCAGCATCTATTATTGCTCCCTAGGAAGCTGCACAAAAAAAGGTCCTTCATTCTTCAGGTCATTCCTTACTTGAACAAGCCTTTATTTCCCTTAGTATTCATGCACAGTCTTTGTATTTGTTTAGTATTTTTTTATAGTGCTGTGAATTGATTCGGGATCCTTTAATGCTGAGCTATGCTTCTGGCTACATTTAGTGTTTTCTATCATCTTACAGGTTCTTACAGAAATTCTCAACCTGAGTGTCATGACCCCTTAGGCAAATCTCTATCTCCAAAATATTTACATTGTTATTCATAACAGTAGCAAAATTACAATTGTAAAATAGGAACTAAAATAATTTTATGGTTGGAATCACTACAGCATTAGGAATATTGAGAGCCACTGAGTTAGAAGAAGTTTTCTGCTATTTTCTCAGTTTGCTCTTCTGGATCCCTGTTTCTCCTTTCTCCTTCCTTCTCTGTCCCCCAAAGCTGAACTCCATAGTACTTAGCACTTGAGCTCATCCCATCTCTATATTTTGCTTTGGTTAGGCAATGTGAAGCCCTGTCAGGAGGTCAAAAGGTTGTAGGACAGAAGCCAGGAAGTATATCCCACACCCACCTACTCTACCTTCCTATAAGCCACAAGTAAACCTTCTATCCATTTTATTTCTCTCCCTGTCTCTCTCTGTCTCTATATCTGTCTCTTTCTGTCTCTGTCTCTCTCTCTGTCTCTGTCTCTCTCTCTCTCCCTCTCTCTCTCTCTCTGCCTCTGCCTCCCTCTCTCCCTCCCTGTACTCCCCTCAATCTGGGTTCTAGTACCAGTGCCCTGCCTCAATTCTTTTTAAAACACCAGGGAGGAAAATGATGACTGCTTGCTCACCTGGGATGTATCACCAACCATGCTGGTTCAAATAGTTGTGTCCACAATTCTAGAAAGGGTCTTTTTCTCTTCCAGTTTACTAATACATACATACATAATTGTCAATACTATCTTCTCACCTACACATAGACAAGAGCTACTTGCTGGTTTGGGATCACTCTATCCAAAACCAAAAAAAACAAAAAACAAAAAACAACAACAAAAAAAACCAACAACAACAACAAAACCAAACAAACAAATGGTAAGGAGATAGAAGAATAAAATTAGCTACATCTTTGTAAGTCAAGCAATAAAGGTGTGCCTACTTCTGGGATGGAATGCCTAGAAGTGTGTGATTTATAGAAGATACACAATATGGATGGCTGAATTCTAGCTGTTTGAAAGAGTCTGCCCTTCCAACAAGCCACTGTGGCGAGGAATAGCATTTCTGGGCCAGGAAAAGCAGGGAATTAGAGGGGCCTAGGGTCCTTAGGAGCCTTGAGAAGTTGGGGCAGTGGAGGGTCTTGATAGCCATACAACAGTATAGTCATATTAACATCATGAGAGATTTTTCAAGTGTCTAAGTGGATGGACCTTCAACAATTGATAGAATATGGGGGACAGCTGGAACAATAGAGGATGCTGGGCCCTTTGCCAATATGGCTCTCAAGCTTTCAAGTCACTTTACATTTTATTTGACAAAGAGATGTGGTGAGATTCAGTGACTTGATGATTAGAGAACCACTTTGTACTGATATTGTTTCCCACTTGGAAACATTGATGATTTTACTCTAAAATTTCTTGCACACGAAACAAGATTCTGCCAACATACCAGGAATAATCTTGACTCTCCTGCAAGTCATAAGCTAATCTAGTCTAGGAGGGTATAAGTCATAACCTCATTTAAAAAAATCAGTGATATTATCAAGTCCAGCCGCAGTTGGATCACAGAAGAGAAGACAAGGTTAAAGGGCTGGAAATTCTGTTTGTTTTTCCTTTCTGTGCTTTTCATTTTAATAGACATAGTCACAGAACACAGAACTTGAACATGCATGATAAAATGATGAGGTAACCGAGAGACTAATACTTTTGCTGTATTATTTTTCATTCTCTACAAAGAAAGGAAGGGATTGTCTAAAAACACAAAATATTTTCAATAGAGATATTTCAAAATATGTCTCTAAAAATATGGCCACATCCTCCCAATGTATATCATGGCATAAATATGCGTAGGACTATCTATTATGAAGGTTGACTATCCAGTACCCTTGTCATTTCTCAACCATGTCTTGGGTTATGAGTCTTAAATTTTTTATACTACAAATTAGTGCTTCAAGGCTAGATGTAGAAAACAACACTAACTCTATAGTCACTTACATGACCATAGATCTGTATATACTTCATTTTGCTAAACGTTCACAGTAGTTCTGGGTGACAGTTATCATTCTTTGAATTTACAAGTAAGAGAATGAAGCACAACAAGGTTTTATAGGATGCTCATTGTATTACGGTCAGAAAACCACAAGGTGTGGCATTTAGCTTAAGGTCATGTTTTTATAAACTACTCCAAATTGGAAACAAAACCAAGAATGTATGCAGAACTATGAAAATGGAGTAATCAGCATTTTTAGGAAATTGATTCATGTAAACTTTTAAACATTTTATTTTGAAAAGAATCCTATTATCCTAATTTATTAATACTAACACCAACTCTATTAGTCTTGATAATGGTTTGTTGATTCCAGATTTTTTTTTCTCTCCAGTACTGGGGATGGAACCTAGGGCTTCATATAACTTAAACATAAACTTCCACTCAGCTAAACTCCCAGGCCCATCCAGCTTAATTAGGAGTAAAAAGAGTGAATCCAGGGGAGCAGTGTCTCATTCCATCACTCTCTCTATCCTGTTGTCATTGCTGGTGGCTTTTAGAAGGACTTTGCACATGTCAGTTTTGCAAAGTGATTTCAGTGCCTTTGCAACAAAGACTTCCTATCAAAATCTACAGGGAAAAGTGTTTATAGATTCATACAGTTCTTCCAAAACATGTGCCATGAATTCCAAGATAAAACCCCCTCTTCTTGCTGAAAAAGTCATATGGATAAAATTTTAAGATGCTAATTTTTGTTGAATGTGAAAATAAATAAACTCTCAGCATGCTGTGAGTACGGTTGAGTTTTCTCATCTACCTCTCAGAGCCAGAATTGTTCTAACTTACTCTCTACTCATCATGTGGATAGAGCTTTCTCTTTCTTGTCTGACTTTCCTTAAAGGAACACAAATACTAATCCCAGGGCAGTAGAGAAATAACCCCTTATGCTCGGGGCATGAATGTGTGTGAGATCAATAAGGAATGAGGTGAAAAAAAAAAAAAGAAAAGAAAAAGAAATGGTCAAATGACCGAAAATGGCAAAGTGTCATATGTTAAACCTAGTTCATCCTCGGTCTATTTCTTATTCCCTATGTAATCTTTGCCATGGAAACTGGGTCACCAAGGCAAGATAGATGGTGAATGTACTATTTATCTCTATAAATCTACTTGTTATGCTGGGGCTGGAACCTGGGACCTTCCAAAGTGCTCAGCAAATGCTCTTCCATAGAATGATATTCCCAGCCCATCTCTGGTAGCATTTTCAGCAAGTTTCTGATTATTTTGCATAGGGTGAATCTGCTTCTGAAAAGGAAATGCTAGTTTCTCCTGAATAACCTCGAGGAGGCTTAAGCAAAGATTTATTTATTCATGTAAATCAAATCGCAGGTGTGAAACTGAAGCTGTCAGAGTCTAGGTGTGTGTTAATGAACATTAATGTCTGTGGAAAACAGTGCCAGTTTATTTTTTTTAACATAGCTTTGACTTGAAAAACGACCGATGTGAGAAAACTCACAGGATGTTGGCATGTGTGAAGATGGCAGGATTCACAGCTGAAGGAGACCAGGGAGACGAGACGAAATGCTGGCATTTGTACCCTGCTGCTTATCTCCAGCCCACTTTCAGCTTAAGAGCAGCTGCCAGTGGATGATAGAGAACACCATGAGAAGCAGGTAAAAAGAATTAAAGTCACATCACAGATCTATAACAGTGTCCTTTGGACCAGTGTCCATTGATGTGTTGAAAATGATTAACAACTAGCATTCCAGGAAATAAAAACCCTGCCAGTTTCTGTAGTGTAAGTGTTCCTCTCACCATAACCAATTTCTAGATACTACCCTGACCTCAATGAAGATAAGATTTGAAAGAAATGGAAAGCTGGTGTACACACCTAAGTGTAGCCCTCCCCTCATAGTTCTACTTCAATGGGACATACTTCTGGATGATAGAAAACTAATTTCTTTTCCCTAGATCAGGTTAGTCTTTGCGTTTTGCTTACACTGCTTGCTCTATGACAAACACTTCCCTCATCTAGATATACCTTGGTCATCATTTAGACCAGCACAGTAGTGTTCCTTAGCTACCAAATCAAAGTTAGAAAAGTTTCCCTCTTACAGCTCTGGATACCTCCTAAGGCTTTGGTATGGTCTGAGTATGTCTTCCAGTGATCATGTATTGAAATATAATCCCTGGTTTCAGTTATTAAGAGGGTAGAAAATTAATTGACCTGTGTGTCCAAAGAGAGATTAGAGAACACACACACACACACACACACACACACACATACACACACACACACACACACACACACAAGTATATGTGCATGTATGCACACAGTAATATTACCTGTCTCTCACCATGTAAAACATTGTATCACATTGGGACACTGGAAGCAAGAGTTCCATGGGTATATTAACCCTGGACCCCCATAATCATGGACCAAAATAAACCTCCTTTCTTTCTGACCCATCCAGTGTGTGGTAATGTGTTATTGGCAACATAAAATGGACCATCATACTGTCCAATTAGCATTGTGTCTTTAAAAGTATTTTTACACTTCTAGGGACCTCATGAGAGCAAAGAGTGGGTCCTACCTCTGATATTATACACTGTGTCTAGTACAGAGCAGGAGTAAATAACCACAATTTGCTGACTGAAACAATGGGGGAGGGAAAAAAATCACAGACACAGAAAAATTAGATGACTTGTAACCAAAGTGATAAAACAAAATTAGCACATTTCACACCGCAACAGTGTTTTTGTGACTTCATCAACTGCTTCACTGTGTTTCTCAGTAGATGCAGCTTATGGATGGTGACTCAAAGTCATCTAATTTTTCTCTTGCAAAGGGAGGGGAGTTATTAATAGGGAGCCAGTGGATTTGATGCAAAAGGGGAAACATGTTCAACATTTTTCTTGGTAGTTGTCTCTTAGGATTTAATAAATATTCACTAATACTGATCATTTGCTCTTTCTCATATGTTTATCAAGTTACCTATTTACTCAGAAAAAATATTTTCTAATCCATAAGCATATCATTCAAGAATACCATGTATGTAAAAACAATGAGTTAGCCATTTCTTACCTGTCTCTTTGCCTGCCTGTTCTGGCAGCTGCTCCAGTGAGTAAGCGCAGTGACTGAAGGTGAAGGGGTTACCTGGCAGAACTCTTTTCAGAGATTATTATGTGCATTTTTGTTAACCTCATCTCCTCTTTGCTCCTCTTTGCTTGTCTCTTTCTGGGACATCACCTCATCTTGGTGTATTCTCCCATCCTCCTGCATCTCTTTGTGAGCTCCAAATGCCTTCTTCACAGCAGTCACACACTGACCCCAGGGAAACAGAAGGTAAACTAATGCAAACTAGAAAACCACTCTAATTAACCTCTAGAGTCCTCTAACAAGCCTGGAATGCTTCCAATCTCCAGTTACCTTCACAAGATGCTTCCAAGTGTGCTGCTCCCTGAACCCTGGTATTCTAAATCATTAGAGAACAAAACATGTAATTTGAAGTGTTTTCTTTAATTGCTTATTCTGAAAAATCTTTGTTTCCATCTAAGTGTATGATTTCTTCTCATAGTTTCCCCACAAAAGCATTCCACTAAAGGAGATGAAGAGATGGCTTAGCAATTAAGAGTGCAAATTGCTCTTGCAGAGGACCCAAGTTCCATTCCTAGCACCCAGATGACTCACAATTGTCTGTAACTCCAGCTCCAGGAGGATCTGATGCCTCTGGCTTCCTAGGGCAGCTGCACTTAAATACAAACCCACCCCACTTCCACAAGTTAAAAATAGTTCTTCTTTTAAAAACCCATTCAAATAATTCCAGCATAACTCCAATTAAAACATGCTATGGAAGATGTGGACTAACCTAGAAATCTGACTACCTGTTAAGAATGGAATATGAAATGACTTCATGGCTTGTTGTCAGCCAATGGGCTTTCAGACAGTGGGCTCTTGGGGTTTCTGGTCTAATCAATAGAGAGAATCCTTGATGAATTCCTAATAGGATGTCATTATTGCAAATTGGTAAAGGTAGCATGTGTGGCCTAGCTGGAGGATGTAGATCAATGGAGTGTGCTCTGGAAAGTGAATCTTGTCCCCTTCCTCTTCTTTTCTCTTTCACATTCTGGCAACCATGAAATAGGTAGCATTGCCACCATGATGTTCAACCTTGTCTCCTACCTAAAGTAATGGAGTCAACCAAGCATATGCCAAGAACTCTGAACCCAAGAACCAAAATACATCTTTCAGATTTTAAATATGTGTTTTAGTGACAAGAAGTTGACACTCAAGCTCAACACTATTGTTTCTATAAGGGCATAAGCCATAGCTTGCTTGTAAATGTGGAATTATTTATGGGATTAAGTAGCTGTATATTCTTTGTTACTTGCTGTCTTCTTCTTCTTCTTCTTCTTCTTCTTCTTCTTCTTCTTCTTCTTCTTCTTCTTCTTCTTCTTTGGAATTTCCTTTTATTTTTTTATTGGACTTTTATGTATTTACATTTCAAATATTAGCCCCTTTCCCAGTTTCCCCTCCAGAACCCTCTCTCCAGTGCCCCCTCCCCCTGCTTCTATGAGAATGTTCCTCCTTTCACCCACCTACTCCCACCTTACCAACCTGGCATTCCCTTACACTGGGGCATAGAGCCTTCACGGGATGAAGGGCCTCTCCTTCCATTGATACCAGATAAGGCCATCCTCTGCTACATATGCAGCTGGAGCCATGGGTCTCTCCATGCGTACTCTTTGGTTGGTGGTTTAGTCCCTGGAAGCTCTAGAGGAGTCTGGTTGGTTGATATTGTTGCTTTTCCTATTGGGTTGCAAATCCCTTCAGTTCCTTCAGTCCTTTCTCTAACTCCTCCATTGGGGACCCATGCTAAGTCCAATGATTGGCTGTGAGCATCTGCATCATTTTTTGTCAGGATCTGGCAGAGCCTCTCAGAAGAAAGCTATAACAGGCTCATGTCAGCAAACACTTCTTGGCATCTACAATAGTGTCTGGGTTTGGTGTCTGTATATGGGATGGATCCCCAAGTGGGGCAGTTTCTGGATGGCCTTTCTTTCAGTCTGTGGTCCATACTTTGTCCCTGTATTTCCTTTAGACAGGAGCCCTTGTGGGTTAAGAATTTGGCAGTGAGTGGGTTCTTTTAACTATAAGGGAATTCCTCAAAGTCACCTACATAACAACAAATGTACACTAGAGAATTGACTTTGCTCAATTTTGCTATAAAGAAAGAACCCTTTGTTTTGCATGTATGCCCACTGCTGTGAACTCCAGGACAAGATTCTGGCAATTCTGTGGCTACACCCTCATAATCCCATAGGGGCTCAATTGGATTATGACATTTAATGTGGGTTCTGGAGCTCTAAACTCAGGTAGTCAGTCTTGTATGACAAGTGCTTTACCCACAAAGCCATCTCTCCAGACCCCTTTTATCTTTTGTAAGATGTTCTCTTCAAAATGTGTTTAGGACAAATATATTGGGGCATAACAGGATGTTTATTTTGCTGAAAATCAGTGTATTAATCCTAGACATAAAGTTTAGCTACATTGCTGAAGCAAATATATTTCTGAACTTTTCCAGACTTGGATGGCAAGTACCACAAGGCCTCCACACAAAGCCACCATGAATACTATTCATGGAAAGAGCCAGATTGTTGAAAGGGGACCTGCCCTTTCAAAGTCCAAACTCAGTTCAACTGTTTCTTAGCTGGAAACTTTTAAATTTTATTTTAATACTCCTCCTAGTTCAGAAATAAGTCCCTTATGCTTACAAATACATAGCTAGTGTGTAAAGACGTAAATTAGTGACTGGTAAGGATATCTTTACAAGATGTGGAATCTTGGGTGTCTTTTTTCATGGCTGTTTTGTAGGGAATAAACAAACTTTTCCTTAGACTAGAAACCAGATTTGAAAGCTAAAGGCCTGGGTTGGATGGAAATTTGGTAAAAGCTCTTAGAAATCCCTAGGTATTGGGCAGAACTGTTAAATACAACTGAGCAAGTAATTCAGAGTGCATGGCCAATGGAGAAAGTAGAAGCTCAAATCCAGGCTGCTGTCTTCTGCCCCCACAGAAGACCCTTTTATAAAATTCCAAACTATCTCAGTTAATCCCTATCCTGTGTGGCGGGCTTTGCAATGGTGGGAGAAGCACCGGAATAAAAGAACCAGGCAAGATCTTACTCATTGGCACATCAGAACCCAAACCTCAACAGAGTTCATGACAAGACATATAGGCTATAAGTTAAGGAGATAAGATGCCAAGCCCCAGGTCAAAGGACAATTCTGGGAAGCTTGTGCCACTACCTATGTTTATTTCTTTTGGTTTTTCCTTAGAACTCGACAAAGTATTCCAAAAAAAGTTCTAGTCTGCCTAAGTTGATTGTGTTTAAGAGAACCATAGAGAAGGTTTTATTTGGTGCTTGGGTCACAAAGTCATCTGCCTCCCAGGCCCAGAAAGGTGATAATTGAAAGGAATCAGAACTGCCCAGCTTCATCCCCACTAGCTCTCAGAGTTTAGCCTAGTTAAGAATCCATTGGATCCTGGGGGAAGTTAGTAGAATTTCTCATGTCCCTTTGAAGGAAATGCTAAGGACCCTCTAGCTAACCCCGTAATTGGTTCTCTTTGAGAGAACAAACAGAGAGATTCCAGAAAAAGAAGACTAAAAATACAACCTTCTGTTTTTCCTGATGATTTTCAAGGAATTCCATAATGTGGCACTTTCATCTTGCCTCTGAAAAGGAAAATGGAGAGTTCACTATGGCAACAATGTGGGTAGGAAGCCATCTGTTTGTAGGCCTTCCCTTCCTGAAGTTGTGAAAATTTTCTGCCCTCTCTAGAACTGTTGAGACTTCCAGCAGAGCCTGAAACCTTTGTGCAGCTGGCAAGCAAGTGAACAGAGGCAACTGTTGATTCTTTCAGCCCTAAAAGTGAGGAATTGCTTTTTTTCATTCACCAAGGGAAAAGGCTAGCCTTGTATTAACACAAGGGATGGGCATCTAAGAATGTTCAGGAATTTCAGGGATGAAGCTGAGCTGCCTATTTTGTCAAAAACACCTTCTGTGGCCAAGGTACAAATTCCCTGGCGTCAGCCAAAACTGCCTTTAGTGTTCAGGATGTTGCTCTGAGACCAGAGAAAGAACAATGCATGGCACTGTGTGGACAGTCTGCTTAGTGTGCACTGTGGCCCATAGAAATCCCAGAGCTCTTCCACTACTGGCATTTTTCTGTTTATTTAATGTTAATATTGAAAAATATTCATTGTGTTGAAGCACATAGAGTGCAAAACTCACCCCACTAACCATGGTTGCATGGACAACTCGGTGACACACATACTTTCAGATCAGTACACAACCAACCTCCAGAATCCTTCTCATGATGCAAAACTCCATTTCTTTGCCCATTCAATGAGAGCAGCAGAGTCCATCCCTCATCCTACGACTAAAGTTTGACATTCTTCTACTGAGCCGTATGAAGGTCTTTAAAGTACTTAATTCTGCAAAAGTTATTGCTTCATGACTGGCTTATTTTTTTTTTTAACACAATGCCTTTAGGAGCCATCCACTGGCAGTACATGTGTTGAATTTTCCTTCTCTATTTAAAAGGCTTTTAAAAATACTCCATTCACAAAAGAACACACATGGCATGAACTCACTGATAAGTGGATATCAGCCCTGAAGCTTGGAATACTCATGATACAATTCACCACATGAAACTCAAGAAGAAGGAAGACCAAAGTGTGGAAACTTCAATTCTTCTTAGAAGGGGGAACAAAATACCCATGGAAGGAGTTACAGAGACAAAGTGTGGAGCAGGAACTGAAGGAATGACCATTCATAGACGGCTCCACCTGGGGATCCATCCCATATACAATCACCAAACCCAGACACTTTTGTGGATGCCAACAAGTGCTTACTGACAGAAGTCTGTTATAGCTGTCTCCAGAGAGGCTCCACCAGTGCCTGACAAATACAGAGGTGTATCCTCACAGCCTACCATTGGACTGAGCACAGGGTCCCCAATGAAGGAGTTAGAGAAAGGACTGAAGGAGCTGAATGGGTTTGCAGCCCCATAGGAGGAACAACAATATGAACTAACCAGTACCCCCAGAGCTCCCAGGGACTAAATAACCAACCGAAGAGTATACATGGTGAGACTCATGGCTCCAGCTGCATATGTAACAGAGGGTGGTCTAGTCAGTCATCAATGGTAGGAGAGGCCCTTGGTCCTGTGAAGGCTCTATGCCCTAGTGTAGGGGAATGCCAGGGCCAGGGTAATGCCAGGTGATGGTAAGTTGGTCACTAGGGGGAGGGGGGATCAGATAGGGGGTTTTCAGAGGGGAAACCAGGAAAGGGGACAGCATTTGAAATTTTAATAAAATATCTAGTAAAAAATACTCCATTGTATGTATATACCATGTTTTTGTTGTCTCCACATGGAAATGAATATTTATGTTGCTTCTATAGTTGGGCAAATGTAAAAAAAATGCTTTTATGAACATGAATGAAAAAAACATCTGTTTGGGGATCAGCTTTCAATTCTTTTGATTATATACCTGCAAGTGGAATTGTATGGTCATATGGTAAATCTACTTTTAAATTTTTGGTTTTGAGGAACTCACTAACCTATGTTTTATAGAAATAGGACACCTGGGAGAAGAAATTATTCTCATCAAACTTGATGACAGTTTTGAACTGAAAACATTTTAAAAGTCTTCACAGTAGTATAGATCAACATAGTCCCCATACCCTGCCCCCAGGTGTGCTTCAGAGTAGTTTTTACTGAGACTATCTACTGAGTATAAGATCATTGTAATCCTGGTGACTTCAAATGGTTTTGCACCCTCACTCAATCAAGTGATTGATTTCATCTTAATATCACAAAAGATTTCTCTCCCACATGACTATGATGATTATCACTTTGTGTCAGTGTAGGGAATGAAGGACAGGACACTTTAATGGCTTCCCTGAAAAGATCCTGAGTAGTGACGGCTAAGGTGGAAAGCTAAGAATGCATGTCTTCTCAATGCCCTGTTGAGGCCCCTTGGTTTTGAGAAGTGCTGTGATACCAGGAGGGCCACAGCTTTTCTAAGCTGCTCTGGGAGGGACTGACAGATTAGTGAGCTGCAACTGCAGAGAACCAGCAGAATCTGGCACTGGGCTACCCTACCTAGGGCAGTAGAGCCTGACCTTGGATGGAAGATTAAAACCTTAGGCAAGGCTCTCTTCACAGGATAGAAGTAAGAAAGGAGAAACGTTCTGAATGCTAATATGAAGAAATTGGAAAACAAACCAACTTCGGTTCCACAAACCATGTTTCTGACATCCTGCTTCCTCAGTTAAAATGAGTGTGTGAGACTTCACAGGAGACCTTCCAGACAATGAAAAGCTGTGGGTGCATCTTGGCTTATAGACACATTCCAGTCTGGGAGAAGTAAACATGGCGATATGGATCAGCCAGGCAGCCAAACAGCTCCAGGGCCCATGAGCACAGACCCTGGATCTAATAAAACAGTCTTCATCCTGTCAGTTGAGGGGATATGCTTCCTAAGGGAGTCTGTAAAATTCCTTTGACTTGCCTGCAACAACCTTATATTCCAGAGTTTGCATTTTCTAGATTGTTCAACAGGGAGAAAAAAACTCTATGCCCATCTACATTAACATTTGCTTATTTTCCTGTGATGTGATGGTAATTTACAGTGATGCAAGGAAGAATATGCACTACTTTCTCACGAAACAAGGCATAAACAGAGCTGTTAATCTTTTCAAGGAAGCATGTTGTTCTTTCCTTCTCTTATATGTCTCTGAAAAAGGCTCAGCCCAGTTGGGATCATGTGGGCTCAATAAAAATTACAGACCCAATAGACCTTGTCCTTGAGTAGCCATACTCACATTAGAGAGGGAGGAAAACCAGATGGACTCATCTAGAGTTTTCCTTCTTGACACATGCAAACAAGAGAATGTTTCAAAGAATTAATTTTTATAAGGGCTACAGTGATTCAATTACTTTTGGTCCATATACCACCTGGAAATGGGCTACAGGTATGTCCCAGTACAGCAACACTTTTCTAGCACATGTAAGGCCCTGTGTTCCAGCTCAGCACTGCAAATACAAAAAATTTACCCATAAAAGCCATAAAAGATAGACTTCAATAGGAGAGCTTTTGATTTTTAAGATTTTGGAGTAAGTTTCTCTGAACATGAGAGAAGCCCAACAGAGCTGTCTTTAAGCATTAGCAACAGTAGTAGATTAAGGCCTTACAGTCTATGGTGACCATGAAAGAGGATGTGAGGTGGCTCTGTCAGCTGAGGCTATAAATAACTGGAGGCACAGACATTGCACTACCTCCCCAGTGATTCATCCCCCAAGGCCTCTGTGGTGGCACTGTCCCAGTCCTGTTGGCACATCTCTTTAAGCTGCAGGTCTTTTCCTGTGTGGTTTTAATCTACTTCAGGGTTGCCTGGGGCTTATTTTAACCTCCTTTTATGTTAGTATAAGTTCTGTGATTACAATGAAGGGAGAGGGCAGTCTAGTTTGTCTCGGGGTTTAAAGCATCCTGCTTTCCAGTCTCCCTTAGTTTTAAGGTCACGTTCTACCACGAATCACATCCTAAAAGCCTAACCGAAGAGCTCCAAATCTTATTTGTTGTGAAAATTTTGCACAGGCCATTAGCTAACTCTCCATAAAGTAGTAAATCTGCAGCCACAAATTGTGAAGCTAGTATGTCTCCCTCTATAAAATCCTCTAGCAAAATGCACAGGCATATGTGACAAGTATAACATTTGTCACAATCCCAGAATACATTATTAATTGCTTCCCAGCTTTGGGTAATCCCTTTTTTATATATTTATTTTTTAATTGAAGTTGAAAGAAAAAAGGAAAGGGCATTCTGGAAAAACTATATGATGGGACCAGATGTGGTGGCATGAACCTGTAATCTCAACACTTCGTAGGTGGTAGGGCCCATCTTCAGCTACATAGTGAGATTCAGGCCAGCCTAATCTCATGTGTGAAACCCTGTCTTAATACAAAAGTAGTAATCCAAAGGTCCATGATGACGCATATGGAGTTAGAAAAGCTTGAAAAAATCCTGATATGTCTCTAGATGTATTTTGCTTATGACTAGGAATGTAGCTCATGGTAGATGCTTAGGCAGCATATGTGCTTGATCTCCAACACCTGAATGAATGAATGAAATGCATTTCAATTTCCTTTTGTTATTCTTGTATTAAAAAGCAGCCCTCCTTGGGTGACCCCATAGGAAGACCAGCAGTCTAAACTAACTAGACCCCTACGATCTCTCAGACATGCCACCAATCAGGCAGCATACACTAGCTGATACTAGGCCACTGACACATATACAGCAAACGACAGCCTGATCTGGCCTCAATGAGAGAAGATGCACCTAACCCTAGAGCATCTTGAGACCACAGGGAGTGGTGAGGCCTGGTGGGGTGGGGGTGGGGGACATTCTCTTGGAGACAGGAAAGGAGGAATGGGATGAGGAACTGTGGGAGGGTGGACTGGGAGTGGGATAACGACTGGATTGTAAAAACCGATTAAAGATAATTAAGAAAAAAAAAAGCTCCCCTCCTTTTTTGGTGATTTTATTTTATTTTATTTGATGTTGACAAGGTTCAAAAAGAAAGACGATCTCTTTTTATTGCACTCTGATTCATAGCATTTGGAAGATACTACTTTTCTTTCTCTCTCTCTGTTTTTTATTTACAAATTCACTAGAGTAAATCTATCAAAGACATCTCTCAAATAGTTCACATGATTGTTCGGAACAATTCTGTATGTGTGGATACTGGAGCCAGGGCTCTTGACTTGCTCAGCATGCTTTCTGTATCTGAGCTATGCCCTTACCTCCTTTGAAATGTTTTTAAAAACAAATTTGCTCCTTTAGTGTCAACTGAACTTGCAATGATTCAGTCAACATTCATTATAGTTTGAGACAGAATTTTGCTACTTTCTCATGCAGACCTCAAACTTGCCACCCTCCTGCCCCAGTCTCCCAAGTAACTGGGATTATATGCATGTTCCATAAGGCCCACTAGTATTTTTTTTATCAAATGGTGTGCATTAGTCTTTTAAAATTTATTTATTTATTCACTTTACATACAGATTGCACCCCACCCAATCCTTCTTCTCCTTCACGTCCCACCCTTTCATATCCCTCTTCCTATTACCCCCTCCCTTTAAAAAATACCTATACTATTAAAGACTTAGTAGTTTACTATCACAGGAAATCCTAACCGTTGCAAAATCTGCTTCATTGTGGTGCTTTGGAACTGAATCTATGATATCTCTAAGGTACCCCTTCCCACCTAAAGCATTTTCTACATCTCTGGCTTGATTTAAAAAAAATCCTTGGAGCTATGAGTGACTTAAGAGTGACTGACTTGTGAGTAAGCTGTAAGTACCTTCTCTAGTGCTCCTACAGTACTGTGGCAAGCAAGAACTGAATTCTCCTCCAGGAGCAGAACACAGGCTCGCCCATGGGATTTGCACATTAGTGCTGCTCAGTTTATTCCCACAGGCCATAGCTCTCAGTGTTCTTATTGTCTCTTCTAATCAACTCTGTTCTAGGCCAAGATAACTTTTATTGAGCCAGCCAAAGTCACTTTCCAAGAAGAAAATCTCATGGAAGATAATTCTAACAATTTGGGTGCTCTCTCTCTCTCTCTCTCTCTCTCTCTCTCTCTCTCTCTCTCGAACTATGTGAAGCTATTAGTGACCTGAGTCCCCCAAATGGGAATCAAAATAACTAACTTGTCAGGGAAGAGAGCCTGACTGGGGTCAATAGGTTCCTTAGATTTTAGCTCCTTAAGTGCTCTGTGTCTTTTTGTGTCCTGTGCCAATTACTACCTCATGGTATGTGTCTCATGTGTAGAAAACACTCATAAATCTACCTGAAAACCAAAACCTGTCATGACCATTTGACTATAGGAAAAATCAACTTGATTATGTGGTATTGTGACCCAGGGAGATTTTTTTTTTTTTTACTTTCCTCTCTGCTGCCTGGCCTAACTGTGCTGCTCATGAAGTCTGCCCCTCTGCCTCTCTATCTTAAAATTGTAGGACTCAGGGCTTGCCTCTATCTGCTCATGGGTCAGAGAGGAAAAGGTAGGGAGGAGGAAGAGTTTTCCTTTAATTACTGATTATTTGCTTATTAAATTATTCCCTCATCAAAACCAGCTAGATTCAGCAGTCTGTGGCTCTAGCTGAATTTTTCTGTTAGTGTCGCCAGGAGCCCTGCCCCATAAGCACTTTGAGAAAACCCATGCTCATGACCATGTTCTGGGAAATCTTGTGAATAAGAGGCAGGTTGCCATTTCCAAAAAGGACACCACGACAAAGGCCCTACAATCCAGCTACTTGGGGGAATTTGTTCTAGAAAGCATATTGGGTGAATTAGGATCCCTCTGAGAATACTCCCATGTACTTATTTTTTGCACTCTAAATGCCATTTTGGTGGAGGCAAATGCTTTCCTGTGGGTTTCAGGACCTAAATGGACTTTGTATCCAAATGACTTCATTCAACTGGCCAGTGAGAGTTAGTCTGAAGTGGAGGAAACTTCTCTCACACAGGTACCAAGTGGTCAATTACTGATTCTGCCCACCCAGGAACACTAATCTCAAAGGAGGAATTTAGTAATCTGTCCTCCAATTGCCACAGAAAATCCCACCCAGGGCATGCTGGAAACTCCTGGTCATAGTCAAAGAGCAGTGTTAAAGTAGGAAGTGGAGAGAAAATCCCCTAGAACCAATAAATATGTCTCTTTGCACAGAGGCTATGCCAGAACAAATTTGTAACTATAAATGGCCATTATTATGGACTGAATATAAAATATCCCCCACTCTTAATACAGAAAGCGTGGTCTCTAGACAGTGGTACTATTTAGGGCGTTTCTAGAAAGTCTGGTGGTGGGACCTAGTTAGAAGAAGTAGGTCACTGTGTGTATGTCCTTGGGAGCTGTATCTTTCCCTACGTCTCGTCTTGTGCTGGCTTCCAGGTCACCTTGAGGTGACCATGCTTAGATGTATCTGTATTTGCTGTGCCTGTATGAGTCTTTAAGGGGTAAGGATGCATTGTTTTCTCACAGTCTCAGAGATTTCAATCCATCATAATGAGGAAGGCATGACAGAGATCTGGAATAATGTACATCCAACATAGGCAAAGCCCAGAAAAGAAGAGTCTCAGTTGTAAAGGCTTCATAAAGGAGGGATTTCCAAGGTTTGAGCAGTCAAAGTTTGGGGGGATGAGGCATTTGTGCCATTAGGGACCTGCACTTCAGATAGTGCCTTCTTCCATAAATGACTCATGGGCCTCTTCACTGGCTTCCTTCATTCTTATTCTAAAGCTCCAGTTTACCCTCCTACATATGTCTACGATCATTTTTTAGGGGTAGGGCTACATCATGTTTCTCTAATAAAAAAGAAAAGTATTTACTTCTCAAATAAATCATAGCTTTTAGTCAACCTGGGTGACTTAACCACAACTATTCAACATTTTTTTGGCATCTTCGCAAGTCATAATTATCATTACATAAGCCAATTTTCACCCCTCACAGAGCCAGAAGTAAGATCTGGGGTGGGAGATATATCTATCTAGAGAACATTTGTCATGACCAAAAATGTCAACTTTGCACTCCCCTAGAATGAACTCTCAGTAACAAGCTCTAACCTCCCCCACAAAATCCAATGGGAGATTGGTGCAATTTCTGCTCGCTGCCCTGATCCTTGATGTCACTCTCCGAAGAGGTGGTAAGGCCCTCATATGACTAGAACTAAATGCTTGTTCAGAAAGCACAGATGTTGCTATGTGTCCATACAGAGGCTAGAGGCCAACCTCAGAAAAACCATCTACCATATTCTGACATAGGGTCTTTTATTTACCTTGAGCTTATACATTTATTGATCGAAAGTAGCTAGCCTGACTCTTTTACATGGGTCCAGGAAGCCAAGATTTCTGAAGGTGTATAGTAAGTTAGGCTCCTTGCATGATTGATACATTACAAACAGGTACACAGGGGAAGGGGAAGGTTGTTCAGTGCTGTAGGCTTTATTATTTAAAAAATAACTGAATTACTGTATAGTCTCTTCCTTCATTAGATTTCATAGCAGTGGACACTTCTATGTTCTGTCTCCAAATATTTGCTTTTTCTTTTCTTTTTTTAAATTACGTATTTTCCTCAATTACATTTCCAATGCTATCCCAAAAGTCCCCCCACACCCTCCCCCCTCCCCTACCCACCCATTCCCATTTTTTGGCCCTGTACTGGGGCATATAAAGTTTGCCTGTCCAATGGGCCTCTCTTTCCAGTGATGGCCAACTAGGCCATCTTTTGATACATATGCAGCTAGAGTCAAGAGCTCCGGGGTACTGGTTAGTTCATAATGTTGCACCTACAGGGTTGCAGATCTCTTTAACTCCTTGGATACTTTCTCTAGTTCCTCCATTGGGGGCCCTGTGATCCATCCAATAGTTAACTGTAAGCATCCACTTCTGTGTTTGCTAGGCCCCGGCCTAGTCTCACAAGAGATGTCCTAATAGGTAAGAAGGACACATGCTCCACTATGTTCATAGCAGCCTTATTTATAATAGCCAGAAGCTGGAAAGAACCCAGATGCCCCTCAACAGAGGAATGGATACAAAAAGTGTGGTACATTTACACAATGGAGTACTACTCAGCTATTAAAAAAAATGAATTTGTGAAATTCCTAGGCAAATGGTTGGACCTGGAGGGCATCATCCTGAGTGAGGTAACAAATCACAAAAGAACTCAAATGATATATACTCACTGATAAGTGGATATTAGCCCAGAAACATAGTATAGCAAGATATTTGCTTTTTCTAAATGCACTTTTTATAGTACATTAGGAAACATTTTATTCGATAGAATACTTTCTAGATTTCTAATGGGAGTATTTTTGCTCTAAGGGAAGCTAGTATTGTCAAATTTGTCTTCATGAATTGTGTTTAAAGGCAAATTAGAAAAAGCATTTGAAGCTCACTTGCAAAATTATAGAAATCAGACGCTTTTAAGGAAAAGTAGTTCCTGGGAGAAAAAAAAGGCACTTGAATTTACAAAGATTGGACCATGTGAGAACTGTGAAAGAGATTTCTTTTCTTTCTCTTATTTTGTGGCTGAAATGGATTCAATGCAAAAGTTGACCAATCTTGTGATAAAAGTGCTCCTGACAGTTTTTGTGCCTATGTAAGTACTGATAGGAAGACAAAAGAAGCAGAAAACCTAATACCTGTCCACTAGGACCCTTGATCCCGTACCTGGGGAGCAACTAGGAAGACCAGGTTCATAATGCAATTCACTCTTAGGCTTCAACGAGCTCACAATTCACCTTCAAATTTGGAATTCTGGAGTGGGGCCTGAGAAGCTGAATATCTAGCGAACTCTAGTTGATACTAAGGCCCACACTTTGAATAGGAAAGTTCTAGCTGTGGAACATGCTGGAATTTTA
Organism: Mus musculus; assembly: GCF_000001635.26. Lineage (NCBI taxonomy): Eukaryota > Metazoa > Chordata > Mammalia > Rodentia > Muridae > Mus > Mus musculus. Next base: position 17,024,156 of record NC_000086.7, read on the forward strand.
TATACAAAACTGAATACAGTTGAGAGAATAGAGGTGAGCATGTTGAGGAGATATAGAGATCGGGAACAAGTACATCTAACAGAGTCAAATCCCACAAAAGAAAAGATTCTCAGTTTTAAAGGGCTCATGTATGTATATACATATACATGTGTAGATATATGTATGAAGAAATAATTAGTGAAAAAAAGAGGCTATGATTCTGAGGCGGAGTGGGGAGGCATGTATGGGATGGTTTGTGGGGAGGAAAAAGAGACGTGTAATTATAATCCCTCCAAAATAAAATAAAATTAATAAAAATAAATAAAAAGACCTCATGAGGAGCCAAATAGAATCCTGATGTAAATTAGGATCATGGTGTTCCTTAATTCAACTTTCTTCATGAATTTTTGACTGAATTGGTGAAATGTAAATGGATTCTGTTTTCACTTAAGTAAGAAGGTACCTAATAATATGTATGCATCATCATAGGGATATTAGGCAATGTAATCAGCCCTCACTAGGCACAGGGATTGTGCCCACTTAAATAGCAAAATCTGTTCATGAGCCAGACTATTATGAGTAGGTGTAATAATAACATGTTATTTGCATATATGTATATACATACATATATATATACATATATATATATCTCACTACAGATGTGATCATACTAAGTGTCACTACATAATAAACATTAATAACAACACAATAATTTTCTTTTTAGTGCTAGAAACTAAATTTTAGGCTTCTTGAAACCTTGGAATGTGTTCTACCACTAAACTGTATCTTTAGCCCAAAATTATTTTTTATGGATACCTTCAATCTGCAGTTAATGCAATAGGTTCATGCCCTATCTCTGTGTGTGTGTGTGTGTGTGTGTGTGTGTGTGTGTGTGTGTGTGCTTGCGCATGCACACTAAGATTTCTGAACATATAGAGAGAACAAACACACACACACACACACACACACACACACTTTCAATGCTTTGCAACAGAAATACAGAAGCATTACAACAGGCCTTACTATCCAATGGAGATTAGTTATAATTAAGTGAACTTCTGAACCCAAATAATATTTGGTAGTGGGGAAATGTCTACCAGGAAAGATAGTTTTAATAAGCTGCATTTCAACTTCATAATATATTTTCAAAAAAGATATGTGACTTGGGAAATTATAAAATAAAACCAAAGAGAGAACAAAAGATATTTAAAAGACAGAAAGCTCTCCCCCTTTTTTTCCATAACAACACCTCTGTTCAGTCCCTGGACATAAATTCGAAAGCAAATCAGTTTCTTTATGTTTATTTATAGGAAAACTAACTTTTTTCTTCTATGCACCTACTTAAAAATGTTGAGTAAAGATTTTAAGAATTCTGGTATGGAAAAATTATTTTTCCAAATTACTATCCTCTGATGTTCACCAACCTAATCAAAAAGGGGGCGATTTCAAATGGTTGAAAAAACAGTGTTTTAGGCAGGAAGAGGGCTCAAGCAATAGCTGTGGTGCTATTTGCTTTGAGCTGGAAAGGGCTTGTGGAAAATTGAGTTGCCAAGGCAGGTTGTGGCCAGATGGTAGAAAACCAACTGAAGGCCTAGCTGAGCATCTGGATAGCCGTCTCTAGGTAAGCACAATTTTGACCCACTGATGAAATAAAATGTGAAAAGGGCTGTGTTGAAATAATTGGTAGTTGGCACTTGTTGATGCTTGCTGTGAGCTATTCACCCACCTGACAGCTTCTCAGGCAGTTCAAAGCATGTTGAGTGGGGAGGGATGTCCAAGTTCAAGGTAAATGTTAGGAAAGATTGCTGAAGAGAAAGTCAGTTTCATCCCCAATACTTTGGTACAAGCCCCAAACCACAGATTTCTCAGACTGCCCAAATGTCTTAGAGAATAAATGGTACCCCAAGGGGCAAACTGCCTAAAAGGTCCCCCTCCCTAGAGATGGTGGGCATCCATATTTTTCTCATTAACTTATTCATGACACAAAGTATTATGTCTTGCTGAGAATGGTGGAAAATATTTCACTGAAGTCTTAAGTTGGAAAAAAATTAAGAGAGTTTTATTCCCTCTTTATGACCCCAAGCCAAAGAAAAAGTTTGTCACTCTGAATGTTTATGAGATGGGTAAGCCAGAAGAGCAGACACAGCCAAATCCCTCTGACTCATTACTGAGCTGTAGGAGTAGCATGCTCAATTAGTAGGTAATATAATTTACCCAACCCCTGGGGTAGAGGGGAAAGTGAGGTGGACATGAACATTTTCAAAGTTATATATTTACTCAAGAGAGAAAGACAACCTTTTAAATGCAGCCCAGTCTACACAGCCATCAGTCACTTCTGAGATCCAAGAGGTCACTTGTTTGACCCTGCTGTCTATATAACTAAGATGAGTAATGTGTTAGCAATGTGGGAAGCCTCAGATCATAAAACCAAAAGGGAATAAATGAGCCCTGATTGTCAGGATGTGCAGGACACAGAGATTTAGAGCTGGGATCCCACAAGGCTATACACTGCTCTCCTTCATCTGCTCAGGGTAGTTGCAATTTTATGCAATATGAACACCAACCCTGAGCTGATTTTCATCTATTCTTTCTGAAGGCAGGGTTAGTAGTAATGAGTACCATCTCTCTGAACATTGAGATGAGATTAACTATTGCCTTCATTCTGTCCATTTAGATTTTTTTTTTAAAAAAATTGTCTTGGATATAAGGTTATAGCAAAAATCACAGAGGTTGCATGTTAGACCTCTTGCCTTGACCCATGTAAATCTTTTCCATCATTAACATTCTACACCAGAGTAGGACATTTTTACTACTAATAAATAAACATTGACACACTACAATCATTGTTAAGAGTCTGTAAAGATCTTACACATAATATGTGGTTTGAAAGGTGTATAGCCACAATCAGAGCATTATTTAGACAATTTTCTTCTTCTTCTTCTTCTTCTTCTTCTTCTTCTTCTTCTTCTTCTTCTTCTTCTTCTTCTTCTTCTTCTTCTTCTTCTTCTTCTTCTTCTTCTTCTTTTTGGATTAAACAAGCTCCAATGAGCAAGTTCCAACAACTTTCTATTTAGACAATTTTCACGACCCTAACATTCTCTGTGACCCACCTAGTCTGTTTTGATAGTTGAACAATTCTGCTGTTTCACTAGAACTTGGAACTTGGTCATTTCTGATTTTCTTAATTCAAGACTGTTTGCCAAGTGACGTGCAAAGCATAGAGAAATATCTTGTTCAAGATCTAGTCTTACTGGGGCTATAGAGATAGCTCAGTGGTTAAGAGCACTGACTGCTCTTCCAGAAGTTCTGAGTTCAATTCCCAGCAACTACATGGTGGCTCACAAACATCTGTATTGGAATCTGATGCCCTCTTCTGGTGTGTCTGAAGATTGTAACAGTGTACTTACATATATAAAATAAATAAATCTTTGAAAACTATTGCTTAAAAAAATCCAGGCTTACCCTCAACAGACTTTCACTGCAGTCAATGTAGGGATAATCTGAAAAATACTGAGTTCTAGATTATTTGAGAATTTTCCACCCAAGAGTAGGGCCTAGAGAGAGGGCTCAGTGGTTATAAGCACTTACTATTCTTCTAGAGAACCCAGGATCCATTTCCAGAACTCACATCATGGTTAACAGCTTTCTGCAACTCAAGTTCCACTTTATTATAGTCTGGATGTGCAGTAGACATATAGGTTGTATGTATATATATATATATATATATATATATATATATATATATATATGTATATAGATACATATATAGATACATATATACACATATATGCTCATGCAGACACACATATATCCATAAAATAAAAAAATAGAGAAAGAATTCTTTTAAAAGCATATTATGGACTACAAAATTGTATAAATTATCTTCAAGGAAAACTCAATCTTTCAGTCTGGACTGCACAAAAACTTCTTGAGTACTACATGGTATGGGAGAAGAGTAAATCTGGGGAAATTGGTTTAGACAGTTCTTATCCTTGTCATTCTTCAGAAGAGATAAAAATTGTATCTCTCTATAATGGCCTCAGACAATCAGGAGTAGCCCAATATATGTGTAGCTTCACTCCCTCTTTAAATTATACATATGACAGGGAATCCAGGTGAGTCATGCTATCTAATATGGTAGAGTCAGTGTTCACTTTAAGCAGAACTGCCAATACAGGATAAGAACAACTCTGAGAGAGAACTTAAGTTTAGGGATATATATTGCTCAGAGGAAATGACAATGATAGAATAATTTTCGTACCTCAAAATAAATGGAATATACTTACTACAAGATCCCTGAATATATGACTCCTGGGAAATCTTTTCTAGTTCCAACTTAACATGACAAAATAATAACAGGCACTGATTTTTATCCTCCATCTTACTATGTGTTTTCTCTGTTCATTTTCCTATTTTCTCACTCCTGAGAAAAGCATGTGTCCCCTTAATTTGGCCTTAGATGAGAGTAGGAGAGCAGGTCTAATTCACTGTGTGATATGTTCCTGAAACTGGAAAAGGGGAAAAGAATGATGTCTGCCATTGTTTGAATAATTGAATGTCATTGGCCCATATATGTGTTTGTCTTCACAGTGATGCTATTGAGAAGTAATAGAAGAGACACAGAACTTACACACTAGTGGCAGGTCTTAAGATCACTGCAGACATAACCCCAAAGGAAACTGGGTTACTCTCGCCTGTCTTTCCCTCTTTCCTGGCTTCTGAAGTGGCCACATGCTCTGACATGTGTTCCTACCCTCTACATGGTCCTCTACCACCCTCATAGTAGGCTTAATTAATGGGCCATATGATCATTTACTTTATCCCTCTAAACCATGAATTAAATAAATCTTTTCCTTACATAAGTGATTTTCCTAGGTAGTTTTGTCATGGTATTAATAAAACTTTAGTCAAGGCAGACTAATATAGTGATAATATTTGTACTTGGAGGGAAAAAATTCCACTGAAGCCTAGAAAAGAGTCACAGTTTGTAACCTCTGAGACTAGGAAAGACTTATTGCGTTTGTTATTACTGTCCACATAACAGTGTCTAGAATTCCAATTCCTTAAGAGATAAACCTCTGGGCATATCTGTCAGGATATTTCTGGGTTGGAGTCATTGACATGGGAAGACCTACCCTAACTGCGGGTGCCATCATTCCATGGCTTCAAGTCCTACACTGAACAAAAAGGAGGAAGTGAGAGGCAACACTTACCTGTTTCCTGATAGCTGATGCAAGAAAATCCACTGTCTTAATCTCCTGCTACCATGAATTCCCCTACATAAAAGCCAAAACAAACCCTTCCTCCTCAAGTTGCTTTTGTCTAGTGTTTTGTCACAAAACCACAGCTATCAGAAAAATATGTAAAATACCTGTACTGTGGGAAAGGCTCCATCCAAGCTACAGATATAAAAGACTGGAGTATGTCCCTAAGAAAGTTTCCACCTGCCACAAAGGCATCTTTTCTTAGTCAGGCTGCTATTCTGTAAGTTTGGGGTGAGGAGAGGCCAGGGGAAGCATACAAGCTAAGAAGAAAGGGTCCCCAAGAGAGTTTGTTTGCAACATAATGGGGACAACAGGCAAAAGGATGACTGTAAAAAGCTTAGGGGAAGTTGGGTAGGAGTGACCACATAATAGGCAGAGGGCTTCTTTGTGAGATGATAGGAGTATTCTGGAACTAAATAGATGAGTGGTTATGCAAAACTGGAAAAATAAACTATACAATTCTACACTTAAATGGTTAAACGATAAATTTTGTTATCTGACACTTATCTCACTTAAAATAAGTATTTTTCTTTTAAAATGAGGTGACCTAAATGAGATTGCCTGTCTTGCTACCTATACATTATAAGGGATTATATGTTTTTGTTTTGATTTTTTTTTAAAAAAATCAAACAAAAAACCCAAAATCATTTGTTAAGGTTTGTTTGTGGGAGGTATCTTAATTATTTTAATATTGCTGTAAAGAGATACCATGACTAAGGTAATTTATAAAAGAAATCATTTAATTGGCAGCTTGCTCACAGTTGCAGAGGGGGAGTCCATGACCATCAAGATAGGAAGCTCAGCAGCAGGCAGGAACTGTAACAATAGCTGAGAGTTGCATCCTTATCTTTAAGTAGGAGACAGAGGCAGAACTAACATCAAAGTCTACCCTGAAGTGACATATGTCATTCCACAAGGCCATGCCTCCTAATCCTTCCCAAATAGTTCCACCAACTGAGGACCAGACATTCAAATAAATGAGCCTATGGTGGTTGCTCTCATTCAAATCACCACAGATGGTTCTCTCTTTTCTTCTTGTGGGTTCTGGGTATCCAACTCAGGTCATCATGACTGGCAACAAAGGTTCCCATTACTGTATCCATTTACCAGCTCCCGACTGCACATTTCTTTTATGTTAAGGTTTCAAATTGCTGGCCTTAATATCGACAAGAAATCCTAAGGTTTTTATTTGGCCTTAATATTAACAAGAAATCCTAAGGTTTTTATTTGGCATAAACATTTTGTAAATTCACGTAATAGATCTCTTTGAGGAAATAGGTGTTTGTTTGTTTGTTTGTTTGTTTGTTTGTTTGTTTTTTAAGGAAGTAAGAAATGTAGAATTTCTGGAGAGAAAACTATATAGCAGAGAGATCACCATGTTTGAATTTTTCCATTATTGTGTTACTTTTTTTTTTTTTTGGCAGAAAACAATGCATGTATGTGATGCTTAGAATGTGCACTTCTATATCCTATGAAAAACAAAGACAAGAAAGGTTCATGGCTACAGATTAAGTTCAATGGTAAAGAGTTTATCTATTCATAGGCTCTCTCCTTAGTACACACACACAACACAACACACACACAACACACACACATGCACACACACATGCACACACACACACATGCACACAAAGATAAGCTGAGTTAAGTATTTTTTTTCATGAAGAGAACTCCAAAATGCTTTCTTTTCTTGGAGTTTTTCCCCCAGAATAATTTAAGGTTAAAGGAGTCAACAAAAATCTTTATACAAATGACAGAGTAATTGATTTGCTATATCAACTGGGATATAAATTGCTCAGGTTAAACACCATTTCTTGTGAAATATTGGTGAGGGTGTATCTGGATTAGTATTTAATTGGTGGGCTCAGTAAAGTAATTTGCCTTCCCCAATGAAGGGATCATTTAATCCATTGAGAAGTTAGTGGAATAAAAAGTGGAGGAAGGGAGAATTTGGCCACTTTCTGCATGCTTGATTAAGAAGTCCTATCAGTCTTCTCCTCACTTTGGGGAGAGATATACACTTGAGTACCACAAGATATTAGAATCACTCTAGGCTCTCCTAGGCTTCTGGCTTATAGACTACAGAGCATGGAGCTTCTCATTCTCCATAAGCATGTGAGCCAATTCCTTGCAATAGGAGATATAGACACCTGCCCTATCTATGTTTGTCTGTCATCTATCTACCTATCTTGCTATCTGTCTCCCTACTTATCGACCATCCTCTTCTTGGTTTGTTTCTCTTGAATAACTCTAGTACAATTGATAAACAATGATAAATGCAGTTGAATACTCAATGCAGTCAATAATGCACATATTTGTTTTAAATCTATATACCTCTTTCAGTTACATTAACTATAATACTCAGCCATTCAAATCAAATATTTTAAAATTTTTTGTATATGAATATTTTCCTGAATATATGTCTGTGTACCACGTGCATGCATTACGTATAGAGGTTATAAGAGACTGTCTGATTTCCTAGAACTGGAGTTATAGTTGTTAACCACACATGGTGGTGGAAATCAAACCCAGGTTTTCTGAACGGGCACCCAGTACTCTTATCCTATGAACCACCTTTCCAGCCCTCAAAATAAGTTTTAACAAAATTAGCTGAATCTGGAAACAGACTTTCAAAGCACATTTTGACCAAATGTTAAAACAGAATTTTCCAAAAATGCATATATATAAAACCGTGCTTTCTCACAAAGTTAAATAGCATGGCTGTGGTGGTGGTATTTCTTCAGTTAGTAATAACAAAATATTTTTCAAGTGGGATTTATTTCAGGCATACAACATTCCAACATCAATTAATGTGATTTCTCATATCAATAAGCTAAACCAGAAAATCATGTGAATACATCAACAGGTGCAGAAAAACCATCTGACCCATCAAACATCTAATTATGATTACAAAAATATGGGCCTGGAGGGTGACACAGTGGTTGAGCGTACATGTTGTTCTTATAGAGGGCCCAAATTGGGTACTCTGAATCCCCATGGCAACTCACAGCATCTGTGGCTACAATTCTGAGTAATCCAAACCCCTATTCTGGCCTATAAAGGTGACAGGCACACATGTGGTACAGAGACATGTATTCAGCCAAAATACTCATGCAAATACAATAAAATAATATTTTAAAAGTACAGCAATTTAAGAAGAGAACATCATTTCCTAATTTGACTTAAAAAAAAATCTACAATGAGAACTACTGCTAAAAGCCTCCATAACAGTAGGAAACTAAAAGCTTTCTTGCTAAGATCAAGAATAAGACAAAGAGGTACCTCCTCCTACCCATTTTCCATATCATTCTGGAAGTCTTAGCTGAAGAGCTTCTAGAAGGAAAAGAATGAAAAGATTCCCAGAGTTGTAAGAAAGAAATGAAACTGTTTGGTTTTTAGAAGATATTTGTCTATATAGAAAAGCAAAAAAACTAAAATAAATAAATATTTCCAATATGCAGGCCTTGGCAATATATGGTCAACATACAGAAGTCAATATCTTCTTTATATGAGAAATGATAAAATAGAATTTGAAATTAAAAACTACAAGATCATTTACATTAGCATCTCAGAAATGAAATACATAGGCATAAATCTAACAAAGTATGTGCAAGACCTGTGTAAACTTAGGTATAATTATAATATTCAGAACAATAATAAAAGTCCTAGAATATACCACAGGAGAAAATCTAAGTGATTTTGGCCTTGGTGGTGACTATTTCAGCACATAGAAAACATGATCTCAGAAATAAATAATTAACACACCAGATTTTATTAAAATGAAAAAATCCTGCCCTACCAAGGATACTTCAAAGAGAACAAGAAGACAAGTCATAGACTGGGTAAAATTTAGAAAAGAAACCATGGCTGTTAAACTACAGTTATCTAAATAAGCTTAGATTTTTCCTGGGAAGATGAGAACAAGGGTTTACTCATACCAACTGGGGCATTAATGGTACCTCAGGCCACTAAGGACAGATCAAAGAAATGGTTCCACTCAGGTGAAGTTAGGTAAATCAATGGTTTTAATTAGATCTGCTTACAGGAGCATGAGTTTACTTACAGAAGTGTGGTCAAGATATGGGCATCTGTGAAGAAGTTTCTCCTCCTGTCCCCAGAAATTAACTGTTTATATATTCTCATGATGGGAAGATAGCACTTCATGTACCCTTCCCTTTCCATTCTACGATGAAATGTTAGTGGCTCCACTTTGCCAGAGTCTATGTAGAAAATTACAACTGCTCTAATTTCAAGATGCTAATGGCCACATCATTTCTAGAGGACAGAGTTCTACATTACTCGACTTTTTCCTCTGGCTCTTACATTTTTCAGTTCCTCTTAAGTAATGACCACTGGGCCTTGAAGAGGATGATATAGATGAATAAGTATTTTTTCCTCTGTAGAGCTGAGCTTTGGGCCAATATGAACAGCATTAGTTACATATTCTCAATACTGTGATCCATTATGACTCTGCAGAGTACCACCCACTGCAAAAACCTTTTGAAAGCAAGGCTGACAGCAATAATCTATATGTATAAGCATAAGTGCTCAGAAAGCAATTTGATAGACATATTATATTCATGTAACACAACAAAACAATAATGGTACTTTTCTCACTAGGATCTATGATCTCCCCAGGCACAGATTTTTTAACTTACTTTATAATACCAAATGAAGGGTGCTATATAAGATGCCCAATTTTATTCAGTTCTCTAAAATCCACAGTCATTCTTCATGAGCTGTTTGACCTCCTTATCCTTGAACACTGCTGCTGGTCTGCATAAACACACACACATAAACACGTGCGCACATACACACATGCATACATACCTCTTCTGCTAGGCAGAGCATATATGTGTTGCTCGGCATGGCCTGTGATCAAAAGGGTACAGGGCACCCATTTGCCGTTTGGACTTCAGTTCCCATGTTGGCCTTCTGGCAGGCTGCTTCTTCTTCATTAACCAGTTAAAAGGGTCATGGCTGAACAAGAAATATCTCTACCCCCAGAATATGCAGATGGATAATTGCTTACCACTATGACAGGCTTAATCAATCACACAGACACTGCTCTATCTCCACATCAATCGAACTGATATACATTGCCCCTGATCTTCCAGGAAGCCACCAGGATTCAAGGTATACCTGGCCTAGGCATCCACCCAAGCCCAAACATTCTTCACATTGGTTGGGGCCAATGGGTCTACAATTGGATGTAGGGCCCTGTATGAAAACTTGGTTACTCTATGAGAATGAGGCAATTTTCATCACACAGGATCTAGTTCCTTCACAGTAAAAGACAAAAATGGGCATTTTCAGTATCTCTTTGGTGAACTTGCTCGCAGGCTTTAAGGCTTTTCTGAGGCCTACAAACAAAGCTTTTGGCATTATGCCAGGAATTTTCACTGGGAACTATAGACTGATACAAATTTTACCTCATTTGCTTTTCGATGACTAAGACAGGCCCTTTTAATCTGCTGTGGTCACTTTGTCTTCTAATCCCCTCTTGGTTGTGTTGGCACCTCATGAAACCAACTTACCTTTCAGTTTTTCACTCAGTTTGTATCAGAAACTTTTCTATTTCTCAAAGATCATGACCTAGCATGGTGCACAGCAAAGTCATTAAAGCTTCATATCAGTTCACAGGTCCCTGAAATATTAACTTCCCTCTTTACTCTTTGGTGAACATAGTCTCCTGCACCAACTCTCTCACCCCATTCATGCACTGTCATTTGCAAGTAATTTTTTCCTCTTCACTATTCAGTTTTTCCTGTGGGTTCCAAGCCTTTGTACTCCAGAAAGGGATATTTTGCACAGGTCTAATCTGTATTCTTTTTCTTTCCCTTATGCACTTGTCCATGCCTGGAGACGTAAAAAATGGTGGGGTGGAAAGTTGGCTCAGTAGTTAAAAGCACTTAGTTCTCTACCAGAAGACTTGGGTGTTTGGTTCATATTACCTATGACAAATGGCTCACCACCACATGTAACTCCAGCTCCAGGGGATCCAATACCTCTGGCCGTTATGGATACTTACACTCATGTGTACATATTCACACACAAGCACACATATATACACATAATTAAAAATTGAAAAAATTAAATGTTGAGAGATAGAGACCTTTATTATAAGTCTGAGATGTGATTCAGTGGTTAAGAGCACTTGTGGCTCTTGAAGAAGAACCAGGCACCCATCAGTTCCTAGCACCCACAGGGTGGCTTACAACCATTTGTAACTACAGTTCTAGAGGATCATATTACCTGTTCTAGCCTCCACTGATATCAGACACATGTGTGATGCACAAACATACATTCAGGCAAAATACTCATATACATAAAATAAAATAATCTTAAAAAGAGAAGCCAGTACCTCTATCTCACTCTTTTCTTTATCCAATTTACTTACCAAGTCAAAGAGTAATACGGAGGATGCTAACGTTCTTTCCTTATCATAATTCTTCCCTTGTATAGACAGGTTCTTTATGAACAGAGACCTATCCCTTAGTTGCATGTCTTATCAGCTACAACAAGGGAAATGCAAGTTCTTCAATAGCTTTCTTATAATTCTATTCCATTAAGCTGTTTTCAAGGATTGCAACAGGTTCTCTAGTCTGCAGGCCATTGTTGAGTTATATCTGTACAATTTTCATGTGCCACATCATCCAGCAATCATTAACTTACATACCCTTCAAAAGGGCCACCACTCTCTCATAGTCTCTCTCCAGTCCATGAGAGTATGTTAGTAGACCTGATCATGTGACAGTCTCATGCAGGTAATCACAGCTGTTCTGCTTTCAAGACAACACGGGACCCACATGATGCCCAGAAGAAAAAGGTCCCACAATACCAACTATAAAAAGAACTCTTGAAGCTCAAAAATAAGAAAATTAACAATCTGATTAAAAAGGGGGGAAGATATGAACAGAAACCTTAAAAAATAAGATATACCAAATGGAATATAAATGTATAAGAAAATGCTCAGCATCATATATCTTTTGAGAATTACAAATTAAAACTAAAGGAAATACCATTGCAGCTCAGTTAGAATGGCAATCGTCCCAAATATTGAACAAAAAAAAAAAAAAATGCAGCAGTGGATACTACTGCTGAGAATATAAAATGCAGCCACATCAGAAGAAATTCTGTATGATAAAGTAACTGCAGATGTGTGTGACTTTATAGTCATCTAGATTAATGGTTCGCAACCTTTCTAATGCTGAGACTCTTTAATACACTTCCCCATGTTATTGTGACCCCCAACCATAGATTTTTTTATTGTTACTTTGTAACTTTAATTTTGCTATTATCATGAAGCATAATATAAATATTTGATAGGCAACCCCTGTGAAAGGGTCATTTGACTCCTAGGTTAAGAACCACTTGTCTAGATTCCTATACTGAATAACAGCAGAAGTGAATTCAAGTGTAAACTATGAACTATTATTAACATATTAATGTGGGTTCATTGAAAGTTTACAAATATATCACTCCGTTATAGAATATCCACAGTACAGAGGCTGTCTAGATGTGGGCAGTAGAAACAAGGAGTACATGAGCTCAAAGCTAGTTAGTGAGACCCCATCTTTAAAAAGGAGAAGAAAAAAAGAAAAAAACAAAAATGAAAACTTATTTTTAAAAAGTCCGTTCATGGTAGCTGGAAAGAGAGATCAACACAACCCCCACCCCAAGAGGACCCAAATTCAGGCAACTCACAAGCACCTACAAGTCACATTCACCAGCCCTTCACCCTTAATTCTAGAATCATCTGCCATAAGAAATCCTTATACCCAGGTTCTTGCCTCAGCTTTGCTTCTGGTAGAAATTTTATTTTGATTTTTCAATTTTGTTGTGACCTTAAATTTTCACTAAAACATAATTTATTTTTAAGAAACATAATGACTGCAGACAAAACTATGAGGAAGCAATATCTCATTTTTATGTACAAATCACCAGTAAAATGTTTAAAAATGAACTTTATCTTTCATAAATTTTCTAGGTTTTAACATAATTACATTACTCTATTGTGCATATTGCAGTAAACCTGAGATAGAATTGTTAATGTTTTTTATTTATGTCTATGTCACCCATTTAGACTTTCTTTATGTTATATAGTCTATATAATGAAGTAATCATGAATGTAATTTATAAATAAGCATCCATACATTTGGCATGGATTTGAGAGGCTTTGAGAAGGGTGCAAATTCTATGAGAAGCAGAGCTGAGGCAAGAACCTGGGTCTAAAGATTTCTTATGGCAGATGTTTCTAGAAGAGTAAAGGAGCCTTCTGGTCAGCGCCAGCACATGGTCACCTTGTTCCCAGAGTCAGCGAATACCCCCACGGTCCCTAGAGGACTCTTCACATGATCTTAGGACCACTGACCAGACAGCTCCACGCTTCTCAAAGGAGAAACCACTTCCAGACACTGTAACACGCCCAGGATTTTTGACAACGGGATCCCAGGATAAATGGAGCTTGGTCACACCAGTATTTCAGGGTCTCAGAGGAACTTGACTGCCAAGATCTCTGACACACCCAGAATCTCAGGTTCAAAGAACCAACAAGCAAAGGATCACAGAGAAAGCTGGACTCTGAGGAGTCCTGAATCAACTGTGAATATAGGAAGGACAGACTCCAATCAGATATATTGATGACAGCAAATACTTGAGATAATCAGGTGGCAGGAGGCAAGAGTAAGAACAGAAGCAACAGAAACCAAGGTTACTTGGCATCATCACTACCAAACTCTCCCATCATAGCAAGTCCTGGATACACAATCACACCAGAAAAGCAAGACATGGATCTAAAGTCATTTCTTATGATGATGATGGAGGAGTTTAAGAAGGAAATACAGGAAAACACAGGTAAACAGCTAGAATCCTTTAAAAAGGAAACTCAAAAAATTCCTCAGAGAGTTAAAGGAAAACACAACCAAACAGGTGATGGAATTGAAAAAAAACAACCAGGATCTAAAAATAGAAGAAGAAACAATAAAGAAAACACAAAGGGAGACAACTCTGGAGATAGAAAATCCTAGGAAAGAAATCAGGAGAGATGGAAGAGAAAATCTCAGGTGCAGAAGATTCCATAGGGAACAGGGACACAACAATCAAAGAAAATGCAAAATGCAAAAAGATATTAACTCAAAACATCCAGAAAATCCAGGACACAATTAGAAGACTAAACCAACGGATAATAGGAGTAGATGAGAATGAAGATTTTCAACTTAAAGGGCCAGCAAATATCTTCAACAAAATAATAGAAGAAAACTTCCCAAACATAAAGAAAGAGATGCCCATGGTCATACAAGAAGCCTACAGAACTCCAAGTAGACTGAACCAGAAAAGAAATTCTCCCGACACATAATAATCAGAACAACAAATGCACAAAATAAAGACCAAATATTAAAAGCAGCAAGTGAAAAAGGTCAAGTAACATATAAAGGCAGGCCTATTAGAATTACTCCAGACTTCTCACCAGAGACTATGAAAGCCAGAAGATCCTGGACAGATGTTATACTGACACTAAGAGAACACAAATGCCAGCCCAGGCTACTATACCCAGCCAAACTCTCAACTATCATAGATGGAGAAACCAAAGTATTCCATGAAAAAAACAAATTCAAACAATATCTTTCCATGAATCCAGCACTTTAAAGGATAATAACAGAAAAAAAAACTAATACAACGACAGAAACTACGCCCTAGAAAAAGCAAGAAAGTAATCTTTCAACAAACCTAAAAGAAGACAGCCACAAGAACAGAATGCCAACTCTAACAACAAAAAGAATAGGAAGCAACAATTACTTTTCCTTAATATCTCTTAATATCAATGGACTCAGAGCTAAACAAAGAATTCTCACCTGAGGAATACCAAATGGCTGAGAAGCACCTGAAAAAAATGTTCAGCATCCTTAATCATCAGGGAAATGCAAATCAAAACAACCCTGAGATTCCACCACACACTAGTCAGAATGTCTAAGATCAAAAATTCAGGTGACAGCAGATGCTGGCTAGGATGTGGAGAAAGAGGTACACTCCTCCATTGTTGGTGGGATTGCAAGCTTGATACAACCACTCTGGAAATCAGTCTGGGGTTCCTCAAAAATTAGACATAGTATTACCGGAGGATCCGGCAATACCTCTCCTGGGCATATATCCAGAAGATGTTCCAACTGGTAAGAAGGACACATGCTCCACTATGTTTATAGCAGCCGTATTTATAATAGCCAGAAGCTGGAATGAATCCAGATGGCCATCACCAGATGAATGGATACAATAAATGTGGTACATTAACACAGGAGTACTACTCAGCTATTAAAAAGAATGAATTTATGAAATTCCTAGGCAAATGGATGGACCTGGAGGGTATTATCCTGAGCGAAGTAACCCAGTCACAAAAGAACTCACACAATATGTACTCACTGATAAGCGGATATTAGTCCAGAAACTTAGAATACCCAAGATATAAGATACAATTTCCTAAACACATGAAACTCAAGAAGAATGAAGACCAAAATGTGGACACTTTACCCCTTCTTAGAATTGGGGAAAAAACACCCATGGAAGGAGTTACAGGGACAAAGTTTGGATTTGAGACAAAAGGATGGACCATCTAGAGACTGCCATATCCATGGATCCATCCCATAATAGGCTTCTACAAGCTAACACCATTGCATACACTAGCAAGATTTTGCTGAAAGGACCCTGATATAGCTGTCTCTTGTGAGGCTATGCTGTGGTCTAGCAAACACAGAAGTGGGTGCTCACAGTCAGCTATTGGATAGATCACAGGGCCCCCAATGGAGGAGCTAGAGAAAGTACCCAAGGAGCTGGGGCAATCTGCAACCCTATAGGTAGAACAACAATATAAACTAACCTGTACCCCCCAGAGCTCGTGTCTCTAGCTGCATATGTATCAGAAGATGGCCTATTCGACCATCAGTGGAAAGAGAGGTCCACTGGTTGTGCAAACTTTATATGCCTCAGTACAGGGAAATACCAGGGCCAAGAAGTGGGAGTGGGTGGTTGGGGGAGTGGGTGGGGGAGCACGTGGGGGAATTTTGGGTTAGCATTAGAAATGTAAATGAAATAAATACCTAATTAAAAATTTAAACAGGCTGAGAAAGAAATTAGGGAAACAATACCTTTCACAATAGTCACAAATCATATAAAATATTTTGGTGTGACTCTAACTAAGGAAGCAAAAGATCTGTATGATAAGAACTTCAAGTCTCTGAAGAAAGAAATCAAAGATCTCAGAAGATGGAAAATTCTCCCATGCTCATGGATTGGCAGGATCAATATAGTAAAAATGGCTACCTTGCCAAAAGCAATCTACAGATTCAATGCAATCCCCATCAAAATTCCAACTCAATCCTTCAAAGAATTAGAAAGAGCAATTTGCAAATTCATCTGGAATAAAAAAAAAACCTAGGATAGCAAACACTCTTCTCAAGGATAAAAGAACCTCTTGTGGAATCACCATGTCTGACCTAAAGCTGTACTACAGAGTAATTGTGAAAAAAAACAAAAAACAAAAAACGAAACTGCATGGTACTGGTATAGCGACAGGTAGATCAATGGACTAGAATTGAAGGCCCAGAAATGAACCCACACACCTATGGACACTTGGTCTTTGACAGGGGATCTAAAACCATCCAGTGGGGAAAAAAAACAGCATTTTCAACAAATGGTACTGGCACAACTGGCGGTTATCATGCAGAAGAATGGGAATTGATACATTCCTATCTCCTTGTACTAAGGTCAAGTCTAAGTGGATCAAAGAACTCCACATAAAACCAGAGACAGTGAAACTTACAGAGGTGAAAGTAGGGAAAAGCCTTGAAGATATGGGCACAGGGGAAAAATTCCTGAATAGAACAGCAAAGGCTTGTGCTGTAAGATTGAAAATCGACAAATGGGACCTCAAAATTGCAAAGCTTCTGTAAGGCAAAAGACACTGTCAATAAGACAAAAAGGCCACCAACAAATTGGGAAAGGAACTTTACCTATCCTAAATCAGATAGGGGACTAATATCCAATATATATATAAAGAACTCAAGAAGGAGGACTCCAAAAGATCAGATAACCCCATTAAAAATGGGGTACAGAGCTAAACAAAGAATTCTCACCTGAGGAATACCGAATGGCTGAGAAGCACCTGAAAAAATGTTCAGCATCCTTAATTATCAGGGAAATACAAATCAAAACAACCCCAAGATTCCACCTTATACCAAATCAAAAATTCAGATGGTAGCAGATGCTGGGGAGGATGTGGAGAAAGCTGAACACTCCTCCATTGTTGGTGGGATTGCAAGCTTGTACAACCACTCTGGAAATCAGTCTTGCGGTTCCTCTGAAAATTGGATATAGTACTACTGGAGGATCCCGCAATACCGCTACTGGGCATATATTCAGAAGATGTTCCAACTAGTAATGAGGACACATGCTCTAGTATATTCATAGCAGCCTTATTTATAATTGCCAGAAGCTGGAAAGAACCCAGATGTTCCTCAACAGAGGAATGGAATCAGAAAAAGTGGTACATTTACACAATGGAATACTATTCAGCTATTAAAAAGAATGTATTTATGAAATTCCTAGGAAAATGGATGGACCTGGAGGGCATCATCCTGAGTGAGGTAACCCAATCACAAAGGAACTCACACAACATGTACTCACTGATAAGTGGATATTAGCCCAGAAAGTTAGGATATCCAAGATATAAGATACAATTTGCTAAACGCATAAAACTCAAGAAAGAACGAAGACCAAAGTGTGGACACTTTGTCCCTTCTTAGAATTGGAAACAAAACACCCATGGAAGGAGTTACAGAGATAATGTTTGGAGCTGTTACAAAAGGATGGACCATCTAGAGACTGCCATATCCGGGGATCCATCCCATAATCAGCTTCCAAATGCTTACACCATTGCACATACTAGCAAGATTTTGCTGAAAGGACCCAGATAGAGCTCTCTCTTGTGAGACTATGCCGGGGCCTAGCAAACACAGAAGTGGATGCTCACAGTCAGCTATTGGATGGATCACAGGGCCCCCAATGGAGGAGCTAGAGAAAGTACCCAAGGAGCTGGGGCGATCTGCAACCCTATAGGTGGAACAACATTATGAACTAACCAGTACCCCTGAGCTCCTGACTCTAGCTGCATATGTATCAAAGGATGGCCTAGTCGGCCATCACTGGAAAGAGAGGCCCATTGGACTTGCAAACTTTATATGCCCCAGTATAGGGGAATGCCAGGGCCAAAAAGTGGGAGTGGTTGGGTAGGGGAGTGGGGGGGAGGGTATGAGGGACTTTTGGGATAGCATTGGAAATGTAAATGAGGAAAATACCTTATAAAAATATTTAAAAAAACATATACAGAGACAAAATTATTCACTAATGAAGTAATAAACATGTCATACAGATAAGTAACTTGAGACCATATAATTAAAGTCTAACATAAAAAAAAGAAAAAAAAAGAATGAATTTATGAAATTCCTAGGCTAATGGATGGACCTGGAGGGTATCATCCTGAGTGAGGTAACTCAATCACAAAAGAACTCATATGATATGTACTCACTGATAAGTGGATATTAGCCCAGAAACTCAGAATACCCAAGATACAAGATACAATTTGAAACACATATGAAACTCAAGAAGAATGAAGACCAAAGTGTGGACACTTTGCCCCTTCTTAGAATTAGGAACAAAACACCCATGGAAGGCGATACAGAGACAAAGTTTTGAGCTGAGATGAAAGGATGGACCATCTAGAGACTGCAACACCTGGGGATTCATCCCATAATCAGCCTCCAAACGCTGACACCATTGCATACGCCAGCAAGATTTTGCTGAAAGGACCCTGATATAGCTGTCTCTTGTGAGGCTATGCTGGGGCCTGGCAAACACAGAAGTGGATACTCACAGTCAGCTATTGGATGGAACACAGGTTCCCCAATGGAGGAGCTAGCGAAAGTCCCCAAGGAGCTAAAGGGGTCTGCAACCCTGTAAGTAGAACAACAATATGAACTAACCAGTACCCCCAGAGTTCATGTCTCTAGCTGCATATGTAGCAGAAGATGGCCTTGTCGGCCATCATTGGAAACAGAGGCCCTTTGGTCTTGGAAACTTTATATGCCCCAGTACAGGGGAACACCAGGGCCAAGAAGTGGGAGTGGGTGGGTAGGGTATGGGGGATAGCATTTGAAATGTAAGTGAAGAAATACCTAATAAAAAATTGGAAAAAGGAAAAAGAAGAGTGAAGGACCAGTCAGCGTGAGAAGGAAGACTGAAAAGCCAATGCCTTGTTGAGTTGGTTACCCCTGTGAGTAAATGAAGAGTGGCCGGTTTTACTCAAGACTCTCTGATGGACAAGCAAAAATGTCTCAGGAACAGATCTTGAAAATATGAGAGCTAGAAGAATTTATTTACTAACTCCAAATCTCCATTGTATAGGGTAGATACTGGAAGTGTTATCTCTGCCATTGTCCTTGGTCCAGACTGCCCTGTGTGGAGTTAGTCCCAGAGAGCAGACAGGAGTTGAAATGAGACCCTTACCAGTGCACATGAAAAATATTTGTTGCAAGGGATGTGGTATAAAGCATCAAATGTATTTACTATGAAAATCCTGTTTAAACACACATTTAGAGATCACTGGTTTGTTGAATAAATGAAGTCTGATGTTTCTCTACCTGTTAAAGAAAGAATATTCATGCAAATATCATGTATAGAATCACACTAATAACAGCACGCTGTTTGCACATATTTATCCTTCCACTCTTCTTAGAATGGCTTTGGGATACTTTCACAAGAATCTGAAGTAGGTCAAGATCTCATATCCCTTTCTTCCTGGATGTACAAGTGATTTGGCTCGTTTTAGTTTCCATTTTCCAATCCGCATACTATGGATAATAATAATCTCACAGTCTAAAAATTAAAATGAAAGCTTGATGTGGTGGCATGTGGCTGTCATCCTAGAACTTGAAAGATAGAAATAGGAGGATCAAAAATCCAAGGCCAGTCTCTGCTGTATAGTGAATCAACTGGTATCTGAATAAAGTCAACATACTGTGCTAAGTAATTTGGCTTTTAACATTTCTAAATTTTGTAGTTTCCTTAACTAGTTTTTCCTTTCAATTTTCTTTTTTTTTTTTTTGAACATGAAGAGATGTAAATTTATTTTGAAAAAAAATAATTAAAACACCCATTGAGGAAAATATCTCCTTTGAGATACAAACCAAACCTATTTATAAAGAAATGTTTTTAAAACAATTTTGAAACAAATACCTGGCTAGCTCTTTGAAAACCAGCTTGACTCTAAAGTTCTTTTAATGTAGATACAATTATATAATCTCTACAATCTTTGAAAAAAAGATAAATAATAGAGTAATTACCTCTTAGGCCACTTTTAATATATAATTATTATTTTAAGAGAGTATTTTTTAGGTCACATCCTTTGACATGTTTTAAGCATTAAAGGGAAATTATATTTTATAATAGAATTACCATTTGAAAAACTTCATGTATAATCATAAAAACATTTATGGGTTCACAGTCTTGAATTTATTTTAAGTATTAATGAGAAAATTATACTTTATTGTAGAATTGCCATTTGAAAAATATCCATGTCTAATCATAAAAATGCCTAGGTTTTAATAACAATAATGGAAAATACACCTTAATGAGTATCTTTTGTATTGGACTCTTGGTAAGATTGTGTCAATCTGGTCCCATGTCATGCATCCTGACATCTGGTTTTAGATTGTCAGAACCACCAAAGCAAAGTATCATAGAAGGGGATAAAGTTTTTTTGGGTGATGCTTAGTTTTTCTGCTCAAGGTTTAGAGGAATGAATGTATTCTGAGCCTAAAAAATTATAACAATTTCTTTGGTCATAGATGTCTTTTTTCTTACCATGACTTATGAATTTAATCTCTTAGAAGGAAAATAGTGGTATAGACTAAAGATCACTTTATTGATCACAAAATTAGTCTCCTCTATTCAAACCATACTTCCAAGAAATTGTCTCAGTCTGAGATTTGGGATTTGAGATTTTAATGTATTATTGGGGGAGGCAAATAGTTTGGTTCTCTGTTTTGGATCGTAAATGTTCTTGAAAGCATCACATATTGAAGGCTTGGTTCCTCAGCTGATGCCAGTCTTTGGAAGTGGTGGAAACTCCAGGAGGTAAGACCTGGTTGGAGGTCTAGGTCACTGGGTCTGACCTTGAATTATGTACTATGACTCTGACACCTTTCTTTCTCTGTCTATTGGTCTCTCAATATTGAACAGCCTTCTTCTACAACCTCTTCTATCATGATGTACTTCCATGTCACAAGCCTGAAAGCAACTGAATGCTGTCACAGGACCACCATCTCTAATAATCGCTAGGGAGGAGCTGTGGGTTTCTATTGTCTTTCTCTTGCTCACTATGTGGGATAGAGATTAGCAGAAGGATGAGTTAACAATTTCAACTCCCAGTATACTTCCTTGCAGTAAAGAAATGTACACAGATTGCTCTGGCTAGAGTACTGGTATGTAACTACAAATTTCTAGATAAATTGTGCCCTTTTATCGTACACTGCTCTGTCATTTATAACTTCTTTAATATTTTGCTCAGGTTAAAAACATTCCAGAGACTCCTAACACTAAATTTGACTCTGTCAATGTATTTTCCTGGGAACTCTGGCTCTACACAAATCTTGCCCACATTTGTTTTCAAGTGCCTCAGTCAAGCTCTTTGTCTCCTTTATCTTTTTCTTATACCCTCTTGATTGGTTTGACTATACCCTCTTGATTGGTTTGACTTCAATTTTCAAATATATGTGATGGTTTGTTCTGTAAAATCACTGCACTCTAGATTTTGCTGATTGCCCCCGTACCCAAGACTTTGAAATATTTAAAAGATCTCTGTGTGCTTATTTGGGGGAAAAACTGGTTAAGGAATAAGTGCTGCCATATTAATGTCTAGAATTAATTAATAATACAGAAAATAATAATATGCTTAATCTATAAAAGAATGTACTATCTGTTCCTTCTTTGTGATGCCAATAGGCAATGATGATTGATGCTTAGATCCATTCATTGTTTATGTGAGACTCATGTTCTGGGCCATTCATAAAAATACTACATAAGTGCTCATCTGAAAGTGACTCCAGCAGACATCCACTTAGCCAACTGAAAATCCACAAAAGAGTATTGCGAAGATCATATACCCCAGTACAGGGGAATGCCAGGGCCAGGGATTGGGAGTGGGTGGGTTGGGGAGCAGGGCAGAGGGAGGGTATAGGGAGCTTTGGGGTTAGCATTTGAAATGTAATGAAGAAAATATCTAATAAAAATGCCTTTAAAAAAAAAAGAAAAAAGAAAATCCACAAAAGCATGAGTTTAAGCAGGACATTTTTCCTTATCTCAATTGCCTTTTGTTCGTGACTTTTCAATCTGTTTGAATTCATCAGAACATCCTCCAACTCCAAGCCAAACTAAATTTGGCTTGTTGCATACAAACATTCCCTTGGGCTCTGGACCAAATCTTAAAAGTTAAGTATGTAGTATATTCTCTAGAATTAATATTTCTATAGTTCACTGACAAAGAAGCATAAAATTTTGCCCTTCCTCTATCTACTTCACAGTTTTCTAACAAAGGCATTATTGTGCGGCAAGAGCTTCACTATTGAATAAGTCCTTAATTCATATCTTTATTAATAATCTACAGTAAATTAAACTACACAGAAGTGTGTGGTTACTTAACTAAAACTAAAGGCAGGAAACACAAAATGAAGAGTAGTAAAAATGTGCTATAGTATTTGGGCAAACTCATTACCCAACAGTCTGGTAACAGAAGCATAGGTCAAAGGACATACAGAAAGGTAACCGGCCCATGGAAAAAGATCTGGACTGAGGAAGTGACGAGTATAAATATCATATAACAACAACAAAAAAAATGGGAAGATGTGTCACACAGCATTTTTTAAAGAGGATGTACATGTTTTAATTCAGGAAAATGTTCATAACTTACTTGATTATCTTCTCTATACGTTGCATCTATTTGCTTTTCTTTAAAACTTGAACTGCATGCATTTCTTATCTCTCCCATATAACTGCCACCATTTTTAACAATTTTGCTTATATATTTACATTTAGTTCAGTTTTTATCTACTTTTTCAGTCTGTTGCGTTTAGCTTAACTCTCTTTGCCAATGCATTATTTACTTGTGCATAATCTGTGCATTCAATTTAAAATTTTTAACTTTAGCAAAACTGTGGAAGAATTAATTTCTTTACTTTCAAAAGGACAGAGCATCTTTGTGAATAGCCTCAGGGTGGTAACCTTGATATTATTTTAATATCTCTTTCTACCGAAATTACCGTTATTCATTTCTGGGTCAATTTCCTGTTGATTTTTTATTTTCATTATATGTTTTGTGTGCGTGTATGTTTGTGTATGTGTGTGTGTTCCTAACATATCTATTCCATTTTTCAAAAATTTATGATTAAATTAGACATGTTATTTTCAACACTGAAGTCTCTTTCTTACATAAAGTCTTGCTTTACCTAAAAGATATGACTTGAAATTCTAAAGACATGAAATTTCAATATTAGATTTTATATTTTTATGGATAATAATGAGTCAACAATAAAGACAGAGTATTCTTGAAATAGCAATAGTGTCTCTGGGCATTGATCACCTTAAATAGTTCTCTTTTAAACCTTTCTCTCCCTACCACTGTCATTTCAGACTTTCAAGATCTTATTACAGGTCTCTGTAAGCATTTTGGGAGTCATTAAGTCGTTCATTTTCATTTCTTTCTTTTTTTTAATTAGGTATTTTCTTCATTTACATTTCAAATGCTATCCCAAAAGTCCCCCATACCCTCCCCCCACCACTCCCCTACCCACCCACTCCCACTTCTTGGCCCTGGAGTTCCCCTGTACTGAGGGGCCTCTCTTCCCAATGACGGCCGAAAAGGCCATCTTCTGCTACATATTCAGTTAGAGACATGAACTCTGGGGGTACTGGTTAGTTCATATTGTTGTTCCACTTATAGGGTTGCAGACACCATTAGCTTCTTGGGTACTTTCTCTAGCTCCTCCATTGGGGACCCTGTGTTCCATCCAATAGCTAACTGTGAGCATCCACTTCTGTGTTTGCCAGGCCCCAGCATAGCCTCACAAGAGATAGCTATATCAGGGTCCTTCAGCAAAATCTTGCTGGTGTATGCAATGGTGTCAGCATTTGGAGGCTGATTATGGGATGGATCCCCAGGTGTTCCAGTCTCTAGATGGTCCATCCTTTCATCTCAGCTCAAAACTTTGTCTCTAACTCCTTCCATGGGTATTTTGTTCCCAATTCTAAGAAGGGGCAAAGTGCCCACACTTTGGTCTTCATGCTTCTTGAGTTTCATGTGTGTTTCAAATTGTATCTTGTATCTTGGGTATTCTAAGTTTCTGGTCTAATATCCACTTATCAGTGAGTACGTATCATATGAGTTCTTTTGTGATTGAGTTACCTCACTCAGGATGATACACTCCAGGTCCATCCATTTGCCTAGGAATTTCATAAATTCATTTTTTCCTTTTTTTTAAATGTTTTTTATTATATATTTTCCTCAATTACATTTCCAATGCTGTCCCAAAAGTCCCCCATACCCTCCCCCCCACTTCCCTACCAACCCATTCCCTTTTTTTTGGCCCTGGCGTTCCCCTGTACTGGGGCATATACAGTTTGCATGTCCAAACAGGTGATGGAAATGAACAAAACCATACTAGAACTAAAAAGGGAAGTAGACACAATAAAGAAAACCCAAAGCGAGACAATACTGGAGATAGAAACCCTAGGAAGGAGATCTGGAACCACAGATGCGAGCATCAGCAACAGAATACAAGAGATGGAAGAGAGAATCTCAGGTGCAGAAGATTCCATAGAGAACATCCACACAACAATCAAAGAAAATACAAAATGCAAAAGGATCCTAACTCAAAACATCCAGGAAATCCAGGACACATTGAGAAGACCAAACCAACGGATAATAGGAGTTGATGAGAATGAAGATTTTCAACTTAAATGGCCAGCAAATATCTTCAACAAAATAATAGAAGAAAACTTCCCAAACATAAAGAAAGAGATGCCCATGGTCATACAAGAAGCCTACAGAACTCCAAGTAGACTGAACCAGAAAAGAAATTCTCCTGACACATAATAATCAGAACAACAAATGCACTAAATAAAGATAGAATATTAAAAGCATTAAGGGAGAAAGATCAAATAACATATAAAGGCAGGCCTATCAGAATTACACCAGACTTCTCACCAAAGACTATGAAAGCCAGAAGAGCCTGGACAGATGTTATACAGACACTAAGAGAACACAAATGCCAGCCCAGGCTACTATACCAGGCCAAACTCTCAATTACCATAGATGGAGAAACCAAAGTGTTCCACGACAAAACCAAATTCACACATTATCTTTCCAAGAATCCAGCCCTTCAAAGGATAATAACAGAAAAATAACAATACAAGGACAGAAATCACGACCTAGAAAAAGCAAGAAAGTAATCCCTCAATGAACCAAAAAGAAGACTGCCACAAGAAAAGAATGCCAACTCTAACAACAAAAATAAAAGGAAGCAACAATTACTTTTCCTTAATATCAATGGACTCAACTCCCCAATAAAAAGACATAGACTAACAGAATGGCTACACAAACAGGACCCAACATTCTGCTGCTTACAGGAAACCCACCTCAGGGAAAAAGATAGACACTACCTCAGAGTGAAAGGCTGGAAAACAATTTTCCAAGCAAATGGTCTGAAGAAACAAGCTGGAGTAGCCATTCTGATATCGAATAAAATCGACTTCCAACCCAAAGTTATCAAAAAAGACAAAGAGGGACACTTCATACTCATCAAAGGTAAAATCCTCCAAGAGGAACTCTCAATTCTGAATATCTATGCCCCAAATGCAAGGGCAGCCACATTCATTAAAGACACCTTAGTAAAGCTCAAAGCACACATTGCACCTCACACAATAATAGTGGGAGACTTCAACACTTCACTTTCATCAATGGACAGATCGTGGAAACAGAAACTAAACAGGGACACAGTGAAACTAACAGAAGTTATGAAACAAATGGACCTGACAGATATCTACAGAACATTTTATCCTAAAACAAAAAGATATACCTTCTTCTCAGCACCTCATGGGACCTTCTCCAAAATTGACCATATAATTGGTCATAAAACAGGCCTCAACAGATAGAAAAATATTGAAATTGTCCCATGCATCCTATCAGACCACTATGGACTAAGGCTGATCTTCAATAACAACATAAATAATGGAAAGCCAACTTTCACGTTGAAACTGAATAACACTCTTCTAAATGATACCTTGGTCAAGGATGGAATAAAGAAAGAAATTAAAGACTTTTTAGAGTTTAATGAAAATGAAGCCACAACATACCCAAACTTATGGGACACAATGAAAGCATTTCTAAGAGGGAAACTCATAGCTCTGAGTGCCTCCAAGAAGAAACTGGAGAGAACACACACTAGCAGCTTGACAACACATCTAAAAGCTCTAGAAAAAAAGGAAGAAAATTCACCCAAGAGGAGTAGACGGCAGGAAATAATCAAACTCAGGGGTGAAATCAACCAAGTGGAAACAAGAAGAACTATTCAAAGAATTAACCAAACGAGGAGTTGGTTCTTTGAGAAAATCAACAAGATAGATAAACCCTTAGCTAGACTCACTAGAGGGCACAGGGACAAAATCCTAATTAACAAAATCAGAAATGAAAAGGGAGACATAACAACAGATCCTGAAGAAATCCAAAACACCATCAGATCCTTCTACAAAAGGCTATACTCAACAAAACTGGAAAACCTGGACGAAATGGACAAATTTCTGGACAGATACCAGGTACAAAAGTTAAATCAGGATCAATTTGACGATCTAAAGAGTCCCATATCCCCTAAAGAAATAGAAGCAGTTATTGATAGTCTCCCCGCCAAAAGAAGCACAGGACCAGACAGGTTTAGTGCAGAGTTCTATCAGACCTTCAAAGAAGATATAATTCCAGTTCTGCACAAACTATTCCACAAAATAGAAACAGAAGGTACTCTACCCAACTCATTTTATGAAGAAACAATTACTCTGATACCTAAACCACAGAAAGATCCAACAAAGATAGAGAACTTCAGACCAATTTCTCTTATGAATATCGATGCAAAAATACTCAATAAAATTCTCGCTAACCGAATCCAAGAACACATTAAAGCAATCATCCATCCTGACCAAGTAGGTTTTATTCCAGGGATGCAGGGATGGTTTAATATATGGAAATCCATCAATGTAATCCATTATATAAACAAACTCAAAGACAAAAACCACATGATCATCTCATTAGATGCAGAAAAAGCATTTGACAAGATCCAACACCCATTCATTATAAAAGTCTTGGAAAGATCAGGAATTCAAGACCCATACCTAAACATGATAAAAGCAATCTACAGCAAACCAGTAGCCAACATCAAAGTAAATGGAGAGAAGCTGGAAGCAACTCCACTAAAATCTGGGACTAGACAAGGCTGTCAACTCTCTCCCTACCTATTTAACATTGTACTTGAAGTCCCAGCCAGAGCAATTCAACAACAAAAGGAGAACAAGGGGATACAAATTAGAAAAGAGGAAGTCAAAATATCACTTTTTGCATATGATATGATAGTATATATAAGTGACCCTAAAAATTCCACCAGAGAACTCCTAAACCTGATAAACAGCTTCGGTGAAGTAGCTGGATATAAAATTAACAAAAACAAGTCAATGGACTTTCTCTACACAAAATAAATAAATAAACAGGCTGAGAAAGAAATTAGGAAAAAAAACACCCTTCTCAATAGTCACAAATAATATAAAATATCTTGGCATGACTTTAACTAAGGAAGTGAAAGATCTGTATGATAAAAACTTCAAGTCTCTGAAGAAAGAAATTAAAGAAGATCTCAGAAGATGGAAAGATCTCCCATGCTCATGGATTGGCAGGATCAACATTGTAAAAATGGCTATCTTGCCAAAAGCAATCTACAGATTCAATGCAATCCCCATCAAAATTCCAACTCAATTCTTCAACGAATTAGAAAGAGAAATCTGCAAATTCATCTGGAATAACAAAAAACCTAGGATAGCAAAAACCCTTCTCAAGGATAAAAGAACCTCTGGTGGAATCACCATGCCTGACCTAAAGCTTTACTACAGAGCAATTGTGATAAAAACTGCATGGTACTGGTATATTGACAGACAAGTAGACGAATGGAATAGAATTGAAGACCCAGAAATGAACCCACACACCTATGGTCACTTGATCTTCGACAAGGGAGCTAAAACCATCCAGTGGCAGAAAGACAGCGTTTTCAACAAATGGTGCTGGCACAACTGGTTGTTATCATGTAGAAGAATGTGTTTCGACCAATTCCTCTCTCCTTGTACTAAGGTCAAATCTAAGTGGATCAAGGAACTTCACATAAAACCAGAGACACTGAAACTTATAGAGGAGAAAGTGGGGAAAAGCCTTGAAGATATGGGCACAGGGGGAAAATTCCTGAATAGAACAGCAGTGGCTTGTGCTTTAAGATCAAGGATTGACAAATGGGACCTCACGAAACTGTAAAGCTTCTGCAAGGCAAAAGACACCGTCAATAAGACAAAAAGACCACCAACAGATTGGGAAAGGATCTTTACCTATCTTAAATCAGATAGGGCCTAATATCCAATATATATAAAGAACTCAAGAGGGTGGACTCCAGAAAATCAAATAGCCCCCTTAAAAGATGGGGCTCAGAGCTGAACAAAGAATTCTCACCCGAGGAATACCGAAAGTCTGAGAAACACCTGACAAAATGTTCAACATCCTTAATCATCAGAGAAATGCGAATCAAAACAACCCTGAGATTCCATCTCACACCAGTCAGAATGGCTAAGATCAAAAATTCAGGTGACAGCAGATGCTGGCTAGGATGTGGAGAAAGAGGAACACTCCTCCATTGTTGGTGGGATTGCAAGCTTGTACAACCACTCTGGAAATCAGTCTGGCGGTTCCTCCGAAAATTGGACATAGTACTACCGGAGGATCCCGCAATACCTCTACTGGGCATATATCCAGAAGATGTCCCAACCGGTAAGAAGGACACATGCTCCACTATGTTCATAGCAGGCTTATTTGTAATAGCCAGAAGCTGGAAAGAACCCAGATGTCCCTCAACAGAGGAATGGATACAAATATGTGGTACATTTACACAATGGAGTACTACTCAGCTATTAAATAGAATGAATTCACGAAATTCCTAGGCTAATGGCTGGACCTTGAGGGCATCATCCTGAGTGAGGTAACCCAATCACAAAAGAACTCAAATGAAATGTACTCACTGATAAGTGGATATTAACCCAGAAACTTAGTATAGCAAGATATAAGGTTTGGATGTGTTTTCCTGTTTTTCTTTAAGGACTTCTAACTGTTTGGTTGTGTTTTCCTGTTTTTCTTTAAGGACCTGTAACTCTTTAGCAGTATTCGCCTATATTTCCTTAAGTGAGTTATGAAAGTCCTTCTTGATGTCCTCTACCATCAATCATGAGAAATGTTTTTAAATCTGGGTCTAGATTTTCGGTTGTGTCGGGGTGCCTAGGACTAGGTGGGGTGGGAGTGCTGCGTTCTGATGATGGTGAGTGGTCTTGATTTCTGTTAGTAGGATTCTTACATTTGCCTTTCGCCATCTGGTAATCTCTGAACCTAGCTATTATAGTTGTCTCTGGTTAGAGCTTATTCCTCAGGTGACTCTGTTAGCCTCTATAAGCAGACATGGGAGGCTAGCTCTCTCCTTAGTTTCAGTGGTCAGAGTATTCTCTGGAGGCAAGCTCTCTTCTTGCAGGAAAGGTGCCTAGATATCTGGTGTTCGAACCTGCCTCCTGGCAGAAGTTGTGTTCCACTCACCAGAGGTCTTAGGATCCCGTGGGGAATCCTGTGGCTGGGTCGTCTGCTTCCCTAGTTAATGCAGTCTCAGGTTCCGTGAGATTGGATTGGGCAGACGCTGTGTTCCACTCACCAGAGGTCTTAGGATCCCGTGGGGAATCCTGTGTGGGCCCTTGCGGGTGTCGGGAGACTCTGATGGCAAGGCACCCCGGTGCTCGAGTGGATAAATTCATTTTTTAATAGCTTAGTAGTACTCCATTGTGTAAATGTACCACATTTTCTGTATATATTCCACTGTTGAGGGACATCTGGGTTCTTTCCAGCTTCTGGCTATTATAAATAAGGCTGCTATGAACATAGTGGAGCATGTGTCCTTCTTACCAGTTGGGGCATCTTCTGGATATATGCCCAGGAGAGGTATTGCTGGATCCTCCGGTAGTACTATGTCCAATTTTCTGAGGAACCGCCAGAGTGATTTCCAGAGTGGTTGTACAAGCCTGCAATCCCACCAACAATGGAGGAGTGTTCCTCTTTCTCCACATCCACGCCAGCATCTGCTGTCACCTGAATTTTTGATCTTAGCCATTCTGAGTGGTGTGAGGTGGACTCTCAGTTTTGTTTTGATTTGTATTTCCCTGGTGATTAAGAATGCTGAACATTTTTTCAGGTGCTTCTCTGCCATTCGGTATTCCTTAGGTGAGAATTCTTTGTTTAGCTCTGTACCCCATTTTTAATGGGTTATTTGATTTTCTGGAGTCCACCTTCTTGAGTTCTTCATATATATATATTGGGTATTAGTCCCCTACCTGATTTAGGATTGGTATAACTAAGAAAGTCACACAGCAATTTTAAACATACAAAAAAAAAGGGAACAAGTTATACTAAATCAGCTTCCAAACTCTGACACCTTTGCATACACTAGCAAGATTTTTCTGAAAGGACCCAGATGTAGCTGTCTCTGTGAGACTATGCCAGGGTCTAGCAAATACAGAAGTGGATGCTCACAGTCAGCTATTGGATGGATCACAGGGCTCCCAATGGAGGAGCTAGAGAAAGTACCCAAGGAGCTAAAGGGATCTGCAATCCTACAGGTGGAACAACAATATGAACTAACCAATACCCCCCCAAAAAAGCCTAGACCAGATGGGTTTAGTGCAGAGTTCTATCAGACCTTCAAAGAAGATCTAATCCCAGTTCTTCACAAACTATTCCACAAAATAGAAACAGAATGCCCTCTACCCAACTCATTCTATAAAGCCACTTTTACTCTGATACCTAAAACACAAAAAGACCCAACAAAGCGAGAGAACTTCAGACCAATATCCCTTATGAATATTGATGCAAAAATCCTCAATAAAGTTCTTGCTAACCGAATCCAAGAACACATCAAAACAATCATCCATTCTGACCAAGTAGGTTTCATCCCAAGGATGCAGGGATGGTTCAATATACGGAAATCCATCAATGTAATCCAGTATATAAACAAACTTAAAGACAAAAACCACATGATTATCTCATTAGATGGGTCGAAGGCATTTGACAAAATCCAGTACCCATTCATTATAAAAGTCTTGGAAAGATCAGGAATTCAAGGCCCATACCTAAACATGATAAAAGCAATCTACAGCAAACCAGTAGCCAGCATCAAAGTAAATGGTGAGAAGCTTGAAGCAATCCCACTAAAATCAGGGACTAGACAAGGCTGCCCACTTTCTCCCTACCTATTCAACATTGTACTTGAAGTCCCAGCCAGAGCAATTAGACAACAAAAGGAGATCAAGGGGATACAAATTGGAAAGGAAGAAGTCAAAATATTACTTTTTGCAGATGATATGATAGTATATATAAGTGACCCTAAAAATTCCACCAGAGAACTCCTAAGCCTGATAAACAGCTTCAATGAAGTAGAGGGATATAAAATTAACTCAAACAAGTCAATAGCCTTCCTGTATACAAAGGATAAACAGCCTGAGGAATTAATTAGGCAAATAACACCCTTCTCAGTAGTCACAAACAATATAAAATACCTTGGCATGACTCTACCTAAGGAAGTGAAAGATCTGTATGATAAGAAATTCAAGTCTCTGAAGAAAGAAATTATAGATCTCAGAAGATGGAAAGATCTCCCATGCTCATGGATTGGCAGGAACAATATAGTAAAAATGGCTATCTTGCCAAAAGCAATCTACAGATTCAATGCAATCCCCATCAAAATTCCAACATGATCCTTCAAAAAATTAGAAAGAACAATTTGCAAATTCATCTGGAATAACAAAAACCTAGGATAGCCAAAACTCTTCTCAAGCATAAAATAACCTCTGGTGGAATCACCATACCTGACCTAAAGCTGTACTACAGAGCAATTGTGATAAAAACTGCATGGTACTGGTATAGCAACAGACAAGTAGACCAATGGCATAGAACTGAAGAACCAGAAATGAACCCACACACCTATGGTCACTTGATCTTTGACAAGGGAGCAAAGCCATCCAGTGGAAAAAGACACCATCTTCAACAAATGGTGGTGGCACAACTGGCGGTTATCATGTAGAAGAATCAGAATTGATCTATTCCTATCTCCTTGGACTAAGATCAAGTCTAAGTGGATTAAGGAACTCCACATAAAACGAGAGACACTGAAACTTATTGAGGAGAAAGTAGGAAAAACCCTCCAAGATATGGGTACAGGGGAAAAATTCCTGAATAGAATAGCAATGGCTTGTGCTGTAAGATCGAGTATCGACAAATGGGACCTAATAAAATTGCAAAGCTTTGCAAGGCAAAAGACACCGTCAATAAGACAAAAAGGCCACCAACTGATTGGGAAAGGATCTTAACCTATCCTGAATCAGATAGGGGACTAATATCCAATATATATAAAGAACTCAAGCAGGTGGACTCCAGAAAATCAAATAACCCCATTAAAAAATGGGGCTCAGAGCTAAACAAGGAATTCTCACCTGAGGAATACTGAATGGCTGAGAAGCTCCTGAAAAAATGTTGAACATCTTTAATCATCAGGGAAATGCAAATCAAAACAACCCTGAGATTCCACCTCACACCAGTCAGAATGTTTAAGATCAAAAATTCAGGTGACAGCAGATGCTGATGAGGATGTGGAGAAAGAGGAACACTCTTTCGTTGTTGGTGGGATTGCAAGCTTGTACAACCACTCTGGAAATCAGCCTAGCGGTTCCTCAGAAAACTGGACATAGTACTTCCAGAGGATCCAGCAATACCTCTCCTGGGCATGTATCCAGAAGATGTTCCAACCAGTAAGAAGGACACATGCTCCACTATGTTCATAGCAGGCTTATTTGTAATAGCCAGAAGCTGGAAAGAACCCTGATGCCCCTCAGAGAGAGGCCCCTTGGTCTTGCAAATTTTATATGCCTCAGTACAGCTATTAAAAACAATGAATTTATGAAATTCCTAGGCAAATGGATGGAACTGGAGGGCGTCATCCTGATTGTGATAACCCAATCACAAAAGAACTTGGATAATATGTACTCACTGATAAGTGGATATTAGCCCAGAAATTTAGAATACCCAAGATATAAGATACAATTTGCTAAACACATGAAACTCAAGAAGTACAAACACCAAAGTGTGGACACTTTGTCCCTTCTTAGAATTGGGAACAAAACACCCATGGAAGAAGTTACAGAGACAAGGTTTGGAGCTGAGACGAAAAGATGGACCATATAGAAACTGCCATATCTGGGGATCCATCCCATAATCAGCTTCCAAACGCTGACACCATTGCATACACTAGTAAGATTTTGCTAAAAGGACCCAGATATGGCTGTCTTTTGTGAGACTATGCCAGGGCCTGACAAATAGAGAAGTGGATGCTCACAGTCAGCTCTTGGATGGATCACAGGGCCTCCACTGGAGGAGCTAAGGAAAGTACTCAAGGAGCTGAAGGAACTGCAATCCTATAGGTGGAACAACAATATGAACTAACCAATTACCCCCGGAGCTCGTGTCTCTAGCCTCATATGTATCAGAAGATGGCCTAGTCGGCCATCAGTGGAAAGAGAGGCCCATTGGTCATGCAGACCTTATATGCCTCAGTACAGGGGAACGCCAGGGCCAAGAAGTGGGAGTGGGTGGGTAGGGAAGTGGGTGGGCGAGCATGTGGGGAACTTTTGGGATAGCATTGGAAATGTAATTGAAATAAATACCCAATAAAAAATATGGAAATAAAAGAAACAAAATTGATCTATGTGTTGTGTACAGGTAATTCATATTAGCTTTAAATATTGACAGCATCTTAAAGTAAAATAGTGGGAAAAAAAGTATTTCAAGCAAATGGGATAAATACCAGCATCCTAATAGCTAGAAAAATAACTTCAGATTAAAGTTTATCAGATGAGACAAAGAAAGATACTTTATTCTAACATGGGGATAAACTAACCAGGAAAATACAAAACTCATAGTTCATCTAACTTCATAAAAATTATTGAAACACAGCAACCAAATACTTACTGATTTCAACATGCCACTTTCTCCAATAGATAGGTCATTTGGACAAAAAAATACATAAAGAATAAAATGACATCTTACATCAAATGGACCCAACAGATATCTACAAAATATTCCACCCAAATGCCAAAGATTTCACATTCTACTCAGCAATACAAAGCAGCTTCTCCAAAATAGACCATATGCTGAAACACAAATTTACCAACCTTAACCAATGGAGAGAACTTGAAATAATCCTGTGTCCCTACCTGACCATTATTCAATAAAATTTAAAACTGACAGCAAACAAATTCCAGCAAGTATATATATTCAGGTGATTAAATAACTCACTGATGAATGATGAGTGGGTCAAAGAAGAAATTAAGAAAAAAAATCAAAATATTACTGGAACTAGATGCAAGTGAAAACACAACTCAACCTTGGGGTACATGACAGTCAGTTCTAAGAGGAAAGTGGGTAGCCTTAAGTGGCTACATTAAAACATCAGAATGCACAAATAAATGACTTAATGATGAAACTCAATAATTTGAAAGAAACCAAACCCAGTAGACAGCAAGAAACAATAAAAATCATGGCACAAACTAATGATACAGAAACAGTTTTTAAAATTCCAGGAACCTCAGGTCTGGTTCTTAAGAATATAAACACAATTGAGAGACCCTTGGCCCCACTATCCAAAAGAAAAACAGATGACCCAAATTAAAAGAACCAGAAATAGACAGGGAAACATCACAACAGACATCAAAGAAATTCTGAATATTATAAGGGTATTTTTTTAAAACATAATTCATTAAGTTGGAAAAATCTTTTTAAAAAGGATGAATTTCTAGATTTAGGCAAACAAACGTCCAAAATTAACCATGAAGAACTCAGCAAGCTAAGTAGGAGAGATTAAAACAATAATTTTAAAAATCTCCCAGCTTAAAAAAAAAGTCTAGAGCCAGATAGACTCATAGCAGCAGAATTCTGCCAGGTTTTCAAAGTCAACCCTTTTTAAATGTGTGTGTGTGTGTGTGTGTGTGTGTGTGTGTGTGCGCGCGCGTGTACATGTGTGTGTGCATGTGTGTGTGTGCATGTGTGTGCATGTGTGTGTATGTGTGTGTATGTATGTATGTATGTATATCACTCCAAAACTCCTTCTAAAAAGCCAGTATCACTCTAATACTAAAACTAGGTTAAAAAAAAAACAATAAAAAAGAAAATGTAGGCCAATAATCTTGATGAAAATAGATTCAAAAATGCTTGATAAAATAGTTATAAACTGAATGTAGACATAAATCAAACAATTATACACTGTGATAAAATTGGATTTATGTCTGAATTGAAACATGTAAGTTAGTAAATGTAATGAACCACATGAATGGACTTAAAGACAAAAATTAGATAATCAGCTAACTCCATAGACCCAGAGAAAGCTGTGACAATATCCAACATGCTTTCACATTAAAGTCTGAGAGGAAATAGGACTGGATGGATCATATCTCAACATAATAAAAGCTATACATGACAAACCTACAGTCCTCATTATCCAAAGTGGAGAAAATCTCAAAGGACTCTCATTAAAATTAGGAATGACACAGGGTTTCTCATTATCCATACTCCTTGTCAATATAATGCTGGAAGCACTAGCTGGAGTTATACGTCAAGAGAAACATATTAAAGGTATGCACGTAGGTAAAGAAGAATCCAGACGATATCTATTTGCAGATGATATGGTAAAGGATCCCAAAATTTTCACTGCAAAACTTTAAAAAAAAAATACACCATTTCAGCAAAGTATCAGAGCACAAAATCAACTTACAAAATTCACCAGCCTTTCTATAAACCAAAAACATGAGAAAGAGATAATTTAAAATAGCATCAAAAACAATAAACATTTGGAATAAACCTTGAAATGACAAAGGGAGGTGAAAAATCTCTACAATAAAAATGCTAATTATGTGAAGAAAGAGACTGAGAAAGACACTAGAAAATAGGAAGACCTCTTGTAGAATTAAGAATGTGAAAATAACCATCTTAACAAAAGCTATTTACATATCCAATACAATTCCCATCAAAATCTATAACATTCTTCAAGCAAACAGCAAATAAATAAATAAACCCTAGAATTTGTAAGGAACCAGAAAAATAGCTAAATCAATTGAAAGCAAAAGGAATAACACTTGAAAAATTGTTATTATAGACTTTAAGATATATTATAAAGTTTAAATTATAAAAAAATACCACCACTATGATCTGGGCACAAATACAGATATGCAAACCAATGAAATAAAATAAAATTCAAACATGAGTACTTGTAAGTATAGCCATATGATATTTGACAAAAATGAAAAAAGTCATATACTAGATAAAAGACAGCATCTTCAACAAATGGATGTAAGAAAACTGGATCCCATATACAGAAGAATAAAGTTAGACCCATGTATATCATCCTTCCCCAAAACTAGCTCCAGGTATATCAAAGGCCTCAATTTGAAACCTGAAACACTGAAACTACTAGAAGAAACTACCATACAAGATACAGGTGTAGGAAAAACCTTTCTGAATAGGATTTTGTTTGCCCAAGAAATAAAGTCAACAATTGGTAAGTGGAACCTTATAAAATGAATAAGCTTCTCTAGGCTAAGGAAACAATCAAACTAGCAAAGAAGAAACCCACAGAATGGGGAAAAATCTTTGCCACAATCAGTTAAAATTGGTCTAGGGATATAAACAGAGAGTCATCAATAGAAGAAATGAAAGTGTATATAGGAGACCTCAAAAAAGTGTTCATCATGCTTAGCAATTGGGAAAATGCTAATTGAAAATAACTTTGTAGTTCATCTCACCCCAATCAGAATAGCTAAGATCAACAAAACAACTGATAACAAACGCTGGCAAGGATGTGAAGAAATAAGAACCCACATCCACTGTTGGTGTAAATGCCAAAGGTGGACCCACTCTGGAAATCAGTATAGAGAATCCTCTAAAAAATTTAAACATAAATCTACCACATGACCCAGCTATACCACTCTTTGGCATATGGCATCTACATTTTGCTCGGCAGTTAATTGCTCAGCAATGTTAGTAGCTGCCCTGCTCATAATAGGCAGGAAATAGAAACAGCCTAAAGGTCCTTCAACAGAAGGATAGATAATGAAAATGGTGGAACATACACTGTGTAATACTATTCAGGATAAAGAAAAATGATACCATGAAGACTGTAGGTAAATTGGTAGATCTATAAAAGACTATACTGAGAGAGGTAGTCCAGATTCAGAAAGAAAAATGTTACATGTTCTCTCCCATTTATGGTTTTGAGCTTCATATCCTCAGATATGAGAATACAACATGGAGGAAGCACAGAGCCAGGGAAGTATAAAGGTACTGTAGGTGGTGATAATCGGAGAAATTCTGGAGGGGAGTTGTAGGATACAGGTGATATTGAGAGGAGAAAGCCCCAACTGGGATGGAGGGAAGAAAGTCAGTGCACAAGGAAAAAGAGCAACAAGGAACAAATAACTTCAAGGTTGTTTGATAAAGCCTCAAGAGATTACATTGCTTTATATTTACCTAAAATTATAAACTATACATGGCACATATAATTGTGTGTGTGTGTGTGTGTGTGTGTGTGTGTGTGTGTGTGTGTGTGTGTGTATGCATGTGAGTGCATGTGCAGGCATGCTTGCATGAGTATGAGTGTGTGTGTATGTGTGTGTGTGTTGAAGGAAGTTAAGCCACTTGAGCTGACAATGCCCCCCACAAGCACCATAGACTAATAAAAAGTCCAGTATTAGGCCCAAGAAACCCTTCTTTGGGATGATTGGTCAGGGAAGTCTGAGTAACTTCCAAACATTATAAATTATTGAGGAAATCTTTAGTTGCTTCTCATTGTTCAGAGTGGGCCCCTGTTGCTGAAGACACCACATGCTTAGGACACAAGGTTTGAATTATTTGGGCTGAGTCTGACTTGAAAGCCTCTTTCCTAAGGTGTAGCTTTCATGGTTCCAGAAAATGTTGTGCAATCTGCCAAAGGAGGGAAACAAACAGTCCTACTTAGCTACAACACCCATGAGCCAGGACAATTACAACCATGCCAAGATATCCATAAAAGTCTAATAAGTGGCATTGGTAGGTAATGATCAACAGCCATCTAATTAGATTTAAGGTCCACTCAACAGGAGGTAAATCATGCCTGATACTGGAATCCTGGTAAATGTCTCAATTTCTTAATATAGGCTAAAATCTTCTCCCCACTGGTAAATATAGCTACCACCCCTCATCCAAGAAGCCTCTTCTTGCAACAAATAGAAATAATCACAGAAAAGCACAACTATACACTATACAAAGATGAACAGACCATGAAGAGCCCAACCCCAATGGATGCATTTACACCACAGCTCTGGCATTAGGGAATATATCAGAAGAGGAGGAAGAAATATTGTAAACCACTGTAAAAGCCAGAATACCAGGAAGCCTACTGTGAAAAATCTTTTCAAGAAATGGCTACATAAAAAAAAAAAAAAAAAGAAAAGAAAAGAAAACCAGGACCAATGGCAATGGCAATGAACACGTTGATGAGAAAGGAAACTAATGATGGCTGGGAGAAGGGGAATTGGCCTCTCTCAGGGTAAGTGGCTGTTCAATATAAAGTGGTCAGTCCTGAAACCATATACAAATAACAAAAATGGACTCAGTGTGTTGTATTTATATACATTTGTACATACACTGCATGTGGATACATATACTGCATGCATTATCAAAGTAGAACAAAAACATTTAAAATAAAACAGAAAGCTGAGTAGCAGTGGCACATGCCTTTAATCCTAGCATCCAGGGGGCAGAGGCAAGTAGATCTCTCTGTGGGTTTGAAGCCAGCTCCAGGACAGTCAAATCTATACAGTGAACCCTGTCTCAAACAAACAAAACAGAAAACACCCAAATATGAAAGTAGGAATTTTTAAACAGTTAGAATAAAAATTAGGACTAATTTAATAATGGTTCTAAGTAATTTTAAAGTTATAATAGATGATCAACTTTTGTGAATTGAAAAAAAACTTTCAAGCCCTCCCATAATATTTATCCATTCTAAGGAAATAATTAGCTTTAATGAGTAAGTTTTCTTCTACTCAACTTAAATTTTAGAGTTTACTTATTTCTTTCTTTCTGGAATGGTATAAGAGAGCAACTCTTTTGCATAACAAGTTATATAATTATCTTAATTATTTGGCATTTCAATTTCATGTTAAATATTCAAGGTAAAACTGAATAAAACAAACTAGCAGCTAGGCTATTGTGAGGAAAACTGTAGGAGTTAAAAGTAATCATATAGAACACATTTATATCATGAAGGGAAGTCCGACTAGGGAAAAAATATAACACAGCAGCAGCATTGTAGTCAAATTGTTCTTTCTAGATGTGGGATTGGAAATTTATCCTTTTGGCTGAAGTTGAACTTTGAAGTAAGCCAGAACCCAAAAGTGAGAAACTGGAGCAAAATAGTTTCACAGAACACTTTACAATTTACAATTCATTTTTACTCTTTTCCCATTTGATCAGCCTGTGAACACATTGAGGGTCATGATGAGGAAACTGTAGGTATCTGGAAGATGCAAGATCTCTCAGAAATTTTAGCATACTGATTGGTATATTATAAATAGGACATTTGAAATATCCTTTATATTAGTTAGTTAGTTTGTTTGTTAGTCAGTTACTTAGTTGGATAATTAGGGTTCTCATGAGAAATAAAACCAATAATGGGGGTGGGGTAAATAAATGGATGATGAGGAATTGGTTCTTTGGGATATAGAGGCTGAGAAATCCCATGATCTGGCAGCTACAGGAAGACACAGAAACATCCATGGTGTAGTTCTAGCTTCAGTGCAGAGTCTTCAAAAACAGGAGAGCTGGTGGTCTAAGTCCAAATATGAGAGCTGGAGAATATTCAGGACCCAGATTAAGTAGCTAGGCAGAGAGCAACCTCTCCCTCTCTTGACCTTTCTGTTATTTTGGGGCCCCTAACAGATGAATACTGCCACACACGTGAGGGACAGCAATTTTTTTTATCATTCTACCTATTCCAAAGTTAATTTCACCTATACATACCTTCAGAAATCTGCTCTGAAATAATGATCAACCAAGTATTTTAATACCCAATGATCCAGTGTAGTTCACCCAGAAAATTAACCATTGTCTCCCTGACTCAGACCCAATGGGGTAAGTTTCCATTTCTGTGGGCACCCTGAAAGGGGTTCCACCTTTGTTCTACCCTAGACTCTACTTTGGTTACCTCAGAACAAACACACACCCTACCCCTCAGATGAAATCATCCTTGAAGATCTTATTCAACACCGAGTAAACCCATACAGATGAATAGAAAACCTCATGCCCACAAGCTGTGGTAGAGAATCCAGCAGAGCTAATGGAAGATAATCTTCAAATGCAGAGAATGATAGCTAGCACAGGATCCAGAGAGAAACAGATGATTTCAACTACTTCGTGCAGTCCATCCTGAAGGGAAGCTAAAGAAAGCTCTTGAGTTTCAATGACATACATTCTTATATGAGTCTTTCTCATATGATCAGGACAAGTTAGGCAACATTCATATCCCCCATTCACTACATGTAACGTGAGAATTAAAATATGTCACCAGGAACTACTGATCTACATGACAACATAGATGCCTCCCATGGTCCTTTTGAATGAAAGAAGCTACACAAAAAATTAAACACCAAATGGATGATTCCAATTATGTACTTGAAGCCCAGCTGGAGTAAATCTATGGGAGAAGTCAGAATTGTAGCAGCCTTAAGAGCGTCAAAAACAGCCTGAAAGGAAACTCAAGGGAACCTCCCAGAGTGATGAAATGGTCTGAAATCTAACTGGAGTGGCTTACACAGGTGGACAAGGATCCAACTCATCTAATTGGACGCTTGTTATCTGACATTGTATCTTAATAGCAAATGGGACCTCATAAAACTGGAAAGCTTTTGTAAGGCAAAGAACATAGTTGATAAGACAAATTGGCTACCTACAGATTGGGAAAAAAATCTTCACTAACCCCATATCCAATAAAGGGCTAATATTCAAAATATATAAAGAAATCAAGGAGTTAATCACCAAAAAAAAACAAAAACAAAAACAAAAACAAACAAACAAAAACGACCCAATCAGAAAGTGGGGTATAGGACTAAACCAAGAATTCACAACTGAGGAATCTTGAATTGCTGAGAAGCTCTTAAAGAAATGTTCAAAGTCCTTAGTGATCACAGAAATGCAAATCAAAATGACCCTGAGATTCCACTTACACCAGTCAGAATGGCAAAGACAAAACCTCAGGTGATAACACATGTTGGAGAGGATGTGGAAAAAGAGGAACACTCCTCCATTGCTGGTGGGATTGCAAACATGGACAACCACCCTGGAAATTATTTTGGTGTTTCCTCAGAAAATTGGAAATAGATCTACCTGAAGACCCAGCTATATCACCCTTGGGAATATACCCAAAAGATGCCCCACCATGCCACAGGGGTACCCGTTCCACAATGTTCATAGCTGCCTTGTTTGTGATAGCCAGAAGCTGGAAACAACTTAGATGTCCCACAACAGAAGAATGGATACAGAAAATGTGGTTCATTTACACAATGGAATACTACTCAGCTATTAAGAACGAGGGCATCCTGATTTTTGCAGGCAAATGGATGGAACTAGAACATATCATCCTGAGTGAGGTAACTCAGACCCAAAAGGACATACATGCATGGGATGTACTCATTATTAAGTGGATATTAGCCAAAACAAAAAACAAAACAAAAAAACAAACAAAAAACCCACATATAATACACAAGATGCAGTCCACAGAATTCAAAAGGCTCAACAGGCTGAAGTGCCAACGTGAGGACATCTCAGTCCCACTTGGGAGAGAGAAGAAAGCAATCACAAGTGAGGAGGGAGGGAGGGACTTGGGAGGGAAAGTAGATGGGGTGTGGATGCTGTGGGGGTGGGGGGAGAGGAGAACCTGATCTGGTATTGGGTGAGGAAAAAGGACTGAAGCCCTGAAAACCTGCAGAAAGAATGGAAACAGGCAACCTCAGGAAATAAGTGGTTGGGGGGACTCCCCAGAATACACCAGAGATCTGGGAGGTGAGAAACTCCTAGGACTCACAGGGAGAGAGAGACCTTTGATGAAATGCCCAACAGTAAGAAGAGGGAACTTATAATGCCTACCTCTAGCAGGAAGTCGAGGCATCAAGTGAGGGATGGGTTTGCCACCCCACAGTCACAACTCCGACCCATAATTGTTTCTGTCTGAAAGAATTACAGGGATGGAAATGGAGAGGAGCCTGAGGAAAAGAAGGTCCAGCGACAGGCCCAGAGTGGGATCCAGCTCAATTAGAGGTCCCAAGGCCTGACACTATTACTTAGGTCATGGAGCACTCACAAAAAGGGAACTATCATGACTGCCCTCCGAAAGACCCAACAAGCAGCTGAAAGAGTCAGATGCAGATCTTTGCACCCACCCAATGGACAGAAGCAGCTGACCCCTGTTGTTGAATTAAGGAAGGCTGAAAGAAGCTGAGAAGAAGGGCAATCCTGTAGGACCAGCAGTCTCAATTAATATTGGACCCTCAAGATAACTCAAACACTGGACCACCAAACAGGCAGCATACTCCAGCTGATATGAGGCTCCCAACACACATACAATAGAGGACTTCCGGGTCTGTGTTCATTCAGTGATGATACACCTAACCCTCAAGAGACTGGAGGCCCCAAAGAGGTTAGAGGTCAGGTGGGGTGGAGGGTGGGGACATCCACGTGGAGACAGGGGTTGGGGTGAAGATAAGGGATGTGGAACAGTTGGAAAGTGGGCGGCTGGGGAATAAAATATGGAGTGTAAAAAATGAATTAGAAATAAAATTAAATTTTAAAAATGTGTCTTTTGGTTTTTTTCTGAGTAATAATTGAGATAATATAAGGTATCTTGTGGAGAAATCAAACATACAACAGGTACTCAAGAGGTGATGGGTAAACATCACCTTTTTAAAGTGACCGGCTTCAAGCTATGCAGAGTGGCACAGACCTGATATCCAAGCACTTGCAAGACAGAGGCAAGATTGTAAGTTATAGGCCATTCTGGGATATGCACTGAGTTATTAAGAGTTTGAATCAGAAATTGTGAATCAGAATACTATCTCTCACAAGAGGAACGCAGGAGTTATGGGCAAAAGTAGGTCATTAAGGGTGAGCCTTTGGAGAATATATCTGTTCCTAGTTCCTGCCCCCTGATCTTTCAAGGTATGAAATAACTCTGCTACATTATCCTACAGACACATACTGAGATATCTGCTTCACCATACCATCCTGGCATGATGGATATTAGCCAAACCATACTGAGATATCTGCTTCACCATAACATCCTGGCATGATGGTCTCTATAAAACTGTAAGACAAAATAAATCTTACCTCCATTAAGTCAGGTAATTTGTTACAATGATGAAAAAAATAACTAATCAGAGACTGTCTCTAATCACCAAACCAAGCATGAACAAAATATCTGTACCAATGGCAGCAACACATTAGAAGAATTAATAACAGAAGTAACAGACTTCAAAAATCATAATGAGCTTGCATTATCCAGAAACTCATGAGGATTCCAGAGCAGAGGCTGATGATACAAATAATAAAGTCTCTCCTTCAATAGTTTGTCTCTGGGCTTATACCACTGATGTCCCCAACAGGCAGTTGTCCAAAAAAGTCAGTAACAGGTGAGAGCCCATTAGTACACAGACCCAAGATAGCATACAGATAAGACAGCTAAGGAACCAAGGATGACCAGTCAGGGTTTGCCTTTCTAGAGGAAATGGGCCGTGGGCTACAAACCCAGAGAGGGGCTGAAATGGGGAGTACAAATGGTGGGGGAAAATGAGAACCTGATTTCTGGAATTCTCAATGCAAGTCCGGAGAAGGAGTGAGGAGCCACTTGTTAACACAAGGGAAGAAGAAAATGAAGGCCTGGTCTCAGTAGATAATCTGAATATTGATTTATCACACAGCATGGGATTAAATCAATCCTGGGTGAATCCAGTTGTTTCAGTCATCATATATGTCATATAGAATTGTCCTGGACTGGACAATGAAGCACTTCTTAAAGGCAAACGAGCACAAGAATCCCCAAGGATTCTGCTAAAACACAGATTTTGACCCAGCAGGTCTCAGATGAAGCCCCTATTTCTACATCTTTAACATTCAGGTAATACCTAAGCTTTTTTTGGCCCATGGATTACACTGGAGCTCACAAGTGCCTTCTAGCAGAAGCACTTTGTGGTAGCA
Organism: Mus musculus; assembly: GCF_000001635.26. Lineage (NCBI taxonomy): Eukaryota > Metazoa > Chordata > Mammalia > Rodentia > Muridae > Mus > Mus musculus. Next base: position 17,069,150 of record NC_000086.7, read on the forward strand.
GCCAGGTGAGTGGGAGGACTTTTGTTCTCCTCCAATCCCTATTTTCTCTGGCTGTGAGCTTACATGGAGAGAGGGGAATCAAGAACCCTTCCCAGTAATAAATCCATGGAAGTCAATATTCTATGAGGCATTCTAAGAAGCTCCCTCCTATTTATTCTGGTTTTAAAACACTGCTCTAGACAGTGTTATGAGGAGATTTATAGTTTTTAATCTTCTTATACAGCACAACTGCTAAATACAGCATAATATATGTGACAGGAATTAGTCCAGAATTTATTTAAGACTTTTCCTCCTCAGTTCATATGTCCAAAGATTGCCATTTCCAATTATTTATTAGAAGTGTGATGTTTTTCAAGGTGGATGCATTACTCTTGTTATCTGCTTTCAATTAGCTGAGAATTTGCTATTCTTAGCCAAATGTCCATTCATCAGCAAATTCTACATTCCTGGCAGTCTGATTAACTTCTCAGGGCTCTTCCTTTATACTTAAAATAAATGAGGCTATCTATGTTTCGTGTTTGCTTGCTTATGGGAGGAAACAAAATAGGCTTGGGGTAGGGAAGAAAAAAGAATGGTGGTAGTGAAAGAAGGAAAGGAATGAGAAGGGGAAGGAAAGTGGGAGGAGGAAGGGAGGATGGAAAGTGAAAAAGCCCCAAACAATTGGCAAATATTAAAGATGGAAATAAACACCTACCTATATACCAAAAGCTATACTCTATTAGAGCAAATTCAGCCATATTAAAAAAAAAAAAACAGCACTCAGGAAATGTAGCTCCATCAACAAAAGGTTGGAAGGTTGAACTTGACCCTTTCTGTGGGGATTGTAGGAAAAGTATCTGCTTTAGAATCAATGGGGCCTGGCTTTGAATTCCAGCCCAGCCAGCCACCAAAACCCAGAGCATCTTGGGCAAATTAATCTACCTCCATTTTAAACTCTCTTACATGGGCTGGAGAAATGGCTCAGCACGTAAGAGCACTGACTGCTTTTCCAAAGGTCCTGAGTTCAAATCCCAGCAACCATATGGTGGCTCACAACCACCTGTAATGGGATCTGACCCCTCTTCTGGAGTGTCTGAAGACAGCTACCGTATACTTACTTACATACAATAAATCTAAAAAAAAAAGCTCTCTTACGTTTCTCCCTCTGGAAAATCACAGCAGTAATGATTAAGTTGTTTATTTACCATGGATTTAAGTGAGATTCTGTTTATGTGATGATGACATCATATAAAATAATAGTCCTGCCCTTGAGTTTCAAATAGCATATATTCAAATGTTACCCGATGTATGCAGAAGATCTGACATTCCCTCCAGCCATGCTGGAGCCTTGAATAAGTAGATGACTGGCAAAAGCTGTAGCCTCACTTACGTCCTAGTCTGCATCTCCCCACTGTGTTCTTCCCTCTGTATTTACTCACATCTAAATATCAACTGACAGGGCACCAGATACCTAAAAGGCTCTCTTTAGTTTGAGAGTTCAAGACCAGTCTCGACAAAATAGTGAGAATCCCCACCTCCCACATCTACCACCATCCATAAAAGGATCAATCCAGTCACAACAAGTAATATATAATAGCCAACTCTATTATCAACAGTCTGAAAAGAAAGGAAATTTGCTTTACAGCAATTAACATACAACTGAGTCAAACATGTGAAGTAGCCCTCTCCTGCCTTTGCTCTACTGTTCTCTCTTCCTCTGTCTTAAATGTGTGTGTGCAGTGCAATAAAGCAGAACCCTAACTCTGTTGCTTTGACTTACTCAGATGGGTTTAGTTGATCTCGTAGATCTGACCTGTCTTTATGAACCTACCTTAAACTTAGATCTTCACAACTCAAGATCCAAAATGGCTCTTCAAAGTCTTCAGCTATAGAATCTGTTCTCTACTCCAGGGACTCAGACACTGCATTAGAGCCCACATCAGATACATAGTGCCAAGTTCTCTGCATAACATAGATGGCTTATGCATGAATTTACCTTAATATTTGCTGAATTTTACTCCAGCAGCTGGCTTGGAGTAAAGGAAGTGGTGAGATGGATGAAATGTGCTCTTCCCCTGATTTCCTTATTTTTCTTTCCTGTGTTTCATTCTTCAACATTTTTGTTATATATTCTGGGGTTTTTTAAACTTTTTTTATTAGACATTTTCTTTCATTTCAAATGTTATCCCCTTTCCTAGTTTCTCCTCCTAAAACCTCCTATGCTTTCTCCCCTCCCCCTGGTCACCAACCCACCCACTCCTGCTTCCTGGCTCTGGCATTCCCCTATACTGGGGCATAGAACCTTCACAGGACCAAGGGCCTCTCCTCCCATTGATGACCAACTAGGCCATCCTTTACTACACATGCAGCTAGAGCCATGAGTCCCACCATGTGTTTTCTTTGATTGATGGTTTAGTCTCAGGTAGCTCTGGGGGTACTGGTTAGTTCATATTGCTGTTCCTTCTAGGGGATACAAACCCCTTCAGCTCCTTGGGTCCTTTCTCTAGCTCCTCCATTGGGGACCCTGTGCTCTGTCCAATGGATCGCTGTGATCATCCATGTCTGTATTTGTCAGACACTGGCAGAGCCTCTCAGGATATAGCTATATTAGCCTCCTATCAGCAAGCTCTTGTTGGCATCCACAATAGCGTCTGGAGATAGTATTTCCAACTTTATCTTTCTTTACCACCTCTTTGTACACTGAAGAGAGAAGGCAGGAACTTTCTGAGAGTAGGCAAATACTCTAACATTGAACTATATCCCAATACTCTACCAACATTTCTAAGCAGGTTATTTTGTGCTCCCATGACTTGCAATTCTCTAGAGTAAGCCATGCTCATGTCTCATGAATTCAGTGTCTTTTCTTAAAAGTCATAATTTGGAATTTTTTCTTGTTGCTGTAAACATAATTTTGGCTTCTGAATATTCTGCTGCCTTCAGTTCTCTGGCTTCTTTGGGTTCACGTGTTTGTTCTCTGCCTCCTGTGTGGTGGTTTTCTCTAAATGTCAGCTGATCATTGGTCATCTACTTATGTTTACAAAAGGGGCTACAAAGCTGATTAGAAGTGCTGTGTGAAATGCAAGCATTTGTCAACTAGTGTCAGTTGTTTCAGGAAAACCTGATAAAATGAAGATTAAAGAAAACTAGTATTGTGTTTCCCTAACTCCTTTAGAGAAAACAGAGTGTAGATCTCCTGGTCTAAAGCACTTTGTGAGCTGTGAATAGAGTTCTGTGGTAGAGCACTTGCTTTGTATGTTGGTTCATTCTGTGTCAATTCAACATATGTTAGCTACATCTGGGAAGAGAAGACCTCAGTTGAGAAGAGGCCTTCATTAGATTGGCATGTAGGGGAGTCTCTGGGGTTATTTTCTTTTTTTTTTATTAGATATTTTCTTTATTTACATTTCAAATGCTATCCCCAAAGTTCCCTATACCCTCCCCCAGCCCTGCTCCCCTACCCACCCACTCCCACTTTTTGGCCCTGGCATTCCCCTGTACTGGGGCATATACTTGATTAAATAATTGAAGCAGGAGGGTGTAGTTCACTGTGGGGGTTATCACTGCTTGTCAGGTGGTCCTGAATGATATAAGAAGGCAAACTTAAAGAGATCTGGGGAGCAAGCCAGTAAGCAGTGTTCTTTCATGGATTTCATAAATTTCATAGTACTTTGTTTTGTCCTAGAAGACAAAAGTTACTTCCCTTCAGTTCTGAACTGTTCACGCTTTGGTGGCCCTGTTGAGATGTGCTCTCTTGGAATTCAGCTGCTCAGCTCTAAAAAGTTCAAGCCACATAAAGAGATCCAAGTTTCTTCTCCCTCTCCCTCTCCCTCTCCCTCTCCCTCTCCCTCTCCCTCTCCCTCTCCCTCTCCCTCTCCCTCTCCCTCTCCCTCTCCCTCTCCCTCTCCCTCTCCCTCCCCCTCTCCCTCTCCCTCTCCCTCTCCCTCTCCCTCCCCCTCTCCCTCTCCCTCCCCCTCTCCCTCCCCCTCTCCCTCCCCCTCTCCCTCCCCCTCTCCCTCCCTCCTCCCTCCCCCTCTCCCTCTCCCTCCCCCTCCCCCTCCCTCCTCCCTCCCCCTCCCCCTCTCCCTCCCCCTCCCCCTCCCCCTTTTCCTTTTTTTGTGTATATTGTGTATACAAGCTTCAGTTAAACTCAACCTGGCATCATGGATCCATCTTCATGTTGACCTATCTATGTCAGACTCACTGCTGTATATGTACTCAAATCAGTACTACCCAGAGCCGTAAATGTATGTGGATTTATGTATTGATGCAGTTCATGACTCTTTAAGGGGATCCTTGAGGCCAAAGACAGGCCACTTTCTTCACCTGCGTATATATACTCAGAGGCTAAAACAGTGCTGGGTCCATAGAAGAACTTCAATGAATTCCCAGTTCTCACTGATGAAAGGACCATGCTAAGCAAAGCCTCTTGTTTACTCTCTTGGTAAGTTCTGAGAACACTCTTTGTTTTCTCAGAACAGATCTTCTCTAACACAAGGCTCAGTGGTGGTCACACTTGTAGGCTTTGCATATGGCTTGCCTCAAAGTGAAATATCAGCTTGGCTTCCCTCTGACTGTGTGACCTAGTTATGTTTCTGTACCTTAGTTTCTTCATCTTTGAATTGCCCATGATTGTATCAACCTTTCAAAGTTTCTTGGAGTTTTAGATAGCTGCTGGTGCTTAGAAGAGACACCATTTAATATTTAGAAAGCATTGAACTAGAATTAAGATAATGCATAAATATACATTTATCCTGTTTATGATGTGATGTTATGTCTAGTGGCTGCTAGATATTTTATCTTTGTGGTATTATTTTTCAATTATTATTACAAAGCAATTCCCCCAAGAACCAAATGGTAAGTACCCCCTTCTCATAAAAGCAGCCCCTAAACTATTCTTTTGGCTCTGGGCCAGCTGTTGTCACCAGTTGACTGTTTTATTTGTTGGCCTTAGAGATTAAGAGGAGTTATTGAATTTGCCACTCTCCACACATCTGTATGTAGCATGCAGTGGCAACAGAGACTTATAAAAGCAAAGTTCCCTTTAACACAATGAATCTTGGGTGCACAAGAATTATCAGAGGGACTTGATTAAAATGTGCATGCTAAGATTCAGCTCAAGCCAGTTTGGAGTAAGGCCCAGAAATGTGCTCTTGTAATAAGTCACCCCAGATTACTCCAATCCAGGAAACCTCAGCAGATGGTCTCCTTAAAAAAAGAGCCACCCAAACCATGATGTTGATAGTAACTACTCAAGTAAATGCATTCCCCTAAAACCTTTAGCACAGAGTACCCAAAGAGTTAAGTAAGAACTGTATCATAGAAAGGATAAATGTATATTTATGCAAAATCTTAATTCTAGTTCAAATAATGTGCTCATTACATTTTCTTCAAACACAAGGAATGTAAAACAAAGTACTATGAAATTTAAACAATGGGTCCAATTCCTAATCTATGAACTCTATACCCTAATTATGTGACAGTAGTTATATTATATGGAATAGAATGGATTTATAAACAAATATCTACCAATTTTCTTAAAATATTATAAATAAAAATATAAATATATATAACTATAGCCTAGGGTTCTAGAAGCTGAGATCTTGGTAAGATCATTCACTATTAAGACACATCACGGCCCACATCATGTTTTCTTCTCTCCCTCCCTCCCTTCCCAACTCTTTTAATTTTTTTTTTTTACTTTTCCTCCTCAAACCATTTTCTAATTGCCTACTACATTCTAGTGTTCTCTCTCTCTCTCTCTCTCTCTCTCTCTCTCTCTCTCTCTCTCTCCCATCCCTCTGTGTGTGTGTGTGTGTGTGTGTATGTGTTCCTGCTTTTAAGGAGCATTCTTTTTCAGCAGTAAACATTAAATTATTAAGCACACTTAAATTTTATTCTAAGCCAGCATCTCAAATGAGACATTCAGAAAGTATATATTATAAAACTCTGGGCTACAGGTGTCAAGCTTCTCAAGACATATTACACAAGTGAATCACTTCTATGAGATTTCATGGAACTGTGTGCAAATATTTTTTGATATTCTTTCCATCTAGGACATAATCACATAATCGCACATGAGACTGTGTTGGTTGGTTTTTGTGTGTGTGTGTGTGTGTGTGTGTGTTTTGTTTGTTTGTTTTTCTACTTGACACAAGGTAGAGTCATCTGAGAAAAGGGAGCCTCCATTGAGATAATGTCTCTGTAAGACTGGCCTATAGGCAAGTCTATGGGAACATCTTCTTGACAAATTGTTGATGTGAGAGGACTGATTGTACTGGTTAGTATAAGAAAGCAAGTGGAGTAAGCCAATAGAAGCAAGCCAATAAGCACCATTCCTCCATGACCTCTGCATCAACTCCTGCCTCCAGGTTCCTAACCTGAGTTTCTGCCTTGGCTTTCCCTGATGATATATTATGCAAATAAAAACTTTCCTCCCCAAACTGCTTTTGGTTGTGGTGCTTTATCACAGTAATATAAACCCTAAGATAGAGACCTATTGAGGATGTTTTTATAACTTTGCAAATTTCAAATGAAAATGTTTGATTCAAGATGATTGGTTGTATTTAATTCTCCACACTATGGGACTTGAACCCAACTAAAGGTTGCCAGTTTCTGATATAAGCTGGATACGGCTATAGATTTAGGTGTTTCTATTTAATTTCTCCAAGTTCTTTTCATACAAATGACTTCCTCTGTGGTGTGAAATGGGAAAGATGGCAACTTTGGCCTTTAGAAGGCAGAAGAGAAACTGAATTATACCAATTATAACTCATCATCCAGTGCAAGAGAGCCTGCTGGAACAGCAGTTTGGGCTTTGAAAGATCCCACTCAGCAGCAATTTGCCTAGAGCAGGGTTTCTTGGGTTTTTGGGCTTGGGTTGCATAAGAAAGGTGGCTGACATGACCTAAGAGTGATTCAGTAAGCAGTGTCCTCCATGGTTTCTGCTGGACTTCATGCTCTGACTTCCCTCAATTATGGACACTGTAGCCTTTGAGAGTAAGCTGAAATGAACCCTTTCTTCTCCATGTTGCTTTTGGTCAGAGTGTTTTATCACAGCAACAGAGTGATATTAGAACATGCCCCTTTCCCACATGGCAATATGTTTTCTTTTTCTTAATTTCTTTTCTTCTTTTGTGCTCTCTAACAAAGAACCATGAGTCCAAGCTGGCTCATTTCAGCTTACACTCAAAGGCCACAGGGTCCATCATTGAGGGAAGTTGGGGCAGGACCTCAAGCAGAAACCATGGAGGACACTGCTTACTGAATCACTCTTAGGTCATGTCAGCTATCTTTCTTATGTAACCCAAGCCCAACAACCCAATGATGGTGCTGCCCACAGTAGGAGGGGCCTGAAATATCAATCATTAATGAAGGCCATCTCTCAGAGACATGGCTGAAGTTCACTGTGATAAAGGTATTTCTTTGACTGAGGCTGCCTCTTCTTAGGTTACTTGAAGTTGTTAGGTTTTTATCTCAGATTTGTCCTTCAATTCTGATTCTGCTAAAGAATTCCATTCAGATTTAAAGACAGTTCAAGCCATAGTAAGCTAGTAATCACTCTAGCCTGCACCCACTTGCCTTATTTGGCTTGGAGATCACTTCTAGCTCATGAACCCAGGACACTACTCCAGATCATCATATTTCAGTCTTTCAAGTCCGAGTCTCATGTTTCCCACAACTATTTGTCATTTATTAAGATATGGTGGAACCTTTAAGAAATAGAGTCTAGTTGGAGGCTGTTAGATTATTAAGAAATACCCTTGGAAGAGATTCAATTTTGTGAGACCTTAGTCTCTATAACATCTTGCATCACTTTGTCTACACACACACACACACACACACACACACACACACACACACTCACACACTATTGTGATATTATTTGTTATGAGGCTCTTGCCAGAGTTAATCTATAACTTTGAATCTCTAGGCCTGTGAGCTAAACATTTTTTTCAGCCTCAGGTATTTTTTATAGTAATGGAAAACAGAATAATAAAGAAGCTCTCTTCTTGCAATTCTTGTCTGTAAGAATTAAGGTCATGTATGTTCAAGATAAAGCCAGGGAGAAAATCCTACACTAGTTTTTCTTTGCCCACTAAAATTTCCTTGGACTAGTTCTGGGATGCAATTTCACAATATAATGAGTGTCCATGCTACTACCTCTTTAACCACATTTCCCCTGCATAAATTGCAACCACAAAGTACAAGGGTTTCTGATCCAGTCTACCTTTAGCTCTACATCCAGTAGACATAATCTGCTTATATTACAAAAGGTAAGAGATAAAATGTTCACAGCAGCAGCTATAATAGGCAAAACAACCAGCATAGTCTCATGTGTGATTATGTGATTATGTCCTAGATGGAAAGAATATCAAAAAATATTTGCACACAGTTCCATGAAATCTCATGGAAGTGATTCACCTGTGTAATATGTCTTGAGAAGCTTGACACTTTTGGCCCAGAGTTTTATAATATATACTTTCTGAATGACTCATCCTATAATAGGCAAAACTGGGGATTAGTCAAATGCACAACTGCAGAATGGATAAGAAAATTATAATAGATTCTCACAAAGGAATTTGTTCCTGAGAATGGTCTATACATACATCTTGACAAAGTTTACAGATACTATATGAAGCAAATAGATACCTGTAGTGAGAATTTTGGTTTCTTTAAAAAATACAGAAATATTCCAAGAATATGGTTTCATTTTAATCCCAGGTGTGAGATATAGGGCTGCTTCAGATTGTCTGTAGCAGCTGACTATGATTTGCTTTGTGCTCTAGCTGGGATGTTATTTTGCTAGCTGCAGATAGTTTCTGTGATTGTGTGACATTTGAAATTCTGGGGACTCTTCAAAGGGTATAGAAATGGTAGGGCCCTGAGAGGTAGGGTTGTTGTTCGTGGTTGTTGGTTGGTTGCTGTTTGTCATGTACAAAGAAGAAACAACACCAAGAAGAAATTAGCTATCTTGATGGCAATGACCAAGCTTGCCCCAAGGAACTTGATGCCCCTAATCAGCATGAAGTAGTCTAATGCTAACGTCACCTCCTTCCCTGTCTATTTATTTTTCTGATCCATTGAAAGGGTAGAAGAGGGTGGGGAAGAGTGGAAGGAAGAAGAACCCATAAAATAGCCAAAAACTGGATACAGAAATCAGATTCAAAATTGTAAGCCTCCCAACAGGCAAAACATGTTGATATACAAAGATACCATAGTAGAAGTGAGCCTAGAGGATATATGGATGGTGATTGAGGAGTAAAAGGGATCTCTGAGGTGTTACAGGTCTTGTTTATATTTTTCTAATTTATATGTATATGTGTGTCTGCTTGTGGAGTAGGGGGTGCCATGTACATGTGGGTTCCAACAGAGGCCAGAAGAGGGCATTGGATCCTCCTAGAACTGGAGTTTCAGTTTGCTGTGTGCTGCCTGACATGGGTGTTTGCCCTGTCTTGAGCCTCTGCAAAAGCGTATATGTTTTTATCCTGAGCCATCTCTACAGCCCAGATTTTTGTGTTTTGATCTGGTTACTGTTTATATGTATGCATCCTGTTTGAGAAAGCTGATTGGAATATATATTGGTAAGTCATGTAATCTGTACATGGGTAAATTATTTCAAGCTGAAAAATGAGCTTTTCTTTCTCATCTGTTGCAAACTCACTCCCAAGTTGGAGATTGCCTGCCCATGTGCCACCAGTATGAGTCTCAGCTACACAGAATAGAAGCAACCAGATCAGAGTGAAAGGACTTCCTGACCCAGGGACCATGACAATCCCACTGACACTTTACATTCTGACACTAGTGTCTAACTCTGAACTGTGCAGAGAGCTATTTTTGCCATCTTTTTCTTTTAATCTACTTTGTTTATTCCCGCAATCAACAATGCTGCAGGAATAGCAGAGTCAAGTCTGGGTTCAATAGAGGAATCTACTGGTATAGCCTCTTGGCATCCACCACCCCACACATCTCACTGTGGGTTGTACATCATCTCTGTCAAGAGCCTCTGCTTATCATAACAGCTCTGTGTGTCTTTCCCACAGCTGATCCCAAGGTATTCCTCCCAACATCTGGGTAATATTCTGGATCGCACACAAATGTGAGCAGTGGTGTTTATTTTACTAGTGTAGTCCACCTGCAGCTTAACTAGTAGGGAACAATCAGATGTTCATGACTGCAAATGGAGACCTGGGTGAAGAGTTGTAAACCCTGGAGGTTCATCTTTCAGCAAAAAGGATCCAAGACTTTCAAATTCAATCAATCTGAACACAATGGAAAAAAAGAGAGGCATCATTATAGACAGATAATGGTTTGAAATCTCAGTCTGTGATGATTGGAGAAGCAGATGTAAGGCAAGATGATTTTTATATGTTTCGATAGCCACTGCCGGGTGGGAGATTAACTAAGCAAAAGGTCTGATTGCTAAACACATTTGGGCCACTGAGCAATTGCAGAGAGGTAGAAGCAATCACAGAGCCTGTACTTGCCAGAGGAAAGAACAGAGCTAAGGTGCTGAAGACAATCTGTTTTGTCATATTGCTTCACACACAGATATTGTAAAGCCTGCTTATATAAAGTTATATAATTCACCTGATGTGCTGCTCAGTTTGTATGCCCTCAGTGTACGGATTGTTTAGCCAGTTATTCTCACATTTAAAACACCCTCTGAAGAATATTTATGTACAAAGTCCTGGAAATGGAAAAGGAAAGACATGACCTCTGTCTTCAAGTGTCAACTATCCAGTCGTTCTGGTTTGTATTGCTATAGAGCAAACTGCTTCACATCTTTTTGTCTCAGTACAATAGCGACAACAATGGTTTTCTCCATTGGTTTAACAGATAACATACCTGTGAAAGAATACTTTCCTAGCATGTGAAAGACCCTGAGTTCCATACCAGCACAGGAAGAAATATCTCTCATACACAAACACACACACACAGACACTTCTTGTCACAAATCTGAGGCATTATGTTGGGCATTCTCATACATTCCTGTAATCTCACCACCCTGAAAGATCTCAAGTTCAAGGGAAGCCAGGATTACAAAGTGAGACTGCCTCCCACCCCAAAAGAGAAAAAAATCTAAGGCTAAGCTATCCATGAGCAGGGTGTAAGCAACCATGGTCATGATGAGGTCTCGCTTCTTGGCTTGTAGATGGCAGTGTTCCACTGAGTTCTCATATGGCCTCTTGATCCCTGCCTTGTAAAGGCCCAAATCCTATTATGGAGTTCCCACCCTCATGACCTCATCTAAACCTGATCACTTCCCAACATCTCCACCTCAAAATATCACAATGGGGAATAGTACTTCATTATGAATTTTGAGGGAACACAAACATTCAATTCACAGCAGTGACCAACTCTGAGACAGTTTGTGCTGCCATAGCAAACACCACAGACTGGGTGGATTAATGACCAAAATTGATTTTACCAGAGTTCCAGGGTCTTGAAGTCCATGACCATCTAGAAGTTCAAGTCAGCAGGACAGGTTTGTTCTGAACCTCCCTACTTGATTTAAAGATGGTCATTGTCTTTCCATGTGTTCACATAGTTGTGCCCTAACTGTACAGCCTACACTCAAGTCTTTTCTTTAGAGGAAAGAATTCAGTGATATTTGGTTAGGGGTCCCCATAGCAACCTCACTTGTAGTTTAATTTCCTCTTCAAAATTCACCACCTACAAAAAATAAAATTTTGAGGGGCTTTGGGTTAGGATTTTAATAAGTGAATATGGGGCAAAATCCACAACAATCCCATAATCTTGGTTTGCCTGGCTCCAATGAGATTCCAGATATATAGAATATATAGATTTATGGTTTCAGTCTGTGATCATTTGGCCCCACTGCTATATACCTGAGATGAGGCTGATTATGGCTATGGGAAAATAAACCTGAGGGGGCTGCTTACTTCCTGCTCATGGAGAAGCAGAAGGAGGAAGAAGGAACTGAGCAAGACATGACTTTGACCTCAAGAGAAAGATTGCTTCCCATGGGAATGAAGGTTAGTTATCATGAGGATAGGAGAGCCAGGACTTTGTAGGAGATGAGAGTGAGGATGGGACAAGAAAGTTTCATAGTTTTTCGAGAATAGATAGTGAGATAGACACCTGAGGTTATTCCTGAATGGAAACTTTAGCTTGGGTTGGGTTTCTTTATCAGAGGGGCAGATGCTGTTCTTTGGAAAGGTGAGTTTCCTTACTTTAAGAAGTCACACCATCCTTCAATAGTGCTCTTCTTATTTCATTAAATGTTGTTTTCCTTGTGTGTGTGTGTGTGTGTGTGTGTGTGTGTGTGTGTGTGTGTAGTATCTACTACATGCTAGTGATGGAGTCCAAAACACACTACAAGGGCATACAGATTACTCTGAGCTAAAGATATTTGAGAATCATCAGCTGCAGGAAGAAGCTTTTTCTCTGAACTCCACTCATGTTTCTAGAAGTAGAACCTTCTCATAACAATTCAACTCCTTTTCAACTTCAACTTTTGTTATAACTCCTTTTCCCTAGAGGTTTCCAACCTGGAAAGATGGATGCGTCACTAAACAGAGGTCATCACTAGTCAGGAAAAGAAATAGCCCAATAGAGGCTGGAGAGATGGCTCAGAGGTCAAGTTTACCTACTGTTCTTGCTCCGAGTTATGTTCCCAACATCCATGTCAGAACTGACTGAAACTCCAATTCCAGAAGATCCAACACACAATTGTGGTCTCTGTGGACACTGCACTGTGTTTGAGTGACTGTGTATATGTTCACATGTGTTTGTGTGCACGAAAGTGCATGTACACACACATATACACATATCAATAAATCTTTACAAAAAAGAAATAGCCTAGAATTTATCATAGAAGTATCACATCTCCCACCTATTCAGACCATTTATTTTCCCTAAAGTCATTTGCTCTCTCAGAAGTGTCTTTTGCATCCCTTAGTCAGATGGTATACCTCCAAATTCTAATGGATCTTAAATGATATTTGTTTGGGACTTGCCAAGATGAGTGTATGTTAAACCTATTTTCTTCTCTTGTTAATCTTTCATTTTGTTTTACACTTTTACTTTTTAATCTCCTTCCTACTGAACCTAAGAGGATATATGAAAAGTTTTTCCTCTCTACCATTAATCATCTTCTTGGGTACTTTAGAAACAGAGCTGAGAGACCCCCATCTCAGTCCAAAGAAATGAGCCCAAATTGACAATACTGTATACCTGTATACAAGAGGCAATGGAAATACCATAACTATCACTTATGGGGAGAACAGAGTCAGAAAGAAGAGAAAGGCTTAACTGAAATTGTGAAAAATGGAAGAAAAAAGAGCTGGAAAAAGGTGATTCAGGTAGCCAATGTAAACATGCAGGAATGTGAGAAAGGAAGGCCCTTAATATTAAGAACATCTGTGGCAAAGGTCACGCACAAGGGAAACAATTGAGAGTAGAATCTTGAGGTGAGAGACACCAGCCAAGTGCTGAGCTCTGTGGGCATGCTCAGGCATTTAGCTCTTAGTTGACAGCCAAGGGTTTTCCAAAGCCATGTGCATTCCTTTTTTGTTTCTTTTGTTCTGTTTTGTTTTGAGGTGGGGTCTCACTATGTAGCTCAAGCTGCTGGCCTTGCATTTATGATCTTCCTGCCTCTGCCTCCTATATACTGGGCTTACAGGCATGCAGAGTCATGCCTAGACTTTACTCAAGGTGTTTCCTAAGTCTGCACTGGACTCCTCTACCACATGCCCACATCTTGATTCTTCTCCTAAGGTCCCTGACTATTTTCTCTCTTCCAGAACCCTGACTGAGTGAGTACCTTGGGTCTGTATTGCCATATGATAGCCAAGATGCCACATAGTTTCCATGGCTTTGCCATCACTCTTCTCTCATAGGCTGTGAACTCCCCAAGATGAGAGTCAGGCCCAGGGCTTGAAGGATATGGATTTTGCTGAACTGATTGTCTTTGAAATATGAGAGAACCTTGAAACAAAGAGGGCTAGAACAGAAAAACAGTCCCTGTATTAGGGGAAAGAAAACAGGAAGAGCTGTAATCACCTGGCAGAAATGAAGCTATCTAGAGAGACACTTGAGTCTCTCAATCTGTCAGACTATTGAAATGGTGGAACCTAAAGGAATGGGAATTTCTTCATGTCTTAGTTAGGGTTCCTGTTGCTGTAATGAAACACCAAAAATCAAGCTTGGAAGGAAAGGGCTTATACTTCCATATCATAATTAAGAAAATGTCTCATAGTTGGATTATATAGAGGCATTTTTCTTAATTTAGAATCTCTCCTTCCATATAATTCTAGTTTGTGTGTCAAGTTGACATAGACTATCAGCTAGCACACCCCAGAAATATCACTCTGGGAGAAGGAAAAGGCACCAAACAGAAGGGGATCTTGTCTCCCAGAAAGGTTTCACACATTTCTAACAATTTGTCAGACCACCTAAAAGAATGGGATGGAAGCCCAGACAAAAAGGGGTTAATGGTAGATGCCTTAATCCTTGATTTTCTGTGCATGCCCTTGGCCCTCTATTTAAACTTCGGTCTTACTTCACGACCCCAAAGCCAGACTTGGCAGAGTAGCTGGATCTCTTTGTGCCTCTTCCCAATGTGGATTCATCAAATAAATCACTTCTTTCTGCTTTCCACCAATAATTTGGTCCTTTTAATTGTCTTATTTTGAACTGTTGGACAAATCGGTTACAAAACGATGTCATCAAGAATAGCTGTGTCTCTACTCATCCCTGAGTCTGAGGTGTAGAATCTGCTTTCACCTTTATGTCCAAGCACTTTCAAGTTAGAGGTGCTGGCAGTAGCCCCTATAGATCGAACCAGAGGAAGACCACCAATGTTCTTAACACAGTCCAAGAAATGCCCTTCACCAAAACACTGGTATGTTCTGCCAGTGCTAACTATAGTTGGCACCCAACCAATGGCTGGAGGGGGAAAGAGAAAGTTTCCACGAGCTAGTTTGCTGCTGCTCCTCCCTCTTGCACATGTAGGATTTATTCTTTGCAGGTTTAAAAGTTACATTGAAAACTCCAATGACCAAAGCTTTCCGCCAAATAGTCCTTAAGAAAGATAAAAGCACCTGCATTAGCAGGCAGGGGACAGAAAGGTGCTACAGCCAATTCCAAATTGTTCAGGAAGTTCCTGAATGGAATTCTCAAGCATTTTCACAAAAATTTAAAGAGCTCATTTGTTCAGAGTTGATGAGAACCATCCATAAATGGGGTTACCCTATTTCAATCAAACTAAACCATGAAGGAAAGAAGAAAATCCTGGGAAGAATGAAACAAAGCCAAATCATAGCCATGGAGTTTATTTTCATGCAGATGGTGAGGTGATGTGCAGGCGCATATTCATTCATACATATAGACAAACACAGTTTCCCATTTACTCCATGTGGAATTCTAGCCTAAGAACATGACCCCTCAGAAAGAATAACAATGTGACTGAGAGACTTTTATGGTCATCTCAATAGTGGGATTGACCTCATAAAATACTGCAAGTTGTATACATGCATGTACACAGATTCCCAACTTACGTAATTCTATGGGAATTCACAGAATTATATTGGTTGAGAATTTGGCTTAAGTTTCTCTTCTTAGAAAAATTCCCATAGCCCAGTATGAGAGGAGTCTCCACGCACATCACCACAAAGCTTCGCGGACTGAGAATCTGGCCCTTAGAACACACAGTAATATCCATCCAAATAATAGCTTTAAAAAAAAAAAATCTGGCTTTGTTTTTAAAAACACGATGGAATGAGCAAACGCTTCTGCCCTCTGGAGCTCCGTAAAGGAGTGTGACCAATGTAGAAAGGCCAGGATATCTTCCTATCCCAGAGGGCAAAAGCCTGCTCACCAGTCTCCTTGCCAGGGAATGGCTAGGACTTATCTGCCTCTCCCTTGACTCTAGAGTATTTGCTTCTGTTTGTAAATGAGATGCCCAGAAAGTAGGCCTTAAGAGCTAGAGCTGAAGCGTTGCTTGCCAGGGAAAAGCACTTATTTGCTAGATTTGCAAGTGCCAACACTACTAATTGAATATGTGCCAAAACATGCATTTTAAAAAATGTTGTTCTGTTCCATTCATTATTTATAGAACATCACCTAAGGGCAGTGCCTGCTACAAGCCAAAAATCTCATCCTGCATTTTATCAGAAACCTATTGCAGGGAAAGGGAGACAGAAGTGGGAAGAAGGAGAATAATAAATTGAGACTTCTGGAAACTGGTACAGAGTTTCTGTACCGACAATGCCCATAGGGTAGCTTGCTAATAATCTCCAAATGCAAGGGCTTTGGAGAGAGTTATTCTCTTCTCTTCTACCACTTAGGACAAAGAAGGTGGTGGGCATCTGTTATAACATGAGACTTAAACATGTCACAAGAGAAAGCTCTTCACTGGGAAATGGGACTGTGTAAAGTTAAGAACGGGAGAAAACCTTTAGAGGAGGGCAGACATGTTTTTTCAACCAAAAGCTGATGAATATCCCTAGAGATCCTAGCCCCACTAAATGTGTTGTCTACCAGCAAGTAGGACCTTTTATCATGTTAGAAGAGTAGCTTGGGTGGGAGACACCTTGTTTTGAATGTCACACTTTGTAAAATGACTTATCCTCTTCAGACACAAGTAAGCAACTGTAAAAATGACAACAGTGACTATTCATTGGAAAATGTTTCTGCACCCAACATTGTACAAAACCAAGAAACAAAAGAACCTGGTAGTTCTAATGGCAGAGGTAGACTTCCATTCATAATAAATAACAAGTCAGTATAGTATATACCATGTCAGATGGTAGTAAGCATTCTATAGAGAATTAAGCAAATAAAGGGGATGTGTCAGAGCAGTTTTGTTTTTCAGCATGGTGGTGGGGGTAGGATCCATGCCCAGAGAGTTTTTCCTGCTGAGGAAAAACTGGAAAGCAGAAATGAAGTGAGCTAAGGGGCTAGAATGGATTGAGTATGTGTCCCGAAAAACAAGTTTATGTCTTACTCCCCAGAATAATGAATGTGACTTTATTTTGAAAGGGAGCCATTGGGAGGGGGGTACAATTAAGGTAGTGATCTTGGAATAAAATCCCTAGAGCATTCTGGAATATCTGGGTAGACCCTAAATCCAATCGCAGGTGCCTTTATAGGACATAGACGAGGGAAACTCAAACACAGAAAAGCTCATGTGACAAGAAAATCAGCTATTGGAGTGGTAAGGCCACAAACCAAGCATAGCAGGAAAATCTGAAGGGTGGCAGAGGTAGCCTCGCCTATAAAGGAGTGTGCACCTCGAGTTCAGACTTAGGGCTTCCAGAACTACTGGAAAATTAGTTTCTTTTCTTTTAAGTCATAAATATACCTTATGTTAATTTTTCTGTCATACATTACATCTCAACCACACTCTCCCCTTTCCCTTTCTCCATTCCTCTCCTCCAGTCCCTCCTCCTACCTCCCCTCTTTCCCAGATTCACTCCTCCATTTCCCTTCCAAAAAAGAAAAAAGAAAAAAAAGAAAAAGAAAAAGAAAAACACAGCAGATCTGCCAAGGATATCAACCAAACACAGCTTAACAAATTACAAAAGGACTAGGCACAAATCCTCATATCAAGGCTGGATGAGGCAACCCAGTAGGAGGAAATCTTGTGACCTTTATTATAACAGCCCTAGAAGACTACTAATACAGAGAATACCTAGGGGAAGAAAAGCTGAGCAGGAAAAAATGCAGATATAAAGGCCCTGAGGCAAGTGTTCTTCCAGCCTCCTTTGTTAAAGGGCAAGAGAGCCTGAAAGGCTGGAGGGAGCCAATGATTGGCTTCCAGAAGCTGAAACAGACTTCAGACAGCACTTCCCATGGCCAGGCAAGTTCTTTCTGAAATAGGAACTGGGGGCAGACCTCCATGTTTGGCTTGAACCAAATCAATAGGGCTAACAGTATTGACATTTTGATTATGTTTCAGAAGTACTTAACTTCTGCTAAGTGTGGTGGCACATGTCTTTAATTCCAGCAAATGCAGAGGCAGGCAGACTTCTGTGAGTTCAATGCTTGCCTAGTCTACAGAGTGAGTTCCAGAACAGCCAGGACTACACAGAGAAACCCTGCCTTGAAAACAACAACAACAACAACAAAAACCCAACCAACCAAACAAAAGATGACTGGCTTCTGTGTGAGATGGCAGATAACGAGGAAGCTCAAAGATGACTTTGGGTACGATGGATTGAGCAACTACAACTGCCATCAACTGATGCACAAAAAGCTAGAGATGAGGCAGGTTTGGGGGGGGGGTCAAAGCTCTGGAGTTTGCTCTAATACTGAGGTTTATGATCCTCAATGAACAGCCAAAGGCAGATATCAGCTCATCAGTCCAAAATCTAATTCAAAGGGAGATGTCTGATGTGGGAATAGAAATTCAGAGGAAGTTTTAAATTTATTGGTAGACTTACAACAAAAATTTTCTTTTGTGACACAGTTCTGTTACTTTTCAAGGTTTTCTCTCAGGTTCCCTTAGTAATCTCCCAAACCCAAGCCCTGACAATTCTTGTCCAAAGTGTCCCAGAAACAAGGATGGGACATACTTCAGTGATGTAAGTGCTTACATCACAGCTGTGGGACTGAAACCCAGTACACACACACACACACACACACACACACACACACACACACAACCACTACCACAACCTATTTAGTTATAAAAGAATATATCACACAGCATTTCAAACATAACTTTTCACTCAGCCCAACACATTTAAAAGTCCATCATGTTGCATTTACCAATATTTATTGCACTAGGTTTTTGTTTTTTGGTTTTTGTTTGTTTTTTTTTTTTACTTAAGTAATAGTCCTCTCTGTGGAAACACTGGTTTTGTTCATCCATTTATCAATCGAAGGACATTGGTATAGTCTCCACACACTAGTACTAACAATCAAACTGGTATCAAAATCCATGTGCAATTATCTGTGTGAACAAAGTTTTCTGCATGGTTATGTGGCTAAAAGTAAGGTTGCTGCTTTAAATGATAAACATACTTAAAGTTCTAATATAGTCTTAAGCTGTTTTCCCAAGTAGCAGCATCATTTTGCATTTCTAACAACAATATTTACTGCTCTCCAAGGTGTGTGGGTACTACTTTTGATGTGCTTATTTTCTTTCCAAAGATGTCTGGTGAAATTTACATTCAAGTCTTTGTCTGGTTTTAATTGGATTATTTGCTCTTCTATGGTTCAGGGCAGGACATCTTCAGTCTGCTTGAAACACCATTGTCAGTTCTGTGATTTGTAAATACATTTGCCAAGCCTGCAGACTGTCTTTTTATTCTTTTAAAAGTATTTTTGGCAGAGCTGAAGTTTTAAATTTTGATGAGGCCCAGTTTATATTTTAAAAAACTAAAAAACAAAAAGACTTCTTTATAGATAATGCTTTTAGTAGAAAAGCCAAGAACTCATTGCCTAATTCATAATCACAAAGATCTCCATTATTTTCTTTTGAAAATCTTATTGACTGAAGTTTTACATTTAGGTCTATGAACCATTCTGAGTTAAGTTTCTGTCAGATGAGGTATAGCTGAACCACTCCTTGGCTTATACATATTAACTTTATCTGTAACAAAATACTGTAAACCAGATGGCTTTTAAGTAGCAGCACTGTATTCCTTACAGCCTGAGAATAAGACTGTAAATGCACTGCCTAGTGAGTTC
Source organism: Mus musculus (assembly GCF_000001635.26). Lineage (NCBI taxonomy): Eukaryota > Metazoa > Chordata > Mammalia > Rodentia > Muridae > Mus > Mus musculus. Next base: position 17,088,788 of record NC_000086.7, read on the forward strand.
ATGTGTCAAGTCGGTGATATATTCTCACTATACCTTCCCATGAGGGGACAGAGTAGCCCTTACCACCACCTCCCCAATGCTCACAACTCCTGGTACTTTCTCTGTCTGGGGTGGGAGCTTAGGGGTGGTAGAGGGGTATGATAGTTGTCTATTGAAAGACTACACTTCCCAGCTTCCCCAAAGTCTCTTCAATCCCTATAAAGGGCTACATCCCATCTTCCCTGTAGGTATTTTGGATATCTGCACACATGGGTGACAAAAAGCTCCCTTACCATGAATAAACATGCTCATGTCCAAGGTTAGTCCTCCTTCTATCTTTCTATAACTGCCTTTACACAGTCTAATGTATGGTGCTGAAGACTGGGGCTGGGAAATCTGAGCCCACTAGTGACTCAGGCCCACCCAAGGACGAACATCCCTGGCTCTTATACGATCCTTATGCCTGGGGTGAGGGGACCAAGCAGGTCCACCCACTTCTCTCAGGCAGCCTTTTCTCTTCACTTAGTCTTTGCTCTTTCTCTTCACTTTACTGTCTCACCTGACACTATCTGACTTTATTATACATGGGAGGCCAAGCTTCATTTGATGAAAACATTCAAGCAACATACTAAGCTGCAAAGAGAAGGTAATCTATTGGATTCAACTTAGAAGTGTTCTAGTTAAGTCTGGGAGCTCACTAGAATTTTTTTTTTTCTATCTGTCTTAAGACCCAGTCGGTCAAAGGCACTGGAGACTTTCTACTGGCTAAGAAAGTCTGGCTGAGAATTCTAATTCCAGGAATTCTCCATTGGCTGAAAGCTCTGAGGACCTTCCACAAGCCCTATGGTTTCTTAACTGGAATTGTAGAGGTTTGAAATGCCACCCTACTTGGCAGGTGCATTTGGTCATTTTGAGACTGAGGAGGTGCTTTAAGTGGCTAGATATTGATCCCTATTTTTACTTTGATGTTGGACCCCACCATGTGTACCAAAGTCTCCATTCCAAAGACACACCCTCAGCCTGGTTGCAGGCTAATCTAAAAGGCTCCATTTGGGAGACTTCATACTAAGTTCACTTGTTCAGCTCTTGGTCCAGATCTGGCCTCAATATACATTGGACAAAAGGTTACTGCTGGTCCAAATTCACATCTCTCAATTCCTTTTTTTATTGGATAATTTATGTATTTACATTTCAAATGTTATCCCCTTTCTCATTTTCCCCTCCATACCCCATCCTCCTTCCCCTGCTTCTATGAGGATGTTCCCTCTCCCACCCACCCACTCTCACCTCACTGCCCTGGCATTCCCCTACACTGGGGAATCGAGCCTTCAAAGGACCGCTTCTCCTATTGATGCCAGACAATGCCATCCTCTGCTACATATGCAGCTGGAGCCATGGGTCCTTCCATGTGTACTCTTTGGTTAGTGGTTTAGTCTCTGGGAGCTCTGGAGGGGTCTGGTTGGTTGATATTGTTGTTCTTCCTATGGAGTTGTAAACCCCTTCAGCTCCCTCAATCCTTTCTCTAACTCCCCCGTTGGGGTCGCAGTGCTCAGTCCAATGGTTGACTTGTCTAACTTCTGGATATGGTCTCTACAGGTTCTTCCTCCCCTTTGTTAGGCATTTCAGCTAATCTCATTCCGGTTGGGTCCTGGGAGCCTCTTGCTTTCCTGGCATTTGGGACTTGCTGGTGGCTACCCCCAGATCCCCCCCCCACCCGTTGCTATACACCTCTCTTCAAATTCCTGACCCTCTGTATATCATCCCTGTCTCCTCTCATACCTGATCCTGCATCCTTCTTTTCTGCTCCCCATTCTCTCTTCCTCCCAAGTCCCTCCCACCCTCTACCACCCCTAAAATGATTTAGGTAACTCCACAAGACAGAATGCTAGCATGGTCCAAGGCCCCTGCCACATATACCCTACAGTTCACTTTAATCTTTCTCAATGACTTGGCTCACAGTCAAAGTTGGAAAGTCTACTGTCATTTCTGCTGGGTCTCCAGACTTGTATCTATTCCTGAGATCACATAGAACCCTTTTGCCTTATGCTTTTGACCTACTTGGGTTTCTGCCTCTCCAAGCCTGGAAAACCCTGTTTATATTTGTAACAGCTAAGAGGTAAAAGCTTTCCAATGTGTCTACTCCCATCTATAAGCACACACAAGCTGGTGGTTATGGATATGTAGATTACTGGGTTCATTCTTGCAGAGATATCTTTAGATATGGATAATATTGAAAAAAAAAGTTTCATGATGTTCTACCCTACTGAGAAGGTGGCTCTGGAGTTGGATTTTTGGCTCATCTGCTCTACACCCAACACCTTTGTTTAAAAATTTCTTCCAATGTTTCTGTCCTGGGTTAGGCTGGCCACCTGACTCAGTGACAGGGAGAAGGAGAGCAAAACTGAACAGCACAGGAAAAGACACTTTGTACTTGAAAACAACTAAGGAGTAAACTAAAACGACATACAGTAGAGAAAGTGGGAAATAACCTTGAACTCATTGGTACAGGAGACAACTTCCTGAACAGAACACCAATGGGTCAGGCACTAAGATCAACAATTTATAAATGGGATCTCATGAAACTGAAAAGATCCCCTGTAAGTCAAAGAACACTGTCAGTAGGACAAAACAGCCTACAGATTGGAAAAGGATCTTTACCAACCCTACATCTAACAGAGGGCTAACATCCCAAATCTATAAAGAACTCAAGAAGTTAGACCCCAACAACACAAATAACCCAGTTAAAAATGGGGAACAGAGCTATGCAGAGAATTCTCAACAGAGAATGTGCAACATCCTTAGTCATCAGGGACAAGCAAATCAAACAACTCTGAGATTCCCATAGAGGTTACAAATGGTGGGATGTGTAATTTCCTTGGATGAAGAATCACCTAACCAGAGTAAGTTGCAAACAAGAATGCTGCTTCTGCCTCTGGCTGCATATGGCTCCCAGCTCCAGCTATATATGTGTGACCAGCTCTGACTGTGTAAACCTGACAATCTTCAGCCATGTAGGCCGAACCATAAAACAAAACTAAGCAAACTGAAACAAAACAACCTTCCTCTTTATCTAAAGATGAATTACTCCTCATGTATCGCATGACAAAGCGATAGATTTTTTTTGTCCAGCAGATTATCTCAGATTCTATACCTACATCAAATCAAAATCTCAAATAACAGAGAAGCAAATAGCAATTACTCTGCCCTCAATGTCTCCTGAAATGACATATGAAGATGTTGTGACCAGGACAACCTTATACCTAAACCTACCATCTGACTTGTATGGGACCTGTAGGCTAGTTCAGTTGACCATGACTTTTATCCTGCTACTCAGTTCTTTCTCTTAGTAAAAGCCAATTCCAACATCAATAACTCTAACTACCCATGTTCCTTCATTGAAGAAGGATGCCAGATACTCAGTCATCAAACTCACAGCTTTGGAAAGCTATCCAGGATGCCCAAGTGGTTTCTTTGACAGTTGGTTTTATATCTGTAGACTCAACAAATGATTAAGTGATATCCTAAGCATTTAGATTCTTCTAGAGGAAATTATCTAGATTAAGGGATTCTCTCCTACCTGGGTTCACCTGTGGTGCTTTGAGAATATAATCCAGTCTCTACCCAGATTGAGAGCTCCAGGGCCAGAGCCTGTCCTCTCACCTTAAAGCCTACAAGGAGCAGAAGGGCTTTGGCACTGATGTTTGCGAAGAAATTCCAAAAGACAAAAGCTCACTTAATTTGGTCATTTCACTTTATAATTTATTTCTCTAAGCAGCCAATCTATTTTCAAATAGAATGAATGTTAAGATACATACTTACTTTTGTCAGGACATAGTGACCTAGAGATTTGTGCTATCAGTAGAAAAATACTTGGCTTTTGCCTTCTTTGTCAGTTCAGTCCACATTACATGTAAATTATTATTACTACATATGTGACATGACTGAGTGTTTTCATCTGTTGGTTAAGTATATGGTCAAAGATAGCAAAATTTTAAAAGATTCTGTTAATAGAATTAAATTTAGAAAACTTTGTAATGTTTACTCTTGACAAGGTACTCTTGACATTTACTCTTGACAAGGTACTCATTATTTCTGGAACTATACATTTTGAACCAGATGTTGAAAAATCACTTCTTTTGGGAGACTACACCTTAAAAATTAAATAGTCTCTTCATGTAGTCTGATATTTACTGGAATATATTCATTGGATTATATGTATAACAATTTGATGTTAACAAAAATATGTATTATGTATTCACATTCTAGATAATGTAGAATGTAGGTAATGGGCCTAATTATTAAAATTTCATCTTATCAAATTGTTTCTAATCAAAATTGTGTTTTACTTGAGAGACTCTCTTTGTTCTTTAAATAATAGCTGGTAACTGTTAGTGTTTAAATGAAATATACCAAGTTTATTATATGTGAAAGCAAGGAGTTTCTACTTGGACACATTCTGTTCAGAATCATTCCTTGGATGCTGACTTTAACTGACTTTTTCTACTGAGCTTCCAGCTACTTGTTCCTTATGCAGGAGTCTGATGTATGATATAAACAAACATCTAATTACTGTTGCCTCATTCTTCTATAGATCTCTTGTCATGATCCAGCCAGTTGTAACTCATGTTAACCTTGATGTAAAAGTTTTCCTCATGCATGTTTTTCTCTTAATGTTCCACATAAAGTGACAGTTACTACGTCCTTGCTTATGTTCTGGATCTTTACCAACTGTTTAGCATTACACTGGCCCCTTGGATGGACCACCTTCTGAGGCACTCTAACTGCTGCCCCTCTCAGCACTCTTCTGTCAGCCTTTAGCAATTGCTGAGAGATCAAGACCCCTAACCCCCCAAAAACAGTTCAAGTGAGCTCTAAAAGAGAACTAATGGGCCATGGGCCATCCAACTCATCCCTCTTCTTGTCACTCTGCATATTGTTTGAGAGGCTCAGGACTAAAACATATAGGCTGAAGCCTCCTTTGCATCAATTAGCCTCTCTGTCTCAGCAGTGCAGATCAGCTTAACATCCTTCAGGACCAACTGGACTCCCCTTGGCTGCTGCAGTGCTCCAAGATTAAAAAGGACTAGATCTACTGCTAAGGATGGGATTTGATCCCTCCTCCACAAACAGTTTTACTTCCACATGCCAATAAATCCTAACTGGTTTGAAATGGGATGTAAAGACAGAGGCCGGACAAAATTCCTTCTGGTTCTTCCCAGTCTGGTTCCTCCCCTTGATCACTCTTTTCTCTTTATTATCCTCATATCTCTGTTACCCTGTCTTTTAAATGTTTTACTTACTGAACTTCATTGTATACCCAAACAAAATGTTCTATACAGGTTCTCCCGATACCTCTCATCCTATATCAATTCCATCTGTTCCTGATACATCTTCAAAAAGACTTTTGAGATGCTATGGAGAAACTCTAGTTAAAAGCCTTTCACTCTATGCCCCAGTGTGAGGGAATGCTAGGGCCAGGGAGCAGGAGTGGGTGGGTTGGTGAGCAAGGAGAGGGGGAAGGGATAGGGGGAGGGTGTTTCTCAAAGGGGAAACCAGGAAGGGGGTTAACATTTGAATGTAAATAAAGAAAATTTCCAATTAAAAAAAAGAAAGAAAGAAAGAAAATTCTAGAAGAACTTCAAGGCAAAAGAACAAAGGAAAAACCCCAAGGAAGAACTGAGATGCAAGAGAAAGAGCTAAGAGAGCAGCTGCCTTCAGGATATCTGCATTAGCAATGCCCTAGGTGCAGCTTTAAAAACACACTTCTTTCCAGTGAAAGCATTTCAGGACAGGGGCTGTTTTTAAACTCATTTAGCAAAATGCTGTTAATTGATGCTAGATAGAAAGAGCTAGCCTCTTTGCTGATGCAATGATGTAACTATTCTCACCCAGTCTCTCAATTTCAATAACATTTGTTTATCACTTAACCAAAACTAACTCATTGTGTGGATAAAAAAAAATTATTTGTTATAATAATATTCACCCATGTGGAAATTCAGTTAAGTTCAATATTTTTGGAATATGAAGGTTTACTTTTTCCTTAAAACAATAAAAATCAGAGCCATACCCCCACTCCAAAAAAAAGGGACCTTCATCTCTTTCACCCCAGGCCAGATACAGCTCTTTACATTAGTCCTGTATTTTCTCTTGTTCCCTTTCTTTAATGCCCTGTAGCTCCCTGCTATTTCTGCTGGCTCATTTTGGTGCAGCAGTCCTGGTAATGGGACCAGTTACTGTCACCATGAACCAAGCCCATGACCACTTCCTCTCACAACCCACTCTGTCTCTCCTGCCTCTGCTCTCCCCCTCCCACAACCTTCACAGAAAATTTCTCTTCTACTCTGTAAACAAATCCTCTGCCTACAGCCCTCTAATAATTATTTTCCATGTTTCTTCAGGAATGCAGGATTACAATCAAGTTAAAACTCTCCCACAACTATATGACCCTCTTCAATGGGCCCAGAAGTACCCTCTCCTACAAAGACCCTACTCAGCAGAAAACAACTCTAAAGCCCCTACCCTGCATTTTTTTTTTTACCCTCTCAGAGTTAGCAATGATAGTTTCCTACTGAAGGACTACAATTCCCAGTTTCCTTTGCAGGCTATGGAAGTCACATATTATCTTTCCGTATAGGCATTTCGGCCATCCACACATCCACACATGGGTGACAAAATGATCCCTTACCATGAATAAACATGGCCATTCCCAAGGTCAGACCAAACCTCTCTTTTTATCTATGGTCTGTCTGGCCACAGTTTTCTTTAAAATTCTAACATATGGTGCCAAAGACCCAGGGTAGAAAATCTGAGCCCATTTCTATGAAATTTGAACATTGAGCCTCCAGCAACTATTTAGTGACAGTGACCAAAATCGACTAATGAAAATGGTTTTGAGTTAATAAATCATCACATCCTTTCTGCCTCTACTAACCTTGGTTCTTCTTTGAAGGAAGGAAGCAGAGGACTTGGTCATGCACTTGCCTTAATTAGAGTTTCTCTTGCTGTGATAAAGACCATATCCAAAGACAGTTTTGAAAGGAAAGGTTTTATTTTATCCTACATATCCAGGTAACAATTCAACACTGAAGGAAGTCGGGGCAAGAACCTAGATGCTGGAACTGATGCAGAAACCATGGAAGAGTGCTGCTTCCTGGCTTGTTCTTCACGGTTTGATCAGTTTCCTTTCTTACACACTCCTATACCCCAGGCACCTGTCCCTGGCTTGGTCTTCCTACATCAATCATTAATTAAGAAAATGCTCCCACAGATTTGCCTACAGGCCAATCTGAGGTAGGCATTTCCTCTGTTGAAGTTGTCTCCTCCCAGATGACCCTGGCTTATGTCAAGTTGACAAACAAATAAATCCTAAGAAGCATGGTGATATCATAGCTCAACATTTATCAAGGTCTCTCATGTGCACGAGAACAGAAAAAGTTGTGGGGGGATACAGAAGAAAATGATGATGACATTCAGTAGTTATTGTTCTAAGTGCAAGGCCCAATTTTATTAAATTCTCTATGTCTTTCCAAGTAATATAAGGAAGTAATATATCACTTAAGATGGTTTCCTGTTTCAACTAGTCTTCCTATCATAGGTAACTTCATGAGTGATCAGATGCAAAAAGAGAATTTAACAGCCTTCAGGGCCAGCAAGATGGTTCAGCTGCTAAAGGCACTTTCTGTCAAGCTCGATGACCTGAATGCACTCTCCAGAACACACATAATGGATGGAAAGAACTGACTCCTGCAAGCTGTCCTCTGACTTTTGTACACATTCTATGACACACACACACACAAACATGCACACACACATTTTTAAAATTAAATAAAGGACAGGCTTTTTTTTCTTTAACCTGTTCTCTCCTTTTTATGTTGATCCCCAACATAACAGGTTTGGTTTTTTTGTTTGTTTGTTTGTTTGTTTTTTCGGGCCACAGATGGGTAACTTGCCAGCTTCATTATGTCCAAATCATATTTTATGACACACAGTAATGAATATAGATATATATACACACACACACACATATATATATATGTATGTATATATATATATTTCTTTAGAGAGACACAGGTTTAGTTTTAGAGAAAAACCAATTTATACTAAATCAATTTTATGCTTTGTTTCTGTTCTGTATCAGCCTCATGTCTGGACAGAACCATGCTTGGGTCCATTGGGCCATTACTGTGATTTATCATGAGCTGATTCCCAGGAACATAGTTTCCTTACTGAAATAGAGTAAGAAAATCAGTGCCTACTATCTTATGCTGATACAGAGACTTGGTGGCCCAGATGAATGCTTTATTTGATATGATGCTCATATCTATCTAGATGTCACAATAGTACTTCCTAATCATTTACTGATGCTCCTCAGCTGTGCTGTATGTAGCAGGCCATGGTGGTACCTGGGAATGCAAGGGTTATTGGCATAAATCAGGATCCCTAATGTCTGATGCACATGCATCTTTCTGTGTTAATTTATTGCAATTTAATTTTTAGCGTTCATTTATATTTCCTGGGTGAGGAAGGGTAAAACTGGACATGTGCATCTCTTGAACAAAAGTCCTAAGGACACTGAGGCCCACACTGGAAATGGGAGAAGAGGGAATGGAAGTGGGGGAAGGGGTTTTGAAGAGATCAGATTCAGCCAGGTATTGCTTGCCTGAACATGGCATAAATATCTCTGTCAGAAAAACAGCCCCCATCTATGTCTTTGTTCATACTCATCTTGCTTAAGTCCACCATCATCCTCAGTGACTTAAGAATTGGACTTAGTATTTTGGTTTCAAACTGACTATACAATTTTAACCAAGATTCTAGAGGGCATGGAGTTTGTCTTTTATTCATAGCCCCTCTAGTTTGTTACTAATCCCTTCAAGTCTCTCTCAGTAACTTATGTGACCCTCCTGTGAAGACAACACCTTTCTGATACACTGTTTCAACCACTTCCTGTTTTCATTAGCACATAATCTCAGCTGTGAACTTGTACTTTCTATGAAGGGGGAGTCAAGTATTTATATGGAGTAGCCATGCAAGTCAACTTTAAATGAAGTCTGCTAGACCAGGAGAATAGTTTAGCTGGTAAAGGTGCTTTTCTGACAAGCCTGAGGACCTGAGTTCAGTCCCTAATGTCTACATGATGAAAGGAACCATCTCCTGAAGGTTGTTCTCTGATTGACACCAATTGCCACAATACATGAATATTCATGTACACATATACACAATAAATGAATGTAAAATAAAAACATGAGCCTATCACATCTTCTTAACATCTAAACCCTATTGCTCTATTATAGTTATTTTCTTTGTCATAGTGATCAACCTGACATAAACAACTTACAGGAGGAAAGGTGTATTTGGACCCAGAGTTTCAGTGGATACAGCTCATGATAATGCAGAATATATGAGAGCAGGAAGGGCTCCATCTATAGCAGAAATATCAGGGAGTGGTAGCTTGCTCATATCATGGTCAGCAGGAAGCAGAAATTATAATATGGGACTGGAAGCAGGACTGGGATATAGCCCTAAAGGCCTGACCTCCAGTGACCTCCCTCTACCAGACAGTTTCCATATCCAAAGGTTCCACAATTCTCAAAATAGCATTACTTGTTGGGGACAAGTGTCCAAACACATGAACCTGTGTGGGGACATTTCACATTCAAACAAGAACAGTATCTATTCCAAACTTTCCTGGGCTGGAACATTGTGGTAAATACAATTATAGAATCCCCTGGTCATTGTTTCTGTCAACTTGAGCAAGCGATAAGGGTCAAGTCAGTAAACAGTCCATGTTCTTCCGTCATCAGGTCTGCCTTCAGTTCCTGCCTCTGGGTTCCTGCTTGAGTTCTTGCCCTGACTTCCCTTCATGATGGAGACTTGAGAGTTGTAAGATGAAATAACAGTCTGGCCATGGTGTTTTATCATAGCAATAGAAACATAAGACACAGAGGGAAAACTCTTGGCTGGTTTATTTGGAATTAATATGCCTCTTTGGGAGCTAGTTTTACAAGTTGTATCATTTGTAGGAATGGTTGGAAGGGTGTACACTGCAGCTGATTTTTTTTTTTTTAATTTTCTCAGGTGCTTTGATTTCCCCCATGAGAAAGGCTTCATCCACCATTAGTCTCATCCCTGATGGCCTGTATTAATTTATAACTGAAGGGAATTGCAAAAACGCACCATGTTTCACAGAATCAAGGCAAGCTGTAGCAACCCTTTTAAAGTTCTAATAAATTAAGCTGTAAAGAATGCTGGTATTTATCTTCCATCAATTTTATAGTTATTGCTTCTGTTTTTCTTATGCTGACTTAATTAAGATACATCTTTAGGGAATGAAAGTCTGTTGGCAAAGAGCAGAATGTTTTTAAGTGACTTTGGTTGCTTTCTGTGAATCAAGTGGGTGCTGTACATTGACCAGATTCTGGTAGAGAGAAGCAGAGAATCTACCTCGGGGGTTTCACCACATATCAGTGACTTGGGTACTATCTTCTCCCCCTGAGCCTCAGATCTGGGGAAAGGAGCCAATTGCTGTCCTTTTTCCCACCCTCAGGTTGATAACTAAACTATCAAGTAAGCCATGCAATCATGAAAACCTGTGCCAGCTTTTAACAACTGAACTGGTAGGCTGCTCAGTAACCACATTAATCACTCCACAGCTGGTTATTATGGCAGTGAGATACATTGCTACTGAGGCCAAGGACTCAGTGGAAGGAAATGGATGTGTCCAGGGGCCCCTCTGCTGAGGGAGCTTTGAAGATATTGAATTGGCCCTGTGGATTTGTTCTCTTCAGCCCAGTACTGACATTGGCCCCGTTAGTCTTTCTGTGTGACATAAGATTTGTGTGCTTATTCATTTTATGACAGTTTAGTATTTAATCTACAAAGAAACTCTGGTTGACTTGAAAAGTCCCTTGGTGTAGCCAACCATAGCCTATTCATCAAAGTACACTAATGACTTCTTTGTTTATGAAAAATATCCATATGCCTAGTAAATGACTGTGTATGTACATCTTTATTTTCATATTAATTTTGTATGATACAGCTCAAACAATAACTCAGTCCAGCTGGGTAAGAAGGGCACACAGTGCCTTTTCAAGACTTTATGGTCACAAAACGTTTGTCCTCTTTAGTTCCTCTTGAAAAGGCTTACTTTGTTTTCTTGGTCAAAGATAAATAATACAGCAATCTCTCCAGCCAGGTTCTTCTACGTTCCACCAGGCAGAACACCATTCACAGCAAATCACCAGACAGTAAAGCCATCTTTGCCAGTCTCAAATGGTTTCGCTCTGCTCTAGTGCTCTGTGATTGGTCATGGCTTCATGCAGTTGCTGGCTCAGGGAGAGTCTTTTCCTCCTCTGCCAGGTTTCCTTGCTGACTTGCTACAGCCTCATCCTGTTTTCAACTCTGGCTCAGAATTCAAGCCACAAAACTACCTTTGCAAATGCTCCTTTTGCCCTAGAGAATGTGATCTAGTTTTCTGCACAGGCCTCAAAGGCCTTCTTGTTCCCGGAGTTCATTGCCAACCACGTCTCCCTCACCCACCCCAGCCCTGGGGACTACTGGGAGGCTTCAGTTTCCCACAGACCCACAGGCAGGCTCTGAGCGTCTAGAGCTAATGGAGGAGGTTGTGAAAAATAATTATGGGATCCCAAAACTTATGACAGAAACTAGACCCTGGACAAGCTGTATTTGAACACACAAAAGAAAAGCTTCTGGACAAAAAGTAAATAATGTGGATTAGGTCTCAAATTAACAGGATGTAATCTGAGATTTTAGGACAACATCCCCCTCTATCTTCCCAAAATCTGCCCGTCTCTGTCCACATACACTCAGTTCCTTTTATCAGGAAATAATTTCTGTTAAAAAGCTTTTATTGCCTACTTTATAGATAGCTCATTCTCAGATTTATAATACATCATGGGATTCATGTACATACGTCATGGGATCCTGATTTCTGAAGGGGAAATATCTGTTGTTTATTCAAAAGGAGACATCGGATTTCACTAAATTGAACCATTACTCCAATTTCCCCAGAGACTCTGTCTCTGGAACTGAGAAGGGGGACAGTGTGCTCAATGCCATGTGGTCAGTATGTAAACCTCAGATGAACAATTACCTCCTCCTCACTCTGTTCTTCTTCTTCTTCTCTGGCCATTTCCTTACAGCTCATACTTACTTGATGATGGCATGGGGTACATCAGGGGCACAGTGCTTACTAAGCACAGTGCAGGCATAGCATAGCCCAAAGCAAAAATAAAAGTAAGATGGAAATCCAATCCAATTGTTCTGGCCCTCATAATCTTTCACCAGGGTCCTGGTAAGTAATCTTTTGGCTGCAAGTTTCCTCTACTTTGGGGACATTGGAATTCCTTGGAGACCTTGTTAAAACACAGATTTATTTTTCCAGGTTTGACTCCTCAATTGTCTCATTTAGTAAGTCTCAGGTAAAAGGCAAGATTTTGGGGTGTTTTGTTTTGTTTTGTTTGCTTTTTTGAGGTCCCCAAAGCCAGGTATAGTAGCATAGAGCATAGTGATGCTGGCCTGTAATCTCAGCTACTCAGCAGGCTGAGGCAAGAGGATCAGAAATTCAATGAAAGCCTTGTCTCAAAAACAAAAAGGCTGAATCTGTAGCTCCATGGCATAGTGCATGCCCAACCTGTGCAAAGCTCAATACCCAGTACTTAAACAAAAAGTTCCCAGGTGATCTTACATTCATGGTACAGCTTCGAGAACCTTTGCTCTAATCCACTCTTCCTTGTTTTCCCAAGTGGTGAATAGAAATCTAATCAAAATAGTACATTTACTGCAGGGTTACTAAACCCAGTCACTATGGAATAAAAATCTCAAAATGGCAACCAGGGCCTCTTCAACATGGTCCCATCTGGTGTGAGCAGCTCACACATCCTGGTTTCTCACTATTAAGGCTCTCTGGATCTCTCTGAAGCAAAGGCATGAAAAACATATGAAGTATGCCAGGAAGCAGCAGCATAGAAGGTAATGGGTGATATAGGGGAGGAGAGAAAAACTAGTTCTTAGTGAGTTAAAAAGCAGATTCCTGCCATGGCAGCCAGAGCACATTCCTAATGAGTCTCATGCATGGAGAACACCTAAAAGTCATCCTTCTTGTGAGAATGAAGACTGGTATCGGGGTGGGGGACCAACTTCTGCTAGTTACTAGCTGAGAACTACTCCTCCATTTGTTAACTGCACAGTACTTTCACTATGACCTATGTTTAACCACTCCTCACTTTAGCAGTAGAGGAAAACTCCTAGAGAAGAGCAGGACACTAGAAATAAGAAGCTATCAGGCCTAGGTATGTGGAAATGGTGAGAATTGAGGATCCTTAAAGGGGATTCCAACAATTTCTGCTGCCACATTCTAAAATCATTTAACTTCACAGACACACTTCCTCACAGCTGCTCTTCCAAACTGACAGGGTACAAGTTACCTTCATCCAGTTTGGCTCTGGAAGGCAGCTTTGGGTTCAACTGAACCAACTCTTTGGAACTCAGAAGAGCATCATCCTGGGTAGCCAGATGAAATTAAATCATTTGTAGGCCATGGTAGTGAGTAGAAACCGAACCCCCCAAGAGGGCAAATAGGTCTTAAAGGAAGGTGCTGGAGGGTGCTTTCTGGTCTTGGGTGCTAAGAAAAGCCAGGGTCTCTAAACAGTCTTTAGATGACATTACTTGGGGATAAAATTTGATTTCTTCTGCCACGTGACCTAACTCATAACAAGCACTTGCCCTGCGATGCTTTTGAAATGCAATAGAATATAGGGGAAAACAATGAAATGAGACCATAAATGAGACATCTCAAGGAACAGTAGGCTGAGCTGGGTTCTAAATATCATAATAAGTGACAAAAATTCCCCTCTAAGCAAACTATGTGGCATCCTAGAACTCTGTATCCAAATCTTGTATGTTATTTTCAAATGTTAACTTAAAAAAAAAAAACCTTTGAAAAATTAAATACAGGTATTGCTCTGTAGTACAGCTTGAGGTCAGGGGTTGTGATTCTCCCAGGAGTTCTTTTATTGTTGAGAACAGTTTTTGCTTTCCTGGGTTTTTGTTATTCCAAGTAAATTTGAGAATTGCTCTTTCTGACTCTATGAAGAATTTATTTGGAATTTTGATGGGAATTGCATTCAATCTGTAGATTGCTTTTGGCAATATGGCCATTTTTACTATATTAGTCCTACCAATCCATGAGCATTGGAGATCTTTCCATCTTCTCAGGTCTTCTTTTATTTCTTTTTTCAGAGACTAGAAGTTCTTGTCATACATATCTTTCACCTGTTTGGTTAGAGTCACACCAAGATATTTTATATTGTTTGTGACTATTGTGAAAGGTGTCATTTTCCTAATTTCTTTCTTAACCTGTTTATTCTTTGAGTATAGAAAGGCTACTGATTTGCTTGACTTAATTTTATATCTATCCACTTTGCTGAAGTTGTTTTTCAGCTGTAGGAGTTCTCCGGTGGAATTTTTGGGGTCATCTAAGTATACTATCATATCACCTACAAATAGTGATAGTTTGACTTCTTCCATTACAATTTGAATCCCTTTGACCTCCTTTTATTGTCTAATTGCTCTAGCTAGAACTTCAAGTACTATATTGAATAGATAGAGTGGGGGTATCCTTGTCTAGTCCCTGATTTTGGTGGGATTGCTTCAAGTTCTCTCCATTTTGTTTGATGTTGGCTACTGGTTTGCTCTATATTGCTTTTACTATGTTTAAATATGGGCCTTGAATTCCTGATCTTTCCAAGGCTTTTAACATGTCAAGTACAAGTGGATCAAGAACCTCCACATAAAACCAGATACACTGAATTTATTAGAAGAAAGTGGGGGAAAACCTTGAACACATGGGCACAGGGGAAATGTTCCTGAACGGAAAACCAAAGGTTTCTCTAAGATCAAGAATCAACAAATGGGACCTCATAAAACTGCAAAGCTTCTGTAAGACAAAGGAACCATTAATAGGACAAAATATCAACCAACATATTGGGAAAAGATCTTTACCAATCCTACATCCAATAGAGGGCTAATATCTAAAATATACAAAGAACTCAAAAAGTTAGACTCCAGAGAACCAAATAACCCTATTTAAAATGTGAAAACAGAGCTAAACAGAGAATTTTCAACTGAGGAAACTCGAATGGCTGAGAAGCACCTAAAGAAATGACCAGCATCCTTAGTCATCAGGGAAATGCAAATCAAAACAACCCTGAGATTCCACCTCACACCAGTCAGAATGGCTAAGATCAAAATCTCATGTGATAGCAGATGTCGGCGAGGATGTGGAGAAAGAGGAACATCCTCCATTGCTGGTAGGATTACAAGATGGTATAATCACTCTGGAAATCAGTCTGGCGGTTCCTCAGAAAATTGGACATAGTACTACCGGAGGATCCAGCAATACCTCTCCTGGGCATATATCCAGAAGATTTTCCAACTGGTAAGAAGGACACATGCTCCACTATGTTCATAGCAGCCATATTTATAATAGCCAGAAGCTGGAAAGAACCCAGATGCCCCTCAACAGAGGAATGGATACAGAAAATGTGGTAAATTTACACATTGGAATACTATTCGGCTATTAAAAACAAGGACTTCATAAAATTTGCAGGCAAAGGGATGGAACTTGAAAATAGCCTGAGTTGAAGTAACTCAGTCACAAAAGAATACACACAGTATGCACTCACTGATAAGTGGATATTAGCCCAATATCTTGGAATACCCAAGATACAATCCACAGCCCACATGAAGCCCAAGAAGAAGGAAGACCAAAGTGTGGATTCTTCAGTGCTTCTTAGAAGGGGGAACAAAATACTCACAGCAGGAATTATGGAGCCCAAGGGTGGACTGAAGGAAAGGCCATTTAGAGACTGCCTCACCTGGGGATCCATCCCACATACAGCCACCAAACCCAGACATTATGGTGGATGCCAGGAAGTGCTTGCTGATGGGAGCCTGATGTATCTGTCTCCTGATAGGCTTTGCCAGAGCCTGACAAGGACAGAGATGGATGCTCGAAGCCAACCATTGTTCTGAGCACAGGGTTCCCAATAGAGGAGTTAGAGAAAGGACTGAAGGAGCTGAAAGGGTTTGCAACCCAATAGGAGGAACAACAATATCAACCAACCAGATCCCTGGAGCTTACGGGGACTGGACCACCAACCAAAGAGTACATGGCGGAACCCATGACTCTGGCTGCATATGTAGCAGAGGATGGCCTTGTTGGACATCAGTGGAGTGGCCCTTGGGCCTGAGGGTTTTCGATGCCCCAGTGTAGGGGAATGCCAGGGTGGGAAGGTAGGATTGGGTAGGTAAGAACCCTCATAGAGGCAGGGGGGAGAAGGATGGGATAGGGGGTTTCCAGAGGGGAGACCTGGAAAGGGGATAACATTTGAAATGTAAATAAAGAAAATATCCAATAAAAGAAAAAATAATTTAAAAATCAAATATGTGAGTACTGTATTCAATCATTTTGTATATACTAGCCCTGACCTCCAAGTCCTCCTGTGTGTCCCACTCCTGCTAAATTCATGACTTCTTTAAATCTACTGGATGCAACCACTGTGAAAGGACCCTGGTTCCTAGGGGGAGGTGCTACCCCTTCCAAATGTTGATAGAACCTTTTGCTTCTGTCCTCTGAACCAGATAGCACAGAGCACCTGAACCAGTGAGCTATAGGGATGTTTACAATTTTACTAGTGGGGCTTTGGGAATCCAGGATCATGATTTTTTCAACTGTCTTAAAGCAGCAAATGTGTGTGACATAGGTTGTGTGGGTGGACAAGAAACCCAAAAATAGGAAAACCAAAAATCTCTGCTTAGTATTATATGGTAACCTAACACTCACTATATCAAAAAAAAAATGTCTTTTCTTCAAAACACAAGACAATTTTCCCTCAGGAATTTATGAGCAAAACAGTCTTAGACTCATAAAAAATGTAGCTGGTTTATATCCTTTTTCTTAAAATTGCTTTATCCTTTTCAATCATGGTTGAAGTGATATATTCATGAACTTTGCAAGGCATAAGAAAATATAATTCACTTGACATGATTTCTAGAGAGAAAACTAAGATACATTAAACAAGCCTCAACCGCATTATTTGGAAAGAAGAAAATCAGAGACACTAATTGCCCAAGATAGCTATTTATACAATGTACCACTAGAGTGAAGGGATGCTGGCTGCTCTTGAAACTGGCCATTTAAATTTGATCCAGAAGACAGCAGTGGAGCCAGGAGACACATAATCTGGGAGATGACATATTTTTTTCTGCTAAACTTCAACTATTGATAGGATAAAGAAACAACACTTGACTCTAATACAAAAACTTTAGTGACAACAAACACACAATGTTTATCCCATATCTGAGCTCATCCCGTTGCTTGAGGTTCATTTGGCAGATGCCCACCATCTTGAGTTTGATTTCTAAACATCCCAAACTCAAATGGATAAAGACTTTTGCTCAATAACCACCTTTTCCTCCACAGCAACTAGAACTTGTCTGTTCTCTCTGAGTATTTATTTGTTTGTTTGTTTGTTTGTTTTGGGATGTGTGTTGGGGATGTGTGCACATGTGTCTTGTTGGATATTGAATGTAGGGCTTCACACATCCTGTATTGTTCTGTGCCTTAATCACCAAATTTGCCTTATGATAACAAATGTGTTTGCTCGTTATTAAAAGCTTTTGCCCAGCAAAGCAAACAATAGATAAAATAGACAGCTTACATAAAAGGAGTGAAATCTTTGCTAACTACACATATTATAGAAGATTGATATATATAATATATAAAGAACTCAAAAATTAAATATTCAAAAATGGGGAAAATTCAATAGGCTAATGAAATGAATGCAAAGTACTCAAAAGTTTAAGCACAAATAGCCAACAAATATGAAAAAAATGTTCAAAACTATACTTTGATTACATCTCACCTCAGTCAAAATAGCTATCATTAAAAAGAAAACAACACCAATAAATGTTAATTGAAGGTTCAGTATAATCGAACCCTTACTGCTGGAAGTAAGGTAAAATAGATAGCCATGATTCTGGCTCACCAGAATACTAAACATGAAATGACCACATGACCCAGCTATTATAGTTAATAGAGGTATTTGCCCACTTTTGTTTATTACTGATCTATTCAGAAAAAAAAGCTATGGAATCAGTTTATGTGTGCATCACAGGATGAACGGATAAT
Source organism: Mus musculus (assembly GCF_000001635.26). Taxonomy (NCBI): domain Eukaryota; kingdom Metazoa; phylum Chordata; class Mammalia; order Rodentia; family Muridae; genus Mus; species Mus musculus. The sequence continues at coordinate 17,106,978 of NC_000086.7, forward strand.
GAAAATAAGGCATATGTCCACAATGAAAGTTTATTCCATTCATAAAGAACAAAATCATGTAGTTTGCTAAAAAATGGATACAACTGGAAATCATCCTATTAAGCAAGTAAGTTAGGCTCAGAAAAACAAATATCACATTTTCTCTCTTTTGTGGATCCTATTATTGTATACAGATATATAAAACCATATATGTACACACACTGGCAGCCAAAGGGAGACTGGGTAGTGAAGGAGACTAGCGGGGACCATTTGAAAATGGAAAGGGGTTGAAAGGGTGAAAGAAGAGTATGGGAATGAATATTTCAAAATCCATGCTATACTTCAAAGAAATTGTCTTTTTGAAACCAACTATGTACAATTAATATACTCCAATAGAAACTGTTTTGTGTAATTAGCTGGCAGCTATATAGCCCAAATGTATCTACGTTTTGGAGTCAAGAACTAGTGGCATGAAGACTATCAACTTTCCAAGTTAATTTGGGGATCATATAAAAAGTTGTGATGAGACAACTGGCTTGGTTGCTGAGGTAGTTTGAATATGTTTTGGCCCATGAAAAGTGCTACTATTAAGAGGTATGGTTTTGTTGGAGAAGTGTGTCACTATAGGGGTGGGCTTTGAAACCCTCATCCTAACTGCCTGGAAGTCAATATTCTGCTAGCAGCCTTCAGATGAAAATGTAGAGCTCTCTTCTCCTTCTTCAGTACCATGTCTGCCTGCATGCTGCCATGCTTCCTGCCATGATGATAATGGACTGAACCTCTGAACCTGTAATCCAGCTCCAATTAAATGTTTGCCTTTATAAGAATTGCCTTGGTCATGGTGTCTGTTCACAGCAATAAAACCCTAACTAAGGCAGTTGCTAAATCATTTGGTTCATGGTGTTTAATAATTAAGAGACTGCTATTAGAGAAAAGGTAAATATCTATATCCATATTCTTCCAAATACATTTGGTTGCTTGAATTTCGTACAAAAGACAAAAACAAGTCTAAGAAAAATTCCACTAAATGAGACATATATTTACCTAGTGAAATGCAATTTTCACTTTGCATTTCTCAAAACATCCCTTTACTTGGAATGGCACTGTTCTTTTCCTAAGCCTTTCACTACCACTGTTTTTACTTACTGGAAGGCAACATGAACATCAGAGTACAAAATGGGTCATCTCAATTCATGCAAGGGATACTATCTACTGTAGTCTCCCCTAGCCTTGAGCAGGCTGTCTCAGACCTGCCACTGTCAGTTAGCCCACCAAGGGTGGAGTCTTCCAACCTAGATAGGTCTATTGTTCTGCCACCTCTGTGGATTTTCTCCAAGACTTTACCTGCTGAGAGGCTGAACCTCTCTCTTCCTTAGGCGATCCTGAATAAGCAACAGCCTGGTGACAGAGTGATGAGAGCCTGGTGTGGTGGGAGATGGGCCTTCCCCTTTATAAATTCAGACTCTTAAGTAAACTTGGGGCCTTGATCAGTATCTTTGTCTTGGTCTTGTTATTTCTCTCGAATTTTCTCCCATACAGCCCCAGTCTCCCTTTCAGGAACCTGGTTTGTGTAGCTGCGGGCGGTTACAATCTACTATGAGTCAATAATATAGAAGTTTCAACCCAAGTTTTCCAAAATGGTCCTGAGCCCACTCTTAAGTGGCCTTTGCATAATAAATGCCATCCTTTTCACTCAAACAGAACACATAGAGCACTTGTCAGTGTACCAAGAGACTTCTAAAAAGCTTGCAAGATGGCTATTGTCACTCTCCATTTCTTTAAGGGGACCATCAAAAAAGAAAATTAAGTTAAAAAGGTGAAAGAACTCAAACTGGCTCCAAGACCCACATGATTTTTCTCAAAAATCATTGGTTCGCCCCATGGAATTTCCAAAGCAGCACCATCACCATAACCTGGGAACTTTCTAGAAATGCAATCTTGGGCCTCATCTCTGGCTAATCAGACTAAAGGCTCAAAAGAGCTCCATTAGAGCTTTAATTATAAGATCTCTTGATGATGCCAATGCTCTTTAAACTTCAAGGTTTCCTGTCTTTTGGCACAGTGCAGCCCGTGCCCACTACCATATTCAGGGATGAGCTGAGTTTTGATCATCTGAGTCCAGGGACAGGTTCATACCTATGGAACTACTGTTCCCAGATGTGCTTTCACCTCCAGGCCACCATTGTTATCATCATATAATCCTTTTACTGTTTATTACTTACGTCTTATGGCAACTCTTCCACTGGAGCCTGAAAGTCTTAGACCTTTGCAGTGATCTTTTTTTTTTTTTTTTTTTTTTTTTTTGCCTTTGTCTCCCACTGAACAGTGACTGGTAACACTAGTTCCCAGAAAGCAAAAACCTCCATAAATATTCGTTTCCCCAGTGAATGATTCTATCTGAAGTTCTAACTATTGTTTTGGACACCATAGAAAATTGAGGTTGTCTTCCATTTAGAGAGTATCCATTTAAGACATGTTGGCAAATGAGAATGTGCCTTCCTCGAGAGGAATGTTTCTCAAGGTCTACCAGGCATATAACTCACCTGAAGATCTTGTTAAATGCAAATATCATTTAGGTCTGGGGTAAAGCCTGAGATGAGCTTCTAGGAGATGTGAATGCTTCAACCCTGGTGTCATACTTCAAGAGTTATGGTTAAGGGTACCAATCTCTTCAAGGATCTGAAAACTAGGATACTAGAACAGCCTAAGGTGGGAAACTATGTGACTATTTTATCTGAAGTTCTAACTATTGTTTTGGACACCATAGAAAATTGAGGTTGTCTTCCATTTAGAGAGTATCCATTTAAGACATGTTGGCAAATGAGAATGTGCCTTCCTCGAGAGGAATGTTTCTCAAGGTCTACCAGGCATATAACTCACCTGAAGATCTTGTTAAATGCAAATATCATTTAGGTCTGGGGTAAAGCCTGAGATGAGCTTCTAGGAGATGTGAATGCTTCAACCCTGGTGTCATACTTCAAGAGTTATGGTTAAGGGTACCAATCTCTTCAAGGATCTGAAAACTAGGATACTAGAACAGCCTAAGGTGGGAAACTATGTGACTATTTTCAGATACTTGGAGGCAAGGAATCTATTCACACTGAGCTATTTCAGACAGCAGCCGAGGAGACAGAATACTTTGACAAAACTAGTGAAGAACTTCCAATAATCCCAATGATCTTTGCAGCAAACAGATCACTTCAAAATGTCTATGCATTGGCTCTTACTCCAAATCCTGGAAGTATTTTGTCAGATGAGTATCCAGTGGAAAGTACCACCTTGGGAGGGAATCCTGAATGGGAGTACTGGATGACATGGTATCAGGGGCCAAAGCAACATAAAGTAACAGAGTTGAGGGTATAACTCAGTGGTACAGTACATGTTTAGCATGTATAAGGCCCTGTTTTCCATCTTTAGCACTGTAAACATGAAAAATAGATTTTTCCATTTTCTTAGCATTCATATAGCAGTGTTTATTGACATATATTGTTCTATATTTTATAAACTTCCTGCCTGTATACACTATTAAAAGTATGATCCTCCACCTCATATGAAAAGATGTTTGATTTGTAACTCTTAGATGGGACTCATAAATTTAATTAGAAAGTTCTAGTGAATGCTTTCTCTTATCCAAAATTTGTGTCTTTGTTTTTTGGCTTTTTTTTTTTTTAACAAATTTTGGACTTTGTTCAGACATTTAAAAAATAAATCTAATGCTATAAATTTGCTCAAAATAGGTATATTGAATACAAATAAATTTGTATAGGATTTTGTTTTATTTTTGAAACACAGTTTCACTATGTAGTCCAAGCTGGAGTAAAATTCCTAGGTGTCAGTGATTTCCTTTAAGCCTCTATCTCTCAAGTATCTAGTACTATAGGCATACACCACTTTGCATGGCTATTGTTTTAAAAAGATATTGGTTTATTTATTAACTTTACATCCCACTCACTGCCACCATTTCAGTTACACCTTCCCACAGTTCTTTCCCCATCTCCTTTGCGCATATTGGGGCCACCCTGGGTACCTCCTCTCATACCCTGGCACTTCAAGTCTCTGCAAAGCTAGGTGCTTTCTCTCCCACTGAGACAAGGCAGCCCCGCTAGTAGAATCCCAAGTACAGGCAACAGTTTTAGGGATAGCCCTCGCTCTAATTGTTCAGGACACACATGAAGACCAAGCTGCACATATGCTACATAAGTGGGGAGGCCTAGGTCCAGATTCTGAGAGCCCAAAGGATCCAGGTTGGTTGACTCTATTGGTCTTCCTGTGGAGTTCCTATCCCCTTCAGGGCCTGCAATTCTTCCATAAGAGTCCTCAAGCTCCATCCTTTGGGTGTCTGTATCTGTCTGAGTCAGTTGCTGGGTGGAGCCTCTTGAAGGACAACTTGCTCCTGTCTGGAAGCATAACAGAGTATAATTAACAGTGTTAGGAATTGGTGCTTGTCCATAGGATAGGACTCACATTGGGCCAGTTATTGGTTGTGTGGGGCTATTTTTTAAACTTTGAGGTAGAATTGATAGATAACAAACATCACTAGTATACACTCTGTCAGTATAGATAATTTTACATTCTTTGGAACTTGATGTAAATTGAATAATATAAATTATATAATTTTATTTCTGGATTTTGTTCTTCACTCAGCACACTTATTTTTAGATTCACCCATGCTGATTAATAACATTTTGTTTCTGGATGTACTGCAACCTTTTATATATTTGTATTAGTAGATGGAAAATGGGGATGCCTCTGAATTTGAGCTATTATAAATAAAGCTGCTTTGATATTAGTATGCAAACATCTGGATGAAAATATGACTTTTCTTATGGCCAATATATGTGAATTCCCTCCTCTCTCCTATTTTGAAGACAGAGTCTATATATATCAGCCTGACCTTGAACTCTTACATCAGCTTCTTGGGTGCTAGCATCCCAGGCATGCATCACTCTGCATGCCACAGATGGGAGTTTTTTTTTTCCTAGTTCCATTTCCTGCACTCATATCACAGCCACAGAGAACCGAGTACCTGAAAGGGAAGATGGGAATGAAAAAGGATGGGTGGGCAAGAGAAGGATGAAGCCAAGACAAAGGTGTCTGATAAAGGCTCAAAGTTTAATAGTCAGCATTGCATTTATGTAGGGAGAGACCACAGACCCATCCTTTGTTTCAGCTGGATTGAGTTACAAAACAAGCTCAGCTGGCAGTCTACTCCTGTAGGGAATTGACTCCACCTGAGTTGTTAAAGTCCAACCATGGCAAGCACTTAAAAGGTCTATTTTGCCTGCTCAAGGCTGGGAGAAGGGAACAATCCCCCCTTTTTTTGTTTTATAAAGATGAGCAGTCATCAGTAGCTGGACAGGGGCACAAGATTTACTCGTTTTCCATAATCCCATCCAGGGTATAAAGTGGCTAGGTGAATGTCTTAGGTCCATGTCTATATTGTTCCTTCTTACCTGTCATGGACCTCTTCCATTGCTTTTTGATGTATGTCTCTGTCTTAGGTCAATAGGAGCTCAAGAACTTGGTTACCCATCTCTGGCCACTGGCCTTCCAAACCACACTCTTTCTCATTCAGACGAAAGCCATGAAGGACATATAATATGCACTCAATGCATTTCTTCATAGAGATGAATAACTGCCATGGTGAGTAGCTGAGCTTGCTGAAGGCAATCCTCTGTGAAGGCGACCAATCTGCTTAATACAAAATCCAAAAGTTAAAGGCAACGAGATTAAAGTTGTCTGTGGGAGTGTCCCAGGTATTCAATTCAGCTGTTAATTGGCAAAGATCAAACACAAAGTCTAGCCTCCAGGTGTATGGGGGATAGCTTTGAGAATGGATGGAAAACACTTGCTTGCTAGTAAAAGTAGAGACTGCACTCTAAGTTAACTCAGCTGGCCAATAAGGATTTTTGAGCCATCTTCATCACTGGTATCATAATTACTAGATGGCTCAGGCAGCCATCAGCTTACTTTCCATAGAACTTGAAAGGCTGCTGGCCCCTTTAAGAGCAGCTTTTCAGCTCCTGGCAAGGCTTTTCCTGTTGTGCTCGACTCCTAGCTACAGTGCAGGGTAATTTATCAGTTTCTGCTGTGTAAATTGAGACTGCCTTTTATACAAGCTAAACTAAATCAAGGGGTGGATAGCCAGCAGATAAAGTTTTAGCCATTTTTTCTTTTCAACACGAAACACAGAACAACAATCATTCAAGCAATTAAACAAAAACAGACAAAAATTGACACGTGGACAGATTGGTACACCAAGGACAGACAATGGACAGAGAGGGAAGAGAACTTGAACCTGAACTAAGAATATTTCCAGTCGGAGCCAGAGAGGAAGCAGGATGTCTCCTGATTTCCTCCTGTCCCTAGGAAATCTCTGAAATAGTTTATATCCATTTTCCTTCTCTTTTCCTAAAGTGTCCCGGACAGCGGACAACTGCTTTTCTGAGACCTATTCTCTCTCTCTTTTTCATGTTTACCATTTCTACTTCTGGGAACCATACATATACTTAAGCTAAGAATTTTTCTAACATCTTTTCTTTGTTTTTGTTATTTTGTTTTAAACCCTGTTCCTCTCACTTGATGCAGTTCTTGCCTGTGGACAAATGCCTATATAGAATTTCCCTGTCCAATTGCACTATCACCCCTAGTTGAATTCAGCATTGGGTCAACACCTCTTCAACCTAGCCTGTGGCCCCTTAATGCATTTCTTGCAACAACAGCCTCCAAAAGAAATTTACACCTAGCACTAACATCAATGCTGTTTGTTGCTTACCACGATGCAGGATACTGTTACTTTTCTTCTGTTTTCTGTGGAGCTCCATCCAAGACAGCATTTCTCAGTGGGTCCCCCAGTTTTCAGGCCCCTCATGCTGGCACCACCTGTAGCTGTCATGCAGCCACAGAGAACTGGGTATCTGAAAGTGAGGCTGGGAATGAAAAAGGATGGGCAGGCAAGAGAAGGATGAAGCCAAGACAAAGATTTCTGATCAAGGCTCAAAGTTTAATAGTCAGCACTGTGCTTATATAGGGAAAACCCACAGACCCCTCCCCATCCTTTGTTTCAGCTGGATTGAGTTACAAAACAAGCTCAGCTGGCAGTCTACTCCTGTAGGGAATTGACTCCACCTGGATCATTAAGGTCCAATAGTGGCAAACACTTAAGGTCTATTTAGCCTGCTCAAGTCTGGGGGAAGGGCACACAAATATATACAACATAATTAAAAATAAAATGACATTTTAGCAAAGGAAAACTTTGAGCTTTTAAAGAAACTACTACATTGTTTTCCAAGTTTGTCACTCTAACCTACATGCCCACCAGCAATGTGCCAAGTGTTCCACATCCTTGCCAAAACTGAATGTGAATTAAATGGAATTCTAGGTGTTCAATTAAGTATATATAAGTGCTGTTATGACTTTAAATTCTCCCAAAGTTATCATGCAAATATCTTTTACTGGACTTATCTGACATCTGTATTCCATGCTGTACAATGCAGCTCTTTCATGATCTTACAAAGAAAATATGCCGTTCACACAATGAGATTAGCTGTAGGGTTTTTTACCTTTTTTCTTCTTTCCATAAGGTACCTTTTTTATCCAAATGAATAAGTTCCCTTACTACTTTGCTGAGGCTTTTTGAAGTCCAGAATTTTGGATTTTTGTGGAATTCTTTTATTAAATACATTGAAATTATCTTGCAGCTATCTTTTTTTTTTAATCTATTAGTGGCCAGGACTGATTTTTGAATACCAAACCAAGTTTGCACTGGAAACTTTTAAACAATCACCTTTAATGATACTGGACTTTCCCAAAATTTCATAAGGCAAATTTTTACTTGTGCTCATAAGGGCTATTATTTTGTGGTTTCTTTTCCTCTAGTTATTTTTTTTTTCCTGCTATTTTGTAGCAGTGACTCTCAAATCCAGAATCAACTAGCAAGCATACTTTACTCTTCTGGAAGAGTTTCTACGGACCACTGTTGCTTTGTTAAATTCTTGGTATGATTCCCTAGTGAAGCTATTTTCCTTTTGCTTGAAGGGCTACCTTTGCATTTCACATGAAACCCAGGATCAATTTCTCCACAAATACAATTACATTGTGACTAGAATTATATAGACATTTAGAGAGAATTGCTGTTAAAACATGTTTTTATTTATTTCTCTATCTAAAGTGTGTTGTGAATTTGGTTTAGTGCTTGCATTATATTATTTGGTTCTGATTGGTAAATAAAGTTGCTGGCAGCCAATGGCTGGGCAGGGAGACAGAGGCAAGCAAGGGGACCAAGAGAAAGAAGGGGAATTACCATGCTGGGAAAGGAATACGATACAGGCTTGAGAGTTGCAGAAGAGAGCATACCAATCATGTAAGAGCTGGGGAAGAGCTGCCACAGCATCCTCCACTGGGTCTAGGGTAGCAAAGATGGAATATAGATTTTAATAAGGAGGATTTTATTCAGGAGAATACGAGGGAAGGAGTTAGCAATGTGGACATTTGGGAGTGGCCCAGACACTGGGCTGACTAAGGCATATTAAAATAGAAGACTCTGTGTGTGTGTGTGTGTGTGTGTGTGTGTGTGTGTGTGTGTCTTTCACTCAGGAACTCAGAACATTGGAGCGGGTAGTGAGGAAAGAATGCCACCTCTGCCAGGGTGATTTGAGTAGTTTTAATCACCTACAGCAACAAAAGTATTTATTTTGCCTTCTTTAAAAAATTTTTAAAATATTTTAAAAGTTTAATTACATTTATTTCGTATGTTGTATGTGTGTGTGTGTGCGCACATGAAAACACACACACACACACACACACACACACACACACTTGTTTCTTGGCATGCATGAAGAAGTCAGAATACAAATTGTAGAAATTAGTTCTCTGCTTCTACGAAGTGGGTCCTAGGAATTGAACTCATGGTTTTAGGCTGTTAAGCATCTTTACCCACAGAACCATCTTGTTGGTCTTTTAAGCCATTTACTTTCATATAATGGTTGACTGACATCCCATTATAAGGACTATTGTAAAGAGAAGCAGTGGATCTGGAGGAGAGAGGAGATGGAGTGGGGACTGGCAGGACAAGGGGGAGGAGAGGCTGTGGTTGGGATCCATTATATGAGAGAAGAATAAAGGGGAAAAAAAGAAATCTTTTGTAACCTTTATACAATCCTCCCAATGGTAACATCATGAAAAATTGCAACACTCTATCACAAAAAGAACTCTTACATTTGCAGTGAAGACACCAGACATTTTCATCAACACAGGGACTGTTCCTGACGCTTTTGCAGCTATTCCCATTTGCTTTCCTCTGAACCTGTAACCTCTGACAACCACTGATCTGATGATGTCTATTATTGTATCCTTTAAGAATGTTATATAAGTAGAATAATACATTAGGTAACCTTGTGGGGGTGTCTTTTTCCTACACCTTAGCTTTCTGCAGCTCATCCAGGTTGTCCTACATTATCCATGAGTCATATCCTTTTATTGGGGAATAATATTAGGTGCCACACCTTCATAATTAACCCACTTCAGGACAGTAGGGTTGTTTGGGCTATTCTAAATAAGGCAGCTAGAAACATTTTTATATAGCTTTCATGCCCTGGATGGAAATGGTATACAGTGAAACTATCTTTCAGCTAGTCTCTGTAGGGCCCATTTATCTTTCTGAAACATTATTTTTATCTCAGTAGATAGATTCATTCCTCCCTTTTAATAAATAGTGTTTTCACAGGCTTGTTCTGTTCCTTCCTATTCTTTATAAAGATGGGATCTCATTCCAAATTCTAATTGTCTCCTTTAGCCTTATTTTCTTGTGAAATCTTGTATGTATACATAATTAGATCTGTTTTTCTTCTTGTTCACTTGTCTCTTTTGGTTTAATTTTCAGAGCCCCAATGACTAAAATGAAGAGCTACAAGAAATCCTTTCCTCCCCAACAACTGCTAATAATAAGATAAAATGGAATTTGATCTATCCTGCAAAAAGGAAGAGACAAAAAGAGGAAAAAAACATGGATAAATACAAAGTAAGTATCAATATGACATGTTTTCAACTAACCATATTAAACTTGCATTAAACCATAGTAGTATAAATATAATAATAAAAAGGTATCAATCAAGAGGCTTGAGAGATAGTTCATTAATTAAGAGCACTGACTAATCTTCTAGAGAACCCTGGTTCAATTCCTTACACCCATATGGCAGCACACAACCAACCATCTGAAACTCTAGGTCCAGGGAACTGAATGCCTTATTTTGATCTCTGCAGTCACTAGACTGCACTTGGCCTACAGGAATATGTGCAGGCAAAACAATGATACACTTAAAATAATAAATTTTAAAAGTAAAAAATATTTTAAAAACAGCAATCATAAAATGGATTAAAAAATAAGACTAAGCTACATGTTCCCTATAAGGAAAGCACTTCAAATATGTAACATTTTGCTATATTCATAGATAGGTGTCAGCCATCATCACAGACACTTCCTCCTGCAGTAGAGAAGACAAACAGTTGGGAAATGTACAGAGATTGAGACACCTTGGAATACTTGTTCCTAATTGGAATGTTTCCATCAAATTCCTCTCTGCCCTCAGGGTTCAGGGAACTCTGCTGAAGAGGAAACAGAAAGATTATAAGAGCCAGAGGGATGGAGAACACCAAAGAAAGAAGGTTTTATAAATATATCAGGACTGATGCACACAAGAATTCACAGAGACTATAGCAGAATGCATAGAGCCTGCATAGGTGTAGGCCATATGGAATCCTAGAGCTGAGAGGGGAAGTAGACACAAGTCCATATCCCTAACCCAGAAGATATTTACAATTGACAAGTGATGGCCAAGCCCCATGCCCAGCAGTAGATGGCCAACACAAAAGGAGCTCTATGACATTTTTGGCAGTTCTTCATATCATAATGCTTTATCAACACAAACCAAACCAAACAAAACCTCCAACAACAAATAATCAAAACCATCTTCCTGATCATTCGCATATACATAATGCTTTCCAGATTTGTGTTTCCATTGGAATTTTGTGTGTACACATGGTTGTATCTCTGCACTTAATGTATTTCTTGAGGTTTCTCTTTGGCCCTTTTTCTTTGTTTGTTTATTTTGTCCTATTCTGGTCTGTGTGTTTTTGTTTTAGCTATTATTATTGTTATTAGATGGCTTTTACATTATAAGTATATTATTATTAAATGTCTTTTGCATCCTCCTGAGAAAGAGAAAGAAAGACTGTGCATTTGGTTGGATGGGGAAATGAGGAAGATCAGGGAGAAGTTGGGGGGTAAGAAGAATCAGAATATATTATATAAAAAATGTATTTTCAACAACAGCAACAACAACAACAACAACAAAATAAAGTTTGAAATAAATTGGGAAAAAAAAGGACAGAACTAGTGTTTGGGGTTTAGTTCAGTTGGCAGAGTACTTGCTTAGTATGTAAGAAGTTCCACAAAACAGAAAAAAAAATACTATGGTAACACTAACAAAAAAAAAAGATGGAAATGGCTTTATTATCAGACAGGATAACACTAGCAAAAGAGAAAGCTAGGTGTGACTTTATTATTAGATAATGCAAATTTTAAGGTAAAGAATCTCCAGGAATAAGCAAATTCTTTATAGTGATAAAAGGGTTAATTGAATGAAATGATATACCAGTTTAAATATTTGTAAATTTTTAAAAGATTTATATATTTATTTTATGTATATAAATACACTGTAGCCACCATGTGGTTGCTGGGATTTGAACTCAGGACCTTCAGAAGAGTATTTGTAAATTTTTAACAGCTTTAAAATACATGAACAAAACAAAAACAAGAGCTGCAAATATAGTCAGAAATATCAGTGTCTTCCTCTTAATAATTATTCAAGTGAAAAGACAGAAAAATCAATAAGGCCACAGAAAATCTGAACACCTTGGCCCAATTAACATTTACCTAATGTACCATGAGAGAAGTTTAGAACACACAGTCTTTTCAAGTATCCATAGTACCTTCACCAAGATAGGCTATATTCTGGGTCATAAAACTAGTGTGAATGAATTATTCAAAATACAGAAGTCACATAAGTACATTTTCTGACCCAGAAGAAATTAAATTAAAAATCATCAGAAAAATCTTTGCAAAGGTCCAAATGTTTCAGACTAAATAAAATACTTGTGAGTAATTTATGTATCAAAGGAAAAGTCAAAAGGCAGTTAGTAAATTAATAAATGGTTGAAAATGAAAACACAGCTTAAAGAACATTTAGATTGCCATCAAAGCAGAATTTGGAGAATTTTCTAGAACTGAAACCTGACACATAAGATTCAAGTCAATTACTTCTGTTTCTGTTCTAAGAAACTAGAAAGGGAGAAGCCAATTGAGCTCAAATATGTAGAATGGAGAAAATAATAACAGAAACCAAATAAAGAGAAACGTGAAACTAAGCTGGATGTGGTAGCTCACACCTAGAGTCTTAACCCCAGGGAGATGTAAGGGCATGAGGGTCACTACAAGGTCCACACCAGCCTGGGTTAAGAGTGAGACCTTGCCTCAGTTCCTCTCCCAAATAGAAAAGAATGGGAGGAAAGTAAAAGAATCAGAGAACAGAGAAGGGGAAGAAAGACACTAGAGAAATGTAATATAATACCAAACTGGTTTTGCTGTGATCAATAAAACTGATAATTACCTGCCAGACAAATTTTTAAAAATTAATAGAAATAATATTGCTAAAGGTCTTCAGCTATGAACATTTAAGAATTGCCTCTTTGGAATAGTTACAAATTAATAACTAACATGGAATAGAAATTCCATTTAAGATTTAACCTACCAAGTTCACTGCATAAGAACCATATGAACCCAAAAGCATCATTAAATTGAGCTTTAAAATCTTCAAAATTATCCTACAAAGAAAGGAAACTCTAGGCCAAGATGGTCACTGGTTAATTTTATCAATGATTAGAAAGTAATAATACAAATTGTATATGAACAATCATATCTCCTTATGCTGTTCTTAATCTCCAGATGAAAACAATATCCAGGTCATAATAATAGTCATAAAGTGAAATAATTCTTAGGATGAAATAAGAATAAAGTGTCAATATATGCTGCAAAATGGATAGCATGAAAGCCATTGGGAGAGAGTGTAGCTAAAGAGTAGGGGTTTTGATTTCTGTCTCTTTCACTATTTAAAACAATAAACCCAAGTTATGTTAACTGAATGAAGCCAGAAATAAAGGTCATATATTCAATTTCTATCAATTATTTAAAATAAATAAGTAGGATACAAAAATCAGATTGGTGATCTGATTGTCTGAGGGAATAGGGTATCTCTCTGCTTAATGGATATGAGATATATGGTTCTGTGTTTTGTTTGAGACAGGATCTGCACCTCAATATATATTCCAGGCTAGCTTCATACTCACAGATATCTGCCTACCACTATCTTCCAAGTGCTGGGGTTAAAGAATTGATCTACAATGCCTGGAAGGTTTTTCTTTTTGAGGCAATAAAATATTTTGGAACTAGAGGCAGTGGTTGTGTGAGTATATACGTTCCATTAACTTATACAATCTAAAATGATTATTTTTACATGTTGTTAATATCATCTTAATAATATACTTTTAAAATCACTGGTATTTACTACATTAGTTTAATAAAATTTTTTTTAAAACGTACAGTAATAACAAATGCCACAAAGGCATGTATTTCATACGTGCAACATGCGTCTATAAAACACTACCAAGATAAAGAAGCCTCAGGTAACTGAAATGCTATACTGTGTTCATGGGTCAAAAGACTTGGAACTTTGAAGATACTGATCATCTTCAAGTTGATCCCTTGACACCACTACAGTTCTAACCTAAATCCTACCAAAGATTTTAAATTGGCAAACTGATACCAACACTCATTTGGAAACACAAATGGCCTACAAGAGCCAAAACTAATAATTCAAAGAAGAACAAAGTCAAAGAATTAACAATAGTGTGTTCCAGATTCATGAAAAACTACATTAAATAAGACAGTCTGGTCCTACTGTAAAGATAGATATATTAGTCCTTGAAACAGAATAGAAAGTCCAGAACAGGGCTGGTGAGATGGCTCAGTGGGTAAGAGCACCTGACTGCTCTTCCGAAGGTCCGAAGTTCAAATCCCAGCAACCACATGGTGGCTCACAACCACCAGTAATGAGATCTGACTCCCTCTTCTGGAGTGTCTGAAGACACCTACAGTGTACTTAACTATAATAAATAAATAAATAAATAAATAAATAAATAAATAAATAAATAAATAAATCTTTAAAAAAAAAAGAAAGAAATTCCAGAACAGACCCATACATATACTGACAACTGATTTCAGTAAAAATGCTTCACTGAAGAAGAAAATTCTCTTTTTAATGGTTGGTGCCATTTCATTTGGTTTCTGACTGGTCTTAAAGGTATAAATATATATGTTCTGCATGTCTTGATCATAGAGTATTGGCTTATAAGGTATTGGGTATGATTAAAATCATGTAACATTTGTAACAAGAAAGATAGCTGAAAACTGGTAATTCAGGGCTGAAGTCATTTTAAACAACAACATGTGGCATAAACCAGCCCAGGAAAACAGAATTCTAAAGGTACTTCTAAATTGGGGTAATATTTTATGTAACTCTTATCCTAGAAACTAGACTTATAAGGGATAAGATTTAAAACAATGTCTTTTTAATGAAGCATTAAAAGTTGCACTGTCAAGATCTCAGAATATGGAAAGAATTCCCATGCTCATGGATTGGCAGGACTAATACAATAAAAATGGCTATCTTGCCAAAAGCAATCTACAGATTCAATGCAATCCCCATAAAATTTCCAACTCAATTCTTCACCAAGTTAGAAAGGACAAATTGCAAGTTCATTTGGAATAACAAACAAACAAACAAACAAAAAAACTAGGATAGCAAAAACTATTCTCAACAATAAAAGAACCTCTGCTGGAATCACCATTCCTGACCTCAAGCTGTACTATAGAGCAATTGTGGTAAAAACTGCATGGTACTGGTATAGCAACAGACAGGTAGATCAATGGAATAGAATTGAAGACTCAGAAATGAACCCACACACCTATGCTCACTTGATCTTTGACAAGGGAGCTAAAACAATCAAGTGGAAAAAAGACAGCATTTTCAACAAATGGTGCTGGCACAACTGGCGGTTATCATGTAGAAGAATGCAAAATGATCCATTCTTATCTCCTTGTACAAAGCTCAAATCTAAGTTGATCAAGGTACTCCACATAAAACCAGAGACTCTGAAGATATGGGCACAGGGTAAAAATTCCTGAACAAAACAGCAATGACTTGTGCTGTAAGATCGAGAATCAACAAATGAGACCTCATAAAATTGCAAAGCTTCTATAAAGCAAACAATCCTGTCAATAAGACAAAGAGGCCACCAACAGATTTGGAAAGGATCTTTACCAATCCTAAATCAGATAGGGGATTAATACCCAATATATACGAAGAACTCAAGAAGCTGGACTCCAGAAAATCAAATAACCCTATTAAAAAATGGAGTACAGAGCTAAACAAAGATTTCTCAACTGAGGAATACTGAATGGCTGAAAAGCACCTGAAAAAATGTTCAACATCCTTAGTCATCAGGGAAATGCAAATCAAAACAACCCTGAGATTCCACCTCACACCAGTCAGAATGGCTAAGATCAAAAATTCAGGTGACAGCAGATGCTGGCTAGGATGTGGAGAAAGAGGAACACTCCTCCATTGCTGGTGGGATTGCAAGCTGGTACAACCACTCTGGAAATCAGTCTGGTGGTAACTCAGAAAATTGGACATAGTACTACTGGAAGATCCAGCAATACCTCTCCTGGGCATATACCCAGAAGATGTTCCAACTGGTAAGAAGGACACATGCTCCACTATGTTCATGCAGCCTTATTTATAATAGCCAGAAGCTGGAAAGAACCCAGATGTCCCTCAACAGAGGAATGGATACAGAAAATGTGGTACATTTACACAATGGAGTACTACTCAGCTATTAAAAACAATGCACTCACTGATAAATGGATTTTAGCCCAGAAACTTAGAATACCCAAGATACAATTTGCAAAACACAAGAAAATCAAGAAGAAGGAAGACCAAGGCATGGATACTTCATTCCTCCTTAGAATAGGGAACAAAGTACCGGTGGAAGGAGTTACAGAGACAAAGTTGGGAGCTGATACAAAAAGATGGACCATGTAGAGACTGCCTCACTCGGGGATCCATCCCATAATCAGCCACCAAATGCAGACACTATAGCATATGTCAGCAAGATTTTGCTGAAAAGACCCTGATATATCTGTCTCCTGTGAGGCTATGCAGTGCCTGGCAAATACAGAAGTGGATGCTCACAGTCACCTATTGGATGGAATCCAGGGCCCCAATGGAGTAGCTACAGAAAGTACCCAAAGAGCTGAAGGGGTCTGCAACCCTTTAGGTGGAACAACATGAAATAACCAGTACTCCCAGAGCTCGTGTCTCTAGCTGCATATGTAGCAGAAGATGACCTAGTCCGCCATCACTGGGAAGAGAAGCCCCTAGGTCTTGCAAACTTTATATGCCCCAGTACAGGGGAATGCCAGGGCCAAGAAGTGGGTGTGGATATGTAGGGGAGCAGGGCAGGGGAGGCTATGGGGGACTTTTTTACTGAGGCAGCTATATCAGGGTCCTTTCAGCAAAATCTTGCAATGGTGTCAGCGTTTGGAGGCTGATAATGGGATGGATCCCAGGGTATGGCAGCCTCTAGATGGTCCATCCTTTCATCTCAACTCCAAACTTTGTCTCTGTAACTCCTTCCATGGGTGTTTTGTTCCCAATTCTAAGAAGGGGCAAAGTGTCCACACTTTGGTCTTCGTTCTTCTTGAGTTTCATGTGTTTTGCAATCCAAGTAAAGTTTTAATGTCCTATTATGAAGCTGTTGTGGTGTTAATAAAGGATTGTAGAATAGAATCATGAAAATATTTTGGAAAGAATGTCTTAAAAACCTGATGAGACATCTATTCCTTGTTTCAAACAGTAAATAAATTAGTTATTAAAGAATGCTGATATTTGGCCTATTGCATAGCTAACATTTTAGGCAAAACTGATAATCATTATACAAAAGACAATATGTTAAAATGTGCCTGTATGTATGCTTTTGTATTTTCTGTAAATTTATGCATGCATCCCATAAAGAATATATGTACTGTATTTACAAACAGCCCTTCTATGGAAGAGAAGTAGATGTGATTGGATCACATGTTTATTCTTTTGAGTTTCGTTCTACTTCAGCACAAATAATAAGACTATGTGTTGTAACCACTGCTTTTATAGTGTTGAAAAATCAAGCTTTTAATTTGTATCCTGATATATATATAATATACACAACATATATATATATATACATATAAATATACTATATATATTATATATATATCTTGCTCAGGGATTAGAATTGCTTGAAATTGTTCCTATTTAGATACTGCTAATTCTCAAATTTTGCAGTTGTTTATGCATATACAACTCAAGTTAAGAGAATACTATCCCTTTAAAGGACTGTCTTTGGACATTTAGGAACTCATCCTGGACTGGCTGGATAAGACCTCTTAAGGCAATGCCACAGCAGATTTGTATCCCAGGCAGATTATAGGCCATACACAGGAACAATTGGCCATATAACATTCTTTACATCATCAAAATAGTAATGGCTTGAGATAATAATTTGGTATTTTTAGAGAATGTCCATGTCAAATTGTAAAGACTTGTTCTCAATGTCCTCAGTTTCTACCTGTTCCATATAATGGTGTTAATTCTTGAGGACTTATACTTAATCAATTATTGCAAATAGATACTCATATTTCTGATTTTAGAAAAATAAAAAATATGCACATGTGACTATTGATACCTTTTCATGCTTTCCAGTTGCAACTGCTTTAACAGGAGACACAGCTAAAAATGTATTTGGTCATTGCCTGGATTATTTTTCCTATGCTTGGTGTTCCAAATCAGATTAAAACAGATAATGGAACTGCCTATTATGGTCAAGCATTTGAGATGTTTTGTTAGCAATTTAATGTTACCCATATTACTGGGATTCCTTATAATTCACAAGGACAAGGTATTGGGGAGCTTTAAAACAGTATCTTCTTTAAAATCAAAAAAGGGCGAATTATATCCTCCAATGTCACCAAAAGCACACCTTGCCTTTGTCTTATTTGTTTTAAGCTTTTTGCAAACTGGTGCTAAAGGTCAGTCTGCAGCAGATCGCCATTGGCATCCAGTCACTTCCAGCTTCTATGCCATGGTTATATGGCGAGACCTCCTAACTAATACATGGAATGGTACAGATCCCATTTTAATATGGGGGAAAGGTTCTGTTTTTGCTTTTTCACAAAAAGAAGATGGAGCCTGGTGGCTGCCTGAAAGATTGGTTCGTCAAGTGGACACAGATACTGAGTCTTCTAGTAAGTATGATTCCAATTATGAAGATGAATAAACATCTTTATCAGCCAGCTGAATTAATTTGGAGCCTAGTTTCCACTATTACCTGAGAAGTAACAGTTTTTCCTGTTGATTCTCAAAACTACCTCCCCCATACTGGGAGGACAGGTCTTGTGTCTGATCGTTGCTAATGTACAACTGAATTGAGTGCTTGGCACATTCCCCACAGACAACCTTAATCCTGTTTGCTCTTAACTTTCCATTTTTTTTTTTTTTAAGCAGATTGGTTCGCTTTCACATAGGATCATCTTTGGCAAGCTCAGTCATTCACCATGGCAGTTATTCATCGCTATGAAGAAATGCATTCAGTGCATATTGTGGCTTTGGTCTGAATGGGAAAAAAGTGTGCTATGAGGGCTGGCAGTCAAAGATGGGACACTGATGTTCTATGACTCTTATCAACCTAAGACAGGGGCATGTGTTAAATGGCCATGTTTGTTCATAAGAAACACTAAAAGGACATGTTTGTGCAAATAAACACAAGCACGCTGTTTGTGTCCTCCAGGATAGATAAGAGACAAACACACAGACCTAAGCCAGGTGTGGCTGCCAGCCACCATAATTCCCAGTTCTCTGTGGCCACTGCCAGCTACAGGACAGCATTTCACAGCAACTCTCTCCATTCTCTGGTGATTATGTTCTTTCTGTTCCCTCTTGTATGATGTTTCCTTGTATGATGAGCCTTGAGAAAGTGTTGAAATAGATACCATCTATGGCTGAGCTCTCACAATCACTTATTGTCAGCACTCTGAATAGTAATGCATCTCTATGTTAAACACTACTCACTGACCAAGGCTGGGGGCAGCACAAACTTTAATAAACAAATAATATAAGGCAGTTTGTCAACATGGCCATTCAGAAAAACAACACTATAGGTGTTTCCCCAAAGGTCTTTTATTTTCCTGGTCCTGGTTTTTGGCCATATTTATAGTGCCAGGCATGAAATCCCTCCCGTAGTGTGGCCTTAAGTACAATCAAGGAAGATTTTACCATGTATAGTCTTGCATCAGTGGGCACATTTTGCCTCATAGACCAGTATTGTACACAGGGTCCAGTGCTGGATAAGAACATTGATGTTATTCTCCCCAGCAACCTCCATAACACCTTTCAGCATTATAAAAGCTGCTCAGTTTAGAGAGTTCTCTGGCCAATTCAAGAATTTTATGTCTAGGAAACAAAGTGTGTGGTGTCTTCAGCAACAGAGTCTTACCACATAGCTATGGTAGGTAACCAAGGGCAGTGGCAAAAACTTTTATTGTTTTGGGGACCTCTGCAGCCTGTCTAACAATATCTGGCACTGAGATTTTTCTTTAAAAACTTCTTTAAAATGAACACCGTGTTTCTTATATCAGCACTCTAATGACTCAAATAATGTAGGCCTAGCCCATACCATTCTGTAAAAAAAAAAAAAAAAAAAAAAAAAAAAAAGAAAAGAAAAGAAAGAAAAGAAAAAGAAAATTCAGACCTGTTTTATCAGGTTGCCTTATCAAAACTTGTCATTTTTTTCAGTTCCCCAAGTTACCCACATTTTAAGGTTAAAAAAATCTGTTTCTGTTACTTTCCAAGTAAGAAAGAATTTTATTTCATATCCCAGGCTGTCCTTCAACTCACCAGGGTGGAAATTATTGTGTGTCACCACTTCTGACTTCAAGTAAAATCCTTATTTTTTTAAAATTATGTATTTTGTGTAAACATGTTTCTGCATGCATGGGCATATTTGGAAGTCAGAGGACAACTTTTCAGAGTTGTTTCTCTCCTTCCACTAAGTAGGCTACAGGGATTTAACTTGGGACATGGAGCAGGGGAATGGGCAGTGTGTGGAGGAAGCTTGGTGGCAAGTGCCTTTATGTACAGAAAAATCTTGCCAGCCCCAGGCAAAAATCTTGACTTCGTTCAATCCAAGTTTTCTCTGATGCATCCCAGTTCAGTGAACACCAACATCTTCTACCCAGATGTCAAAAGGACTCAATCATAATTGTGATTTCACTCTCTCATCTCCACCATCCCAATTGTGTCACGAATTACTCCCATTCTCAACAATCTTACCAAAATTAATCCAAGCCATCAGTCAACTCTCTAGCAACAGTCATCTAATCAAACCTTCTCACCTCCCAAGCTCAGCTCTACAAGTACACACACACACACACACACACACACACACACAAATACAGCCAATAATATTCAAATCCAGGCATGATCTTTTCAGGCTAGAGATCCAAATTTTCCAGTAATATTTCATCCCTCTAGATGAAGGTCAAATTCTTTAAGGTTGAGTCACACACACAGGTGATGATCTCCATTCTCCTCTGGAACTCCCTGCAATTGTTTCTTGCTGTCTTTCTTCTCTCTCTGTAGGGTCTGATCATAGTTAAAACTGGCAATATTTTCATCTCCTGTTCTCTATCCCATGGGTGGCCTCACAGTAATAATGACAAGCCAGAGTGGTATGGGAGAAAAAGAAAAAGCAGGCAAAAGTAATTCTGCCAAGTCCCTACGGCAGTCAAAGGTCCTTTGCATAGGCAGTATAAGAAAAAGGAAACAGAAAGATGACTTTGGTAAAGGAGAATACATTTTTTCTGTGTGTTTTTACCAAGCCATGTACTCCTCTGAATTTCAATATTATAGTGGGGTCGTATTGTTGGCTTTACACAGATGCAAAACAGTGCTCAGGAAGCTGGGAGATTGATGAATAGTTGGTTTGATGTATTTGATCTATTCAGCACTTTGAGTTAAATGTGCAGATTCTGTTCAGAATAGACAATAGGGAGGAGTGGTCCCTCTTTCCATCTCTAACTTGCATAACATCAGGCCTCACTGCTTTAACTAATGAGTGTTTAGAAGTCAAAGCTCCCACTGATTCTGGGGAGCCATTAATTCTCTGCTTGCAGAGCCACTATGGAGTTTTTCATAGAGCACATTTCTTAGCCATTATCAGTTATTTCTGAGCAGCAGAGCTGACCCCTGGGTTCCTATGTGAGTCACACACAAGACACACAATAGGTTCTAAAGTGTCCTTGGAAAGAATTTAACTGGGGACCAGAAAACAGATGCAAAAAAAAGGTACCCATGCTGGCCATTCTTTAACAAAGTTGTCTGCGAACTGTAACTTTGGGAGAATTAATTGTCACAAAGTACAAATGTATATTTAAACCAACATCTAACCTGGTAGAAGGCAGGCAAAAGCAAGCTGGAAGATTCTTTTAAACTAATTACCATCAGTGCTATCCTTTGTGATAATTATGCTTGTTCCATTATTGCCCCAGGTTGATTATTTGCTCAATAGCCTTATTGATCTTGCCTCAGTAGGCTTTCCAGTTTTTACACATTACATTCTCTTGGGAATTGAAAAGCACTGTGTGTCTGAAGATGCTCAGTCAACTTGAAAAGACTCATTTTTGAAGAGGTCTTAACCTGCTTTCAGTTTAAAGCAATTCAGTGTTTGGTCAAGTAAACTTGAGGACAGAGATGGATGCATCACTAGGATCAGTGGGTTTTGCCATCACTTGGAAGCCGTTAGTTTGAAAGACCATTTATAGAACAATGTTGAAGGACATTCAAAATTCAGGGATCCAGACTAATATCTAAAGGGAGTGCACAAACCATTAAGACCCTGGCATTTTATTATTGGATGGATTCTACATTATTCAATAGCATAAATATTTTGTGAGGAACATGACTTGTTCATTTAGATTCCAGGCACTGAAGTCATAACTAGAAAATTTATAATGCATGGAAGAAGAGCAAGGTGAAGGACGAAAGCAGCTGGAATAAAAGCAGCTGAAAGGCCAGAAAAGTAGGTGTCAATCAAACTGAGATAAATCCAAGTTGGAAAGACAAGGATTTTCCCCAATTTTTAAAAATAATGTTGTTTGCTCTGTTTTTGAACAACATGAGGTCTTGTTTTACTCATCAACAATTACCTGATATTTGAAGGAAGGAAGGATGAATGAAGGGCAATTTAAATATTCTAAAACTGTGATTGAGGGATCCAGAAAGCCTAGAAGCTCTATAACCCCAAGGAAACAAATTCAGTAACACAGTATAAAAATACCAATAATGTTATATATGATATTAGTTGAATCAAAGACAGTATATAGAAAAAAGCAGTTTCAACTATTATATGTTCAAAACTATAATGCTCTTCACTTCCTCTCTATTGTCTAAAATCTCAACCATTTAGTAACTGCTAAGCCAAGCAATAGGCTTATCTGCATTCTGTTTCAGATGGTTAGGTAATAGGTAAAAAAGGTGACAAGGAAAAGACCAAGTAATACTGCCAATTAGTCATCTTCTGACAGTAGCATGCTTCTTCACACAGTGACTCAGCATCTCACTACTCTGAACTTCAACATCTTTTAATTACTTTTGCACTAAAAGTCATGACTTGATTTGTGCTTCCAAATAACTTTAGCAATCATTTGCAGGACTCCAATAATACTAAAAATCAATTAGTTCAGAGGACAAAAGGTTTGCCTATATTAACCTTCAACTCACCCAGACACCCACATGTAATTCTTGCTTTTCACCACAGGAAGAAAATGTTAAGAGGTAATAATCGGTTTATACAAAGGTAAAGAAACCTAGAGTTTCTCTTTCCCAGAAATAAAAAGAAGAGGCAGAAATCCTGGTCCCCCTCTCCATCTGCCCTAAAGATTTGAGTCATAGAGTTTATTTGTTAAAAATGGTTATCTGCTGCTTGAAACCTAAGCAGAACGCATTAGCATTTAGGGACCACCTGTGACCAAGGGGAGCTGGGAAATTTCCAACTCAAGTGTAAGACCATTCATTGATATTTACATAATGAGAATAAATGTTTTTCCTAAGATAGCATTTTCCTTCAGTATCTTCAGACCACCAGCAAGAGAGGGAGGCACAGAAATTCTATTACATTAATAGTCTTTGTTTTTATGGCTTTGGCATTTATTAACTAGTGGGAGCTGTTTATTGGGTCATAAACTTTACTAATGGGGATATTATCTCTGAATTATAAATCTCCTTCAGTATATGGCTTAGTTATAAAATGAATAATTATTTAAAGTGTCTGTATGGCTGTAATGTATCATGTTTATCGGCATGATTCCTATAATGGCCATTTTATTGTTAATTGTGAGCTTAAACCAGGAACCACCAGGGCAGGAACACAGATCCATGACTTAGGATAAATAGTCGTCACCCCGTGTACTCAGGCACACTATCATTGGTTTACTTCCTTTGCCCCCACTTCTCAAGTGAATTACAAAGTCTACACATGGGCTAAATTATCTGAGCAGTCAAATGGGGGAAATATAACTGAGTGAGGGGTTGAATAGGTAGGTGACAGATGTGTCAATCTGAACACTTCTAGGCACATGTTATCCCTTCTAAAAGCTTGTTCTCTGGGAAGTAGAATAACCTTAAAATGACAAAATAGCTTGGCATTGTTAGTTACCTTAAAAAAAAAAACTGGGACAAAACCAAGCCATCAAAATTAGAGTTTTATGGGCCCACTGTAACTTGTGAATTCTAGTTTAATACGTGGCTCTATGGGACCAATTCTGATGGTGCACATGAAATTGTCCTAGGTTTATGAAGAGAAGTAATTTACTGGCTAGTTTTGATTAAAAGAAAATGAAAGAGCCATTGTTGTGAAGCAAACTGGATCATAAAAGTAGGAGCCAACTCATCTGGGGACAAGGGAATGCTCCAAGTGAAGAATGAAAGGAGAAGGGAGTTCCCTTTCTTCTTGGAAGGGGACCCTGAAATGGCCTTGACTCCTCTTCTTCTCCTCAGGATGACCCCTAACAAGCACAGTCCTTTCTTGATAGACTCCCACTGCCTTTGAGACAAATACATTTATGATATTTTTAGCACCCAGCACTATGGCCTGGCATGGCATAGGGAAGAGTTCTAGACATTGAAGCTCCACTGTGATAGGTTGTAATCAGATATACACTGTATGACAAGAGTGTGTCATGACAAATGTGTGCGGGAAAAGTTCAAACCAGGGAAATGCAGGAGAGATCCATTGTAATTTTAAACTACTTAAACCTCTGGGCTAGAGTTTTAGAGGCTGGTAGTAAGTATGCAAAATGAAGCAAAACAAACCTTTGAAACTTTCCATAATCATATCCCTAAATATTTTAAAATAATACATTTTTGGTCATGCTCTAATTATATACACATGCATATATTACTAAGCTAAGAAGCTGAGTTTAGATATTAAAAGACACTAAAATTATAAATACAGCCTATGTTTTAATTTCTCTCTTAAATGTGTGTGTGTGTGTGTTTTGGCAGAGAGAAGGTGCTTTTTTTCCCCATAACTTCACTAACTTTAGAAAATATACACTCACTCTAGAGAGGTTTGAGAATTATTTTGATGAGGTTCATTGCTACAAAACTTAATTATGTAAGTAATAAACATGTGTCAAAAAGATTTCAAAAATACTTACCAGAATCTCAACTTATTGCTCTGATATAATTTGATTTTATATTGTCATGCATAGCTGTCAAAAGTCATTTTCTTTTCACATTGCAATGAATCGAATTATATTAGATGGAAATTATTGTAAGATTCTTTGGCATTCATAAATAATACATACAATAAAATGGTCAACAATGTTTTAAATGGTATTTTTAATAGTGCTGGTAAATCAACAATATAACAAGCTGTTCTGAGGAACTACAGTGACAAAGAAAATTAATTGTGGTTTATGAATTTCCATTTAATACAAACCTTGTTTCTTATTTTTTGTTTGTTTTAAATGAAATTATATTTATTAAAATAAACATGGCATAATGAGAACAGTAAATCAAAGAGAGTTGATCAAAACCTTCATAGCATGTTGTCCTCTAAGCCATATACATCAATCAAAAAGTCTAAGTATCTAACGTATTTCACAGGAATAGGTGATGGCATTCCCACCCAAACGTCTTCACATTTCTGGAAAGAAAACAAACATGGACACAATTATAGCCACATTTCAAAGTTCAGTTTTGAAAATTCAGTGGTACATTTTTTTAATCTTTAAATAAACTTTTGTTGAACTTGTTTCTGGACTTGAGAGATGGGTGGTTCAGTGGGAAAGAACATTTAGTATTCTTGCACAGGAGCTGAGTTTGATTCCCAGCACACACACATAGTAGCATACAATTGCCTATTACTCTAGCTCCAGGGAACCCAACATTGTCTTCAGACCTTCACAGGCTCCTAAGACACACACACACACACAAAGTATTCACTTAAAAGAAAAGAGTAGAGCTTTCTATATTCTACTTTGGTATCAGAAGGGCTTTGAGGAAGAGCATAGTGTTGCTTTTGTTTGCTTCTTCCCTGTATTAGAATTACAGGTCCCCAATCTTTACCATGTAACTGCAGCCCTTTCCATGGAGAAGAAAGAGGAAGAAATGATGAATTTTAATGAAGGAGTAGGAATAAGCAAAGAAAGAAAGGGGGAGGAGAAAGAGAAAAAGGGAAGGGGAAAGGGAAAATTTTCCTGTCCCTCTGAGAGAAACATGACCACACAAATGGCTATGATTTTTGAATGGAAGGTAGCTGTCTTGGTTTTAGAATGACAGAGATGGAGAAGACAAGGCCCAACTTACAATCATGAGCCAGACACCGCTGGGTGACTTACAGACACATGGACAAGAAAAAATCAAATAGTCTTGTGAAACACTGAAATTCTCGGAACTAGGCAGCAATAATGCAGTGACTGTCTCACACAATATTGAGAACTCAAATTTCTATATTCAAGATGGTATTTCTACCAGCTGCTTGGTTACTGTTTCTTCAAAAAAAAACCACTAAAAGTAGTAGGTTGCTCATGCTATGCTTAGGTATATCTTATATACAGTGGGGTACTACAAAATAATATTTTGTATCAATAATGTACTATGCAAATGACAGTGGTTCCATAACATTTTGATAGTAGCCAAGATTGGTACTATACACTTCTAATCTCAGGGCCCAGGAGGCTTATGCAGGTAGATTGTGAGTTTGAAGTCATCTAGTGTTCCAGAGTAAGTCTTAAGCTTGCCTGAGCTATATATAGTGATATCTAAACAAAAACAAAACAAAACAGCTTTCTAATCCTACACCCTCCTCAAGAAACTCCAAGAAAACAAAACAAACAAACAAGAAAACCTGAAGAATCACAATAGAGCTGATATATTCTTATAGTAGCCCAGTGCTACTGTGGCTATCATGTGACATGCAGTAGCTCAACATGTAATTCACATGTGTACAGTGATAAAAGCAAACCACAACCCCTCTGTCAGTCAATTAAAGTACAACACAATTATCACTCACTTTTTATAAAAGTTATTGCATTTATGTGTATATGCACATACTTGCCCACATGAATCTATGACTCGGAATGCTTGTAGAGGACAACTTGTAAAAACCAGTTCCCTCCTTCCATCCTGTAGTTTCTGAGTACTGAACTCAGGTTGTCAGGCCAGCATCAACCCTATAATCTTATGTTTACATGTCTTGACTACATAATTTTCTCATGTTTGATCTTGTGTTGTTTTATTCATTTTGGTCCTAGAACAACAGGCTATATATACCATATGTACTCAAATATAAATATACCATATAGTCCAGTATCTGCTGTGCTGCAACATCTCAGTTCATGTAAAGCCTACTCTGGGTATTTACAACAATGAAATCATTTAATGGCATACTTCTCAGAGCATCATTCATCATCATTAAATGATGCTAAGCGTGTCTGTATGTATACACATACATATACATACAAACTCTTTGCATAAGCTGCAATGGACAATCAGTATTAAGACAAACCAGGGAGAAAAATCTACAACTAGTGCTACTGTCAAGGTTGTTTTATATGCAATTCTCTATTTCTTCTTCATTTTACTTTTCCTTTTTTCAGTACTGGGTTTTACCTTTGAATCTTGAACATGCTAGACAAGAACTAACTTACACTCATGGCTATATAAGAGGCTCTAACCCTTCATTAGTATTCCATTAATATCCAGAATCACAAAGTGTCATAGAAGTACAGGCAAAGACTAGATGATTTTTTGTGATGGTGTTCTAGAAGTATCCCGACTCAGTGCTGCTACTGCTAGGGATTATGGCATCAGGACAGCCCAGTGTTGAAGCACCAAAGGGTGTTCTTTTTATAGTCAGAAGTATAAGTCAAAGGTCCAGAGACATCAATAACTCCTTGCATTAAAAGGGTAAGTAGTTCCATTTGGTCTAGGGCATATAATGCAAAGTGGCAATGAAAGGAGAATCTGGGGTCAAAGTCTTATGTACTAGTTCATAAACAACTAGAGGAAGCTGTTAACCAGTCATAGCCAGAATAACAACAGTAACATGATTAGAAATTGACCAGATAATTTGCTGTATGTTGGGAGAATATATACAAATCAATTTGTAGTGATTACCAGACTTTGCCCAAACCAGGAGGGATGAACTAGGTGGGATGAAGTGGAGCTCCAAATCAGGAGCTCCCTCAGAAAGATTCTGAACAGAACACCTCAAAGTCCAAGACTTGAAACAGTAGGAAAAGAAAAGGGGAAATGTCAGGCTTGAACTATATGCCCCTACAGAAAGATATGCTAACATCCTAACCCTCTACACCTCAGAAGGTAAGTATAAATGTAAATAGGTAAGCTGAAGAAGATGAAGCCATATTGGTTGGTATAGGGTAAGTCCTAAATATAGGAAAGCAGGATAGGAGTTTTTAGTTATTTTAAGTGAAGAAATGAGGATCAGAGGGAGAAACTAAATACAAAATTGGACTTTATTTCATGTGCTTATATCAAGATAAGAGTCTGTACTCAACTCTCAGTGGGATAACGATATCACATTCCACTTTTATGGTGCAGAGATCATTGAAGAAGAGGGTGTGGAAAGACTATAAGAATCAGAAGCAGTGGATGACTACAAGGATAATGGTGGTTTTCAGACATAGCAGGTACATGTCAAGGCATAGTAGTTTTGACAGCAGGCACAAAACCTGTGCAAGCTCAAACTAGACAAAATCGTAGCATGTGGAAGAGAGGTGGGCACAAGGTCTTGCTCCTAGCTGAGGAACTATTAGCTATTGACAGCTACTGGTAGCAAGGCAGTCAGTTTTCTTTAAGGATATGGCTCTCAGTAGATGGATTCTTCCAGTAGAAGGCCACACGCATCAAAGAATACATGAGCAATACAAATTGGATGTTTGTAAAAGAAAAAAAGAACACAGTGTTGGGTGGATAGGGATGTGGGATATTTGGGGAAGGGATGAATATGATTAAAATATATTGTGAAAATTCTCAAAGACCCGATAAAAAATGGACACCAAAAAGACAGAGGTTCTGGTAAATCCTGGAAATACAGTTCCATGTAGTGTAGAGCTAGAGTTCAGCACTGTACAAAATTCCAGTGTCATTGGAATGTGAGTGATCTGTCAAACTATAGCAATCAATAATACTAATATAGAATCAGAAGAACACCAAATATGCACACCTTTAACTGGGACACAAAATCTGAATCTAAGAGATGTGTTATGATTGTGAACTAATCACAGATTTTTGCAGGATTGTGTCTTACAAATACCTTGTAGAGCAGTTACAAGAAATATATTAGACATTTACTATATGATAACAACTATTGTTTGTACATGCATTACATTATTTGTCACAGAAAACTCCTAGCAGGTAGGTGTTATTGCAATACCTGTCCACAAAAAGGAAACTGAGGCATAGCATGAATAATTAATTCCTCTGCAGCTAAATCACAATCAGCAGGGGAGGAAACAGAATGGTATCCCTAGCAAGGAAGCTCCAGAGCTGTGTTTATGTATTATGCTATCTTCCATGAAATAGAGTGGGCCTCTTCACAAGCATCTGCTTGACATCCTACAGAGTGACATTTGGTCACTATTTTCACTAAGGAAAGTTAAGTAGAAAACAATGTAGTTCTTTAAAAAACTATTTTAATTAAACATTGGGAAAGGGAAGCTATGTGAGTACAGGTGCCTTAGGAGGCCAGAGAGCATTGGGTGTCTTGGAGTTGTAGAGCCGAAACCACCAACTGGAAGTATGAAGGAAGTGATGCTTCAGAGAGATGATGGCAATATAGATTTGAAAGGGTCTTATGTACAGTCCATACCATGTGGACCTTAGTAACATGCCCTTCCTTATACCTGCTATTAGGGAGTGACCCTGGATATACTAAACACAGGATTTTAATCAATGAAAAAATGAAAAATGAGCTCAATAAATCATTCAACTCCAATATTCAACCCATCCTCAAAAGTTTTCTAAAATTTAAATCAATGTCTGCTCTTAGGTGGCATGTTAGGATTTAATCTCAGCATAGAGGAATGGTTTTATATATGTGTGTGTGTGTGTGTGTATTTAAAAGCATTATTCCCTCATGGAATTTTTTAAAATAAAAATTTAATATAAAAATAAAACATATTATGCAACTCATATAGTTATGATGGGCTTATTACTCATGAAATAGGTCAGTATTAATAATTCTCCCTCATCTTACTAGGCATAAAAATGGCTATGGTTTAGGTTGCTTTTTAGCAGGGGATCATGATGTAAATGCTACGGATCAAAGAGAAAAATGGTAGGAATTTATACTGAAATAATAATTCAAGAATTTGGATATGAGAACCAAATTTATTAGCAACAGGCTAATAAGCAAAAAAATGAAACTCAAACTAGGTTTCAAATGATGAGTAATTTGAGGGAAGAAGATAACAGCAGTCTTTACATCCTGACTACTTTGAACCCTAAGGCCCCTGCAGAGCTTTTCAGACTTCTCTCATGCTGTGCTTTGTTTCAATTCAACACCTTTTCCCACCATCATTTCTTTCTCTTGCCTTTGTTACCAATCCCCAGGTTCCTACTTGGAGTGACTTCTGATAAATGCCACAGAGACATGTGAAGTACTCTATGAAGTAGGACTGATCCACTGCTATCCATCGATTTTAGGGAGGTTGTCTTAGGTATTATCTATAAACAGACTCAGGAATTAAATATAGGATGGAAAGAGGACTGGAGGCAGGGAGGTTTTCAAACATCCAGGCAATGCAATGGGATTATGGATATCAATGAAGCTGAAGGATAGGTATCACATTTATAATTTTGCCTACACTTTGGCATATGGGTGGTCCCTTTTTTGTTGTTGTTTGTTGTTTTATAAAGAAACAGGTTTTGGAGTGTCTACAAAATCCCCAAACTAGTAATAACCTATTCATTTTTCTTTTCAATAAATCTGCAAGCATTCCAAATATTATAGAAGTTTTATGAATATCTTGGTATTGAGTTAAAATATTGAATTTTCATTCCTTTTTAAATTAGTGAGTAAATGCAAACTACAGATCACACAGTGTTTACAGCCATAAGTTTTTGATGTGGATTGTTTCTTGCAGACGATGGAAGTCTGGCCTTGCAGATGCTAGGCAAGTGTTCTACTGTGGAGCTACATTCCCAGCCCATGGATGTAAATTGAACAGGGGAAAAACTGTATGCACATGGTAATCCAACAAAAAGAAGGCTCATCCCCAGATAATGACACTTTCTAGTTCAAATTATGTCTGCCTGTGTCTCTGTAAGACATGCTCCTGACAGCACATGTTTGAAATCCTTTTCTGTCACAGGCTCTGCTAGTGCCCCTTCCTAGCCTCATACTCTTTCAAATCTAGCTCATACCAGCCTGACTTCCAACTAGCAGCATCTCTATTCCTTTGCCCCGAGCTTCTGGTTAGCCTCTGAGGCTTACTTTGGCTGCCCCTATTGCAAGCCGCAAGTGCCAGGGGATTATTTCATTTCTTCTATGTTGAAGAGCAGCCTTCAATCAATGAATGCCTAAAGGTGACTGACAGATTAATACTATAATTTCCTTATATTTTGTCCAGAATAATTCTGAGATACATGTTTTTAGCATTTCCCAGAACCACTGAGCAACGTCTATATCCCTATGTAACTAGTTTCATACTATATACCCTTTAGTAATTCCCTCTCTTCCTCTGCCACTCTTTCCAACCTCTTCTGGGTGTTTAAATTTCTTCCCTTCAACTATTTTAACATCAAAATCCTTGTTTCCACCTCTGCTTCTAAAGGCAAAAAGCAGCTTTACATTTATCAAAGTTAAGAACATGTATATAAAAGTCACCAACAGATCTTGAAACAAAGCAACTTCTAGGCAAACTGTAGGTAAATCCAGTCTCCAAGGTGACTTACCGATAAAATGAAAGGACACTCAAATCTCACAGTGAAATGTAATGTAACCTGTAACATTAAATAGTATGTGCCACACAGCATTTTCTGCTAGAAGGAAGAGCTAAGGAACACAGAGTGAAAATCGGCAACAGAAAAAAAACAAATCTAAAATTGCTCAGAATCAATGCCTCTAAGAGTGCCCTATAACATTCCAAGCTGGCTGTCACTAGAGCCACTTAGAATGTCAAAGAAGTTAGTGGGTAAATTACTTACTCATCAACAGGGAAAACTGTAGCTGCCAATCTATGTACACACACACACACACACACACACACACACACACACACACACACACACACACAAAGCCAGCACCAGCACCCTGAAATGAGAAGAGGACAATAGATGAAAACCCAGTGAATAGCAAAACCCAACTGAAAACCCAGGGGAGTAGCAAAGCTGCGTGTGAGCTAATAGGCCCTGGATTTATTTGCTTTGACATTTTTAAAAGGAAATTTAATTGGATTATGTCTTCTTCTAGCTTACAAATTTCTACTGTAGTACTGGTCACCAGGTGCATGAGTGGTAAAGATTGGGAGCCAATTAAAGTCCATGCTTCACTGCAACAGGGCTATTTTTATTCTTCCCAAATGGAAGGCTGATAGAGTCATGTTAGTGATTTTACCATGTTACTCCCTCTACTCTCTTGGAAAAGGATCTTTTTTCCTTTCCTTTTCAGAAAAGAGTATTTCTATGAGACATATCTACAAATATATAGAATTTTTCCCTTTCCTTTTTCTTTTCCTTCTTCCCTCTTCTTTCTTTTCTTTTCCTTCTTCCTTCCTTCCTTCTTTCCTTCCTTCCTATCATATATTTCTTTCCTTCCCTTCTTTTTTCTCTCCTCTTTCTCTCTCCTTCCTCCTTCCTTTCTTCCTTTCTTCCTTGCTTGCTTCCTTCCTTTCTTCTTTCCTTCCTTCCTTCCTTCCTTTCTTCCTTCCTTCCTCCCTCCCTCCCTCCTTCCCTCCTCTCTCTCTCTCTCTCTCTCTCTCTCTCTCTCTCTCTCTCTCTCTCTCTCTCTCTCTCTCTTTTGGACTTCTGCAGCCTTAGAAATAATCACATTAGGTATAAAACCATAAAAGCATTTAAATTTTAGCAAGCCAAATGGAAGTTCATTTTGAAAAGAGAATTTTCTAAATACTACTTGAGCTAATCAAGAACATCCTGAGAATAAGAGAAAGAGTTCATATGTGGAGTTGGATTCACTAATGCTCCTATCCATGTGTCTCCTTACATCAAGTGTTTCATAGCTGTTTCTCTTTGGCTGAGCTATCATCTGCATCTGAGCTGAACATAAGTGTAGATTCCGAGAAGGGATTCCTTTCTTAAAAATGCATTTTGGGCAAATGTAGGTTTTTAAAGAGACTTGAGTGCTTTGTAAATATTAGTGATAGGTTTGCATATTACTCAAGTACATGTTAGTCAATGCTTTATATTATAACAGATACTCCAAATATCATTTTCTACTAAGCTACTGTTTGGTGTTAGACAATCAGTATGAATTTGCTAGTTATTTTTAACATAATGAGCACACATATTAACCCTGTATTTCAACTGTTAAAATTTATAAGCATTAGAAACAACTTTGAAAACGTTGCCAAAAAGAGAGTGAAAAACATTGATTTTCCAGGCATTGTGGTGTACACCTTGAATCCCAGCACTCAGGAGGCAGAAGCTGGCTATGAGTTCGAGGTCAGCCTAATGTGAATAGTGATTTCCAGGATAATAACACGCTGACCAAAAAAAGAAACAAAACAAAACCAAACAAACAAAAAATAGTTGGTACTACCCATGACAATACATTCCTTTTAGGAATGCCCGAGTCTTTGTTATCTACAAAATGAGAATATTTATTTGGCAAGGTTTGTGAGACAATAAAATATCATAAAAAGTGATCTTTAACAAGTAGGGTATCCAAAGACATATTCCAAGGTATACCTGACCTCTTACTTCCTACTGCCATATATCATACTGTCATGAGAGAGGGGGAGCCCTTGAGTAAACTGATATTTCTACAGTAATAATCCTCCTAAAGTGAATCTATGTCCAACTTTTCTCAGCAATGTCTAAAGATATGTCTCACAGTATACAAAGTTTATACAAGAACTGATAAGAGTGTTATTGTACAAAATGTGACTTAGGAGATTAATCAGACAGGCTCTAAATTGTGAAAGCCAATCTGCTAGATTCTAACTACCATATAAAAGCAAGCAAAATAGAATGGAAATTGAGGTGTGTAGGCTATGATAGTATTTTGGGCAACATTCTCAGTGCAGAGTGGCTGGGCAAACGAACAATATAGGGAACAGCACTCTCCTTCCCCAACCAGGATACAGGCAAGTGGCTGTGGGTCATAGCCAGCAGTCAAGATAGTTGGTGATACCCAATTTGCATCTATACATGCAGGGACAGCTTCACACCATATGATAGCAGAGCTAATCATAGCTCAACTAGTTTTAACAAGGTTTGCTTGTTTGTTGCTGGACTTTACTTGTATTATCTGAAGCCACTTAACCACCATGTGTAGAAAGGGCACATCTGACTCTGGAGGACTGGTCTTGACATTCCACAAAACCATGCCACAGAAGTGTTGGTCTAGGTAAAACTTTAGATCTGCTTAATGGGCTTGCTCCCCTAAGCAAATTCCTTTATTATGTTAACAGAGTGTACTGGGTCATTGTCTATCTGCCCTTAAGACCTTTCATTCATCTTACTCTCTGCCCTGGAAGACAGTCCCATGTAGACCATATCGCTGAGGTTCTGTGTTCTCTGGTTTCAAGGTGTAGTCTGCCAGAGAGAAGTGTTGTAAGAGTCTGGGAAAGTAAGTTAAGTCAGAGATTAAAGTGTCAATTTTCTCTCTTTCCCCTCGTTCTCTCTGCTGGGCCATGGTTTGATAGTATCCATCGTGGGACAGTATTTAGACCCTTCTGCCTATAGATCTAGTTCTAGCTATCCTTCTGTTACACTGGTTCCTCCATGCTTTTCTAGGCCCTAGGCATAGTAAATAAGGCCTTTGCACTCTTGCTAGTACACAACTGTTTGATTTGCCTATTTGATTCCCTTAACACTATCTGCACTTCTTCAATAGTCCCTTAATGTTAAATCATGCCCACAAAAGCTTGAGAGCTGGCTCAATGGTCCCTTCTGATTGCTGACATGTGCTAACACCTAAATTCCTTGTTGGAACTCCTAGATGACATATCTGTCAAATCCTATATCACATGTACCCAGATACCTATTCAGTCTCTAGTTAACTACAGCTACTACTCAAATCATTGACCTTTGTCCTCTCTATGTCTACCCCATGTACTAAAGTCAATCAGGCTAGAATAAAGACATTTTCCAAATTCCTATCCAAAATGTGATGGATAGTGTTAGTCAACAACTTTGACTAGAGTCACCTAGGCAAAGAGCCCCTGGGCATGGCTATGGTGGAAATTTGATTATGTTAACTAAGGTGGGAAGGGTGCTGCCATCCCCTTGCTGGGGTCTTGGTTCTATATACGTGGATAGAGATGGGAGTGTGGGGCTAGGCAGCAATCTGTGATCATCACTCTGCTTTTGACTATAGATGTGATATGACTAGTTGTTTCAAGCATCTTCTCTCTTGATTTCCTCTATAATCCAGAATAACCCCATTCTAACTGAACCTGCTTTTAACAGAGTATTTTGTCACAATAATAGGAGAGTGTAAGACATCATATTAGATAACAATGATATAGACATTTAAGCCTATTCAGCTTCCATCAGCCATGATGACCTTTTTAAAAATGTGATGCTCTTGCAAGGAAGAAATCATGCTGAGGAAAACATTCAAAACAGGATAGAAACAAAAAGATTTTTGTACTGGCTAGTTTTGTGTCAACTTGACACAGGCTGGAGTAATCACAGAGAAAGGAGCTTCAGTTGGGGAAATGCCTCCACAAGATCCAGCTGCAAGGCATTTTCTCAATTAGTGATCAAGGGGGTGGTTCCCTTGTGGGTGGTGCCATCTCTGGGCTGGTAGTCTTGGTTCTATAAGAGAGCAGGCTGAGCAAGCCCAGGGAAGCAGGCCAGTAAAGAACATCCCTCCATGGCCTCTGCATCAGTTCCTGCTTTCTTACCTGAATAAGTTCCAGTCCTGACTTCCTTGGTGATGAACAGCAGTATGGAAGTGTAAGCTGAATAAACCCTTTCCTCCCCAGCTTGCTTCTTGGTCATGATGTTTTGTGCAGGAATAGTATCCCTGACTAAGACAATTCTGAATTGTGGGAATAGTGATAACCTCCTGAGAGCCACTCACACCACCTCTACAAGTTAGTAAAGGCCAACTAACGGGCCATTTCCTGTACCAGAGGAAATGAGCAGTTTTCTGACCCTGGGAATCCAACCTGACCCTACTCCCACACAGGTGCTCAGCCTGCCATTCCTTGACTTTAACCTTGTTATTCCAAACTCAGTGCTAGAATACAACCCCATTTTATAATGAAAAGGAAGACCTAACATTTAAGCTCTCACTGTTGCTGCAAGTGCCCATGTATAGCAACTTAATCCCCATGACACCCTTAATGGAAGAAATACCTTTAACAAGTTTTTTTAGATGGAAAAAGGTTGAGAAACTTGTACACAGTCATTCAGTTGACAGTGGAAAACATGATTTGAACTGAAGTCTATGACACTGTACTTTCTTTACTATCTGAAGTCCTTTAGGTCTAGGGCTCAGAAATGATGCCAGGCAACAGAGATGGTAGATGATAACATGGATGTACAACTACTATACATTTTTGGCCTTCCCATACTGGCTGGTGATTTTTCTGTGGGTGATGAAATCAACTTAATGACTTGGGAACAACATTCAAATAGGAGAAAACAAGAGATGGGGTAGGGAGAAGAGAAAAGCAAAGGGATGGGGAGGAAAATAAGAAAGGAAAAGATGTTGTTCCATATGTAGTGAAAATAGTAATTTTCCATGAAACATTTATTCTATTATAATCTACATACTGAGTTGTTGTGGAAAAATATTTTTCTTACTGTGTATTGTAGCACAAAGGGTGATTAAATTTTATTTAAGCTCAATAGTCTTTAGAAAAATAAAAATTAAAGTAACAATTTACCACATTTTCAGAAGCAAGAAATTGTCGAAACAATTTGAATGACTAACAACAGGGAAATTACTGGCTAAATTGTTTGTTACATAACCACACTCTACCTAATCAAGAATGACTTAGGTCTATGCATACTGAACTGGAGGAATTCTCCATAATGAAGTAGAAACAACAGATAAATAAATATATGTGGTATGACCACATTTCTGAATCATCAATCCTGAAATGTCTAACAGTTAATTGGGTGGTAGACTAGAAGGAGGAAGGGAAAAAAGAGAAACAGAAAGCAAGAAAAAGAACAAGAAAAGTTGTCAATCAGTAAAAATAAGGACATACATCATTCAGAGTTCCTTAGGAAAAAGAGTATTTCCACAACCAGAGTAAGTGGCAAATAATTTAATACACTGACTACCTCATCCTTTAGTATCTAAAGTAGACAGGTTGCAGGATAACCCACCCATAATACAGAAATCCATGCATGCTCAAGTCATTACATAGAATGGCACTGTACTTATATAGAACCTACACAAGCCTTCCACAGACTTTTAATATTTAAAAAAAAACTTACTTTATGTTATGTGTATGAGTGCTTTGCCTGCATGAATGCATGTACCACATACAGGCCTAGTACCCAGAGTGGTCATCAAAGAACTCGAGTTAAAGATGGTTATGGACCAATGGGTCTTCTACAAGAGCCATAAGTGCTCCTAACTGTTGAGCCATCTCTCCCACCCCTTCCATACATTTTCAATCACTTCTAGATATCTTATACCTAACCAAATGTCTATATTATGAAAAAACAGTTGCATTACATTAAGGAAACAATGGCAAGGGAAAAATTATCTGCAAATATTCAGGGTAGACACAATTTTTTCTTGATTATTTTCCAGGTGTTATTGGTTGAGGCCACAGAGATAGAATCTGCAGGTATAGAAGATGGACAGCCTTTACAATGTTATAGGATGGATTGGGGGCTGGGATGGAGGACAAAACAGGAAATCTTCCAGTTTCCAGGGACTGTTAATAGCAAATAGTCAGAACAACCCCCTGGGTCTGAAGAAGCATGTGAGGGCAGTTACTGGAACCTAGATCAGCAGTTTATGAACCTCTGAGCAGAGGTTAAAAGATGTGACATTTAGAGGATGTGACTGGCAAGAAGGGAGGTGGTCTTTCCCATCTCTCTCCCTTCTCTTCCCTGTCAG
Source organism: Mus musculus (assembly GCF_000001635.26). NCBI lineage: Eukaryota > Metazoa > Chordata > Mammalia > Rodentia > Muridae > Mus > Mus musculus. The sequence goes on from NC_000086.7 coordinate 17,144,967, forward strand.
TACTTCCCTCTGGCTATGTAGCTGAGGATGCTTAAGGGTCAGGGGGGCAATTGATTCAGGTTAGAAAGGTCAGGCCCAGGGATGACCAAGCAGACTCAGAACAATGGAAGCTGTCTTAATAAGACAAGTGCATGATAGTTAACACAGAATAGAATGGAAAGGTAGAATACTGACCACACCCCAAATTGTACCAGGTTACCAGGGCAAATGTCAGTACTGATTTCCTTCTCCCTTGGTATCTTAGACTTTGGTTAACTGATTACAATATCTTCAACAATACTTATACCAAAAAGAGAAATTTTCTTTCTATGGCAGGGGACAGTGAATAGAAGGTACTAGGGAATAAACTCAGGGCTTTGTGATTTCTAAACACATATACTGCCACTGAGCTATATACTCCAGCCAATATTTTCCATGTTTACTCTTTGCAGTAGAACAGATCTGACTTAAAATTGGCTCTACCATATACTTGCTGTTTCCTAATGTTCTCACCTCTAAAATAGGAATGAAAGTATCTACCACCTCAAGTTTCTAGAATGGAGAGACAAGCTAAGAGCTTTTAAGATCTCTGACTAGTGGTTGGTGTATAGTAATGAGACACCAAGAACTTCCTAATAGTTTTACTCGGCAATGGGACATCAAAGAACTTCACAATTGATCTGTGCCCTCTCACCCCCAACCCCCGCAGCTCCATGAAAGGGCACACCTATGAAAAGGTAGATGCTTCTGGGGAAGTTATTGATGCAGGTGATAGAAAACAATTGCTCCTTCACTGAGGACCCTGTGCTCCATCCAGTGGATGGCTGTCTGCATCTACTTCTGTATTTGTCAGGCACTGACAGAGCCTTTCAAGAGACAGCTATATCAGGCTCCTGTCAGCAAGCTTTTGTTGCCATCCACAATAGTATCTGGGTTTGGTGGCTGTATATGGGATGAATCAGCAGTGGTGGTATGACCTAGCAGAGACAGCCAGGTCTCAGCCTTGGCATGAGTGACCAGGAAGGACTAATGCCAACAGGAAGGCTGGGGAAAGTTCTTAGCTGTGCCTCTCTCAACAAAGCGAAGATCAGTGAAAACTTGAGGCCAACAAGCATTGCATAGCTAGCTCTATAAACAAGTCAAGCTCAGCCTCCAGTCACTGTCTATTGAGTCCTTTTTATAGTTCCTCAAAACATCATGTTTCTTCTATGGGTCTTGCCTTAGCACATGTCTTGCCTCAACATGTGCATCTATCTCAACTGACATCACTCTCCCAATCAGCCCAAGTCTGCAGAAGCAGCAAGAAAATGTAGCATACCACCAGAAGTTTTTTGGTGTGTTTCTTCCTATGGAGTCCTGACAAATGGAGCTTAACTATGCAATGTAAGGTGGACCTAATGTTGTTAGTAAAGAATTCCTCATCACATGCCCTTTCACGTGCTTGCTTTAGCAGAACATCCTCTCTCCTGTGTATGCTTAGGGGAAATGTTCCTTCACAAGTCTGCCTTATTCTTTCACCCATGTCCACTTCAGGAAAGCACTCCTTCATGTGTTTGCTGCAGCAAATACCAGCCAACATAACTGACTTTCCAAAAACCCTAAGGTTTCCACTTCACACTTGATAATACTTATAATTTGTCAATAGTACATCTTATAACAATTTTAAATGTAGTCAGAATGCTTGTCTAAGAAAGACCTAGCTTGCTTAGCCCTGAATTTGATCTCAAAGTACTGCAAAATGCAGCAAATGATTGAAAAAAAATTTAAGCATCCAGATGTATGTGGTGGTGTGTGACTATAATGCTAGCACAAAGCATGAAGATCAGGAGTTCAAGGCTATTTTTCAGCTACTTATTGAACCTAGGTTGCATAGCAACCTGTTCTATTTTCTTAAGTAATGATAATTGCCATTATTTGACTATTGTACACATATATCAAATTCCCACACTATATTTCATAAATGTGTATAATTACAATAATTTTAAAACAAGAAATAAAAATAGATATTTGTTAGTGGCCTTCCAGAATAATATTCAAAGCTCGCTTACCCCTAAAGGCATCTCCAACCTCATTCTTCCCTAGGTTTCCCCATAAGCCTTCACTCTAGCCATAGGAATTTCTCCAGGGCCATGCTGGGACATGTCCCAGAGCACTCCTTTAGAAATGCCTTTGCATAGCACCACATCATGTTACAATCCTACCTTACTAACTCACTATTCATCTCTGAAATGTCAAATGAGACCTCCTCAAGATGATGTGTTATTCCTCGTTCTGACTTAGAAGTAGATACTTTCATTCCCCAGCATCCTATGTAGGCTGCATCAATTCAAACCCCAAATATGAGTGTACTGATTTTACTTCAGGAACAGGCTCCTTCAAAGGGAGTGATGATATTATCCTTGAATGCCAGACCAAAGCAGAGAATGTGCTGAGTGGATCCTTCATTTATCAGAGTATTATATCTACAAGTGGATGAAGCTTGAAATTTAATTCACTTGACATTGTTTAGATAAGCGAGTGTGCCAGATTTCAACCCCACCTCTATTGGCCAATACTGTCCCTCAACCAACTGGAAGTTCTAAGATTTTCCCTAATACTCCTGAGAAGCTATATGCTTAAGAGGCCTATTGCCAGAAGCACTAGGCAAGCTCAGGCCAGAATGATCTGGACAGCAGAGACAGAATAAATGCTTGTTTTCTGAGATTATCAACTAACTGACAATTGCTTTATCAAGGGATATTCCCCCCAAAAAATAAATTTCTGGAGCATGCTAAAATACAAACAAACTACTACCTGCCTGCCCTCTCCTTAAAGACAAAGATATCTTAGAGAATGAAGATAAATCCACAATACTAAAGGCCTCCATCTGATCACATGAACTTTGTTTTTCCTAACTAAACATTTTTTTTCTATTGGAATTTTCTCTTCAGATTGACTCCAGCATAAAATGTGAATCCCCATACTCTATTGTTTCACACAGGGTAAACCTGCACACAAAGCCACAGATATACTAAGATGACATAGACATCACTTGAGATTTGCTGTTATAGATTATAATTATATTACCAAAATCCATTGACAAGATGCTTATATCTTTTATATGTATAACCTATTATCTCATCTACTATATAATTGGATGTAACTGGGCCATATATTTGCTCAGCATGGAAAGTGAATTAGCCTTCAACAGAAATACCCAGAAAATGCTCTTTCCAAGAGCAATGGTGTTGCTACTATAATCCATGGAAAATAATTTAAAGATACATGATCTTAAAAATATAACAGAGGTAGCTGTAGCTTATTTCTAAAATAAGCATAAAATTTACCTCTTTAAGGTATGGCGGGGCTTGCAAATCCGGTGTTGGATTCATTCTCCAGTTCAGGACGGAGAAAAATATCTCATAATTTATTTGATGGTCTTTGTCTTCAAACCTGAAAGCATATAATTTGATTCAGTGTATAGAATATAGGACCACAATGACAGCTTAACTTTTACCTTAAAAAGTATTATCAAGAATGCTTCAGTAGCTAATGTTATCATCATTTCTTATTAGCTGATTATCTGCTTCTAATCTACCCAGAATATATATTCTTTGATAACAGGGATCTCACCTAATTTTTCAGTGGTAGTAGTTGGTAGAAGTTCAATAAACATTTGATGTAGTTTCCAAATTTTGGTAGCCAAGACCACCACTACATTTTGTTAAGAATATTTGAAGGGCTTTTTATTTTATTTTAGTGGTTGATAGATGTCAATAAAATGAAGCTCTCTTGTAGTTTGAAATTACATATTGTTTAAATGTTTAAGACTAGTTTTTACTACTACTAGATTTTTTTCAAAAAGTAAAAGGTATTTTTGTTCTCTATAAGCTTTCACCTTTCTTACTCTCTTCTCTAGCCCTCTTTCTCTTTCTCCCTTCCCCCCTCTCTCCATGTGGCCATGGCCAGCCTCTCTCTTTCTACCTTTTCTCCTTCCCCCTGCCTTTCTACAATAAAGCTCTAAAACCATAAAAAAGGTATTTTTGTCACTTATTATGTAACCATTAAAAGGGGTTATTTCGACCCATGTTAGAGATAATAGAAATATGTTCTTGACAGAGTGTAAAGAAGGTTATAAAGTAGTATGCACAGTTTTTAAGATTATTTCTTTTGTTTCTATTATTTTTATTTATACATGTGTGTGGGGGTGTGTGTGTGTGGCATAAGTCTATGTATGCATATATGCATGTGAGTACAGTGTCCATGGATCCCGGAAGAGGGCATTAGATGCCCTAGAGCCAAAGTTGCTGGCAGCTGTGGCCTGCCTGATGTGTGTGCTAGGAAGCAAATGCAGTTGCAAGAGTATTACAAACACACTTTTAATCACTCAGCCATTTCTCTAGCCCTATATGTGCAGTTCTTATTCTGATTTATATTTATATTTATATAAAAAGCAGTAAAGACAATACTAACAATATACTTTATATATACATACATATATACATATACATATATGAAAATCATTTCTAGAAAGTCAAATGATGATTTTGTCTTATTATAACTAGTCCATATCACCTGAATTGATTTCAATTTATAATCAGAAAAACAAGCCAATTTTTAATTGGAACAAAGGATAACAAATTATTATCATGCACCATAAAAGTTAGATCAAAACTAAACAGTCTTAAATTATGGATACTTGTTTAAATTCATCTTCAACTTTACATAACAGAGTTTTGATCACTAAGATAATAATTGTAATGACCCAAATAGTGCCTAACTGCTTCTCAATGTACCTTAAGCCACTTTTCCTAAATTTGGCAACATCCTGCCAAATTTTAAGGCAAATTATTTATTGATCTCATTATACCAATATTTAAGGAAACGATAAAGTTATGAAAAAGATATCACTCCAAGCACACTGCTCCAGGATTCTACTCAAAAACAAAAACAAAAACAAAAACAAAAAAAAACAAAAACATGTGCACAACTAATCAAAAGATGGTTCTTTTCAAAGTGTTAAGAAAGTATCTCATATTTATAAATTCATAAAAAAAATCACAGCACACAAAATGTTACAAGCTGAAGTAATATAGATTCATCCATCTAAAGAGAGTAGAATAAACAGAGTACCTAGAAAACAGGAAAGGGAATTCTGTAATTCTTTGGGTACATTTTCTTTGGCCAAAAATTCTGGGATACAATTCCAACATGCTGGCCCCTACCACTGTTTATTCTTTGAGATTTAGCTCACTCATCATTTCTACTCTTTTAAAGGACATCTCTGTGAGCATACTTATAGTCAAAACGTGGAAACAGAATGTCTTTTAATTGTGTATGTTTCTGGGGAACTACTAAAACTCAACTAAAGATGTTTGGTGAGAATTGTTCCATTACAGAGAGTCTTGAAGAAAACATTTCTTAATAGTCTGAGTGGGACCTGAGGTCAGAGAAGAAGATCATATAGCATCTTTTGACTGTTCTAAGAAACTCTAGGAGCTACTGGACTATTTTCTTCTAAGACCTGTAACATTTTGGATGATCAGGTCCCTTTCAAATACCTACAGTGAAACTTAAGCACCAATGTGATGACAGGAAGTGAGATGTAGGGGAAAGCCTTCCTGAAATCAGTTTACAGGAGTATGTCACAATAGCACATGTTTGTAACTTCACCACCCAGAATGTAAATAAAGGTGATAGAGTGGGCTATAAGTTTAAGGCATGCCTGAGCTCCATACACTCTGTCAAACTACCATACAAACTACTAGAAATAAATAGGATTATAGAATAGAAGCAAAGAGACTGCAGATAACTTCCTTGTTCTTTCTGCCATGTGTGGAAACAGTATAAAGGAGCCATTCAAGAAGCAGGTGATGATTCTCAACCAGACATCAAATAGGTTGGCACGTTGTTTTTTAGTTTCTCACCTGCCAGAATCTTAAAAAGCAGTTTTAATCTATGGGATATTCTTGTAGCAGCCTAAAAAGACTAAAATAGGCCCTAATATATTTTTATTATTCAAACAATCTCACTGCTATGAGTAGAATACTCTGGTCACCACAGAAGTGGTTAGTAATCTCTCTCAAGTACTCCACATAGAAATGGTGGTGGTTTAGACAAAAGTGCTAATAGTGAAGAATTGTCCATTCTGGATGCCACTTTGAATATAGGTTTCCCAAAAGACTATACACACCCCACACAATAGTGGTGAGCAATATATGTTTGCAAAAGACTTGACAGCTTATGATTGAGCAACTAAGCCAGACAGGGCTACAAGAGTGAGGCAAGACCCAGTGTTTAGTTTCAGATATGGTACTGTTAGGAAAGATTTTGTAAAACAAAAACCAAAAAACTTTAAATGTATGTGCATGCGTGTATATGTCTGCCTGTGTAGGTGTGTAACACATGTATGTGTGCTGATGGAGGCCCAAAGAAGACATCAGATACTCTGAAACTGGAGTGACAAGGAGGTGTGAACTCCCCAACATGAGTGTTGGAAAACAATCTCCGGTCCTCTGGAATTGTTGCAAATACTCTTAACTACTAAGCCATTTCTTGGGATATATATATATATATATATATATATATATATATATATATATATATATATATTATTTTCTAATGAGAAGTAAAAAATAGAGACAATGAGGCTAAAGTTCAAGGGGGGAGTCTCTGAAGATTTAAGATATGGCAGTCATTCACTATATAGATGATATTTTAAAAGTGCATGCTATTTTAAAAGACTGGGAAACTAGATGCAATCACCAATGAAATAACTGTTTCTGTTGGTTTTCACAGAAGACAATGTAATTTTCAGGAAATTCCCATACCATGAATTCCAGAAGGCACTCATTCAATTCTAGAATTGAGAATTTTTATATTTCACTAATTTGGTAACCAGTCAAGATACTTCCAAACTAGATCTAGGGTACATCCAATGCCACTCCTCACACACACAATCTACTGAGCAGTCTTTACATATTACAAATGTACCTAACTTCCCCATCTCTTTTACTAACCTCTAATCTCAAACCACTTTCACCACTCACTAGTATTAGAGTAATTTTCCCACCTTGGGCTTATTCCTTCTATCTACTCTTATGCTATAGCCGTCTGTCCTCCATCAGAGAACTCATTCTAGTCCGTCCTCCATCAGAGAACTCATTCTAAATTATAGAGCCATTCAATTACTTCCTTGCTTGAAATCATCCAATGGATTCCCACTGCATTTAGAATACAACATGAGATCCTTTGCAGGGTATACAAGAGCTGAGTTAAATTGGTCTTTGCTGACATCTCTGATCACAAACATCACCTGAAAACTCTCACCCTGTCTGCTCTTTTAGGTCTTCTGTACCTTCTGCTCCTTTTGTCCATGCAAACTCATTTCAAATAACTGCTTCCCTTAGGAAGGTCTTTTCCCAAAGTGCATCTTAGCTGGAGCCCTTTGCCTGAATTCAATTTGCACTGGAACTCAGAAAAATGTCTACAAGTTACTAAGGGAAGACCTATTAGATTTTGTTGTAACTAACTTTGATATCTGCTCATGTCTCCTAGTTATCTCCCAACTGCACTCCAATTTCTTTCCCACCTCATGATATGTAAGATTCAATATATCTAATTATTTATCTACTTAGAAGGATATTTATGAGACATACTTCTGAATCAAATGATAAGAATGAACAAAACTGATGATACAAGTGTATATGTCTTAGATATGTATAAAAATTGTAATGAAATGAAAAGCTTTATTTTTCCCAAGTCCCACAGCCAGGCTTAAACACTATTAGTTAATGTGGTAAGGTTTCTAGTTCTTGTCAGAAAACCTCTGTGTATGTGGGAATACCCCCAAATGGTTGGGAGATAGGAAGAACAAATAATCTTTTGATTTAAAGAGATAAGATGGGCTGAAGTGGCTGGGCATGGTGGTGTACGCCTTTAATCCTAGCACTCGGGAGGCAGGGGCAGGTGGATTTCTGAGTTCGAGGCCAACATGGTCTAAAAAGTGAGTTCCAGTACAGCCAGGGCTACACAGAGAAACCGTGTCTCGGAAAACAAAAACAAACAAACAAACCAAGAAAGAGAGAGAGAGAGAGAGAGAGAGAGAGAGAGAGAGAGAGAGAGAGAGAGAGAGAGAGAGAAAGATGGGCTGAGGCTTCTGGGAAGAATATTTTGTTCTTGGGAAGTAGTCAGTCAATCAGAATGAATCAACACAAAATTTTCTCCCTCTCTTTTATACCAACTCTCTCCTTTTACCTATAAAGAAAAATTTTTAAAAAGGAATACAAAAGAAATATACACAACGTCAAAGACAGCTGGGAAGCAGAGAGGACAGCAATGGAAAAGGGGTTTCAAATGTGTTGCAAGATGAAAAGCAGATCTAGGATTAACATCAGACTTGGCAGAGCAGAAGACTGGAAGCTGAAGCATTATGTGACCAAGGAGGGGAGCCCAGATATTCAGTAACCCACAGAAGTCCCAAGAGATTCAGGGAATAAACTATGCATTAATCAAGCAGAAATAAAGCCTGTCAATGAAGCCAAGAATTGGTTCAAGGCACAAGTTAAAACTATAGGTATCTTTCCCTGTGTAGTAAGTAGTTGGGAAAGGTTTTAGCTTTAGAGAAATAAAGAAGCTAAAGAAGTGCCAGTCCAAGGGAGGTGATGCATATGGAGGCAGAGGAGAACATTATGTTCTGAATTTTAAAATGATCACCTAGATGCAAGCACCACCAACAGAGTACAAGAGATAGAAGAGAGAATCTTAGGTTCAGAAGATTCCATAGGAAACATTGACTCAAAAGTCAAAGAAAATGCAAAAAAAGAATGACTACCTCCCAATGAAGGGGTAAACCTAGGTAACCTATATGTTTGTAGCAAATGTGAAGCTTGGTCTTCATGTATGTCCCCTAAAGAGTGAAGTAGAGGATGTCTCAATCTCTGTTTCCTACAATTGAATATCTGGACTGCATGGTTGGGCCTCAGTGGGAGAGGATGTGGCAAGTCCTACTGGGGACTAGATGTTCCAGTATGGGGGGTCTCCCTCTTAAAGATGGGGTAGAAGTAATGGGGAGAAGGCTTTATAAGGGTAGGACTAGGAGGGGGCTGTGATTGGGATGTAAAGTGAATGAAAAAATACATTATTAGAAAAATGTAAGCACAATATTAAAGATATAACTTAAATGAAATAACAAAAACGAATTAATTATCTGCTCCCTTCCTACCCCTTTCCCACTTCTAGAATATCAGTTACCAGGTTTAGATTCTCCTTCCCTCTCTCAATCCATCCTACCTCTTACTGCAGCAGAAAGCATACACACAGAGACAGACAGACAGACACACACACACACACGATTTTTTTCTTGCAATACTATGAATGATTCTGGAGAAATTTTCAGATTCCAATTTCTGGGTACTCCCTATTGAAGATGGAGTGACAGGATAGAATTTGTGCAACGAAGCTCATTGTCAACAAGACATTTCCTGTCCTCACTAAGTATCCAACATTAAGGACAGAAATCAAATGGACAACAAGGGAAAATAAAGGGACTAGAGAAATAAAAACTGATCAGGAAGCAGATAGCAAGATGTAAAATGAAGAAATACATTGCATTTATGAAAAGAAAACAGAAGACTACAAGAAAGGAACATGTGACCTAAACACATGTTCTTGGCTTTAAAAATATGGTAGGAAAAAGACAACTCCATGGAAAGGTTGGAATATAAAATCAAAGAAATCCCTTAATTAAAAAAAAACATCCCAATTAAAATGGAAAATCTTAGGGGACAAAATATCCAAACTTGAAATTCTCACACTTGAGCAGCTCCCACTGCTAAAGTGTTTTCCTAAAGCCTCCATAAATTCTTCTTTCCCTCTGATGCTCTAGCAATCCACCATTTCCTCCCCTATACAAACTAAGAGACATGTTTGTGGAGGACAGGGGAGGGAAAGCAATCTGCTATTCATCAGAGCAGGAATAGAGAAAATTATTTGTAGAAAATTCATCAGCAACAAAGGGAAGTGTCTCCAAGCTAGAAGACCCCAAAAAGTAGTAAACATACTATATATACATTAAGTTCCACCATAAACGTCCAGAATACCAGGAATAAAGAAAATATCTTCAGAGCATATAGAAATAAAAATAAAAATAGAATCATAATTATGCTAACTTCTCAGTAATCATCAAAATAGTAGGTTAGTAAGTATTATTGACAAATTTGATAAATCAAAATACAGCGGTATGTACATGCTACTCTATTAATTACAGAAGTAGTTAGAAAGGTTAACATGGCTTCTGATGGTTAGATTACACTGACTCTAAGCATGTATCAATTTTATACAAATAAAAATTTAAAGGGCATTAAAACAGATGAAGTGACCTCAAAGCATGCTTCTCCCAATAGTAAAGGTAGGAGTAACAGTCTTGGAAAGTCAGGGACATTCCTAGTTGGGATCCTGTTCTCTTGGAATTAGTCTCTCTTTGTTCTTTCTTGCTCTTAAATTCTGAGCACAGCTTTTTTCTTGGACCATTGATGCGGCGAATTTTTTTCATGCCATCATTTGTTATTACAGTATATATTTACATTCACTATTTATCATGTTTTCATATAAGAATGTAAGGGAAAAATCTAGAGACGAGGCCCTTTTGGCATTAAAACCAGGACAGGTTGGAGAAGGAGGAAGGAAACAGCTCAGAAATAGAGAAAAGTTTGAATGTCAGGGGAGTGAGGCCAGACAGGTCACTCAGAACCAAAGAGCTGCCCCTGAAGGTTATTGATTCTGTCACTTATCATGGAAAGATCTTTGTCTGATGACTAATGGAACTACTTGGAAGTCTCAAACATCCTTTCAAAGGATTTCGGAAAAGCCTATGAACCTTACAGAAAATAGATTTCATTTTATAATTGCACTAGGCTTTCAATCCAAAACATGGTCCAGATTCTCCACCTGAGTTTCTACTTTAATCCTCACCAAAGGACATTTGGTTTTGCTAAAACTGTGATCTATAGTCAAAGGATGGAGATTTGCCACTCAGGAAGAAACTCATTTGAAAGGGCTTTGAAGCCAATTCCAAAGAAGAACTTTCTATGGCAACATTGTTGAAATCAGTGCATAGCCTTTCAGGGTGACTGCCCTAAAGGGCAAGGCTAATTCTGGCTTTTAAGTGTTTCTATGCTTGTTAAAAAGTCAGCCTCCTTATATTCAAGTGCCAGCTCCCACTGCTAAAGTGTTTTCCTAAAGCCTCCATAAATTCTTCTTTCCCTCTGATGCTCTAGCAATCCACCATCTCCTTCCCTATACAAACTAAGAGACATGTTTGTGGAGGAAGGGGGAGGGAAAGCAATCTCTCTAGTTCCTTTCTACATAATAACAGCCCCCAAACATGCCTTCTGAGGCCTTGCTAGGTGGGAGTTCTTAGAAGCAAGTCTAATGGGATGTTTGATGTTCATGCTCCCCTTTCCAAGAATGATGAATAGTTCAAGAACTGCAGAAGCCAGTCACCCCTTGCCACAGGGAATAATGCTGTGCTGCTTTATTTTCACCCTCCACAGAGGTGGAAGGATTAGTGGGCACTATATTTCATCGAAGACGAACCTGCCCCCTCTTCTGCTATACTGGCTACCTCACCAATTAGGAAATGGTCCAGAAGAGAGGGAAAGGCAGTGAAGCCTCACTTTGACACATGATCGCACTTAGCTTGTGGCCATTACTTCAGAATCCAGGAAGTGTGCTCTGAAACACCTGGTAGAAGTCTGTAATGTCAGATGCATAAGAAAGGAGAAGCTCTGGGCCACTGTGGTGGGTGCAGTTGACAAGATAGTGTCACTCGGGCTGACAGTAAGTGGTTATTTCTAAGTAGCTCCATCTCTACATGGAAAATTTAGAGGTACCTTGTGAGATGGATAATGGCTGCCAAATATGGACTATACAGATACTCAATTCTCTGTTGAATGACTCTACATCGTGTGCCATTCTATCAGATTTTTTTCAACCTCAAGTCACCCTGCATTTGAACCTACAGAAAGGCCCTGGGTGGGTATGCATATTTAACACAGTGAAGATAGAGGACAGGAGTGAATGGGACAGAGGGAAGGGACTGTTAGAACAAACAGTAAGGAAAAACATGCACTCCTTTATGAAGACCTCAAGAGTACCCCAAACAATAGCCACATGGCTCAGTGCTTGCCTTTCAGCCTCACTGCCAGGTATTACTGGAGAAAACTGCCTGAGACTGAGCTCTGCCTCTAAGAGGGGACAGGGCTAAGCAAATCATAATGAGATGATTTTAAAGCCCTGTTAACTTTTTCCATTTTAACTGATCTTTCTGGATCAGGCACCAGCTCTCTTGGGAGTCCAGTTCTAAGGCATTCTATGGGACCCAAAGCCAGCTATAAAAAACTAGCTTGTGGCAGAGCTGCTGGGAGAAGACTGCATTTGAATTCCCCATCTAGTTTCAAAATGTCAAAATTAGAGTCGGCCACCTTTTTTACTCTTTAGTTCTACAAGGATCACATGATGGAATGACCTAAGATTTCCCTTCATATTTTGAGGTTTAAGAAGGAAATTGTCTTGCTCAGAAGTACGTAAGGACATTCACATCTAAACATAAATTCAAGGAGGTTAAATAAAGACCACAAAACTAGAGTGCTGGTGAGTTGGATTTTAGAGTTAGATATAGTGTATTCAAGACACATACAGTGCTCCAGCAAAGAACAAGTCTCCAAGGCTTCAAAGATGAAGGGGTCAGAGTCCTATCTCCAGGAGCATGAATAGAAGCAAGGGTTTAGTATCATACTGAGTTACAACTTGGCATTGAACACCCCTTTTCAGTGACTCTCATATCTCAAAGCTTGCACTTATGAAATGGTGAATAATGCCCATCATCAATTAAAATACAGCTTTTGACAGGCTCTTCACCAAGTGTTCTCAGGTTTGTAACACTATGTTAATACAATGTCACTATTGTTTGTTATTAATGGGTACTAGCCACCACTAAATAGAGCTGAAGTCTAATATGCTGAATTAGTGAAATGAACTTGGGTGCTGATAAAGATGGATTCATACCAGCTCTTAAAACACAAACTGCTAGGACCTGAATCCACTGCCAATGAGAAGACTTTGAAGTCCATACTGCATCTTTGGTTGTACTAATAAGAAAAAGACCTAGCTGAGTCCTAAAGACAAAGGGAATGAAACAGAAGAGAAATCTTGCCACCAAACACAGGGGTAGGGAAAATGTAAGAAGAGTCCTATTCTGTAGCCACCGTGCTTTTAATATTGTGATCTGAATTCACAAATTTCAGGAGCTACTCAGCCTCACCATAAGGCAGGTAATAGTTCCCAACCCTGGGCACAGTTTGCATGGAGCAAAAACAAGCTCCATGCCTGCCTCCCATGGGGGACTGCAGACGTCAAAGGGGGTTCTGGTTAGCATGCCATGAAGAGGGCTATGCAGACAAGAGACTCTAGTCAAGCTCTGTAAAGCCTTGTGCAGTCTGTGGGGAACAATAAGAATGCAGAATCTAAATGTAAGCTGCAGGCTGATGGGCCCATTAGGAATTAGGGCAGTGTTTGAAAGGAATCTGCGGAGATGACGCAAAACACCAAGCATGTGACCCAAATCATGGCAGGGCACATTGGATGGAGAAGGGAATGGGAATGAGCCATTTTCTAATCTGATTAGTCTGAAGTTTCCCCTGAGTATGGAGAAGGGTCACTGCACAATTAGAAGCAAAGTTAGACTGAACATGGTCCACTCAGCAGTGGAGAGGAATGACCTCCTCAGCTATGGAGGCAGTCATACAGAGCTTGAGACAGATTTCAAAACAAGTTGCAGAATAGTCTTTTTTAATTTAATGTCAAATCATAAAGACAAAGACAAAATAGTCTGCTGAGAGAATGGGAGGATGATTGGTTGCTGGCTTTAGCATTGTGTAAGAACTCTGGGGTCCTGCAGGGCCAGGCTCCCACATCACTGGACTTTCTAGCAGAACAAATCCTCAAGCTCATCAAGAGATAATCTAATAAAGATCTGCAGCTTCCTGACTAGGAGACAGCTTAATGTATGAAAAGCATCCAGATCCAACTATCACAAAACAGGGCTCCCAGCATAATAGACACAGGCTCCTTCCAGTTTAGTTTTGAAGTTCACTATATAAACTGTCACTTCAGGCTTAGTTTCCTCTGGCTCCTAGTTTCCAGGCAAGAGAGAGTACCAGGTACTGTGTCATGTACCTCAGTGACTCTTCGGAACGAGGAGGATGGAAATATTAGGATGTAAATTGATGATCCAATTTTTGGGAAGGGATTTGAGATTTGGACAGGTCAAAACTCTTGTATAAGTTTGCACAGCTATAAGTGGTTCAAAGAACTTAAGAGACAACATGAAATGCCCAAACTGGCAACTTTTGGGGGGCAGCTTGTTACTTGTTCCCAGGTGGTAAATCAAAAACATTAGAAATAGGTGTCCTGGGCTGGAGAGATGGCTCAGTGGTTAAGAGCACCAACTGCTCTTCTGAAGGTCTGTAGTTCAAATCCCAGCAACCACATGGTGGCTCACAACCATCCGTAACAAGATCTGATGCCCTGTTCTGGAGTATCTGAAGAGAGCTACAGTGTGCTTACATATAATAAATAAATAAACCTTAAAAAAATAGAAGTAGGTTTCCATGTGTGAATGGACCAACGGTCAAGTCACAACTCTTTATTACTATGTAAGGAACAAAAAAAAACATAGAATTTTAAGAATTCTTAGAAAAAGAATCACCACAAAACACAGCTCCATGTCTGTGTTGCTATTTTCTACTGAAGAAACAGCCAGATTTAAAAAAAAAAAAGTCGGAAGATAGCACATATATGTGCAAACATCAGATAACTCATTTCTCTGGATTATGGGGAAGAAACTGGAGGACTTGGGAACATGATGACTATAGAGAATTTAGACTCCTAGGTTGTCTACTTTATTTCGACTACTTTACATCAGGATGTTCTACTTTCCCTCAACACTGCTATTAGCAAATAAAAGGGAATAGACCTAAACAAGTAAGCAATCAAAAAAAGAAAAGAGAAGAATACATGGTGGTGATTCTCTAGAGAATTCCTCTAGGTCAGTTCACTGAACACATACATCTATCTGAATTGGCTTCCTCTTCTGATAACTTAGATCCCAGTTCCCCAGCATAGGAATTATTTTTTTTTCTTCCCATTACTTTTACGTTTTATTTCAGATGAAGACTCTCCAGTACACCTGTTTGAGAACATACTCAAACAAAAAGTTCTGAGCTAACGACAGAATAACTTATCTTTCTATACACAACAAAGAAATAGCAAGTCAGGTAAAAAGGGCAACACAAGGACATTTTTGCTTCTAGAATGTACTTAGCTGCTATGTGTAAAAACAGACCTAGAACTGCAGAGATTGGTAGATGATCAATAATGAACCCCTGCACTGGGCAGGAAGATATGCAGGTCAGAATAAGAGTGGTGGTAATGGAAAAGGATGAGTCTGTGAAGGCAGGGAATGGAGGTGGAATTGTTAAGGTATCCTAATATGCTGGTTATTTGTACACAATGATCCAAAACTATCAGAAAGAAGGGGTGAGAACTGGAAGGTTCAATGATCAGGTTCCAGATCTTCTTCTAGAATATTGTAACCTTGGGCAAAATACCATCTTTTTCTAAACTTCAACATCTCATGTACAAGGAAGAGTGGTAGTATTTCTGTCCACTATAAGTTGTTCTCAAAAAGTACATGAAATATTGCATCTAAAGCAATGATCATATATAGCCAAAGGGAAAATTTTCAGAATGATCAAGATATGTGAGTCAGAGAGCAAGAGAGCTTGGACTAACAGCATAGGACTTTCAGCATAAATGATGAAAATAGGACAGTATAGTGACAGTGCCTTTCATGGCACCATCATCTGTTCTATGCCTGGCTCTAGAGAAGGAGGCAAGGAGACAAGCAAGTATCCCTAACTATAGGTCTTCTTACTACATGTCCTTAGACACTAGTCACTACTGCTTTCAAAAGCCTGACCTAAATTTTATGACAAAATCGTAATCAATAAAGGCATATAATTCATTTTGCCTTAGGAACCCATGTTTATGTATACATTAATGTCCAAAGATGAAATAATAATTCCTAACAGGCATTTTAAGAATTAAAATCATGACTAAGTTTTCTTTTATAATACTTATACAGAAGTAGGCTATCAATGGTATGATCAAAACAGTCAAGAGCAAATGAAAGATAATTAAATAAAGCCCCCCCCCCAAAAAAAACCCATAAAGTTCGGTCTCCTTGAAAAGAGGATCTTCACTTACCTGGACAGTAAGCAATCTAGAAAGTCATCATCCAGAGGTAGCCTGGAAGACTTGCACATCCTTCTGATGTCTTTGGTGGGTAATACACCTTTTCTGTATTCAAAGAAAGTAAATGTGCTTTTATGAACTGTATGCCATGTTAGTAAGAGTTATATGCTATAGGAAGGGAAATATAAATGAGATATATCCTAAAATGAAAGTATCAAAGCTGGCATTGGAATGGAAAGTAAGGAAAAACAGTTATATTGCTTTTCATCAATGGTTTCCACTTCAGGGGTGACCAGACTATTCTCAGAAAAGCCTTCCAAGATCAGATTCCAATTCTTGGTAGGTAGTAGTACAGCATATTAAAGCTGAAGCCATAAGTGCTGCTCTAAGTAACTGAACATTTTTTGACCATTAGTCAAATTCATTTTGATATTTGAAAACATCTCCTAATTAGACAGGCATTTAGAGCCTCCACCACAAGTATAATATGATTTGGGCGTATTTTTTTTTTTTACTTTTCCTTGGACCCAAACCCAACTGGGGCCTTCACTTTGATTTTCTCAGAATCAAGTCATGTTCTCTACAGGAGAGCCAAAGGTTACTTCACACAGAATAATTTCCCCAGTGTTCTCAGTCAACCAGTGTTCTTTCATGAACACACAAAATTAGAATCCAAATAATAATAATAATAATAATAATAATAATAATAATAATAATGAAAGTTGGTCCTTTTTTGCAATAAAGATGCCAAGATCTAGAATCCAAACACATATCAAGCTATGTATAAAAAATAATCTGGAGCTCGAGAGATGTCTCAGTGTTTAAAAATGCTTGCTGTTCTCTCAGAGGCTCCCAGCACCCATGATGGTGACTCACCACCACCTGTCACTCCAGCTCCAGAGGACCCAGCACCCTCTTCTGACATTCACAGGTACACATACATACAGAGTAACAACATACAAAAACACATAAATGAAAACAAAAACCTTTTTAAAATAATTTTAATGACTTAGTAAAACTAAACACATATTAATACTGCATTAGAAATAGATCCCACAGAGTTTCATTATTTTAGAAAAAGAAATAGTCCCTCCCCCACCCCAAATCCATAGAAGATTTATTTGCAAGGTCTCTGCCCTGTATATTATAAAAGCCATAGTTTACAAATCCTAGTTAGTACCAAAATAATATAAAGATGACAGATCATCATTAATCCCTATAACATCTTACTCTATTTTAGTCAAAAGCACCTAGAAACAAAAGAAAATGAAAGAGGGCAGCCTATTCATTTTAAAGATAGAAGATCTCCTCTATCTGTCCCCTCTCCTATAATTTAAGATAGTTTTGCTAAAAATGCTCTTTGTCCATTTTCATAAAAATACATACATTTCTTTACTACTTAAGTTCACATAAACTTAAGTGATTTATTTGAATCAATAAAACAAAACTCACTTTTCTCTGTCTTCATACACACAGTTATAAATGAACATGTCAAAATTCTCAAATATATTTTTCTTGAACTTTTCATGGGCCCGGGCAATTAAGTATGCTAAGTCTGGATCCATAATCTCAGGCACACGGTAGTGGCGTGCAATGGTTATAAGCTCCTGGTCTATGAGCTTCCCCATGGTGATACTCATCAGGATATCTCTGCAAATAAAGTAGAAGGAACAACATTCACAAAATGACATAGAAGAATATTTTCTGTCTGTTAATCAGGTTCAAATTCCATTTTATAAAACTTTCACTATGTCTCAGGGGACAACTATTTTTGTTAGTTATTTTGATACTATTTTCCTTCCTTTGTCAGCACTAAGAATTTAATCTAGGCCTCTAACATGGGAAACAAACCTTTTAACATTGAGCTATAACCTTAGTCCTCTTATTATTGTTATTATTATTTTTCCTTTGAGATGGGGAGTTTCAGTAATTTACTTAGGCTGGCTTTGAATTCACCTACATTCAAAGCAGGCCTTGAACTTGAGATCCTTCTTCCTCAGCTCCCAATTAGGTCAGATTACAGACCTGTGCTATCAGGCCCAGCAATTGTTTTCTTTGACTTAATTCAGATTCTTATAGGAACATCAAAAAGACATCAACGCTATCATGGGAAATAATAAGCATCATACTATATAGATAAATATTTTGTTCACTTTGAGAATAATCTGCCCTACCTGGGGATCCATCCCATAATCAATCACCAAACTCAGACACTTGCAGATGCCAACAAGAGCTTGCTGACAGGAGGCTGATATAGCTGTCTCCTGAGAGGCTCTGCCAGTGCCTGACAAATACAGAAGTGGATGCTCACACAGTCATCCATTGGACGGAGCACAGGGTCCCCAATGAAGGAGCTAGAGAAAGTGCCCAAGGAGCTGAAGGGATTTAAAGCCCCATAGAAGGAACAATATGAACTAACCAATACCCCCAGAGCTCCCTGGGACTAAACTACCAATCAATGAAAACACATGGTGGGACTCATGTCTCCAGCTGCATATGTAGCAGAGGATGGCCTAGTTGGTCATCAATAGGAGGAGAGGCCCTTGGTCCTGTGAAGGTTCTATGCCCCAGTGTGGGGGAATGCCAGGGCCAGGAAGCTGGAGTGGGTGGGTTGGTGAGCAGGAGGAGGGGGGATGGGATAGGGGGTTTTCGGAGGATAAACCAGGAAAGGGGATAACATTTGAAATGTAAATAAAGAAAATATCTAATAAAATTTAAAAAAAGAGAAAAATCTGCAATAACAAAGTTAGTTGTTTAAATACCTATCACTAAGTATATAACTTAGTTCAATGTCTTGTCATCTTCCTTACAAGAAATAGTAACTGACTTTGGGTTTCTGTTTTCCCAGGGCACAGGATTTGTAGCTCAATAAACTAGAAGGATATTTTGAAGATGGGAAAAGCAGTTGTTCACATTTCTGTTGCAGAGCTAGGAATCAGAG
This sequence comes from Mus musculus, assembly GCF_000001635.26. Taxonomy (NCBI): domain Eukaryota; kingdom Metazoa; phylum Chordata; class Mammalia; order Rodentia; family Muridae; genus Mus; species Mus musculus. The sequence goes on from NC_000086.7 coordinate 17,164,180, forward strand.
CTAGTTCCTTGCACATGTTAGACAAGAACTCGATTAATGATTTCTAGCCTTGAGCTAAGTTTGTACCCCCACAACAGAAAGTAAGGAAAAAAGGAAGGGAGGAGGGATGGAGGGAAGAATGGGAGAGAGGGAAGGCGGGAAGTGAAAAGAACAAGGAAGGAAGGATGAAAGGGGAGAAAGAGAGAAAAGGCATGCACAACAGTAGCTAGAAACTTTCAATACACTTCTAACTAAACTTATTATAGCACCTCCAGATCATAAAAGTTTATTTTCTTTTTCATTGTATAAACTGAAATTATCCTGGCTTCACTGAAGCTCAAATTTATATCTGTTGGGCTCCCTGTATGCTTGTTTTAAATAGTTCAGTATCTCACAGCATTCCATGGCTTTATGTGAAAGCTACACAACTAAGCCACCCCACAGTAGAAACAGAGGCCCAGTCCAGCTCTGAAGTGCTGCTTGTATGGCTGCTATAGAGTGAGAGTTGGGACTCCACCCCAGGATCTCCACCTGGATGTCCATGCACAGATGTCCAAATGGTGGCTGCTACTATTTTACCCTGCATTTCCCATGTTCTTCAGGATTCAAAACATATTGCCAAACTTCAGCAAACTTAACAAGAAAAATTAGAAAATCTTAGCAAAATAGTATATTCTATTTTTTTATTGTGGTACAGTATAAACAGCATAAAATGTACCGTTCCTGACATTTAAGATTTGAGTAATGCTGTGCATTAGATCACCCCCAAAAGCACTATAGCCATTAAGCAGCTATTCTTTCCTTCCTCCTACCAGCCTTCTCCCCTACCTGGCAGCCCCTAATCAGCTTTCCGTCTTTGCAGATTTGCCAATTTTTGATATTTCCTATTAAATGGAATCATATGTATGCTTTTGTTATTGGGTTCTCTCATGTAACAATGTTTTCAAGGTTCGTCTACATGGTAGCATGTCTAAGTACTTGATTCCTTCTTACATTAGAATAATATCTCATTGTATGAATATACTATATTTTTCTTATTGGCATATTCACAAATACCTAAATTGTTGCTATCCTTTGCTAATGTAAACAGTGCTACCATGAATATTTGTGAACAAGGTTTTGTTTGAATACTTAATTTGTTTATTCTTACTTTGAGATTATTTCATAACCCAGGTTAGTCTTGAATTCATTTTGTAGTCCAGACTGGTCTCTAACTCACAATAATTCTCCTGCTTCAGCCTTCCAAATGCTGGGATTACAGATAAATGCTGTCATGCTTAACTGGGCACCTGGTTCCAGCTTGGAATACATGCATACTCAGGAATACAATGTCTGGACTATACAGTAATCAGTGTTTAAGCTATTAAGGAACTGTCAACTTGTTTTCTTCACACTCCACTTTGGCTTTGCAAAGCCATAAAAACTAATGTCTAGCTTCCATCAATCACAGATAGCCCTCATCTAAACATCTAGACACCCTCAAATGAAAACTAAACTGACATTCTACCTCACCAACTCCTATCCAGTCACTGAAGAGAAATAAAAATACCCTTTAAAAACTACCTAGTATGTAGTTCAGCAGTTAATAGCATTTACAGCTATCTCTTGCAGAGGAACCAAGTATATTTCCTAGCACCCACAAACTGCCTGTAACTCCAGCCCCAGGCAATCTGATGCCCTCTGCTGGTCTCCATGGGAATTGCACTCGTGTGTGTGTGTGTGTGTGTGTGTGTGTGTGTTGCACACACACACACACACAATTACAACTAAAGCACACATAATTACAACTAAAATGAATTATTTTTTTTAATCTCACCTACTAACTCTATCTTGATAATTAATAATACTTGGGTATCTTAAATATTCCAATATCAAATTACTTTTGTCTTTACCAACACTGCATTACATTCCCAGTACTCACATTTTCTACAGTTTAATACCATGTTGATAACAGTATTATTTAGTTAATATTAGAGTGTATACTGACATGATTCCCGTTTTGTAACTAAAATCATAAGGCTGAAGAAAGAATGGCAAGCTGTTGGAGAGTGGTGAGTTAACTGCAGAGTCCTGAACCATGCAATGCTAACCAGCTTGAGATGCTTCAATTCCATTAGACTCATTTAGTCACGCAACTGGGAATCAAAACTTCATTTTAAAGGTTTGGACCTTGGAATATTTTCTTACATATTAAATCGTTAAAGTTTAAGCAATGCCTTTTAAGTATACTTTTTGAAAAACGAGTTTTAGCATAAACAAGGCCTCAAGAGCCTAAGACTTAGGCTCTAAGGCCTGGTAACAAAAAAATCTGGTTGGGTCTAAATTAAAGCAAGCAACAGTTTTGATGACTGTTAGCATCATTTCTAATTTCTTTCAATTTGATACTCATCAAATAAAATATGTTTTTGTTTCCTCTAATCATAAGTTACACATGGCTGCTCACATCCTGTGATCCCTCAGGCTTTCCTTCTACCTGAAGGCCAAATAAATCCCCACTTTATTGTTATTAACATTCCCTGCATGGCATACTGTTGGACTATGACACTGCCAGACAGCAGAGGGTGGCAGATGTAGGTGACAGAATATATGTCAGGTGAAAGAGAGATGAAAACAAATGACCAGAGATTCTGCTAAGGCCTAACTGTAGTTTAAATCCATTTACAAACTCATCAGCCTCACTAAAGAGCTAGGCCATTACCATCTTCACAGCTAGGCTATACCATCTTCACAGAATACATTTATGAACATATGCTGTTAAGTGGTTTCCTCAAAAGCTATGCAACATGGTACCCATGCCACCGAAGCCAAAGAACTCCAGAAGAGAGGCAAAGAGAAGAGGGTCACTTAGGACTATAAGAAAGTGATCTTTGCCTTACAAGGCGAGGAACCTGTTTTGAACTGGGAAATGGTGTAGTTTAATGGGATTGGGGGAGCCCTAAACTGTAAAATTACTCAGAACTGCATTAAAATTTTAGTTCCAATGATCCCTAGTGAGCGGTAAACCAATTCTACCTTCTGAGCCCCTGTCTCTATCAGTGAAACTGGGCACAAGCATCTGTGTCAGAGAAGATTAGTTTGCTTCAGGATCCTTTCAAGATATTAGTATGACCATGCTACTATTCTGTTAGACCTTCCTAGTGCTTATCATCTCTCCATCTAAGAAGCCAAAATCTTCCTGATGCCTCCAGGGCCAAACAAGCCGATCTGGTCTTCTAATATGTTCCTCTTATAACTCATCCCTATGACCCTCTAATTCTTCCCCATGCCCTTAACCTTCCAAACTGTGCTTCCTGCTCTGCTTCAAAGAAGCTAGGCAAGGACCTCTGGCGTTGCCATTTCTTCTAGCCATGATACTCTTCTCTAAGAAATTTCTAACAGCTTAGACCTTGGACATCTTCTCATCTGGTCAGATGTCACCTTGTCTATAAAGCTTTCCCTGATCAACCCTGTTAAAAGTTGTATGCTTCCTCTAGAACTCCAACCTCTTCCCAGCTATTTTCTGCTGCTTCTATCCATCACACTTTCGTCTATGTCTCATTTTCTTAATGTCTTTGCACACCATCTAGAATGAATTGCATATAAAGACCATGACTACTTGTCTATTCAGTGTGCTAAATCTGCACCACTTTACATAGTCCCTAGAATATTCTAATCCCTGCACAATAAATTGTTTGTTAAAGACATGAAAACCTAGGATTAAGTTAGAAAGCTATGAAAAGCAGTTAGCATAGTGACTGGAATGCCAAACGATAAATGAGAGCAAATTTTAGTATTCACATTTTATAATGGGGATTGTTTCAAGCTGCATTAAATGGGACAAGTGACTTTTCTTAAGTAAATTTATCTTGGAGGACAGGGAACTATTTTTAATGACTTTGAAATCTCAGAACTTGTCTGCAGAATGGCTAGGGAAAATGGTCTGCTTGTTTTAAATAGTCATATTCAGAGAATAAGTATAAAGGGATAAACTAACAAGCTCCAGGCAGGCCTTCCTTTATCTACTGGCTAGATCTCAAAACCACACCAATAAGAAATTTTTAGAAATCAAATTAGAAGCACTCTTTCATTTCTTGTTACACATAAGGACAGGCTATCTTCGTTTTGGTTATCTGTATTTGGCAGTGGCACCCAACATTGTAGCTGCAAATTCCACCCATTTCTGTCAAGATCTTAACAGTAATAAGCACACTGAACCTTGAAATATATCCTTTTGAAATGAAAGAATCTTATGACAGTATAATTACTGCCAAATACATGTGCTTTGTAAATCTGTTTTTTGGATATATTTTCTAAGAGAGGTGCATCTGTATTGAAAATCATTGACCCTGATTTCTTAATCCAAATAACTGTAAGCAGCCTCTTATTTTCTCTCTATTACCAGTCTCATCTCATTTCACATCAAATGCCATGGCTTTCCCTGTTTTGACATGGAGTGGAATGAATGTACATGATAATTTTAATTTATTTAGTTTGAAATGCACTATGTCTTGGTGCACTCAACAAGGGCTGTTTGAGTGTAGCCAAACAAAAAGATCTTTTCATGCAGTTAAGAGCAACTGCTGTACATTATTAACACCATATTCTTCACAGAGGCATAATTTTAGACAGCCTTCAAAACATTCAGGTATAATTCCACCATTTGGGACAAAGCATTTAAATGAATTGAGTTGACAGTGATTTTTGTTGTTACTGTTTCTTAAATTGTGTGAATATTTCTTTTTTGGAAAAGCAAATGGAAATCTGGGAGATGATGATTAACTTGCAGTGTGGGTAGAAACGGATAAATAAGCATTTCAATTTTTAGCAAAGGCCTTGTTTTCTGCTACCTAGTTTCCCTGAGACTATCCAGTGCCCAGGGATCATTTGTCTCCAGGTAAACACTGCTTACTTGGCTTTAGAGAAGGAAGAGTCTTGCTGTATATCCCAGCCTGGCCTCTACTTCCCAATGTTCCTGCTTCTACATTCCAAAATGATAAAGTGACTAGAGGGATGATGACCCCCCACGTAAACCCTGTACATAAGCTCAATACAACATGGGGGCCAATACCCTCTGTGTGCTTATAAACAACTCAGAAGTTTAACTCCCTGCTATCGAACAAGTGCAAATAAAATAATCAGAGTCTTTTTCTAAAAACTTTAGTATAAAATGATATTTACAATTGTAAAGAATTTGAATAATATATAAAAATAAGATTTTAAATGGGAAAATGGGGGCTGGGGTTATAGCAGTGAAGGAACAAATGCTTAGACTACTTGATGTTCTCACTGTAGGAAGAACAGAGAGAAGAAGGGCTGGAGAAAGGGAGATGGAAGAGAAGGAATAAAGGAAGGAGGATATATACACTCCTGGCACTTCAACACAACCAAACAAATGCACGGTACACTACTTTCCAATCTGTTTTCTATATAGGGTTTTTCTCATTATTCTCTAAATTGAGATGGATATATTTTATAACCTGTTTTTTCCTCACAAATACTATAACATTTCATTGTTATCAGTCTTCCCACATCCAAATATTATATCATTACAACATTTTAATAATTATAAAATATAATTATTTTATTTTATATCTCATGGCTTTATTTCAAATTTTACAAACATAATGTCTTAATGAGTACCTGTACATATAAATATTCATCTATGCTTATAAGTTCTCCCTTTTAGATCATGTTTCAGAAATACAATTTTAAGCGCAAAAAAATGGAACATTTTAAAGGGTTTTCATCTGATGCTCAGTTACATCCACCCTCCTATGAGCTCATAGCAATGGATACTACTCACTTTATAATAATTTTTATTGTTTGAAATTATAATATAATTCCCCCTTTCTTCCCATGCAAATGCCTCACTCTCAAATTCATGGTCAATTTTTCTTTCATTTTTCTTTCATAAGGGCTAAGTGGAAGATCAGTTGAACGGTACTATGCTTCTGCTATAGCAACCCTCTAAATATGAATTCAACATGAAAAATAATGCCATTTTAATGACTAATTGATAAATAAGCTTAAATATGTCTTCTCCTATTTGTTAGAAAATTATTTTTATTCTGGTGTGTTCTAGATACATGTATTTGATATGAGCACATTTCATTAACAAACTTTGAACACCAAACTTCTTAGCAAATGACAGAGAAAAAGAAAGGAATGGAACACACTTAACTTCTGGCTCTCACTACCTGAATCCTAGAGTTAGTCACAGCCTAGAAACAATGCCAAGTAAAAGAAAGAAAAACAAACTGTTTGCAATAAAAGCATGACCGGAACCTCAGAGAGGGTGTCCATCATCTGGTTTGGCACATGTATACACACAGGGAAATTCAGAAAGACATCACAGAAGAAGTCCGAGAGTAGCAGACCTTGAGGGTGAATGGCAATTTGCTAACTAGGGAAGTGTAAGGGGAGACAGGAATGATGTTGGGAGGAAAAGGCCAAAGAAACATTTACTTCAAATGAAAATTTCTGAAAGAAAGCAAGAATATGACACACTAGAAGAGCTGTGTTAAGAATCCTTGAAGGAGACAAGAGCCCCGGGGTACTGGTTAGTTCATATTGTTGTTCCACCTATAGTTGCAGTTCCCTTTAGTTCCTTGGGTGCTTTCTCTAGTTCCTCCATTGGGGGCCCTGTGGTCCATTCAATAGCTGACTGTGGGGATCCACTTCTGTGTTTGCTAGGCCCTGGCATAGTCTCACAAGAGACAGCTATATCTGGGTCCTTACAGCAAAATCTTGCTAGTGTATGCAATGATGTCAGCGTTTGGAAGCTGATCATCGGATGGATCTCTGGATATGGCAATCACTAGATGATCCATCCTTTCGTCACACTTCCAAATTTTGTCTCTGTAACTCCTTCCATGGGAGTTTTGTTTCCTATTCTAAGAAGGGGCAAAGTGTCCACACTTTCGTCTTCGTTCTCTTGAGTTTAATGTGTTTAACAAGGCCATCACTTGAAAGAGAGGCCTATTGGACTTGCAAACTTTATATGCCCCAGTACAGAGGAACACCAGGGCCAAAAAGGGGGAGGGGTGGATAGGGGAGTGGGGGTGGGTATGGGGGACTTTTGGTATAGCATTGGAAATGTAAATGAGCTAAATACCTAATAAAAAATGGAAAAAAAAAGAAATAAAAAAAAAGAATCCTTGAAGGTACTTTTTTCTTTTTTCCCCCCTTCCCGAAAGTACTCTTTTCAAGTACGTCATCTGCTTGGAATAATTTACTGCCCACAGCAATCCCCTCTCTCAGTAGACTTTGAATCGCCCCATCTTATCAATGAAACACTAAAGCCCAGGGAACTTCAGTAAGTTGGTCAAGGATACACACATAGTAGTCTGTAGAGCCAAGGTTTGAACCAATATTGTCAGAGTTCTTCAGATAACTAGGCTACAGTGGAAATAAAGCAAGAGATCAATTTAGAGATCTGACCAGTAAGGCCCAATCAGTAAAGGCATGCATGTGGACCATGCTATGACAACCCAGTTTTCTTCTGCTGATCAAAGAACTATCTTGAAGAGTGCTGAACAAGACAATAACAACAGAATGAGACATCAGACCACACACCCAAGAAGCCATAGGAAGGAAAGCCCACCACTGAACACTGCATAGAAAGAGAGAAGGTGAGAGAGAAGATTTGAGACATATCAACTAGGGCTGCATGTGTTTTTCCTTGGAAAGTTAGGGGAAGTGGGAGAAAAGGTAGAGAAAAATATACACAGTAACTCTGAAAGAATTCCTGATACATGTTTAATATCTATAATTGGAAATGGTCAAACCTGAAGTACTCCAAAACTTTATTTATTTATTTATTTATTTATTTATTTATTAAATTTTGTGAAACAGCATTTTTCTCTGTGTACAGCCCAAGGTGTCATGGAACTCACTCAGGTTTAACCAAGGTGGCCTTAACTCACAGAGATCTGTCGCCTCTGCCACCTGAGTTCCAGGATTAAAGGCATGTACCACTACTTCCCGGAAAAATCCAAAAATGTAAAAGCATCCATTCAGTGCTCAACATGCTATGGATTTTGGTACATTTCAGATTTGAGGGTTGGGGATTAAAGATAGCCAACTGGTAAAGTCTACATAAATATTCCCTGATATAAATAGCTGTAACATCTAAAATGCTTTCTGGTCCCAAATACTTCAGGGCCACTAGGGGCTCAGGGGGGGATGATGGTGGTTGAATAGAGGATTTCTTCTTGCTGTCACCTTGTGTTGTTCAGTTTTTCATGAATTAGATGTTGTTATCTGCTAACACTAATCATCTTAGTGGTTTGCTCATAAAATCTGTGACTTTCAATTTTACTGTGTAATAACTTGAAATTGCCTTAAAATATTTCAAATCATTATTTACCTGATTATCAAAGACAAAGGTGAGAAATAATTATATTCCCAGATGACACGGGAGCAGTTCAGCTGTCTTCCTGTCTTGGTAATTTTATTAGTAGCATAAACAATAGTATCTACTTTTAAACTGTTTTAATGACATCATTCACCTATATGAAATGTTTTAACTTTCTATTTCCATGTACAGGTATACATGTGTCTATGAAACCTGTCTGAATGGTCAATGTTGCTCCATTTATTAAAGAGGTCCTTTCCCCTTGAGTTCTTTTCATTTTTCTCCCCATGCTCTCTATTTATTAACGTAAATTTTTACTTGGAACAATTGCTTGAAAAGTTGTTTTCATTTTCTTGAAGTTCTGAAATCATTTCTTATGACCCAAGCATAAAAAGAGCAACTTGTCCCCACTTTGTTTACCCTCAGAGCACTGAAGATTTGATCCTGCACATCCTTCTGTTACCTACAGCCACAGTTTTCTGGTTTTCTAGGTCAATGGCTGTGCTGCTGGGCTGCTGGTTCTATGCCCATCTTTCTTTGATGTTTGTAAGAGTCTTTTCTATGTCCTTTTAAGCCCCTACCAAGGTATAGTGATCTCTTTTCTTATATTTTCCTTGGACAGCGAATTCTCCTGATTTGCAGATACACCCTCCCTTTCAGCTTAGAAAAGGAAGTCCTAGAAACTGGAGGAACAATTGTTCTATGATGCAGCATATACTTACCATGGGCTAAATCCTAGATTCTATCCATAACACTCCCCACAAAACAGAAAGGAAGGAAGGAAGGAAGGATGGAAGGAAGGAAGAATGGATGGATATGAAGGATGATTTGCTATTTCATTTTTTCCATTGGTTGCCTCTGTCTTTACCTACATGTCTGCTTTCTTCATTGTTTCAATATGTGTATTTGGTATGATTCTGACACTAATTCCCTGGTTTACTTTCTCATTTCCTTTATTGTCCAATTCTCCATTAGCATCTCAGGGCTAGTTTTTAATTTTTAAAAAAAAATATGTACTTTGTAGGCTTTAAATAGGACTTTTCCTTATTTGGTCTGTTTGCTTCTCAAAATGCTATATTCTTGATGAGACTGTAACACAAACAAACACACCAAATTTTCATCCAACAAATTATTTTCAGAGTCTGCATGAGAATACAGGTGCTATTTTGTTGTTGTTGTTGTTGTATATATAACTTTACAAAGATGTGTATAAAATAGTCTTGGGTGCTCATGGGTCACAAAATCCCGTAGACTCTATCTTAGATGGTACCTATGTACAAATGTGTGTGTGTGTGTGTGTGTGTGTGTGTGTGTGTGCCTGTCTCTGAATATGTGTATAAGTCTATATGTGAATACATACTTGGAGTGGTTAAAGAAAGAAGGATTCAATCAATCCTGGCCTAAATAAATGTGCCAAATCAGCAGGAAAAGAAATCACATATGCTTATGGGAAGGAATGCTTTTAACTTGGAGATTGTGAAGCCACATTTGGGCTGAATGTTCAGAAAGAAAAATAAAGAGGATAAGTAGCAGAATAAATCTGAAGAGCCTTGTCCAAATACTTTAACTCCTTTGAACTCTATTATATTTCTTAAGTAGTGACATAGTGCTAGGATCCTATAGCTGATTTGGAAATGTGCTCCATTGATAACTAGTCATCAAAGTAATTAGGTCTCCTATACCAACATACAACTCCAAAAAGGACTAGGAACCAAATATATCAAAAGGCTAGAAAGGTGGCTCACTGGTTAAGTGTGCTTGCTGTTCTTGCAGAGGAAATGAGTTCAAATCCTAGTAGCTACATTAGGCAGCTTACAACTACCTGTAACTCCAGCTCCAAGGGATCTGATATCTTCTGGCCCTTGTGGACACCAACATATATGTACACATATTTACACAAATACACACATGTACACTTAAGTTTTTTTAAAACTTAATAACTTAAAAATCTATATTCTATCCTATCCGTAGAAAATTTTCTTCATAGACAATTTCCAAATTTGAGTTTTCTATGAAGACTCTGAGCTTTGGAAAATGCAGCACTGGGCTTCAGACTCAATTATTTGAATCAGAAGTCACAGATACAATAAAAGCCAACCACCTACATTTTGACAGTAGCTGCAACGTTTAAACTTTTCAACAATAAAAGAAATAACTTTTAGTATGGATAACTTAATGAGAACTTATTTTCAACACACTGTGCTTACAGACTATGTAACAAACCTTAGCATGTAACCACAAAACATGTCAGCCCGAAGTACAATAGTTCTAAAAGTAAAAGAAGCCTTTCATATGCCAATAGCATCCTCTCTAATGCATTACAAGACTCTCTAGCAAACATAAAACAAATTTTACTTATTAGTATTTTACATTTCTGCTTATAAAAAGAACAAAAAGTGCATGTAAGATGGCTCAGCTGGCAAAAGCACTTACTGCATAAGCTTGAAAACCTGGGTTTACTCTTCAGAACCCACAGTAGAGGAAGAAAACCAACTCCTAAAACTTGTCCTCTAAACTCTGCATTCAAGTCAAGGCACTTATGCATCCACACTCAAAACACATGTAAACACACACACACACACACACACACACACACACACACACACACACACACACACACACAATATGCTTTTGTATGGGGCCACACCATAAATCTCTGGCTGAGTTCCCTCTGCGTCCTGAGTACTAGGATTAAAGGCAACTGCCACTGTATCCAGCCACAATGATAATTTTTCTAACTAAAAAATAAAGAACAATAAGAGTATGAGTGGATTAAAATAAAACAAAATGGGGAATCTGGTTGTCAGTCATGCTTTCTTTCCCATTTCAGGGACCAGACATATTAGCAGGAGTGATCATCTTTGGTAAGAATACTTTCATAGTTCTTCCCAGACCATTGAACTGTCATTCAGACTCTCCAATTTAAATAAAGCTTATTTGCTGCAACAATGCCTAGCTATGACCATAGCTGCTTGATACAAAAACTACTGCAGAGACAAATTGAACCTGCAGAGCAGCATCAGGAATCTGTCTATGTAAATGGGAGATGATGATGTGAACCTTTTCTTCCAGGTTTTTGTGATATATTTCATTACTCCACTCAGTACTTAACTCTCCATGTATATGTGCTCTTGTCTATATTTGATGTCCCAATCTATAAAAGGGCCCAATTTTCTTCCTTCATCTTGACAATGGAGTTGATCACAAGACACATTTTTGCCAACAAAAGAACATAGAACTCAAAGTGTGCCTGAGTCTTCAAGAAGGCATCCATGTTTCTCATTCTCTGATGGCACTTTTGGCTCACGAAAATGCCTGTCCATGAACCTGCCATTCCTTAGAGGACAGTGGCAGTTGAGGGGTTCAGCAGGACCTGGCTGCAGCCATCTTGAGCATAACTCCCATGCCTGTCTCTGAGCAGCCCTAGTCTGTTTTCCCCCACAGAGTTTCCCAGCACACTATAAATAGACACAATCATTAGAGTGGTATGAGGAGCTTTACGACCCAGACTATAGCACCACAAATATGTATGACATCTAAGACACGAGCTTGAGATAAACCAGGTACATTCCAGTTTGGATGAAGTCACTTTTGTCCTGGCCATTATTTAAGCCCCCTCCTACTAAGTCATAATGCAGGGATCTACCTTCTATGCTACTGCCTGAGAAATCTTCCTGTATCCAAGTCCCCCAATAAATTGCACTTGACAATCCTGGATAAGTCTTCCTTTTTCTTTGGTCTCATGGAACCTTGCAGTTGGTTCTCATACATTAGGACCATATGAAACAAAGTGATATTAGCTGGTCCCAATTCAAACCAATGGACACCCAGCAGATCTGTGAGCTAAGAGAATGCATATCTGGCACAACACTGATGCTTTGAGATCATTTGTTACATATTGGAATTGTGGCTATGACTGATTTATGACTGATTGATTCATTCTACCATGCCCCACACTCTGCATTCTTCAACCTCAGGAAGTTGGAAGGCTGGGTTATGACACATGATGCTGATAGCTTTGACCAAGGAGCAATCCTGTAAGAAGCCTTTGTTTTCTTCAGAGTAGTAAGAAATAGCCAATAGGAGCACATCTTTACATATCTAGCAGGCAAGCTACTAAAATAACAAAATAACCACTCATCTACCATCTACCTCTCTGTGAGTGCTCCGAGGAAAAAGGTTTTGCTTTAATTCTGCACTAGGATTCTTTATCCTCAGCCACTGACTTACTGTTGCTTCAGAAACCTCAGGCATCACGTAAATATTCTCAGTCTCCTATTTCACACTACTACCTAAGATGCTCAGAGCCCAAGCTATGGCTCTGACAGCTAACAACAGTGATTTTTAGAGTCTATATGCTCTGTGCACCAGCCCATTTCTGAATCCACTGCTGTTTCCTAGTTTCATTTCTATTTCTTTAAATGTTTTATAAGAATCTCCCTATTTTATTTTACTTCATTTTATGTATATGAGTGTTTTATATGCATGTTTGTCGGTACAGCATGTGTATGCCTTGTGCCTGTGAAGGCCAAAAGGGTGTCAGATCCCCGTATGAAGCAAAGTGACATTAGCTGGGCACATTAGTTACATTAGTTACAGACATTAGTCTGTAACTGAAGTTATTGACTACTATCAAGCTGTCATGTGGGTACTGGGAATGGAACCTGAGTCCTCTTGCATCAAGTATTATTAACCTCTGAGTATTCTCTTCATCCCATTTTGTTTTTATTACTTGTGTATCCGTTTTATGGTATAAAACTGCCTACATATTTGTGACACATTTTAATTTTAAAACAAAATAAGTACTGGAGAAATGGCACAATAGTTAAAAGCACTAGTTGTTGTTGTAGAGGACTTGCATTCAGTTCCCAGCACTCACATGGTAGCTTGAAACTACCTAATAACTCTAGTTCCAAAGAGCTGATGCCTTCTTTTGGCCTCCATGTGTACCAGGCATAGGTTCAGGTAACTACTCATAATATACACATAAAATAAAAATAAATATCTCAAAACAAGACAAAATAGAAACAAATCTAAGAATCAATACAATAACAAGAAAAATAGAAGGGGTATATACCCAAGCAATTTTAACATCCCTAGCCCTATTTTAAATAGCAGCCTTCTAGAAAACACAGACTCAAGCAAATTGACAACAGGAAAAACAGAGATTTCATGCTTCCTATATCTACAGTCTAACTTCCATGTGACTAATGGAAAGCGGAAGTGAATGAAACTAACAGCATGGCTAGTTCCTGGCTTGGTGCTTCACATACCTTAATTCATGTAATGGATTCAGTAACCTCTCATTTCACAAATGAAGAATCTAAGGCACTACAAATAAGAACCTTCATTAGAATGATCTAAAGTTCAGCATATGATGCAATTGCTAAACTGCATCTTATAAATCCAAGATTTATAACTTAATGTGATCATAGCTAGCACCCTAACCCCCCTGTCTTCTTAGTTTTCTTACCTTCAAAATAGGTCATCATATACCATTTTTGTTAGAGTGCTCTATAAAATGAATATACACTAATATGTATAAGCATTTTCTACAGTGTTTGTTATATAGTAAAGAATTAGCTACCATCAGTAGTAGAATTAATAGAATGAACTGACAAAATAATAACCTTCAGGTTCATTAAGAGACTCTGTCTCAAGGCAGTAAGACAGAAGGAGAGGAAGATACAATGCCCTACTAAGCTTTCCACATGGACACACATAGACATGCACATCAGCATACTGTCACACTTATACCACACATACACACACACATATACACACACGGGCATGCTAATGCATACACATATATACAAATAGAATTACAAACATTATGTGAGTGAAAACAATTCATATTGTACCACCAGAGGGATACTCACTCCGAAACACTGTGGAAAAAAACAAAAACAAATTTGAAGCCCCCAAATAAGCAGTCTAAGACCACAGATAAGCTGAATCCTCTCAAGGACACTATACCCAACTCTGAACCTCTCACCCAACAGGAGGTCTTCTATGCATAACTCATAAACACCCATGGTTCAACATAACACTGAAAAGCATGCCATCACACCCAGTACCTCATGACTGCAAAACTTACTTGCATATAAGGCGGCCAAGCAGATCCTGCTCTAAGGTGGCCCTCCTGCTCTAAGTAACCTCTTACTTTATACCCTCTATTTTACATCATGACTCTTTGTCTGGGGAGTTACAATTAGCCTTTGCTTACTGTTTCAATCATTTAAAACATAAGTTGGACTCCAATTAAAGAAGGAGCATGGGTGGCACTAACAGGGTCATTTGCAAGCAACTATGTGGTCACATAGCTCCCTTGCTTTGAAATCACAGGCACTTCATTTAGAAAACTGGCCATACTATTCAATAAACTGTTATCAACATGTCTTCTCTCTCCAACACAAAGAAAAAACATCAGATGATAACTAGAGTTAAAGTAGAACAGCTACACAATATTACTACACATTTCATGAGAGTTTATGATGGTTCATTGAATATAAAACAAAACTGATAACTTAGTTTTGGTTTGCCTATTTGATTGACTATGTATTGAGAGCAAATACTTTTTCAGTTGGCTCCATAATAAAGCCATCATTGGAACTAAACTGTAAAATTGAGTTTGCATTTATAAATAAGTTTCACATATAGAGAGATTGATATGTATATTTGAATACATATATTTACTTACTACTGTAAAAATGTGTGCGCATAAAAATGTGGAAAAAAAAAAAAAAAAAAAAAAAAAGAAAACTGGCCATTACCACGTAGTGATTCTGCATAAAATAGTTGTTATGCACTGTTAATGATTTACCCACTCCCACAAGGACATAATCACGGAAAAAAGAAATAAACACAATATAAATGTATATGTCCTTGTACAACATAGCACAAGAGCTGGCGTTTTTTTTCCACTCTTTTTTTTATTAGGTATTTTCCTCATTTACATTTCCAATGCTATCCCAAAAGTCTCCCATACCATCCCCCCACTCCCCCACCCGCCCACTCCCACTTTTTGGCCCTAGCGTTCCCCTGTACTGGGGCATATAAAGTTTGCACGACCAATGGGCCTCTCTTTCCACTGATGGCCGGCTAGGCCATCTTCTGATACATATGCAGCTAGAGACACGAGCTCTGGGGGGTACTGGTTAGTTCATATTGTTCCCACTCTTTAGAAACAAGAAAAAACGTATCTGTTTTGGTACAATATTATATGGTTTATTTATTCTAACATGCCAAGTGTTTTTTCCTACTATCCCATAAAACTCGAGTTGATAAAAATGAACAGTCTTTTTAAAAAGAAAGAAAAATGTCTAGGAGTAATTATGACTTTTAAATAGGGGCGCTCATTTTAACCAGGCCTATATGATCACTACCAATTCCACTTCAGCATCCATGTTAGTAATAATATTCTAAAATCTAAGAATAATGTGTCTAGTCAGTATATTCTCAGATGTAATTTTAGAGAGCATTAGAGATTGTGTGTGAAAAATTATAGAATAGGCAGCAATTCAAACTCATAGTTGAGTTTGAAAGAAAACAGGAATCACACTAGGGATTAAAGCAAAAAGGGATCTGATGGCCAGAGAAGAAGACCAGCAACTTAACAGCTAGGGCTATATGTGGAACCAAACCCCCTAAATGTATGAGCTTCTATCTCAATGGTAACTCAGGCATGTAAGAGAAGGCCTTTGGACATGGAGAATAAAATTTGTAACCTCTACTTATGGAATCTGTGCAGAAAGCTAGTACTACAAAGAGTAACATTTGAAGTCAAAGATGGCTTTGAACTGTTAGTAAGCTATACTCACTGGTCTAGAAGTGTAATAGTGAAATATTTTTTGCTAAGTCTGTGCATGTAAAATACACACACACACACACACACACACACACACACACGAGCTTTTATATAATACATAAATGTATTTATATGCATAAAATACGTAATCTGCTAGAACTCAAAGCCATTATTTTGGGTATTCAGAATTTGGAGTACTAATTTGTTCTTAAAGCTCCACTGCAATAAAGTACTAACAAAATTAAGGTGAAATCTAACCACCTAATTGGCATTGTAACTGTGTCTTCAAAAGGCCATTCCATCTATCAGACCAGCTGCTTCAGGGTGATGGGGAACATGGTAAGACCAGTGAATTCCATGATCTTGGGCCAACTGTAGCACTTCTCTGGCTGTGAAATGAGTTCCTTGGTCAGAAGCAATACTGTGTGGAATACTGTGACAATAGATAAGGCATTCTGTGAGTCCATGGATAGTGGTTTTAGTAGAGGCATTACATGCAGGAAAGGCAAATCCATAGCCAGAAGAAGTATCTACTCCAGAAAGAACAAAATGCTGTCTTTTCCACGGATTAAGTGGTCCAATGTAGTCAACCTGCCACTAGATTGCTGGCTGGTCACCTCGAGGAATGGTGCTCAGTGTTGGTTTCTGCTGCTGGCAGATCTGGCATTCAGCAGCAGCTGTAGCCAGGTTAGCCTTGGTGAGTGGAAGTCCGTGTTGCTGAGCCCAAGCATAACCTCCATCTCAACCACCATGGCCACTTTGTTCATGTGCCCATTGAGCAATGACAGGGATGGCTGGGGAAAGAGGCTGACTGTATATGCTGGCTTAGAGAGGCAAAAGCAAAACCACTTTGAAAAATTCTCCTTCTGGACACTAAAATTTGGTGTGTTTGAGAAAATATGATATTTGCATAGTTTCCAAGTAGGTGTCTTCGGGTATTTATTAGCCACAAAAGAATGATAACAAAGATGGTCATTTTACAATGAAGAAATCTGGCAGAAACTACCTTAATCATGTGATCAAGTTTAATATCACCAGGAGGTAAGACATTTATTGTTTGACACCAGGAACTCTGACATACTAAAAACGAGAAAACTTCATTTCTATAGTATATTCTCAGTCTAAACATAAGAAAACACTCTACTTTAAATTGAAGAACATTAGTGTTAAGGTGCTATGTAGGAATTTCTTCCAAATTTAAAACCTCTTCCAAATGTAAAACCTTCCATCTTAGAGGGAAGCTCATTGACACAGAATGTTTACAAGAAGGTAAACCCTGTCCTAAGGAGGCAAAACATTCCATGCTGTAGGAAAACCCCTTACGCTCAGGAAGTAAACAACCAAAATTGCTTCAGGAAGGCCCTGACACTGACCAGAGTCCCTATTAAGTAAAGCAGTCAGTAACCTGAGCTTCCTGGAAGGAGCCAAGAAGAGCCAAGTTGACTGGAAGAGGCTCAACTTAAGTGAACTATCAACAGGTTTTGTAACTCATACCAGGCTTCCAACTTTCTTGAGCTGTGCTGGGTTTCCTATGATAGTACAGCTTTCTGTGAGTCATTTCTGTTCCTATAACTAGTCTCCTACCCATATATTTCTATAAGTAACCCAATTAAGCTTTGGGCGTCAGTGGTCTATTTGCACTTTGGTCTGTCATTGGTTTGCTGCCGGGGTTGAGTAGACAGTAACTCCCATCTCCCCAGGATTAGTGTCATAAAAATAAAACGAGGAAAGGCTGAATAGTTGTTACAGCCTGCAGAATCCTAAGAATAAACAATGACTAAATACAGAGTGGGACCCTGGAAAGGATCTTGGAACAGAAAGAAAAAAACGACTTTAGTCAGGGTTACGGGGTGCAGCGATCTTTAAATAAGGATTTTGGTTTATAGTACTATCCCAAAATTAATTTCCTTATTTTGATAATTATGCCATTTAGGATGTTAATATTAGGGAAAGCCTGGGGAAGGGTATATGGAAGTTCTCTACAATATTTTGAAATCTTTCCTGTGAATCTACATAGTTCAAAATAAAAGGCTTTTAAGAACTTCTCTTGTAGAGCCAACCTAAGCAACAAGACCACCCCAGTGGAAGAAGAAAGTAGTTTCAGATGAGCTTATAAAATATAAAAGGCAACAAACCTCCATTAGTAAGAGTCAGCAGATGTAAGAGAATAGTTAGGATCCCCTAAGTGCGGGTCAAAAGAAGGAAAATTAGCAATAACCCCCAATATTATGGTTTTAAACTTATCTAAAATATAGGACAGAGAAACAATAAGGAAAGAATGAAGAAGCAGAGGGATGGCTCAGTGCTTACAAGTACATGCTGCGTTTTCAGATGATCCTTATTTGGTTCCCAGTACTCTAGTTCCAGTGGATCTGATCTCTTCTGGCATCCTTGGCCACTGCATACATGTTGTGCACAGACATACATGCAGGCAAAACACTCACCCACTTGTAAAATAAAAACTCAAAAAAATGTGTAAAGTATCATGCAACAGAACAGAAACATCCACAGACAGATGATGGTGGCTGATGAACAACAGACAGATGACAGAGTGAACTGCACTTAAAGACCAAGAAAGCACAGCCATGGAAAAATGGAACTCCATAAGAGATTTCAAGAAATCACCAGGAATGCAGCACAGAAGGGAAAACTATATGAATAAATGTGTGAACAGAGAGACACTAAGGCAATGAAGAAAGACTGACAGCTTGAGAAGCAAGACAGAAAATAAAAAACAGAAGCTCTTTGAAGGGATATATGGCATGGATTAAAATAATTCTCAAATCCAAGGATTAAAAATAGTTCCAAGGCAGGCATGGTGGCAATGTACCTTTATTCCCAGCACTCCAGAAGTAGAGTTCTAGGACTGAACGGTTACACAGTAAGACCGTGTCTCAAAATATAAAAATTAAATGTAAAATAGGCCCAAGATATATTCTAGTTAAACTACAGAAAGCTAAAGGCAGAAAACAGCAACCAGACAAAAGAGATCAAATGGCAACAACAGAGCATTCATGTGAACCAGTCATAGACAAACTCCATGGTGCATGCAGAAAAATGGTAAAGCAGAATCTTCAGAAACTCAAAGGAAAAATACTGTAGGTCTAGAATTACTTGCTTAAAATTAAAAAGAGAAAAAGAAATGTGTTTCAGAAAATAAGGGCTTTTAATAAATGTGATGAATCAATATCATTAAAAACATGTTTTCCAGCTAAATACCATAAAAGGGAAATCAAGAACTAAAAGCAAATCTCATATACATTTAGAAAATACAAAATTCTCTTTCATTAATTGACCAAGGTACTAGAGAATATTTATGGCAAATGCTTAGTGAATGGACGCTAATGTAGTACTTAAAAGGGAAATTAAAATCTTAAGTGAATTCTTAGAAAGCATTAAAAAAATCAGTAAAAACAAATACCCAAAACTGGGTATGGTGGCATATATCTACAATCTCAACATTCTGAAGACTGAGTCAGGGAATCCATAATGAGTTTAAGGATAGCCCAGTCTACACAGTGAATTCCAAACAAGCCTGGACTAAGAGTGAGACCTTGTCTTTAAAAAGTAATAACAGCAAATCCCTGAAAAAAATATACTCACTATTCTAAAATAAAAATATGTAATTAAGGCAAGAAAAGAAAAAAGGATATAAGGACTTAGGCAATAATAATAATAACTGCTATTATTATTATTAACAGTAGGAATGATAAAGAAAATAAGTTGCAAATTGATTTTAAAAAACAAGATGCATAAATCAACAGTAAAAGGGCTTAAGAGATGACAACTATAAGATTCGAGCAAATGGAAGTTTCAGAAAGCTATATAATTTCACAAATAATCTCAAGAGGAAATAGAAAGCTGAAGTAGGATGTAACACACTCCCAGAGTGAATCATTAGGTAATCTACTCTCTGATAAAAGGGAACATCATATGATTTGACAGGCTTTAGATAAACCTTCAAAGAACTGACAAATGCCTAACTTTTATAAACTGCTCTAAGAAACCTAGAAGAGATAAATCCTATATAAAATCTGCATTTACTCAGTAATGAAATACTGTTCATGTTCCTGTAAAGTCAGGAAAATTTTCTTATGTGTTGCATTGCAGGCAATATAGTAAGAAATAATGCACAAGGACTAGAAAGAAGCAAACTTGTCCCTATATTTTACACTGTCTCAAATTAACACCTAAGATAAACTACAGAATCCATGAACTCACAAAAAAAAATAAAGATCTATATTTAAAAATCAATAGCCTTTGAACACACCAACAAAAACCAACTAGAAAATCCAACTTTAAAATAAAATTATAATAGCAGCAAAACTAAAATATTATAAAACATATATACTATATTAATAAACAAAATGTTTCTGTTTCATAGTGACTCAAATTCTGTCCTCAAATATACAAATTCAACCCAAGTCATCAAAATTCAATCAACCTTTTAAAAACATAGAAACGGTGTTTATGAAATGGACAGTCAAATGTCTTGAAGGAAAATTCCTTTGCTATATATCATCATGTCTCATTAATATAGACTATACCAATCATCCTTGGTTCACAAAGGTGAAGGTAAGTTTCTATGGCTAAAGATACCATGCACTTCAGAAGAGCCTAGTAGTTCCTGAGCAGTGGTCTGAATAACTGCCCTCTCTGAGGTTTAGTTTCCTCAAGAGGGAAACACTCAACAGCCCTATGATGCCTATGAACCACAGCAATGACCAGCATGGTATGATAACTTTAACAGTACAGTAGCAGCATACATATCTCAGTAGTAACCAGCAGCTCCCTAATTGGACTTCAGGCTACCTCAACAAGAGAGAAATCATTCCTTGTACTGAAAATTTAGCTGGTGAATTAAAGCCATGGATCTTGGAGGAGAACCTACAACTATCACTTTACTAAACCAGCATAATCCATGACCACACACAAAATATTTGTCATAGTTTTCATTTTACTTAAAGATAGGTATAGTCTTCATCCCTCCTCAAGGAATTTCTCCTTACAACAGATGGAAACCATTTCAGAAAACCACAACCAATCAAAATGAAGAGTTGTGAAGTTCAGTCCTAAGAGAAATATCTATAGCACAACAATATCAAAGGGTTGGGAGTCTCCCCACTAACAGCCTAGATAGAAAGCCGTAGAAGAGAACTCTTAAGAATTATGATAAAGATGCTGAAGTGCAGCTCTCCACAATGGATAGTTTCAGGCAGAGCTGTAGGTAGGGAAAGACACTGGGCTGGGCGCTGGGAATTTGACCATGCTCCACTGAGTATATAGACAATACAAATTGGATTTTTTTTCTTATTCCTTTTGGGGGGGATGTCAAAAGGAAATGGATATGGGAGAACAAGAAAGTAAGTATGAGCAGGGCTCATATTGTAAAATTCCCAAATCATCAATAAAATTATTATGAAAATAAGTCAAAGCTGAGGAACAGATAAGTTGGTCCAGTGATTAGTTAAGAGCACTTGCTGCTCTTACAGAGGACTGGGTTCAATTCATACCCCCTCAGGCATCTCATAACCACCTATAACTCCAATCCCAGGGAATTGAATGCCCTTTTTTGCCATTATCAAGCACCAGGCATACACATGGTATACATACATACATACATACATACATACATGCAGGCAAAACACTCATACACATAAAATAATAAAGTAAATAAATCTAAAAGCCATTTTGAAGTGAAAGCTGAAATCAAGGATATTCTATTCATATTCAGATAATAATAATCTGAATTATCTAATTATTAATATTCAGATATTTTCATATGAGAATATCTTGGACATTTCAATGTAGCAGAGGATTTTTAGCAACAATGTAAAAAAGTCAACAATTTAGACTTGGCAACAAAAAATAAGAGATCAATCATTTTTCAGAAGTCTGAAAGGGTTAATTGTTTGTTGCTGCTGCTGTAGTTACTAAACTTTTGAGAAAGGTCTCATATATTCAAGGCTGGCCTAAAACTCAGCATGTAGCCTATAGGTGGCCTTGAAATTTTGATCCTCCGTCTCCATTCCCAAGAGTTGCTATTATAAGCATACATCATTTTGCCTGACTGGAAGGTTTGTTTTTGTAAAAGAAAAAAGAAAAATCAAACAAAGTAAAACCATCACTAAAAGACACTTGCCACTAAGCCTGAGAACCAAAGTTCAATCCTTGAAACCCACATGATGAAAGAAAAGAAGCAACTCCTGCAAGTCTCCTCTGACTGCCACATACATATTGTGACATGTGCATATATGCATGTGTGTGCACTTGTGAACACACAAAAAGGTAATGATTTTTAAAAGTTCATATACTGAATAGTATAAAATGAATGCAAAATATCATGCTGAATGAAATAAGCCATAAAAGTACATATTGTATATTTCCATTTATATAAAATTCTGGAACAGGAAAAATCTAAAAAGAAAATATCAAAACAGTGGATATTTCCTGAATGGGATATGTGAATTGAGATGGACTGGGATGAGACATGAAGAATTTCTGGGATAGTGACAATTCTCTATTTCTTAAGAGGATGTTAGGCAGTTACAGATATATACACATGTCAAAACTCAGTAAATATACACTTAATTTTGTACATTTCACCAACCATAAATTTTACATCAAAAGAAAATGATGTAAATAAATGATAAGCATACAGAAATATTTAAAGGAAAGAAATCTTTATACAAAAAATAAAAGGGATTAAGATAAATGGATACAGTGATAAGCTGCCTCCTAAGTTCTTATCTTTATACCCATAGATTAGGGAATCCATCACCCATCATCAGAGAACTTCCTTTTTATAGTAAATGGGGATTAATACAAAGACCCACAACTGGTCAACCAACATGCAGAGAATAAAAGACTATGGAGTACTGGTGTCTAAATGGGACATCTAATGTAATATTCTCCCCCCTCAAGAGTTAGGGATCATTGCAGACAAGGGGACAAAAATATAAAGAGCCAGGAGGAGTAGACATCTACAACAAAATAGTATTTGCCAAACACAATAGCACAGATCGCACACATGAGCTCACAAAAGCCGGAACTGCTTGCACAAGATCAAGACAGCCAACCTCCCAGCATGGATCAGGGAGGAGCTCATACAGTCTCACTCTAGATAAAGAGCTATTGGCAATTGATGGTTGCTGGGTGAGGAAGACTGACTTTTCTTCACGGATGTAGGTCCTGAAAGGCTACTGCGCATGCTTTAGTAGATGGTAACACAGCCATGAATAAATAGGTAATGCTAAATGGACTCAGTGAGTATGAAAGAGGGCTAGGGGAAAGAAAGAGTAGAGAAATAGAAAGGGGAAGGAAGCACACACATGAAGTTGGGAGATATAAGGGAGAGGTAGTTTAGAAACTGGAAAGAGGGGAATGGGGAGGAATTTCATCATTATATAAATGTATAAATATTAAATAACACATTTTAAAATAAAATAACTAATAGGAGTAAATAATAAAATGAATTAAGGTTTATGGGAAAAACTAGGGGGCACGTGCCTTTAATCCCAGCACTCAGAAGGCAGTAGCAGGAGGACCTGAGTTTGAGGCCAGGTTGAGCTACAAAATGAGTCCCAGGACAGTCAGGGCTACACAGAGAAACCCTGTCTACAGAAAGTAAAAGAAAAGAAAATGATATATAGGAAAATGTCTAAATGCAGAGATGTTTGAAAATCTTTATAAAATATTACATTAAAAGGGTAATAGGTCAGATTTGGGGGGTTAATCTGATAAGAATGTGAAAACTAAGAAAAAAAGCATTCTATCTGAAATTTTAATTTTAAATATCTAGAATTGTATAATCATGCTTATATATAAAATTAATCTATCTTGATAACATTTGTATATGCTTTATTGAACTAATATATAAGATATAAAAGATAGGTGAAAAACTGTATTACATAGAACTTGTTCATATTGAATTTTGATCCATATAAGAAGAAATATGATTTCAAGACAGTTCAAAGTCATGGTGATATTGATATAGAGACTGGCTGTAAGAATAAATAACTGATCGTTTAAAAGCAAAAAAAGGCCCCTATGTCCTGTAGTATAAGAACTTTAAGCACTTTAACATTATCTGACTCTAATCAATAATCAGAAGAGAATATTGACCAGAAAATCTTGTACCTGGCTATGATTCTGAAACCTTTGACTTTTGACCAGAGCATTCTGTTAGTAGCATCTACCACTAGTTCTTTCTGGAAACTGTAAACAAGAAGTAACTTCCTGCTGCTTTTATTCCCTGATATTATTGAATATTTTACTACTGTAGCTTTACTTAACTAACCCTGGAATACTCATCATTTCTTCAGATGTACATATCTACTCTGTAGCATTCTTAATTAGTGTAGTCATTAAATGACTAAGGAATACAAATGCCATATACTGTACCTAACTGTCTACAATTGGCATTCTGATTTTTCATTTGCTATTATAGTTTGTTGCAAGTAAGTTCATGTTTATCTACATGAATACAAGCACATGTGTATACACAATCCTGTCAATACTTTATCAACCCACCTGTCAAAAAAGCTTTAAATGAAAAACATCTCCAAAAGTCTAAGAACTAGGTAAAGATTCCAAATATCACACAGATACTGCCAATTATCCTCTAGAATGATGAACTAACTTACACTACAAGTGTTAGAACATCTGTTCCCCAGCATACCTATCTGGAGTTAGCAAAATCTATTCTTTTTAAATGGTAGGAATAATCTGGATACAGTGGTATACACCTGAGTTCCAGTCACTTGAAATGTTGAGGCAGGAGGTTCATGAGAGCCCAAGAGACAAAGCCAGTCTGGGCTACATAGCAAGACCTTGTCTTAAAAAATATTAAAACTACAACAATGCCAACTTCAGTGGTATATCTGATTATTTTTTCACCTTATATCAGCATTGGCCACCTTTGCCTAAGTTTAAAGGCAAAGTATTTGTTTTGTGAATTGCCTTTTCTTGTCTTTGATCTGTTCCTATCTCTTGGTTTTAGAGAGACTTTTCTTTTTTAATAAGTCTTAGATATTAAATCTTATGGTTCTTATACAATTTATAAATATTTTCTCTGTCCATCTCATATTTTTTAGATACAAACACACATTATAGATACATACATACATACATACATATATACATACATACATGCCTGGCATTTAATATTTTCTCTTTTGATTTTTAGAAGTTTTCCCCAACTACAAAATAAAAATTATGCTTTGTAATGAATTGTCTCCAAAATTTCTACTACTAACCCTTTTCCCCACTGATTTGAAATATCCTTTCTATCCTATGTTTAAGACCTTAAATGTGAATATTTTATTGTCTTGGTACTTTATTTTATTGGTACTCAGTTTATTCTTCTGCTAGGAAACTATGTTTTAAAATACCTATAAATTACATAATCCCTGAATATCTATACTCTAATATTCTTATCAACATTTGTTTTGCTGTTCTCAATACTTTAATCATTCCTAACCAATGCGCCAACTTGTTCTCCCTAATCCTGAGAAATGAAATCAAACTTAATAACAGCAACAATATAGACCTATTATGTAATTCTGATTAGAACTGCTTTAAATTTACAGATTAATGTAAACAGACTAGAATTTTTACATTATCATAGAGATGGTATACAGTTTAAAAAAATTGTATTCCTCTTGGTTTTGCTTATTTTGGACCCAATGCATTCCTAAGATCTGATAACTTTTGTTGCTATAACAAATAGCATCCTTCTGAGACCATTCCCTAGCTTACTATAGTCAATAAAAAATAAAGCTACTGTTTTGTGCATAATCCTATATTTAGCTACTTGCCTGACTGTTCTTAAGCATTACATTTTTATATTAATTACTGAAATTCTTAAGTATTTATAATATTTGGTTTCCAATTAAAAATTTTGTCTTTGCTGGGTATGGTGATATACACCTGTAATCCCAGTACTGGAAGGCAGAAGCAAGGAAATCTCTAAATTGAAGGTCACCCTGACCTACATAGCTAGTCCTTTGCCAGCCAGGGCTGCATAGTATGACCTTGTCTCAAAAGAAAAACAACCCTTAAGTGTGTAATTAGATGGACAAAATAAAAATACACTGTGTTCATGTATGACATCACAAAATTAAAAATGAACCAAGTCTAAGGTGAACAGGTAGCAGTAGGCCACTGCTGATTACTATATAATGTCTATTTCCCAACATGAAAAGAGAGAGATAACATGGGTTTTGATGTCTGATTGCCTCCTTTTAAAGCATTAAACAAAGCAACCAAAGAAAATCAACACCAACCAAAATAATTGCTAGTTTTCAATTTTTGAGCTTGGATCTATGCTAATACCATCATTTAAGATAATTTAAATTTAGGTTCTCAAATACTGAAAAAAATAGTCAAGCATAGGTGAAGGCTTCATATCCTTTTTAGTGTGTGAAAACAAAATTCTCAAGCAATAAAACAAGGTGGTTTGGTTGGTTTGCTAAGTCTAGTTCAGTCCCTAATATTAACATATATTTGCATGGCCTGTTTGGCTCCTGTTAGCTCGGATTTTCCATCCTTACAGAATGTGTGGCAATGAGTAAGATGTCTTCTATATAGCTTTTCATTTGTTTACCTATAAAGTATAATTGAAAATAAAAAAGTATATAGTTATATGATGTATACTGTGAAATGATTTAAATGTAGTAATTAATCATCAACTAATTTACAGTTACCTGTGTACATGTGTGCATACATGTATGTGGGGGTTGAGAATATATAAAATCTCAACAGTTTCCAAGTAATTAATACATTACGATTCATTATAATCACCATGCTATACAATAGATCTCTAGAACTTATTTATCCAATTAAAACTTTAGACAAACTTTAAGTAATCTTTCTTCATTTAAGGAAATTTCCACATTAAATTGTTTGTTACAGGCAACATGGGAGTCAGAGCTCAGTTTTCCAGCCTCATGAGCAGTTAGAAATATGCAGGTGACTCACATTCTACGAATCAAGAAGCTTACAAAATATTTGTCTCTGACGAGAGTAACACAAGAAACCAGCTCAGGCAAGCCACACTTAGTATCAGAAGGGGCCGATTGGCCAGACTGACAAAAGGACTCAAGGTAGTGAAAAAATGGCAAGCCAGACTGACAAAAGGACTCAAGGTAGTGAAAATAGCGTGATAAAACTCCACTCTTGGCAGAAATACAAAGTGTAGCAATGACTTGTGGTTGTTGTCATTAGTAACAGAGATCATTTTCTCATCAGACAAGTTCTACAGCTTGGTGCTGGGCACTGTTCCTAAAATTTACTTGCAAGCTTATTTTTCCAGCCCTTCCAAAGATATTGTGAACTATCCAGGATATTTTTAATAAATTCTTTTTCTGCTTAACTGACCAAAGACAAGTAGTTTATAAAACTAAGCCCTTCGCAATACAAACAATACCATAAAACAGAATTCAATTTTAAAAAAACCTTAACACACTTTATAGTTAATGTTTTAAGGAAGATTTGAAATGTCAGTTTCAAAAATTCATTTGCAGGTTCCTATCTCAAAAAATATGCTATAAATAATGGACAAACTACCTGATCCAAACTAGCTCATATTTACATGCACAGACTAGTGGCTTACTTAAAAGGTATCAGTTCACAATAAAAACCAGTAGTAGTCGGGCAGTGGTGGTGCACGCCTTTAATCCCAGCACTTGGAGGCAGAGGCAGGCGGATTTCTGAGTTTGAGGCCAGCCTGGTCTACAGAGTGAGTTCCAGGACAGCCAGGGCTACACAGAGAAACCCTGTCTCAAAACCCAAAACCAAAACCAAAACCCAAACCCAAACCCAAACCCAAACCCAAACCCAAACCCAAACCCAAACCAAAACCAAAACCAAAAACCAATAGTAAGTAGATGTGCACAGGGGTACATGCCTGTAATCTTTTTTTTCCCATTTTTTATTAGGTATTTAGCTCATTTACATTTCCAATGCTATACCAAAAGTCCCCCATACCCACCTACCCCCAATCCCCTACCCACCCACTCCCCCTTTTTGGCCCTGGCGTTCCCCTGTACTGGGGCATATAAAGTTTGCGTGTCCAATGGGCCTCTCTTTCCAGTGATGGCCGACTAGGCCATCTTTTGATACATATGCAGCTAGAGTCAAGAGCTCCGGGGTACTGGTTAGTTCATAATGTTGTTCCGCCTATAGGGTTGCAGATGCCTGTAATCTTTAAACTTGGTGGGTGAGGGGCATGAGGCAGAAAGATCATGAAGCCCAGGCTAAGCTGAGCTCTATAGAAAGGCCATATCTCAAAAGAGGAAAAAGAAATAGCTCAGGGGATCTGAATGCTTGCTGTACATTCATGAGGATCTGAGGTTAAATTCCCAGTGCCCATAAAAATCCAGATATTGTTGCTCCCATGCCTATAATTCCAGGGCTGTGGAGGATTCCTCTGGGAATCCTGGGACTTACTGTCCTATACCCTAGTAGCTACAGCTTCATTGAAAGACATTCTCTCTCAAAAAAGAAAAGGAAAGTGGTAGAGGATGGCATCCAGTGTCTTCTTCTGGTCTTTTCACACACATGTACATGCATACACACACACACACACACACACACACACACACACACACACACACACAGGTACACATGTACCACACACACTATTTAACTATAACACACACATACAGGAACCCCCAAAAGCAATGAGACAAACCAAGACTTATGTAATTAAACTAGTTCAAATAAAGATAGAGCAAAAGCACAGAAAGAGAGAGACAACTGTCTCAGAAAAGCAAGATGAAATCATTACAATGTTCAAAGTACATTCACATTCTATTTCGTTGAAGTAAAAAATCACTAAAGAGTAGGTGATAATAATGTTTCCAGCCTATATCCACAAATGATGTTCATTATTTTCTCCTTTTTTAGTATTTTTAAACAATTTTATTAGATATTTTCTACATTTATATTTCAAATGCTATTCCAAAAGTTCCCTATACACTCCCCCCCACCCTGCTCCCCAACCTACCTACCCCTGCTTCCTGTCCCTGGCATTCCCCTGTACCGGGGCATATAATCTTTGCAAGACTAAGGGCCCCTCCTCCCAATGATGGCCGACTAGGCCATCTTCTGCTCCATGCGCAGCTAGAGACATAAGCTCTGGGGGTACTGTTTAATTCATATTGTTGTTCCTCCTATAGGGTTGCAGACCCCTTCAGCTCTTTGGGTACTTTCTCTAGCTCCTCCATTGGGGGCCCTGTGTTCCATCCAATAGCTGACTGTGAGCATCCACTTCTATATTTGCCAGGCACTGGCATAGCCTCTATCTTCATGGGCTCAAGACTTTTTAAGGCTTCCATTTCAACCTCACATAAGAATGTTTTAAATGAAACCACCATGAGGAAAAGGGTGGTTTACTGAAATACTGAATACATTATACAGTTTGTAGATTACGGCCATTACCATGAGACCAGCTATTTACTGTGTTGAGTACCCACCATGCAATAGTCTGTGCTACAATAAAAACTTTGCAAACAATAACAAATCTGTCACTAATCACAACAGTTCTATGTAGTAGGCATTGTTATACATATTCCATAGATGAAAAATTGTTCAGTAATGTACCCAAGGCCATCAGGCTTGTAAATAAAAGGTTTAGATCTGGGTCTGCCAACTCCCAAATCAGCAGTCTGGTCTATTTATAGCATAAAACCTCTCTTAAGATAAATTTCACTTTTATAAGTGAGAACATTTACTCAAGGCTCTAAATCTTAGAAGGGATTTATCATACAATGTTTGCAAAAGAAATATTGGCCTTCCAATTAACAATAGGAGTCCCAAGAAAAGCTGTGTAATAATTTATTATGCTCCCTAAAGAAATCTTGGAAAGACATAGGTGGGAACTAGCATGGATTCTGTACTCTGAGAGCTTTATACCTGAGTAGTGAGATAACAGTAGCATGCACAGTATCAAAAATACATACAGCTACAAAGTTTCAGGTGCCGTCCCTGGTGGCTAGCATAAGACTCAGAGAGGTGGTCAGGAGACATGAGCCTTATGTATCTTCCCTGGTATAGAGTTCTCAATATTACTACCATCTGTGCTGGGAGTCTTGATGCCACTATAGAAAGGTTCACTGTACCTGTGTTCCCAATTACATGAAGTCCTATGCCTGTGAAACCTACACCTGGTCCTGCTTCCTGCTGATATCAGCTCTCTGTCTGAGAAAGGCCCTCTGCACTCTCTCTGATAACAATCAGTAGCTCTTAGAGGTGAAACCCTCAGAGAATAAAAGATCACGGAGAAACAGGTCCAGGATAGAAACAGAATAAGTAATTTCTACAG
This sequence comes from Mus musculus, assembly GCF_000001635.26. NCBI lineage: Eukaryota > Metazoa > Chordata > Mammalia > Rodentia > Muridae > Mus > Mus musculus. The sequence continues at coordinate 17,194,627 of NC_000086.7, forward strand.
GGTAAAACAGAAATGACCACTGCTTGAAGAAGAAAGAAAAGAAGGAACCATAAGGCTGGAGAGAGTGCTCAGCTATGAATGAGCATTGAGAATTCTTGTACAGGTCCCAGGTTCAGTTCTCAGAACCTACATGGCACCTAAACATTACCTGTAACTATGGTTCTAAGGGGTTATATACCTTTTTCTGACCTCCTGGGGCACCAAATTCACATAAATACATGCACACAGTTACATTCAGGCATACACATGAAATAAACTAAATCTAAAAAAAAAAAAAAAAAAAAAAAAAAAAAAAAAAAACTTTAAAAAAAAGATCGCTACTGCCTATGACTTTCTGACCTGTTCTCATATTCCATCACATCTATATTGATGGAGGCCTCCAACTGAGTCTACAACCATCCAGGGAGCAGGGTGTAGTTTCTTATCTCCTGATCCCAAGGTTTTCTTGGGAAGAAGATAGGGAGCCTGAACAATACAAGAGGTATGAGTCCTAAGGTCTCAGGTACATAGCAGGTAGCAAATAGGCCTCTATTCTAGAGTACTGGGGCCACAGAAGCAAAGCCTAGAAGCCTCTATTGTGTTCTATCATTTCCATGCATTAACCAGAGATGGGAATGTTTGACAAGTTCATTGTAAACCTACAATGTAAGAGTTTAAGAATGTCAGAGTACAGAAAGCACCTAAGAGACCAAAGTATGGATGTAAGAGGAGGTACAAGGAGGTTGCTTTTCTGGTGAAGACAAGGCCTAGCTTTTCCTGTCTTCAATAAGCTAGAGACAGATTGCCCTTCCATGTTGCAAAGGAATCAGTTATTCATTTGTCTTCTGCAAGCTTTAAACTTAACGTTGCTAGAGAAATTGAATCATTCATTAAATTATTCAGTAAACATCTATTGTACTTGACAGAACGATGGAGGAAGAAAAGTAAGCAACAGGAAACTCCCAATGCAAAGTCAATTTATAATATTTCAGCATACCTATTAGCCCACAGTAACTGCTCAATAAATCGAGTCTTCTAGAAAATTATGCTAACAAGTTAGAAATAAAGAGGTAGCAAGGAGACACTATTGCATATGCCAGAAAGATTTTGCTGAAAGGACCCTGACATCGCTCTCTCTTTTGAGACTATGCCAATGCCTGGCAAATACAGAAGTGGATGCTCACAGTCATCTACTGGATGGAACACAGGGCCCCCAATGAAGGAGCTAGGAAAAGTACCCAAGGAGCTAAAGGGGTCTGCAACCCTATAGGAGGAACAATATGAACTAACCAGTAACCCCCAGAGCTGTGTCTCTAATTGCATATGTAGCAGAAGATGGCCTAGTCGGCCATCAATGGAGGAGAGGCCCTTGGTTTTACGAAGATCATATGCCCCAGTACAGGGGAATGCCAGGGCCAGGATGTGGGAGTAGGTGGGTTGGGGAGCAGGGTGGGGGGAGGGTATAGGGGGCCTTGGGGATAACATTTGAAATGTAAATGAAGAAAATATCTAATTAAAAAATGCCTTAATTAAAAAAAAAAGGTAAGCAAGGAACAGACTGTGACCAAACTCAAATAATACAACTGCATAAGATTTGTCTTAGAGACAATAGGAAGTTAATATAGGCTTTAGAAAAAGGAAAAAAAAAACCTAGTCAGATTTTAAGAGGATCACTTGGGGAAAACTTTGGAGGATGAAAATTTTAAATGAAGACCACTTACCCTGTTCTCTAAAATTCATGACAGTGACTGAAAGCTTAACAGCAAAAATGAGATTTCAGATGGAAAGAAGGGATCTTTTCTAGAGGAGTGAAGAGTACAATTCCAAAGATGAGGGAAAGACACAAGGCAGATCTCTCGCCTGGTCCTACAACATATATGACCTTTACCAGAATATAGTCCTCAAGTGCAATTCAATGGGAGAAGAAAACAAGATCAAAGAGTTGTAGAGATGGCTGAATGGTCAAGATTGCACACTGCTCTTGTAGAAGACCTGAGTTCAGTTCCCAGTACCCACAGACTAGCCTACAATGACACTTAACTATAGTTTTAGAGGACCATATGCCCTCTTCTGGCTTTTATAGGCACCTGCATGCATGTGGTACACATAAACTCACACACAGAGACACACACACACATGAATGAATGAATGAATGAATGAATGAAACTTAAAATATAAAATGATGTCATTTTAAGAAAGGTTATTCGGGATGCCTTAGGAACATCCAATAGGGAAAGAGTTCAAAGACACTCTTATTTCCAGGTCTCTATACTTCAAGAGAGCAATAAACTTGAGGAATGAATACAAAGATTTCAACTGAAACACCTCTTTGTCAGAAACAGAGTAGTCACGGCTAGGTCAAAGGCACTCACTTAACTAACATTTATGAATTCCTTCTATTTGCTCAGCACTATGACAAATATTATGGCTAAAGTTAAAGGCAAGAAAGCAAATGTCACTTTCTCCATGAGATTAACTAAAAGAGAGAAGATCCAGAATATATACACACAAATATATACATACAAGAAAAATATTAGCTAGGAAAATCATAGAGCAAATGGCATTCCTTTGTCTTTGCCCAGCCTAGGATGTGAGAAGCAAAAGAAGAGACTGAAGAAGTGCGGAGACATATACTTGCAAACCAAGTACAGAAGGAAAGTTCGGATCCCAGGAACTCAGTGTCAAACCTGAAGATGTAACATGGACTAGAACATCTTGACTACTATTCTATACTCTAATTTGGAATCTGCTTTGGTTTGGATGCCATTTTTTCCATGTTGAAAGTTTGATTATTTTCCAAGTGTAGTGACATAAGAGATATTAAGAATCTTTAAAAGATAAGGCTTGAAAGCAGGTGGTTAAATCACTAAGGGCACTGCCTGAGGAAGAGATAAATAGGGTTCTCAAGGATTTCTCATGATCTCTTTTAGGGGGGTTGTTTCTTAAATGAAGACTAACTTCCCCACTGTCTTACATGCATTCACACCACAATGCCCTCTGCCATATCAAGGTCTTTGATACTTTGAACCTCTGAAACTGGGAGCTAAATAAATCTCTTTTCTTCATATATTATTCAGCATTGGGCATCGGGTTGTAGCAATAGAAAAATTTCTAATATAGATCATGCAGTAAAACCCCCAAATTAGAGCATCTAGGAACAATCCAAGTGGCCCATTTCAGTAAATATCTGTGTCTGTATCCAGCTTAGCACTAGAAGCACAGAGATTCTGTAGTGTATAAGATCATCAAGGTACTTTCCCTCAAAAAGTTCACATTTCTATTAGAAAAAAAAATACACCCAAGTGTACACACACACACACACACACACACATCATCATCATCATCATCATCATCATCATCATCCCTCCATGTAAACAAGTCTCTTAGTAAAACAATTACAAATCCTGTTATATGCTGTGAAGAAATAAAAACAAAGGTCTAAGAATAACAGTGGGAATTTTCTTAGGATTGTCAGGCAGAAACAAATACTCTGGTAACAAAGAGTCCTAAAATTTTCCCTAAAAAAGATAGTGGTAAGGACCTTCCAGGCAGAGAGAACTGTGTGCAAAGGCTTGGTAACAGAGAAGAGCTTTATGTGTTTGAAAAACTGAAAGCCAACCAATGGGGACAAAAGACAGGGCTAAAGAAAAAGTTGATAGCATGGAAATATAAACAGACTCATCACTCAAGGCCCAGTCAGGGCAAGCCACTGGAGGGGTTTTTCAGGCCAGTGGTAACCTGAGCTATGAAACTCGTGGGATGATGAGGTTGTTTTTGTTTGTTTGTTTATTTACCTGTTTTTTCTGTAAGCCCACAATGCCCAATGTCTATTCTTCCAATCATACAGTGTGGTATGCCTTCATCATATACACAATAAAAGTGAGGTTTCCTTTTGCAGACCAAACTTTTTTCCTTGGAGATTCATCCTGGCCATGTACTTCCCTAAAGGCCCCATGAACTCACAAAAATATTTCCAATAGTCTCTGTGAAAGTACTGGGAGAACTGATGCTTTTTGAAAAGGACACAAAGTAATAAAGCAAAACCACTCCCTCACTTCTGATGGAAATTTCTTGTTTTCTCCTCCAGTGCTTCCCATTAGTTCACAGTCTGAGTAATTACCTTTGTTATTTATTCTGTTTCCATTTCTATCTATTCTAGAACACCACGAACATGTGTATATAATTATGCATAATAACAAAGAACTATAAATTCTTATTGATCCCAGAACTTGGGTAATTCTAAACAATAAAAATATGTCCTCTGCCAGCTCCTCTCAAAAGAACATGTTGAAGCCCCCAAAGAGCTCTATTACAACGACAAATGAACTCCTGGAAAACGCGAGGCTCCAGGCTACCATGTAATGATGCAACAGGCGACTTTAAACATACATTTGGAAAGTCCTCATTGCCACAACCATCTGGGCTTCTCTCCTCATTTTCCAGTCTACATCTTGACTGCATCAAGACCAATATACTACATACCTTTTAGCTAGTATTCTTTACAGTAGCCAGAACTCTCAGCATAAAAAGAAAGTCCTGAAAGCAGTGCAGTTATGATGCAGAAAGAGCAAAGGAAAACATCTGGCTCATTCATCCCCAAATGGGTGGTTGAGCTGCCTTTAGAAGACATTCCAATTGCAAAGGAAGATGAGCTTTGGAGAAATCCTCTTAGAAGCCTAAGCTTGGTGTTTTTATCAGTAGTTTTTGTTTGGGGCACCTTGTTTCTTGCAATGCTGAGGCTTCTGGCATCAACATGGAGTGGACCACACACACCATCTGCAGCCGTCTTGACACATTTTGTTTAGTTGGTTTTGTTACATCTTACATTATGCAGAACTATTTTTGTATAAATTGTTTAAAAATTATTTATGGGAGATTTGAATGCATACCAGTGGGTTATTTTTGCTTTTTTTCCATTAATTTATTTATTCACTTTACATCCCAATAGAAGCCCTCCTCCTCTCCTCCCAATCCCACCCTCACAACCCTCTCCCCCATTCCTACCTCCCCTTCTCCTCTGAGAAGGGAAGGCACCCCATGGGTACCCATACCAGTGTTTTTATTATTTAGATTGCCAACTGTCCTTCAGGTAGGAGAGTTAACCTGTACTATGTCAACATAAAAAGCCCATCTCCAGATGTGCCCAGGTGTGACAGGGGGCTATGACCTTTCACTTAAAAAGCATGTTTAACTGGATGCTGAGAGCCTGCCGTGTATGTCAAGAAGCTACACAAGCATGTTGTGGATATGTTTAAAGTACAGTCCAGGTAAAACACTTTGCCAAGTTTCAATAGACTTCACCTCCCCCTCAGACTTTTATAATACAGACTTGAGCCTTTACACTCCAAGCATGAGCTCTTGTACTCTACTTACATAGGACTAATTTATACCAAGAATCAGGTAGAATAAATGTGCCCACACCCTTTCCTTTGTCCTCCTCCTCTCAAGTGTTCAATTCTCACTTTAGTTGGTAAGTTCTGCATCCCTTGTTGTTTGGTGGTGTTTGCTAACCTTTCCCTGATGCAGTTTGACCTTTGTTGGATTTATATAAACAACTGTACAAAAAAATCTAAAAAATAAATAAAAATAAAAAGAAAGTCCTCCATCTATGTTTAAATTTACATTCTCCCAAATGCTCCATTCACTTAGCTTTCAAGCAGACATCAATTGTACTAGACCCTGAAAATGAATTTCTCCCCTGTATTTCTGCTATTTGGGAATTTGCCAAGGTCAGCTACTGGGAAGTCCCAGAATTTGATTTTACCTTTGAGAAAACATTGCTCATGATTTCATCTGCTAGTTCTCACTACTATTGTATATAACATGACCAGAAACTAGAGACATTCAGACAAATCCATTGATGCCTCCTGCCTATCTTTTGTCTTTCAGAATGCAGATGCATGTGAACATACAGAGACACTGAAGGATGCATATGGCCTTTTCTCTGATGATTAGGAACTGACTTTAGTCTCTATTCCCACCCCAAAACATCTTATATGCAATTCCATAAAACCTTGGAACTATACCACCAATCAAAGAAAACGCATGGTGAAACATGTGGCTCTAGCTATATATGTAGCAGAGGATGGCCTAGTCAGTCATCAATGGGAGAAGAGGCCCTTAGTTCTTTGAAAGTTCTATGCCCCAGTATAGGGGAATGCATGGACCAGGATGAGGAGTGGGTTGGTTGGGGAGCAGGGGGAGGAGGGATGGGATAGGGGACTTTTTGGAGGGGAATCTAGGAAAAGGGATAACATTTGAAATGTAAAGGAAGAAAATATCTAATTAAAAAAACTTACGAGGATATTACAGCCAAACCCTGGGTACAAAGCCATGCAAAGGCAAAGAAATTCCAATTCCTAACAGAAAAGTATTTAGCCAAATGACTAGGAAGCACTAGCACTCTTTGGACAGAGTACAGCTAGCAGAACATGGCTTACCTGAATGTATTGTAAGGTACCACCTTCGTGTGATTATAGTCAGCAGCCGCAAATACTTGTGTGATCTCTCTTGATTTTGATTTTTCCTGCTTCAGTTTTTGTATGGCAAGTTCAAAGTTGCTATATGGAAACTTGAAAGAGTAAAAACAAGACCTATGCATGAAACTTCAAGAAGCTGCCACCATCACCGCCGCCGCCACCACCATAGTCATCATCCTTACTATTAGTTCTTTGGGAACTAGTAGTTTGATCACATTCACCTCTTCTTCAACTCTTCATAGGTCCCCCCACCTTCTCTACTCACCCAACTGTGTTCATTTTCTTGCTGTTAACCCAAGACCAATTGGTGTTACTCAAGTATTTTTGGATGTGTGGCCTTCCACTGGAGTGTGGTTGCTCTGAAAGCAAATTGACACTTCTTCCCCTAGCAGCTAACAACTGTCCATAGCTCCAGGACTAGTGGAGACATTTCATATACACCTCCACTTTCCATGCTGAGATTTGACCTGCCTTGGGCTTTCACAGGTCACAGATTGTATGCATGCTGTCACAACCATTGTGAGCTCATGTGTGCAGCTGCCCTGTTGTGCCCAGTAGACACTGGCTCCCCTTCATCCACTGCCTCTGGCTCATACAATGTTTCTGTACCCTGATTCCACAATGATCCCTGAGCCTTGAGGAAGGAATATGGTATAATGTTCCATTCAGGGCTGAACATTTTGCAGATTTTTATTCCTTGTACCTCAGTTAGTTAATGGAGACCAGCAAGACAACATTATGAACCCAAAGGAAGCTGTACATGTCTTTACCTAGAAACTAAATCTTTAGGACAAGGACTGACATTAATCCAGGTTCTAGATCTCAAACAATGTATTTTAAGGGAGAGCAGGTAACCAATCTTACTAACCAATCTTCTTATAACTTTTATAAATACACTTCGTATAACTTTCAGAAATAGTCCAGATATTTTCACACACGCTGATATAAACAATACAGATATAAAGTTAGCTAAATGTACACATATTTTCTCTAGATCATTAGGATATACCTGCTTGGAATTGCTGGCCACCAGGCAGAGTACTGTTCATAGCAAAGCTGGGTGTCAACATTCCACACAGACAGTGTAGTCTACATTTATTTGTTGTCTGGGCACCCACTGTTTCTCTCACCTTCTTTATGATTACCTTTTTAACTTAGAAAGAATATTTCTTATTCAATCCAGTAAAGATTAATGTTGTAAGTAATTACAGCCAAGAGATCAAAAGTTAGAAGATGAAAGTTTAGATTAAAAACACTGATGAGACTTTGGTATAAAGTTCCCTCTCTTCTACCATCAAATGATCCAGTTGGTTTGGCACCTATTGAGGCCCCCACTTCTCCTTTTTTGCATTTCTTTTCATCTATTTCCATGATGGGATCTATTAGCTCTTTTGAAAAGACTACTCAGACTGGTAATAAAGAGTGCATTAATTTTTATCTTCTAACAAAGACCTTGATAAAAGTATTTTTTAATGATGCAATTTTTGCTTGAGATGCTGATACCAGGTAATGTCTTACCCACTTTATCATACTGAAAGAATAAAAGCACTTTATACCTTTAAAGTATATATTGTGTTTTGGCTGGATATATAACTGAAAGGAATAGTACTTGTCTAACATGGTTAAAGTCAATCCCTAGTAATAGAAACAAAACAAAGCAAAAGACACATGCATGGTTTAATATACACAAAGAATCCTCAATTTACAGTGAGTTATGTGTTAATAAACTTATGTGTTATGTGCTAATAAGGTGAAAATCTCTGAAGGTGAAAATGTACAAATTGTAACTAACTTACAGAATATCCCAAGCTTAGCAATACTGCACACTATAAAGCATGGGTTATTTCTCTTCATAATCACAAGCCTGAATGAGAGCTGCAGCTCACTGCCCATGCCCAGTATCATGTAAGAAGATTGGACTATATAGTACTTACTAACTGAAAGGGGATCAAAACTCAGGACTTCAGTTTCTATCAGAAAGCATATCACTTTTGCATCACAGTGAAGTCAAAAATCCTAGGCTAAGCAATTCTAAGAATTGTATGTTTTATGTTAAGGTTCTGTTCAGAATCAGAACCTTGATTTATAACAGCTACAATGACTAACCTATCATGGGCCCTATAGAACTCAGTCACTCACACAAATTATCACATATAACCTCCACAGTAACATTATCAAAGGATCACTGTTGTTACTCTTATTTTAAAGGCAAGCAGACTAAAGTTCAGAGATGATACATAACTAAACCCTGTCATGTATTAGGGTGGAGCTCAGTTTCCAACCCAGGCCTGGTGGTCTCTGGAAATCTAACTGCTTAATCACTGTATTTCTTGTTTGAGTCCAAAGCCATCATATATTATAGGTTTGCAGTATTAGAATAACCCAGATTTCTAAAACAATAAACAAATAGGTAGTATAGATACTCTGGAAGATGCTGAATCCAACAGTGACATGGAGAAGAGCACTGAACCACCAGCCTTCGACTGTCAACTTCTGCATGACTCTGAACTTCTCTGAGAAGTAGGCTGTTCAGGGAACCATATCGGTCTGGCTCAGATTTTCTCTAGACTGTGCTAACTACTTAAAGTTTTCCCTAGCTTGCCCTCCTTCCTTGTCTTCTCATTTCACATGGATCAGACCTGACCTGCACTGCACTCAGTAGGTATCAGCCATTCCTGGTGTTTTCATGATCCTTCTCCTTTCATCCCACAGAGCTCGCTCCCCTAATTGTGGCTTTAACTCTGTTTTGACACCTAGCAAATCAACCTTGTGCATTTTCTTTATAAATGAGATAAGTGTGTACTATGTGTGTATAAATAGTACATAATTATCTAATGAACCTTAAAATAAAAAAATCCTAAATTACAAAGCAATAGTTTCCAAGTGCATAGAATTTATTAAGTCTACATTTAAAAACTGAGATTTTTTTTACACATGGTCTTTTTGTTGAACAACATATATATAACTTTTCCATTATAGTGCTTTAAGTTATAAAAACAAAAAGAAAACAAACAAAACAAACAAACAAACAAAGCAAAAACCTGGCCAGTAACTTCAATACCCAAAAGAGAGGGGCCAAAGGACAATGAATTCAAAGCCACCCTGGGCTATCTTGATATATATGTCTCAAAAAAATTAAAAATACAGCACAACAACAAGAAGACACTTCTTTGAGCTCAGTGTGGCAAATTTGTCCTAAGATTCTAATTTATGTCTCAGGTTAAAGTGACCAGCAACCTCAGCAACTCGGTTCCCTTGGGGTTTTGTCTCTTCGAGTCAAAGACTCCTTTGCTGCCCTATGCCAATTAACTGGGATGTCACCGTGCATGCCACCAGATTTTCTTCCTTTCTTATAGTTACTGCATTGCCTTCTAAAAACATTGTTGATGTCAGCAAAAAATCCAGAAAACTTGATTCAGCCCTGGGCCTGCCTCCCACTGGTGTCTGGAATCTGTGATGCTAGGCAGTGGAGAGCTAAGCAGGTAAACAGAGCAGACAAAAACTGGGCCTATGTGATGGGACCTGTGGCCAAGTCGCACAGATCCATTATTCATGCCCACATATGTGAATATGCAATGTAAGCCAGTGGCAAGATACAGAAGATGCTCTAGAGAAAGGAAAACAAACACTGCAAAGGGCAGAGAGGCAAGAATTACACAAAGTCTAACCTTGTCTGTGTTATTCTCCATGTAGTTTAAGGTGTACTCATCAGCATTAAGCAGAATAAACAGGTAGCCATTAATATTCACTGTGGCTCCAATATAGAGCTCTTCAGCCTTGATGTATTCTGAAAATTCACTTTTAAAAACTTCTTGTCCAGGCTTTTTCACACGACTTCTTTTTAAGAACATTCCACCAGCATTCCCTAAAGAAACAGAATAAAAGCCCATGAATTGCTTTATTCTTAAAAGAAGCACAACTTGCCTTTAGTTATATTCTCTTCCAACACAGACTGTACAAATTATCTGTAAAGCCATGTTGTGCATTGTGAGAAGGAAGAATGGGGCAATGGGCAAAGAGACAGCATTTTTTTCTTGGGTAACTCTTAAACACCACTGGAGAAAATGTAGATTAGTGTAGTTGCAATAGAAATCATAGCACACTTCCTCAAAAATCAAAAATAGAACTTGCATATATCATCTAGCCATATAACATGCCTGGGTACAGTTCTAAAAGGTTCAAAGTCAGCTTACTACAAATATAGCTGTACATCTCTGTGTGTCACAATGACCAAGTTATGAAATCAGCTGCAAGTATTCACCAATGGATAAATGGATTATGAAAAATATGGCACATAAATACACTGGAGTTTTACTCTGCCATAAAGAATGAAATCCTGTCATTTGCAGGAACTGGGGATCATTATGTGAAGCCTAATAAACTACACTCTAAGTTTAATTTAGGAGGAAAGGACATGAGATTAAAGAGAGAAGTCATAAGAGAAGATAACAGAGAAAATGAGTATTATCTAAACATATTATGTACATATATGAAAATCAACCCATTACTTTGTATGCTTTGTATGAGAAGGATTTCCTGGGTGAGTGTGCTAAAGAATAAACTAATATGCTACTCCAGGCTTTTCTTTCCTCTATTTCTCCTTAATCCAGAAAATATTTAGCAGCCAGATGTGGTAGGACACATGTACAATTCTAAAACATGAGAGGCTGAAGCAGAAAGATAATGAGTTTTAGTCCCTGCCTGAGCTATGCAGTAAGACTAGAAGAAAGGGACAAAGGGAGAGGAAGTTGGTGGGAGGAATGGAAAAAAAGAGAGAGGGAGAGGAAGGGAGGGAGAGACAGAGATAGGTAGACAGACACATAGAGAGAGAAACAGACACACATAGTTATGTGGGAGAGAGTTAGAGACAGAGACTGCAGTCTGATGGTTCACTGGACTTCTTCTGGTTCCCTCCACATGTTTGTTTTGTTTCATTTATTGTGTAAATAAATCTTTTCTACATAAACTCTGTCTCCAAATTTTCCTCTTTTTGGATGACCTTACTAACATGAAACTTCAGGATAATATTAAGTCCTCAGTGGTGGTCACTATTTTGTAAGTCTATTTTACACATAGTGCAATTTGCTTGGCCCCATCGATACTTTCTAAATGTACAGAATTGATATTTGTTGACCATTCAGAGGTTAGCCTATGTTCGTCCTCATTCAGTTTCCTATTTTAAGATTTTTCTATTAGTCAAATCCCATTGGGGCCTGACTTAGTTGTACAAATTATGTATTACTTGTTGGCATGTTAACTGGGTAATGGCAGCTTTAGTATACGACCTGCTTGTTACATTTTCAGACTCTTGCATGCTATTTTTTTTAACTTGTTGGTTTCTTAAACTTGCCTTGATCAGGACATTCACAACATGTAAACTGGCAAAGAGTACAAACCAACGTTTTTTCATTTTTTTCCCTCTAAAGAGCCAGTTGAGCTGGTTTTTCTTGTGTGTCTTCAGGACAGATAAAAGTTGTAAACATGTTGAAATAAAGAGCAGAGCCTTACATTTCCATAATTTGTAAGTCAATGGCTGTCCTCAGCAAGAGCCATGGGATCAACACACTGGAGAACATTCCACAGGACTGGGGTCAAGACATTTGGCAATAGCCATAAAAGACACAAGTACCACAGAAGATGGATTCTGAAGATTAAATCTGTATATCTTGTATTCCTTTCTTAATGTTTTTTGGTTTTGTTTTGTTTTTTTGGGGGGAGGGGCGTGTTGAGACAGGGTTTCTCTGTATAGCCCTGGCTGTCCTGGAACTCACTTTTGTAGACTAGGCTAGCCTCGAACTCAGAAATCCGCCTGCCTCTACCTCCCAAGTGCTGGGATTAAAGCCATGCGCCACCACTGCCCAGCTCAGGCAAAGATTTTTTAATTAGGTATTTTCTTCATTTACATTTCAAATGCTATCCCAAAAATCCCCCACACCCTCCCCCCCACTTCCCTACCCACCCACTCCCAGTTGTTGGCCCTGGTGCTCCCCAGTACTGAGGCATATAAAGTTTGCAAGACCAAGGGGCCTCTCTTCACAATGATGGCCGACTAGGCCATCTTCTGCTATATATGCAGCTGGAGACAGGAGCTCTGGGGGTACTGGTTAGTTCATATTGTTCCACCTATAGAGTTGCAGATCCCTTTAGCTCCTTGGGTACTTTCTCAAGCTCCTCCATTGGGGGCCCTGTGTTCCATCCAATAGCTGACTGTGAGCATCCACTTCTGTGTTTTCAGGCAAAGATTTTATAAGCTGGACAATGGAACATTCTCTTGGTCCCTGGCTGTGAGAATGACTAGTGGCAGGCAAACCATGACTTTGAAGCCTGGAAGTTCTACAGAAGTGCCTCGGAAAAAGAAATGATAGTGGAAAAGGGGATTTCTTCTGGGTAGCCATCCACACAGTTTGTTTTTTTTTTTTAATCATTTTACATGTTTCAGTTCACCCTTAAGACATTTTTTAAGATGAAGGTTATTGATTAGAAAATTATCATCATAGATCTTCTAGGCTATCAAATAAGATTGTACTCCCTAAGTTTCAAAAGAAAAAGGCACCTAATTCTTCTGAGGAAATGTTGTGTAACGTAAGTGTCTTACCTGAATTATTCTCTATAGGCTCAAACACTGAAATTGTGTCATCACTGAGATAAAATGCAATGACAAAGATCCTGTCCACATCAGCGCATTTGTGTGTAATTAGTTTTCCAAAATATCGGAGTATATTGCTTATGTTTCCAAAGCTAAAAAGAAGAGATATGAGAGTTAGTGTTATACAAGTAAGCCTCTATTAATATATATTATTATGGTGTGCTCCACTATGTTCATAGCAGCCTTATTTATAATAGCTAGAAGCTGGAAATAACCCAGATGTCCCTCAACAGAGGAATGGATATAGAAAATGTGCTATATTTATACAATGGAGTACTACTCAGCTATTAAAAACAATGAATTCATGAAATTCTGAGGCAAATGGATGGAACTAGAAAATATCATCCTGAGTGAGGCAACCCAATCAAAAATCAACACACATGGTATGTGCCAAGATACAATTCACAGACCACATGAAGCTCAAGAAGAAGGAAGAACAACGTATGAATACTTCGATCCTTCTTAGAAGGGGGAACAAAATACCCATGGAAAGAGATACAGAGACAAAGTGTGGAGCAGAGACTGAAGGAAAGGCCATCCAAAGACTGCCCCAACTGGGGTTCCATCCCATATACAACCACTAAACCCAGACACTATTGTGGATGCCAACAAGTGTTTACTGACAGAAGCCTGATATAGCTGTCTCCAGAGAGGCTCTGCCAGTGCCTGACAAATACAGAGGTGGATGTTCTCAGCCAACCATTGAACTGAGCATAGGGTCCCCAATGGAGGAGCTTGAGAAAGGACCCAAGGAGCTGAAGGGGTTTGCAGCCCCATAGGAGGGACAACAATATGAACCAACCAGTACCCCCAGAGCTCCCAGGGACTAAACCACCAACCAAAGAGTACACAAGGGGGTACCCATGGCTCCAGCCCCATATGTAGCAGAGGATGGCCTTGTTGGATATCAGTGAGAGGAGAGACCCTGGGTCCTGAGAAGGCTTGATGCCCCAGTGTAGGAGAATGCCAGGACAGGGAAGCGGGAGTGGGTGGCTTGGTGAGCAGGGGGAAGAGGAAGGTAGGTTTTTTTTTGGGGGGGGGGGAAGAGGAAAGAGAATAAAGTTTATGCTTTTCTAAACAGTTTAAATATCTTATTACCAAGGTTCTAAATATAAACATTGAAATATTTTTCTTAGTAGATTAAAATCTTTCCTCCTCTTTATAAGTCCAGGAAATACATTGAAAACCAGGCCTGGTGAACATGGCTTAATATCCCAGCATTGGAATGGAGAGAGAGGCAACTCTCTGAGACATATTGGCTAGCCAATCAAGTCTAATCCAATGAGAGGCCCTATCAAAAACAAAACAAAACAAAAAACAAACAAACAAACAAACAAAAACAAGCTATGTGACTCCTGGAGAATACCCAAGGTTGATCTCTGGCCTCCATGTGCACATGCACATACATGCACCTTCATAAATATGTAGACAACCAAAATATCACACAACACACAAAAGGGTCATAAACACCTGCTCAATGCAAGTGAATTAATCAGCTGTTCTCTGATCATGAAGCTGGTCAACAATCACAGTAATTCAGTCATGCAGACATATAAACATTTAGGATAATGACCTGAGCCAATCTAGACGACATGCTCTACTGGGTTTTAGGATACCTGTGTCAAGTTTAGAACTGTTCTGCCTTGTAGCTCATATATACTCCTCTCTATCATTCCATCTCTCCAGGATCATCCTTAACTCCTTTCAAGGAAAACATTAACATTTCCCCTTCATAAATATTATGAACACGCCTCCATTTTAATGCAGGTATTATTTGTATTCTATGTAGCCATTACATATCTAATGTTTTCCATGGGAAAATACTGTCTTATAACACTTTTTTTCACATTATAATGTATTACATTAAATGGTTGCAGAAAGTTATACTCATAAAGATTAGAGATATACTTAGAACTCTATGCATGATTAAGTGGTTAAAGATTGAATCAAAGCCGGGTGTGGTGGCGCACGCCTTTAATCCCAGCACTTGGGAGGCAGAGGCAGGTGGATTTCTGAGTTCAAGGCCAGCCTGGTCTACAAAGTGAGTTCCAGGACAGCCAGAGCCAGAGAAACCCTGTCTCGAAAAAACAAAACAAACAAACAAACAAAACAAAACAAAACAAAAAAAAAAGATTGAATCAAATAAAATTTAAAATTTTCTCAGGTAGCAATGGTATCACACACCTTTAGTCCCAGCACTGAGAGACTGGGTTCATAAGTCTGAAGTTAGCCTGGGCTACACAGTGAGACCCTATCTTAAAAATAAAAGAAATACTTTCCAAAGTTGGTTTTGAACAGTGAACTAACTCATTGTCTCTCAGTAGAAGCACAACTGCTTTTATCAGTCAGTAAAAGTCAGCCCTCCAACAAATAGTAATATAATCAAAACCCCACTACCCTTAAGTGTTCACTAAAATCAACCATGTCCTTTATCACTTCCCTGCTATACTCATCACTTGTAGATTCTCCTATTCTGAAAGCCAGTCTCGGTGTCCACACTGATATGAACTACAACAAAGATTTCTAATTTGCAGAGGCCTAAAGTGCCTCTTCATCCCTTTCTAAGATTGTACAGGAAGAAAGGCCAGAAAAGCACAGTGGCAAAGCACAGGGCAGCTTGAGGCCTTGGGCAAAACAGAACACAATAGTTTATACAGCTCATCTCAGAGTAGCCTGGGTAGACCAATAGTGTCCATATCCAAGGCTTCGGATCAACCTTACATAACAATTTGGGCCAGTTATACTGTATCAATCACCTTCCCTAAAAAACAGGTACAAAAAATTCAAGAGTCTCCTCTTATGAAATACTCATGTTACAGATGCCTAAAATATCAATATAAAATTGAATGAGATCTAATCTAAATCTAAATCAATACTATTCTAAATTTAACATCTTAGAACTTAAGTTTATAAGTGCATATATTTACTTAGAATATTTGAATATGCCATTCATTTTCCCCCTTAATGTTTGTATTCTGGAGATCTCATCAATTGGCAATATAAACCTACTTAATAAAATTGAGCCATTCATGAAGTTTAGCATACATAAAAGTCACCTGGAGAAACTTTTTACATATGCAGAATCCATAATATCGCTACCAGAGATATAGGCTCACAAGTGAGCTTATATATGCAGAAGACTGCAATATTAATATGCTACCAAGGGAGCCTGACAAGATGATCCTCAAGGAAATTGTAAGAACCTTCAAGTGTGTGTTCAAATATTTCCTTCATATAAACCAATTATCAAGTGCCTAAACCCTTCTGATCAGTCTCCACCCACATATCCCTTGCATCAACCATAATGCCACACCCAATTTAGCAACTATACAGTTAGCAACTATACAGTCTTATACTCTTGGCTGGATATCTTAAAATATGTTTATTCTCATTGTCCCATACAAAATTGTAAACTCTTAGATCTAGGATGCATTGGGCTTAATGTTTTCTACACATAGCCCAATGTTACCTATCTTTACTGCATTGAACTCTCCCCACTGTCCCTTTCCCTTTGTCTTCCCCATGTGGGAGATAGCGCCAAAGCTCTGAAATATGCCAGTAAATCATATCCCTAGCTCATTCCCATTACACTTATGTCTATTTCTATTAGTAAGAGATTACTTCACCTAAATCTCTCTAACAATCAACTCCACAACGCCCAATCCAATCCTTAGCCTTTCCCCCTGTATCTAATTTTATTAATTAGCAACTTCTTCCATGACACTCTTGATCACTTGGCTCACTGCATTATGTATTTTCTTAGGTTTAGGTGATTCCTATCTCCTTCTTTGCCTCATGTCATCATCCTTCCATGATTCCTTCTCTTTTCTCCAAACACTTGATTTGGGATGGCCCCAGGTTTATTCATGTAGTTCTTAACACCTACTCATCCTTGGTGATCCAGCACAGTATAAAAGCTTTAATCCAAGTTGGCATCATGAATTGAAATGCTAATTACATACTGATGACTTCAAAATTTACATCTCCAGCTCAGACCTGTCTACTGAACACCCTCAATACATACCCATTTTCATTTCATATCGAATTGGCATCTCAAGTTGTTCTAATGATGAACTTGTGTTCTTGCTCCCAAACCTATTTTAACTATAGTCCTGCCTGTCCAATGGCTGCATCTCTTCTCCACCCTTCCAATTATTCAGGTCCAAACCTTGAGATATCTGTAGCTCTTCACTTCTTTCACACTTCATATCTAATCTGTAAGGAAATCCTATTAGCTCTATATTTAAAATACTTGCAGAATCTGCCATTTCATTTCATCCCTGCCACAGTATCATCCAGCTATAATAACTTTTCTCTTAGACTAATGAAGCAATCTCATCGGTCGTCATACATAGACTACTGTCTTTGTACAGTCCATTCTTAACAGTTCATTGGAGAGATTCTTCCAATAAGACAGCCTGATCAAGTCATTTCTCTTGTCAAATCTCTCAATACTTCTATTCTTCAGAAAGGTCAACCAGAGCACTGACGAAAACTGCAACTAGAAATATCCATCATTTATATACGCCTAGATCCTTTGCAAGGAAAATGAAAGTTTTCCTTTTTTAATATGGTACTTTAAAAATCCCATATACTATTTAATGTACTCAAGTATTTTTACTTTCTTGCACATTTGCCTCAACTAGAATAAACTTTATGAGAGAAAGTGGGCTTTTATGGCTGCTTTGATCACTGATGAATTTATCACAAGCACCTACGTAAATAAATGCCTATCATACAGAAGGTCCTTGGAACATATTTGTGAACCAACTTCCCTACCACAACCTATACCTATAAACTTTCTAAAAATCGACAAACAGGAATAAAAACCTCTAATATAATAGTTTCTAAAACTGGAACCTTTTAATAGCACTCCTCATGAGGCAGTGATACCCAACTATAAAATTATTTTCATTGATACTTCATAACTATAATCTTGCTGCTGTTATGAATTACAATATAAATATTTTTGATCCCTGTGACCCCTTAGGTTGAGAACCACTGATCTAGAGATACACAGTCAATAAGAGTCGATAAAGACTCTTATTTTAGTAATAATTAGAAAAAGTAAGGGAGTAGTTTGTGGAAACAATCGAGGGACAAGATCTGAAAACAGTGAAATATGAATATTAATATTAAAAAACAATGACTTTTTGGAAACTATATGACCAGAATAGATGAAGTATGAGATGCAAATTTTCCTGTTAAGAAGCTACCCGTTCTCCTCCTTTAACATTGGTCTATCACTATAAACTGGATTATTGGGGCTGGACAGATGGCTAAGCACTTGTTGCTGTTGAATAGGACCTAAGTCCAGTTCCTAGAACCCACATAGCAACTCACAACCACCTACAACATCACTTCCAGAAGATCTGATGCCATCCTCTAAAGTCCAAAAGCACCAAGCATGAATATGGTAAACATACATTACATGCAGACAAATCACTGATACAACAGACACAAAATTTTTTGAAGAATATCATTAGCAAACATTTTTCCTACCACTATACTTATTCATCTGCACTTTTTCTTACTGGATGAAATATTTGCCATACTCTTACTTCAAGGAGTTCTTAGTCTAGGGGAGCCCATATTTTATATACGTGAGTAATCCCCAGGTCATGTAATAAGTAAAAATTTTATGGTAAGGAAGGTGAACTCCCAAAGTAGCATTTCCCAGGATTTGATTCCTAGTTAAACTAAAAACTAAGTCTGAGGTTGTACAAATTGTAGGGAATCTTATTTACCATCTTGTTTTCCTCTTTTGAAGAATGGGTGCAAGAATATCACCTGCTTTCTTCTAAGGTGGGTTTAGGGATTATATGAAATCAGATTTTATAAAAGTAGTTAATGCACAGCAAACTACTAGTTACTTGTTATCGCTAGTACTATTATTATTATGAGGATATTCAACAGAGTGTTGTGGGCACACAGAGAACAAAGTATTTAAGTACTGTGAAGCCAGTTTGTGCCAATTACCATGGAAACAAGATCACTGTGTAGGGGGAGCTTGAAGGAAGTATATCCCTGACGCAAAACAAGTGGTAGACAAAAATAAATGAAATTCAAGACATTTGTGCCTATATCACCATCCTCCAAACAAAACAGTATTACTTACATGTGCAATTCTATCTGTAGTCAGGGTTCTGAGGACAACTTTAAAGGGCAGACAGAGAAATTAAGTCAACTACCCACAAAGAACTGTTTTTCCCTGAGTCCCAGAAGTAACACCCTGGATAATATTTCACATTATTTAGTTATAAGAAAATTTCCATGTCCCTTTACAATAGGGACATTCTTTTTACCTATATCTTCCAGGTGGCCCTTAAAAATAGTAGTTACTAAAAAAGAGTCCATCAAAGTCTACCCCAGAACCTAACCAGAATACTGTCATCAACAAGAGAACATAAACACGTTGATGGCCCTCTCACATGTAAAAATCAATTGATTCTCAAACACCAGTATGCCTCACAACTGTCCATGATGCCTATAAAAAGAGGTTTCTGGGTCTCACCCCAAGATTTCATTCTAAGTCTATTCAGAAGAAAGCACAATAATTAACATTCTATCAAGTATGAGGACCATGCTTTAAGAAGTGGAGAGTTACTTTTGGCATAGCATTGGAAATGTAAATGAGGAAAATACCTAATAAAAAATTTAAAAAAAAAGAAGAAGTGGAGAGTTTAAAACTTTAAAAAAATGAAGTATTTAAAAATAAAGTGATTTCTTGAAAGACAAATAACATCATGTCACAGCAAAGGCATACCTTCTCACATTCCATACAATTCATAGCCAGGCAGTTAAACCATTTTTATAGACAGAACAAAATATTTTGTTCCCTTTCCTTCAAATTTTCAACAGCATGGGACCACACTCAGTTTGACCAAATTCAGGATGCTTTTTGTTCTTCAAGTCTTAACACATGTTCCCTTTACCATTTCCTCCCAGCATCTCCTAGCCTATAATCTCTGTTACTTGGAGCTATAATTTTTAATTTACATCCTACTCAAACATCTGCAACATTTCCCCACAATTTTTCCCTGACATTTTTTTATCTAAGACCTACTCATCCTGAAGAACCAAAAAGTAGTCATAGCCAGTGCTCACATTTTCTATGTACAATTTGGAAGCAGATTGTGTCTCATGTACATTAGGAATATTTTGGAAAATCTATCTTTATAAGTACATTTAGCAATATAAGCAGTTTACTCCTATTGAACTCAAACCAAAGGTCTAAAGTCAAAGTAACATGAGTTTTCTAAAATTATAAGTTGAAAAACACTTATAAACCATTGAACTCTCTCTAGCAGTGGTTGGCAAACCCAAATCTGTGAGACAGATCTGGCTGGCCACCTGTTTGTATGCCTTGTATGCCTTTGAGCTAAGTGTGGTTTGTATACTTTTACATGATTGAAGAGAAAAATATCAAAGGAATACTATATTACAATCTGTAAAAGTTTTATGGTATTCAGATGTCAGTGTCCATAAAATGTTTTATTGGAGCACAGTTACACATGTGCTTACATTCTGTCCATGTAGCTTGCACACTATAATGTCATATCCTAGTGGCTGTGATGGAGGCTGTGTGGCCCACAAATCCATAAGTATGTACCCTCTGATCCTTGAAATCTGTTAACTCCTCCTCTGCATTATTTCCTCAAGTGAGAGAAAGACAGACAGACAAATAGAAGTGGAAAGTCAACAGGTAGGGGTTGATATGGTCTTATAGTTCTCCAAATAACACTTCAAAATAAGCACTCAAAAGAAGAAGCTGGCAATATCTGTGCATTCATCAACCTCATTAGAAAGCTACAGTAACTTGTCCCTGGACTCAAAATCAGATGAGTTGTGTAACAGCTCTTGCAACAGGAGGGCTATATCATAAATTCCAAAGAGAAAGGACTATAATCATGGTCTCCTTAGGCACCTGTCTAGTTCCATGAATTTTTTGAAGTTCTTCCGATGAGGTGTGGGCTTCAGGCCTACACAGGAGCGGAAAGAATCCTCTTCAGACCCAAAGCCAGTATAAGGTGGGTATTTCCTTTCTATCTTTGGAAGATGAGGAGGCTTGCATGAAATGGGCGTAAAGTTATCTACAACAAAACACAGGCAAACAAAACATCAATATTTTTTTGCCCTGATTATAGCTGTTTGGAAAGGTCTGTTATTATTTCAAGATGAACATGGAGATTTTGTAGACTATTTTAAACTCTTTCAAACAAAACATGGTAAAATCCTATGAGAGTCGGTTTTAATCATATTTATAAAAACCACAGAGCTCACTTAATAGTCATTGGCTCAAAAGAGAAAAAAAAGGAGAAATCTTTGTCAAATAAGTAAATATTTAATTTTTTGTCCTCACATTCCAATCTGTGAATATTATTTTTCTCTTCCCTTGATTTTTTCCAATGATATGAAAACTCAAACTTGGAACTTATGCCATCAATTCTGTATTTTAACCTGTAATTTGGCCTTCTCCTATCTTCAGTCAACACTCACTAATAAAAATTATTTTCCAAATAGGACTGACTTCTGACTGCTTCCTTCTTAACTTGACCTATTAGCCAGCAGCTGCTCCTTGGATTCATTTTAAAGCTCTCTTCCTTACCTCTAATTCAACCCCAAAACACTGTACACTTCAGTGTTTACTAAAAATCAAACAGAAAAGTAAAATCCCATCTTGTCACCAGTCACTGCTCCAGGTCACTTATTTTATTACTCAAGATAAAACTGCAACTGTAGCTGTAATGAAGCAAAAAGCACAAACAGCTAAGGCTACAGGATTGTCTCCACTCTCAAAGAAGTGTGATGTGATCAATACTGTTCATCTTATTTTTTTACTTATCAGGTATAAGAAAGGAGAAGTGGGGACAAACTTTCAATACCTGTAGAAGCTCTTAGGTAATCATTTATGGGGCTATGTAATCTCTAAAAGCAACTGTGCTTCTTAGAACAAATAACATACTGACCCAATCTTTCTAAGTCACTGTGTTTGACCCACCACAAATGGTAAAGAAGATTCTAGAACATCTCCTAAAACAAAACTAAGACACATGGACCACTTTTCATGTCTTCCTCAAGCTTGATAGGAGTTTCAGTTTTGAACAACAGGAGTTCTACAAATGTAAATATTTCCTTTTATTTTCCATAGTCAAACTTCTAATAGAAGAAAGAATCTACATTTTTGGTACACTATTAGAAAAAAAAATACCCATCAATTTGTCATGTAAAACAGTCTAATTCTACAACTGAAGTACATCTTTTAACTCATCAAAATGCTAAGAGTGTAAAGTAATTTCTAATTCCAATTTGAAAACATTTTTAGCTTTCAACTTTCCTTACATTTCCTAGATGCCTTTGTGTGAGATTTCCTGATGCACAATCCCCAGAAGAGAATTGTTCCATCTTAACAGAAATTGCTCACAGCAGACATGTTGACAAATATTTCTCACTGGCTGGGTGAAAGGGGAAAAGTAGTATGTCCTTACAGTCTCCTGATCCTCTTGCAATGCTCTTTTTGCAACTGAAGAGACATCTTGGTAATAAGAGAAAAGCTCAAATTTTCAAAGTTGAATTGCAGTAGACTCTATCCTTGCTCACCATTACATCAAAATCACTACTGTCTGCTACCTCTGCTCTCTTCTAGTGCCACAGAAATGGCAGGAAAGCTTTATGTAATGAGAAGATCAATGGAGGCCTGAGCAATTTCTTCCAACAGGGGGCATATACATACAACTCTACATCCTAATCTGAGTGCACTAGACAAAAATTGTGATTTTTAATCACAAACTCATTTAGGAATATATTCTCCAGTCTTCATTACTAGTCATAAAGATGGTGTTGCTTTCTTAACTACCTAATTTTTGCAACACATTTAAGTAAGAAAAGAAACAATTTAGAGCTTTCCTCTGCACCCACAGTGCCATCTAGTGTATAAAAACTGAGAACTCTTCCACTGCCTCACCCTTGACTTTTATAACATACAGACCTGTTTTGGAAATCTTAGCTCAAGATTCAACTTTAAGTCACATCTCCCTGAATAGCTCACATAGGTTCATAAAGCCACAGAATCATCTGTGAATAAGAAGTTGGCTGTAATGACCACCCCATGTACCCTGCCTATTCAGGTACTCAGAAACGTTGAGCAAATGAAAAGGTGCATACTTTTGTACAAAGGATCTCCCCAAATGTATTCTATGGTTGGTATTTAGGTAGACACTGAGACAGTCACGTCTTCCAAATATACTGATTTCTCTAATTCCAAATGACTTGTACACATATCTGAATTCAATGGCTAACCATGGCTGACTAGATTCTAACAAAATGCAGAGAGATTGTGTATAGAAATTAAGTCTAATGGTTCTACTTGCCATCTCAGGTGGAAGCACTATTCAGGGAAGTCACCAAATAATTACCTCAAAGTTGCCTTATGTGATCTAACAACCCAGGCTGTAGGAAATCTGAAGCATAATTTTGAAGAAATGCTTAAAGCTGAAGGAATGTCGGATTATTAAACTGACTTTAGGCCAGGGCTTTGGACTAGGACCCCTAAAAAGGAAGAACCTTGAAAACAATACAACCATCCTAAGCTTCAAAGCTGCTTGTAGCCAATACTTAGATTAAACAATTAGTGAAGTAAACAATCTCAAAACTCAAAGTTCTAGTCTAAAATCATCCTCACTAACTCTAAGGGTGGTTGGGAGGATGTAAAACTGTGAAGTCCATCAAGGCCATGTGATAAAATCATAAACCAGTTCTATATTTTTTGTTACAATCTCAAGTGATCACTGACTTTTCTTCTGCCATGTCCTCCTCCTTCTTTCAAGTCCTAAGAATTCAGAGATAGCCAGCACTGAATACAGAAAATGAAAGGCATTTTTTGTTTGTTTTTGTTTTTGGTTTTTTTTTGTTTTGTTTTTGTTTTGTTTTTTCAAGACAGGGTTTTTCTGTATAGCCCTGGCTGTCCTGGAACTCACTTTGTAGACCAGGCTGGCCTCGAACTCAGATATCCGCCTGCCTCTGCCTCCTAAGTGCTAGGATTAAAGGTGTGCACCACCATGCCCAGCTCGAAAGGCACTTTAAAATTATTTTCCAACCATAATCTCAATATAAGTACTCAAAACCATTGAGAATGAATGATTGTTACTGTTTTAGTTTTGCATGTCACAAAAATCAATGACTAGATAATATTACTATAAACTGGGTATGGTGGTATATGCCTATAAATCCCAGTATTGGGAGGCTGAGTCAGAAAGTTAGCGTAAATTTATGGCCCGTTTGTGTTACATAGGGATTAACAATTCAGCCAGGACTACATAGCAAGACAGTGTTATAGAGAGGAATGGAGACAAAAGAGAGAGGGTAAACAGGGTAGAGAGAAGAGAGTAGAAAAATCTTATTAATAAATAACCTAAGGCATAAATTCCTAGATAAGAACAGTTAAAATTCAAATCTTGGTCTTCTTAGTACAAGAAATACAATCTAGAAGTCTTTGAATCTATTTAAAATCTTCATATATAAAAAAGAGCAACTGACTTCTACCTGGTTTTGTCCACATCAACAAGGAGGAAATGAACTACTACTCCATCCTGGCAGGCAAGCCACCAGCAGCAAGATAGCCACGGTGGTTGATATAGGAGTTACACTGGACAAGACTGTGCGAGACAGCTATAAAATTACCATCTCCTTGGAATACTAAAATAAATGAAAGACTCCCATCTTTCTATGAGACTGCATCTCATACAGAGGTCCAAATGTCTTTCAGAATTCTATCAAGCCTTGTACTTCTACACAAATACAAGAGGTAACCATTCAATGTCTTTGAATTGTGACCAACTTCTTTTCTTTGTCTGGCATTTTTTTCTGCCCTAAAGTAAGATTACTTTGCAAGACAATAATGCATTAGAGATTCCCCTGGCGGCTGGGGAGACAGCTCAGTTGGAAAAGTTGATGCACAAGCATGCATATCTGAGATCTATACCAACTATCCACATAAAAACCAGGCATATGTTTATAATATCAGCATGGGGAGATGGGGATTACTGGCTAGCCAGTCTAGCAGAGCTGATAAAGTCTATGTTCAGTGAGAGTCTGCATCTCAAAAATAAGGTAGAAAGCCAGGGAGCAAGACACCCAACATTGATCTCTTGCCTCCACATACACATGCACTTAGCAACAGGGACACAGAAACTCCCCTGCCCTGCTTTCTTCAAAGATCACAATTACTAGTAGCACTAGTTCTGCTTTGGGTTTCAATAACACTAAAATATAATGTATAAAATTTCTTCTCATCAATTTTAAGGCCACATGAATTATAAGCAAAATTATCATCCTTACCATAATAATGCTGAACAGATGATTCATTAAAATTGCTTTTTAATGTTTATGTCAACTGTTACAGTACATAGAAAAGTTTCTCATCCTTATAAATATTTTTATCAACATGTCATAGCCACTAATGAAGAAAAATAAAGATCACTTCTTTAATTTTTTAAATGTTAGAAATAACTACATTTAAGTAACATGAAATATATTCATTTAACTTGATAAAAACCAGAGAAAGCAAGTGTAAAGTTTATTAGAGAATATCAACCCACTTCTCTAGATTCTGCCATAGATATAATCTACAGTCATTTGTAACATTAAGTGTGGTATTAAAACTTAAAAATAGTTATGTAATGGTATTTGTTAAATAGGACATTTTAACATGCTGTGAGAAATATTAAAAAGTCACTGTGACTACAAAATGCATCCTAATTTTGTATTTGCATAATTTTCTTAAAAATATGCTGTTGTATTAACGTTAAAGGCACAAAATACATTTTTATATAATATAATAAAATCTATAGAGGGAGCAAAGGAAATGGATGAAAAGATATTGAACACTAGGACAATATAACTGGAATGAATGGACTTCAGGACATTTGAAGAAGATACATATACCCAGGACAGCTAGGCTTGGGGCACACCAGAGAAGTCACATTACATCAGAAAATTCCCTAGAGAAGCTACTAAGATACTACACCATTCATTTTTGCCTGAAGCAAATATTATAGTCTCAAATCAAGCAAACATCAGCCAACTGTTGAACTCTCTGTTTAGCAAATCATATGCTGTTTTGGAATTGTTACAGTACTCAGTCTTCTACCAACAACCTTAAATGAAAGTAATCTTCAGGTGTTTTTAATGGCTTTCAGTAAGCTGACATCCAATTTCCAGTCTTCATTGAAGGTGTACTGATTCTAAACAGATACCTATATTTATTAAGGGCAAATTCTCCTCCCCAATGAATTATGGTCCACTAGACAATTCTCTAGAGCAGCTCTCATCTGCACATTTCTGGATGATTTTTGTTTATAATCCTTGAAGTAAGTATGTTCAACTGTGTCCACTCAAAGAAGCACTTTTAGATATTAGCCACCAAACCTGACTCTTGTTAGATCTAGACATGTTCATGAATCTAGAATATAGATGTGTTAAAACAAATTCCCTTTGTACAACTGGAAGTCCTTTTTACTCTAATCCATTAGTGTTCTTTATTCACCTTCCCTCAGTATATAGCTTCCCAGGAAATGTTTAATACTCAGTGCATATACATGCAAGGTAGGCAGGCAGGCCTTCTCTTATTCTATAAACAAAACATCTTGTATATTTTTAATAACTTTTTCATATAATATTTTGACCATGTTTTCTCCTCCTCTAACTCCTCCCAGATCCTTCTCACCTCCCCACCCACCTAACTTTATATTTAATCCTTCTCTTTAAAAACAAAACAACCCCTTCCACAAACACAAAATGAAGATCAAAACAAAAATGCAAAAGATGAAACAAAAACATGTCAAAATGAAACAAAATATCTAAGCCTCTTATTTTTCAGGAAGTACATTTCACAGAAGGACACATCAATCCTCCTGGTCAGTGAAGAATACACATGCTCAAATTCAGTCCACTATGAATTTTCAAAAGCACTGTATCATGTATGCATGCTTTTTCTGTCATTTCCCCTAAACAATAACAACTATTAGCATAGCACTTAAATTGAATTAGGTATCAGAAGTAATATAAAAACTGATTTAAAGTAGCAAGGCACCATAACTTGCTTGTTACCTAACCTACATAGAAGGCTAAGGTGAAAGAATTGTAAGTTCAAGACCAGACTAAGCAATATGATTAGACCCTGTCTCAATTTAAATGAATGGGTGTGTGAATACATAATGATGTGTATAGGTTTTTTGCAAATACAAACCATTTCATGTAAGAACATTAGGCACCCCTCAGAGGTAGGTATAGAGGAAGGGCCAGTAATAATTTGCTGCAAATACTGAAGAAGGATTATATAGAGAACTAGGTACCACCACAGTAATTCCAAATCTCACCCTGGTAGGTTAGCAAATCCTATCCATTTCCACAGCAGCAGATACGTGGACCATGGGTAGAAACAAACCTTAGGAAGTAGGTAGAGCTGACTGGCCGAACTTCAAAAGACTGAGAATGAGAGTTTAACAATTGAAGGCTTGGATATTAGATTTTAAAGCACATCCTCTACTTGCTTCTAGACTCTCATAATATTGTGCAGTGTGCTATAGGTCCCAGATCCCCTTTTCTAGTCTATAAACCTAGCCTACTGTACTGACCTAAGTACAAAGTACACATTTAATAAATCACTAGTTCTTACTAAACTACATTTACTTGCCTAGAATGGAATTAAGTCGGCCATCTTTGGGAAGAGAGGCCCCTTGGTATTGCAAACTTTATATACCCCAGTACAGGGGAACGCCAGGGCCAAGAAGTGGGAGTGGGTGTGTAGGGGAGGAGGGCTGGGGTGCGGGGGAGGGTATAGGAGACTTTCGAGATAGCATTTGAAATGTAAATAAAGAAAATATCTATTTAAAATTTTGAAGAAAAAAAAACACAGGGGGAAATAGAAAAAAGAAAAGACAAACAGGAGACCTAGCTGGGCCTCACCAGAAAATGCAAAGCTAACTGGTACACAAGAGATTACCGTAGAGAACTTGAGTGAGTATCATCCATTGTAAGCAAAAATTAAGTGAAGAGATTTAACATTTCTAGTTCAAGTGTCCTACCAAAATACTGAGTACTATAGCAAGAAAGACACTTATAGGGGGGAACGGAAGCCTCTGACATGAGGTAATTGAATTCTTGGCTCTTTCTCTCTGTTGCATAACCTTGGACAACTGAGCTTAGTGGGCCTCAGTTTCCTTTCCACTAACATGGAGACAATGAGTCCGCTTATAGAAGCTTATTTTTAGGAATATGAAGAGAACAAAAGTAAAATCTTAACCAGGGCATAAAGCAGCCAAAGTGTTAAAAATATTTTCTAACCAACTTATCACTTACCAACTCCATACTTTGTCCTATAATAGGTCTTGGTAAACTCATCACAGTCACAGAGGAGGACTTTTCTTCCCCATACATTGATGGTGGCACCTATAGACAGGTCCTGGTCTGTGTAAAAGTCTTGCTCTACTTTTCCTAGCTGATAAAACAGAGGAAGATAGCATTGGCCCTATGGATCTGCCCAAGAACTACATGCCTTTTCCTAAGAAAATAATTTTTTAAAGCTTAATTATATTATTTATAACTAAATTTTAAAATCAAATTAATTAATTTGTATCCTTTTGTGTACATGTGTGTATGGTATGTCTTGTGTACATATGCGTACAGTTCATGCTGAGTATAGATGTACAAGTGCCACACACCGTGGATGTGTGGATACTTACCTTCCATCTTATTTGAGACAGGGTCTCTTTGCTGTAAGGTACTGTGGTCGCTAGACGAGTTAGCTTTTGAGTGGCTGAAGATTCCCCTCCCTGCCCTTCCTATATCACCCATAAGAGCACTGGTATTACAGATGAACATTACTGTGTCTGAATGTATATATGTTTTGGGTGGAATGGTTTTATATTTAGGTCTTCACATTTGTACAGCAAGCGCTTTCCCCACTTAGCTGTCTTCTCAGCCTATCTAAGCATTATTTGATCATTGTAGTACTTGTACAAGCAATACAAGGCATATATTTCTATATGCATTTAAGTATGTTTAATATTGACAAAGGGCAATAAAATGTATATATTCTATATCTCTTGATTTCATTCACTAGCTCACAGGCAAGAATATACAATTCACCCCAATATCCAGGTTTCTCAAATTCTCATTGGAAATCAGTTATAAAACTTCAGGATCCTCACCTGGTATTTATCCAGCAGATAGCCATCTGCTCGCCATTCTGACAAGCCTCCATACACATTGAGAACTGCTCGATCTGTTATCTGACCTGGTTGGTAGATTCCAGGTGGGCCATACTGTAAAATAAAACCAAACCATGATATCTGTTCTCCATGAAAGAGATGGTGCAGAAATGTGCATTGCATGGTTCTTTCCTAACATCTGCAAGAAGCCACACAGTTTATCTACCTCTGTTCTACTGCCACACATCTTCACAGCCCTAACACACATTTTTTTTCCTCTAATACTTCCATGCTATAGGTTTTCAGCTTTTTTGCTCTTTTACTTTTGTTTCTGTGACAAGGTTTCATACACAAGAAAATGACCTCAAACTTATGTAGTTCTGGATCTTCCTTCTGATCTTCCTCTGCTAACTCCCACCAGCTGAGATTAAAGCATATGTCACCACACCCAGGCTTCAAGACTACAAGTAGCCATCTGCTTAGTTCCCCATACACTGTAGAGGGAATCTTTTGTACAATGTACAGATGCTTCGTCTGTCAATACAAAAGCCTTTGGCCGATGAGGTGAGGCAGGATTAGAAGGTGGGACATCTGGTAGGGGAAGAGACTGGATTTCTGGGATGGAGACAGGCACTGAGAAGGGTTCACCCTGGTACACTGATGGAGACAGCAGCAAAATACTGAGGACCACATGGCAGCCACATGGCAGAACTTAGAATAGGATAACAGGATGATTAAGTTATAAGCTAGTCAGGGAACAATTCAAGGCTTTTGTCCTAGGCATTTATTCATACATAAGAAGCCTCAGAGTCACTCTTTTGAGGAACTTGGCATGGGTGGCAAAGCCAACAGCTATAATGTACCATGAGCTCAAGACACTTTCAATATTTCTCCAAGTGTTGTGCAAGCAGGCATCTATTTCCTAAACTGCACTCATCCCCAAGGAAGAATGACTGGCTCCTCTTGTTCTGTCTAGCAGGCTGTCTAGTCCAAAGGTCAGGAAATGGTATACACCTGGTAGCCTGACATTTCTCTCAGAACTTCAGCTTCTGCAACCCTCTCACCTCAACAACATACTCCTTGCTTTGAGTATCCAGTGTATACCCATCCCTTCTGGATCTCAACCCCATGAGAATCTATACTCCACAAAGCAGGACACAAGCCATTTTCTTTTTCATTATAGCCCAAGAGTTGGTACACACAACTCAATAAATATCTGTTGAATAAATAAATAAAATGAAGCTACTGATGATTAAGATATACTGCAAGTGTCAAGTGCATCATTGTATCATATTTAACCTATTTTTCAAAGACATTCTAAAAACAGATTTACCAGGTACCTCCTGGTGGCCTGCTGTGCATATTCTAGAGCTCTCTCAAGAACAAATTCTACCTCCCCCTACACAGCCTTGAAGCAACACAGCAGGACTTCTGGCAGAAGGTACAGAGAATCTGGGAGAGAATCCTGTGAGGATTGAATGGCCAGTGGTTGTTTACATAAGAAATGAGTGCTCTTGATAACCTTCTCAAAAACAGTAAGAATGTGGTTTACATATTTTATCCAAATTAGAAATAAAACTCCAAATAGACCTGTGAAAAGGAATAGTGTTTCTCTGTAACCTGACAGGAATTAATAAATGGATCTTCAGATAGTTGGTCTTGCCATAACATTTCGTTTAACCTGTCTAGTTATGGAAGCTGTTAACTTCATTTTAAAGATGTGGAAATGTGTGTTCAAAGAGCATGAGTGACTTGCCCATGCTCACATGGCTATCAGAGACAAATCCACAATTCTAATCTATGTGCCATTCCTGCTGTGCCAGTTATATTCCCTCTCAAATTCTGACATAATTTGCAGAAACAAATCTTACAAATCTCCATACTAATGAAAATGCCAATGGCATACTGTCACTGGTTACTGGCTATTTGGTGACTAGTCACTACACTCAAAATTGTGATTATCTCTTTCCCATATACTTGGGCATATGAGTATATTCACATGTCTGAGTAGGTGCGTGTGTGTGTGTGTGTGTGTGTGTGTCTGTAGCCAGATCAATACCATGGGATCTCTTTGGTAGGCTATAGGAGCTTTTGAGTATTCCACTCAAAGCTCCTCAATTAACTTCAAGAGTGTCCAAAATTTCATAATACAGTGATAAACAAAAACTAGGTTCCTTCCTTTACACATCTTCCTTTCATTTACTTGCCATAAGTGTGCTAGCTAGTTTGGTTTTTTCCCTTGGGGGGGGATGAGGGGGGCTGTCCTGTTGTTTGATTTGTCAACTTGACATAAGCAAGGGTCCTTTGGGAAGAGGAAAACTGTCATCACAGAGCCATCCACACCATTCCAAACAATGATTCAAACCTCTTGGCCCACAAACATACTCAAAACTGCTTACCTTGGGAAGCTTACCCCGCCGAAGGAATGATGACATAGCATCCCGGCCTGAATTAGATGGCAGTACTTCCCTGATTTCAACAGTACCATCACACAGGAAGTAATGCAGGACAAATTCTCTACGGTCCCCAAACAGTGAGGTTGAATCATCCCACAAGCAGAAGAAACGCAAAACCTTCCCATCATACTGGATGAATCGTTTCAGGGTGTCAAAAGACTGATAGGGACGAAAGGGATCCACAAACTCTAATGTCTGCAAATGGAGAAAGAGGAAGAAATGTAGCAAGCTTTATGTAGTCATGTCTGGGAGGCAGATAGTATAAAGTTTTTTTTTTTTTTCTGTAGACGATTCTGTCATCCTTTTTAAAAAGCTTTTAATTAAATACTATGCCATACAGGTATACAAATTCACAGTCAGTTTTAACCTTAAGAATACAGGTAAATATTAGGAAGCTTTTCATAATTGTTAAATAACATTTTAACATACTAAACTATATTTCCGGGTTATGTTGGAAGTGGACTTTTCTTAAAGCCTTAAATTTTATTAAGAATGAACAAACCTAATTTATAGTGAGAAACCAGAACAGTAATTGTGCCCTCCCCCGAGCCTTGAGCAGGCTGGCTCAGACCTTGTTTGCCACAGTTGCTAGCTCACCTAGGGTGGAGTCCTCTGACCTAAGTAAAGTCTACTGTCTTGCCACATCTGCTGCTTCCTCCAAGATGCCACTACCTGCTGAGAGGCTGAACCTGTTTTCCTGACAAGATCCTGACAGAGCAATGAGATCCTGGCAAAGTGGGAGATGGGTTCCTCTCTTTATAAACTCAGATTCATAAGTAATCATTGGGCCTTGATCAGAGAAATTTGTCTTGGCTCATTATTTCTCTCGCTGCCTTTCCCATCCAACCCCAGCTTGTAGTGGCCACTGGCAGCTACAAGTAATTGTTTCTGTAGAGGGGATATATCAAGAAGGAGTGTCTTCAGGAGACTGGACTAAAAAGGGAAACAAAGGAATATTTTGATGTTATGGGCAATAGTCTGTATCTTTTATTTTTTTGTTTTCTGCCATGTTGTTGAGCATCTTACACATGCTGTGGAAATGTTCTATGGGTGAGCTACATCCCCAGCCCCAAATATTTTACATCTTTTCATACTGGTTACTTTGGTGTACACATTTTCCAAACACTGACCTGCATTAACTTAAGATTTGACCTGCATTGATTTAAGATTTATAAACCCAATCCTAATCTGATTATATTTTTACTTTAAAAATGTGTCTTTCTCCGGGGCCTAGCAAACACATAAGTAGATGCTCACAGTCAGCTATTGGATGGAGCACAGGGCCCCCAATGGAGGAGCTAGAGAAAGTATCCAAGGAGCTAAAGAGATCTGCAACCCTGTAGGTGCAACAACATTATGAACTAACCAGTACCCTGGAGCTCTTGTCTTTAGCTGCATATGTATCAAAAGATGGCCTAGTAAGCCATCACTGGAAAGAGAGGCCCATTGGACTTGCAAACTTTATATGCCCCAATACAGGGGAATGCCAGGGCCAAAAAATGGGAATGGGTGGGTAGTGAAGTGGGGGGGAGGGCTTTTGGGATAGCATTCTAAATGTAATTGAGGAAAATACGTAATAATAAAAAATATTTTAAAAAATGTGTCTTTCTACCAGAAATCACTCATGTCTATGTGTATGCATGCATGTGCATGTGTACATACATGTGTGTATATGCAAAGATAAGAGAAAGAAATGTATTTGTGGTTTAATTTTGCTCAAAAAATTTCAGATATCCAAGAAATGGACATAGGAACATGGCCAATGGAGAACTTCCACTCCACACAGAAACCCTATCTAGCTAGACTCTGCTCTAGAATCATTGAGATCCATGGTCTTCTTGGAGCATCTTTCCTTCAATTTGCAACCTCTTAGCTCTGTCTTAAAGTATAGCTGCCTCCATTCTATCTTGTATAAGCAAATGATGTTGTTATGTAAGAAAAGACTCACTTGGGAAATGTTATCCCAAATTGAATTATATAATCATTCTATAAATTCCTGAAATTTTGGGTTTATTCAGGGCAGTCTAGCCTTACTCTTATTTCAAGAGGAAAACAAAAAAGCCTTCTAGAGGCTCTACTATCCTTATCCTTGATATTTAAGTGAAATTATGGGACCTCTGCTTTTATGAATTAAAATGCTTTTAATGTATAAGTGCCAAGAAATGCATTATTGGTCATATACCATTAAGATCTTGTTCAGTTTAAGCAAAATAGTTTAACTTTACATATCAATGCAGCAGCAAACACTTAACTAAATCCATAAAAGCCTCTTATTAAACTCTTAATTTTCCCAAGATTTCTATCTTTATTCATGAGTTTTCTTTGCCCTAATGGAATACCAAAATGGTTCCCAAAGTCTGAAGGAAAATTATTTAGAACATCTGAGTTTCCTTGGTATTTACCTCCAATTATTGCCACAAACTTTTTCTTCCCTAGAAGACTATAAGATCTGACAGTATGTTGAATTTTATGAAATTAATATAATTTACCATCATCCACAATCACTATCATACAGTAATAACTGTTGGTGGATACATGTAGACATATGCAAGGAGCAACAACTTATATGGTCCTTTTTCCTTCAGATTCTCTCTGAGGCTTCAAAAGACTTTGTATTTATCATTCACGGCACATGAAAGACATAAAAAATGAGCCCAAACCTCGAAAATCTTTTACATTGATATAAAGTTATTCTACCTTAGATATTCCAGGACTAATAATACATATACTTCACCGGAGGACTTTATACCTACAACATCAAAGAATAATTTGCTAAGGCGAAGAGCCAGGTATAGGGGAATGATCTCACACATAACTTTTAATGAGAGATTAAAAAACAGAATCAAAGGGAATTTCATTTTAAATTTTGTTAATCTGAAAGGAAATGAATTATAAGTTTTGAAAACAGTAAAAATCAGATAAAATCAACCTATGGAGAGAACAATTATAATAGTAGTTATCCTGAAAAATCAGGAGTGAGTGGGTTGGTGAGCTGGGGAGGGGAGTGGGATAAGTATTTTTGGAGGGGAGACAAGGAAAGGGGATAACATTTGAAATGTAAATAAAGAAATTATCTAATAAAAAAAAAGTGGTTATCCTGGAGGAGAAAAATCTAGGAGGAAGGGAGAAGTAACTGTTCAATATTTTAGTTTGGATGCAGGTTAAGACTCATTCCAAAGTACATTTAGGGCTTATATGTTTGGATATGTGTAGTCATATATCAACAACAAAAAATAAAAGTGGTAGCACACATCTGTAATCCCAATATTTAAGAATCAGGAAAACAGTGAATTCAAGTTCAGCCTGATTTACACAGTGAATTCAAAACTCTCCTGTGTCATTTAGTGAGAACCTGTCTCAAGAATCTGCAAATGATTAAATACAAAATAAAAATACAAAGAGAAATAAATGACACTAATGGAAATTAAGGTAAGAATCCAGAGATTTCCAGTCTAGTCCCAATAAGGAGTCCTGCTAGGTTTGTGACCTAACCAACGATTCTTCTTTAGGTATTTAGAGCCTTCTAGAAAACAGAAAACTAGGGTCAAGTGATCAGTTTAAAGAACTGCAGAACAATAACAGTGAGTCTTTATTCCTTACAGTAAAATAAGATTTTAAACTCAATCATATCTCATAACTGGAATAAATACAAACCATAGTTAATTCACTCTTCTAGAATATTCCAGCATACATGTTCACAAAGTTCCAAGAATGAAGAAAGGGCATGTTCAAAGTTTGGTTTATCTAATCAGTTGTACAGAAGACATTTTTTTTTCCCAACCAGAAATAGGCAACTAAACCCAGAAAACACAGGCAGAGGAAATGTGGGCTCAATTCACATTCTATTGGTAACCACAAAACTAATTATGGGCTCCTAGACCTTTTCCTTCTTACACAGTTCACTAAATATGCTACAGCTGGAAGGGAGGATCCCAAAAAGTACTGGAGATTAAGGGTGAAGGGAGGCAGCAAGAAAGGGAATGAGAGGATTGTTCCTGTTCTGTGGCCACCATTTGGGTTTCCTTTCTATCCAAAGAACAAGAAGACAGCTCTCATAACCATAGTTTTCTCTGGAGATAACAAGTCACATATGTATCTGTTCTTACCTCTCTCCGCATCTTCATGTAGGGATCGAGTGGACATTGTCCTGGAGGGTTCAATTTGATTCCTATTTTCTTCAAAAAGTTTTTTGTAAATGGATCGCAATCATAAATCTTGAATGTGCGCCCATAGAAGACAACACTTATGTTGATATTGAAGTCATATACAGTATAAAACTGATCATCATTGGGAGGGGGGTAAGGAATCCGTTGACGCCTGATAGAAGTGCCTGGGAAATAAATAAAATGCAGTTTTTAGCCATTTGGCTAGCAGGAATTTATGGTATATCTAAGTAACAATGGTGAGTGCTTCCCTTTGGCAGGATAGAAAGCAAGGGGCTGTTTCTAAGAAGCAACATTATACATTCAAACTCAAGTAAAAGTGAAAAAGACTTTTTAGGTCCAGAGTTCTCTGACCAGACTGATAAGAAATTTGAATTTCCTAAGTGTTGTTAGGGAAGTATTTTTATAAGCCATAAGGACTAGAGGACAGTGATGGATATAAAAGAGGAGTAGTATTAGCATGGTAAGCAAAAATGCCACTCTGTCATGTACTTATCTGTCCTACAGAAAAATAGGCTTGCTTTCCGTTACTATAGGGAACTTAATACATTCAAATAAACAAGGCATTAAGGCCCCAAAGTAAAGTGCTCATAAAAGATACAAGAGGCTAAAAAATAAATAAATAAACTAACAAGATCTAGTTTCTATGTAGCAGCACTATGATTTATAGCTTCAATAAGCATGAATGATTTTAGGCTGCTTGGAAACTTTATAAGAATCCTTGTTCATATAGAAATGTAGTCTTCCTTCTTCCTCCAGGAGCTCTGCTTATATCCACCCAACCACCACCAAATGCAGATTTCTAGAGACTTCATAGGTTCTTGATTTTATCACATCTTCCATATACAATCCTATGGTGCTAATTGTCTTCTTAATAGAGAAAAAAAAGGATAATTCACTATCCAATAGTAGTAAACAGCAGCAAAAGGGATAAGACAACACCTACAAATATAAGTGGTACAAAAGAAGAACCCTGATTTTAGGGAACCTTGACCTTCTGCGGGCAGCTAGGAGTTTTACTAGACTGAACAATAAACATGTCTGTCCTTTCTGATTCAGGAAAGGACTTCCTCTATCTTTCAAGGCTGTAAGTCAACCTGCACTGGAAAACAAGGCGATTTTTGTCTTTCTAAAGCTGTCTGTGTATATAAAGAGCTTTGAGGAGTGAGCTTTGAGAAAAGTGCAGTCCATATATCAAGATATACAGAAATGGAAGCTACACATGCAGAGTTATCTCTCAAGATGAATTACTGACTTGGGCCTGCAAACCTACCCTCAGAGTAAAGGGGAAAAGAACTGAAGGACCTCACATTGCTAATAATCCAGTAACATGTGGATTGTGTGACTTCAGTATGGAAACATTTTAATATAAAGATATTAACTTATGCTCTTAGTGTTGTATATAGTATTGAGAATAGTACCTTTTTGCAAAGTGTAAAAATTATTAAAGCTTACTCATTACTGTTCATTATAACAACAGTTAATGAATAATATGTATGTGCCAGGAACTGTGCTGGGCACTGTTCAATTACTCTACTTATCTTTTCAGTTTGTTGAGGAAACTTAAGCAAAATCATTTTCATCTACTTTTCTTTATAGCAAATTTTAATTACTTAGTACATTAAATTAAAATGATACAACTATAAAATTAGAACTGGCATAGACTATTTTTAAACATACTACATAAAAGATGATATAATTTTACTGCAAAGAATTACACTTCAACTAGTTTTTAATTCATGTCATTGAAAACAAAATGCAAATTATTTAATCATTCAAAATTAGACATTTAGAGAAAATTGCATACTTAAAAATCTATAAAAGGATGGGCATTTCAGATATTTCCAGGAACTATTATACATCTCTTTAAAAATAGTTGGATTGTGGCAGGTTATTAAATACTCAACAATGTAGAGCTTCTTCAAAACTTTCATCTATGGAACTAGGGAAGTAGCTCCACGGATAAAGCACTTGTCTGGATCCCCAGAACCCTCAGAAATGCCTGGCTGGAGTGGCAGCTGCCTGTAGCCCTACTACTCGGGAAACAGAGACAGAGATAGCCAGGGCAAGCTTCCAGCTGTCCATATTAGAATGAATCTGTGAGCTGCAGGTTCAATGAGAGAGCCTGCTTCAATAAATAGAGAACAAGGAAGATACTCTGGCATTGACTTTGACCCTTTACATGCACGCACATATATATGCACACTATATACACAAGTGCAAAAAAAGTGTAACCATAGTGTGATGATTTGATCCTCAATAATTTTGGGCAATTGAATACCTGGTCCCCAATTGATTACACTATTTGGGAGCTATAGGAAGTGTAACCTTGTTGGGAGAAGTATGTCACTGGTGGCAGGCCTTTAGTTAGTTCTGCTTTGTGCTTGTTGTTCAATAAATAAGTCCTTACCTTCCTTTTTTGTTGTCACACCTTAAGTCCACCATCATGGACTCTCACCCTCTGGACCCATAAGTTCAAATAAACCTTTATTCTGTAAGCTGCTTTGGGCATGGTGTTTTATCTCAGCAATAAAAAAAAGTAATACACATACTTAACATGTATACTTCATTTTAAGAATGCAAATAAGCTATAGCTTTGTTAAGTGGGGCTCTAAGTAGGAATACTATCACTTTCAAGGTATGTAGGAGTAGATGACAGTGCATTTAAATAATAATAACCACCATTGCCACCAAAGACCTGGAATAGACTTTTGTTGATACATCTAGTCTTCAATAATACTAGATACAGAGAGCATATGAAAGATCAATGTTTACTTCATAGATGAGAAACTAAAGTTAAGAATGCTTAAGACTCTAGACCAATGTTATAATCTAAGAAATGAAAGAAAAGGATTTTGAACTTTAGATTTCAGACTAACAAAACATCATTTTCCACAGTTTTTAATGAGTTATATCTCACTGTATATCATCCAGAAAGTACTTAAGTGAAGGAAAAGAGGAATATCTATGGGCAAAATTGAATAGAAATTGGCTAATGAGATGTCAGCTACAAGGAAAAGAGAAAATGATGGTCATGCTGCTCTCTCAAAACATCCTGTCCCCCTTCTAAGGAATAATTTCCAGAGACAGCCACCTGTTCCATGTATCACCCAGCATTTTCACCTTCCATAGTCTACATCTCAGACCTCCTCATAGCTTCCTTATGTCAGCGTCCATTACATGCTTTTGAAAATACCAGGAAAGTAGTAACAGAAAACAATCTTGACTTTCTATGAGCCAGAAATAGAAAATGGGTCTATTAACCAACAACAACAACAACAAATTACGAACAACCAAAACCAAACCAAACCCAAAAATAAATAAATAAATAAACAAAATAAACAAACAAACAAACACAACCACTAACATCACAAGGTGAGTCAGAAACCCAGAGTGGAGCATTTGAAATATGTATGGTTTCTGTATGGTTTCACATGGAAGTTATATATTTCTGTGACCTCTCAATTGTGTATTCTAGGGATTATACCATATATGGAATTTGTGTGTTTATAGTGTTCCATGATAAAAGGCAAGGACTCTACCAAGTGTTGTCTATAGAATACCAAAGAAATTGGCAGGGTGCCATGTCTTTGGCACACACTGAAAAGCAGTTGTAGTCATTAAGGTAGACCAATACAAAGGAAAGCACCACACCATGGCAGTCCTTTAACTTTTCAGATGTTTATCTTCTCAGCTGTCTCATAAAGCTAACTGGAACACACATCCAAGCATCCAGTGCTTGCCCTCTAGTTTGTCCTCATCTCTCTACCACCACCCCCCAGTCCTACTTTAACTCTCTGTGCTTAATGTTTCCATGTCATTCTCTGTGCTTAATGTTTCCATGTCATTCAGTCTTGCCTTAGATTTTGCTCCCATCTAAGTTCAGCTTTATAGAATTCACCTTTCAGAATTAAAAGTCCAACATTTAGCTCAACCACTATTGTAAGGATATCTACTTTATTTCAGTGGCATTGCATACCTAAGGTGGACAAGATAATATTTATGTGAATGAATATAAAAACAGAATTGCCCTTGTCATTGTATCTACTGAATTTATGATGAGTGATCGGTTATGGCAGAGCACCATTTCCTTATCTTGTGCTCACTTTGTTCATCCACTAATATGACTGCTCCAGTTTTACCATTATTTTTCTAAAACATCATCTTTGCAGTATGAGTTTTACAAAAATAACATTTTCATATACCACTAATCTGACATATACCTAGCAAAAAAATAAAATATTAAACATCCTCCATCTTTGAACAGAATGAAAAATAATAAGCATAATACAAGACCCCATTAACAATTCTATCAGTACAAAAATATATCCTGGTATATTATGTAACATCCTCTTGCATTACTATCTCTGTGCCTAGTTTCATTACACATTCTATGAATACCAGCCAACCTCTTGGCCCACGACTTCCCCACATTTTTCTTTCATGTTATCCCTTTAGGCTGTGCTTTGTTTCTCTTCCACCTTTAACTGGGAAAACTTTTTAGGCACCTCTCAGATTCTAAATTCCTAAGTGGCTTTCCTACTTCTAATCCCTCAAGTATCTGGTACCACCGATGATATCTGCATTATATAACAAGCATTATATCCCACTTCCCATTTCCCTTCCTCCTTTCTTTCTTTCCTTCATCTCTCATTGTTTCCACTCTA
Source organism: Mus musculus (assembly GCF_000001635.26). Taxonomy (NCBI): domain Eukaryota; kingdom Metazoa; phylum Chordata; class Mammalia; order Rodentia; family Muridae; genus Mus; species Mus musculus. The sequence continues at coordinate 17,235,225 of NC_000086.7, forward strand.
TTTTATTGAATAGTATAAATACATCTTTATTCACCTCTGCTCTTAAATTCTTTTTAAAAAATTTTTGTGTGCTGTATACAAACAGATATGTCTATGTGTACATGCTAATATATGTGTGTCTCTGTTTGTCTCTCTGTGTGTCTATGTCTGTATGTGTAGGCCAGAGGTCAACATCTATTGCTGTCTGCCTTTTTAAAAAGATAGTATCTCTTACTCAACCTGAGACTCATTCAATAGGCAAGAATAGCTGGAAGAAAGGTCCTGTGATCTTATCTCTGCCTTCCCAGTGCTGGGATAACAGATGTGTACCACCATGCCTGCCTTATTACATGGCTGATGAGGAATCCTTACTTAGGTCTTTGTGCTTGTATGACAAGAACTTTACTGACTGTGCCACACCCTCAGTCCTTGTGGCTTTTAAATTCTATTTTGTTCCATTCATTTATAACTCCTGCCCAATGTTTATCTCCTAATATCAGATTTAGCAAAATGAAATAAAGAATAACCAATTAAACCCAAATTACAGAAAAATAACAAAGAACATTTTACTGTAAGTGTATCATATGCAGTACTTAGGATAATGGGTATACAAAAGAACTTCATTCCTAACCTGAAATTCAAACTTAACTGCTCAGCTCACCTTTTATCTGGCAACCCTACTGCTGACCCTCTCTACTTTATGTAATAAAATACATAGACACAGAATATGCTCAAGTAATGATAAAAATATAAACAATCCAATCAAATAATACAGATTTGGGGTATCTTGTGACTTCTAGCTCCCCATTTGGGTGATCTGGGTGTCATAGTAGGAAAGCTAATAGAAAGGTAAACAAAGTTTGGTTGGGGAACATGAGAGCAAAATATGTAAGGAAAAGCCTAGAAGAAAGAATATTTTAGGAACCACAGAGACAGCTCAGTGGTTAATAGCTCTATGTTGTTTCAGAGGACATAAATGCACTTCCCAGATCCCACATGGAAGCTCAAAAACTGCCTGAAATTCCAGTTCCATGGGATCCAACACATTCTTTAGGCCTACACAGGCATCAGACATGCATTTAGTGCACAAATATCTATGCAGGCAAACACTCACATATATAATAAAAGATCTTTAGAATATATTTTTTTGTAAAGCAATACTATCCACATGCTTAACTGAAAATACTAAAGTAACACATGGTCACAAAATTGAAAAGTTGTAATTTTCTCCTTAAGTTCAATACTTTAAACATTTCTAATATGTACTTGTTGATTTTGTTGTTGTTATTGTTGATTTTGTGTTTGTTTGTTTGTTGTCTTAGGGATTGTCTTGCTGCAATAAAAAAAAAAAACATGATTAAAAAGTAAGTTGGAGAGGAAAGGGTTTATTCAGCTTACACTTCCAAAGGGAGTCAGGATAGGAACTCATACAGGGGAGGAACCTGAAGGCAAGATCTGATGCAAAGGTCACAAAGGGGTGCTGCTTTCTGGCTTGCTTCCTCTCTAATAACTCTAGTTTGTATCAAGTTGATATACAAGACCAGCCAATATGTTTGTTTATTTGACACAAGGTATCTCTACAGAGTACTGCTTATCCTGAAGCTGACTATGTATACCAGGGTGGCCTGAAACTCAGAGATCTTCCTGCATCTGTCTCCTAAGTGCTAGGATTAAAGGTATGAATCATTATGCCTGGCCTTACTGATTTAAAAAACTTTCTTACATTTGGAAAAAAAAATCCCTAAGAGTCTAAAACTTCTTGTCATCTTCATGAAATAACGTCACATTTTTAGACTTAATGTCCTCTAAAAGTTTTTTTATTTGTAATGTGAAGGTATATTTATATTTCTTAAAGGATTTAGCACATAATTGTTGATACTGGCCAGGGACAAACATAGCATAAGAGCTGAGCTGCATCATAATAGAGCCACTTACACTCAGAAAAAGGAAATGGGCTGGTTCTGATTATAATCTGGTGCCAGATTCCCACTCCAGCTCTTGATTTTACTTTTCCCTACAAGGTTCTAACTGCCTGGTAAGTATCGTTATCCAGATGTCTAATACTCCTTTAAAGATGTCATGCCGCTCAATGAACTACAGCAACAAACTTCATCTTATTCTATCATCCATTCTTGGGCTTTATGAAGATAGGTATTCAACAAATCTTGGCAGTTCTACCTGGCTCTAAATTCATCATTCCACATACCAAATAGACTATAACTACATTATTAGGAAGCTATCAGAAGATCCTGAACACACCTCAATTTCCTCTTTAAATTCATCATGATAAATCATTATGGAGGTGTTAGACCTAACTAAGTAAAAATTTATTCAACATGCACAGAAAGCATGAAACATAACAATAAGAAAGTAGGAAATACAGAATATATGTGTTAAATATAAAAAAGAAGGATGGAAGGACTAAAAGGTAACTAACTTTCAGGCAATATTAAATATATATGAGGCACCTGGGCTCTAAATATTCATGTACACTAAATATACAAGTCACTAAATATTCATAAGTCCTCAATATTCATGAGATCTTAATTCAGCCACTCATACATTGGTGACATCCATTCTGGCCCCAACTGCACTCTGCCCAAGAAACACAAACAAAAACCTATTCAGCGGTGCTACTGGTGAGCTGCAGCTGTGGCCAAGCATACTCATCCCCATACTGATCCGTTTGAGTAAGTGTGTACCTTTGGCCCAAAGTTTCTCCTGCCTTGATTCTTCTTGTTTAACCTTCAATATTGGTCTCTAAACCACACTACTTGCTATCAAGGTTTATAGAGGGGTATGTGTGTGTGTGTGTGTGTATGTGTGTGTGTGTGTGTGTGTGTGTGTGTGTATATGAGCTAATATCTACCCTAGGAATCAGGTACCATGTACTTTTCTTCCATTTAAACTTGGTCCAAAGTGTCTCTTTCTTCCTGCTCCTCACTGTATTTTTTTAAAGATTTATTTATTTATTACATGTAAGTACACTGTAGCTGTCTTCAGACACACCAGAAGAGAGCGTCAGATCTCGTTACAGATGGTTGTGAGCCACCATGTGGTTGCTGGGATTTGAACTCTGGACCTTCGGAAGAGCAGTCGGGTGCTCTTACCCACTGAGCCATCTCACCAGCCACTCCTCACTGTATTTTTGAATTGTCTGACTGTTTAGTTAGTTGGCTTGATTTTGTAGTATGGGAAATGGAACTCAGCACCTTTAATGTGCTGGGTAAGGGCTTTAAAACTAAACTATATACCCAGCTAGCCCTTGCTAAGCATTTTAAATTATTTTACTGTATTATGTGATTCATTAATTTTAATTTGGCCCATGAGCCTTTTCTTTGGTGGTCTATGGGAGAGTCTATCTACATACTTCTTGGAGGCCAACATTACTTTGAGGTACTTATATAAGTGCCACATAAAGAACAGATAATGAGTGGAAAGGAAATTGGAGACAGAGTGTTCATAGTAGGCAGCTGTCCCATTCCTATAATCAAGCAACAAAAGTAGCATAGGTTTGAATAATAACAAAGAGAACAAAAAGACATAGACATATGTTTTGCTGAGAATCAAAAAGCAGGACAGTAGGTTAAGTATGAAGAAATGGGGAAAGTAAAAAGTGGTACATATTGTAGTCAGACAGAGAAGTTACAAAGTGTGAAATATTACAGGTAGCAATACTCCAAAAGAGAACACACACACACACACACACACACACACACACACACACACACACACACACAGTAAAACATCATGGCTCCTCGAAGAATAAGAAACAGCACTAAGACCAAACAAACACTCAACTCTCCTATATTCCTACTGTGCTGTTAGTGCAAAGAGTATCTAAATAAGGCACTCACTTACCCATCAAAGATATTTGAGTCTCCCTATTTCAAACATCTTTTGTACTGCTCTCTAACACATGACAAATTGTCAGTCCTGCCATCATCATGATTGATATCCCTTGACAGCATCTAGAATCCAGTCTCATTTCAGAGGAAGAACCACAGCACAAAAGGAAATGTCATTTCCTTTTATCTCTAGGATCAGCTTCCCTGTGGCCACAAGGTAAACTCTCCTTTATAGCAGAAGTGGAACATTGATAAAGACGACAGGCATTTACAGAGAAAGAACAGGGCTCTGTTGAGATACTATGGCAGTTAATCTTGATGATTTCATTGGACTCAGAAACACCAGGAAACTAGAAATACATATCATGGTTACATCTGTGAGGGCATTTCCAGAATGATTAAATTAGGATAGTCTTGACCTAATAAACAGGATAACTTAGACTTTAACAAAGGAATTAATCCATTAATGGATTCAAAACATGAAGGGTTCTCTTTGGAACATGTAGAACTTTAGCCAGTAGGCTCCGATTGGAGGGATTAGGCCATTAGCATATCATTGGTGGTTGTACCTTGCACTGGCTCCTGCTTCTGTTCTAGTCAGCTTGCTGATCATCACAATGTCTGCTGCCTACTAAGCTCCTTGCCCAGCCACATACACACACACACACACACACACACACATACAAGCACTGAGCAGAAAGAATGACCAAACAGGTATTGCCTCCCTTAAGTTGTTTCCATAAGAAATTAGTCATAGCAATGCTAAAGCTAACTGTCACAGTTAAACAACCATCAAGGTCATGATAATTTCCATAGTGTTAGCAGTAGGTGAGGAGAAACAGGATGACACATGTGGCAGCCAGCAAAATCATGAAAGAAGAAACATTGTCACCCTGAAATTTACAGGGGGGGAAGCTTTCTTTTTTTATTATTTTTGTATTAGATACTTTCTTCATTTACATTTCAAGTGCTTTCCCGAAAGTACCCTATTACCCGCCCCCCCACCCCCCATCCCACCCACTCCTGTTTCCTGACACTGGCATTCCCCATGTACTGGGGCATATTATCTTCACAAGACCAAGGGCCTCTCCTCCCACTGATGGCTGACTAGGCCATTCTCTGCTACATATGCAGCTAGAGACACAAGCTTGGGGGGAGGTACTAGTTAGTAGATATTGTTGTTCCTCCTATAGGGTTGCAAAACCCTTGAGCCCCTTGAGTATTTTCTCTAGCTCCTCCATTGGGGGCCCTGTGCTCCATCCAATAGATGACTGTGGACATCCACTTCTGTATTTGCCAGGCACTAGCATAGCCTCACAAGAGATAGCTATATCAGGATCCTGAAAACAAAATCTTGTTGGCATATGCAACAGTGCCTGGGTTGGGTGGCTGTTTATAGGATATATCCCCGGGTGGGACAGGTTCTGGGTGGTCCTTCTTCCAGCTCAGATCCACACTTTCTGTCTCTGTAACTCCTTCCATGGTTATTTTGTTCCCCATTCTACTAAGAAAGATCAAAGTATCCACACTTTGGTCTTCCTTCTTCTTGAGTTTCATGTGTTTTGCAAATTGTATCTTGGGTATTCTAAGTTTCTGGGTTAATATCCACTTATCAGTGAGTGCATATCATTTGAGTTCCTTTGTGATTGGGTTACCTCACTTGGGTATCCTCCAGATCTATCCATTTGCCTAAGCATTTCATAAATTCATTGTTATTAATAGCTGAGTAGTACTCCATTGTGTAAATGTAGCACATTTTCTGTATCCATTCCTCTGTTGAGGGGCATCTGGGTTCTTTCCAGCTTCTGGCTATTATAAATAAGGCTACTATGAACATAGTGGAGCATGTGTCCTTATAACCAGTTAGAACATCTTCTGGGTATATGCCCAGGAGAGGTCTTGATGAATCTGCCCATAGTACTATGTCCAATTTTCTGAGGAACTGCCAGACTGATTTCCAGAGTGGTTGTAGCAGCTTGCAATCCCACCAGCAATGGAGGCCTGTTCCTCTTTCTCTACATCCTCGCCTGCATCTGCTGTCACCTGAATTTTTTATCTTAGCCATTTTAACTGGTATGAGGTAGAATCTCAGGGTTGTTTTGATTTGCATTTCCCTGATGATTAAGGATGTTGAATATTTTTTTCAGGTGCTTCTCAGCCATTCGGCATTCCTCAGGTGAGAATTCTCTGTTTATCTCTGTACCCCATTTTTAACGGGGTCATTTGATTTTCTGGAGTCTAGTTTTTTGAGTTCTTTTATATATTGGATATTAGTCCCCTATCTGATTTAGGATTGGTAAAGATCGTTTCCCAATCTGTTGGTGGCCTTTCTGTCTTATTGACAGTTTCTTTTGCCTTACAGAAGCTTTGCAATTTTATGAGGTCCCATTTGTTGATTCTCAATCTTATAGCACAGGCCATTGCTGTTCTGCTCAGGAACTTTTCCCCTGTGCCCATATCTTTGAGGCTTTCCCCCACTTTCTCCTCTATAAGTTTCAGAGTCTCTGGTTTTATATGGAGTTCCTCGATCCACTTAGACTTGAGCTTTGTACAAGGAGATAAGAATGGATCAATTCGCATTCTTCTACGTGATAACCACCAGTTGTGCCAGCACCATTTGTTGAAAATGCTGTAGCTTTTATCCACTGAATGGTTTTAGTACCTTTGTCAAAGATCAAGTGACCATAGGTGTGTGGATTCATTTCTGGATCTTCAATTCTATTCCACTGATCTACCTGTCTGTTGCTGTACCAATACCATGCAGTTTTTATTATAATTGCTCTTGGGGTCAGGCATGGTGATTCCACCAGAGGTTCTTTTATTGTTGAGAATAGTTCTTGCTATTCTAGTTTCTGCTATTCCAGATGAATTTGCAAATTTCTTTTTCTAACTCAGTGAAGAATTGAGTTGGAATTTTGATGGGGATTGCATTGAATCTGTACATTGCTTTTGGCAAGATAGCCATTTTTACTACATTAATCCTGCCAATCCATGAGCATGGGAGATCTTTCCATCTTCTGTGATCTTCTTCGATTTCTTTCTTCAGAGACTTGAAGTTCTTATCATACAGATTTTTCACTTCTTTAGTTAGAGTCACACCAAGGCATTTTACATTATTTGTGACTATTGTGAGGGTGTTGTTTCCCTAATTTTTTCTCAGTCTGTTTATCCTTTCTGTGGAGAAAGGACACTGATTTGTTTAAGTTAATTTTATATCCAGCTACTGCACTGAAGCTGTTTATCAGGTTTAGGAATTCTCTGGTTGAATTTTTAGGGTCACTTCTATATACTACCATATGGGTTTAGTGCAGAAATCTATCAGACCTTAAAAGAAGATCTAATTCCCATTCTCTTCAAACTATTCCACAAAATAGAAACAGAAGGTACTCTACCCAATTCCTTCTATGAAGCCACAATTACTCTGATACCTAAACCACTAAAGATCCAACAAAAGAAAGAAAACTTCAGACCAATTTTCCTTATGAATATCGATGCAAAAATACTCAATAAAATTCTCACTAACCGAATGAAAGAACACACCAAAATAATCATCCATCATGATCAAGTAGGCTACATCCCAGGCATGCAGGGATGGCTTAATATACGGAAATCCATCAGCATAATCCACTATATAAACAAACTCAAAGACAAAAACCACATGATCATCTCATTAGATGCTGAGAAAGCATTTGACAAAATCCAACACCCATTCATGATAAAAGTCTTGGAAAGATTAGGAATTCAAGGCCCATATCTAAACATAATAAAAGCAATATACAGCAAAACAGTAGCCAACATCAAACTAAATGGAGAGAAACTTGAAGCAAACCCACTAAAATCAGGGACTAGACAAGGCTGTCCACTTTCTCCCTACCTATTCAATATAGTTCTTGAAGTCCTAGCCAGAGCAATTAGACAACAAAAGGAGATCAAGGGGATACAAATTGGAAAGGAAGAAATCAAAATATCACTATTTGCAGATGATATGATAGTATATATAAGTGAGAAGAGCTTTCTTTTCTCCCAAGAAAGAAGCAATAGCATCCTGGATGATGGTACTGGGGTGATATAGCGACACTAAAGAAACCAAAAGCTTTAAATACATGGTCATAGACACAGGAAAGTTTACTATACTAGATACAGTAATATAGCATATTACTAGGGGGAGGGCAAAAATGGCCTATGTTGAGTTATAAGTGGCAGAAATATATGTCACTATTGTGAACTACAGGCTAACATCATGTTTACATTCACTGCTGCCTATAACTGAGATGCCTAAGTATTAGCATGGGATCTTTCACAAAGCTAAAGACAGACAATATATAAAGGCAGGAGTTGAAAGCAAAAATATCATGTTGCAGTTTTAAATAGATACCTTGAGGCAGTCCACTATTTATCACTTCTGGTTCATTTACTTGAATGGTGTCATCTTCAAGGTAGAAATAGATTTTGTAGTATCTTATTCTAAAGATTTCTTGTCTTTTATCAGATATTTCATCTTCCAAATAGGCATCAAAAGATAACACCTGTTGGAACCATAATTATAAACTGTGAAAAAAACAGCAAACTTAAAATTAATAAAACTATGTCCTATACAACCTTTGTTAAAGAAGAAATTTGGTTTTCTCCAAGACATTCTATATATCAGCTAAAGAAAACAAATATACCAATCTCAGTAATAGTAAGTGAAAATTATTTGACTTTCACCGCAGTCTGGTTACAACATCAATAACAAAATTATATTAAATTAATAATTCCTTCTTTCAGTTCTTCAAAAAAGTAAACTTTGTCCATCTTTGGAATCTCAAAATAGGATTCACAGTGTGTGTTAGAAGCACGAAATACTTTTTCTTTCATGATGAACAAAACTTTATTTTTCTCATTAAAAACAGCACAAAGCTACTTTAGCTATAGAATAAAATTATTCTGAGACTTAGTCTTACTGATTGCTTGCCTTGACTTAGCTCAAAAAGACCAATCTGAAAGCCTTCTAAGAGCATGGATACTCCACCTGCTATTTCTCCAGGAAGCTAAATAATCTAGCACTGACATGTGAATGGGGAATGAAATTGATTCTAAAGTGGTTATGGTAAAAAATCAGAAACAGTTAAAACACTGAATAAAAATGAGGATATGACCACTCCAAGGTATGGTTCAGGAGAAAGTTTTTACTGTATATAAGAGAGCAAGTACAGCCAGAGGCATCCAGAGAATGCAGAGCAGGAAAAGAAAGTACACTAGGCATGGCCACTAAATCAAGCCACAGGACAAAAGAGAGAGAGGAGGAAAGCTAGTGAGGAATAGAAGATAGAGAAGTGGCCAGAGGAAGCTAAGCTCATTGCCTGGAGAGGTTAAGGCTCTTCTTACTTACCCTTAACCTCTCTAGGCCCTGAGTTTAGCTTCTCTTTCCCCAGCTTCTGATTCTAATATACCTTGCCATTTTAGATCTGTAATTGCAGTACTCATGGCCAAATAGAAAGCTGAGACAGGAAAATCAGCCAAAGATGCAGGTATGTAATATAGTGACAGAAACAAGAGTTCTCGCCTCAAAAACAAAGTGGAAGCAGATATCACACTCCCAAAAGTTGTCCTCTGATCTCTAAATATGTGCCCACACCAAACAAGTACAAAAGTAAGTGATTTCACCAAGGTAAATGAATTCCATCTATCAAAGAATTCAGAAGAGGGAATTTAAAATCTGTTAGAAATGAAAATGTATAGAAACATAACTATAAGTCTAGTCTAGTAATTAATGTCTATAATTCTAGCACTTGGGAGACTAAGGCAAAAGGATTGCTGCCAGTTCATAGCAACAAAGAGTTCCATGCTGAAACTATATACTGAAACTATAAAGTAAAAGTCTGTCTCTAAAAAGAACAAAAAAATAGTGGAGATGATGATAAAAGGTTTTATAATTTCCGAGTTAAACCTAGAGGACACAAATGCTTGAAATTTTCTTTTTTTAAAGTGTGTGTGTGTGTGTGTACATGTGCGTACATGTACACATCATAGGGGTCAAAATACGACTTGAAAAACTAGTTCTCTCCTTACTTGATGCTGGTTCTGCGGATCAAACTCAGCTCTGCAGCCTTGGCAGCAAACACCTCTACCCACTGAGGAATTTTCCAGCCCTCCTTCTTAAAAAGAAATGCTATTTTCTTAAAAACAGAGTGTGAATGGCATTTGGTATAATATGTAATCTTTATTTCCTCACACACTTCAAAAGTCGCCACAGTATTTACTATACTAGGTTACCTCCCTGATCACCAAGGTATTTGGAGAGTTTTAATCATACAGATTACAGGATATAAAATCAGCTCTTAAAAAAAAGGTACATGAGGAAAAACAGTTTTGGAAGGAAAAATTTAAGGTTTATATTTCTAGATTTAGGATCATGTTATAAATAAAGTCGAGAAATTCAAAGCAGTCAAAAAAAGTACATTTTGATGGGTGACTTGCAATAACTTGACACAGTACAATTTTAGTTTTCAATGAAAAAGTTAAAATTATTTTCATGCCAACTCAGTTATTTGCTTTTGACTACATAGTCCAAGCTGGATTTTAACATTCATTTTGATTCTTATCTTACCCTTAAATTGTTATCAGCGATTACTGTCTAGTGAAGCACTGACATGAAATAGTATTGCATGCAGAAGTCTGTCTACTATCCATAAAAAGATAGGACTTATAATTATAAGGCTAAAGCAACAGCCTAATCTCTCAGAACAAATTACATATTTTTAAATGAGGGTTTAGAGTAATCAATGCATAAGTTTTAGGGATTATTTACTCAAGAACTAACATCTAAATGTAAGACAGGTCTAATGTCTGGGACCTCCATTCCCAGTGCTAAGGGGGACAGGACTTGGGGTATAGAACATTGGGAATCCGAACAACACAGTGAGACCCTGTCTCAAGAAAACAAACTCCAAGTGTCAAAATCTTACATATCAATTTCTAGAGAAGCTATTAGGAAAGATAAAATACCAATAATGTCCAAGAAGGCTTGACACTTTGAAAAAGGGAGATCAGTGTCACGGGTCAGTTGAAATTTAAAATGTTTAGGAAGCTGAGCATGATGGTACACACTTGTAGTCCCAGCCACTCAAGAGGCTAAGGCTCCCTACTTAAGCACAGATTTTCCAAGCCAACCTAGACAACATTGTAAGACCCTGCCCACAAGAAAAGGCTGGGGTGGGGCAATAAGATAAAGAGGAAAAGAGAAGATGAATGGGTCAGAGATGAGATAAGATAGAGAATATAGCACAAGTGAGTATATAAAAAGACCTGGGTTTGATTCTAGAACCACAAAAAATATTAATAAAAATATTTAGGCTCCATTTTATAAGAAAGGAACTCTGAGGTAAGTTATGAAATACTAAAGAAGGTATGAATAACAGTATAAAGAAAATCAGTAGAGTGCAAAAAATCTAATACCACAGATAGATGAAATTCAAAGAAAAAAAATCACAAAAAATCAATCTAAAAATGCTTTAAATAAGTAAAAATTCAGAAGAGCTCACCAAGAGAGACTATATATAAAATCAGAAATGAGACACTATGTGATCTAAAACTTGTAAGATTCATACTGGGGAGAAGCCTTATAAATGTGAAGCACCTCTTAGAGTACAGCACAACCTCCCTGAGAGGATTGACATCTAAGAAAACTGATAATTGTGCTACCCAGTGTCTAAGGGCAGAGTGGGGTTATCTGGGAACACCTCTACATTTGAGGTTCCAGGGGAAATCCCTAATGAACACAGATTCAGACCAATTGGTGGTGAAGCTTCTAGAAGCTTCCTACTGCCCTCTGTATCCCACTCAGGCTGGTCCCAGAGAGAAGATACTAAACTGATGATCTGCATTGTTTCTTGGAACCAGAGCAAGTAAAGCCAGGTGTCTTTCCAGGCTCAGATGGCCCAAGATCCTCAAGGCACGAAGACCCAAGCTTCAGGTGCTCACATGGCTACTGTTCTTCCCGGTTCCTTTGCTGGTCTGCCTAGAATGGCCCACTCTGTGCCTTCGTACCTGCTTCCCCACAATATTACTTTATGCCTAACTCCAAGTCAGACTTGGGAAGTTGCCTCTCCATGCCATCCCTCTAATGTTCTCCCTGCTTTAATCCACAGTGTCTGTTTTCTCTTCCCACATCTTCCTCCCACATCTCACAGGCTCCAGCCCTATGGATTCACCTCAGGCTCATCTCTAATCTAGACCCTCCTGAAGTATCACCTCCTGTGAGCTCACCTTGGGCCTCCCACTGGATTTTTATCAGGGCTCTCTTTTCTCACCTCTTCCTGCCTTCATTCCATCTCCACCCACTTTCTTCCAGGCGCATCTCTTTCTGCTACCCAGATCACAGTAAATCATTCCATGACACAATATGTTGTCAGTGAGTCACCTCCTTAACAAACAAGCATGCCAGGATACATGTCATTTTGGCCCAAGCAATTACTCTAGGTATCCTCAAATGTGTATAAGAATGTTGTCATTTGTCTTTGAGCACAGTGTGTGAAAGTGATTTCAAAGAACTGGTCTGCCTGTTGGGCAAAATAAAAGAAAGAAAGAAAGAAAGAAAGAAAGAAAGAAAGAAAGAAAGAAAGAGAGAGAGAGGGAGGAAAGAAGGAAGGAAGGAGGGAAGGAAGGAAGGAAGGAAGGAAGGAAGAAAGAAAGAAAGAAAGAAAGAAAGAAAGAAAGAAAGAAAGAAAGAAAGAAAGAAAGAAAGAAAGAAATTAGGTAATATAAAAAGAGATGAAATAAAAATACTAGGAAGAAATAAAACATCACTATGGGCAGACAGGTAAAAGCTAAATAGGTAAAAGTATAAAATTTAATTATAAACACGACCTAATAAAAATATTATAGTTAGAAAATATAACAGGAAGACATATGCTCGCAATACAAAAGAAAAATCCTACACAGGACCAGTGAGATTGATCAGGACATAGAGATTATGAAGCCTGATGGTTGAAATTCAATACCTGGAACCTACATGCTGGAAAGAGAATATCCATTTCTGCAAATTGTCCTCTATTCATGTACACAGTGGCACATGAACATATGCACACCTGTTTGCATACACACTTGTACATATTAGGTAAATAAATGTAATAAAATTTAAAATTATATAACAAAGCAGTTTTAATTAAAACTTTGTTCCATATAAAACCCAAAACATTTGCTATAAGATACAGAACTTGACTACAAATCAATTATATTTCTGGATATGTAGACTACAATATTTCATTTGGTGGTTTCATTGGAATTATGAACTGTCATAATAATTCTTAGTAAATCTGATTAAAAATAAGCCAGGTACTATTAATAACAACAGCAAAAAATTAAGGAGCAATAGAGACCTAGCTCACCCAGATTTTATAATCAAATGGCACAATTATTAAAACAGAACAAAACCAGATTATTGAGACACATACCATTTGATGATAAAGAACAGATTCTATAGCCGGGAGTGGTGGTGCACGCCTTTTATCCCAGCACTTGGGATGCAGAGGCAGAGGCAGGTAGATTTCTGAGTTTGGGGCCAGCCTGGTCTACAAAGTGAGTTCCAAGACAACCAGGGCTACAGAGAAACCCTGTCTCGAAAAACCAAAAAAAAAAAAAAGAGAGAGAGAGAGAATAGATTCTATTGAGTACACAAATTTAATACATAATAAAATAATCACAAATGACAATTACTAACTTAAACAAGCTGGCTGTATATCTCCACCTAATTAAGTATCAGCTTTATCCCAACAAATCAACCTCTTTCAGGACAGACACACACACAAATAAGGAGGTGAAGGTGACAGCACATAGGAAGAAGGACAGAATGATGGGACACTGTACGGAATTCTAGGATTTAAAGAAAATAAAATGGAAAATATGAAAAGAAACAAACTTGGCATTTTATAATAATTTTTACATGAACAAAGAATTCTCACCCTAGGAATACCGAAAGGCTGAGAAACACCTGAAAAAATGTTCAACATCCTTAATCATCAGAGAAATGCAAATCAAAACAACCCTGAGATTCTATCTCACACCAGTCAGAATGGCTAAGATCAAAAATTCAGGTGACAGCAGATGCTGGCGAGGATGTGGAGAAAGAGGAACACTCCTCCATTGTTGGTGGGATTGCAAGCTTGTACAACCACTCTGGAAATCAGTCTGGCGATTCCTCAGAAAATTGGACATAGTACTACCGGAGGATCCCTCAATACCTCTCCTGGGCATATATCCAGAAGATGTCTCAACCAGTAAGAAGGACATATGCTCCACTATGTTCATAGCAGCCTTATTTATAATAGCCAGAAGCTGGAAAGAACCCAGATGTCCCTCAACAGAGGAATGGATACAAAAAATGTGGTACATTTACACAATGGAGTACTACTCAGCTATTAAAAAGAATGAATTTACGAAATTCCTAGGCAAATGGTTGGACCTGGAGGGCATCATCCTGAGTAAGGTAACCCAATCACAAAAGAACTCAATGAAATGTACTCACTGATAAGTGGATATTAACCCAGAAACTTAGTATAGCGAGATATAAGGTACAATATGCAAAACATATGAAACTGAAGAAGAACGAAGACCAAAGTGTGGACACTTTGCTCCTTCTTAGAATTGGAAACAATCACCTATAAAAAAAAAGACTATATAAAAGAAATTAGAAAAACAAATGAAATGTTTACTTTAAGAAATTACCAGATACATCCAATTAAAATTGCCAGAGGCCTCAAGTTTGTTACTGTATGTTTCTTCTGTTAAAAGGATAGTTAATCATGGAGGGTTTGGGTTTATCCTGAAACATATTATTTTTCTGTTCCAGGCTGGCCATGAACTTCTGATCACCTGGTATTGCAGTATTACAAAAGAACCACCATGCCTCAGTTCATATAACATTTTTAAATATTGCAGTTCTTCTGAGACAATGTGGAACAATTTTTAAAAATCCTAAACCTATCCTTCTTGAGACTCGGGAAGTCTGGGCACATAGCCTAAAGAGAGGGAAAAATCAAACTAGAAATCTTAAATGTTGCAAAGATATTTTACTGCATTTTTTAATTATAAGGGAAAAAGAGTAGAATGGGGGGGGGGGTCTAAAAGGTTTGAAACGAAATAGTTTGGTAAATTAAGTGTATGTAGTTCCTGGGATATATAAACTCACTAATACAGTTTTAAGAACCATATAGTAATAATAAAATTACTTGAGACATGCAGAAATGTTAAGTTAAAAATTACAAAGAATGGTTATATGTCATAATTGTTTTAAGAAGTATCTAAGTGGGCTAAAGGATAAGCTCACAACCAAAAATATAGGAAGTATGTAAGTTTAGTTATACTTTTTTAAAACTATACCTATGCTATTTGAAAAGAGGGAGAATGTAGGAAGGGGACTAAATACTTGATAGATTATCAGCTTTATGTTAACAAATCAACCTCTTTCATTTTCCTCCCACAAAAATGGGGTAGATTGACCATGGTATACTAGGAAAGATACCACAGGGGTCACAGAAATAGGAAGCCAGGACACCAAAGGGCATTCCAGTATTTCATAAATATAAGAAATATAGGTGAGGATGGAGGTGTTATGACTTGAGGAGGACAGGAAGAGCAACAAAAACAACAACACGGACCCTTGCAGTCTCCCAGGGAGTGAACCACCAACCAGTGTGAGTACCCACTGGCTGGACCTTGACCCCTGCATATATGTAGCAGACATGCAACTTGGTATTCCTGTGGGTCCCCCAACAACTAGAGTGGGAGCTGTCCCTGAATCTGTTTCCTACCTGTTCATCTCTTTCCCCAACTGAACCACAGTGCCTGGCCTCAGTGGGAGAGGATGTGCCTGGTCCTGCAGAAACTTGTGGAGGGGGGGCGGGGGTGATACCCGAGGGGTTCCCCCTTCTCAGAGAAAGGAGGGAAGAATGGGGGGGTGTTCTGAGTGAAGGGGTACTGGGAGAGGGAGCTGATACTATGATGTAAAGTGAATAAATACATTTGTAAAAAGAGTTGGGGAAAGGAGAAAGGGGGTGGGAAAGGGGGCACATAGGTTTAAGGGGTAAGGGAGAAATGCTAATACATAGGTTTAAATTATGTTTTCAAAGACACAACTGTATTATTCATAATAGGGGCAAGGGCAACAAGCCACGAGTAGAGAGCGAACAAAGTGGAGACATAACACAAATACATACAAAATGGCGGCAACTCACCACCGGAGGTCTAGCGAGGACCACATAACCAGCCACAAGAAAGAAGCGGAACCAAGAAACAAAAAGGCTTATGGAGAAAGGAGGTGGGGTTGAGGAGGGGCTCCAGGCTTCTGGCCTATCCACTGTGAATAAGAGGAACAATAGAGGCTGAACTATTTCTCTCCTAGCCAGTAGAGGTAAAGTCGGGAGGAGGGGCCCTGAACCCCAAGCCAAAGGTTACATTGTTTGATGAACCGGAAGTATGTCATCAAACAGGAAACAGGGGCTAAAAGTCGAAAATCCTCGTCATTCTGAGAAGCTCGTCCTGGCGTTCGGTCGCTGTGTGAAGCTTCTCCGGAATCCTGATCTCTAGTTTTTCCAGAGCACTTTGAAAGTACGGCGGAAGGTCCTGAACAAAGTTGAAACAAGAAGAAAGGTTCCTGAGGCATCGCAGAAGGAGCCGCGTGAGTTCCAGCACCATTTGAGTGGTGCCCACTTATAAACCCCTCACATCGCAAATAGTTTTGCCCCGGGGACTTGGTTAAGTGACTTGGTGAGGGCTAAAGGCCCTAGGGGCTTCAAGGGCCAAAAAGGCCAGGAAGACTTTGTGAACTCTGAAATTTCCCCTGTGGCACATTCTATAGCTCAATTTCTCCCCTTAATTTCAGGCGTGAGGGTAGAGCTAATTTCAGGCGTGAGGGTAGTTGCCTCCGTAGCTGCTACAGTGGGCAGTTTTCTGCAGTTTTGGGGACTGACTTTTCAAATTGCCACCCAGTTTCTTAACGATGGCTTCTCTAGAGGATGCCTACGGTGGTAACAAGCATGGCTCCCACAATTCTGAATTTGAAACTGAAGCAGAAGGTCAAAATAAGACTGAGGCACCAAAAACCTCTCAGAGAAAGAGGGACAAAGTTCAAGAACAGGATTCTTCTGTGATTTACCAGAAAGCTATCTTGGGAAAATCAACACAAAAAGAAAGGGGAGGTTCTCTGGAAGGAAAGGGGATGGCTCCAAGGACAAAAGGGCTAAATGGTACCCCAAATGGAAAGGAGGGAACGGGAGCCCTAAGTGGAAAGGAGGAAGCTGGTGCCCCAAATGGAAAGGAGGAAGCTGGTGCCCCAAACGGAAAAGGGGAGGCTGGTGTACCAAAGGGAAAGAGAGAGACTGATTCCCTAAAAGGGGAAGCTGGTGACCCCATAGGGAAAGGGGGGCCTTGTGTTAATACAAGATCCAGTGCAGGAGCCCCCCATAAGCCTGGGCTGGAGATTCCTAAGATGGAAGCAGAGCATTTTAAAGCTGGAGCAAAGACTGGAGTGGACTGCCTCAAGGCTGGAGTGGAGTTTAAGCCTGCATCCTCTCTGGCAATACAGTCTCCAAAGCCTAGAAGGGAAAGGAGGACTCCAAATCCCAACGTGGAGCCTCCAAAGCCGAGAGCAGAGCCTCCAGAGCCCATGGTGGAACCTCCAAAGCCTGTGGTGGAGGCTCCAATGCCTAGTGCAGAGCCCAGGGCAGAGCCTCTAAAGCTGGGAGGAAAGCCTCCAGTACCCAGAGTAGCAGAGCCTTCAATGCCTAGAGCAGAGCCCACTATTCTCCAAGAAGAGCCCTCTAAGCCCAGAGCTAAAGCACCAGCAGAGTTTACTACGACCCAAGGGGCAACATGTTCTGGGGCTGGAATGGAGAATCCTAAGATGGGCAGAAGACTATCTAAAAATCTTCCTTTTGTGGCCCAGCTTCCTAAGATAGGCAACTTTGGAGAGAGGAAATGGCTTCTCCGTGGATTTAAAACAGCTAGTGAGGAGTTATTTGGTGACAAAAATGCAATCAGCTATGAAAAAAGCCTTCTGCTCCCAAAATATCAGAGTGAGGATAATTCCTCTTCATTCCAAAAGTCTAAAGAAAGAGGAATGACTGAGGCCTCCAACTCTTCAGTAAGTTACAGGTCTAATGTTAAGGCCTCCAGAGCTAGATTCATTCAGGATGCATCATTCTCCCCAAGACTGCCAGCCATTTCACAGTCTTTATCCTGTAAGAATAAGAATGACTCCCTACAGCCTAGTTCATACTTTAGCCCTCAGAATACCAACCCTTGTACTAGTCCTACCACATCCAGGAATGAGAGAGTCAGGAAAGACATCCCAGTTGGCTATTCTTACTATACTTCTGAAGAGATAAGCGGTCGTTTGCAGGGAAAAGATGATAAGGAATACTGTAATTCCCGCGTAATTTTATCTTCCAAAGGCACAGAAACACAGGCAAAGAACACATATCAAGAGAATGAGCTGCCATATATTCAGGGAGCTGGAGCATGTGCATCTGATTTCCTGCCAAGTGGAAATCAAAGCCAAATGGAAGGTTTCATCGATACTCATTGTCACTTGGACATGCTGTTTTCCAAGTTGTCCTTTCAAGGAAGCTTTACTGAATTCAGGGAAATTTATAGCTATACTTTTCCTAAGGAATTTCAGGGCTGCATCACTGATTTCTGTGATCCCCGTACCCTAAGAAATGGTCTATGGAAAGCGCTATTGAGTGAAGATCTGGTTTGGGGTGCCTTTGGATGTCATCCTCATTTCGCACGTTACTACAATGAGCATCATGAAAGAAACCTCTTGTTTGCCTTGCGCCACCCCAAGGCTGTGGCCTTTGGAGAAATGGGCTTGGACTACTCTTACAAGTGCACCACACCTGTCTCAGAGCAGTTTAGGATTTTTGAGCGACAACTGCGGTTAGCTGTATCTATGAAGATGCCCTTGGTGATTCACTGCCGAGAGGCTGATGAAGATCTAATGGGCATCATGAAAAAATGTGTGCCTTGTGACTATAAGATTCACAGGCATTGCTTCACTGGCAGTTACCCACTCATTGAGCCACTGCTAGAGTACTTTCCTAACATGTCTGTAGGCTTCACAGCAGTTCTGACTTATTCTAATGCCTGGCAGGCACGTGAGGCTCTAAAAAAAATCCCACTGGAGAGAATTCTTATTGAAACTGATGCTCCTTACTTTCTGCCTCGCCATGTTCCCAAAAGCCTTTGCCAATATGCCCATCCAGGCATGGGCCTGCATACTGTGCAAGAAATTGCCAGAATCAAAAATAAGCCACTGTCTCATGTCCTGGCCACCTTGCGGGAGAATACCTCTTACCTCTACAACATTTAAAAAAGAAAGGACACAGTCAAGAGTCTTGAAAAAGTGTTAGCCTGACAAAATCAAAGGATTTTGAACACCTTTATCTTAATAATCTATTCTGAGTTCATAAAAGTAGAGAGTATCTGGACAAGATGCCTTCCTCAAAATCGCTCCTTAATATATCTACTTCTGATTGGACTGCAGTAAGATGGGAACAGAGACTCTGGAGGTGCTGCAAGTGTTAAGAACCAAGTAAGGTTGAGTGTGAACCACTGAGAGTCTTGAATCTGAACTTAAAATGTAATTGTGAAGCTCTTCAGATCTCAGTACATCATCATAACATTGGAAAATTGATTCAGACTTTAGAAAAAATACTTGTGTTAATGAAGCTTACTGTGGTGTGGCAACATACATACCACATTTTTGGGTGAGAAATGAAAGGTCTTTTACCCTGTAAAAAACTGCATCCAGAAAAGATGGCTTACCTCCATCTGTCTTTGTGCTCAAAAGTCACATTCACAGAAATGTTATCTCTGACTACCAATCTAAAGAGACAAATAATCCTTTTGTTTATTGGAATCACAGCACTTATTTAGCATGTTTTAAATACATTTGTGCGTTCATCAGTTATAGTTTACTATGTTGTAAGCTTTCAAACTTCAGTGTTGTTATACTTAACCTTACTCAGTCTTAGAATACTACTTAGGAAGTAAGCAAAGACTTTTTGACATATAAATTAGTAACTAACCTCATTAGCATTTGGGGGAAGTTAATTATAATATGTGGGATGGAAGATGATATTAGGAGAATAATAGAGAATAAGACATTATGCCCCTCTTTGATGTAAAAACTAAGACAAAAAATAATGGGATATGTACTCTGCTTTTAGGTACCAAATATAAAGTATGGCAAGCCTTACCAGAAAACTGGCATATCGTACTTTATATAAATAACAGAATATATCATAGATTTCCCCCTTTGTTTGAGAATCCAGTCTTTTGAAGAAAAAGTTTTAAATGCAAATAAGCTGTGTTTTAACAGAACTAGAAAAGTTAGTAGAATGTAACAAGCTTGGTTTCATTGTAGTTTTCAAGACACAAACTTGAAAAATTCTTTGAACCGTGTATCTTTTTCCCAGTTAATTAATTTGCTATTGCTTAAAGTATCCTTCAACCTACAGGGGCCTGACCTTTTAGAATACTGTACAAAACAAGGTTTTATAAATACACATTTTAGGAAAATAGTTGTATAAAATCATATGTAGTCTTTTATCTGTTTTAAATTTTAAGGTTTGATGTGTTCTTTGATGTATTAGCATGTACCATAAATAACCAAAAAGAGACACTTCTTTCTTTTCTTAGAGATTAATGCTATAAAACTCAACCACAAATTCTCCAGAAATACCAGTTTGGGAAATTCTACCTTAGCCATACTATGTGGGTAGGTATGCCCTTAATTGCATTTTTCAAAACTCTATTCAGTGTATTTCAGTATCCTCTTTCATTTACCTTTCTTGTTACCTTAGCTTTGTGAAAGAGGGAAATCAGTGATGCCGTTGCCAAGTGACACTGTCAGTTGAACATTTCAAAGATAAGTGTAAATGAAAAATTGTATCTTGAACTGAGGGTATGGCTCAGTAGTAGAGAGCACTTGCCTGATACTTGAAAAGTCCTGGGTTCTGCCTGCAGCACCCATAAGCAAGCATATTACCACCTGCTTCTGTAAATACACATTCAGCCAGATAAATAGGCTCTACAAATAAGGAAAGTATTTTTACTTTCCAAAATAATGTTACTTCTACAGGAAAACTATCTTTCTAACTTACTTTTTTTGCTACCTTTTTATGGTAAATGGCTGGAGTGTATTTCTTAATATGCAGAACACTTCACCATATTTTTTCAGGAATGGGAGTGAGCAGTATAGTCCTATCTGAATGACCTAAATCAAAAACAGCAATTTTCACTTACAGAGTCTATGATTAGGGGTAAGGAATCTTTAAAAATAGATATTCTGTAAATGTATGAGATTTGGGCCACTTTGTGAATATTTTTTGTTGTTTCCTATGGGGTTTTTCTTTTTGTTTTTGTTTGTTCTTTTTGATACAGGATCTCACTATGTAGACCTGATTGGTCTCAAACTCAAGAGATCCACTTGCCTCTTTTTCCTTGAAAGTTTAGGTATTGAAAGTTAGCACTACCATGTCCAGCTTTTAAAAAAAAAATGTGAAGGTATGTGCATGTGAGTGTAGGTGCCTTTAAAGACCAAGAGGAAGGTGTCAGATCTGCTGGAAATGAAATTACAAGCAACTATGAGCCAACCAATATGGCTTCTGGGAAGAGAACTCTGTCCTCTGCAAAGTTAGTATGCAATCTGATCAGCTAAGCCATCTCCAGTTCCCTGTAAATAGTTTTGTACTTAAGCAACAGGCATTTTTTTTTTTTTTGAGCTTCAAAGAATTATTTACCCCTCCCCTTTTTGGTATGGTACTTAGTGTGTCCATTGTCCTATTTTAGATGTATCAGGCCTACTAGGGCAGCCAGTGGTATAGAAATGTAACTTACTGTTAGTGATCCCTAAGCCATTGGTGACTTAGTCCAGAATCACAGGGCTCCTCAAACTTATTAACAGCCATCACCTCTCTGAACCCTGGCGTTCCTTTTAGAGCACTTAAAATTGGGATAGAGCTCTCTGTAACAGTGTATGTTTAGCATGCAGAAGTTCCTGGTTTCAGTCAGCAGCACTTAACAAAAATATGAAGCAAAAATAATAAATGTCAGCTATGTCTATAATGAAAAATCAAAGGCAGAAAATAGGGCACTTTGTCTTTAAAGACAAATGATTTTGTTCTTGAGGCTTTTATTCATACCTAAATCTAACTTCAAGATTCATACCTGCTTACTATTGAGTTTTCAGGATTCCTAATTGAAAACAAAAACAAAAAACAAGAAACAAGGTAGAAACAGTAAAGTGTGAGGGCGTAATCCAACCACAGTAGCTAAGTTTTGGAGTGACTTTCTGCCAGTTGTCTAATATTTCCATAGTTACTGGCTAATCCATTCCTGAACCAATTTTGCTAATATTTGTTACAGTAGTTTCTTTACTAGCATATAAACTACATTACTCCCCTGAATTTGTGACTTAAATCCCTTTTTTCTGTATTTATTTCAAAGCAAACAAGTGTGAAATGTGTTTGATTTAGATAATTCTTGGGCTGCCTGGGCTTATTCAAATTTCTTTTGTTTGCTGCTTTATGCAACTGGGCTTTTAAACTTAACGTTTTGCTTTGCACTCTGATGTTTCATTGTGCTTTCTCTGATGCACTAAGCTATATGGTTCATTAACTTTTGCCTGTAATTATAATTCTGCTACATTTGAATTTTTTTCTTTTCAGAAAGTCCCCTTTATAAAGATTCATAATGCATTACAAATAATATGACAAGGAATGGGAAAAGGTCCCATTTTTATTTCCTAAAACCCACTACTGATGGTATCTTTTATATAAGTGTTCTCATATAGCTATACTAACTTGCATATTATTTTAAGTAACTTGTTTTCTGATTATAAGAGGAATTCTCATACTTAACGACTATATACCACCAAAATGTTGTCAGTAATAAGTAGGAGATTTTGGGGTTTTTTTGTTTATTTGGGGTTTTTTTGGTTTTTTTTTTTTTTTTTTTTTTGGTTTTTTGGTTTTTTGTTTGTTTTTTGGTTTTTCCAGACAGGGTTTCTTTGTATAGCCCTGGCTTTCCTGGAAATCATTTTGTAGACCAGGCTGGCCTCATAAATCCCTGCCTCTCCCTCCCGAGTGCTGGGATTAAAGGCATGCACCACCACGCCCGGCTAAATAGATTTTTAATATTCTGGTAATTTAAGTCAAAACTACTTCACATCATTTTCCCCTTTTAATTTGAAACAAGGCTTTCTATATAACCCAAGCTGATCTTGAATTCTATCTAGATCCTTTTAAGTTTCCCAAGAACTACAAAGAGCATATATTTTTAAAACAGAGTTAAATGAAAAACATTCCGAGGTCATAAAGGTGATAAAGATGATATAGAGACAATTTCTTTCTCCTCCTGGTCAACAGATTTTAACTATTACTATAATTTTTAAGAAATAATTTCAAGCATCCCATACATTAATAATGGTTGAAATTCATCTGAACAAAACTAGTATGTTATTTCCTGTTTCTATATTGTATATGGAGTCCATTTGTTATCCTTCTGTTTTTCAATAAATGCTTAAAATGTTTAATTGTGCTTTTAATTTATTTCTATTTCCTAACTACGTATTGACTGACTAGTTTGTTTGTTTGTTTGTTTGTTTGTTTGTTTTTCAAGATAGGGTCTCTCTGTATAGTCATGGCTGTCCTAGTACTTGTTTTATAGACTAGGCTGGCCTCAAACTCAGAAATTCACCTGCTTCTTTCTCCTAAATGCTGGGATTGAAGGTGTGAACTGCCATGCCTGGCTTGATTTGTTTAATTTCTTTAATTGGCTGCAGTGTATCTTCAAGTGGTATGCTGCATGGTTATAAAATTTCTGGTCACAAACTTGTTCCTCTTAAGAGATACATACATAGCCGGGCGTGGTGGCGCACGCCTTTAGTCCCAGCACTCGGGAGGCAGAGGCAGGCGGATTTCTGAGTTCGAGGCCAGCCTGGTCTACAAAGTGAGTGCCAGGACAGCCAGGGCTACACAGAGAAACCCTGTCTCAAAAAACCAAAAAACAAAAAAAACCAAACAAACAAAAAAAAAGAGATACATACATTACTCTGTTGGCTCACAGCATTTAATAATGCAGCTCCTCCCTTTAGAGCAGCATCCCTCAGTGTGGCTTGATGCCCTTTGGAGGTCGTATATCAGATATCCTGCATGTCACATATTTAAATTATGAAACATAATAGCAAAATTACACTTACAAAGAATCAAAATAATTTTATGGTTTGGCGTCACCACAACATGAGGACCTGGAGTAAAGGGTCGCAGCATTAGGACAGTTGAGACACACTGCTTTAGGCTGGAAGTACCATTTCTAGCAGTGTTTTATCATTTCCCATTTATCATTTATCAGTCTTTGTATTACTGTAGTATAAAACTATCAGAATATGTATAATTTACTGGGTTTTTTTCCCCCTCAGGGACTTGGTACAGTATACATACTCACTTTGCAGGCCTAGTTCTTTCTGTAGTTCAAAAAAAAATGTAGTTTTTATTTTCTTATAGTATGCTTAATCTGCTTGGCTTTGAATCTCCATCTTTCTAAACTGTCATCTTGTTGTTCTTAGACTTGACTTTTAAGAGATACTATCACTTTTCTTCCTAATATTCCATTCTCCCATTTTTTTTTCTTCACATGGTGCAGCCTGTAGTTTGCTTACATTATTTTCGTTCTGCAGCAACCTGCACTTCTTATTCGGCAGCATTTTTAACTTTCTGTTCTGTTTCCTCTTGCAGCTCTCGCTTCTCAGGGTTTTCACTGCTTTCTTTGTATCCTTTCCACTTGTTCAAGAGAAAACACAACTTGCATCAGAACCCAAAACAGTCATTTCTTAAAGAAAACATACTGTCTGTTTGTTTGTTTGTGGCAGGCTCTCATTAAGCAGCCTTGGCTAGCCTCAAACTGCGAATCAACATACTTCTGCTCCCACCGCAAGTAGTAGGATTAAAGGCATACATCTAGCCTTATTGTGTTGCAATTAAATATATATGCAGGGGGTGGGTGTGTGCAATTGAGTACAAGTACCCTAGAAATCCACAAGAGAGTATCAGATACCCTGGAGGTGCTTTGAAATGGGTACTAGGTACTGAGTGGGGTCTCCTGCAAAAGCAGACAGTCTTCTTAACTGCTGAGCCACTGTTGACTCCAGCCCCCAAAACCTACTTTTGAAATGAGATTCCTTTTTTTGTTTTGTTTTGTTTTGTTTTGTTGTTTTGAACTTTCCCCCCATCTACGTTGTATCTTTTCAGAAGTCTCATATTGGGTTTCGTCGTCGTTCATTGCTGAACAGGCTATCAGGTTTGATTGCCTCCTAAATATTGCAGTTTTCCCCATCCATCCTGATGCTCCTAAATCCCCCTTTCTTAGAGTGGAACTGATACAAATTAAGGTGTGACATGGAAAAAGAATTGGGGAGGGGGGCGTGGATAGTACCTAGCAGGAAAATCTTCCTTTTAATTTTTTCATATAAACATTTCATAGATTGGCCTGACCTTTAGTCCAGGAACAAAGTGGCTAGTCTTTTGTGTACTACTGCTTTGTGTCACAGAAAGACCGTAATTGCAAGCTCTGCTTTGAGCTCAGTATATTTCTGGACTTTTGATGGTTATCTTAAGCCATCAACATTTGCAAACATAAACCAGATTAAAAGTCTCATGCATATTATTCTGACGCCCCCCCCATTTCAGTTTTTTTAGTCAAGTAAAATGACATGTTAGTTTTGGTGTATATTTAGAATGCACCCCCATCTACACTCAGTTGTTAAGTAGCAATTCCTCAAAAGTGTGTCCCATGTACATGAACCTTCTATATCTCCCCACCTCCCCATCCCTACCTCCACTCCAGCTTCCAACACTAAAGTAATTTCTTCTTTTTAAACTTTGCAGTCATTTCAATTGGGATTGTGGAAGTGAGAGTACATATTGAAATCAATACTCAAGTCATAATTTCTAAATTCTAGTTCTTTCCCATTTTCGAAAAATTTGTGTTTCTATGGATACTATGTTTATACATATCTTAGGGAAACAAATTCTGAGTCTCATTTAGATCGTTGAACTAAAAGAATATCAATAAGTTAAATAACTGAATAACCAGAGGGATAAATTATAGGAAGATGATTTCCACAGGATTTTTTTACTTTATAAAAAATAACATAAATCTATAATTAACCTACCAATTTTTATGACTAAATCTGTGGTTTAAGAAGAAATGTACCTGCACAGATATCATAAGCATTCATTAACATTAGCATATTTATTATGCTTCAAGATGGGGCTTTACAGTACATAAAAGAAGAAAGGGAAATATCTCAAATGTGGGAATATTCTTGTATCTCAATCACCAATTAACTATATAACTGTTATAAACCACTTTTTTGTTATTCACCTTTTAGGAAAAATTAGAAAATTGGCATTAGTTGATCACAAGATATTGCAGCACTATTTAAAGGATTAAGGAAAGTATATATACTATAGCTGTGGGTAGAATATGAAATTTATAAAAATACTGAATAATATATAAGTCAGTATAGGATACAAAGCTGGCAGCTTAAAATACTGTCTTCATATTCTTGTAGAGTCTACAGAGCAAAGCAATTAAAATACACCTGCTATTAGTAAGAAAAGAGATCCAGAACTACTGTGGGAAGATTTCCTGGGGCTGGAGAGCAGGCAAGTTTAGGATCTGATGTTTGGATCTTAGCCCATGTTAGGCTTCTTACAAACATAACTCACAACTTCAAGGAATCTGATGTATCTTCTGGCTTTCACAAGCAATCTTTTTCACATGTGTGTACATAAATTCACACACATGAATAAAATTATTCCCTAATATTCTACATTTATATTAGAATTAAAACAAGGAAGCCAAGCTATCGAAGAGAAATTATGTTACTAACCAACAAGCTTAAAAACTGCCATAGTCAATCAATATGGTTATAATTCTAGCAGTTACCCAATAAACCAAACCCCTTTGTCCCCCAGTACTTTGGAATAACCTAGTGGTTGCTAAGTATTTCAATACCCAGAAATGTATCAACAACTAAATCACAGAGTAGGTATTTGCAGCCAACAGTCTCCTTTGCTAAAACAACATAAACTAGCCAAGGTATAGAAAAACTGCTAAATTTAAACTTTTGAGGTAGATAAAAAAAAAACTTAGTAACAGTCACTCTATGTATTCAGAGAAAATCATGTTGCTAATCAACACATCTCAAAAGTAAAGTCCTCTGACCATGCACAAATACACAACTTTTTAAAAGCAATATGCTTCTCAGCATATTTTACTGAATGCCTGTCGTTCATCAGATATTATGCTAGGCACTAAGTATTGAAATCTAAATAAAAATAACCAACATTGATTTTTTTTTCTAATTTAAAAATAGGGGCTTGAGATCGGGTCTCACTATAGAGTGTAGCCTGCCTGAACTCATAATCCCCCTGCCTCAGGTTCCCAAGTGCTAATGGTCCCTGAAATGTTTTGTTTATTTTTATACCGCTTATCTCTTTTCTTTCTGTAAAGTAGGTCAGACTGTGATCCTTTTCTTATAGAAGTCAAGGTTTGGGAAGTGAAGTGAAATAGTTACCCAAGGTTTCAAGGTAAAAGACTAAGACAGCAGAGAAAGGGAGCGGGGTAATAGGAGAAGGATTGTGGGAAAGGATAGCCTGGAAAGGGGACAGTGAGTGGGATATAAAGGGAATAAGTAAAAATAAATTAATTAAAATTAAAAAAAAAAAGACTGAGACAGTTGAGAGGAAACTTGGCCAAACCCTTTGGGCTATCACAGAAGCTCTACTTAACTTGCTCAAAGGACGGTGCAAAAATTATTATTGGGGCTTGAGAAAATGCACTGATCATATATGGAAGCCAGTGAAATAGCCAGTGGGAAAAGATGCTTGTTGCCAAGCCTGACGACCTAAGTTGGAATCCTGAGACCCACATGGTAAAGGAGAGAACTCACTCCCACAAGTTGTCCCCTGACTTCCAGACGTGTACACACACTCACAAATATGTTTTAAAATAATAAATTTTATTTAAACAAACAAATGCAATTTTAAAAGATAGTATGGAGAAGTGCTGTCTCGTATGAGGCTATGCCAGTATCTGACAAATACAGAAGTGGATGCTCACAGTCAGCTATTGGATGGAACACAGGGCCCCTAATGGAGGAGCTAGAGAAAGTACCCAAGGAGCTAAAGGGGTCTGCAACCTTATAGGTGGAACAACAATATGAACTAACCAGTACGCCCAGAGCTTATGTCTCTAGCTGCATATGTATCAAAAGATGGCCTAGTTGGCCATCAGTGGAAAGAGAGGCCCATTGGACACGCAAACTTTATATGCCCCAGTACAGGGGAATGCCAGGGCCAAAAAGTGGGAGTGGGTGGGTATGGGAGCAGGGAGGGGGGAAGTACAGGGAACTTTCGGGATAGCATTTGAAATGTAAATAAGGAAAATATCTAATAAAATTTAAAAAAAGAAAAGAGAAAAAACAAACACCACAATTAAAGTGAGTCTGCAAAAGGGACAGAAGATCAAGAAAGACACAGGTAATGAAGGAAACAATATGCAGTGTTCCAGCATGAATGTTTTCTAATAAACAGGAACTTTAATAGGAAGTCAAGAGAGGACAAAAGTCAACTGTTAGCTAACAGGTAATGGTGATTATACTATGCTTAAACATGAGCCTTATGCACTGACTTAGCACTTTGATACAAAGTCAAGCCAATGTAGCTGAGTCTCACTATTGTATTAGTGTCTTAGCAAAAGAGCCTGACAACTAAATGCAGTGGAAAAAGATGTCTTACCTTTCCTTAGATTGCTGAAAAACAAAACCTAAAAAGTAATCCAATTGATGTTCCACATCCATATACCCCCCAAAAAAAGATCTTTCCTGTCTTCTATTATTTTATGTGTATAAATGCTTTGTCTACATGCATGTATGTGCACCATGTTGATGCCTGGTATGCAGAAAGAGGCTGTGGGTCCCTTGGAACTGGAGTTGGAAGCAGTTGTAAGTGTCTGATGTTGGTGCCAAGAACTAAATCCTAGCCTTCAACAAGAACACCTTACATGCCACTATCAGGACATCTCTCCAGCATTTTACCCTATTATTATTATTATTATTCTCTCAAATCTCATCACCATCTTTCTTTCCTATTATTATTATTATTCTCTCAAATCTCATCACCATCTTTCTTTCCTATATCTGCTAATCCTAAAATTCTGAATGAACATGCTCATGGTTCGTGCTGTTGCTAGAAACTCCATTCTCCTTCTGTGAAGAGCTTGGGGGCTACTATTACTGTGATATCAATGATGGCAGATGCACAGCTGAGAGGGAAGAGCATAGAAGGCCCCTCAAGCCTCCCCCCAAAGCAACAGCATAGACAGGAATCTACCAAAGAGAACTCTGAAAAAATGTGATAGAAGTACTGAAGGGTAGCCCTCCACATTGATGGCTTCTGACAGAGGTCCAGGAGGAGATGGAGTCAATTCTATTTAAGGGGCACTAAGAGTTTGACCATGCTCCAGTGAATATAGACAACAGAAATTGGGCTTTTCCCCTCGTTTTTATTTTTACTTTTGGGGGGGTTATAAGGAGAGCTGGACAGGAAAGGACTATGGAAGTGAGTATAATCAAGGTACATGATATGAAAGTCCCAGAGAACCAATAGATATGTTTTAAAAATCCCAACTGAAAAACTCAAAGGAACCCCTAAGAAATGGAGAAGGGGACAAAGTGGAATAAGAAGGGCAAGTTTGCTACACAAGTATTATATAGTAAATAGAAAGCTGAGAGCACACAGTAGGGTCCCCATTACATATCCATGAGAAGCAAAGCTTTAATAAAGGTCAATTCAACTAGAATGGAACATACAGGGTTTTTTTTTATCTATTTTTGAAACATAAATGCCAAAGTAACTGACCTGTAAAGTCAGGTGGAAGAAAATCACCAAGTAGAAGCAACTGTAGACAACTTCCCTTAGAAAAGATTTCATGGCAAGAGCAGAAAGGAGAAAACAAGATGGGTTGCAAAATAAATAGCATTACAATAAACAAAATAGCTATGTTAATTTCCCTTAACCTAGACAAATGACAATGCTATGAAATCTGTACAAGTTCTGCACACTCAGAGTGTTAGCATGGTTGTCAGTTTATTACTGATTGCTCTTAGTTCAGAATAATGAAAACAGGTATGTAGGTATTGACATTCTCCATAAAAGACATTAAGTAATTTTGCTAAAACAAAACAAGACATCATAAACCCTTGTACTTAAATACTAGAAGATTTTAAAAACTATCTGTAGTGGCCCAAGTCAAAATAGTACATAGAAGAACAATTGGGAATGGTTCCACACAGATGACTTAATGGCTTCTTGATAGAACACCGTGAAATCAGTGGCAAAAGCTGCAGACTTGTTCTGCTATATGTTGTAATTGATTTCAAAGGAAAATATAAGAATCCTGCAACATGGGTGATAGCCTGTGATAGTCTTAAGTGTCTACTTTATGCTCCCTGGTAACACTGACCTTCTGACACTGTAAAGAAACAAAGCAAGCCTGAGGCAAAGGATGGAAGTTAATTCTGCATGACTACTAGCATGGGTTTGAATGTTTGATATCCATTATCCATTTGATGTCAAGGGAAACTCTAAGGTAGATTCTGTCATTTGCAATGAATAGATGAGGAAACAGGAAAACGGAGATTCAAAATGTGGCCAAGATGGTAAATATAGGTTCTAAGCTGTCTTAGAGTCAAGAAGGGCCAAGTTTCCAAAGGACCACTCCCTCACCCCAAGCACTAGATGTAGAGTTAATTTCTGATAATGATCCACTGCAGGAGTCAGATGCACAGAAGCTCCAAATCTGGGGGTAAAACAAAGGAAGATAACTCTGATAATATTATTGATAGTGATGATGGCTAATGTTAAAAAAAAAGCAGCCAGCAACTCCAAGGCTGCAAACAGGAAAACGAAGTAGGGAAAAGGAAGGATTTAGGATTTTCATGGTTAGGAGATGGAAAGGGATGGAAATAAATGTTAATAGAATGAATAAAAAGAGTCCATTAAATGAGAAAAGAAAATAGAAGCATGGCCAGAGGTAGAAGCAACAAAGAAACGAAAACCACAGGACAAAAATAAAAAAGACAAAACAACAAAAAACAAAAATAACAACAAAAAACAAGGAGATGGAGCCACACGGAAGAAAAAACAAAGATTAATATTTCTGGGTATCTTTAAATAACGTGCAGTCATTTTCTAGAATAGACAGCCTTATTCCTTCGTTTCTTTGTAATTTTGATAAAAGGTTTACAAAAGTGATATATGGCTTTATCCACACTTAAAGGAAACTAGGAAGGGGTCCATGAAGAATGGAAATGAAGGCTTACAGCATGGGGCAAGGAAGGTAATACATGGTATGCAAGTAGAAGGAGGAAAGGTAGGGGTGAGAGAATATACAGCAGAAAACAAAATAGAATTGGAGAAGAGAATGGGGGTATATAGCAACAAAAATTAAATATGCAGGATAATGCAGCAAAAATAAACATTCTATGGAGGAAGAAGGGGGAGATAATGACATGTGTTCCTAGAGAATATTCATTATCAAAAGACTTTTTGTCACACAGAATAACACAATGAACATCCTACTCAAAACATGTATTTTTTGTTTTTATTTAAAAGTGTTTTCGTACAGTATATTTAGATATTGTTTTCCCCTTCCTCGACTCCTCTTGTTTATGTTTTCTCCCTCTCTCTCTCAAAATGAAAACCCCAAAGGAACAAATATTAAAACAACAACTAAAGGCAATGCCCAAACAAGGTAAATAGAGGAGTATTATTAAAATAAATGGAAAGGTATGGACAATTTTAACTTCTTCAAATGCTCTCAAAGAACCTCAGAAGGAGATGAGAGCAGCAGTGTATTTTGGGGAAAACACAATTACATGTTTAAAAATGGGGCTATCAACCCAGAAGACTAAAACCCACAGTAAAGACACCCAGAAATCTTTCATGGGAATTTGTTATATTTGATTTCTATATATATATATATAATATTATCAAATGTATATTTCATATCTTATATAAGTCTGATTCCAGATTCTATTTACATGAAATGCAAGAACAGATAAAACTAAGTTATAGTGAAGGAACTCAGAAAAACTTGGAGGAGGGAAGTGACAATATGGCTCAATAGCTAAGAGCACTGCTTTGTGCAGATGTTAGATTATAGCACATACATTAGATGGCTCACAACTTCTAACTCCAACTCCAGGGCATCCAGTGTCTGCTTCTGCCCTCCACAGGCACCTGCACTCATATGTACATACCCACACATAGATACATAATTAAAAATAATAAAAATAAATCTTGGGGCTAGAGAAATAGTTCAGCAGTTAAGATTACTGGCTGCTGTTTCAGAGGGATAAAGTACAATTCCCAGCATCTATCTGGTAATTCATAATCTTCTAAAACTTCACTTCTGTGGATTCTGATACCTGAGCCTCTGTAGGTACCAGGCATATAAGTAGTACAAAGACACACATAATACAAGCAGAACAACCATATACATAAAAATCAAAATTATGGACTAAAGGTGTGACTTGGTAGTTAAGAGCATTTGTAGCTCTAGCAGAGGATCCATGTTTGTTTTCCAGCACCCATATAGTGGCTCACAACTATGGGTAACTCCAGTTCCAAGGGAATGGATGCCTTCTGACCTCTCTAGACACCAGGTATGAACATGCTGTTTATAAGTAAATGTAGGGAATACGAACATATAAATATATAAATCTAAAAGAGGAAAACTGAAAAGTTATAAAATAAATACATGCTGTTAAATGGGAGGAGGACTAAGTGAAGAGGACATAAGAGAACTATCGAAGGGAATTGAGGTGTCTTGGTTTCTTGTTATGGTTAAATAAAATGTCATTGTTAGGGAAATCTGAAGAAAGGGCACACTCACTGTACCATTTTGTTATTTCCATGAGTCCAATATTACTTCAAAATTATTTTAGAAATCAGGAATATGGTTCACATACAATTCACAGTTAGTATTTGTACTATTTCCCACTATTAGTATTCAAATGGAAAGTCAAAAATCTTCAGTAATTTTAAATGTTTAAAATAAACCTTCGGCTGGTTTAAAATCACAAGTGGAAAATATATAAGTAACCATGACTTCTATACCTAAAGTTTATCTCAAGAAATGACAGGATTTTATATTTTTAAAAAGTCCATGCACACAGTGAATAACCATTTGTGAAGTAGTGGGGAGGGGGGTGGGGGGGGAGAGATAGTGATCTGCCAGTCAAGGAGGCAAGTCTCAAGAGAATCCAACCCTACTTTGACATTTGACACTTGGCTTCCAACCTCCAGAACTGTGAGGAAAATACAACTTATTTTTGTTGGTTTTTAAAAAGATTTATTTATATTATGTATTTGAGTATTCTGTCTGCATGTACATCTGCATGCTAAAAGAGGGCATCAGAACTCATTAGAGATGATTGCAAACCACAATGTGGTTGTTAGGAATTGAACTCAAGACCTCTGGAAGAACAGCCTCTGGCTATTTCTTCAACCCCTAAGAATATACATTTTGTTTTTAAGTCACCTAGTACATAGTATTTTTGTGGGACAATAATTCAAAACCATATATTAAGCTGTCATTTTTTCAGTTTTTTTAATTAATCATTCCATTTTTTTTATATCTCAAATGATATCCCACTTCATGGTTACTCCTGCACAAGACCCCATCCCACAACCTTCCTCTCCTCCCTCCCTTTTACCTCTATGAGGGTGCTCCCCACCACCCACCCACCCTCTCCCACCTCACCCCTCCAGCATCTCTTTACACTGGGGCATCAAACCTCCACAGGATGTAGGACCTCCCCCTTGTTGATGTCAGACAAGGCCATCCTCTGCTACCTATATATCTGGAGCCCTGTACACTCCTTGGTTGGTCCCTGGGAGCACTGGGTGGTCTGGCCAGCTGATGTTGTCCTTCCTGTGGGGTTGCAATCCCCTTCACCTCTTCTAGTCCTTCTGCCACTACGCTGTAATTTGTATACCATAAAATTTACCTCCTATAATTACACTGGTCAGTCATTGGATTTTTATAAATTTATAGTGCTGTATAATGATTTCCACAATCTAGTTTAGGATAGTCTAGTTTAGGACATTCCTATAACCCTTGAAATGTTTCCCTCCGCATGCCCCAAGCAGGGATTGATTTGCTTTTTCCTATATATTTTCTTTTCTAGAATTTCATGTAGGTGAAACCATATACTATGAAGGCTTCTATATTTCATTTAGTATGCTTTTGTGGTTCACAAGAGTTTATATTGCTGAATAATTTTGTTTATCCATTTTAAGTGAATAGATGTTTATGTTATTCCCTGGTTGAGCTACTGTAAATAATGCAGCTATATAAATAAATAAATAAGTGAAGGCTGAAGAAATGATTAAGTCTTTGAAGTACTTGTGCAATCATGAGGTCCTGAGTGCAGCCCCCAGAACTCACATAAAATAGCTAGTCGTGGAGAGCATTTGTAATTTCAAGGCTGGACAACTGGTGCCAGGAAAACCCCTTGATCTCACTGGCTAGCCAGTCTAGATAAATAGATGAACTTCAGGTTCCAATGAGAGACCCTGTCTCAAAAAAAAATGTGGCTGGCTTCTGAGGGAATATGTGAGGCCTCCACATGCACATGCACACTTTCACTTACACAAACATATGTACTCTTGCATACATACACAAAATTTTTAAAAATTCACATACAAAAAAAAGAGAGAGGGGTGTTGGAGAAATGGCTCTGCAGTAAAAAGTACTTGCTGCTCCTGCAGAGGATCTGGTTTTAGTTTTCAGTACCAACATGAGGGCTCATGACCATCTGTAACTAATTCTAGAAGGTCTAAGTCCCTCTTCTGACCTTTGACAGTACGTGGAATGTACATGGTGTACATATATATTAGCAAGCAAACCTTCATATTCATGAAATAAATCTATTTAAAATAAAAATAAAATGTATAAGTGTGTTTTGGTATATGTGCTTCAATTTTAGTTTGATAGGTATGTAGGAGTGAAATCATTTGATCATGTGGTAAATATATGTCTACTTTAAATGCTACCATACTGTCTTTTAAAGTGGTGGTATGGTGGTATCACACTAGGAATGTGTTGTTATTCCTTTTAAATTATAGCCATTCTAAGGACGCAGATGTAGCTGTCTCTTGTGAGACTATGCCGGGGCCCAGCAAACACAGAAGTGGATGCTCACAGTCAGCTAATGGATGGATCATAGGGCTCTCAATGGAGGAGCTAGAGAAAGTAGCCAAGGAGCTAAAGGGATCTGCAACCCTATAGGTGGAACAACATTATGAGCTAACCAGTACCCCGGAGCTCTTGACTCTAGCTGCATATATATCAAAAGATGGCCTAGTCGGCCATCACTGGAAAGAGAGGCCCATTGGACTTGCAAACATTATATGCCCCAGTACAGGGGAATACCAGGGCCAAAAAGGGGGAGTGGGTGGGCAGGGGAGTGGGGGTGGGTGGATATGGGGGACTTTTGGTATAGCATTGGAAATGTAAATGAGTTAAATACCTAATAAAAAATGGAAAATAAATAAATAAATAAATAAAAAAAATTATAGCCATTCTAATAGGATAGGTACTAAAGTTTCAGCTTAAAAACACTTAAAAGGACTTTAGGCTAATGAGAATAAGCTATGGCCTGTTGCTTAAAAACAAAAACAAACTGGGACTGAAGAGATAGCTCAGTGATTAAGAGCTTACTTGTACTACTCTTCCAGAAGATTCAAATTTGGTTTGTAGAACATCCACTTCAGGCTATAAGCCATCTGTAAGCTCTGGGGAGATCTGACATACTCTTCTGGCCCTTGTATGGGGAACTGAAGCCACACACACAGCAACCCCACAAACAATTAAAAATAAAAATAAACCTTTTTAAAAAGCATATACATATCATAATAAAAATAAATATTTTTTCCTTTCCTTTTTTTCTTTTTGAGCACAGACCCATGGAAAAGGTCTTAAAATTTTGTCAGGGAGTCAATTTATAGATTATATAGAAAAGAGAGAAACTCTTCTTTAGTAAAATACTCATTTATGAATCTCATTCTTTTAATTCCAAAAAAATTATACCAGTTTTCAGGATACTTTTTAATTAAATGCTTTCTGAATTTCAAAAGAAGATTAAAGAAACCCACATTGTATAATGAAATTGGAAACTCTCATTTTAACATAAATTTAAACACTGTAATTGTGTACTTTACTCTTAATGATAAATGTAGGATACATAGTTGAGAATTTGGGGTATCAAATTTGATTTCAGACAGGCCTTTTGATTTCTTTTCTAAAGCTAAATAGCTAAAGATTTATATAATTGTGAGTAAAACATGGGAATTAGATGGCAACATACTGCAATTACACTGTTATAATTATACATATTGGTCTCTTATAAAATGTTTCTATCAGAAATCAGATCATTTAAAAATTACATAAACTTATAGAAAAGTTTCCATTTACAATTTGAGGTACAGCTTAAAGGTATAGTACCTGACAATTTTCAAAGTGTAACTGTCTTTTAATTTGATACACGGATTATATTTTATAATATACCTAATTGACTTTAGGCAAGATTCCTACAATCTGTTTTTATGCATTGTTCTTTGTTAATCATGTGAAACTTTTATGTAGTTAACTAGTCCTAAATCACCCTACAGAAAAATTTGGAAGATTTACTGGTACTGGACTAGAAAAGAAAATCAGCCCCTGAGGCCTGTCCACCTAATACTGTCAGCAGGCCTGGTGTTTCACTGGGGAACAAGAATAATTTCAATCAACAACACCAGACAGGGCCACCCTGTAACTATGATGGATAAAGAAATACCAAGACAACTCCATAATCATGTGTGACAGAAAATAAATGATATCCAGGATTCCCCCCGACACACTCACAAAAAAAAAAAACAAAACAAAACAAAAAAAAACAACAACAAAAAAAAAACGTCAAACTCCCCCTTTTCTGGTTCATAGGTAGGTTTTCTCCCAATTACAGCAATAGCTACTCTCTAGTCTGATCTCTCTGTCAAAGAGATATGTTAACATTTCCCAACTCATAAAAGTACTCCGGCTTCCTGATAATATCTAATCCAGAACAACTCTTCTTTTCAATAAGCCCTCCCCCAATATCCCTTACACAAACTCTAATCTTACTTTATGTCTTTTCTAATACCTGCTAAGAAAGCAATAAGAAACTAACTTTCTCAATTTTTAAGTCAGGGGCTCAGTGAATGACAGAAAAATGACTATCATGTATGACACCCTGAGTTCTATCTCTAACATAAAAACCCAGGCATGGTGACACACACTGGAGACAGAAACAGGAATCATTGAAATTTTGATGGCCAGCCAGCCAAACCTACTTGTTGAACTCCAGATCCCAGTGAGAAACTGTTTCAAAAACAAAGTGGATAGCTCCTGAAGAACCAACCATACCCAAGGTTAACCCACTGACTTTCACAAATGTGCTCTCATGTGCGTGTGTATGCACACACACATGCACACACAAACACACACACACACAACCTATTCAAGCACATGAACACAAAGAAAATCAAGGTGACCCAAAAGACTGAATTATTTTTATATTGTTTAAAGTAGAAAGATTCATAAAATACTATATAATTAGCTCACTATAAACTCAAAGTCAATTAATGGGAAGTAATTAAAATTCTAATTCAGTGGTCAGTAGTTTTAATTATAATTATGTTTTAATAAATGGAAAAAATAAAATAGTACTTTTAAATGAATGTATACTCCATAAGATCAACCTTTATCCTGGCATTTTCTATAATAGAATCATTTATGAAATAGCAAATAAATTACACTAACTAGCTGCCACTGAAAAAATGAAAAGAAATGAGAGCATAATTATATAGTTAATGTAAATGGTGCTTAACATCCAGATAAAAGTCATAGAAAAGCACTTAGTTATCTACACATTTCTAAATATTTTGACTTTTTATAAAAGCAGCTAACCATAGGATTATATATAATAGTAACCAACTGCAACATATCACAAACTGCTAAGACCTACACATACTGCTAAATACTGATGTAATTAAAACCCTAGGCCCAATTCTAGCATGAATAGATGTCTAAATGGCCAGAGGCAAAAACTTCTTAGAAATCATCTAGTCAAGTCACATGAAGTCAAGGCAGCTGATGCTTAGAGAGGTAGAATGACTAAGCTATGGGCACACAGATAGTTAATGGTCCATAGCACTAGAACGAGTGCCTCCAACACTCAATCTCAGATCCTAGCACTTCTTGTGAATGTATGATTCCTTATTTACATATTCATTACATATTCACTCCAATTATTTCTGCTTCTTCTTAATGAAGGTACTAGGATGGTAGCTGGGAACCATTAAGAGTGAATGACGCATTTTGTGGTTTGAACAACATTCTTTTTGTTTGTTTTTGTTTCTAGTACTGGGAATTAAACCTAGGGTCTCACACTAGAAAAGTGTTCTACTGAGCTATATATCTAACCTTGTTTTTTGATTGATTGTTTTTTGTTTGGTTGTTTCTTTCTTTCTTTTTTTTTTTTTCGTTTCTTTTCTTTTCTTTTTTTTTTTTTTTCATTTTGAGATAGAGTCTCAGGAACTTGCCCAAACTGGCCTTGAACTTACTCTATTTTCCAGGCAGTCCTTGAACTTAATGTCTTCCTGCCTTAGACACCTGAGTGGTTGACATTGCATGTCCTAGCCACCAAGCTTAGCTGTGTTCATGTTATGTGCTCCAGTATGACTGTAGAGTAGTTGGACTTTTAGCTTGGCATATGATGGCCTTCTTTTCCTTAGCTAATCAATGACATCAATAGCTTTTCAGAAGTGGAGAGTATCAAGCAAACTTGTTTTAGCTATTTGCATCAATCATCCCAGTGCTAAGTGTTTTAAGACAAATTAGGCTTTCTCAACAGAAGCATGGCTGTCATTTTAGGTAAAGTGATTCTGTGCAGTACAGGGTTGCCTGTTTCACATGCATTTTGGCACCCAGGCAGTCATTGGTAGCAGACCTCTTAGTAACTACTACCCCACCTATGAGGTAGTTTAAAACTTCAAAATTAATGTAAAAAAAATCCCGATGAACAAAATATAGAAATGCTAAAAATGAAAAAAAAAACAATACTACTAAGCTTTTCACTTCAGGCTAAATGTGGATCGCATGACACAGTTATTGATCCTACCATTGTTTAGTATGTTATTTTGCTAATTGTGACATTTTTACATTTACTCTTAAATACATTATAGTAAATATTATCCAGAATAATTGTTAAACTTAGGGATCAACTTAAATGGATAACCCAAAACAAGTACCTCTCTCAATTTATCCTAGTATAACCTTACTCTTTACACTTTGTGGTGAATTGGAATACCTCCACCACATTTCCAAATGCTTCTATAAGTGGAGAACTTCTGAACTAGGGTCTGATTTTTCTCACTTAAGAAGTCTAGAAAAAGTCAGTCCAGGCTTGTACATGTAGGGTCCATTTATCTCTACCATACTCAAAGAGTGGCTACTAGAGCTGACAAAATTTTCAGTAATTACAAACAAGAAAATGGTGAATAGGAAAAATCATACCACCTGAGCCTGATTCCTTTCACTAAAAAACAAGAACTGTCCTAGAATAAACATTAACATATATATCATTAGCAGAAAGTAATATGCACCACTGATTGGATGAAATGAGTGGTTATAAGAAACAAGGAATACAGCTACAAGGTAAACAATTTTAAATAGTCACATTTCCAGCCTGAATAAAACTGATAGTCCACCTATAAAATAATCAAGTGAATGAATGAAGGGTGACTGGCAATATGTATTCACAGCAGGGGCCATGATAACACATACTGACTTTTTGGTGACTGCAAATAGAACTTTCTCTACTGGTCAGGTGATGGTCTGTCTAACCGGAGTATTTTGATAGTCACCTTTACAACCACAGATATAACTGTAATTATCCTAGGCTGGGACATACAAAAGTGGAGCCTGAAACAGGGATTTATCTTGTGGGGCATGTGGACCATTGCACCAGAGGAAATGGCACAGAAGTGGTGAGGTGGAGCATGCTTAAATCCCATAAATCTCAAACTTGAGACCAGCAGGAGTAGAGCTAACTCTCTTCCTGTTTCCATGCCTGCCTCAGAGCAGGTTGACACAGGTAGTTTTTCACTTTCCCACCACCTGAAATGCCTCTACATGCTAATGAGGCTCCTCGGTAGCCTTAGCCTTCAGCCAATGACCTTTCCCTACCTAGATATTCTCACACCCATCCCTCCAAAATATAAGACCCTTTGTTCACCCCAAATAAAGTGCATGTCTTCAAATCCATCACCAGTAAAGAAATACAAACAAGGTAAGATCTCAAAGAGCTGTTTCATTAAAGATAGTCAGAGAAGGCCTTTGTTTATTTAAAGAGGATGAAACACTAGATTCTACTGTTGAGGTTTGGTTTTGCTGTTTATTATAATGCTAAGTGTGGGCCCCGGAAGATCTGGAGTCTGCAGGTAAACCCATGACCATGCCCCCACATTATTTCTAACTAATTGGTAAATAAAGATGCCAACAGCCAATAGCTGGGCAAGAGAGACAAAAGTAAGGTTTAGGTTTCCCAGGCTTGGAGTCTGAGGAGAACCTTGAGGAGGAGAAGAAGGTGAAGGAAGAGAGAGAAGCCACCATGGGTTAGGTGAGTCATGAAAACATGGCCATGAGGGCTGGCCAATTGGAGTTTAGAGCAGGCCAAATGAAGCATAGTAAGTAATAACTCAGGGTTATCTATAGGAAAGTAGATTCTAATATCAGAGGATAGATATCTGCCTAGATTTTGTGCTGTTTGAAGCTTACTATACATATATAAAGGTTGTGTGTGTGTGTGTGTGTGTGTGTGTGTGTGTGTGTGTGTGTGTGTGTTTTATCAGGGAATTAAATGGTCAAAGTTTGAATAGAAATCCCAGTTTGGGATTAAAAATTTTTTACAACATATTGGCACCTCAAAGTCTGGCAAAAACTTTTTTAAAAAATAATTTAATTTCACATCGCCTAATGGAAAACACATGCTGTCCATTTAAGATAGAAAATAGAGAGAATTCGTTTCTGAGCCACACAGTTTTTCTCCAAGATCCTCGGGGTTTAGGACTGGAAATATACAGATTTGGCGCACATGATTCAGGGGTTCATAGGATAAGCTAAGACACAGCTGTGCCCCCCCCAAACCAAACAACACCCCAAGCAGCAGGCTCGGACTTCGGCCTAGCCTAAGGTCTTCTCAAATGCTGCTCTATGCTGCCTTAGAGATGCAGCTTAAGCATGTACATTCTAAAAAGCCCCCACTGTGCAATGAAGCAGACAAAGTCCTGCTGTTCATAGAGCAGAATGCAAGGCTGCATGCCTCCTGCAATCAAAAAATTATAGAAAATAAAATGAATTAACATTTCAACACTACCTTAAGCACATGATACGTATATGTTGGCCTGAAAATAGGCTTATACAGTAAATAGAAGGACATTTAAATGAAGTTAAATATAGGAAAGGATATTGATTCAATTTATATAAAGAGGAAATAGATATAAGTATATTTATCTAGAGATATTAATCTCCAAAGACGACTGAGGTACAGAATTATAAACTCAATAAGTTAAAATGATAAAATACTTTATCTAAAATGGCAAATATAATGGACTACACATTATAAATATATATTATACCTTATATTTTTCATAATTATTTTAATTTTATTCAATTCATATCTGAGAGAATATGAGCCTTTTATTGGACTAAAAGGGGAATTGTTGAGGTTGGCCTTGCTCTCTACTGTAATGCCAAGTATGGGCCCCCAAGAACTGGAGTCTGCCTGTAAACCTGTGACCCTGCCCCCCACAAGTTATTTCTGATTGCTAAATAAAGATGTCAACAGCCAATAGTTGAGCAGAAAAAGCCACAGGTGGGGTTTAGGTTTCCTGGGCTTGGGATCATAGAACAAGGAGAACAAGAAGGTAGAAGAAGGAGAAGCTACGATCAGTTAGGTGAGCCATAAAAATATGGCCGTGAGGGCTGGCCATTTGGAGTTAAGAGCAGCCCAGATGAATAGTAAGTAATAGTTCAGGGTTATCAATAGGAAAATAGAAATTTAATAGCATAGAGTGTAGATATTTGCCCAGCTGTTGTGCTGTTTAAGGCTTGTTGTATATATAAAGATTTTGTGTTGGGGAACTAAATGGTCAAAGGCTGGGTAGAAACCCTGGTTTGGGATTACATTTTTTTTTTTACACCATTATCAGAGAAGTCTCCAC
Organism: Mus musculus; assembly: GCF_000001635.26. Taxonomy (NCBI): domain Eukaryota; kingdom Metazoa; phylum Chordata; class Mammalia; order Rodentia; family Muridae; genus Mus; species Mus musculus. Next base: position 17,277,472 of record NC_000086.7, read on the forward strand.
TTTACCCACTCCTGGCCTGGTAGGCAGCAGCATATGACTCCTGAAAGGAAAAGACATACTATGGACCCCATCCAGTTTGGACTTGTCCTGTCCTCTCTGAACAAGTGTAGCAGTGGTATCCAGACACCTCATCAATAGAAGTGGAATCTGGAACCACTATGCCCTGTGCTCTCTGAGCTCATATACCAGCAGCAACTGGATACTGCAAGAGGAGAGGCAGAACTGGTACCACATCTTGAGAGGATTTTTTTTTAAAGATTTAATTATTTATTATATGTAAATACACTGTAGCTGTCTTCAGACACTCCAGAAGAGGGAGTCAGATCTCCTTACGGATGGTTGTGAGCCATCATATAGTTGCTAGGATTTGAACTCAGGACCTTCGGAAGAGCAGTTGGTGCTCTTACCGACTGAGCCATCAAACCAGCCCCCTTGAGAGGAATTTTTAAGGACGGGATAAAAGCACCAAATGAAGGGGGAATAAGCAAAGCAATCATGCATTCACAGAGCAAGTTGAACTCTGGCCTTACAATCCAAGGGAGCCTGGATCATTGCATATAATTGGTTCACCTTGAGAGAATGAAGCAGAACCCCTTGGCTTTGATTAATCTTGTCAGCTTCTAGGGAAGGGCTGGGATATGTCTGGGTGCTTCAACTTCCATCAGCATGGGCAAGGCTCCAGAGAGGTTTATAAGTGTGGAAAAGCAGTCACAGCAGCTAGGGGCTGGGAATACACCTCCTAATGTGGACCTGGTTAGGCATCAATAACATTTAATACAGATACTCATTTGAATATGGCCTCCAAAGAATTGCCTTCACTTCTACTTTGTATTATTTGAGAGTATAACCTTACACATATCTCTGGGATTAGTAGCTATTTGAAAAGCTGACAACATGTTAAAAGTGTCTCATTTTAAGAAAACAAATGATTAACAGGTGTTGACTTCTTTTGTTGAGCACTTTATGATTTGCTATGGGTAGTAACTAGGATCTGCTGGCTAGCTTACCATCTTGCCAGGGCACATTAATATCTCAGAGTCTTAGGGTCTCATTTAAAGCTCAATGAATATTTAATTGTTGTTGACCAAAAAAATAAGCAAAAGAATTATGTTGCATTTAGTCATATTTGAAAGGAGCAAGCTCTTTATTTTCTCATGCAGTCTCAGGCTACTATAATTCCACCTTCATGAAATATTCTACATAATTTTATAAGTACTTACAGAAGTGAAAATGTGTCTTTAAAAAGCATATATTAAATATTGAAAAAAAATAAAATAAAGAGAATTTTCAAAGTTACATGCAAGAGAATGGTGCAGGGTATATTATTATTTCCATGCTGGATTAAAAATATTATCAACAATTTTTTTTTACTTAAGAAGTAAAAATAGAATCTTTTCTTTGGCCCTTAAAATTAAATATTCTAAAAGATACAGAATTGCCAAGTCAGTCAGCCCAGAAATTGTTTTTGAGCTTTAAGTCTACAACAGAACCAGACGTGGAAAAAATTTTAAAGAAATATTGGCCCGTGTTGAAAATCAAGCTGCTTTCCCAGGGAAGAAGCGTCCCTGTGGTCTGTTACATCTCTTATAAGTATCATATCTGGGCTGCAAATAGCATGAGCTTTAACTGATGTATAATATCCCAGATGACATGGGAATGTGTCACTTCTACCATATTTCAGGACATTTTGATTATTATCAAAGTATTGCCAACTGATCCATGTTAAAACATACTAAAAAAATAATCACTTGATAAACTGAGCATATTGTGATTTGAATTCTTTATCTAGCCCTGAATTCTTTTCAATTTACAGGGAGGAACTAAAACAATATAACAAGTTCATTTTAGAGAACAAAGCATAAAGCTGTGATTCAGGATTGCTGTAAACATGGCACATCCATATGCTGCCTTATAGAAAAAAACTGCTTGCCTTGGATTTCTTTCCTTTGTTCTTTTTCCCTGCTATAGATACTAAAATACTGATGGTATGGTCAACAACAGAGTGCTAGCCTAACAAGTTTAAGAACATCATTAGAGTCCCCATCTTTAGAGTGGGAGAGAGAAAAATAGATGACAAGACATAAACTGCATTCCCCCTTTATTGAACTATTGGCTGTATCTCTGTGTGTATTCTTTGCAAACATGTACCTTAAAATTATTAAGGTATAATGGTGTATATATGTAATCCATCCCTCAGAAGACAGAGGCAGAAGAATCAGGACTCTAAGACCAGCCTTTCAATATAAATGGGTTTGAGGCCTTGACTAATAATGGCATATCTTCCGTTTACTTTAACAGTTCTTATCACCTCACACTACAGTAGTTAGGGATGGAGAACTTAATTTAGTATGCAACATAGGAAACATTTTTTTTCAATTCCTATTTAATGCCTCATTTAGAACATACAAGATTAGTTAATGGCAAAAGTGGCATGGTGACCTGACTCTTAGATACTTCTGTCTAGAGAAAGGCATGAGATGAAGGTTGATAAGCACTATTTGGGAAAGATAAGTATTTGATACCCTACAACAAAAGTGCCTTATCAGAAACAACTGAGCAAAGATAATTTTTCTTTGTTTAAGGTACCTTTGCTCTTGAAGTTTTTTGTCTAAGGCTAGGCAGGAAGTAACCTTGTCTAAAGGATACAAAATTAAAACTGGATAGAAAGAATAACTTCTGGAAATGTAGCACATACCACAGCAACTACAGATAATAGTAATGCATTATATACTTACCAAGAAAGTAGATTTTAAGCATTCTTAACTGGGCATGGTGACTCACACCTCTGACCAGTACTTTGTAAGCAAAGGCAGCCCAACTTGGCCTATATGGTGTTTGAGACCATCCTAGTCTATATGGATAGTTCTAGGCCAGTCAGGGCTGCATAGTGATACCCTGTCTTTAAAAACAAAACGAACAAACAAAAGCAACTTCTTACCAAGAAAAGCCTGAAGTAATACACATGCTAGTTTGCTTGAATTAGCCAATCCACAATGTGTTACATATTTCTTTTTTTCTTTTTTATTAGATATTTTCTTCATTTAAATTTCAAATGCTATCCCCAAAGCCCCCCCCCCCCGCCCTGCTCCCCAACCTACCCACTCCTGCTTTCTGGCTCTGGCATTCCCCTGTACTGGGGCATATGATCTTCATAATACCAAGGGCCTCTCCTCCCATTGATGGCCAACTAGGCCATCCTCTGCTACATATGCAACTAGAGATACAGCTCTGGGAGGCAGTGGTTAGTTCACATCGTTGTTCCTCCCATAGGGTTGCAGATTCCTTTAGCTCCTTGGGTACTTTCTCTAGCTCCTTCATTAGGGGCCCTGTGTTTCATCCAATAGATGACTGTGAGTATCCACTTCTGTATTTGCCAGGCATTGGCGTAGATTTACAAGAGAGAACATTGTCAAGGTCCTGTAAGCAAAATCTTGCTGGCATATGCAATAGTGTCTGGGTTTGGTGGTTGTATATGGGATGAATCCCCAGGTGGTACATAGTTCAAAAACACATGTTGTACATCCTAAATGTATAGTCATCCCTTGGTATCTGCAGGGAATTTGTTCCAGAGATAAACAAGGATGTTTGAGTATGCATAATGTATGCATAAAACCTCCACACAGCCTCTTATATTCTAACTCATTTCTGAACAACCTATGATACCTAGTGCAATGTAGTCCTATGTAATTAGTTGCCAAAGGAGATTGTTTGGAGAATAACACCAAACAAAAAAGTCCATATACACTCTACATAGATATACCCCATCCCAAATATTTTAGACTGCAAGTTGGTTGAATCCATATCTATGGATCCTGCTGACACAGAGGGCCAACTGTTCACATTTTTGTCAACTTAGAAAAAAAGTTGAAAAAATTTTATGCACAAAGTCAATATGTATAAAAGCCAAAAATTAAAACAACATTAATATACATATCGAAGATGCTATTTCCTATATCTACATATAAAACTTGACATTTTAATGTCTCCCCAATATCATGTGACTTACCTGCTTATCAAAAGCAACCCAGGATGGTGCATCGGTTCCATCTCCTTTGGGAAATACACTGTGTTTAGGCTTTATCTTTTGGCCATATAGCAGATCTCCACCTACTCCAGGCTTATTCTCACTCACCAGCATCCTGACATTGTTGCAAAAGCCCCAATGTTGAGATTTATGGAACCTCTCCTTTCCTATCTGTGGGTACAAAAGACAATAATAGTAAATAAAAATGGCCAAAGTTACTCTTTTTTATTTTTCTTACAATAAAGACTTTTCCAACATAAATAGATTGTCCCATTTGTTTTTCCCATCATAAAATGTATGTGAAGAGTCAAGTAACTGTGGGCAATCTCTATCCATAAAGTTGTGCCACATTTTATATTCAGTTTATTTTAATTAATTTAAAACTTTGAGAAGCAGAAAGAATAAAGCTAATATTCCATGCTATTTGCAATATTTCAGAATGATTACTGCAAGTGAAGATTTTGAACACCGGCTTGCTAATTGGACTACTTTACTCATTTGCAAAGAATACAAAACAGAAAAAAAAAAAACTTAATTACTTCAGAGAAGAAAGCCACTGCTTTTCACAGAAGCCTAACTAAAAATTACATTTACCAAAACAGAAAACAAAATCTTGTCCTCATCAACATTAATATAAAGGGAAATTCTTCACAGCTGACATTCTCTTAATTATGAAACCTTGCCTTCCACTAGTTTTTAGTGATTTGGACAGAGAGGAGGCACAAGTAATGCCAAGAGTTGAAAAAGATGAATCGGGGATTGGAGGATGAGGTAAATCAGGCAAAGAAGAGATAGGAAGATATTCCCAGCAAGACCATGAGAAGTACACTTCTGAGTGTGAAGAGCAATAGATAGCAGTTCTGAGTGTGAGGACAAATAGACAGGAATAGGAATAGATGGGAAAGTCTAGTCAAAAAAGAAGTCAAGTTCAAGCTTGAAAGGAAGGTTCACTGGAATAGAATATCTAAAAAGGTCCATAATGTGGAAAGTCATATATTGAAATACCTTGATAGTCTCTTTCAGCAAGCTTCCAGAATAGTCAATGAACCAGGCCATATTCTTGATAATATATTATAAAGATTAAGTCATAGTCAACCTCCATCCCCTAAAGAGTTCTCCTAATGGTTCATACAAGTCTGCATGTATCCTGGTTTCCACAATCTAAAAGCCCTTGATTGTTAGAAGGCTTCACTTGTTGACTTGACCCATATAACTTCATAAAGTATCCACATGTATCCTCCCCTTTGGTCAGATAATTTTCTCAGTTTGCACCTTGAGGCCCATTCAGTAATATCCCTGGACAGGTTCCACATAAAGCTCACTTTCCTCAAGAATCAAGTAATGCCCTACCGCATTGTCATCTTTCCTATAAATATCATATGAGAACTCACTTGGTGCTGAGTTATGTAGACTCCAGGGATATGGCTTTGGGCAAATCTCAGCTATCTGTCATAGTCTAGAAGCCAGTTACACCCTTAGATTTAACAATAGCTTTTTAGATATGACACCAAAAAGATTCAGGGAGAGGGGAGGAGGGGAGGACAGTGTAAGGAAGAACAAGAAGGGGGATCAGCAATTGGGATGTAAAGTGAATTAATAAATAAGTCCATTAATTAGAAAGTTCATTTGTATGAAATTCTCAAAGAATAAAAATATATTTTAAAAATTATTTTTAAAAAATCCCTGCACACAAACATTTAGGTCCTATTTCCAAGTATGATGGCAGAGGCTTACATTCTATCTTCTCCCTTTCTATGAAGGGAGAGTAAAATCTTAGTTCAATAGTATAATGCTGAATTAATTTTGGGCTTCTGACATATTTCTCTAACCAGAACAACAGAAAACAGGTCTTGACTCATAGCATCCAGTGTAAAGACACCATTTTGGTTTACCCTTTTTCTTACTATGATCTTCAACTCTTGTAAAGTGGATCTAGTTTCCACTTTAAATGTTTAGTTTTACTGGGGTTTCAACTGACAGAGTTATTAATTATATAATTGATTTGTTGGACTGTAGATGCTTTATTTTTAATCCTGAAAGTGACTTGCATGATGGCAAAGTTTGGCAATATATGACTCTCTGAGGCAAATGCCACAGAAATAAGTTGAAGAAACTAAGAGAAGCTGGGCATGGTAAGTCACATATGTAATACCAGCATTTGCGAGACTACAGTTAGAGACCAGCCTGATCTACATGGCAAATTCCAGATCAACCTAGGCTGCAGAGTGAGACCATGTCATAATAAAGAATTCAAAAGGAGGACAAGAACTTGGGTAGAGAAAACAGTGATCTTAGCAGCAATGTAACCCTTAGAAGCTGTGTCATGTCATGCATGTGTGGGCATATCATAGGTGCTAGGAAACATAGAATGAGGATGTTGAAAAGACATTGCACAGAATATGGTAAAAACCCATACCACAAAGGAACCAAGAGTGACTACAATCAGTTAGCAGTATCCACACTCAGATTCTAACTACCTCTCCTCGAATTATGGGTTCATTTGTCTCTCTGGTGTAGGAGCTAACAGCTTTAACTTCCCTGTAGATTCCTGTGTAGAGAAACCTAAAGATACTCAAGTGTTACACATTACAGACAGGCAAAGCCTCCTCTGACCAAGAATCTTCCTTCTGTCACAATCTTCACACCCTCCCACCTGCCACCTTCAAGTATCCCAAATAGCAATCTGCCCTTACCAACAGTGTTTTCTCCCACCATTTGCTCCTGCACTTTAGATTTCCATGTTACCTTACCTTCTTTTTTGGCCTTACCTTGCCAGACACCGCATAAATCTAGCTTATGGGCCAATGGAGCATTAACTGAACACATGAGGTGGAGGTCATAAATACAGGCTGCTGAAATGACTTGGGGGTATGGGGGTAAAGGTGCTTGCCATCAAACCTGAGAATTTGAGTGCAATCCATAAGTCTCCTGTTCTCTGACCTCTAGACATGTGTCACAGCATATATAATATATCCCACCTCTCCATAAATAAATATAAAGCTATGAGCTCCACTAGATAGACTTCAGAAGCTGTGAGCCAAAATAAACATATGTTCCCCCACCCCTACTCCCTATATTAGGTATAGGCAACAGAACTACAAAAGTACTACACTGGGTATATTGTGGCAGTCTAAGCAAAAGGTGATGGTGGACCAAAGTAGATGGCTGGAAGTAATGACAATGGAAATGTAGATCATAAAGTGATTGTGGCTAGATTAGATAAGGGGTACAGAAAAAATGGGGTACATGGTCAATAACTACAAATATTTTGGCCTGGGAAAATGGACATGAGGAGTTTTACATACTAGGATATGAAACAGAGCCCCAAAGTCAATCCAGAGCTCTATTTTGCCATGTTAAGTTTGATAAAAAGCACAGAGAAATGATGATTAGTAGGTGATGGTGTAAGTCTGAAGTCTAAAGAAGAGTTTAAAGCTAGATATCAAAATATGACATATAACAGCTGAGGTCTAGTGTTTAGGCAATCTAATACTGGATTGAATGATGGTACAGTAAAGAAATCCAAGACAGAAATTTAAAGTTTAAAATATCCCCATGTTACAATTCAGGGAGATGGTATAGAATTAGCAAAGAAGACCAAAAAGGACTGTCTGCAAGACAGGAAGAAAACAGGAAGATTTAGTGTCATGGAAACTGGAAAGAAAGCATTTGAATGAGGGCATGATTAACTAGTTTAAATGCCAATGATAACCCAAGTGAAAATGAGCCTTGAGACTTCACCTTAGATTTGTCAACAAAGAAAGTCATAAACTTGATGAGCATGCTTTCTGCAGAGTCACAAGAACAAAATATCCCGTGAGCCATATGTTTTTGTTTTGTCTTTTAAAAATTATTCTAAGTAAGATATTGCAAAATCAAAGCTCTTGAGTTTCTAGTATTTATAATTTCTTTAAAATAACTTGAGCCCAGAAGAATATAAGAAATAAATAAAAGATTGTCAAAACGCCATCTCTTCTTGAAGTTCCTCCTGGCTGCTAGAAGTAGAATGTTCTGTTCCTGCATAGATTATCTGCAGACGTCATGAAGTTCACCCTATCTTTAAATCATTTTACATACTTACCCATTGATTTCTACTAGTATTTCCAAGGCCAGATATAGTACCTAGAACACAATCATGAAGATCTTTGCCCTTGAAATCAGCAGTAGTATTGTGACAGGACAAGACAGTGAAGTGGTTCCTCTATCTTGTATTCTTGCTGAGGTCATTTTAAGTTTAACTAGAATTTGATCTCCTTGATGGAGAATCCCATCTCTATTCTAGGAAGGTCAGGATGTCCTGACTAGCTTATTTTAGCTTCTGTTAAACTGTCTGTTTATGTGGAACCCCTCCAGCTAACTTCTTGTCTCAGCTTATGTGAAACTGCTTGCTTCAAACTGTTTACTTCTATGAAGGCCCCTGAGGCTGCCTTTTAAAAACCCATGTTCTGATGTTCTGGATAGTTGGAATCATGCCTAGGTTCTGGAACATTTGAGTATGGTCCCAGCTGACTGGAAGAAAGACTTGCAGATGACTATAAACTGTGTCAGATTGGTCATCTCTGGTGGGCTACCCTAAACAGTACAAAGAGAAACAAAAAAAAAATTGCACAAGGTTTCTATTGGATCGATTCACTCAACAAATGAGCCACAGCTTCATGTCCATAATTTCTAGATAGCCATCTGTTTACTTAACATGTTTTATAAGTCGTCTTTTGATATCTTTATGTTTGATGTTAGACTTCTTAATTACTAAAAATAAGGATGACAGGACTTGGCACAGATTCAACAACAACAAAAAAAACCTATTGAGTCAAACATAAAGGTGGTTTATTTTTAAATGAAGATGATTGGATGTTGTCACCTATTCTCTCCTCATACACATTCAAGAGTGTGCACATACTTTAGAGTGGCATAGACCTCTTTACATAGAATATAAACATGAATTATTGGAAACAAAGCAGAACCAGGGTCTAAAGGCATAAACTTAGCAATATAAAGAATAGAACAGAAAACAAGCATTTGATGCCATTTCCATTCAGGTTTGGCCATATTTGTACCATTTCACCCAGAAGCACTTTCTCTTCTCTAGAGGCCCTTCCCTTTAGCATCTCTAAGTTGAGAATAGGAAAAGCTTCTTTGTAGGACCTTATTTAGAACTGAGAGAGTATCTGGGATTGTGGCTGTCTACTAGCACTGATTTTGTTCTTAAAAAGAACTGAATTAGGCTTCCAATTAAAAATGATAATAAGAGCTAAAGAGATAACTCTATGGGTTCAGAGCACTGGTTGTTCTTACAGAGAATCAGATTTTGATTCCCAGCACACACATGCCAACTCACAACCATCTGTAACCCCAGTTCAGATTTGAAGCCTTCTTCTGACCTCCTTGGGCATATGGTGCACAAATACAAATGTAGGCAAAATACCCACACACATGAATAAATGATTTTTAATTAAAATTAATAATTATTATAATTATAATAATAAAAAAGAAGCAGATCCTATACCCTCAATTACTTGTGTTATTTTTTTTCTCTTTTCCCAAATATATTTTTTGAAACTTTTCTGATTTGGTTTTCTGGCACAGAGTATGTAACCTAGGCTGAACCAAACCTGAGATGCTGCCTGAGGCGATCAACTGCTAGTATTACAGGTATGTCCAATGATATCCTTTTCTATTAAAAATATTAAAAGTAATACAATGAATATTTTATATCATCTTAGCTTCCTACATTTGATTAAATACTTTTATAGATTTATCTCTACTCAGTACATTATTGGTTAGAATAGTTTTTCTTCAACATGTATGAACTTTCTAATTTTCCTTCCTTGACTGAAAATCACTTTTAACAGTGTTCCCCTGAGCTACATGAATGTGGGATTTATTTCTTAATAAGTCTTATTTCACATATAGTGTGTAGCAAGGGTTTGAGAAACAAAAGTTAAGTGCTGGAGGCTATTTGTGTTTTCCACTCCCCTAAACAAGTTAGGGTATGCTTGATCACATATAAGCAGGAGGAATGTGAACAGTGAGGAACACGGGCTGCAGGAAAAACTGAATTGTAAGCTGACTTCAGCTTGAGCCTGCTTGTTCCCACTTTGAACTCTAATTAATAGAAATACCAGGGGAAAACTGCCCTGGGCTGGAGCCAATCAGGGAATAGAGGAAAGGTGCCTAAAATTCCAGAGATTATCTATAAATTGCTCAAACTGTCTGAATCTAATCCCTGTGCATCAGGATACTGCTTGCCAAATAAGGTGACTGCCAGGCTGGAGACCCCCATTCGCCTCTCAAATTAGTATAAGAGCCCTGTCTACTTGGGGTTGAAGCTCTCAGCATGAATCTGCTGCATTGGAGGAGACTTAGGGGCAGAGCTTAAGCTTGAATAAAGACTCTGCTTTTGTATACAGATTCAGGCACCTGGTGGTCTTTGGGGACCCTGAAATCTGGGCACAACAAACAGGAAATATGTCAGGATGTATAATTGTCCTTCTCTGGATGTAGGCAGAAGGTACACAGGCAAGAATTGCCTTAGGGTGTATGCTTGCCACTGATTGGACGCGATAAGAAATTCGGTTGTGCTTTTTTTAAGTCCCTGTAAAACATGACTCAGGGCCATTTTCTGGAAACCCAGAGATGGACCTGGCCAGAGCCCATTCACCTGGCCAATATGTAATTAAGGCTTGCAAATGTGGCTTTATATTGTGGTAGTGGTCTTATTCTCGACCAGTCAGTCAATCACTTGTGAAATTAAATATACCTTCTTTTTAAAGATTTCCTTTTTGGCAACTAAGTGTAACAAATAGCATATGACTAAAGGACATAGGAACTCAAGGATCCCCACTTAGAATCTTCTATAAGACATTATCTTGTAGAAAGAGAAATGTGATTCTGGGTATGTTAGAGACAAGAGGCAGACCCAGCTGGATTGAGGAGCATTTTCTACATGCATAGAAAATTACGTTTGAGAAGATACTATAAGAGTTAATACTCTCATACATAGGTTGTGGTGTGAACTTGACTGCTGACTAGGTAGGTCACAGTGAGCTAGAACCTCATCTCTGCAGGTACAAGTATTTCTTTTGCTATAATGGCTAATAAAACTTCAATTCCTGTTCCAGGCATTCAAGAAGCACTCAGCTTTCTTAATCTCAGAGAAAAATTACATGTATAGCATCATTTTATAAATGAGAATTCCAAAGGAAAGTCAGAATAATTTTCCGATGTTACAATGATTAATCTAGGATGCAAACCCAAACTCTGGGCCTCAGCATCAGGCCTACATCCTTTTCTTCCTTCCTTCCTTCCTTCCTTCCTTCCTTCCTTCCTTCCTTCCTTCCTTCCTTCCTTCCTTCCTGTCTGTATTTCCTTCTCTTCTTCATTATCTTCTTTTGCTGTGCATTGGAGAGTATATGTATACAATGTACATGTGTGTGTGTGTGTGTGTGTGTGTATGCCTATGTATATGCATATGCACATGCACACATAATGTATATGTAATGTACATGTAATGTATATGTGATATATGTGTGTATGTATAAATTAGATTACAAATTATAAATTAGGTTAGTATAAGATGTCTTCAATGGCTTTTCCAACTTATTTTAAAATTTTGATTTATCTATGTATTCTTTGAGAATTTCAACTGGAGAGATGGCTCAGCAGTTAGGAGCACTGTCTGCTCTTCCAGAGGTTCTGAGTTCAGTTCCCAGCAACCACATGATGGCTCATAACCATATATAACAAAATCTTGTGACCTCTTCTGGCCTGCAGGCATACACTCAGGCAGAACATTGTATTCATAATCAATAAATATATCTTTTTTAAAAAGAGAATTTCATACATGTATACAATGCATTTTGATCACATCCATCCACCTCCAAGGAGAGACCACATCCCTGAAGAAAATGGATTAACTTCTCCCTAGCAGCCAGTAATTGTCAATACCTCTCAAACAGGGGTGTGGAGCCCTTCTCCCATTTATGTCTCCAGTTTATTTTTTACAATATGGACTTTCACTGAACCTAGCGCTCACCAATTAGCAAGAATGGCTGGTCAGAAAACCCCAGAGATCCTCCCCAGCACCAGGATTATAGGCAGGCAGGCTTCTGAGGGTTTGCACAACATCCTCATTTTCATGTCATAAGCACTTTACTAACTATGCTGTCTCCCCAGCACCAGTTCTCATATTCTTTGGTGCCTTGCTGCAGAAAAGGAAATACTCTTCCCTTGTTTAACTCATTGGAGTTGAATAGTCACTTTTGCTTTTGACAAGTGCTATTGACATTTTGGCAAAATGATTGCTATGATCTTGAAAGGAAAAGATGGGTCAAGTAACAGACTGGATTCCTTAAAAGTTCAGCATATATGAGAAGACAGTTCTAGAGAATCCCTTCTATGCCATCCAGTTATAGAAATGTAAGAACTGAAGAAAAACCAGATAATACTTAGCATTCCAGGGGCTAGATGTAGCTCAGTGATATAGCACTTTACTGACAATCACTGGGCCCTTATTCAATACCCAAGATTTACCACTGCAAAAACAACAAGCATGGTGGCAAGCACCTCTACCCACTAAGCCATCTTACTGTCCTAACAATACTTTTTATACTTTTCATACTTTGAAGATGAAGTCTTCCTGTGTCTCTAGACTGGTCTGGAATCTGGGATCCTTCTGGCCTTGGCCTAATAATACTGGGATTATAGGTCTGAGACACTGAATGACAGCATCTAATTAATTTCTGACATAGAATAATCTAAAAATCATTTGTCTTAGATATACCTATCTGATTATATTATGGACTAGTTTCCTTCTATTCCAAGAGGACTGTGGGTTTTTTCTCCTGCCTTAATATCATATTTGATTTAGAAATTCATTTTCTTTTTTCTCTTATACTTTTATAGAGAAGTCATTCAGAAACTATTTTAAATTGCCCTGAGAAGACAACAACAAACTGTCAAATGTTAGGGTTCAGAACCATGAGAGTATAAAAGCTACCATTACTTATTAATAAACTCAAAATCACTGAAGGAAGCCCAAACACGAAAATAAAAAAAAGCATACAAAAAAATCCTCCAACACTCTTAAGCAAATTTTTCTCTTTGCAAATCTAACTTAGAAAAATGTGCATGTGAGTATTAGCTATCAACTCAATATAGCAATAAAACTGTTTTATATAGTTAATAATGTATTTCAATTGGAAAGTAAAAAAAAAATTAAGTCAAGATCTAGAGAGATGTATAACATCTTCCCCAATGTTCTGATTTTTTTCTCTCTAAATAATTCAACTCAAAGCTCTAGTTAATAAAGAGAATGATTTCAGGGCTTTCTCCTAAAGTCAGTTAAAATCAAAAGCTCACTGTAGTTGATTAGTTAGTGTCTCAACCTCTAAATTCCTTCTCCCATGACAATATGCACTTAAAAATCCACCCCCCCTCCCAAATGTGAACAATGCACTTGTTTTCTTAGCTTTGTTTTCAGAAGTTTGTTTTGAGATTCTAGAATGGGTTTTTGTTCTCCTGAGCCAGGACCTAATGTATCCTAGGCAAATGCTCCACCACCACATACCCAGGCATTATTTTAACAGAGTAAGATCATTTTGTGATCTGAATGATGATTTTCTTTATTCTTTGGGAAAAAATAAGAAAAACAGAAAGAAAAATCCTAACAGAAGCAAAGTAGAAGCAATCACTGACCATGACATTAAACGTTGCTAAGTAGCAACAGCAATAAAAATAGTATGGCAATGGGAGATGGAAGGACACAGGTCGATAGAACAGAAAGAAGTATCCAGAACATACATATGCTCTACCGAATTTTTTTACAAAGGTGCAAAAGCAATTCAGGACTTTTTATCAATGGTTCTGGGAAACTGAGCATCCAAACCTCATACCTTATATATAAAAATTGACTGAGTCATAAACATTAATTAAAACTGTAAAACTATTAGAAAAAAGAGACATTCTTAGGCTGTAGTGCTGAGCAGAGAGTTCTTAGCCTAGGCCAGGCCAGTTATATGGGTTAGGAGCTTGCTATCAAGCCTGATGACCTGAATTCAATCTCCAGGACCTATGTAGTAAAAGGAGAGGAATGATTCCCACAAGTTGTCTTTTATGTCCATGCATTTCCACGTAAATAAATGCATGTGCACACATGCACATGTAAGTATAATTGAAGTAAATTTTGGGACTTTTGCCCTTGGAAACAGTGTTAAAGATTGATAAAGACAAATTGTAGACTGAAAGATGATATGTGCAAACTACATCCCATCCAAGGAATTGTCAAAAAGTCAACAGTTAAAAATTTAGAACTGAGCAAAACACAAGATAACATTTCACCAAGGTAGAGCTATAGCTGGCCAATAAGTACATGAAAACATAGTAAATTCATTAACCACCACAGACTGACCTATCCTTCTGTGTGTCCTAGTTTGCTTCCTATTGCTATGATAACACATTCTGACCAAAAGCAACATGGGTGGGAAAATGCTTATCTGGCTTACATGTCCCAGTCACAGTCTATCACAAAAGGGACATAGGGTTAGGAAGTCAAGGCAGGAACCTGGAGTCAGAAATAAAAGCAGAGAACATGTAGGAATACTGCTTATTGACTTGCTCCCTATGGCTTACTCAGCCTTTTTTATTTTATTTATTTCATTATTGGGTATTTATTTCATTTACATTTCCAATGATATCCCAAAAGTCCCCCAAACCCTCCCACACCCACTCGCCCACCACCCATTCCCACCTTTTGGCCCTGGCGTTCCCTGTACTGAGGCATATGAAGTCTGCACAACCAATGGGCCTCTCTTTCCACTGATGGCCGACCAGGCCATCTTGTGATACATATGAAGTTAGAGACACAAGCTTTTGAGGAGTACTGGTTAGTTCATACTGTTGTTCTACCTATAGGGTTGCAGATCCTCCCAACTCCCTGGGTACTTCCTCCAGGTCCTCCATTGGGGGCCCTGTGATCCATCCAATAGCTGAGCATGAGCATCCACTTCTGTGTTTGCTAGGCCACAGCAGAGTCTCACATGAGACAGCTATATCAGGGTACTTTCAGTAAAATCTTCCTAGTGTATGCAATGGTGTCAGCGTTTGGAGATTGATTATGGGATGGATCCCCAGATATGGCAATCTCTTGATGGTCCATCCTTTCGTCTCAGCTCCAAACTTTGTCTCTGTAACTTCTTCCATGGGTGTTTTGTTCCCAATTTTAAGAAGGGGCAAAGTGACCACACTTTGGTCTTCATTCTTCTTGAGTTTCATGTGTTTTCCAAATTGTATCTTATATCTTGGGTCTTCTAAGTTTCTGGGCTAATATCCACTTATCAGTGAGTACATATCATGTGAATTCTTTTGTGACTTGAGTAACCTCACTCAGGATGATGCCCTGCAGGTCCATCCATTGGCCTAGAATTTCATAAATTCATTGTTTTTAATAGCTGAGTAGTACTCCATTGTGTAAATGTACCACATTTTCTGTATCCATTCCTCTGTTGAGGGACATTTGGGTTCTTTCCAGCTTCTGGCTATTATTAATAAGGCTGCTATGAACATAGTGGAGCATATGTCCTTCTTACCGGTTGGGACATCTTCTGGATATATGCCCAGGAGAGGTATTGAGGGATCCTCCGGTAATACTATGTCCAATTTTTTGAGGAACCCCCAGACTGATTTCCAGAATGGTTGTACAAGCTTGCAATCCCACCAACAATGGAGGAGTGTTCTTCTTTCTCCACATCTTTGCCAGCATCTGCTGTCACCTGAATTTTTGATCTTGGCCATTCTGACTGTTGTGAGGTGGAATCTCAGGGTTGTTTTGATTTGCATTTCTCTGATGATTAAGGACGCTGAACATTTTTTCAGGTGCTTCTCGGCCTTTTGGTATTCCTCAGGTGAGAATACTTTGTTTAACTCTGAGCCCCATTTTTAATGGGGTTACTTGATTTTCTGGAGTCCACCTTCTTGAGTTCTTTATATATATTGGATATTAGTTCCCTATCTGATTTAGGATAGGTAAAGATCCTTTCCCAAACTGTTGGTGGCCTTTTTGTCTTATTGATGGTGTCTTTTGCCTTACAGAAGCTTTGAATTTTTATGAGGTCCCATTTTTTGATTCTCCATCTTACAGTACTAGCCATTGCTGCTCTATTCAGGAACTTTTCCCCTGTGCCCATATCTTCGAAATTTTTCCAACCATCTCCTCTATAAGTTTCATTGTCTCTGGTTTTATGTGGAGTTCCTTGATCCACTTAAATTTGATCTTAGTACAAGGATATAGGAATGGATCAATTCGCATTCTTCTGCATAATAACCTCCAGTTGTGCCAGCACCATTTGTTGAAAATGCTGTCTTTTTTCCACTGGATGGTTTTAGCTCCCTTTTCAAGATCAAGTGACCATAGGTGTGTGGGTTCATTTCTAGGTCTTCAATTCTATTCCATTGGCCTACTTGTCTGTCTCTATACCAGTACCATGCATTTTTAATCACAATTGCTCTGTAGTACACCTTTAGGTCAGGCATTGTGTTTCCACTAGAGGTTCTTTTATCCTTGAGAAGAGTTTTTGCTACCCTAGGTTTTTTGTTATTCCAGATGAATTTGGAGAATACCCTTTCTAATTCATTGAAGAATTGAGTTGAATTTTGATGGGGATTGCATTGAATCTATAGATTGCTTTTGGCAAGATAGCCATTTTTATTATATTGATCCGTCCAATCCATGAACATGGGAGAACTTTCCATCTTCTGAGATCTTCTTTAATTTCTTTCTTCAGAGACTTGAAATTCTTATCATAGAGATCTTTTCCTTCCATAGTTAGAATCACTCCAA
Source organism: Mus musculus (assembly GCF_000001635.26). Taxonomy (NCBI): domain Eukaryota; kingdom Metazoa; phylum Chordata; class Mammalia; order Rodentia; family Muridae; genus Mus; species Mus musculus. The sequence goes on from NC_000086.7 coordinate 17,294,331, forward strand.
GGTATTTCATATTATTTGTGACTATTGAGAAGGGTGTTGTTTCCCTACTTTCCTTTTCAGCCTGTTTATATTTTGTGTAGAGAAACGCCATTGACTTGTTTGAGTTAATTTTATATCCAGATACTTCATTGAACCTGTTTATCAGGTTTAGGAGTTCTCTGGTGGAATTTTTAGGGTCACTTATATATACTATCATTTCATCTGCAAAAAGTGATATTTTGAAAATTCCTTTCCAATTTATATCCCCTTGATCTCCTTTTGTTGTCATATTGCTCTGGCTAGGACTTCAAGTACAATGTTGAATAGGTAGGGGAAAATTGGGCAGCCTTGTCTAGTCCCTGATTTTAGTGGGATTTCTTTCTGCTTCTCATCATTTACTTTGATGTTGGCTACAGGTTTGCTGTAGATTGCTTTTATCATGTTTAGGGATGGGCCTTGAATTCCTGATTTTTCCAAGACTTTTATCATGAATGGGTGTTGGATATTGTCAAACTATTCCACAAAATAGAAACAGAAGGTACATGTGGTTTTGAGTTTGTTTATATAGTGGATTACGTTGATGGATTTCCGTATAGTAAACCATCCCTGCATCCCTGGAATGAAACCTACTTGGTCAGGATGGATGATTGTTTTGATGTGTTCTTGTATTCGGTTAGCAAGAATTTTATTGAGGATTTTTGCATCGATATTCAAAAGGGAAATTGGTCTGAAGTTCTCTATCCTTGTTGGGTCTTTCTGTGGTTTATGTATCAGAGTAATTGTGGCATCATAGAATGAGTTGGGTAGAGTACATTCTGCTTCTATTTTGTGGAATAGTTTGTGAAGAACTGGAATTATATCTTCTTTGAGGGTGTGATAGAGCTCTGCACTAAACCCATGTGGTCCTGGGCTTTTTTTGGTTGGGAGAATATTAATGACTTCTTCTATTTCTTTAGGGGATATGGGAGTGTTTAGATCATTAACCAGATCCTGATTTAACTTTGGTAACTGATATCTGTCTAGAAACTTGTCCATTTCATCCAGGTTCTCCAGTTTTGTTGAATATAGCCTTTCATAGAAGGATCTGATTGTGTTTTGGATTTCTTCAGAATCTGTTGTTATGTCTCCCTTTTCATTTCTGATTTTGCGAATTAGAATGCTGTCCCTGTGCCTTTTAGTGAGTCGGGCTAAGGGTTTACCTATCTTGTTGATTTTCTCAAAGAACCAGCTCCTTGTTTGGTTGATTCATTGACTAGTTCTTCTTGTTTCCACTTGTTTAATTTCGCCCCTGAGTTTGATTATTTCCTGCCCTCTTCTCCTCTTGGGTGAATTGGCTTCCTTTTGTTCTAGAGCTTTTTAGGTGTGTTCTCAAGCTGCTAATGTATGCTCTCTCTAGTTTCTTTTTGGAAGCACTCAGAGCTATGTGTTTTCCTCTTAGAAATGCTTTCATTGTGTCCCATAAGTTTGTGTATGTTGTGGCTTCATTTTAATTAAACTCCAAAAAGTCCTTAATTTCTTTCTTTATTCCTTCCTTGACCAAGATATCATTGAGAAGAATGTTGTTCAGTTTCCACGTGAATGTTGGATTTCTATTATTTATGTTGTTATTGAAGATCAGACTTAGTCCATGGTGATCTGATAGGATGCATGGGACAATTTCAATATTTTTGTATCTGTTGAGGCCTGTTTTGTAACCAATTATATGATCAATTTTGGAGAAGGTACCATGAGGTTCTGAGAAGAAGGTATATCCTTTTGTTTTAGGATAAAATGTTTTGTAGATATCTGTTAGATACATATGTTTCATAACTTCTGTTAGATTCACTGCGTCCCTTTTTAGTTTCTATTTCCATGATCTGTCCATTGATTAAAGTGGTGTGTTGAAGTCTCCCACTATTATTGTATGAGGTGAAATGTGTGCTTTGAGCTTTGCTAGTTTCTTTAATGAATGTGGCTGCCCTTGTATTTGGAGCATAGATATTCATAATTGAGAGTTCCTCTTGGAAGATTTTACCTTTGATGAGTATGAAGTGCCCCTCCTTGTCTTTTTTGATGACTTTGGGTTGGAAGTCGATTTTATTAGATATTAGAATTGCTACTCCAGCTTGTTTCTTCAGACCATTTGCTTGGAAAATTTTTTCCACCCTTTCATTCTGAGGTAGTGTCTGTCTTTTTCCCTGAGATAGGTTTCCTGAAAGCAGCAGAAAGTTGGGTCCTGTTTGTGTAGCCAGTCTGTTAGTCTATGTCTTTTTATTGGGGAGTTGAGTCCATTGATATTAAGAGATATTAAGGAAAAGTAATTGTTGCTTCCTATTATTTTTTTGTTAAAGTTGGCATTCTGTTCTTGGGGATGTCTTTTTTAGGTTTGTTGAAGGATTACTTTCTTGCTTTTTCTAGGACGTGGTTACCGTCCTTATATTGGTTTTTTTCTGTTATTATCCTTTGAAGGGCTGGATTAGTGGAAAGATAAAGTGTGAATTTGGTTTTCTTGTGGAATAGTTTGGTTTCTACATCTATGATAATTGAAAGTTTGGCTGGGTGTAGTAGTCTGGGCTGGAATTTGTGTTCTCTTAGTGTCTGTATAACATCTGTCCAGGATCTTCTGGCTTTCATAGTCTCTGGTGAAAAATCTGGTGTAATTCTGATAGGCCTGCCTTTATATGTTACTTGACCTTTTTCCCTTACTGCTTTTAGTATTCTATCTTTATTTAGTGCATTTGTTGTTCTGATTATTATGTGTCAGGAAAAATTTCTTTTCTGGTCCAGTATATTTGGAGTTCTGTAGGCTTTTTGTATGTTCATGGGCATGTCATTCTTTAGGTTTGGGAAGTTTTCTTCTATAATTTTGTTGAAGATATTTGCTGTCCCTTTAAGTTGAAAATCTTCATTCTCATCTACTCCTATTATCCGTAGGTTTGGTCTTCTCATTGTGTCCTGGATTTCCTTGATGTTTTGAGTTAGGATCTTTTTGCATTTTGTATTTTCTTTGATTGTTGTGCCAATGTTCTCTATGGAATCTTCTGTACCTGAGATTCTCTCTTCCATCTCTTGTATTCTGTTGCTGATGCTAGCATCTATGGTTTCAGATTTCTTTCCTAGGTTTTCTATCTCCATCTTTCCCTCACTTTGGGTTTTCTTTATTGTGTCTACTTCCCTTTTTAGGTCTAGTATGGTTTTGTTCATTTCCATCACCTGTTTGGTTGTGTTTTCCTATTTTTCTTTAAGGACTTGTAACTCTTTAGCAGTGTTCTCCGGTATTTCTTTAAGTGAATTATTAAAGTCCTTCTTGATTTCTTCTATCATCATCATGAGATATACCTTTAAATCCGGGTCTAGCTTTTCAGCTGTGTTGGGGTACCCAGGACTGGCTGAGGTGGGAGTGCTGGGTTCTGATCATGGTGAGTGGTCTTGGTTTCTGTTAGTAAGATTCTTACATCTGCTTTTCACCATCTGGTAATCTCTGGAGTCTGTTGTTATAGTTGTCTCTGGTTAGAGCTTGTTCCTTTCGTGATTCTGTTAACCACTACCAGCAGACCTTGGAGACTAGCTCTCTCCTGAGTTTCAGTGGTTAGAGCACTCTCTGCAGGCAAGTTCTCCTCTTGCAGAGAAGGTGCGCAGATATCTGTTGTTCGCATTTGCCTCCTGGCAGAAGATGAAGGCCTGAAACAGGGCCTTTCCCAGAAGCTGTTAGCTTCTGTAGTCCACAATCTCACCTGTGCAGACTAGTCTTGACAGGATCTTATTTTATTTTTAATACAACCCACGACTACCTTCCTAGGGATGGCTGGATCCTTGACACATCAATCACTAATCAAGGAAATATCCCCCAAAACTTGCCTGAGTTTCAATTTGATGATTTCATGCTATTAATTGAAGTTCCTGCATCCTAGATGGCCCAGGAGATTGTAAAGTTGACAAAAACAAAAACCAAGAAAAATAAATAACTTCAACAGTAACACTATTCCTACAGACTAGCTAAAGTAAATGGCAACACTAAATGTTAACCTGGTTAAGGATGAAGTAGATCACATATACATAACCACTGACCTGACCGTGTAATATAGTGTCTGATCTCAGAAGTGGTTTGATAGTATCGTTATAAAATTAATCATTATTATATGATCCAAGAATTGTACTCTTGGTTCTGTATCTCAGGGAAATGAAAACTTACATTTACAGGCTGGTAAGATGGCTAAGTGGGTAAAGCAATTTGTCACTAAGCCTGAGAACTTGAGTTAGATCCCCAGGACTCACAGATAGGAGGAGAAAATCAGGCCCTGAAAGTTGTCCTTTAACACGTGTGCTGTGGCATACATCCAACCACATATGCATACACACTATAAATAAATATATTTTAAAAACTTGTTTATACAAACTCCTGTGCACAAACATTAATAGAAGCTTCATCTCCAATAGCCAGAAGCTAAAATTACCCCATGTATCCTTCAACAGGCAAATGATTATAGAAATTATGGTGCATACATAAAATATTTGAGTTTACTGCTGGGTTGCAAAAATTTAATAATAATAAAACTTGGATAAACCTCCAGAGACTTATGCCAAGCTGGAAAAAAAAAACCCTAGAGTCAGAATCGCAGGTGGGATCAATGTCAGCATACTGGCTGAAATATAATACCAACATTTTGCAGGATGTTTCCACTGGCAGAAACTGATCAAAAGGCATCTATAACCTTTATGTGTTATTTTTAATGTCTCTACCTAGAAACCTACAATAAAATTTTCAATCACATGCAAACAGGAAAGGAAGGGGCTGGAGAGATGGCTCAGAGGTTAAAAGCACCTGCTGCTCTTGCAGAGGACCAAGTTGAGTTCTAGATATCCCTTCCTTTAAGATACCAGTTATAGCACTAGAAAAACAGCAGAGAATCTGGCCTTCAAGTGGTCAAGTCAGCCACTTTTGATAATGGTGCTGCCAGATCAAAATTGAACATTCTGTAGCCTAGGTAAGGAAGGGGTAAAAATGTCTACTTCTCACTTGGTCCTGCTTTGGGCAATCTTCCCAACCTTAAAAATCTGCATCTGCTCTTTTAGCATTTGTAGTGCACAGAATACAGCTGAGGAGATGGCAAAGGAAAACTTTTGAATTTGTGCTAGGGAGCTCTGGAGTCCCACTGTAGGGAACACCTCTCCCTAAGAGTCTCCCCTGAGGAGTATGCATAAAAACTATCCGTTTCTCCCAACAAATATGAAACAAATATGAAACTCTGGAGACAGCTTCAGTAAGACAGCTCATTTAATGGGGGAAGCAAAGGCTACTTAAACCTTTGGGAGTGGTTAGGGGCTTTCAGTATATGCCATTGTCATAGTTAGGGTTTTAATGCTGTGAACAGAAACCACAACCAAGGCAATTCTTATAAGGATGGCATTTAATTGGGGCTGGCTCACAGGTTCAGAGGTTCAGCCTGTTATTATCAAGGTGGGAGCATGGCAGTGTCCAGGCAGACATGGGGCTGGAGTAGCTGAGAGTTCTACCTCTTATTCTGAAGACATCTAGCAGAAGAATGATTTTCAGACAGCTAGGATGAGGGTATTTAAAGCCCATGGCCACAGTGAGACACCTACTCCAACAAGGGTACACTTCCTAATAGTGCCACTCCCTGTGCCAAGCATATACAAACCATCATCAACCATGATCAGGGTGCTGGGGATGCCTCATTTGCATAAAGAGGAAATCTAGCTGCTACTGGATTTATAAGGGGAGAGGAAGTTTATCCTGTCTACTAAGCTACATGACCTCCTTCCTTGGAGGAGCAAAATTTAGGGGCACGGGGCTATGTGAATTGAAGGACAGAGCAAGGAGGAGTGATCCTGCAGCCAATCTCAGGATGACATTTCTGGGAACTGGACAGGCCTTGTCCCAACTCTTGCTCTAGACTGATTCCCTTATTCCTTGCCCATTTGTCCTCGCCCCACAAATACCCTCATTATACCACAGACACATTGCTTTGAGTTACAATTTGCATAGGGACATCTGGATGCTTTGCTGGCTACCTTGGCTAAGCCAAGCTTACCAATAGAAAGTGTTCTGCTTGGTTTTTGTCAACTTGATACAAGCTAGGGACATCTGAAAAGAGGAAACTCAATTAAGAAAATGACTCTTATCAAATTGCCTGTGGGCCATTTTGTTGATTAATGATTGATGGGAAAGAGCCCAGCCCAACAGGGGGTGGCATCACCAGTATGGTATAAGAAAGCAAGCTGAGCAAGCCATGGTGTCAGGTTCCTGCAACAGCTTCCCTTCAGGAAGGACTGTAAGCTGCAAGATAAATTGTTTCCTCCCCAAGTTGCTTGTGATCATGATGATTATTGCAAAAAGGAAAAAAAAAACCAACTATGGGTATCCTGGGTCCCAAAGAGACAAGAATCCACAGGAGTGCATGCTGGGCTGCAGAAGCAACATAGCTTCTGGAGCAAGGTCCCTTTACCGGCCTCAATCTTCAGCCAGGAAGCAGAGCTGAGCTCCAGACCTCTGTACACCTTCCCTGCAAGAGGAGAGCTTGCGTGCAGAGGGTAACGGAATCACAAGAGGAACAAGCTCCAGCCAGTGACAGCTAGAACAATTAACACCAGAGATTATAGGACTGCAAAAGGCAAACATAAGAATCTTACTAACAGAAACCAAGAACACTCACCATCATCAGAACCCAGCACTCCCACCACAGCGAGTCCTGGATACCCCAACACACACAAAAATCAAGATTCAGACTTAAAATCATATCTCATTATTCTGGTAGAGGATTTTAAGAAGGACATTAATAACTCACTTAAAGAAATACAGGAGAACATGCCTGAAGGTAGAAGGCCTTAACGAGGAAGCACAAAAAACACTTAAAGAATTACAGGAAAACACAATCAAACAAAATAGGTGAAGGAATTGAACAAAACCATTCAAGATCTAAAAATGTAAGGAGAAACAATAAAGAAAACCCAAAAGGTGGCAAGTCTAGAGATAGAAACCCTAGGAAAGAAATGAGGAAGCATAGATGCAAGCATCAGCAACAGAATACAAGAGATGGAAGAGAGAATCTCAGGGGCAGAAGATTCCATAGAGAACATGGGCACAACAATCAAAGAAAAGCAAAATGCAAAAAGATCCTAATGCAAAACATTCAGGAAACCCAGTACACAATGAGAACACTAAACTTACTAGGAGTAGATGAGAATGAAGATTTTCAACTTAAAGGGCCAGTAAATATCTTCAACAAAATTATAGAAGAAAACTTCCCTAACCTAAAGAAAGAGATGCCCATTTACATACAAGAAGCCTACAGAACTCCAAATAAACTGGACCAGAAAAGAAATTCCTCCAGACACATAATAAACAGAACAACAAATGCAATAAATAAGGTTAGAATATTAAAAGCAGTAAGGGAAAAAGGTCAAGTAAGATATAAAGCCAGACCTACTAGAATTACACCAGACTTCTCACCAGAGACTCTGAAAGCCAGAAGATCCTGGGCAGATGTTATACAGACACTAAGAGAACACAGATGCCAGCCCAGGCTATTATACCCAGCAAAATTCTCAATTACCATAGATGGAGAAAACAAAGTATTCCATGACAAAAAAAATTTGCACCGTATCTTGCCATGAATCCAGCCCTTCAAGGGATAATAAAGGGAAAACACCAACAAAAGGATGGAAAGTATGCCCTAGAAAAACCAAGAAAGTAATCCTTCAGCAAACCTAAAAGAAGACAACCACAAGAACAGAATCCCAACTCTAACAACAAAAATAACAGGAGGCAACAATTACTTTTCCTTAATATCTCTTAATATCAGTGGACTCAATGCCCCAATAAAAAGACATACACTAACAGACTGGCTACACAAACAGGACACAATATTTTGCTGTTTATAGGAAACCTATCTCAGAGAAAAAGACAGACACTACCTCAGAGTGAAAGGCTGGAAAACAATTTTCCAAGCAAATAGTCTGAAGAAACAAGCTGGAGTAGCCACTCTAATATCGAATAAAATCGACTTCCAACCCAAAGTTATCAAAAAAGACAAGGAGGGGCACTTCATACTCATCAAAGGTAAAATCTTCCAAGATGAACTCTCAATTCTGAACATCTATGCTCCAAATGTAAGGGCAGGCACATTCATTAAAGAAACTTTAGGAAAGCTCAAAGTACACATAACCCCACTCAAGAATAGTGGGGGCTTCAACACCCCACTCTCACCAATGGACAGATCCTGGAAAAAGAAGCTAAACAGAGACACAGTGATACTAAGAGAAGTTATGAAACAAATGGATTTAACAGATATATACAGAAGATTTTATCCTAAAACAAAAGGGTATGTCTTCTTCTCAGCACCACATGGTACTTCACCAAAATTGAACATATAATTGGTCACAAAACAGGCCTCAAAATATACAAAAATATTGAAATTATCCCATGCATCCTATCAGGTCTCCACGGACTAAGGCTGATCTTCAGTAACAACATAAATAATAGACAGCTAACATTCACATGGAACCTGAGCAACACTCTACTCAATGATACCTTGGTCAAGGAAAAAAATAAAGAAATTAAAGACTTTTTAGAGTTTAATAAAAATGAAGACAAAACATACCCAAACTTATGGGACACAATGAAAGCAGTCCTAAGAGGAAAACTCATACCTCTGAGTGCCTGCAAAAACAAACAAGAGAGAGCACACACTATTAGCTTGACAGCACACCTAAAAGCTCTAGAACAAACAGAAGCAAATTCACCTAAGAGGAGTGAACGGCAGAAAATAATCAAACTCAGGGCTGAAATCAACCAATTGGAAACAAAAAGAATTATTCAAAGAATCAACCAAACCAAAAGCTGGTTCTTTGAGAAAATCAACAAGATAGATAAACCCTTAGCCAGAATAACTAGAGTAACAGGGACAGTATCCTAATTAACAAAATCAGAAATGAAAATGGAGAGATAACAACAGAACATGAGGAAATCCAAAACATCATCAGATCCTACTACAAAAGGATATTATATATACTCAACAAAACTGGAAAACCTGGATGAAATGGACAATTTTCTAGACAGATATCAGGTACCAAAGTTAAATCAGGATCAGGTTAATGACCTAAACAAGCCCAAATCCCATAAAGAAATAGAAGCAGTCATCAATAGTCCCCCAACCAAAAAAAAAAAAGCCCAGGACCAGATGGGTTTAGTGTAGAGTTCTATCAGACCTTCTAAGAAGACCTAATTCCAATTCTCCTCAAACTATTTCACAAAATAGAAACAGAAGGTACTCTACCCAATTGATTCTATGAATCCACAATTACAGAGATACCTAAACCACATAAAGACGCAAAAAAGAAAGAGAACTTCAGACCTATTTCCCTTATGAATATCGATGCAAAAATACTCAATAAAATTCTTGCTAACCGAATCCAAGAAGACATCAAAAAGATCATCCATCATGATCAAGTAGGCTTCATTCCAGGGATGCAGGGATGGTTTAATATATGGAAATCCATCAAAGTAACCCACTATATAAACAAACTCAAAGACACAAACCACAAGATCATCTCATTAGATCCTGAGAAAGCATTTGACAAAACCCAACACCCATTCATGATAAAAGTCATGGAAAGATCAGGAATTCAAGTCCCATACCTAAACATAATAAAAGCAATCTACAGCAAAAAGGTAGCCAACATCAAAGTAAATGGAGAGAAACTTGAAGTAATCCCACTAAAATCAGGGACTAGACAAGGCTGCCCACTTTCTCCCTACCTATTCAATATAGTACTTGAAGTCCTAGCCAGAGAAATTAGATAACAAAAGGAGATCAAGGGGATAAAAATTGGAAAGGAAGAAGTCAAAATATCACTATTTGCAGATGATATGATAGTATATATAAGTGACCCTAAAAATTCCACCAGGGAACTCATAAACCTGATAAACAGCTTCAGTGAAGTAGCTGGATATAAAATTAACTCAAACAAATCAGTGGCCTTTCTCTACACAAAGGATAAATAGGCTGACAAACAAATTAGGGAAACAACACCCTTCACAATAATCACAAATAATATGAAATACCTTGGTGTGACTCTAACTAAGGAAGTGAAAGAGCTGTATGATAAGAACTTCAAGTCTCTGAACAAAGAAATTGAAGAAGATCTCAGAGGATGGAAAGATCTCCCATGCTTATGGATTGGCAGGATTAATATAGTGAAAATGGCTATCTTGCCGAAAGCAATGTAAAGATTCAATGCAACCCCCATCAAAATTCCAACTCAATTCTTCACCAAGTTAGAAAGAGCAATTTGCAAATTCATCTGCAACAACTAAAAACCTAGCATAGCAAAAACCGTTTTAAACAATAAAAGAACCTTTAGTGGAATCACCATCCCTGACCACAAGCTGTACTACTGAGCAATTGTGATAAAAAAACTGCATGGGACTAGTACAGTGACAGGCAGGTAAACCAATGGAATAGAATTGAAGACCCAGAAATGAACCCACACACCTATGGTCACTTGATCTTTGACAAGGGAGATAAAACCATTTCACCAGTGGAAAAAAGACAGAATTTTCAACAAATGATGCTGGCAGAATTTGAGGTTATCATATAGAAGAATACGAATTGATCCATTCTTATCTCCTTGTACAAAGCTCAAGTCTAAGTGGATCAAGGAACTCTACATAAAACCATAGACACTGAAACTTATATAGGAGAAAGTGGGAAAAAGCCTCGAAGATGTGGACACAGGCGAAAAATTCCTGAACAGATCAGCAATGGCTTGTGATGTAAGATTGAGCATTGACAAATGGAACCTCATAAAATTGCAAAGCTTCTGTAAGGCAAAAGACACTGTCAATAAGACAGAAAGGCCACCAACAGATTGAGAAAGGATCTTTTCCAATCATAAATCAGATAGGGGACTAATATCCAATATATATAAAAAAAAGTTAAGAAGATGGACTCCAGAATATCAAATAACCCTATTAAAAAATGGAGTACAGGGCTAAACAAAGAATTCTCAGCTGAGGAATACCGAATGGCTGAGAAGCACCTGAAAAAATGTTCAATATCCTTAATCATCAGGGAAATGCAAATGAAAACAACCCTGAGATTCCACCTCACAACAGTCAGAATGGCTAAGATCAAAAATTCAGGTGACAGCAGATGCTGGCAAGGATGTCAAGAAGGATGAACACTCCTCCATTGTTGGTGGGATTGCAAGCTTGTACAACCACTCTGGTAATCAGTCTGGCGGTTCCTCAGAAAATTGGACATAGTACTACGGGAAAATCCAGCAATACCTCTCCTAGGCATATATCCAGAAGATTTTCCAACTGGTAATAAGGATACATGCTCCACTATGTTCATAGCAGCCTTATTTATAATAGCCAGAAGCTGGAAAGAAACCAGATGCCCCTCAACAGAGGAATGGATATAGAAAATGTGGTACATTTACACAATGGAGTACTACTCAGCTATTAAAAACAATGAATTTATGAAATTCTTAGGAAAATGGATATATCTGGAGGATACCATCCTGAGTGAGGTAACCCAATCACAAAACAACACATATGATTTGCACTCACTGATAAGCGGATATTAGCCCAGAAACTTAGACTAAACAAGATACAATTTGCAAAACACATGAAACTCAAGAAGAAGGAAGACCAAACTGTGGATACTTTGTTCCTTCTTAGAATGGGGAACAAAATACCCTTGGACAGAGTTACAAAGTTCGGAGCTGAGAGAGAAAAAAGTACTATCCAGAGACTGCCACACCTAGGGATCCATTCCATATACAATGACCAAACTCAGACACTACTGCATATGCCGGCAAGATTTTACTGAAAGGACCCTGATATAGCTATCTCTTGTGAGGCTATGCCAGTGCCTGGCAAATACAGAAGTAGATGCTCACAGTCATCTATTGGATAGAACACAGGGGCCCCAATGAAGGAGCTAGAGAAAGTAGCTAAGGAGCTTAAGGGGTCTGCAACCCTATAGGAGGATCAACAATATGAACTAACCAGTACCCCCCAGAACTGTGTCTGTAATTGCATATGTAGTAGAAGATGACCTAGTTGGCCATCAATGTGAGGAGAGGCCCTTGGTCTTGCAAAGATCATATGCCCCATTACAGGAGAATGTCAGGGCCTGGATAAGTGAGTGGGTGGGTTGGGGAGCAGGGTGGTGGGTGCAAGAGTGTATAGGGAACTTTAGAGATAACATTTGAAATGTAAATGAAGGAAGTATCTAATAAAAAAATCTAAAAATAAAAATCCAAAAACAAAAGCAACTAAGCAGCCATGTTAGGCAACACAGGCAAATGGCATTCCTTTTCCCTTTCTATTTACTACTGCCCAAATAAGGTTTATTTTGTTCCCTAGCAACAGTGGAAGACAACAATGAGATGTTCTCTTTGGACATAATCTTCTCAAGCTCTGTTTGCCCCTGTCTAGTTCTTAACCATGGTCACTGAAGGTCAAGGGTTAATGGACAATCAATTATTCAGGATGGGCCTTGGATAAGAAACGTACCAAGGGATAACCCAAAGAGCAACTGATCACAGTTTCTACATTAGCTGAGATCTACTACCTCATCACAGGTGAACAAACCCAATTTAAGCAGAATCCTAGGCCAGAAGCTAAACCTGAGGGTGCCAGCATACTAGCTCCAAACTCTTGCTCCCAAGAAGCAAAAGGAGGTAATGATGAGAAAAGCAAGCAAGGATTTAAATCAAAATGGCTATTTGAGGAATGTTCTAGTTTGCTTTCTGTTGCTATCATAAAACAACCTGGGGGAGGGGCAGGGAAGTCACTTAGTGGAGGAAAGAAGGTTATTTGACTTATAATTGTAAGTTACAATTCATCACTGCACAAAAGTCAGAGGTAAAAACTTGAGACAGCTGGTTGCTGGGGACACAGAGGTCCTTGCACTCACAGAGAAGCACTAAGGGAACCAGGAATGTTAATTACAGGGGCATCTCCTAATGGCTAAAATCAAATACCTGCATTCCATCCAGAAGGCTGAAAGTGGAGGTTGTTAAGGACCTGGTGACTTTTGTTATACAGGCAGACCTCATGCATATTCCTGAAAATGATTATCCCAGACTCTTCCCTCTTTAGACCATTACCCATCCTTAGGGGAGATGTCACAAGAATTTTATGGCCAGCTGATGTCTATGCTATTGGTCAGAATCCACACTAGATTCTAGGCCTTTAAGCTATAGAGCCCACCCTCATAGTCACATGTACTTTGTAAAATAGTTTCTATGTAGCCCCATCTTAAGCTTTATTGTGCAGACTAATTGGACTGATTGTTGCCTGGAAACATTTTCCCAAATGGCACCATGTTTTAAATATACTGACAATGAACCACCTGCCACTACACTCCCAGAATTCTGATCCAGGTTGACAAAGTCAATATACACTGGGTTTTCATTCTTATCTCTTTGAGGGTTTTGCTTCCTTTCTTGTATACTTGCCGGGACACCATCAGCTGGCCACATTAAATCCATGGCCAAGGGCACAGACATGAATATACCTATGCCAATATATCCTTTTTTAGTTTTGTAGTATTGTACAAAATGCAATATGATGTTGCATGCTTGATATGCAAATTAAAATGTAGGAAAAGGGGCTCTCATTTCTAGAGTCCAAATTAACATTTAGGAATACCATCAGAATATTATGTGATTTTTCAAAGTATAGGGAGGAACTTCAAGGGGTGACCCAAACCAGGTATAGTAGCACACAGGCCACCTTGGGCAACATATTAAGTTTAAGGTAAGCCTGGATGGGGCACATAGATCCTGTCTCAAAACAAACAATAACAAGAAGAAAAAGAGAGGTGGCTTAGTCCAAAATAATAACCTTTCAGTAGCTATTGGGAACAAAATGACATAATTCTTTACATTAAAAGCATCCTGTCCAAGTAACAGGACCTGAGTTCAAATCTACTGCACCCATGTACAAATCTGGGTGCAGTAGTGTATGCCTGTAATTCCACTGCTGGGAAGGCAAAAGACAAGAGAATCCCTGGGCCTTGCTGGATAGCCACCCTAGCCCAAAGAATGAACTTAAAGTTCAATGAGAGACCCTAAAAAAAAAAGATGGAGGGTTTTTAAGGAAGATATCCAGTGTTGACCTCTGACCTTCATACAACATGTGCATGCACACTCACATGTATACACAGTCAAACACACACACACACACAAACATGTACACATATAGTGACAAAATAACTCTTAGAAATTAAAAAATACGGTTCCGGGACTCCGCCGAAAGTAGTCTGCACAGGTGAGAGTGTGCACACAGAAGCTGACAGCTTCTCAGACAGGCAGGAGCCACAGAGCTTCTGAGGCAGCGCCCTTTTCGGGCTCCAGACATCCGACCACCTTCCCGGCCAGAGGACAGGTGTCTGCCCAGCCCGGGAGGCTTTTGCCTCAGGATCGGCAGGAGCCATCTTGGTTCCGGGACTCCACAGAAAGTACTCTGCACAGGTGAGAGTGTGCACTACCGAAGCTAACAGCTTCCGGGACAGGCAGGAGCCACAGAGCTTCTAAGGCAGTGCCCTTATCCGGCTCCTAACATCTGACCACCTTCTCGGCCAGAGGACAGGTGTCCCCCCACCTGGGAGGCTTTTGCTTCAGGATTGGTGGGAAAAGTAGTCTGCACAGGTGAGAGTGTGGACAACAGAAGCTAACAGCTTCTGTGACAGGCCATAGCAACACAGCTTCTGGGAAAGGTCCTGTTTTGGGCCTTCATCTTCAGCCAGGAGGGAGGTCCGAATGCCATATATCTGTGCACCTTCCCTGTCAGAGGAGAGCTTGCCTGCAGAGAGTGCTCTGACCACTGAAACTCAGAAGAGAGAGCTATTCTCCCAGGTCTGCTGATAGAGGGTAACAGAATCACCAGAGGAACAATCTCAAAACAGAGACAACTATAACAACTATCTCCAGAGATTACCAGATGGCGAAAGGCAAACATAAGAATCTTACTAACAGAAACCAAGACCGCTCACCAATATCAGAACCCAGCACTCACACTTCGCCCAGTCCAGGGCACCCCAACACACCCGAAAAGCTAGACCCGGATTTAAAAGCACATCTCATGATGATGGTAGAGGACATTAAGAAGGACTTTAATAACTCAAAGAAATACAGGAGAACACTGCTAAACAGGTAGAAGACATTAAAGAGGAAGCAAAAAATTCCCTTAAAGAATTGCAGGAAAACACAACCAAACAGGTGATAGAATTGAATCAAACCACCCAAGACCTGAAAAGGGAAGTAGAAACAATAAAGAAAACACAAAATGAGGCAACGCTGGAGATAGAAACCCTAGGAAAGAAATCTGGAACCATAGATGCGAGCATCAGCAACAGAATACAAGAGATGGAAGAGAGAATCTCAGGTGCAGAAGATTCCATAGAGAATATCAGCACAAAAATCACAGACAATGCAAAATGCAAAAAGATCCTAACTCAAAACATCCAGGAAATCCAGGACACAATGAGAAGACCAAACCTATGGATAATAGGAGTAGATGAGAATGAAGATTTTCAACTCAAAGGACCGGCAAATATCTTCAACAAAATTATATAAGAAAACATCCCAAACCTAAAGAATGACATGCCCATGAACATACAAGAAGCCTACAGAACTCCAAATAGACAGGACCAGAAAACGAATTCCTTCTGACACATAATAATCAGATCAACAAATGCACTAAATAAAGATAGAATACTAAAAGCAGTAAGGGAAAAAGGTCAAGTAACATATAAAGGCAAGCCTATCAGAATTACACCAGATTTTTCACCAGAGACTATGAAAGCCAGAAGATCCTGGACAGATGTTATACAGACACTAAGAGAACACAAATTCCAGCCCAGGCTACTATACCCAGCCAAACTCTCAATTACCATAGATGGAGAAATCAAAGTATTCTACAACAAAATCAAATTCACACATTATTTTCCACGAATCCAGCCCTTCAAAGGATAATAACAGAAAAAAAAAAAAAAAAAAAAACAATACAAGGACGGAAACCACGTCCTAGAAAAAGCAAAAAGGTACTCCCTCAACAAACCTAAAAGAAGACAGCCACGAGAACAGAATGCCAACTTTAACAAAAAAATAATAGGAAGCAACAATTATTTTTCCTTAATATTTCTTAATATCAATGGACTCAACTCCCCAATAAAAAGACATAGACTAACAGACTGGCTACACAAACAGGACCCAACATTTTGCTGCTTTGAGGAAACCTATCTCAGGGAAAAAGACAGACACTACTTCAGAATGGAAGGCTGGAAAACAATTTTCCAAGCAAATGGTCTGAAGAAACAAGCTGGAGTAGCCATTCTAATATCTAATAAAATCAACTTCCAACCCAAAGTCATCAAAAAAGAAAAGGAGGGGCACTTCATGCTTATTAAAGGTAAAATCTTCCAAGAGGAACTATCAATTCTGAATATCTATGCTCCAAATACAAGGGCAGCCACATTCATTAAAAAAACTTTAGTAAAGCTCAAAGCACACATTGCACCTCACACAATAATAGTAGACTTCAACACACCACTTTCACCAATGGACAGATCATGGAAACAGAAAGTAAAAAGGGACACAGTGAAACTAACAGAAGTTATGAAACAAATGGATCTAACAGATATCTACAGAACATTTTATCCTAAAACAAAAGGATATACCTTATTCTTAGCACCTCATGGTACCTTCTCCAAAATTGACCACATAATTGGCCACAAAACAAGCCTCAACATATACAAAAATATTAAAATTGTCCTATGCATCCTATCAGATCACCATGGACTAAAGCTGATCTTCAATAACAACATAAATAATAGAAATCCAACATTCATGTGGAAACTGAACAACACTCTTCTCAATGATACTTTGGTCAAGGAAGGAATAAGAAAGAAATCAAGGACTTTTTGGAGTTTAATGAAAATGAAGCCACAACATACCCAAACTTATGGGACACAATGAAAGCATTTCTAAGAGGAAAACACATAGCTCTGAGTGCCTCCAAAAAGAAACTAGAGAAAGCACACATTAGCAGCTTGATAACACACCTAAAAGCTCTAGAACAAAAGGAAGCCAATTCACCCAAGAGGAGAAGAGGGCAGGAAATAATCAAACTCAGGGGCGAAATTAAACAAGTGGAAACAAGAAGAACTAGTCAATGAATCAACGAAACAAGGAGCTGGTTCTTTGAGAAAATCAACATGATAGATAAACCCTTAGCCAGACTCACTAGAGGGAACAGGGAAAGCATCCTAATTAACAAAATCAGAAATGAAAAGGGAAACGTAACAACGGATCCTGAAGAAATCCAAAACATCAGATCCTTCTACAAAAGGCTATACTCAACAAAACTGGAGAATCTGGATGAAATGGACAAGTTTCTAGGCAGATACCAGGTACCAAAGTTAAATCAAGATCAGGTTAATGATCTAAACAGTCCTATATCCCCTAAAGAAATAGAAGCAGTCCTTAATAGTCTCCCAGCCAATAAAAGCCCAGGACCAGATGGGTTTAGTGCAGAGTTTTATCAGACCTTCAAAGAAGATCTAATCCAAGTTCTTCACAAACTATTCCACAAAATAGAAACAGAAGGTACTCTACCCAACTCATTCTAAGAAGCCACAATTACTCTGATACCTAAACCACAAAAAGACCCAACAAAGATAGAGAACTTCAGACCAATTTCCCTTATGAATATCAATGCAAAAATCCTCAATAAAGTTCTTGCTAACCGAATCGAAGAACACATCAAAACAATCATCCATCCTGACCAAGTAGGTTTCATTCCAGGGATGCAGGGATGGTTTACTATACGGAAATCCATCAACGTAATCCACTATATAAACAAACTCAAAACCACATGTACCTTCTGTTTCTATTTTGTGGAATAGTTTGACAATATCCAACACCCATTCATGATAAAAGTCTTGGAAAAATCAGGAATTCAAGGCCTATCCCTAAACATGATAAAAGCAATCTACCGCAAATCAGTAGCCAACATCAAAGTAAATGGTGAGAAGCAGGAAGAAAGCCCACTAAAATCAGGGACTAGACAAGGCTCCCCAATTTTCCCCTACCTATTCAACATTGTACTTGAAGTCCTAGCCAGAGCAATATGACAACAAAAGGAGATCAAGGGGATACAAATTGGAAAGGAAGAATTCAAAATATCACTTTTTGCAGATGAAATGATAGTATATATAAGTGACCCTAAAACTACCATCAGAGAACTCCTAAACCTGATAAACAGGTTCAATGAAGTATCTGGATATAAAATTAACGCAAACAAGTCAATGGCCTTTTTGTACAGAAAGGATAAACAGGCTGAGAAAGAAATTAGGGAAACAACACCCTTCTCAATAGTCACAAATAATATAAAATACCTTGGCATGACTATAAGGAAATGAAAGATCTGTATGATAAGAATTTCAAGTCTCTGGAGAAAGAAATTAAAGAAGATCTCAGAAGATGGAAAGATCTCCCATGCTCATGGATTGGCAGGATCAATATAGTAAAAATGGCTATCTTGCCAAAAGCAAGGTGGACTCCAGAAAATCAAATAACCCCATTAAAAAAAATGGGGCTCAGAGCTGAACAAAGAATTCTCACCTGAGGAATACTGAATGGCAGAGAAGCACCTGAAAAAATGTTCAGCATCCTTAATCATCAGAGAAATGCAAATCAAAACAACCCTGAGATTCCACCTCACAACAGTCAGAATGGCTAAGATCAAAAATTCAGGTGACAGCAGATGCTGGCGAGGATGTGGAGAAAGAGGAACACTCCTCCATTGTTGGTGGGATTGCAAGCTTGTACAACCACTCTGGTAATCAGTCTGGTGGTTCCTCAGAAATTTGGACATAGTACTACAGGAGGATCCTGCAATACCACTCCTGGGCATATATCCAGAAGATGTTCTAGCTGGTAAAAAGGACACATGCTCCACTATGTTCATAGCAGCCTTATTTATAATAGCCAGAAGCTGGAAAGAAACCAGATGCCCCTCAACAGAGAAATTGATACAGAAAATGTGGTACATTTACACAATGGAGTACTACTCAGCTATTAAAAACAATGAATTTATGAAATTCCTAGGCAAATGGATGGACCTGGAGGGCATCATCCTGAGTGACGTAACCCAATCACAAAGGAACTCACACAATATGTACTCACTGATAAGTGGATATTAGCCCAGAAACTTAGGATACCCAAGATAAAAGATACAATTTGCTAAACGCATGAAACTCAAGAAGAACGAAGACCATAGTGTGGACACTTTGCCCCTTCTTATAATTGGGAACAAAACACCCATGAAAGGAGTTACAGAGACAAAGTTTGGAGCTGTGACGAAAGGATGGACCATCTAGAGACTGCCATATCTGGGGATCCATCCCATAATCAGCTTCCAAACGCTGACACCATTGCATACACTAGCAAGATTCAGCTGAAAGGACCCCGATATAGCTGTCTCTTGTGAGACTATGCCAGGGCCTAGCAAACACAGAAGTGGATGCTCACAGTCAGCTATTGGATGGATCACAGGGCCCCCAATGGAGGAGCTAGAGAAAGGACCCAAGGAACTAAAGGGATCTGTAACCCTATAGGTGGAACAACATTTCATCATCCTCACAGGAAATCTCAATAGCAGCAAGTCCTCATTATACCTCTTGCCCTACACAGCCTAAGGTAAACACTCATTTACTTGTTCCTCCTACACATCAGGCCACTCATATCTTACACAAACAGGGATATATATATATATATATATATATATATATATATATATATATATAAACAGGGACTTTTACATATTGTTCTTTAATGGTTCAGCTATGCTATAACATATATGAGTATCACATTTCTTTTTTGGCCAAATAGTATTCTAGCACCAAGCATGATAGCACATGCCTCTAATCCTAACAAAAAGATTACAAGTTTGAGGTCAGCCTGGCCTACAAATTAAGAATGAAGACAACTTCAGCTACACTGAGACCCTATATCTAAAAACCAAGAGAAAAATTAAAACCATTTGATTGTGTGTAAAAACCACATTTTCATTTTCTACCAGTCAGTTGATAGTCATAGGCTGTTTCTATTTTGAGTCACGACAAAGGTGGGGATATTGCTTCTGTGTGCTTTGTTTAGCATGTACAATAGCTGAAGGTCAATCCTAGGCAATAATGATGATGATGATGATGATGATAAAATTTATAAAATTATAAACAGTTCTCTCATACACATTTTTATGCATAGCATGTTTTTCCTTGGGTAGATGTTTAGGAGTGCTGTGTCATACAGTAACTCTATATAACCATTTCAGAAGCTATCAGACTGCTCTCTACAGCACTAGCAGCTACATTTCACAATCCCACCAGTGATTTCTCTATGTGTTTGCCAACCTTTATTTCTTTTTTTCCTGCAGTCACCTTATAGGTCTAAAGTGTTATCTAATTGTATTTTTAATGATTTGCATGCCTTTAATAAGCAAATCTATTGAGTGTCTTTTCACATGCATATTTGCCATTTCTATATTATCATTGGAGGAATGTTTATTCTAACTACTTCCCCATTTTAATTAGATTATTGTTGTAGTTGTTGTTATGGAGATTCTTTATATATTCCAATTCTAAATCCCTCATCATATATGTGGCTTGCAAATATTTTCCCCACACTATGTGCTAGTTTCCTTTTGAAGTATAACTTTGTTAATGTACTATAGCATTATTTATAGCAAAAGATTGGAAACAGTAAGTGGATAGACTAAATAAACTATTGTTAAGTCCACACAATAGGGCAACTCTATCACTGTGAAGAGCAATGAGGCCTAGCTCTATATCCTATTAAGTGACTTTCAAGATATTCCATTAAAATGAAATTAAAAAGATTAAAGAGAATAAGAAAAGTAGGTTACTATCTATTTAACAAAGAGAAAGATGGCAAGTACTTTTAAGAAGTTGTTTCAAAAACAGACTGGAGGGAGACAGACCCAAAAGAAGAAAAGAGAGAAATGAGGAACAGAGATAAGAGGTGGGAAAAGAGACAGAAATCACTTTTAGAGTTATTTCTAGAGAGAAGGGAGGAGCAGAGCTGTAAGGTCATGGCTAAAAGCTAGTCCTGTTTCATTTTGTAAATTTGACTTTAAAGCCATAAAATGTAATGAAACAACAACAACAAAAATAAGAATCAAAAGCACAATAAAAATAATGAAGCTAATTGGGTATGGAGCAGGTGATGAAACTCTACTCACATCAATTATATAAGTAAAATTGAAAATGAGTGACTGAGAGCATTTTCTTTGTAGAAGCTATATACTGGGTATAAGCCATAACATTGCCAAATAATGCATGCTTCAACATTTGCCGTAGTAATTTGGAAATACATTTCTAATGAAGGATATCTTTATAATAGAGATAGCTACAAAGAACTCTTTTAAAATTTAAATAGTTAATAATCAATAATGTCATTGTTGGGGCTGGAAAGATGGCTTTGCAGTTAAGAGCACTAGCTGCTCTTCCAGAGGATGCAGTTCAGTTCCCAACACCCCCACGGCATCTCACACCTACTTATACCTCCAGTTCCAGGGAATCTTACATGCTCACATAACATACAGGCAGGCAAAACACCAAAGCACATAAAATAAAAATAAAGAAAGAAATCATTTTAATAATGTCATTGTTATTGTTCAGAAATTCTATGGATATGTACTTATGGTGAGACATAGCAAGTAATTGTTGACCATGGAAGTAAACTCAATATAAAATCAAGGAAGTTTTAAAAAATTCTAGGATGCTTTACTTTCATTGGAAATATCAGTTTGAATGCATCTTGAATCCTTTTCTTTAAAATATATGTGTATTTCTTAACTTTGTTTTAAGAGCAATAAATTCAAGCTACAAACTGGGAGAAAATATTAGCAGCCCACATAGCAACAATGGTTGTTCATTAAAAAAAACAACAACAACAAAATAACAACAACAACAACAACAACATCTCAAAAATAAGGTAACAATCAAATTAAAACAAGTAAGAGACACTAATGGACATTTTTCAAAGGAGAATACAAATGGTTAACAGTCTATCAACATCCCAGCCGTTAGGGAAATTAAGATTAAAATGAGATATACTACATGTCTATTAGAATGGTTAAAATCCAAAATATTGACAACACCAAATGCTTTGCATAACACAGATTTATTGCTGCTGCCAATGCAAAACAGGCCACCAAACACAGGCTTCTCGAAGTACTAAGAGAATGGAGGCAGGAGGATCATGAGTTCAAGACTAAATATGAATTCCAACTGAGGCCAGACTGGGATATATGAGACCCTGTCTCATGGTAGGGTATTAGTTTCTTATCAAGTAAAACATACATAAACCATATGGCCAGTTTGTACATTTGTGTGAAAGTCAAGTGTGCCCAAGAAAGGTCTCTCTGTAGCCCTGGCTGTCCTCAAATTCATTATGAAGCCAGACTGGCTTCAAACTCACAGAGATCCACCTGCCTCTGCCTCTGCTTCTGCCTCTGCCTCTTTGCCTCCTCTGCCCCTCTGCCCCTCTGCCCCTTTGCCTCTCTGTCTCTCTGCCTGAGCGCAGGGATTAAAGGTAGGTAAAAATGAATGTTCAAGATTACTAGAAAGTCAGGGAAATGCATATTAAAAACACAAAAGTGGGGCTGGGTGGACTGGAGAGATGGCTCAGTGGTTAAGAATGATTGCTGCTCTCCAGAGGACTGGAGTTTGGTTGCCAGAACCCTCAACAACTCACAACTCCCTTGTAACTCCAGCTCCAGAGTGTCTGATGCTCTCTTCTGCCTTCTACAGGTACATGAACACATGCAGCAAACACACATACAAATAAGTTTTAAAAATTAAAATAAATCTTTGAGACTGCAAAGGATTGTAGTTCAGCCACTGAACAAAATATGTAAAATTGAAAAGACTAAACAATATAGGCATTTAGAAACAAAAACACATAATTAAAAAAGTGCTGGTGGCAATGAGAATAATGACTTTGCAGGGCTCACTAACGCTTTCTGTATCAGTGTCATACAATTGAGCAATCACAGTGAAAGAAATGAACAAGAGAACCATAGCAAGAGTATTTGTAAACACCCCCCAAAGAAGCTATCAAGAATAAACTAAATATAGGGATCTATATACATGACATATTCATACAATGAAACATTATCCACATGGACAAATCTCACAAATATAATGCTGAACCAAAGAAGTCACAGAACAAAAAGCACAGGATATTTCCGCATATAAAAAGTTCCAAAGAAGCCCAATCTAACAATAGCAACAAAAGTTAAAATAGTGGTTCCAGTTGGAGAATGATGTACAGGTTAAAGGGGCATGGACAGGGTCATAGAGTTCCACATAAAATGCAAGCTACTCAGTTAAAGTTGAATCTGAAACAACAAGTAATATTTTATAATAATAGGTTCAGGTAATATTCAGAACGTTTATTTTTAACTGCTACAAATGGCATGCATAGTCAAGGGGGCTGCTTTTAGAGTAGTGGTAGTATTCTATTTCTTGATGTTCATTTTGTGATCATCCACTGCACATTTTTTCTGTACATGTGTTATTCTTCCCAATAAAAAAGTTTTATAAAAAGCAAAGTACACTTAGTACTATGTTGCTGATTTTAAAATATCTCATCCAAACACTCTTTTTCCCTTCCCACCCTTAATCACTTCATGTGAGAGCTGAGATACTTCTGCAGGCAGTGGGCATCAGTAATCAGAAGCATAGATGAGCCAAAAGCTGTAGGCTCTGCTTACATATTTTATTAAAATTACTTTTGCACAGCATGCTTCTTTATTTCTGGAATGTTTTTTCATGCCCTCCTTCTTGGAGCCTTTCTTATTCTGCTGACTTAATTTTCCCAAAGAGCATCGCTTCGCTTCAGAGGCCAGCCTCTAACTTAGTCAAGAAACAAAATGCACAAGCAATTGTTCAAAGTTGAACGGACTAGCTAATGTGAGGGGTTAAAACTCAACCTTAAACAGAACATCTACAACAATACTGGCTCTTTAGGGGCAGCAACTCAGATACAGACACTTCAAAATCTGTCAATTCAGTATACTAAGTGTTTTGCAAACTTTGAGCTGAGGTTTACAAACATCTTGAGTGGCTCCATGTGAATCTTTCTCATCAGTGTATATTACCTTCTCCTAAAGACATTAGCAAACCCAAGCAAAAGGCAGTAACCCCTATCAAACAAAAGCCTGACTGGTTTTCCTCCTGTTAGGTATGTGGCTACGTAATACTGAGTTCTTTGATGTTCTAGGGGATTGTAATGTTTTGATTTTGTGCTTTCATCTTGTCCTCCAGGTTTAAGGGCCTGTCTTCCTAGTGTGGCACTAAACTTTATAGGCTAATAGAAGGCTTCCCTATCTGCCATGCTTCCTTCTGTGTTTCTTCTATTTAGTACCAACATTTGTTTTTGCACACAGTGTACTAAAGATAATAATTAGACTCGTGGGTTATAAAGACCAGCTGCCTGAAAGAAAACTACTATCACCACGAAGACCTCAGTTTCCTCAGCTGTAAATGGGAACAAAAAGATCTAATTCAAACAGCTGTTGAGAATATCCAAGGCAATTAAAGCATAGCACCCCACACACATTAAAACACTCAGTGATTCTTTTTATCATCACTGTCACCAACTACTTTGGATGCCCCTGCTACCTGTACTTCGATGTCATGTAGGAAAAGCATTCAGATGCACTTTGAGAAAAAAGGAAGAGGGAACAAGAAGTTTGAGGTGTACTCAGCACACAGGAGTAAAAGGCAGGAGCTAGCTCACAGGTAGGATCTAGTAAGATGAACACTCCCAGATCCTGTTCTAAACCCCAGGATCTGGCCAGGATCTCAGGCTTCCTGCCTACTTACATTGCGGTTAAAGCTGTTGCCAGGCAGAAACGGTAGAGCCATGGCTGTCAACGTCCGATGAGGATGCAGGGTCCAACCAAAGAGAGATGAATGCCCTCAACCGCTGCTTGTTTGACCCCTGCGTTACCTGGAGACCGGAGATAGCGTCATGGAGGGAGGAGGGGCTAAGATAGGCGGGGTAGGGTAGGGGTCTTAGGGCGGAACCATGGTCTGGGAGGGGGTGAGGCGAGACAGAGTGGAGGTGGGGACGACGGGGCGGGGTCGAGTCCGCAGGGCCCCTCCCTCCCCCTCCGCCACCCTGCTAATCTTCTTTCCCTGACCGCCCACCTGCGGAAGCTGCCTGTTTCTGACCCCACTGGTCTTCTGCGCTCACAGTGAGTGCTCGGTTTTCATTTATGCTATTTTCTGCTTTCACTCTTTTTTTTTTTTTTTTCTAGAGCTCATATCCTCCTGTGACCTTCAGCTCACGAAATCTTGACATAGCATTGTTTTGCTATTTTGTTATCAAATGTAGTTAAAATGCCCAGAAACGTACAGAAATCTGACCCTTATGAGCTTACAGAGCTGTGTTGCATTTACACCAGCCTCTATTTTTTAATTAAAGCGTTTGAGATGAATCTAAAACCACTCACCCCCTACTGGGAAACTCATTCCAAAGGTAAGCATGGCCTTCAGTTCTTCCTCTGATCCTTTCTTGTATGACCTAAGTGTGGAAAATCTAAAGTCCAATCAGCAGTGGCCAGGAGCAGGGTCAAGCAGCATAAAACACGATGTCTCGTGCCTAAAATCCTGGCACCCAGGAGGCCTGCGTTCCAAGCCAAACTAGGCGTTACTGTGAAATATGTCAAAAAACAAAACCAAAAATATCAAGACTGCTCCACCAGGCACCCAGATGCCTAGAATGAAAACCTACAGTTAACTGCCCCACAGCCCTGCTGGCTGGGCACCTTAGTGTATTTATCACTCCCTCTGCTATTTCTGTTGAGACCCCTACGTCTAATTACAGCTTGCTTTACTCTATTCCTTGGAAGTGGAGGTAAGGGCAACTGATCATGCTTATAGAGCCTCCCTTTGTCAAATTCAAACTGCAATTGTTACTCTCTGCTTTAAGAAAGGCTGCCTTCCCTTCCCCTGCAGGCCATCAAACTCCTTAGCCAGGCCTAGAGCCACTTTTCATCTGTAGTGTACTGCTTTGACCCTCCTCTCCTCTTTTCCAGCTTCAAGAAACCCCTAGCTGTTTCCACCAGGATCTTCTAGGAATTTGCAAATCACTCTGTGTTCTAGAAACACACCTGTCTTCCCATGCTTCATCAAGGCTTCATCTTTCTTGTTCCAGGATTTGGTTTAGTGTGAAAAGGAGGTACAGAAAGTTTTGCCATTGCTGGGAAATGAATGTTCCCTCAGCTTTGCCTGTACCCCTCCTCCATCTTCATTAAACATAATACACACTACTTGTGCCTTCCTCCTCCTACATGGTAATCATATATTTACTTGGATTTCTGTTAAATGCCTGAAAATTCTTTAAAGACAGAGACTGTTCTTCAACAATCTTCAACTTTATTTTCTGTGTTTATAGAGTGTATATTTTGATTTGCCTCCCACAGACTCCTTCTGTTACAGGCATGCCCTCAAATCAGAATAACTCAAGCCCCTCCTGCCTCCTCTTTTAACCTATGGTTTTTATTTTTGAGATCTTTACATGATGACACATGTGAATAACAGTTCATCCATCTAATGTGCATGCTGTGATTAGAACACAAATCTGCTGTCATCTATTGTTGACAATTACTGTTTTCATTTATTTCACTAATTATTAACACTAATACAGTGAGTGACATAAACCTCTTCTTTTGTTTGCTTTGGGGCTGTTTTGAGACAGTCTCACCACACAGCTCAAGTTGAGCTCAAACTAGGAAACTGTTACTCCTCCTGCCCCTACCTCCACAGTGTTGGGATTATAGATGTATGTCACCAAGCCCAGGTTCTCCTAAATGAGTTTGAAAATCCTTTTCTTTGTTACTTTCTAAAGTGAACTAATTTAAACATATTAGGCGTGATGGTTTGAATATGCTTAGCCCAGGGAATGGTACTATTAGGAGGTGTGGCCTTATTGGAATGGGTTTGGCCTTGTTGGAGTAGGTATATCACCATGGGGCTGGGCTTTGAGAGACTTTCATCCTAGCTGCCTGGAAATCAATCTTCTGCTAGAGGCCTTCAGATGAAGATGTCAAACTCTCAGTTCCTTCTCCTGCACTATGACTGCCTGGATGCTGCCATGCATCTGCCTTGATGATAATGGACTGAATGTCTGAACTTGTAAACCAGCCCAAATTAAATGTTGTCCTTTGTAAGACTTGCCTTTGTCATGGTGTCTCTTCGCAGTGATGGAAACCCTAACTAAGACCCTATGAGAGTTATAGCAACAGAACGGTGATATTTGGGAGGCTGAGGCAAGGGGATCACTAGTTCTAGTGAGTTTAAGGCCAGCCTAGGCTATATAGAGAGACCTTATCTCAAAACAAAAATAATGTTAACAAAAACAAACAAACAAAACAGGCTATGGATGTGGTTCAGTGTAGGATATGGTTCAGTGTAGAATGTTTGCCTAGAAATCACAAGACCACCATTAGAACATAGTACAACTAATTCCCATTTACACTTCATCAAGATTCAACTCTTTTGTCTCTTAGTATATTGGTTTTATTATTTTCTCTATATTTGAACTTTCTTACAGTAAACCTGAAGACACCATTATCTCACCTAAAATGTAAATCATGTCAGCTCTCCAAACAATGTCCTTTTGTCCAGAGTCCATTCTAACATTGTGTTTGTCTCTTAGTTCTCATGGATTGTTAGTCTCCTTTAATCTGGAATAGCTTTTGTAGTTTTTTGCTTTTTGTTTTTTCCTGACCTTGAGATCTTTCAAGACAATAAATCAGATACTGGAGGAAAAAGTCTTCCAGTTTATGATAACTACCATTTCCTTTGAGATATGCCATAAAAGGAAGGCTATATTTCCTTAGTTCAGCAAAGAAGCAAACACATGTCATTGTAATCTTACCATAACTGATGATGTTCACTTAAGATAGGATGCACTACACCAAGTTTTTGTCAATAGAAAGAAAAACAGATATTGATGTACACAGAAAGAAATATGTCACAAGTCAGGAGTTTCCACTGATATGTCTACTTTGAATCAGTACAGTAGAATGCTTGCTCTTGTTTCCCCCTTAGCACATGTATGTGTGTGGTTATATGTATACATGTTCACATATATGTATGGATACATGTGCACATGTATGCAAAAATGAGAGGATGATGTTTGGTGTCTTCCTGGATCATTCTTCACTTAATATTCTGAGCCAGAGTTCCTCAATCAAGCAAAATCTCACTGTTGGGGCTAGTATAACTAGTCACCTTGCCTTGGGGATCCAATGTCTACTTCCTTTATGGTTATAGGATTATGAATACAGGTTTCACAAGTTCTACACAGCTTTTTGTGTGGATATTGGGATCCAAAGTCTAGTCCTTAAGCTTGAGTAGCAAAGACTTTATGTAATGAGCCAGCCCTGGTGTTACCCTTTCTGCATCGCAAGCCTTGGAGGTGAACAAGCACTGACAAAGAAGTGAGTGCTCATTCACTTACTTGTCAAATAAAGGCCACAAAAGAAGTTGTGTAAAAGTGACTTTGATTTCCTCAGATATAACTGTCCTCTAGTAGGCTTACTGCCTCCATCTGCTACCCTAGGCCTATTCCTGAAAGTGTTTAGCCTCTTGAGAATCTAATCAAGGCATAGAATATTTTCAGCCTCTAAGACTTCTGAATAAGCTCATCCTTTCTAGTTCCTTCTGAACTCTTGACTAGCTGGTTCAATGATGCTGTTCCAGCCCAAACTCCTCTCTAAGCCAACTGGTTCAATTTGGTTTCTCTCAGTTTCTCATTGAATTGCTCTGCTTGGCCTCAAACTAACTCTAGCAATCTGTTCTAATCTCTGGCTCCTCATTCTCCAAATCATTCTGTCTTCACCTGTGTATAGCTTGTTCTCTCTGCAATCTGTCTCTGTAAAACTGTCCCAGTAAAGCAATCTCTCTCTCTCTCTCTCTCTCTCTCTCTCTCTCTCTCTCTCTCTCTCTCTCTCTCTCTCTCTCTCCCTCTCTCCCTCTCTCTCCCTCTCTCTCTCTCTCTGCCTGCTCTTAAGTAGTCTCTCCTTCCTGTCTGTTCTCATGAGAGTTGGGCAAACCTCATCTCTGACTCATTCTGTCAAATCTTTCTCGGATTTGTCACTTTGTTGTCCTCTTAACTAGAAGTCATTTTCAAATATGGCTGCTTCTTTCTACCAACTAACTTTACCTACATTGTTTGAGATTAAAGGTATGTACTAGGGGCATGTCTGTATTCCGGCCAGATCATACTTTAATCGAGGGCTTCTCTGCATCCCAACCTCATAACATAGAGGTCCCTAGAAGGTCTTTGGATGTGATCCTCTGCCAAAGCGGCTCGAATTGCTGGATTAAAATTCTTCCAAACAGTTTTAGAGTATCTAACTGATAGGTGGCTTTGTGGCAGATGAATGACTCTGCTTAGTATACAGTTGGCCCTGAGTTTCTTCCCAGTCCCATGAAGGTAAAAAGCATCTAATTTAGGTTTATGTGAAATCCAAATCTACTATAGGGTTCAGTATTTGTTCTCAGCAATTTTCCTTTAGACTTAATGCTTTTAGTCAAAATACCAATCTCAAATATTTTTGGGTGTGTATGCCTCTCTCTTTTTGGGATGCCTATATTATTCATTTGTAAGCCAGTTTGGTTTATTCATCTATAGATACTCCACAGTATTTATTCTTTGTCATATTATATGTAAGCTGTATCTGTCCTATTTTAATCTGGGTAATTTGTCAAGTGATTTTCGTTTTTTTCTTATTTTCATCAGTCTAGCCTACTATCTGTTCTAAAATGTCATTACTTTTCTGCTTTCATACTTATTATTTTCTTCTAGACAGTTTCTTTGGGCACGTTTTATGACTTTCAAAGTTAACACAATTCATGCCTTTCATTTATATTTACTGATATAAGTGTATAAAACTACAGATTTTCTAGTGATCTCTAAAAGTATCCAATAGTCTCAGATATTTACTGCTTTCACTACTTTTTTGCTTTTTTGTTTTTTTTCCCAACACAATGGTTGTTTGATAGAGTTTCAATTTCTAGTTATAAGGCATATATGGACTTTAAATTTTATTTTTATTCTAGCTTAATAGCTGTGCTATCCCTGTGTTAAGAGGGAGGTTTAGAATCCTTCAAATTGTATAGAACTTACTGTGACCTAATATTTATACAATAGAAAAGAAAGGCCTCAATTGTGCTCTAATGTTCAATGAGGGCCACTGGTGTATGTAGTTATTATGTTACTTGATGTTTCTGTGTCATTACTGTGACTGACACCTGATCTTCTTTGTACTGAAAGGCTTCTACTAGCGAAAGTTTCCAACCATATCTCCTTGAACCCTTAGCTATTGCTTCTAGAAGATGATTAGGGAGAGGGATGTATGTAGCTCTTGCTTGGAACGGATGAGGCTGTGAGTTTCATCCCCAGCAAAATAAGTCAATGATGGCTATTTGGTGGCATAGATGTTTATAACTTCTACATTACATTGTAAAATGGTTTTCATAGTTCACCAGTGAAGAATACATACTGCTCTTACTGAAGACTGAGACCTTAGTTCCCTGCACCCAAGTCCATTTCAGTGGCTAACTCTATCTGCCTCTAACTCCAGTTCCATGGAAATTATTTACTCTCTTAAGACATAAGGTATATAACTATTCTCTACTTTCCTAATAATATAATAATATGAAATTTCCTTGTTTTTACATTATAAGGGATGGATCCTAAGACCTTGTACATCCTCAGCAAACATTCTACCACTGAGATGAAGCTTCAGTCCTTAAAATTCTTTCTTAAAGAGATTATATATGACACATAGAAAATTTTATACTAATATGCATAGTTTTACTTATGAAAGATGCATTTATCCTTTTTAGATGTGTATGGTCTTTTTAAAAATTAAGATAAAAGGTACTCACTTTGGCAGCACATATACTAAAATTGGAAGGATTAGAAGATGAGCATGGCCTCTGTGCAAGGATGACACACAAATTCATGAAGTGTTCCATATTTTTGGCTCCAGCCGCATATGTAGCAGAGGATGGCCTTATCTGGCATCAATGGGAACAGATGCCCTTGGTCCTGTGAAGGCTCCATGCCCCAGTGTAGGGGAATGCCAGGGCAGGAAGGCAAGAGTGGGTGAATTGGTGGGGGAGCACCCTCTTAGAATCAGAGGGAAGGGAGATGGGATAGGGGGTTCACAGAAGGGAAACTGAAAAGATAAAGTTTATTCATATATATATATATATATATATATATATATATATATATATATTCTGAGGCTAGTTAGCTCTTTCTGGTAGTATTTGAGATAGCTGCACAGTGGGGGATTTTACTTCTGATACCATAATTCTGGTGAAAATCACATGACTTGGGAAGTCATAGACCTTAGATAGAAGTTACTGTTGTAATTTTGTTCAATCATTGTCTTACTTTTCTATTCCAATGACAAGACACCATGACCTAGGAAGCTTATAGAAAAAAGACTTTATTAGGGGCTTGCATATAGTTTCAAGTATTAGATTCCATGACCATCACAGCAGGGAACATGGCAGCAGGCAATCAGGGAGGTGCTGGAGCAGGATGAAAACTTACATCCTAATCTATAAGTAGGAGACAGAACAAGCTAAGTGGGAAAGGCATTAGCTTTTGAAACTTCCAAGCCCACTCCCAATGACAAATCTCCTTCAACAAGACAATACCTATTAATCCTTCTCAAACAGGTCTACAAATTAGGACCAACCATTCAAATACATGAGCCTATGGGGGCCATTCTCATTCAAACTATCACAATGGCCATGTTGTCAAATTGTCTTCTAAATATTTATGCTTATACCATAAGTCAGAGAAGCTTTTTTGCAGTATGCAGCAGTTAATGCAGAGAGGCATACATTAAGTGCTGAGAACAAGAGACTGTGTAATCATCTCTAAGTGGGTCATCTATATCAACCTCCCCACCCACAAGGCTCAGAGACCACTATGGAAGAAGAAATGGAAAGAATGTAAGAACCCAAGGATGGGGAGGAACACTCTAAAATGCTGTCATCTGGACATGTCATAGCTATCACATTCATGAACTCAACAGCTATGGTTACTGCACCAGACCTACACAAGTTCAAGACAGCCATCCAGAACAGATGGGGGAGGTGCTAGCAAACCTCACTAAGGAGCTATTTGCCACTGATACGGAGTGGGGTCCTTTTATTCCTTTCAAATACATGCTTCCAATGACATCTTACTTCCCACCATACCTTAACTTCTAAGGCCAACTACTGTCTTCCAAAAACATCAAGCTAGAGACAAAGAACAAAGCCTTTAAACTTATGAAACTTTGGATACTATTCTAAAGTCAAACTATGGTATAATCTCATAAGACTTACTTTATAAACACTAAGTCTTATTTTCTTATACTAGTCAACATGGGTCTCCCTTAAGAGAAAATATTAGAATGTTTCCCTTAAAAATAGAA
Organism: Mus musculus; assembly: GCF_000001635.26. Classification (NCBI taxonomy): domain Eukaryota; kingdom Metazoa; phylum Chordata; class Mammalia; order Rodentia; family Muridae; genus Mus; species Mus musculus. The sequence continues at coordinate 17,326,873 of NC_000086.7, forward strand.
CCAAAACATCAGTGGGTGCTCAAATCTCTTCTATAAAATTTGCATAGAATGTTACACCTCTAATTTATCTATTGTGCTGGTTAGATTTTTGTTTGTTTGTTTGTTTTGTTTTTGTTTGTCTGTTTGTCCGTGTGGAAGAGGGAAATCCCAACTGAGAAAATACCTACATCAGAGTAGTCTGCAGAAAACCTGTTGGCATATTTTCTTGATTAATAACTGATATGGGGTGGCACAACCCAGGGTGGTACTAACCCTGGGCAGGTGGCGTCAGATTATATAAGAAAGTAAGCTGAGTAATCCATGGAGAGGGGTTCAGTAAGCATCATCCTTCCATGATCTCTATTTCAGCTCCTGCCCCCAGGTTCTGCCTTGAGTTTTTACCCAGAATTCTTTTCCTGATGGACTGTTATTTGAACATATAAGACACATAAGTTCTTTCTTTCCCAAATTGTTTTTTGTCAGTGTTTTATCATAGCAATGGAAAGAAAATGAGAGCATCTATGCTATCTGATACAGTATAAAGGCTACATAAATAACTGTTACACCTTCTTAATGTTCAGTAATACAGTAGAATAGCCATGGGTAATGAAAATTACATGTTTTACACAAGCTGGCAAAGAATTCTGAATGTTCACAACATGAAGAAATGTCTGAAGTGGTGGATATGCCAATTGCATGATATGATTATTATGTATTAGGTGTATGTATTGGAATACCATGTGATTTGTCCTGAAAAGATCCAATTATTATCTGACAATTTAAAAATACATTTAAAGCAGTTATACAGAGGCATTTAGGAGATACGGTAATATGTATATGATAATGGTAAGGAGTAGAGTCTGTCCATGTTTATTGTTAAATGCCATTTTCAAAAACTCCTTTTGGTTGAATCTAGGGTACAGAGGGCAGATTGTATAGGTCATTTAGTCAACAGTTCTAAACATTGTGTTCACAGGGTCTGCTTCTCTTCTTTCTTGTGTTGGATTACTTTCCTTCATGGTAGATTATTTTCCCATGTGTCAATTAATGTTTATGTTGATCCTGCTTAGGGCAACTCAACAAAGCGGTGCTACATGGAGTGTTTTCTTACTATGTCATAGGCCATATAAACTGCACACTGTTTTGTAAAAACCATATTCTATAAACACAGGTCTTTTGTACTCGGTGGAGCATACTTTTTCTTTAAAGAAAGAGTTCAAATAAGAGACATAGTCATAAGAGTAGAGATTGCCTAAGAAAAATCTAGGGACTAAAACTACCACGCATCACCCCTCAACCTCATGCTCATACCTGCCATCTCTTTGGTGCCTATTGTTATATACACTTTGTGTATATCCCATGCATATTGTCTGTTTCATATGCACAAAGATTTATTTATTTATTATTAGATATTTTCTTTATTTATATTTCAAATGTTATCCCCTTTCCAAGTCTCCCCTCCAAAAATTCCCTCTCCTCACCACTTTCTGCCTGCTCCCCAACCCACCCACTCCTGCTTCCTAACCCAGGCATTTAACTATACTGGGGCATAGAACCTTCACAGGACCAAGGGCCTCCCCTCACTAGGCCATCCTCAGCTACATATGCAGCTAGAGCCATGAGTCTCTCCATGTGTTTTCTTTGATTGGTAGTTTAGTCCCAGGGAGCTCTGGGGTTTCTGGTTAATTCATATTGATGTTCCTCCTATGCAGCTTCAGACCCCTTCAGCTCCCTGGGTACTTTCTCTAGCTCTTTCTTTGGGGACCTTGTGCTCCATCCAATGGATGACTGTGAGCATCCACTTCTGTATTTGCCAGGCACTGGCAGAGCCTCTCAGGAGACAGCTATATAAGGCTCCTGTCACCAAGCTCTTGTTGGCATCTGCAATAGTGTCTGGGTTTGGTGGTTGTTTATAGGATGGATCCCCAAGTGGGGCAGTCTCTAAATGGTTATGACTCAATCTGTGCCCTGAACTTTGTCTCTGCAACTCCTTCAATGAATATTTTGTTCCCCCTTCTAAGAAAGATTGAAGTGCCTACACTTTGGTCTTTCTTCTTCTAGAGTTTCGTGTGTTTTTCAAATTGTATCTTGAGTATTCCAAGCATCTGAGCTAATATCCACTTATCAGTGAGTGTATATCATGTCTGTTCTTTTGTGATTGGGTTACCTCACTTAGGATGATATCTACCAGATCCACCCATTTGTCTAAGAATTTCATAAATTCATTGTTTTTAAGAGCTGAGTAGTATTCCATTATGTAAAGTACCACATGTTCTTTATCTATTCCTCTGTTGAAGGAAATCTGGGTTCTTTCCACCTTCTTGCTATTATAAATAAGGCTCCTATGAAAATAGTGGAGCACGTGCCCTTCTGATATGTTACAGCATATTCTGGGTATATGCCCAGGAGAGGTATTGCTGGATCTTCTGGTAGTACTATATCCAATTTTCTGAGAAACTGCCAAACTGATTTTCACAGTGGTTGTACCAGCTTGCAATCCCACCAGCAATGGAGGAGTATTCCTCTTTCTCCACATCCTCCCCAGCATCTGCTGTCATCTGAGTTTTTTATCTTAGTCTTTCTGACTGGTGTGAGGTAGAATCTCAGGGTTGTTTTGATTTGCATTTCCCTGATGATTAAGGATGTTGAACATTTTTTCAGGTGCTTCTCAGCCATTCAGTATTCCTCAGTTGAGAGTACTTTGTTTAGTTCTGTACCCTATTTTTTAATAGCATTATTTGGCTTTCTGGAGTCCAACCTCTTGAGTACTTTTTTTTCTTTTTTTTATTAGATATTTTCTTTATTTACATTTCAAATGTTATACCCTTTCCTACTTTCCCTTCCAAAAATCCCCTATCCCCTCCCCCCTCCCCCTGCTCTGCAACCCACCCTCTACCATTCCTGGACATGGCATTCCCCTATACTGGGACACAGAGCCTTCACAGGTCTAAGGGACTATCCTCCCATTGATGACTGGTATAGTTCCAAGGAGCTCTGGGGATACTGGTTAGTTCATATTGATGTTCCTCCTATGCAGCTTCAAACCCCTTCAGCTCCCTGGGTACTTTCTCTAGCTCCTTCATTGGGGACCTCGTGCTCCATGCAATGGATGACTGTGAGCATCCACTTCTGTATTTGCCAGGCACTGACAGAGCCTCACAGGAGACAGCTGTATCAGGCTCCTGTCAGGAGGCTCTTGTTGGCATCTGCCTAGTGTCTGGATTTGGTGGTTGTTTATGGGATGGATCCCCAAGTTGGGCAGTCTCTGGATGGTCTTTCCTTCAGTCCCTGCTCCGAACTTTGTTTCTTTAACTTCTTCCATGGGTATTTTGTTCCCCCTTCTGAAAGGATTCTGAGCTTCTGGGCTAATATCTACTCACCAGTGAATGCATATCATGTGTGTTCTTTTGGGATTGGGTTACCTCACTCAAGATGATATCCTCCAGATCCATACATTTGTCTAACGAATTTCATAAATTCATTGTTTTTAATAGCTGAGTAGTACTCCATTGTGTAAATGTACCACATTTTCTATATCCATTCCTCTGTTGAGGGAAATCTGGGTTCTTTCGAGCTTCTGTCTATTATAAATAAGGCTACTATGAACATAGTGGAGCGTGTGTCCTTATTATAAGTTGGAGCATGTTCTGGGTATATGTCCAGGAGTGGTATTGCTGGGTCCTCAGGTAATACTATGCCCAATTTTCTGAGGAACCACCAAACTGATTTCCAGAGTTTTTGTACCAGCTTGCAGTACCACCAGCAATGGAGGAATATTTCTCTTTCTCTACATCCTTGTGAGCATCTACTGTCATCTGAGTTTTTCATCTTAGCCATTCTTACTCATGTGAGGTAGAATCTCAGGGTTGCTTTGATTTGCATTTCCCTGATTATTAAGGATGGTGAACATTTTTTTCAGGTGCTTCTCAGCCATTCGGTATTCCTCAGTTGAGAATTCATTGTTTAGCTCTGTACCCCATTTGTTAATAAGGTTGTTTAGTTTTCTGGAGTCCAATTTCTTGATATATATATATATATTGTATATTAGCCCCCTATAAGATTTAGGATTGATAAAGATCTTTTCCCAATCTTTTGGATACCTTTTGGTCTTATTGAAAGTGTCCTTTGCCTTACAGAAGCTTTGTAATTTTATGAGGTTCCATTTACCAATTCTTGATCTTACAGGACAGGATGGTACTCTTCTGTTCAGGAATTTTTTCCCCTGTACTCATATCTTTGAGGCTCTTCATCACTTTCTCCTCTATAAGTTTCAGTGTCTCTGATTTTATGTGGAGTTCCTTGATCCACTTGGACTTGAACTTTGGACAAGGAGATAATAATGGATCAATTCCCAATCTTCTACATGATTACTGCCAGTTGAGCCAGCACCATTTGTTGAAAATGCTGTCTTTTTTCCACTGAATGGTTTTAGCTCCTTTGTCAAAGATCAAGTGACCATAGGTGTGTGGGTTCTTTTCTGGGTCTTCAATTCTATTCCATTGATATACCTGTCTGTCAATGTACCAGTACCATGCAGGGTTTTTGTTTGTTTCTTTCTTTCTTTGGTTTTGGGTTTTTTGTTTATTTTTGTGTTTTTTTAAATCTCAATTCCTCTGTAGTACAGCTTGAGGTCAGTCATGGTGATTCCACTAGAGGTTCTTTTATTGTTGAAAATGGTTTTTGCTATCTTAGGATTTTTGTTATTACAGATGGATTTGCAAATTGCCCTTTCTAACTCTGTGAAGAATTGAGTTGGAATTTTGATGGGGATTGCATTGAATTTGTAGATTGCTTTTGGCAAGATAGCCGTTTTCACTATATTAATCCTGTCAATCCATGAGCATGGGAGATCTTTCCATCTTCTGAGAACTTCGATTTCTTTGTTCAGAGACTTGAAGTTTTTATCATACAGATCTTTCACTTCCTTAATTAGAATCACACCAAGGTATTTTATATTATTTGTGACTATTTTGAAGGGTGTTGTTTCCCTAATTTCTTTCTCAGCCTGTTTATCCTTTCTGTAGAAAAAGGCCACTGATTTGTTTTAGTTAATTTTATATCCAGCTACTTCACTGACATTGTTTATCAGGCTTAGGCATTCCCTGGTGGAATTTTTGGAGTCACTCCAATATACTGTCATATCATCTGCAAATAGTGATATTTTGACTTCTTCTTTTCCAATTTGTATTCTTTGTTCTCCTTTTGTTGTCTATTTGCTCTGGCTAGGACTTCAAGTACTAATTGAATAGGTAGGGAAAAAGTGGGAAGCCTTGTCTAGTCCCTGATTTTAGTGGGATTGCTTCAAATTTCTCTCCATTTAATTTGATGTTGGCTACTGTTTTGCTGTATATTGCTTTTATCATGTTTAGGTATGGGCCTCGAATTCCTGATCTTTCCAAGACTTTTATCATGAATGAGTATTGCATTTTTTCACATGTTTTCTCAGCATCTAATGAGATGATCATGTGGCTTTTGTCTTTGAGTTTGTTTATATAGTGTTATATATGTTGATGGATTTTCATATATTGAACCATCCCTGCATCCCTTGGATGAAGCCTACTTGATAATGATGGATGATCGTTTTGATGTGTTCTTGGATTCGGTTAGTGAATATTTTTGCATCGATATTCACAAGGGAAATTGGTCTAAAGTTCTCTTTCTTTGTTGTGTCTTTGTGTGGCTTATATATCAGAGCAATTGTGGCTTCATAGAACGAAATGGGCAGAGTACCTTCTGTTTCTATTTTGTGGAATAGTTTGAAGAGTATTTGAATTGGGTCCTCTTTGAAGGTCTGATAGAACTCTGTACTAAACCCATCAGGTCCTGGGATTTTTTTGTTTGTTTGTTTGTTTGGGAGACTATGAGTGACTGTTTCCCTTTTCATTTCTGATTTTCTTGATTAGGATACTGTTCCTGTGTTCTTGGGACCATTTTCTTGGAAAATTGTTTTCCTGCCTTTTACTCTGAGGTAATGTCTATTTGTGTCCCTGAGATGGGTTTCCTGTATGGAGCAAAACGTTGCATCCTGTTTATGTATCATCTGTTAGTCTATGTCTTTTTATTGGGAAATTGAGTCCATTGATATTAAGAGATATTAAGCAAAAGTCTTTTTTGTTTTTTTTAAATATTTTTTATTATGTATTTTCCTCAATTACATTTCCAATGCTATCCCAAAAGTCCCCCATACTCTCCCCCCCCACTCCCCTACCCACCCATTCCCACTTTTTGGCCCTGGCATTCCCCTGTACTGGGGCATATAAAGTTTGCGTGTCCAATGGGCCTCTCTTTTCAGTGATGGCCTACTAGGCCATCTTTTGATACATATGCAGCTAGAGTCAAGATCTAATGATGCCATGTAACCTTGGTTTCTGTTGCCTCTGTTCTTATGCTTGCTTCCCGCCATCTGATTATCTCATGTGCTCCCTGCCCTCAATATATCTGATTGGAGCCTGTCCTTCCTGTAATCCCAGTTGAGGCAGAATTTCTCAGAGTCCAGCTTTCTTGGTGATCCTGTGATTGTGGGATACTGTGATGTTGAGATTCTGGGTGTTTCAGAGTTCTTTGCAGTCAAGTTTCCTCTGAGACCCTGAGATCTTGGTGTGACCAAGCTCCTGAGATCCCAGGATTCTGGGATCCTGGGATCCTAGGATCCTGGGCATTTTAGAGCACCTGGAAGTGGTACCTCCTCTGGGGACTGTGGGGCTGTCCACTGAATTTTAAACCAAGGTAGACCAGCGCCAACTGGAAGGAACCTGAGCCACTGATCAGGTGGGGTTCCTGTGTTTGTGCTCCAGCTGTCCCCAGGCACCCTGTTTCTATTGGAACAGATGTTGTATTCCACTCACCAGTGATCCTGGGTGTGCTAGGGTGCCTGTGGGGTGGAGAGTCCTCTGGAAACCGTGGGACTGACCACCAAGTATGGGCCCAAGGTGTCCTGGTGCTAGTGCTGACCTGACCAGAAGGGCACAACGATTTATTGATCCAATAGTTGTATTTAAATCATTAGTTATTGAACAAGTATCTTGATGGATCAGGACATTTCCCAGTAACTGCAATAAAGAAATGACTTGGGTTCTTGCTTATCTTTACCCCAGTTCAGGGACCATTCCAGTCAAGCACTCTGTTAGGTAGAGTGACATTTCCAGATACCTCAGATCCAAGATTCTTGGGTGTTTGTAGTTTAGAAATTGTAGCTTCTTATGTTCATTTTCACTGAAGCGTGTACATCTTCCTGTTCTGTCTCCCAGCTTAATCCACCACTAAGCATCATCTAAAAGTGATTTATAAGACACCCCTAGAAATAACCAAACACATCTTGGGGCATGCCAAGACCAGTGCTAGGCAACACAGTTATTGATGTTCAAAGAGTTTGTTGCACATCCACATAAGAAAAAAAAAAAAAAAAGTTCAACGAGGCCAACAACTCTAACATTTTTAGGCAAGCTCTAACTGGCCTAGAAGCAACTAAATACTTTGCTGAGGTAGAGAATTTCTTTTGAAAAATGAGGTTATTTTACATGCTGGATCCTATCTACAAGACGCAGAAGAATATTCTGTGCAACCTTTTTTTTCTCCTCTGGGGCAAACTTGCCTGTCAGCTCCTCTCTACTTGAATGCTCTCCTCAATAATCTTCCCTGTTCTCCTCCACTCCTGAAAACCAAATACTCTTCTCTATCATTGTTTCCTTGAAATGGTTTTATCCACATTTCAGTCTCTCATCCTGAACATCGAAAGAATTAATACCACTTATTCACAAAAACAGAAAAAAATGGGAACATAGTAATTCATTCTGTTAGACCAGTATTTCTCTGACACCAAAATCAGACAAAGCTATCACCAGAAAAGGAAACTGCATCATTTCTTACCAATAAAGACTCAGAAAGAAATGAAAAACTGGAGTACATTTCAGTGGTAGAGTGCATGTCTGGCATGCAAAAGTCCCAGATTACATACACCCTTAGCTACATTGAAAAAGAAACAGAAATCTTCAATAAAAATACTAGTAAAGCAAATCCAGTAACATAAAGAATTATAGAGCTAAAACCAAGTGGGATTTGATTCAAGAATGCAAAGTTTGCTTAGCATCTTAAAAGAAAATGATGTAATGTCCCATATTAACTGAATGTGGGGAGGGTCCCAAAAATACTGGTGGCAGCTGAAGGCATTCTCAGTATGAAATGACCAAAAATTAACACAAAATCAAATAGATATCAAATAGATAGTGAATCCAATATTATGTTATGTCTTCACTATTGCCTTATTTATGAACATACAGCACTCTGTACATTTTCATGCCACAGAACACTAACCAGAGCTCAGCTCAGATGTGATATTCCTTTAGGTTATGAGTTGTGGTTTTTTTTTTTAAGTTCTCTGCTGTTTTAAAAAATGTGCTTTTCCATATTTATTCCTCAAAAGCAAAATTGGAGAGAATAAAAATTGAAACAAACTTACTAGGGAAACTTTAGTCATAGCAATTATTTTTCCCTATTTGTCTAATTTCTAGTATATGTCACATTTTCAGGATAGCTCAATGGTAGTATACCACTGAGTATATGTAGATCCTAGTATGTTTAGGACCCTGACTTTGATCTCTAACATCACAAAAAAAATCATGTTTAGGTGAACAAAATAAAGCCTATTGGGCAATTCTAACCCATTATTATTGATACTAAATATTTATGCACCGAGATTTTTTTTTTAACATGTGCATTCTGATTCGGGATTAGTACAGTATTCCTGTCATTGGTTAATTTTCAATTATAATAAAGGACTTTACCACTTTGTTTATTTTTATATTTTGTGTGTGTTATGTACACATATGTACTACATGTTTGTGTGTCAAATCCTCAGCCAAGATTTAATTCTTTATGTAAAAATGGTCACATCTATCTCCTTAGGAAGCAAAGTTGATATAGTTTTCAATGATGGGTAAAATTATATATAAGCCAAAGAATTCTTTAACTTTCTTGTGATTTATGATAAACAAATAAATGCTTGCTTTATACATAGCTATTTTATATTCTAATATACCTAGGGACACACAAAAATTTCTTGCTCAAACAGGGCTCACAAATAGAAAGAAATTGAAGAAGCCCTGAGATAAAGGATAAAACCTACATGATCACACAAAGGAAAAAAAAACCTGACAAAACCCAGCAACCCTGTTTTTCTACATAAACACTCAACAAACTAGGAATAGAAGTTACTTCATGGAGATGGATGTAGACCTTAGTAGTATACCATGTAATTAGTGTGGTGCTAGCTACCAGGAATCTCAAAGCTGGATGCAGAGGGTGAGTTGCAGAGCCAAGCAGATTCTCTACAAGTTTGAGGTCGGCGTGATCTATATATCAAGCTTTGGTATGACTCTGTTTCAAAACAAAAACAAAAAATGGAGAAAAAAAACCTACAAATAACCCAGTTTATTGTAGTATTGGGGGGAATTCATTTGTTTTGTAGCACTGTGGATTGAATCCAAAACCTCATGCATGCTAAACAAGTAATCTCCCATGGAGCTATATACTGCACAACAGTTGACTAATTTTAAACATTGTTACTGGGTTAATGAGATGACTCAGCATATAAGGAAGAGCCCTTACTTCCCAGCTTGATCACTTGAGTTCAGCTCCCTAGATCTACATAGTGAGAGAAAAGAACTTATTCCCTGGAGTTGTCCTCTGACTTCCATTTGTGATAGTGGAGAGTGGTACAGTGTGTGTGTGTGTGTGTGTGTGTGTGTGTGTGTGTATGTGTGTGCAAAATAATAAATAAATAAATAAATAAGGGTAAAACAGTGTAAATGATACAAAGAATCAGAGTAGACTTTTTTCTTTAAAAGAACAAAAACAAATGGCCAATAGTGACAAAGGAAGTAATTACTGAAATGCAAATCAAATCTACAATATTGCTTTAGAACCATTTAGATGATTACAAAATGAAAAAAAATTACAAGTATTGGTAAGGATATAGAGAAATAGGAGGCCACATATATCACTGATAGGAGTACCATTTAGTTACCCCCTAAAAACACTGACTTAACATACCCCAATTCTAGATATACAATCAAAAAACCAAAAACACAGCTGCACAAAAAAATGTACAGGAATGCTTTCAGCATAATTAGTCATAACAGCTAAAAGTTTAAATAAATGAAATGTCTACCACTTGATGACTAAATAAACAAATTGTGTAATATGTGCACAGCAGAACGTTATGCTGTCATGGAATGAAATGAATGAACTGCCACATACTGCAATGTAGATGAATATTGAAAACCTTATGCCAAATGAAAAGAGTCAGACACAAATGGCCAACTATTAGTTGAAATATCTAAAATAGGCACATTAACAGAAACAAAAAGACTAATGATGAATGGAGAATAGGAAGTGCCTTCTGCCACTTTATTAAACCAGCATAATTCTGTACCTTCAATCTAAATATTTGTCCTTATGCCCACAGATAGGTGTAGTCCTCACTCCACATCAAGGGAACTTCTCTTTGCAAAAGATAGAGACTGCTAGAGATAGGGGAAAGCCTACCAGGCAGGCCTCAACCCAACACAAAGAACTACAGGAAACTAAGGAATACAGAGAGCAGGAGAAATAGTTTTTCACAGGGAAAAACCACAACAATTGGTTATCCAATGTTAAATGTTCAGCTCTGAAAATACCCATATCAGTAACATTATATAGACTAAGCAGGGTGTTTGTGTGTGTGTGTGTGTGTGTGTGTATGTATCAACAAAGAAAAAGAGGTCATAAATTTGAGTAAAATCAAGGGGTTATATTGAAGGGTTTTAAGGGAAGAAAGAGAAGAGTGAAATGATGTAATTATATTATAATCTCAAAAAATAAAAAAAATACATACTCAGAGAAGGAATGATAGGCCTGCAAGTTGGCTCAGTAGGTACAGCGTTTGTTCACCGAGTCTGAGGTCCTGAGTTGATATCCAGGAACTACATAGTAGAAAGAGAGAATGAACTCCCACAAACTGTCCTTTGACTTCCACCTGTGTGCCAGAGCATGAGCCCACATGAACACACTAAGTAAATAATGTAATTTAATGCAGTTAATACATTTAACAGTTAATACATTTAGTAATAAGTGGCAGCTAATACATTTCTTTTAGTTTTGATTTCGATAATTCTGAACTAGTAGAGCAATGTATAATTTTATAACATAATAATAGTCACTAAATTATTTTTAGCATGAATACTTTTTCCTTTATTAAAAATATATTTTTTCTCTTATATGATATATCCTGGTTGCAGTTTCCCCTCCCTCTCCAACTCCCACTTTCCCTGACACCTCCACTTCCATCTGGATCCATTCCCTTCTGACTCTCATTAGAAAACAGACAGGTTTCTAAGATACATAATAATAATATGAAATATAAGATAAAACAAAAAAAAAGCCTAACACATCAGAATTGAACAGAACAAACCAACAAGAAAAAGAGCTCAAATGAAAGCACAAGAGTCAGAGATCCATTTGTTTGCACAGTCAGGAATCTCATAAAATCACTGAAATGGAAGTTAATAGTATATATGCAAAGGACCTGGTACAGACTTGTACAGAACCATGCATGCTGCTTCAGACTCTTTGGGTTCATATGAACATTGATCATGTTGATTTAAAGGTCCTTGTTCTGGTGTCCTCCATCTCCTCTGCCTCTTGAAAGCTTCCCTCTTCCTCTTCCACAAGATTTTCTGAGCCTTGCCCACTTCCTCCCTACCTATTCAAAATAGTACTTGAAGTTCTAGCCAGAGGAATTCGACAACAAAAGGAGATCAAGGGGATACAACTTGGAAAGGAAAAAGTCAAAATATCACTATTTGCAGATGATATGATAGTATATGTAAGTAACCCCAAAAATTCCACCAGAGAACTCCTAAACCTGATAAACAGCTTCAGTGCAGTAGCTGGATATAAAATTAACTCAAATAAATCAATGACCTTTCTCTACACAAATGATATATGGACTGAGAAAGAAATGAGGGAAACAACACCCTTCACAATAGTCACAAATAATATAAAATACCTTGGTGTGACTCTAACTAAGGAAGTGAAAGATCTGTATGATAAGAACTTCAAGTCTCTGAACAAAGAAATTGAAGAAGATCTCAGAGGATGGAAAGATCTCCCATGCTCATGGATTGGCAGGATTAATATAGTAAACACGGCTATCCTGCCAAAAGCAATCTACAGATTCAATGCATCAGAATTCCAACTCAATTTCTCACTGAGATAGAAAGAGCAATTTGCAAATTCACCTGGAAAAATAAAAAACCTAGGATAGCAAAAACTATTCTCAAGAATAAAAGAACCTCTGGTGGAATCACCATGCCTGATATTAAGCTGCACTACAGAGCAATTGTGATAAAAACTGCATGGTGCTGGTACAGTGACAGACAGGTGGATCAATGGAATAGAACTGAAGACCCAGAAATGAATCGACATACCTATGGTGACTTGATCTTTGACAAGGGAGCTAAAACCATCCAGTGGAAAAAAGACAACATTTTCAACAAATGGTGCTGGCACAACTGGCGGTTATCATGTAGAAGAATGCACATTGATCCATTCTTATCTCCTTGTACAAAGCTCAAGTCTAAGTGGATCAAAGACCTCCACATAAGACCAGAGACACTGAAATTAATAGAGGAATAAGTGCGGGAAAGTCTCAATGATATGGGCACAGGGGAAAAATTCCTGAACAGAACAGCAATGGCTTGTGCTCTAAGATTGAGCATCGACAAATGGGACCTCATAAAATTGCAAAGCTTCTGTAAGGCAAAAGACACTGTCAATAAGACAAAAGGGTCACCAACAGATTGGGAAAGGATTTTTACCAATCCTAAATCTGATAGGGGACTAATATCAAATATATACATAGAGCTCAAGAAGCTGGACTCCAGAAATTCAAATAACCCCATTAAAAATTGGGTTCAGAGCTAAACAAATAATTCTCACCTGAGGAATACTGAATGGCTGAGAAGCACCTGAAATATTGTTCAACATCCTTAATCATCAGGGAAATGCAAATCAAAACAACCTTGAGATTCCACCTCACACCAGTCAGAATGGCTAAGATCAAAAACTCAGGTGACAGCAGATGTTGGCGAGGATGTGGAGAAAGAGGAACACTCCTCCACTGCTGGTGGGATTGCAAGCTTGTACAACAACTCTGGAAGTCAGTCTGGAGGTTCCTCAGGAAATTGGACATAATACTACCAGAAGATCCAGCAATACCTCTCCTGGGCATATACCCAGAAGAAGTTCCAACTGGTAATAAGAACACATGCTCCACTATGTTCATAGCAGCCTTATTTATAATAGTCAGAAGCTGGAAAGAACCCAGATGTGCCTCAACAGAAGAATGGATACAGAAAATGTGGTACATTTACACAATGGAGTACTATTCAGCTATTAAAAACAATGAATTTATGAAATTCTTGGAGAAATGGATGTATCTGGAGGATATCTTCCTTAGTGAGGTAACCTAATCATAAAAGAAGTCATTAGATATGCACTCACTGATAAGTGTATATTATCCCAGAAACATAGAACACCCAAGATACAATTTGCAAAACAAAAAAATCAAGAAGAGGGAAGACCAATGGGTGGATACTTCATTCCTCCTTAGAATAGGGAACAAAATACCCATGAAAGGAGTTACAGAGACAACGTTTGGAGCTAAGACGAAAGGATGGACTACCCAGCGACTACCCCACCTGATGATCCATCCCATAATCAGCCACCAAACCCAGACATTATTGCATATGCCGGAAAGATTTTGCTGAAGGGACCCTGATATAGCTGTCTCCTGTGAAGGTATGCCAGTGCCTGGCAAATACAAAAGTGGATGTTCACAGTCATCTATTGGATGGAACACAGGGCCCCCAATGGAGGAGCTAGAGAAAGCGCCTAAGGAGCTGAAAGGGTCTGCAACCCTATAGGTGGAACAACAATATGGTACCCCCAGAGCTCGTCTCTCTAGCTGCATATGTAGCAGAAGATGGCCTAGTCAGCCATCACTGGGAAGAGAGACCCCTTGGTATTGCAAACTTTATATGCCCCAGTACAGGGGAATGCCAGGGCCAAGAAGCGGGAGTGGGTGGGTAGGGGAGCAGGGCAGGGGGAGGGTATAGGGAACTTTGGTGATAACATTTGAAATGTATATAAAGAAAATATCTAATTAAAAAAAAAGATTTTCTGAGCCTTGAGGTGAGGGGCTTGATGAAAACATCCAATTTAGGGCTGAGTGTTCCAAGGTCTCTCATTCTCTGCATAATGCCTAGCTATGGGTCTCTGTATTTTTTGCCATATGTTGCAGAAGGACCCATCTCTGATGATAAATAAACATGACACTGATCATATCGGCTTATCTGAGTCTTGGATGCCTCAAGAGGGATGATTTTTTTCTAGTTCAAGCCAGTTACTGGCAAATTTTATTTTTTTAACAGCTGAGTAATACTCCACTGTTTAAATGTTCCACATTTTCTTTATTCATTCTTTGGATGAGGAACATCTAGCTTGTTTTCAATTTCTGGCTATTATAAATAGAGCAGCAGTGAACATGGTTAAGCAAGAGTCTGTATGGTAGGATGAAGTGTCCCTAGTGGTATGGCTAGAGCTTCAGGTGTATCAATTCCCATTTTCTTGAGGAACCACCATGCCAATTTCCGCAGTGGCTGTACAAATTTGCACTTCTACCAGCTATGTATGAGTGATCTGTTTATTCCACATTCTTGCTAACATGAACAGTGACTTATTTTATTGATCTTATGTGGGAAGCTGCATACGCCATTACAAGATGGCGCTGGCTACCACTGTCCACCACCCATGATTGTGGGTAAACAACCAATGTGCACATGTGCAGTAGAGTTTTTTGCCGAGTCACTGCCTGGCCTGAGGCATATTAATGAGGTACTGGTAGCATAACCAATCAGGTATGGACACGTCACTCCTAGGCCTATATAAGCAGCGCCATTTCTGGGGCTCGGGGTCTTTCACCTACACAGTCCACTCCCAATAAACGTGTTGCAGACGGATCCTGTTGTGGCGTCTTACTTGCTGGCAAGTCGGGCGGGCGTCCCACAAAAATCTTATCCTTCTGACAAGTGTAGGATGAAGTCTCAAAGTAGTTTAGATTTGTATTTACCTGATGGCTAGGGATGTTGAACATTTCTTAAGTATTTCTCAAACATTTGAGTTTTCTCTATGGAGAATTTTCTGTTTAGGTCTGTCCCAATTTTTTTTTAATTGAGTTGTATTTTTGATGTATAGTTTCTTATATATTCAGTTTCGTGAAGTTATTAGTTGCTGATCTTGGCTTGCGTTAATGGTGTTCCATTCAGAAAGTCTTTTTCCTGTACCAATACGTTTAAGGTTACTACTCAATTTCTCCTCTGTCAGATTCAGTGTATCTGGTTTTATGTTGTGGTCTTTGATCCATTTAAACTTGAGTTTTTTGCAGGGTGATTAGTGTTGATCTATCTGCATTCTTCTATATGTAGACATCCAGTTTGACCAGCACTATTTTATGCTGTATTTTTTTCAAATCTGTATTTCTGGTTTCGTTTTTAATAAACCGATGTCCACGGGTGTGTGGATTTATGTCAGTGACTTCAATTTGATTCCAGTTCAATTTGATTCCATCAACATGTCTATTTTGTGCCAATACGATGCTGCTAGTACTATATTACTGTATTACCATATTACAGTATAGCTCTGTAGTACAACATGAAATCAGGAATAGTAATACCTCCAGCGGTTCTTTTATTATTCAGTATTGTTCTAGCTATCCTGCAATTGTGTTGATATAAAGATGAGTATAGTTCTTTCAAGGCCTGTAAGGAATCGTTTTGGAATTTTGATGGGGATTGCATTGAATCTGTAGACTGCTTTTGTTAGGATGGCCATTTTTACAATGTTATTTTTACTAATCCATGATCTTAGGAGATCTTTACATCTTCTGATATCTTCTTCAATTCTTCCATCTTGAATTTTTATCATACAACTCTTTCAATTGGATTCAGCTTGTAAATATTTTTCATAATATTTTTGCATCTGTGTTCATAAGAGAAATTGGTCTGTAATTTTCTTTCTTTGTTTATGTGGTGACCGTGGCCTCATAAAATGCCCCTTCTGTTTCTATTTTGTGGAAGAATTTGATGAGTATTGACAGTAACTCCTCTTAGAAAGTCTCATAGACTTCTGTACTAAACCCATCTGACTCTGGGGTGTATTGGGTTGGGAGACTTAATGTCTGCTTCTTTTTCACTAGGGGTTATACATCTGTTCAAATTTCTTATTCGAATTTCCTGGCTCCTTCTCATTCTCTAGCTCTTTATCTTTCCCTGCAACCTGTCTCTGTAAAACTGTCCAGGCATCCCCTGCCTTTTTTTTTCTGTGCTGCTCTTGTAGATTGCATCTCGTTCCTGTCTGTTCTCATGAGTTGGATATATCCTATCTCTGACTCAGTCTGTCAAATCTTTCTCTGATTTGTCACTTTGTCTATCCCTTAATTAGACTTCACTTTCAAACATGGCTGCTTCCTTGTACAAACTAACCTATGTACATTGTTTTGCATTAAAGGTGTGTATTAAGGTTATATGTCCCTGTATTCCAACCAGAGGGATTAAAGGGGTGTTTGTATTCCAGCTGGGTCACACAGGCCTAGATTGCCTTTGAATGTTATCCCTCACCAGAGCAGCCATGTTGTTGGATTAAAATTTCTCTACAATTACTGTTTAGAGATATCCATGAACAGTTTTTTTATTGCTGTTAAGTTGGTTTTGTTGTCGTTGTGGTGGTGGTGATGATGGTATATGTATATGTTTCCCCTTTTTTGATTTCCTGGTCTGGAATTATTTATTCTGTGTGTGTGTGTGTGTGTGTGTGTGTGTGTGTGTTTGTGCATTTTTTTGGGGGGAGGCAAGGGTGTAGTTGGCTCTTTAGGTTGGAGTTTATCTTCGTACACCCTTTGTAGAGCTGGATTTATAGATAGGTATTAATTAATTTGGTCTTATGTTTTTTTCTCCATCTATGGCAGTGGTTCTCAAACTTGTCTAGTGCTATAACCCTTTAATAAAATCCCTCATGTTGTGATGATCCTCAACCATAAAATTATTTTCATTACTATATCATAACTGTGATTTTGCTACTGTTATGAATCATAATATAAATGTCTGATATGTAGGATAGATGATATCTGATCCCTCAAAGGTGTCACAACCCACTGGTTGAGAACTGCTGCTCTATTTCTATTATTCTTAGATTTGGTTTTTTTGTGGTGTTCCACATTTTCTGGATAATTTCTGCCAGGAGCTTTTTACATTTAACATTTTCTTTGACCAGTGTTTCTCTTTCTTCTATCATGTTTTCAGTGCCTCTGATTCTCTCTTCCATCTCCTGTATTCTGCTGGTAAAACTTGCCTGTGTGATTTCTGTTCAAGATCCTAAAATTTTCATTTGTAGATTTCCCTCAGTTTGGGTTTACTTTCTAGATTCTGTTTCTACTTTCCTTCTACTGTTTGTGTTTTCATAGAATTTTAAAAAGTAATTTATTTGTTTCTTTTTATGGACCTCTATTGTATGCATCAAGGCTATTTTAAGGTCTTTTTCTTGTGCTTTAGCTATGTTGGAATACTCAGTGCCTGCTTTGGTAGCATTGCTGGGCTCAAGTGAAGACATTGTCCTCAGTGTTGATTGTGTTTTTGCACTTGTATCTAGGCATCTGGAGTCAGGAAAATTGTAATTTTAGGTGCTGATATCTAGTCTTATCTTGCTGGGTAAATATTCTGTTCCTTGGCTTCTGATTCCTATCTGGTTCTTAGAAGAGTGTAGTGACTGTGTGTTGTCTAGAGAACAATTCTTCTGGGATCCTGATACAAGTGAACACTAGGTATTCCAGGTAAATTGCATTTCTGAGTATTGGGATGGGGATGGATTAGGAGAGGGGTCTGAGAGGCTCTACAGAAGGCAGGAAAGCAGGGTGTTCCACCAGGACCTGCTTAGTCCCCTGGCAATGAGTCCTGAGAGTATGGAAAGGCCACAGAAGAAGGTCTGCTATAGACCTGTGGAATACAATGTGGGATTGGACTTGGAAGGATGGTGAAGAGCTTCAGTTAGTCTACCTACTTCCCTGGCCCCAGTGGGTTGTGGGTTCCTGGGAAGTGTCTGCTGGAGCTGGGGGTTGGGATAAATTAGAGTGGGAGAAGAGAGGTCAGGAAGGTAAGAGCTGTGGGATCCACTGGGTGAAGCAATGGTGAGGATGCAGCAGGTGCTGTGCTGCAGAGCTGGGCGTGAGATTGTGGAATTGGATTTGGAGTAGCTGAGGAAGAAGTGAAGATCTGCAGTTAGTTTGCCCTGTTTTCTGGCTAAAGTATCATTGAACTATGTACTTTAAAAGTTGAAACTCACAGTATGAGAATTGTGTCTTACTAAATGTAGACTGTCTTTGGTTTCTGTTGGTGTGATAAATACTATGATCAAAATGAACTTGGGGATGAATGGTTTATTTCACTTTACAGCTGATATTCCATCATGCAGGGAAGTTGGGGAAGGAACTTGAGGCAGGATGTGATACCGAAGCCATGTAAGAACACTGCTTACTGTCTTTCTTCCCATGTATTTTTCATCTTGCTTTTTTATATCACTCAGGCCCAACTGCCCAGAGATGGCACTATCCACAATTGACTAGACCCTTTCACATCAATCATCAATCAAAAAAAAAAAAAATGCTACACGTTTGCCTACTCTCCAATCTGAAGGTGATATTTTCTCAATTGTGATTCCCTTTTTTCAGATGACTCTTAGCCTGCATCAGGCTGACAAAAAACAAAAACAAAAACAAATCCTTTAACAAACACGTGAGAAAACATTTTTAAGTAATTAAAATGAAACCATTTAAAATTCTATTTTTTACTTCTGGGCAAGGTGGAGCACACCTTTAATCCCAGCACTTGGGTGGCAGAGGCAAGCAGATCTCTAAGAGGTCAGGCTAATCTATGTAATGAATTCCAGACCAACCAAAGCTATATATATCCTGAGACCTTGTCTTAAAAATAAATTCCAGATTTTCAATTGTATCTGTCTCATTGCAAGTACTCAACAGCACATATTGGCTACTAACTGCTATGACATAAAGCAGTATAGATGATTAACAGGTTGATTATCACAGAAACTTTTGTTGTGCATTTAACCCTAATTAGCTGACCACAAAAGTTTAAGGAATATATAATCCATATCTGATGTAAAGGTCTTATTTAATTTTTATTTTTTATATATTTTTATATTTTTGGTGAGACAAGTTCTCATTTTGTAATCCACTGCCATCATAAGATTTCCTCAACCTCCCATATTCTGTTATTATTATATATCTGCCATATATGTATTTCTATTTAAAAATATATAAAATAAAAATGATAAATCTTGGGTAATTTGAATGCTGAAAGGACAGTATTTAATTATTTTTAGTAATTATTGTTAAAATCTTTAAGTGTGACAAAAATAATGTATTCTCAGCTTTTATTTATAATGTGTATGTAGGTCTGGGTATGTGTATACACCTGCAAGTTCCCGCAGAAACCAGAAGAAGGTATTGGATCCTCTGGAGCAGGACTCACAGGTGATTGTGAACCTCCCAACATGGATTCTGGGAACTGAATTTGCATCTTCTGCAAGAGCAGTATACACTCTTAACTATTGTGCTATCTCTCCAACCTCATGATTAAGCTTCCAAAAAAGCACTTGTGATTTAGAAATAAAGTGTAAAATATTGTAGATGACATGATATGAACTAATCCAGAAATCCCAGAAAGTAGAAACACTAAACACAGCAAAAGTGACAATGAGTCTTTTACAGACAAAACAACCAACAAGAAAAAGGCAACATATAAAAGAAGAGAGCGACGAGGATGTGGAGAAAGAGGAACACTCCTTCATTGCTAGTGGGATTGCAAGCTTGTACAACCACTCTGGAAATCAGTCTGGCGGTTCCTCAGAAATTTGGACATAGTACTACCGGAAGATCCAGCAATTCCTCTCCTGGGCATATAACCAGAAGATGTTCCAACTGGTAATAAGGACACATGCTCCACTATGTTCATAGCAGCCTTATTTATAATAGCCAGAAGCTGGAAAGAACCCAGATGTCCCTCAACAGAAGAATGGATACAGAAAATGTGGTACATTTACACAATGGAGTACTACTCAGCTATTAAAAACAATGGATTTATGAAATTCTTGAGCAAATGGATGTATCTGGAGGATATCATCCTGAGTAAGGTAACCCAATCACAAAAGAAGTCATTGATATACACTCACTGATAAGTGGATATTAGCCCCGAAACTTAGAATACCCAAGATACAATTTGCAAAACACAAGAAAATCAAGAAGAAGGAAGACCAAAATGTGGATACTTCATTCCTCCTTGGAATAAGGAACAAAATATCCATAGAAGGAGTTACAGAGGCAAAGTTTGGAGCTAAGATGAAAGGATGGATTATCGAGAGACTACCACCTGGGGATCCATCCCATAATCAGTCACCAAACACAGACACTATTGCACATGCCAGCAAGAGTTTGCTGAAAGGACCCTGATATAGCTGTCTCTTGTGAAGCTATGCCAGTGCCTGGCAAATACAGAAGTAGATGCTCACAGTCATCTATAGGATGGATCACAGGCCCCCCAATGGAGGAGCTAGAGAAAGTACCCAAGGAGCTGAAGGGATCTGCAACCCTATAGGTAGAACAACAATATGAACTAACCAGTACCCCCAGAGCTCGTGTCTCTAGCTGCATATGTATCAGAAGATGGCCTAGTCGGCCATCATTGGGAAGACCCCTTGGTCTTGCAAACTTTATATGCCCCCGTACAGGGGAATGCCAGGGCCAACAAGTGGGAGTGGGTGGTTAGGGGAGCAGAGTGGGGGGAGGGTATAGGGGATTTTCGGGATAACATTTGAAGTGTAAATGAAAAAATATCTAATAAAAAATTGAAAAAAAGAAAGAGGAGAAAATACTTGCAAATTATATATTTGATAAAGGTTTAATGTCTAAAAAATATAAGGTAAAGGAACTCACCTCATCAGCAGAGAAACGGTCCAGGGCTGATGAGATGGCTCAGTGGTCAAGATCATTGACTGCTCTTCTAGAGAAAGGATTGATTCCCAGCATCCACATGCCAGCTTACAGCCATCTATAACTCTACTCCCAGGGAATCTAACACTTTCTTCTGGCCTTTGCAGGCACAGTGCATGCATGTAGTGCGTAGACATCTATTCAACCAAAACACCCCATGCATAAAATAAATTTAAAAATAATAACTGAAACATTGATAAAAGTCTTGAATAGACAGTTCTTAAAATATATATATGTTAAAAATATATATGTATGTATGTATATATGTATACACACACACACACACACACACACACATATATATCCAAGAAACATGAAAACATTCTCAACATTACTAATCACCTTAATGGTATAACAGTTGGATGTGTCATAAAGTCTATTAACAAGAACATAATTGAGAAAATGATAACAAGTGCTATTAAGCATATTGAGAAAAAGGAATTGGGTATACTATTATGAGAGTATAAATTGCTACAGCCATTATGGAAAACTAAAACCAATGTACCATATGTGCAAGGCCTTGGGTCCCATGTCCAGGGCTGAGCCAATATGTCACATTTGTTGATGTTTGGCATTTTGAGACAGGGTTTTACTATGTACCCTTGGCTGTCCTGGAATTCAGTATGTAGACCAGGTTAACCTTGACCTCATAGAGATCTGTCTGCCTCTGCCTCCCATATGCTGGGATTAATGGCATTTACCACCATAGACAATATATCACATTTTAAAACTCATTTATCCATCAACAGATATTTATCTTTATTCTGAGTCTTATCCATTGTAAACAATTTTTCAGTGAACATTGGAATACAGTTGTCTTTTTAACACACTAATTTCAGCTTTGTTGTTGTTGTTGTTTTGAGATAAACACAGGAATCATATTGCTGGGACATCTGTTGCAGGGAGGGCAGAGTAGAGAAGAAAAACATATACACGTAATCGAATATTATTCAGTGTTTGAAACAATGAAACCCTGTCCAGAGGATACTCAGTGTAATAGAGCAGCACAGAATAATACACATGTTCTCACTTACATGGAAAATCTAAAATAGTTGAATGATTAGTAGAAAAAAAAACAAACCAGATTCTTCATCCTCAGGGCTGAGAAGGAAAGGAAAAGATGTTTTGATCAACATATAAAAGATTAATTTGGAAGAACAAGGTCCGAAGCTCTGTTATACAATATAATGACTATTATTATTAACAATGTATTCTTGACAACTGGAGACAGGATAAATATTAAGTGTTCTCACCACAAAAAGTAATATGTGAAGTAATGAATATGTTTATCCACTCCATCTAGCCATTCTATAATGTCGACACATTTCAAAGCAACATGTGGTCTGCAATAAATATATACAACAATTGTTTGCCAAGTACAAAATAAACCTTGGGCTGGGATTGAACTTAATGTTAGAGCACTTTCTAGCATACATGAAGCCTTAAGTTCTAGCACCAGCTTCACAAAAAATAAATGTCTATAGTGGCTATAGCTTAGGGCTGCAACAGATGCTTAGCATCAGCATGGTCCTGGGGCCCTTCTCTAGCATGTAATAAGTAAATGGATAGGTAAAAATAATTTCATAAAAATCTTACAAATATAAGAAAGACCCTGATCATGAATCTATAATTGCTGAGTGTCCTTGATTGGTATCTAAGGGCTTATTTTCCTCTATCTTCGAAAATCTTTGAAAGTTGTTATTAGAATAAATGGTGGAAAAGCAAGCAGGTGACTATTGTATATGTCTATCTAATGAACTATTATCACCTAGAAATCTACCCACAGAAGCCTGCCACTGTCAGATTTTCTTTTTGTTTTTTATTGCAGTGTTGACAACCAAACCTAGGAGGTCACTTAAGTTAGACCTGAGCAACCTTCCAAGCCCAGACTTTCTAATCTATTAAAAGCATTAACAATCTAGATTCGAAAGCAAAATCATTGGCATTCGCTGATCCATTTTTAAAACTTTAGAGCACAAGGAATAATTCTGTCTGAAGTTTGGATTTGGCAAGCAGCCACTGCTTTACAGCATCCAATTTAGCAATAATGGATTCTGAGGACATTCACTATAAAAGTGATTTATTTTGAGCACACAGTAAGTACTGTGTATTTTACTTTCAAAATTATTGCCTGTTTCCCAAACCCACAAAGAATAATAACACAATCACTCATACACTTGCTATGTTAATGTTATCAGATTTGCTTCAAAATGAAATAAAATACTACACACATTATTAACACACACTCTGTGTGTCTCCTTGATCTCACTTCTACCTTTCCCAACACCACTGTTCTGAAATCTGAATTTCTCTTTCCTAAACAAGATCACTACAATTTGTACATATCTGAAAACCAGTGTTTTATTTTCTATTTTTTTCTTGACCTTTTAGAGAAATGGTTTAGTTTAATCGGGGGTGGGGGGAGGAAATCAATTGCATTTCTGTCTAGTAACAATAAACTGCTAGAAAACTAATTTTTCAAAAATCCATTTAGAATAACATCGAAATAATTTATATCTCAGACTAAATCTAGCAAAAAGATGGGCAGGATACTTAGGAGGAAAATAATAAACTATCAAAATGTATTAAGTAACACCTAAATAATGGAACATGAAAAAAATCATTAAGATATCAATTCTCACTGTCATTCCCGTGACAATTCTAAAAGGGATAAAAAGCAGAGACTCAAAAGGCAAGTTGCAGAAGACACATTTATATAAATTTCAAAAACATGCAAAAGAAGCAATATGTTGTTTAGGTATATAAATTACTAAGAAAAGAAAGACATGTTAACTCGAAATAAATTATAAAGGACATAGTTGGAAGAAAGGCAATAGAAATTCAATGGTAATGATAATGGCCTATTTCTAAACTAGGTTGTTACAAATATGAGTATTCACTGTTTGCTGTATGAGTGTTCTTCTGCTTTCCAAGATAGTTATTTAGCCCAAGGTGGCCTTAAACTTGCTATGTAGTCAAGGATGACCTTGAACTTCACTAAGATTTATTTATTTATATTTCATGTGTATGAGGTTTATCTTGCATGTGTGTCTTTACACCATATAATATAAAAATAGTACACAGAATTATTATTGCTACAATAATGTTAAACAATGATTGTGAATGTTCAGTGGTAAATGTTAATGGCTATGTGGTAATACTACATAAAATATGCATAAATGTACTGAGAAGCCATATACTAGGAACTTTGGGGCCTTTTGTTTTCTTTGCTTTTTAACAGCCAGTTCCATGTCCTTCATATTAATATTCAAGGGGACTTAAAAGTGTGCCATTGTAATATATTTCCAGGCATAAAACTCCTAAACTCCTGGCTGTCTCTCAGGCAATAATATCTTTTGCAGGCTCTTGTTGTTTCCTGACTGCCAGTTCCTAAGTAGCTTCAGCATGGGCACTAGTAACCAGAAAGATCATGGCAGGATCAGAGGATTGGGACTTTCAGCCTCACCCTGTAGCCTCTGATTTGGGTAGCAGAGCTAAGGTTTGAGTTGATCACCAATCACCCATAATAAAACTAGTCATTTGAATTTGTTTAAAGAAATGAAGCTGGAGATATAACTCAGTGGTACAGAATTGATCTAGCTCCACTAGGGACCCAGGGCTCAGTCCCCAGTACCACTCAGGCCTAAGTAGTGAAGCCTCCATAAACTCCAAAGGACAGGGTTCCAGAAACTTCTAGACAACTGAATACATGGAGGCTCGTAGAGAATAGTGTAACCTAGAGGTAGCCTCTTGTCCCTTGCTCTATGGTTCACTTCTTCTGAGTTCCTCTGCACATTTTGTAATATCTTCTATAGTTAACCAGTAAGCTAAGCGTTTCTCTGGGTTCTGTCAGCCACTTTAGCACAATAATGGCTCCCAGTTAAGGGGTTGAGGGAGCCCTGAGAGCAGCCCACAGGTCAGAAACAAAAGTGATAATACAGGTTCTGTAACTAGCAGTTGGGCAACTTTACGGATGGAACACTTAAGTGTATGTGATCTAATATAGATGACTAAAGAGTTCTTAAATACTTGACATACAGGAAAATTTGCCACATGTGTGATATCAGGAGTCTTCTGTGTTGTTTGTTGAGTGAGAGCATAGGAAAAACTGAGTATAGTATTTCTTTCCCCTGCCACCAAGGAAGCATTAGAACTGAAGAGATAATATTTAGGAATAAGCCATGTACAAAAGACTAATTAACCTTGAATTTAATTCTCTCACTGGAAGTTATAATAGATATCAACTGGAGAACAAACCTGGCAAAGTAGCTCTGTTTACTGGTGCTATTTCTTACCAAAGTCAAAGTTTTGAGTTGACAAACAAAACAAAACATAACAAAGTTTAGAAAAAGGCCTAGTTTTCAAATACCAGCTCTGTTGCTTAGTAGCAGTGATCTTTGGAAAGCAGTGCTATGTGTTCTAAGGTTCAAACAAACGTTTACATGTACTTGTTTATTTTCTGTGTGGACACGTGTAGACATCAGAGGACAGCTTGTGGGAGTTCATTCTTAGCTTCTACCATTTAGGTCCTAGGGATTGAATGTAGGTCAGAAAGTGCCTTTCCTTGCCAATCCATGTTGTAACCCAGAATTTTAGGGTTTTAATCTAAAAAGTAGTCGTGAAGATTACATGAAAATTACATGTAAATGACCTAGCACTGAAGCAGGCACACAATAGACAATAAATGGCAATTTATTTTTAAATATTGCGAACATGTTAAAACTAAAGAGATGGGGAGCTGGAAAGATGTCTCAGTGGTTAAGAACACCTGTTACACCTGCAGAGGACCCACGCTGGGTGACTCACAACTCCATGTAACTATAGGACCAATGGACACAATAACTACCCTCTTCTGGCCTCTGGAAGCACCCACACTTACATGCACCTAACCCAGGAATACACACACACACACACACACACACACACCTTTATAAAATATCTTAAAATAAAGCTACGTAAATTGAGTTGGATATGTGGATATGTAGTGGTATAGCACAGCATGGTCAAAGCCCTGGGATCAGTCCCTAGCAGCATAGCCCTCCCCTGCAGAAAGTATTTAAAGAATATTTATACAGAAAATTAGCATATGTAAGTTCTCCATTTCCTGTGCTCTGCTAGCTCTGGCATAATCTCAAAGACAAAAACAAAACAGAAATAACATGGTTTAGGATATATAATTACAAAGTGATTGTACCTCCTGGCAGGCTCCATTAGAGAAATGGTAGGGCACAGGCCGACAAACTCATCTCTTCAATGCCTCCCTGTTACCAAATTACCTTTCACTGTACTTAGTATTTTCATACATTCCTCTTTTAAATAAAGATATCTTTTATTTCATTTTCTAGGCAAAAGCACAACAGATATGAGAAAGCAAGCAAATCTGTGATTTACACAGAAATAAAGACTGCAGATAAGTGTTAACAACACTGTTTAAGTAAAAAAATAATGAGAATTTGAATAAAAGACACTATACTACCACCAAGGAAGATGGGGAATGATTGATGAATGAATAACTGAATGGCTTCCAGAAATAGCAAATGAAGATTTAAAGAGTCAGATACATTTAAAGGAAAACTTGGTGACTTGGAATACATGTCATGGGGAATTTTCTAGTATGCAGCAGAAAGAGAAAAAGATGTGAAAATGCTAAAAAAAATGTAAAGAGATACATTAAAAAGCATGAAATGGTACACTTGGTAACATTCTAGAAATAGAAATTAAAGAAAGAATGGACAACATGACCTAAGTTGTAAATATGAATTTTCCAGGGTCACTAAAATAAATGAATCCTTAGTTACAGATCATCTTTCAAAACCTAAAAAAGATATCAGCCACAACATTCACAATGGAAGACTAAGATGATGGAGGAACGCACCATCATCAACATTACAGAGAAACAGAATTATTGACAAATTAAAAGACCAAAACCAACCAAAACTGCAATTCTGTCTCCCAAACTGCTGACAGGAAAGCAAGATGGTATAGCTGCTCTGAAAATCACTTAGCAGCTTTTGTACATACAAAGAACTGTATTTTCTTTTTTGGAAAAAAATGAACTTTTATTATTATCTTTTTGCCACCTCACATGCTATTTGTTGCTTAGTGCACACTCTCATCTCCTACTCCCTGCAATCCTGCTCCAAACTTCCAACAAATCTCTCTCTCCAGCCCTTCTTCTAGCTCTCTCTCTCTCTCTTCCTCATTCCCCACCTCTCTCACCTGTTCTTTTTTATGTTTTTAATGTTTTATTAGCATATTTTAAGTTTACTCTTCTCTCACTTATCACATATAGACTATAGCTTCCTCTTACTTATTCTCCCAGTCCCTCTCCTGTCATGCAGCCCCACTCCTCTTTTGTTTCTCCTCAGAAAAGGGCAGGCTTCCTATAGATGTCAACTAAACATGGCATATCAAGTTGTAATAATGCTAGGCACCTCCTTGCATATTAAGGCTGAATGAGGTAACCCAGTAGGAGGAAAGGGTCCCAAGGTCAACTCAGGCAGGCTAAAGAGTCAAAGACAACCCTGCTCTCACTGTTAGGAGTCGTCCCACAAGAAGACCAACTATACAAACATCACATATATGCAGAGAGGGTGCCTAAGTCAGTCCCAATTTTCTGAGAAACTGCCTATTGATTTCCAAACTGGTTGTACAAGTTTGAGCTCGCACTAGTAATAGAGGAGTATTCTTGCTTCACATCACATCCCCAATAGCATGAAATGTTACTGTGTGTTTTTGAACTTTGTCATTCTGATAGGTATAAAGATGGAATCTCAAGTAGTTTTAATTTGCATTTCCCTGATAGTTAAGGATATTGAAGATTTCTTTAAGTGCTTCTCAGCTATTTGAGATTCCTCTGCTGAGAAGTCTGTATTTTTTTTTTTTTTTTTTTTTTTGGTTTTTCAAGACAGGGTTTCTCTGTATAGCCCTGGCTGTCCTGGAACTCACTTTGTAGACCAGGATGGCCTCGAACTCAGAAATCCACCTGCCTCTGCCTCCCGAGTGCTGGGATTAAAGGTGTGCGCCACCACGCCCCATTGTACTTCATTTTTAATTGGATTATTTGGCTTGTTGCTGTCTAGTTCTTTGAGTTCTTTATATATTTTAGATATTAGTCCTCTGTCCACTGTGGAGTTGGCGTAGATCTTTGCCCCATTCTGCAGGCTGCCATTTTGTTATAGTGACAATGTCCTTTGCCGTAAAAAAGCTTTTCAGTTTCATAAGGTCTCATTTATCAATTGTTGAGCTCAGTGCCCGCAATGTTGGTGTTTTGTTCAGGAAGTTATCTCTGTATCAATGTATTCAAGGTTAGTCCCCATTTCATCTTCTATCAGTTCAGGTTTTATGGTGAGGTCTTTGGTCCACTTGGACTTGAACTTTGTACAAGGAGACAAAAATAGATCAATTTGCATTCTTCCCCATTCAGACATCCAGTTTGACCAGCACCATATTTTTTTTGAAGATGCTGTCTTTCTCCAGTGTGCATTTCTTTTTTTTTTGCTTTTTTACAAAAAATCAGATGTTCATATTATGTGTGGATTTATGCCTAGGTTTTCAATTGGATTCCATTAATCAACCTGTCTGTTTCTATACCAATACCAAGTGATTTTTGCTACTATTGCTCTGTAGTATAGCTTGAAATCAGGGATGGTGACACCTCTGGAAGTTCTTTATAATATTACATGGGACTGTTTTAGCTATCCCATTTTCTTTTGTTTTGTTTTGTTTTGTTTTCTGTATGAAGTGAGTATTATTCTTTCAAGGTCTGTAAAATACTATGTTGGAATTTCTATGGAGATTGCATTGAATCTGTAGATTGCTTTTGGTAAGATCACCATTTTTACTGTGTTAATCCTACTGATCCATGAGCATGAAAGATCTTTCCATCTTCTGATATCTTCTTCAATTTATTTTTACAAATGCTTGAAGTGCTTGTCATATAGATCATTCACTTGCTTGGAAAGAGTTACACCAAGATATTTTACGTTATTTGTGGCTATCATCGAGTGTTGTTTCCTTGACTGATTTCTCAGCCGATTTGTTGTTTGTATATAAGATGGCTACTGATTTTTTAAAGTTAATCTTGTAATCAGCCATTTCACTAAAGATTTTTTTATTATTATGTACTTTCCTCAATTACGTTTCCAATACTAGCCCAAAAGTCCCCCATGACCTCCCCCCCCCCACTCCCCTACCAACCCATTCTCACTTTTTGGCCCTAGCATTCCCCTGTACTGGGGCATATAAAGTTTGCGTGTCCAATGGGCCTCTCTTTCCAGTGATGGCCAACTAGGCCATCTTTTGATACATATGCAGCTAGAGTCAAGAGCTCCGGGATACTGGTTAGTTCATATTGTTGTTGCACCTGCAGGGTTGCAGATCTCTTTAGCTCCTTGGATACTTTTTCTACTCCTCCATTGGGGGCCCAGTAATTCATCCAATAGCTGACTGTGAGCAACCACTTATTTGTTTATTAGGCCACGGCCTAGTCTCACAAGAGACAGCTATATCAGCGTCCTTTCAGTAAACGCTTGCTAGTGTATGCAATGGTGTCATCATTTGGAGGCTAATTATAGGAGGGATCCCTGGATATGGCAGTCTCTAGATGGTCCATTCTTTTGTCTCAGCTCTAAACTTTGTCTCTGTAACTCCTTCCATGGGTGATTGTTTCCAATTCTAAGAAGGGGCAAAGTGTCCACACTTTGGTCTACTTTCTTCTTCAGTTTCATGTGTTTTGCAAATTTTATCTTATATCTCCGGTATACTAAGTTTCTGGGCTAATATCCACTTATCAGTGAGTACATATCATTTGAGTTCTTTTGTGATTGGGTTACCTCACTCAGGATGATGTCCTCCAGGTCCATCCATTTGCCTAGGAATTTGATAAATTCATTCCTTTTAGTAGCTGAGTAGTACTCCATTGTGTAAATATACCACATTTTTTTTATCCATTCCTCTGATGAGGGACACCTGGTTTCTTTCCAGCTTCTGGCTATTATAAATAAGGGTACTATGAACATAGTGGAGCCTGTGTCCTTCTTACCAGTTGGGACATCTTCTGGATATATGCCCAGGAGAGGTATTGCGGGATCCTCCAGTAGTACTATGTCCAATTTTCTGAGGAACCGCCAGACTGATTTCCAGAGTGGTTGTACAAGCTTGCAATCCCACCAACAATGGAGGAGTGTTGCTCTTTCTCCACATCCTCGCCAGCATCTGCTGTCACCTGAAGTTTTTATCTTAGCCATTCTGACTGGTGTGAGATGGAATCTCAGGGTTGTTTTGATTTGCATTTCTATGATGATTAAGGATGCTGTACATTTTTTCAGGTACTTCTCAGCCATTCGGTATTCCTTAGGTGAGAATTCTTTGTTTAGCTCTGAGCCCCATTTTTAATGGGGTTATTTGAATTTCTGGAGTCCACCTTCTTGAGTTCCTTATATATATTGGATATTAGTCTCCTATCTGATTTAGGATAGGTAAAGATCCTTTCCCAATCTGTTTGTGGCCTTTTTCTCTTATTGACGGTGTCTTTTGCCTTACTGAAGCTTTGCAGTTTCATGAGGTCCCATTTGTCAATTCTAAATCTTACAGTACAAGCCATTGCTGTTCTATTCAGGAATGTTTCTTCTGTGCCCATCTCTTCAAGGCTTTACCCCACTTTCTCCTCTATAAGTTTCAGTGTATCTGGTTTTATGTGAAGTTCCTTGATCCACTTAGATTTGACCTTAGTACAAGGTGATAAGTATGGATCGATTCGCATTCTTCTACATGATAACAACCAGTTGTGCCAGCACCATTTGTTGAAAATGCTGTCTTTCTTCCACTGGATGGTTTTAGCTCCCTTGTCGAAGATCAAGTGACCATAGGTGTGTAGGTTCATTTCTGGGTCTTCAATTCTATTCCGTTGGTCTACTTGCCTGTAACTATACCAGTACCATGCAGTTTTTATCACAATTGCTCTGTAGCAAAGCTTTAGGTCAGGCATGGTGATTCCACCAGAGGTTCTTTTATCATTGAGAAGAGTTTTTGCTATCCTAGGTTTTTTGTTATTCCAGACGAATTTAGAGATTGCCCTTTCCAATTCATTGAAGAATTGGGTTGGAATTTTGGTGGGGATTGCATTGAATCTGTACATTGCTTTTGGCAAGATAGCCATTTTTACAATGTTGATCCTGCCAATCCATGAGCATGGGAGATCTTTCCATCTTCTAAGATCTTCCTTAATTTCTTTCTTCAGAGACTTGAAGTTCTTATCATACAGATCTTTCACTTCCTTAATTAGAGTCACACCAAGATATTTTATATTATTTGTGACTATTGAGAAGGGTGTTGTTTCCCTAATTTCTTTCTCAGCCTGTTTATTCTTTGTGTAGAGAAAGGCCATTAACTTGTTTGAGTTAATTTCTTATCTAGATACTTCACCGAAGCTGTTTATCAGGTTTAGGAGTTCTCTGGTGGAATTTTTAGGGTCACTTATATATACTATCATTTTATGTGCAAAAAGTGATATTTTGACTTCAGCTTTTCCAATTTGTATCCCCTTGATCTCCTTTTGTTGTCAAATTGCTCTGGCTAGGACTTCAAGTACTATGATGAATACGTAGGGAGAAAGTGGGCAGCCTTGTCTAGTCCCTGATTTTATTGGGATTGCTTCCAGCTTCTCACCATTTACTTTGATGTTGGCTACTGATTTGCTGTAGATTGCTTTTATCATGTCTAAGTATGGGCCTTGAATTCCTGATCTTTCCAAGACTCTAATCATGAATGGGTATTGGATCTTGTTGAATGCTTTTTCCGCATCTAACGACATGATCATGTGGTTTTTGTCTTTGAGTTTGTTTATATAATGGATTACGTTGATGGATATCCGTATATTAAACCATCCCTGCATCCCTGGAATAAAACCTACTTGGTCAGGATGGAGGATTGCTTTAATGTGTTCTTGGATTCAGTTAGTGAGAATTTTATTGAGTATTTTTGCATCGATATTCATAAGGGAAATTGGTCTGAAGTTCTGTATCTTTGTTGGATCTTTCTGTGGTTTAGGTATCAGAGTAATTGTGGCTTCATAGAATGAGTTGGGTAGAGTTCCCTCTACTTCTATTTTGTGGAATAGTTTGTGCAGAACTGGACTTAGATCTTCTTTGAAGGTCTGGTAGAACTCTGCACTAAACCCATCTGGTCCTGGGCTTTTTTTGGCTGGGAGACTATTAATGTCTGATTCTATTTCTTTAGGGGATATGGGACTTTTTAGATCATTAACTTGATCCTGATTTAACTTTGGTACCTGGTATCTATCTAGAAATTTGTTCATTTTCATCCAGGTTTTCCAGTTTTGTTGAGTATAGCCTTTTGTAGTAGAATCTGATGGTGTTTTGGATTTCTTTAGGATCTGTTGTTATGTCTCCCTTTTCCTTTCTGATTTTGTTAATTAGGATGCTGTCCCTGTGCCCTCTAGTGTGTCTAGCTAAGGGTTGATCTATCTTGTTGATTTTCTCAAAGAACCAACTCCTCGTTTGGTTAATTCATGAATAGTTCTTCTTGTTTCCACTTGGTTGATATTGCCCCTGAGTTTGATTATCCTGCCGTCTACTCCTCTTGGGTGAATTTGCTTCTTTTTTTTTTAATATAGCTTTTAGATGTGTTGTCAAGCTGCTAGTGTGTGCTCTCTCTAGTTTCTTTTTGGAGGCACTCAGAGCTATGTGTTTCCTCTTAGAAATGCTTTCATTGTGTCCCATAGGTTTGGGTATGTTGTGGCTTCATTTTCATTAAACTCTAAAAAGTCTTTAATTTCTTTCTTTATTCCTTCCTTGACCAAGGTATCATTGAGAAGAGTGTTGTTCAGTTTCCATTGAATGTTGGCTTTCCATTATTTATGTTGTTGTTGAAGATCAGCCTTAGTCCATGGTGGTCTGATAGGATGCATGGGACAATTTCAATATTTTTGTATCTGTTTAGGCCTGTTTTGTGACCAATTATATGGTCAATTTTGGAGAAGGTCCCGTGAGGTGCTGAGAAGAAGGTATATCCTTTTGTTTTAGGATGAAATGTTCTGTAGATATCTGTTAAGTCCATTTGTTTCATAACTTATGTTAGTTTCACTGTGTCCCTGTTTAGTTTCTGTTTCCACGATTTGTCCATTGATGAAAGTGGTGTGTTGAAGTCTCCCACTATTATTGTGTGAGGTGCAATGTGAGCTTTGAGCTTTACTAAATTGTCTTTAGTGAATGTGGCTGCCCTTGCATTTGGAGCATAGATATTCAGAATTGAGAGTTCCTCTTGGGAGATTTTACCTTTGATGAGTATGAAGTGTCGCTCCTTGTCCTTTTTGATAAGTTTGAGTTGGAAGTCGATTTTATTCTATATCAGAATGGCTACTCCAGCTTGTTTCTTCAGACCATTTGCTTGGAAAATTATTTTCCAGCCTTTCACTCTGAGGTTGTGTCTGTCCTTTTCCCTGAAATGGGTTTCCTTTAAGCAGCAGAATATTGGGTCCTGTTTGTGTAGCCAGTCTGTTAGTCTATGTCTTTTTATTGGGGAATTGAGTCCATTGATATTAAGAGATATTAAGGAAAAGTAATTGTTGCTTCCTATTATTTTTGTTGTTAGAGTTGGCATTCTGATCTTGTGGCAGTCTTCTTTTTGGTTTGTTGAGGGATTACTTTCTTGCTTTTTCTAGGGCGTGATTTCCGTCCTTGTATAGTTTTTTTTTTCTGTTATTATTCTTTGAAGGGCTGGATTTGTGGAAAGATAATGTATGAATTTGGTTTTGTTGTGGAATACTTTGGTTTCTCCATCTATGGTAATTGAGAGTTTGGCCGGGTATAGTAGCCTGGGCTGGCATTTGTGTTCTCTTAGTGTCTATATAACATCTGTTCAGGCTCTTCTGGCTTTCATAGTCTCTGGTAAAAAGTCTGGTGTAATTCTGGTAGGCCTACATATGTTACTTGACCTTTCTCCCTTACTGCTTTTAATATTCTATCTTTATTTAGTGCATTTGTTGTTCTGATTATTATGTGTCTGTAGTAATTTCTTTTCTGGTCCAGTCTATTTGGAGTTCTGTAGGCTTCTTGTATGTTCATGGGCATGTCATTCTTTATGTTTGGGAAGTTTTCTTCTATAATTTTGTTGAAGATATTTGCTGGCTATTTAAGTTGAAAATCTTCATTCTCATCAACTCCTATTATCCGTAGGTTTGGTCTTCTCATTGTGTCCTGGATTTCCTGGATGTTTTGAGTTAGGATCTTTTTGCATTTTGTATTTTCTTTGATTGTTGTGCAGATGTTCTCTATGGAATCTTCTGCAACTGAGATTCTCTCTTCCATCTCTTGTATTCTGTTGCTGATGCTTGCATCTCGTTCCAGATTTCTTTCCTAGGTTTTCTATCTCCAGCATTGCCTCACTTTAGGTTTTCTTTATAGAGCCTACTTCCCTTTTTAGGTCTTGGATGGTTTTATTCAATTCCATCACCTGTTTGGTCCTGTTTTCTTGCAATACTTTAAGGGATTTTTTGCTTCCTTTTTAAGGTTTGCTACCTGTTTAGCAGTGTTCTCCTGTATTTCTTTAAGTGAGTTATTAAAGCCCTTCTTGATGTCCTCTACCATCATCACGAGATATGCTAATTTTAAATCCGGTTCTAGCTTTTCTGATGTGTTGGGGTGCCCAGGACTAGGTGGGGTGGGAGTGCTGTGTTCTGATGATGGTGAGTGGTTTTGATTTCTGTTAGTAGGATTCTTACGTTTGCCTTTTGCCATCCGGTAATCTCTGAAGCTAGTTTTTATAGTTGTCTCTGGTTAAAGCTTGTTCCTCAGATGATTAATTTAGCCTCTATCAGCAGACCTGTGAGACTAGATCTCTCCTTTGTTTCAGTGGTCAGAGTACTCTCTACAGGCAAGCTCTCCTCTTGCAGGGAAGGTGCCCAGATATCTGGTGTTGGAACCTGCCTCCTGGAAGAAGTTGTGTTCCAGTCACCATAGATCTTAGGATCCCATGGGGGATCCTGTGTGGGTACTTGTGGGTGTCCTGAGACTCCGCGGGCAAGGCACCCTGGTGTTGGAGTGGACCGAAAGGGACTTGTGCCCTGATCAGGTCAGTTTATCTGCTTCCCTAGTTGATGCAGTCTCAGGCCCCGTGCAATTGGATTGGAGCAGACGCTGTGTTCCACTCACCAGAGGTCTTAAGATCCCGTGGGGGATCCTGTGTGGGTCCTTGCGGGTCTCCGGAGCCTCCGCGGGCAAGGCACCCTGGTGCTGGAGTGGACCTGAAGCGAAGATTTTTATGTGTTGTAGGTGTCCCCTGGTAGAATTTTGGAGTTGGTTATGTATACTATGATATCATCTGCAAATAATGATACTTTGACTTCTTTCTTTCTGATTTGTATCCCCTGTTTTTCTTTAGTTGTCTTATTGCTCTAGCTAGAATTTCAAGTACTATATTGAATATATATGAAGAAAATGGACAACCTTGCTTTGTTCAGGAGTTTAGAGAAATTTCTTTGAGTTTCTCTCCATTTAAGTTGATGCTGGCTATAAGCTTACTATAAATTGCCTTTATTACATTTAATATTATATTTTAATTTGCATTTAATATTATATAAATATTATATCATATCCTTGGTCTCTCCAAGTCTTTTATCATGTAGGAGTGTTTGGATTTTGTCAAATAATTTTTCAGCAGAGGACCTTTTTTCAGTTTGTTTATAGTAGTGCATTATATTAATGAAGTTTTGTATATTGAGCCACTCCTGCATCCCTGGGATAAAGCCTACTTGATTATGATGAATGATATTTTTGATGTGTTCTTGGATTCAATTTGCATGTATTTTATTGAGTATTTTTGCATCAGTGTTCATAAGGGAAACTGGTCTGTAATTCTCTTTCTTTGTTGAGTCTTTGTGTGGTTTGGGTATCAGGGTGACTGTGGCCCCATAAAATAAATTTGGCAATTGTTCCTTCTGTTTCTATCTTATGAAATAATTTGAGGATTATTGGCTTCAAAAAAAACCAGCCAAACAAAAAAACAAAAAGAAAACTTTTTATTGATTCTTTGTGAATTTCATATCATGCATCTCTATCCCACGTATCTCCCCATCCCTTCTTATCCACCATCCACCCTTGCAAAGCCTCCAAAAGAAAATAAAAAATAAATAAAAAGCTCATCATAGAAGCTGTGATGTGTCACACGGTTTATACTCTTTTGTCCAAAGATCTTTATTTACAAATGTTCATTACAACGACTCATTGGTCTAGTTCAAAACCTCTGGCTTCGGCTCCACTATCAATTCTGAATTTTTACTGGGACTCCTCTTGAATATCCTGTTGTTGCTCTGTGTTATGGAGATCCTGAAACTTTGGCTCTGCAGGAATAACCCCCTTTCATGTGCTCATAGACAGGGTTCATGTTGGGGCACATGGTGTGGTGGGACATCAGCTACCACCCAAGTTAAGAGACTTTTGATGACTGCTTCTATTTCCTTAGAGGTTATAGAACTATTTAAATTGTTTATCTGATCTTGATTTAATTTTGGTAAGTAGAAACTATCTAGAAAATTGTCCATGTCTTTTAATTTTCAAATTTTGTGGAGTACCAGTTTAAAAGTAAGATCTAATGATTCTTTGTATTTCCTCTGTGTCTGTTGTATGTCTCCCTTTTCATTTCTGATTTTATTAATGTGGATACTGTCTCTCTGCATTTTCGTTAGTCTGGCTAAGGGTTTGTCTATCTTGTTGATTTTCTCAAAGAACCAGCTCTTGGTTCTGTTAACTTTTTGTTTCTAATTGATTGAGTTCAGCCCAGAGTTTGATTATTTCCTGCACTCTACTCCTCTTGGGTGTGTTTGCTTCTTTTATTTTCCTAGAGCTTTCAAATGTACTTTTAAATTCCTAGTATGAGAACTCTACAATCTCTTTATGAAGGCATATAGTCCCGTGGACTTTCCTCTTAGCATTGCTTTCACTGTGCCACATAAGGTTGGGTATGGTGTGCCTTCATTTTCATTTAATTCTATTTTTTATTTATTCCCTGACCCAGTGATCATTGAGTAGAGAATTGTTCCATTTCCATGAGTTGGTAGGCTTTTTGATGTTCTTGTTGTTGTTAAATTCCAACTTTAATCCTTGGTGACCTGATTGAATACAAGGAGTTATTTCAATTTTCTTGTATCTGCTTAGGCTTGTTTTGTGACTAAGGTGCTGAAAAGAAAGTATATTCTTTTGTGTTTGAGTGAAATGTTGTGTAAATATCTGTTAGGTTCTTTGGATTCATAACTTCTGTTAGTTTCATTATTTCTCTGTTTAGTTTCTGTCTTCCTGACCTGTCAATTGGTAAGAGTGAGATGTTGAAGTCTCCTACTATTAATGCGTGGGGTTAGGTGTGTTATTTAAGCTTCTGTAATGTTTCTTTCATGAATGTTGGTGCCTTGCATTTGAGGAAGAGATGTGTGTGTGTGTGTGTGTGTGTGTGTGTGTGTGTGTGTGTGTGTGTGTGTGTAGGTGTGTCTGTATGTGTGTAGGTGTGCTTCCCTTCTTTTGGTTTTGCTGGTGTGAGATTATTTACTTCCTGTGTTTTTATGGGTTAAGCTAACCTCCTTGAATCGGAGTTTTCCTTCTAGTGCCTTCGGTAGAGCTGGATTGTGGATAGATACTGCTGTAATTTGACTTTGCCATGAAATATCTTGTTTTCTACAACTATATGATTGAAAGTTAGGTGTAATTCTGATAAGTTTGCTATTATGTGTTACTTGACCTTTTCCCTTGCAGTTTTAGTATTCTTCCTTTGTTCTGTAGGTTTAATATTTTAGATTTAATATTTTCATTGACCAATGTATTATTTCTTCTATCATATTTTCTATTCTTGAAATTATCTCTTCTATATCTTATATTCCATTGGTGATGCTTGCATCTGTTCACTTCCTGAGATTTTCCATTTCCAGGATTCCCTCAGTTTGTGTTTTCTTTGTTGCTTCTATTTCCATTTTCAGGTCTTGAACAGTATTATTCATTTCCTTCACTTGTCACTTGTATTTTTATATTTTCCTTAAGGGATTTTGCTCATTTCTTCTTTAAGGATCTCTACCATCTTCATAAAGTTAGAGTCAAGGTTGTTTCTTGTGTGGTGGCTATGTTGGAATATTCCAAGGTTGCTGTAGTAGGATAGCTGGTGACACCATATTGCCCTGGCTGTTGTTGATTATGTTCTTACACTGGTGTGAGTTTGCTTTTATTAGAAGGTTGGTTCCCCCCAGCCCCCTCAGTTTCGGCTTCCTCTCTGCTCTTTTGATCTTTGTGGTTAGTATTTCTGACAGCCTGTGTGACTTCTTATCTAACCGGAAGTCAGAGCTGGGGGCTGGACTTCTGGTAGTGAGTGGAGCCTTTTAGTCTAGCAGAAAATCTCTGTTCTTCTGACTGGTATGGCCTCCACTTGAGCATCAGAATATCTGCCCAAATAGGGGTAGTGGTACAACATCAGAAATGGATGATAATGGTGGTGTCAGCACCTTGAATCTTTCTGTTATGAATCAAGTGGGAGGTGTTCAGATGGCCACTGGGTCTCTTACCTGTTTTGGCTTTTGTGGCCTGCTCCTGAGCAGCAGATATCAACCCAAGGTGTGCATGGAGGGTGCTAGTGGCAGGGTGGGCAATGAGACACTGAAAGGAGTGTCTGTACGGTTGGTCTTTCCAGTCACACAAAAGGAGGGCAGGTGGTAGGTGGGAATGGATAGAAGGGTGGGGTGCTGTTAGTTGCTTGAGTCGTTGTGCTCCAAACTGAGGGAATAGGAGGATTCTGAGTGTAGGTAGGGCTCTGACCCATTCTGCTTGGCATGGCCTGCACCTGTTCTTCCTGGTGTAGCCTCACAGGTATCTTCTTTATTTTAGTTTTATTTATGTCTGTGTGTCTATGAGTATGTGTGTGTACAGGCAGTTGCCTAAGAAGGCCAGAAGCAGTGCATCAGATCCCTAGACGTGAAGTTACAAGTGACTGTGAACTGACCAACATGGGTACTTAGAACCAAATTAGGGTCCTCTGCAAGAGCCTGGAGTTCTCTTAACTGATATGATCTGGATATCTCACTCCTAAGTATGTACCCTATGGAAATGAAACTTGTATGTATCCACAAACCTGATTGCAAAAGTAGCATTACCCATAATTGCCTCAAGCTAGAAACAACACAAATGGTTTCTTCAATGAGTAAATGTGTAAACATTGTGGCATCCATAAAATTGAATGCTTCTCAGCTATAAATTGTTGCTAACATGCATTACATCATGTATTAAAATCTCACATGCCTTTTGCTAAGTGAACCAAGCCCAACTTAAAATTCCATATTGTATTTCATCTGTGAAAGAACAAAATATCTAAGATGCCAGGACATAGATGGGGGGGGCACATGTGAATAAAAAAGTTCTGCATGAGAAGGTTTGTGCGGCCCAGTCCAGTTCTGTGTGTTGATTATGGCAGGAGTGACAACATTTGACATGGAAATTCATCAACCTGATCTGGCACTGTGGCTTCTACCTGTAGTCTTGATTGCACATGGGACTGAGACAGAATGATCACCTGAGCTCAGGGATTCAAGGCCCATGAAGGCAACAAGTGAGGATTTCTCTTTTAAAAAAGCCAAACAAACAAGCAAGCAAGCAAACAAACAAACAAACAAACAGAAAATGACCAGACATCAAAAGAAAAGTTAATTTACTGTATAATTCTTTATTGCAATGTATAGTTTAAATACTGTATGACTCATTTAAAGAATACAGTTTTGTCAGGTATGGCAATACATGCCTGTAATCTTAGCAACTAGCCAACTGAGACAAGAATACTATCCAAAGTTATAGGCCAACCTGGACTATATTAAGAAGTACTTAGTGCAACCAAGGCTACATGCCAAATCCTGCCTCAAAGAAAAAAAGTAGATAATCATAAAATAAAATATATACAGCTGGGCATGGTGGTACATGCCTTTAATCTCAGCACTAGGGAGACAGAAGATGGCAGCCTGCTACAAAAAAAGTTCCAGGACATCCAGGGATATATACAGTGTAACCTTGTACTACTAATAAATAAATGAAATGTACAGTGGCTTTTTTCTCTCTCTTTTTTTTTAATTTTTATTAATCATTCTATTAGCTTACATCTCAAATGATATCCCACTTCCTGGTTACTCCTCCACATGCCCCCCATCCCACATCTGTTTTCTCCCTCCCATTTGCCTCTATGAGGGTGCTCCCTCACCCACCCACCCTCTCCTGCACCTCCCCTTCAGCATCTCCCTACACTAGAGCACCAAACTTCCACAGAACCAAAGGCCTCCCCTCCCATTGAAGTCAGACAAGTCCATCTTCTGCTACATATGTATCTGGAACTATGGATCCCTCATTGTGCACTCCTTGGTTGATGGTCTGAGAGCACTTGGTTAATGTTATTCTTCCTATGGGTTTGCAATCCTCTTCAGCTCCTCCAGTTCTTCCTCCAGCTCCCACACAAGGCTCCAAGTATCCCTATCTGCATTGGTCTGTTGCTAGTTGAATCTCCCAAGGAGCAGCCACACCAGGTTCCTGTCAGCAAGTGCCTCTTGGCAAGAGTGACAATGTCAGGTTTGGTGTCTGCAGATAGAATGGATATCCAGGTGGTGCAGTCCTCGGATGTCCCATTCTTCAGTCTCTGCAACATTTTTTTTGTCCCTGTTCTTCCTTTGGACAGAAACATTTCTGGGTTAAAAACTTTGAGATGGGTAAGTACCCCCATCTCTGGACCAGGGACCATGCCTGTCTACTGGAGGTGGTCTTAACAGGTTCTATCTCCTCTTCTCTGCTAAAATCATCCCTGTTGGGTGCTGGGCGCCTCTCATTTCCCTGGCATCTGAGACCATTCAAAGGCTATCCCCATTTCCTCATCCCCACTGCTACATATTTTATTTATTATATTTATTTTTGGTTTATCGAGACGGGGTTTCTCTGTGTAGCTCTGGCTGTCCTGGAACTCACTCTGTAGACCAGGCTGGCCTTGAACTCAGAAATCTGCCTGCCTCTGCCTCCCAAGTGTTGGGATTAAAGGCATGCGCCACCACTGCCCAGCCCTGCTACATATTTTTATTCAATTTCCTGACCCCCTGTATCTGTCTTCTGTCCCCTCCAGTACCTGACACTGCCCCCTCTACTTCCTTTCCTCCTCTCTCCCTCCCAGCCCCACCTCCCTCCACCTGCTGCTATCAACCTGTTGCCCACTCAATGCAGGACTGAAGCATCCACACCTTGGTCTTCCTTCCTCCTAAGCTCCATTTGGTCTGTGAGTTGTATCGTGGGCATTGTGAGCTTCTGGGCTAATATCCACTTATCAGTGAGTACAAACCATGTGTGTTCTTTTGTGTCTGGGTTACCTCACTCATTATGATATTTTCTAGTTACATCCACTTGCCTGCGAAATCCATGAAGTCATTTTTTAATAGCTGAGTAGTACTTCATTGTGTAAATGTACCACACTTTCTGTACCCATTCTTCTGTTGAGGGACATCTGGGTTGTTTCCTGCTTCTGACTACTATAAATAAGGCTACTTATTTGAACTTACTTGAACATAGTGGAGCATGTGTCCTTGCTATATGTTGGAGCATCTTTTGGTTATATGCTCAGGAGTGGTATAGCCGGGTCTTCAGGTAGAACTATTTCCAATTTTCTGAGGAACCACCAGACTGATTTCCAAAGTGGTTGTACCAGCTTGCAATCCCAGCAACAATGGAGGAGTGTTCCTATTTCTCCATATCCTCGCCAGCATCTGCTGTCACCTGAGCTTTTGATTTTAGCCATTCTAATTGGTGTGAGGTGGAATCTCAGGGTTGTTTTGATTTACATTTCCCTAATGGCTAAAGATGTTGAACATTTCTCAAACAGTTCCACAAAATAGAAGCAGAAGGAACACTACCCAATTCTTTCTACAAAGCCACAGTTATACTGATACCTAAACCACAAAAAAACCTCAACAAAGAAAGAGAACTTCAGACTAATATCTCTTTTGAATATTGATGCAAAAATTCTCAATAAAATTCTTGCAAACCGAATCCAAGAACATATCAAAACAATCACTCACCATGATCAAGTAGGATTCATCCCAGGAATGCAGGGATGGTTCAATATATGGAAATCTATTAATATAATCCACTATGTAAACAAACTCAAAGAAAGAAAACCACATGAGCATCTCATTACATGCTGAAAAAGCCTTTGACAAAATATAACACCCCTTCATGTTAAAAGTATTGGAGAGATCAGAAATTCAAGGCCCATCCCTAAATAAAATAAAAGCAATATACAGCAAACTAATAGCCAATATCAAACTAAATGGAGAGAAACTCAAAGCAATCCCGTTAAAATCAGGGACAAGACAAGGCTGCCTACTTTCTCCCTACCTATTCAATATAGTACTCAAAGTCCTAGCCAGAGCAATTAGACAACAAAAAAGATAAAAGGGTACAAATTTCTCTTTTTAATTAACAAAATTATATATATAATATACATATATTACATATACATATATTATATATATTCATATTATACAACATGTTTTGGAAGCTGTATAAATAAAACTAAACAAATATAAATTACCTTACATCATTATTTGTGGTAATATCACTTAAAATCTACTCTCAATTTTTTTATTTATAATTTTTATCTATTATTTGTGAATTTCACATCATGTACCCCAATCCCACTCGTTTTCCTGTCCTTCCATATTCTCCCTCCACCCTTGTAACCTTTTCCCAAAAGAAAATTAAAATCTAGCAGTGGAAGCTGCAGTGTGTCACAACAGCATTACTTACAGATATTCATTGCAATGAGATTCATTATCAATACTGGATCCTCACTGAGACTCCTTTCAATTATCAGTTGCCTTGAGTTGTAGTGATCCTGAAGCATTGGTTGTGCATGACCACCCACTTCATGTACAACAACAGCTCATTGGGGGGGGGGGGGTAGATGTTAGTGTGGGCCAGATCAATGTCCTGATTCTGGGGCTGGGTGATAACTGAGTTGACCAGCCCACCAGCTCTCCTCCACTGACCAGGCAAGGGGCCAGGCCAACTCAGTGCAGCCATCAGACACGGCCTCAGATAGCAGTCCAGACTATAGATATTCACATGGCCTTAGATGGTAACCTTGGCCCATTTTACTATGGACACAAATCCACTGCTTCAGTAGGGCCACACAGATAGACATGGCCCTCAGTAGCAGGCTGTCTTCTACCCTGGCCTGTACCAAGCAATTTTTAAATATGTAAGACATTGCTATTAACTAAAGTGTCTTAGTTATGGTTTTGCTGCTGTGAAGAGACCATGATTGAGGCAACTCTTATAATGGAAAACATTTAATTGGGGCTGGCTTACAGGTTAAGAGATTCAGTCCATTATCACCAATGTGGAAGCATGACATTGTCCAGATAGACATGGGGTTAGAGGAGCTGAGAGTTCTACCTCTTTATCCAAAGACAGACAGTAGAATACTGGCTAACAGTCATCTAGGTTGAGGGTCTTAAGGCCCATACCCACAGTGACACACTTCCTCCAACAAGGCCA
Organism: Mus musculus; assembly: GCF_000001635.26. NCBI lineage: Eukaryota > Metazoa > Chordata > Mammalia > Rodentia > Muridae > Mus > Mus musculus. The sequence continues at coordinate 17,370,568 of NC_000086.7, forward strand.
CACCTACTCCAACAAGACCACACTTCCTAACAGTGCTACTCCCTGGGCCAAGCATATTCAAACCACCATATATGGTCACTATAATGGACAAGAGACCTGTCAAATTTCCTCTTCCCATCTAAATGAAAATTAGGATACTTTGGCAATATGGCATTTAAAAAATAATTTATAAAACAAGGAAACCTAAATAAGGCAATAACCTTTCAAGAAACATAAAAGGTAGCCCACAATCTACCACTAGAAAGCCACTGGGTTTGATGAGAGACATTGCCTACATAGCACTTTGAAGAACAGAAATTCTCTCATAATATTACTAAAGAAATCACATATGTACATTGTATATAAAAAATTGTATCTTTCCAACTATCTTTTCATGATGCTAGCCAGCATAATCCTAACTCTTATATGAAACAAAAGGTTTACAAAGAAAGAAAGAAGTGAACTGGGCAATGTAACACAGTAGAAGAGCACGTGCCTAATATGTATGAGGATCTGGGTTCAATATCCAGCCCCATAATAAAAGACAGGGAGAGCCTCCAGCCCCCCAGAGGAGGCTCTAGTCCCAGGTGCTCTAGCATGCCAAGGATCTTAGGACCAGGGGTGAGTAGAACATAATATCTGTCCCAACACCACCAGGAGTAACTGGGACCAGCAGGATCCAGGGATGCAGGAACACCACCGGACCAGTGGCTCGGGTTCCTTCCAGTTTGCCCTGGTTTACCTGTGGCCACTCCCACAGCCCCCAAAGGAGAATCCACTCCTAGGTGCTCTAGCACACCCAGGATCCCAGGATCCCAGGAGCTTTGTCACACCAGGATCTCAGGGTCTCGGGGGCAGCTTGACTCCAAGGAATTCTGACACACCCACAATCTCAGGATCACAGGATCCCAGAAGCACAGGATCACAGAGATAGATGGACTCTGAAGAGTTCTGACTCACCCAGGATTACAGGAAGGACAGGCTCCAGTCATATATAGCAAGAGCAGGGAGCACTAGAGATAATCAGATGGTGGGAGGCAAATGGAAGAACATAAGCAACAGAAACCAAGGTTACTTGGCAACATCAGAACCCAATTCTCACACCATAGCAAGTCCTGGATACACCATCAGACCTGAAAAGTAAGACTCAGATCTAAAGTCACTTCTCATGATGGTGATAGAGGACTATAAGAAGGACAGAAATAACTCCCTCAAAGAAATACAGGAGAACACAGGTAAACAGGTAGAAGCCCTTAAAGAGGAAACATAAAAATCCCTATATTCTTTAAAGAACTATAGGAAAATACAATCAAACAGGCAAAGGAAATGAACAAAACCATCCAAGATCTAAAAATAGAAATAGGAACAATAAAGAAATCACAAAGGGAAACAAACCTGGAGCTAGAAAATCTAGGAAAGAGATCAGGAGTCATAGATGCAAGCATCACCAACAAAATACAAGAGATAGAAAAGAGAATCCAGGGGCAGAATATACTATAGAAAACATTGACACACAGTCAAAGAAAATGCAAAAAGCTCCTAATCCAAAACATCCAAGAAATCCAGGACACAATGAGAAGACCAAACTTAAGGATAATAGGTATAGAAGAGAGCAAAGATTCCCAACTTAAAGGGCCAGTAAATATCATCAACAAAATTAGAAAGGAAAACTTCCTAACCTAAATAAAGAAAGAGATGCCCATGAACATACAAGAAGCCAAATAGACTGGACCAGAAAATAAATTCCTCCCATCACATAATAATCAAAACATCAAATGCATTAGATAAGGATTAAAAGCAGTATGGGAAAAAGGTCAAGTAACATATAAAGACAGACTTATCAGAATTATACCAGACTTTCCACCAGAGTCTGTGAAAGCTAGAAGATTTTGGGAAGATGTCATACAGACTCTTAAGAGAACATAAATGCCAGCCCAGACTACTGTACCCAGTGACACTATCAATTACCATAGACAGAGAAACCAAAGTATTCCATGACAAAACCAAATTCACACAATATCTTTCCACAAATCTAGCCCTACAGAGAATAACAGATGGAAAACACTAACACAAGGAGGGAAACTACACTGCAGAAAAAGCAAGAAAACATTCTTCCAACAAACCCAAAAGAAGATAGGCATACAAACATGATTCCACCTCTAACAACAAAAATAACAGGGAGTAACAATCACTTTTCCTTAATATCTCTTAACATCAATACTCCAATAAAAAGATATAGACTAACAGATGATACATAAACAGGACCCAGCATTTTGATATATACAGGAATCGCACCTTAGTGACAAACACTGTCACTACCTCAGAGTAAAAAGTTGGAAAACATTTTTTCTAAGCAAATGGTCCCAAGAAACAAGCTGGCGTGGCCATTCTAGTATCGAATAAAAGGGACTTTCAACCTAAAGTTATCAAAAAGTATAAGGAAGGACACTTTATATTGGTCAAAGGAAAAATCTACCAAGATGAACTCTCAATTCTGAACATCTATGCTCCAAATGCAAGGGCACCCACATTCAGTAAAGAAACTTTGCTAAAGCTCAAAGCAGACATCACACCCCACACAATAATATTGGGATTCTTTAACACCCCACTCTTAGCAATGAACATATCATGGAAACAGAAACTAAACAGGGGCACAGTGAAACTAATAGAAGTTATGTAACAAAAACAATGGAAAACACACACATGGAAACTGAACAATGCTCTTCTCAATGATAACTTAGTCAAGGAAGAAATAAAGAAGTAAAAGACTTTTTAGAATTTAATAAAAATGAAGACACGTCTTACTAAAAGTTATGGGACACAATGAAAGCAGTGGTGATAAGAGGGAAACTCATAGTTGTGAGTGCATTCAAAAAGAAACTGGAGAGAGCTTACACTAGCAGCTTAACAGCACACCTGAAAGCTCTAGAACAAAAAGAAGCAAACATACCCAAGAGGAGTAGATGGTAAGAAATAACCAAACTGAGGGCTGAAATCAACCAAATAGAAACAAAAAGAACTATACAAAGATCAACAAAACCAGGAGCTGGTTGAGAAAATCAACAAGATAGATAAACCCTTAGCAAGAATAACAAGAGGGCACAGAAACAGTACCCAAATTAATAAAATCAGAAATGCAAAGATAGACATAACAATGGAAACTGTGGAAATTCAAAATAAATCAGATCCTACTACAAAAGTATATACTCTACTAGATTGGAAAATCTGGATGAAATGGCCAATTTTCTAGACACATACAAGGTGCCAAAGTTAAAACAGGATCAGATAAACCATCTAAACAGTCCCACAAACCCTACAGAAATAGAAGCAGTCATTAATAGTCTCCCTACCAAAAAAAGCACAGGACCAGACGAGTTTAGTGGAGAATTCTCTAAGACCTTTAAAGAAGACCTAATACCAAACTCTTCAAACTATTCCACAAAATAGAAACAGAAGGTACACTACCCAATTCATTCTATGAAGACACAATTATGCTTGCTAAACCACACAAAGACCAAAGAAAGAAAGAAAACTTCAGACTAATCTCCCTTATGAACATTGATGCAAATATACTCAATAAAATTCTTACCAACCAATACCGAGAACACATCAAAATGACCATTCAACATGATCAAGTAGGCTTCATCCCAGGGATTCAGAGATGGTTCAATGTACAGAAATCCATTAATGTAATCCACTACATATACAAACTCATAGAAAAAAATACACAAGGTCATTTCATTAGATGCTGAAAAAGCATTTGACAAAATTCAGCATTCCTTCATATTAAAAGTCTTGGAAATATCAGGAACTCAAGGCCAATACCTAAGCATAGTAAAAGCAATATACAGCAAATCAGTAGCCAACATCAAACTGAATGGAGAGAAACTTGAAGCAATCCCACTAAAATCGAGGACTAGAAAAGGCTGCCCACTCTCTCCCTGTCTATTCAACACAGTACTTGAAGTTCTAACTAGAGGAATTGGACAACAAAAGGAGGTCAAAGGGATAAAAGTTGGAAAGGAAGAAGTCAAATATATCACTATTTGAAGATGATATGATAGTATGCTTAAGTGATCCCAAAAATTCAAGCAGAGAACTCCTAAAGCTGATAAACAACTTCAGCAAAGTGGCTGGATATAAAATTAACTAAAAAAAAAATCAGTATCCTTCCTCTACTCAAAGGATAAAGAGGCTGATAAAGAAATTAAGGAAAGTACATCCTTCACAATAGTCACAAATAATATTACATACCTTGGTATGAGTCTAACCAAGCATGTTAGAGATCTGTATGACAAGAACTTCAAGTCTCTGAAGAAAGAAATAGAAGATCTCAGAAGATGGAAAGAACTCCCATGCTCATTAACTGGCAGGATTAATATAGTAAAAATGGCTATCTTGCCAAAAGCAATCTACAGATTCTATGCAATCCCCATCAAAATTCCAACTCAATTCTTCATCGAGTTAGAAAGGGCAATTTACAAATTCATCTGGAATAACAAAAACCTAGAATAGCAAAAACTATTCTCAACAATAAAAGAACCTCTGGTGGAATCACCATGCCTGACCTCAAGCTGTACTACAGAGTAATTGTGATAAAAACTGCATGGTACTGGTACATCCACAGACAAGTAGATCAATGGAATAGAATTAAAGACCCAGAAATGAACCCACACACCTATGGTCACTTGATCTTTGACAAGGGAGCTAAAACCATCCAGTGGAAAAAAGACAGCATTTTGAACAAATGGTGCTGGCACAACTGGAGGTTATCATGTAGAAACTAGAGTTTTGACCATAAGAGAGGAACAAAAATGTTGAGACTGGGATGGTAGGAGAAGAATAAAAGTGAAAAGAAGGCCACTTGGAGTATGAGGGCAAAAGGAAAATTGAAAATAGCATGGAGAGGGAAAGAAAACAAGAAAAAAATGGTTTATTTAAATTTTGTTTATTAAATTTAAAATGCCACAGTTAGTAACCATGCTACAATCCGCAGACCTAAAGAAAGTAAGCAATAAGGAGAGCCTAAGGGAGAAAATAAAATAGAGGGGGTTAATGATTTTGGAAAGAAAAAGCAGCAACAGCAGCAGCAGCAGCAACAGCAGTAAGACAATTCCTAGATCCTAAAACTGTAGGACAATGTCATGAAATGGAGTTTTGAGCAGGCAGCTACTAGGATGGGATGTTGTGCCCATTAGATTATTTCTCTTATTTACTAACTAGGTTACTACTGAATTCTACAGGCTTTGAGACAGAACAGAGACCTCAAACTCCGGGACTCCTATCTCAGACTCCAGAATGCTGAGATTGCCAATTATATGTCACCACATGGGGGCAAGAAATAAAAAAATAAATAAATAAATAAATAAATAACCGTATTCAAGCTTCTCTCCCCATTGTTTGCAGAAGGTTGCTTTCTAGTCTGCCATTTTACTTTGTTTAGTGTGTGTGAACACGCATGTGTAACTTGGGAGATCAGGAAGGAGGATTGACATTATTCAGAGGGCAGCCTGGGCTTTGTACTGAATTCCAATCCAGTTTAATCTATAGTCTGAGACTTTGTCTCAATAAAAGAAGAAAATAAAAAAGAAGAGTAAAGACCAACAAGAAGGAAAGAAAGAAGGGAGGGAGGGAGGGAGGGAGGGAGGGAGTAACGTAAAGAAGAGGAGAGGAGAGGAGAGGAGAGGAGAGGAGAGGAGAGGAGAGGAGAGGAGAGGAGAGGAGAGGAGAGGAGAGGAGAGGAGAAGAGAGGAGAGGTGTGAGACATAAAACTATACTCCTTTCTCAGAATGGGTCTGCCACTGGGCAGGGCCAGCCGCTTTGGGAAGCAGAATACAGGGAGTTTGACTACACTTATCACAGGTGCCAAAGTGTGTGTTAGGCTGTAGGGAAGCGTGAAGGTACCACTCTGAGGGTGGGAAAGCATAGTATGAAATTTAGGAAAGCCAGATCTGGTTTGGAGATCCCCAGGTCTGCAAAGAGGCCAGGATCATGGTGTTCTCAGACTCTTGAACACCAAGGCGCCGCTGGGAGTCGCAGAGAATGGAGAGGGCAAGCTTCAGATGGTGTCTAAGCTGGGGCGGAGAGGGGGGCGTGGTGTGTGTGGGGGTGGGGAACAGGAGCTCCAGCTTGTCCCAGCAGGGATTTTTATCTTGGCTGAGGCAGTGGCAGTTGTGGCTGGGAGCACAGAAAGGCCTTTTACAGTAGATTAGGCTGGGGCATTGTAGGCGCATTCCTTCTTCATGGTTCCCCATGGCAGATCTTGACAAAAAGAGGCAGGCCATGGTTCTAAACAGTTTATTTTCACGGAAAGTCGATGAGTAAAACCATAACCCCCTTCTCAGGATGAGCCTGAAATGAAATATCTTTTGCAGGATGAAATGTCTGGGAAGGGAAGTATTGGTTAAGCCCTCTGGGTCTCTAGTACCTCATTAGTATGGAAAACTCTGGTTTGAGCCTACATGGCCATAGGACACGTTTTTTTATATGAGCAACAAGGTGTGTTTTCTAAGTCAAGAGTCTAGAAGGAGAGAGGAGAAGAGGGGAGGGGAGGGGAGAGGAGAGGGTACCGGGGAGGAGAGGGGAGGGGAAGAGGAGAGGGGAGGGGGAGGGGAGGGGGAGAGGGGAGGCTAGGTGAGGCGAAACGAAGCAAAGAGAGGAAGAGAAAAGAGAAGAAACACAGTTGATTTTTTTTTTTTCGAGACAGGGTTTCTCTGTATAGCCCTGGCTGTCTTGGAACTCACTTTGAAGATCAGGCTGGCCTCGAACTCAGAAATCCGCCTGCCTCTGCCTCCCGAGTGCTGGGATTAAAACACACACACACACACACACACAGTTGAAGGCAAAGAATACAAGCCAGTGGTCTGACACTCCCTACATAACCCAAGCAAACCTTGAACTCATAGCAGCAATCTGTCTGAGCCTCCTGAGTACTAAAAGTACAGATGTGAATCACCACTCCTGTCTAAAACATGGATGTTAATACTGTTGTAGCATGAGAATAAAAGTGTGGCAAATCTGGAGGAATTCTCTGAACCATTCATGAATGTCTTCCCCTCAAGCAATATTGCTGTGCATTTAGAGGTGATTTAAACTCTCAGGGAAATGATTTTTACTTGGCAGAGTATTTAGCAACTTCAATTACTGTGTAAATTTAGGATTGGTAAGGGAGCTCCCAAGAGGCCAGAAAAGTTTTCACTCAGAAACAAAATATATTGAGTTAAGCAATAGGGAGTTCAAAAACAATTATTATTAAGAGGTGCACTGTTTCTTTAACTTTGCAAAATTGGTTTTCATTACTTTCCCTCTTGGTTCAATAAAAAGGCATTTAAATGGAATCTTTTTAGAATTTAATAAGCTCCTTAAAATTGATGCAAAAATAATGTCACAAATCCTCAAGTAAGCCTTCCACTACATTCAGATATGCCTGTCCAAAAATACTAATTCCAATCACTGAAATTAAAGAAATGTACCTAATTGAAGGATTACAGAGTGGGGCACCTTACAAAACTGGCTGTCAGAAAGCCACTGCCCATATTTTTCGGGGTCTTAAAATTTGAAACATTCATTCCTAAGACAGTTTTCAAAAGAGAAGAGAATGCTACCTATTACTATTAAATGTGTAATAGTTATGTGGATGTCACACCAAGGATAAATAGAGTGTTATAAGGCCACTTGGAACTTATATAGTTCTGAAGCTCTCATTCATTATTTTTTCTCACTCTAGTACTTCCAGAAAAAGGAAATAGCCTCTCTTCCATTAGTACCATATTCATGTGTGGATTGTGTATTACCCATGTCTCCTCACTATGGACCTAGAGATATCTGGAAAGCAAGGCCAAACTTTGAACTTCTCTGCATTGACAACCTAGAATACTTTGTGATGTTAAATATTTGATCTGTTTTATTTGTTAAGACATGGCCTTCCATAGCCAAAATGCTCTTGATCATCCTGCCTTCACCTCCCAAATACTAGTAGTTTATGTTTGGAGAAAAAAACAAAGTGGATAGTAGATGGATTTGGCAATAGAGAATGGCTTTAGGGGATAAGCAGATTTCCAATATGTATAGCAGAAAGATTTCCCACAAAACGAAGACCACAAAGAAAGTCAAGATTCATTCAGAGATTTACAGAGGAGTTGGGCTGGTTTGGGAGATTGGTATGGAGGAATGCTAAGAATGTGAGTTGACACCAGATTGAAAAGAGGCCTATAAGTAAAGACAGGGAGAGTTTTGTTTATAAGCCAGGACAGATCTGATCTGTAGAATTAGACGGTGAATAACCCAAAGACCTCTGATTTAGTTTCTGATGACAATAGCAATGGTAGGAACAATAGCAGGGATGAGAAAGTCATAAATGGAAGTCATCTGGTATCAGAGTCACCAATACTGCTTCCACTGCATAATGTCACAGCTTCAGAATAAACTGATTTCAAGGTCCCTTTGGGGAATTCAGGAGGAACTGACTATTCCCTAACTCTTTCAAACTCAGTATTTTACAGCAACCATTTTTCTGGCCCCTAAAACAAAGGTTCCTGTGGAACACGTAAAACATGCCATGAGACAATATTGTACCAGGAAGTGTTCATGAACCCCAAAAGACCAAATTGCAATGCAATCACACTAAGGTCTTTATTTACAAGCTCGATCTTGGGCTTACTCACTGTCAACCCATGGGGAGGTTTGGTGAAGCAGCCCAGAACTTTCATAGGGACAAGGTTTTATAGGAAATGGCAAGCAAGTGGTGAGTGTTTCTAACCTGGCAAGCATCTAATTGGGGCGGGGATGCTATTGTGGCCTTGAACAGAATTGGCTGGTCCTGGGAGCCAAACCATAAACTTAACTTCTGTTTTCTTCCTGATTGGTGATTGTTAGGAAGTGAAGTGTCAAGGGCAGGCTTGTAACCTAGAGGTGCAGATGTGTTGGGGGGGGGGAGATCCTGGAAACTGGTGCTAGACTCAGGTTTTGTTGGAGAGTAACCTTGAAGCTGGTGCTAGGTACCCACTTATTAGTTAACTTGAGTTCAAACTTAGGTCAGATTCTCTAAGATGGAGTCTAAACCCAAAAGATCTTGTCTCTCAACAGAAGAACTGGTAAGGTTGAAGCAGGTTCAAAACCCTGGAGAATCTCAAAATTGAGAATGGTAGGTGTGGAACCAGCTCCTTGACAAGCTCTTCATCTCCTGGAACATGCTACCATGACACCCTACTGGGAGAACTATGACAACTGATCATATAGCATAAAAACCTGGAGTTTTCCATGCTAATGAGATATCTAGATAAGCCCCAAGAGTTTAGTCAATGAGCTTTCCTTCCTGTGCAATCTTTCCTGAAAAAGATATTTAATCCCTGGTTCACCCTGAGTAAGATGTATGCATTCACATCCACCATAAAATAAAATAGTATGGACAAGCAGGACCATCTTCTTCACCAAGGATTGCAGCAGGGGAGGCCTTTCAAAATCTCCTGGACAAGGCTGTCTCTCTTTCAACCCCTCTGTACTCTTGGTACTCACTCAAAACCAAAGTGGATTATGTCCCATCCCAGGCTCAGCCATCCCCTTCCTCCCTGGCATTGTAGGGAAGCTCTGACTCTCGGACCTGTTTCTCAACTCCCCATAGTACTCCAGTGGATCTGGTTACGTGGAAGACAGAACCACAGCATCCATCCCAGACCTTGCTGTTTCTCATCAGAGGAAACATGGGCTGGGACTTCTACATGGACTGTGTTCTGTCTCCTATGAGTGGCTTGCTGGCAGTGCTCAGGCACCCCAGTGGCAAGACAGACATGTATCCCATCAGGTTCCTACTTTATATGTGTTTTTTAAAGGTTATGAAGCAGTTAAGTGACAGAACTCCAACCAAGCTGTCTGACTTTGGGCTCCAGCTTCTCCACTAGAAGCTATGTGACTAGAGTGATTACTTAACCTCTTTGAGTCATATATAGCAAAATTTGTATAATAGTGTACTGGCCTGATATTGCTGTGACCCAATACCTGAGTGATAAATGAACAGAATGCCACACCCACTCCAGTGAAGTCTGTGTGGCAGGCCCAAAATCTTGGATGTAGTTCTGAGGCAAAAAGTTTCATGGAAACTTAGTCTCCTGGAGTTTTGGCATTGCGTAGCACGAATGCTCCAAACTTGTCCCTACATCAGTGGGTGAACGGATCTTTTTGCTTTCCTTCAGTATTGTTTTATTATAAATGCCTCTAAGGAATGATTTGACATATAGCTAAGTTAGATTATCCTCTACCAGTGTTCCAATATCCTAGGAAATCGTTGAGCCAACCTTGGGTTTTAAGTTTAGTAAGAATGCTACTCATTCAGACGAAATGCCTCCGGTATAGATAGTGAAAGAAATAGAGCATTACAATTTACTGGAAAAGAGCTAGAAATCTCAGGGCTAGTTCTACAAAGTAAACTTAGTATAACATCCAAGTCTCTTCCATATACAGGAATTTACAATGGCCTAGGAAGAAGGAAGGTTGTGGTCTAAGAAGGAACTTAGAGTAAAAGCTGAGTCACTCCCATATACAGGAATTTCCAATGGCCTAGGGATAAAGTGGATTAATTATGTCAAGGGCATGAAGCCCTTGCCCCTGGCTTCTAAGAATAAGCTGACCTTAGGTAAACACTGATTTTTTATCCCAGTTGTAAACACTGACTGGTTCCTGTTAGCTATTATGTATGCATTTATGTTTTGTGTAAAGAGTCATTTTGCATCAGGTAATCTCAATGTACTTTGGATGACCTTAATATATCAATTAACTTACTTGTTTTCTTCTGTAATATAAGTCTGATGCTCGCTTTGAGAAATTACACTCAGATTCAACACTCTCTCTGGTGTTCATGTCTGTTTGTCACCCCGCTGACTCCTTGCCAACCAGAGTACGGGAACCCTGATTCTCCCATGGGTTGAGGGACTGACTGAGTGCAGTCCACGGCAACAGAAGAAAGATTTATTTTAGCTCATGGTTAGAGTTATTTCAGTCCATAATTCTTTGGCCCATGCAATCGGATAAAATGTCATGGTGACTGAAACATGTGACAGAGTAAGGTCTTCACCTCATGGTGGCCATAAAGCAGAGTGGAGTAGTAATAGGTTTTGGCCAGAGCAAAATATAACTTCCAATGAGGAATCCCCAGTGGCCCATTTTCCCACCTTCTGAACTTCAACCACCTCCCTATCTCAAAATTTGATTCCACCAATAGATTAAACTTTTCATTGGAGCAGAATCTATATTATCTAATCATCGAGGCGGAGGCAGGACTCTTACAGACATGCCTAGAGGTGCTTTTTCAAGCCAGTGAAGTCAACAATCAAGATTAGCCACCACTGATCGCTAGAGGATTGAAATGAATAGTAAGCAGTTAGTGGTTGGTGGTTAGCTATCAAGGAGAAGGCTGTGAGCAGCACAACATTGAACATCTGAGGGGTCGGAAGTAGAAGGAAAGAAAGAGGGTGGGGAAGGAGCAGGAGAACTGGAAGGTGGCTTGCAGAGTGCAGTCCTAAAATGAAAGGGAAGACTCTCAAAAAACAGGCTTTAGGTATAGCTGAGTGACGCAGGAATTTTTAGTTTCTTCGGAGACTCAGTTGTTTCATGTGATGTTTTTCTGGAAACTGTCTTATGAGAGGATGTTTTCTGAAGCAGAAACATGTGGAGATGTTTTGTTGAGAACAGACATGTGGTGTTTCTCTGGAAGCTGCCTGATGAAAGAGCATGCAGTGTTTTGCTGGAGTGGACACTTGAGAGGACATATGATGCTTGAAAAGAATATAAATATAACCCAATGTACAGTGGACAATACTCTGGCATTGGTTTACCTTGCTGCATTTATTGGGCTTCACTGATACTGGGCCTCACTGATGATACTCTAGCATTGGCTCACTTTACTTTCGTTTCTGATCTTCACTTGTCATAACTTCTTACAGAGAAATGCTCCAAAGAACTTCTGGTGGTGCTCCAGATGCTTCTTGCCAATGGGTGGAACCCCATGGTTTCTTCTGGATCAACTCAGTCCTGCTGATTTGTATTTGGGGTTTTGCAGACAATGACAATTGAAATCACCCCAAGAAACTACTTCTAAACAGGTCCAGGTGCTCCTTGTCCTATTAGCCATCTTCTTCCCCTACCTTTGGTTCATGAGCAACAAGGGAGGTTGAAGTATTTAAGAACCATATTAAAGAAGGTTTTGAAAAATATAAGCCTAAAGCTGAGCAGAAATTCATGCTTACTACCAAACACCATGATGATTCCTACTAAACACCACTAAAAAAAGATAAAGCAATAGCTACAGATCTCACAGAAGATTAAGGAAGGAAGGGAGACCTTATTCGATAAGCAGACCTCTTTCACAGCTTAGCAACACCATCTGATAGTACTTTCTTGTTATCTGGTTTGTTTTTATAAGTGGTAGTACTGTTAGATCTTTGTCACTTATCTCTGATCACATGTGATAAATATACAAAGAAATATTATGTCATGAGATGTTTTCTGGCTCTATGGTGAGAGCAAAACAGCGATTCTCACCTTGTGGTTTTTCCAAAGACCAGAACTTATATTTTTACATACTAATAAAATTTCCAACTTTCAATCATGATAATGATTAGTGAGAGTAATGTATAATGCTTTACAATTTTAAAACCACCCAATTATGTCTCATAATAGTATAACTAATGAAAGGTCCTTCAAACAAATTTTTAATCATTCCCCAAGATTTCAATGAGATTAAAAAGGTAAACAATTCTTTTCCCCACTTTCTCCTCTATAAGTTTCAGTGTCTCTGGTTTTATGTGAAGTTCCTTGATCCACTTAGATTTGACCTTAGTACAAGGAGATAAGTATGGATCGATTCGCATTCTTCTACATGATAACAACCAGTTGTGCCAGCACCAATTGTTGAAAATGCTGTCTTTCTTCCACTGGATGGTTTTGGCTCCCTTGTCGAAGATCAAGTGACCATAGGTGTGTGGGTTCATTTCTGGGTCTTCAATTCTATTCCATTGGTCCACTTGTCTGTCTCTATACCAGTACCATGCAGTTTTTATCACAATTGCTTTGTAGTAAAGTTTTAGGTCAGGCATGGTGATTCCACCAGAGGTTCTTTTATCCTTGAGAAGAGTTTTTGCTATCCTCGGTTTTTTGTTATTCCAGATGAATTTGCAAATTGCTCCTTCTAATTCATTGAAGAATTGAGTTGGAATTTTAATGGGGATTGCATTGAATCTGTAGATTGCTTTTGGCAAGATAGCCATTTTTACAATGTTGGTCCTGCCAATCCATGAGCATGGGAGATCTTTCCATCTTCTGAGATCTTCTTTAATTTCTTTCTTCAGGGACTTGAAGTTTTTATCATACAGATCTTTCACTTCCTTCGTTAGAGTCACGCCGAGATATTTTATATTATTTGTGGCTATTGAGAAGGGTGTTGTTTCCCTAATTTCTTTCTCAGCCTGTTTATTCTTTGTGTAGAGAAAGGCCATTGACTTGTTTGAGTTAATTTTATATCCAGCTACTTCACCGAAGCTGTTTATCAGGTTTAGGAGTTCTCTGTTGGAATTTTTAGGGTCACTTATATATACTATCATATCATCTGCAAAAAGTGATATTTTGACTTCCTCTTTTCCAATTTGTATCCCCTTGATCTCCTTTTGTTGTCGAATTGCTCTGGCTAATACTTCAAGTACTATGTTGAAAAGGTAGGGAGAAAGTGGGCAGCCTTGTCTAGTCCCTGATTTTAGTGGGATTGCTTCCAGCTTCTCTCCATTTACTTTGATGTTGGCTACTGGTTTGCTGTAGATTGCTTTTATCATGTTTAGGTATTGGCCTTGAATTCCTGATCTTTCCAGAACTTTTATCATGAATGGGTGTTGGATCTTGTCAAATGCTTTTTCTGCATCTAACGAGATGATCATGTGGTTTTTGTCTTTGAGTTTGTTTATATAATGGATTACATTGATGGATTTTCGTATATTAAACCATCCCTGCATCCCTGGAATAAAACCTACTTGGTCAGGATGGATGATTGCTTTAATGTGTTCTTGGATTCGGTTAGCGAGAATTTTATTAAGGATTTTTGCATCGATGTTCATAAGAGAAATTGGTCTGAAGTTCTCTATCTTTGTTGGATCTTTCTGTGGTTTAGGTATCAGAGTAATAGTGGCTTCATAAAATGAGTTGGGTAGAATACCTTCTACTTCTATCTTGTGAAAAAGTTTGTGCAGAACTGGAGTTAGATCTTCTTTGAAGGTCTGATAGAACTCTGCACTAAACCCGTCTGGTCCTGGGCTTTTTTTGGCTTGGAGACTATTAATAACTGATTCTATTTCTTTAGGGGATATGGGACTGTTTAGAAGGTCAACTTGATCCTGATTCAACTTTGGTACCTGGTATCTGTCCAGAAATTTGTCCATTTCGTCCAGGTTTTCCAGTTTTGTTGAGTATAGCCTTTTGTAGAAGGATCTGATGGTGTTTTGGATTTCTTCAGGATCTGTTGTTATGTCTCCCTTTTCATTTCTGATTTTGTTAATTAGGATTTTGTCCCTGTGCCCTTTAGTGAGTCTAGCTAAGGGTTTATCTATCTTGTTGATTTTCTCAAAGAACCAACTCCTCGTTTGGTTAATTCTTTGAATAGTTCTTCTTGTTTCCACTTGGTTGATTTCACCCCTGAGTTTGATTATTTCCTGCCGTCTACTCCTCTTGGGTGAATTTGCTTCCTTTTTTTCTAGAGCTTTTAGATGTGTTGTCAAGCTGCTAGTATGTGCTCTCTCCCGTTTTTTCTTGAAGGCACTCATAGCTATGAGTTTCCCTCTTAGAAATGCTTTCATTGTGTCCCAAAGGTTTGGGTACGTTGTGGCTTCATTTTCATTAAACTCTAAAAAGTCTTTAATTTCTTTCTTTATTCCTTCCTTGACCAAGGTATCATTGAGAAGAGTGTTGTTCAGTTTCCATGTGAATGTTGGCTTTCTGTTATTTATTTTGTTATTGAAGATCAGCCTTAGTGCATGGTGATCTGATAGGATACATGGGACAATTTCAATATTTTTGAATCTGTTGAGGCCTGATTTGTGACCTATTATGTGGTCAATTTTGGAGAAGGTACCATGAGGTGCTGAGAAGAAGGTATATCCTTTTGTTTTAGGGAAAAATGTTCTGTAGATATCTGTCAGATCCATTTGTTTCATCACTTCTGTTAGTTTCAGTGTGTCCCTGTTTAGTTTCTGTTTCCATGATCTGTCCATTGGTGAAAGTGGTGTGTTGAAGTCTCCCACTATTATTGTGTGAGGCGCAATGTGTGCTTTGAGCTTTACTAAAGTTTCTTTAGTGAATGTGGCTGCTCTTGTATTTGGAGCATAGATATTCAGAATTGAGAGTTCCTCTTGGAGGATTTTACCTTTGATGAGAATGAAGTGTCCCTCCTTGTCTTTTTTGATGACTTTGGGTTGGAAGTCAATCTTATCAGATATTAGGATGGCTACTCCTGCTTGTTTCTTCATACCATTTGCTTGGAAAATTGTTTTCCAGCCTTTCATTCTGAGGTAGTGTCTATCTTTTTCTCTGAGATGAGTTTCCTGTAAGCAGCAAAATGTTGGGTCTTGTTTGTGTAGCCAGTTTGTTAGTCTATGTCTTTTTATTGGCGAGTTGAGACCATTGATGTTAAGAGATATTAAGGAAAAGTAATTGTTGCTTCCTGTTATTTTAGTTGTTAAAGGTGGCATTCTGTTCTTGTGGCTGTCTTCTTTTAGGTTTGTTGAGGGATTACCTTCTTGTTTTTTCTAGGGCGTTGTTCCCGTTCTTGTATTGGTTTTTTTCTGTTATTATCCTTTGAAGGGCTGGATTCGTGGAGAGATAATGCGTGAATTTGGTTTTGTCGTGGAATACTTTGGTTTCTCCCTCTATGATAATTGAGAGTTTGGCTGGGTATAGTAGCCTGGGCTGCAGTTTGTGTTCTCTTAGTGTCTGTATAACATCTGTCCAGGCTCTTCTGGCTTTCATAGTCTCTGGTGAAAAATCTGGTGTAATTCTGATAGGCTTGCCTTTATATGTTACTTGACCTTTTTCCCTTACTGCTTTTAGTATTTTATCTTTATTTAGTGCATTTGATGTTCTGATTATTATGTGTCGGGAGGAATTTCTTTTCTGGTCCAGTCTATTTGGAGTTCTGTAGGCTTCTTGTATGTTCATATGCATCTCATTCTTTAGATTTGGGAAGTTTTCTTCAATAATTTTGTTGAAGATGTTTGCTGGACCTTTGAGTTGAAAATCTTCATTCTCATCCACTCCTATTATCCGTACGTTTGGTCTTCTTATTGTGTCCTGGATTTCCTGGATATTTTGAGTTAGGATCTTTTTGCATTTTCCATTTTCTTTGATTGTTGTGCCGATGTTCTCTATGGAATCTTCTGCACCTGAGATTCTCTCTTCCATCTCTTGTATTCTGTTGCTGATGCTCAAATCTATGGTTCCAGATTTCTTTCCTAGGGTTTCTATCTCTAGTGTTGCCTCGCTTTGAGTTTTCTTTATTGTGTCTACTTCCCTTTTTAGGTCTAGTATGGTTTTGTTCATTTCCATCACCTGTTTGTATGTTTTTTCCTCTTTTTCTGTAAGGACTTCTACCTGTTTGATTGTGTTTTCCTGTTTTTCTTTAAGGACTTGTAACTCTTTAGCAGTGTTCTCCTGTATTTCTTTAAGTGATTTATTAAAGTCCTTCTTGATGTCCTCTACCATCATCATGAGATATGCTTTTAAATCTAGGTCTAGGTTCTCAGGTGTGTTGGGGTTCCCTGGACTGGGCGAAGTGGGTGTGCTGGGTTCTGGTGATGGTGAGTGGTCTTGGTTCCTGTTAGTAAGATTCCTCCGTTTACCTTTCGCCATCTGGTAATCTCTGGAGTTAGTAGTTATAGTTGACTCTGTTTAGAGATTGTTCTTCTGGTGATTCTGTTACCGTCTATCAGCAGACCTGGGAGACAGATTCTCTCCTCTGAGTTTCAGTGCTCAGAGCACTCTCTGCTGGCAAGCTCTCTTACAGGGAAGGTGCGCAGATATCTTGTATTTGGACCTCCTCCTGGCCGAAGAAGAAGGCCCAAAACAGGACCTTTCTCAGACACTGTGTTGCTTTGGCAGTTCCCAGGTGGTACAGACTCTCACCTAAGCAGACTAAATTACTAAGTTTCTTGGAGTCCCGGGACCAAGATGGCGACCGCTGCTGCTGTGGCTTAGGCCACCTCCCCAGCCCACTTTTCTGAATTCCTTAGAAAAGCATACTTTCCTTTTCTATTTTTCTATCTCTTTTCAAAGATGCTTTCCCCAACACTTGGGCTTTTTCCTTCCTTCCTTCCTTCCTTCCTTCCTTCCTTCCTTCCTCCCTCCCTCCCTCCCTTCCTTCCTCTCTCTCTCTCTCTCTCTCTCTCTCTCTCTCTCTCTCTCTCTTTCTTTCTTTCTTTCTTTCTTTCTTTCAAGCACTCGCTATCACGTAGATGTTTGCCTGCCATGTTTTGACCTCACATTGGCCCAATTCAAAAGTCATGGCTTGCTTTCTTCCTTTTCCAATTACAGGAAGCTGTCTGCAACTTGATTTGCTGTTTGCCTGACCTGGGATTTTTTTCTTTTAAACTTCAATAGAATTATTCTCAGGCTTCTTGTACTGGATAGCTCTGTGTCAACTTGACACGAGCTAGAGTCATCAGTTGAGGAAATGCTGCCATGAGATCCAGCTGAAAAACATTTTCTTAATTGGTGATTGATATGGGAAGGCCTATGGTGGGTGGTGCCATTCCCTGGGCTGGTGGTCCTGGGTTCTATAACAAAGCAGGCTGAACAAACCATGGGAAGCAAACCAATAAGTAGCACCCTTCCATTCCCTCTGCATCAGCTCCTACCTCCAAGTTCCAGCCCTGCCTGAGTTCCTGTCCTGATTTCCACGAAGGATAGACTAAGAACTGGAAGTATAAGCCAAAGAAACACTTTCCTCCCCAGCTTGCTTTTAAAAAAATTATTAGATATTTTCTTTATTTACATTTCAAATGTTATCCCCTTTCCTTGTTTTACCTCTGAAAATCCCCCATCCCCTCCCTCTGCTCACTAGCCCACCCACTCCCACTTCACTTTCCTGGTATTCCCCTACACTGGGGTGTGAAGGCTCAATGCCCGAAGTTGCTTTTTTTTCTTTTTTTTTTAAAGATTTATTTATTATTATATCTAAGTACACTGTAGCTGTCTTCAGACACATCAGAAGAGGGTTTCAGATCTCATTGCAGATGGTTGTGAACCACCACGTGGTTGCTGAGATTTGAACTCAGGACCTTCAGAGTCAGTGCTCTTAACCTCTGAGCCATCTCTCCAGCCCCCAGCTTGCTTTTTAATCATGGTGTGTTGTCATGGTAACAGAAACCCTAAGAAACTTCTTTTTGAACCCATTTTTAAATTGCTCTATTATTGAGACTATGAAGCCCTGTGAAGAACTCCAATTTCCTTGGTAACATGTGGTGACTCTGGCAAGATTCCCCCAAATTTTCTAGCAACAGTTTTAGAGTATGACCAAATAAACAGGTGGTTTTAATGTTTTTGCTCTGTGATAAGTTTGCTTTAGACTAAATTTTACCATAAAGGGTACCTTGATCTATCTGTACATATGTCTTTGTGTGCTACTTTAGATATATATTATGTGATATGTTTACATGACAAAGTCCTCCCCAATGGGGGATTCAAAGTGGCTTTCATGTAAATACACATGTAAATTTAATCCAATAATCCACATTTCTTTTAGTTCATAATGCAACAAGAATTTATATCAAAACCCCAACTCTTGCAGCCTCAACAAACTAAACTTAACTGCTTGACCCAATATGCCCATCTGAGAGATAGAGGAGTGATCATTAGCAAAGAAGGAAAGTTTGATGAATGTGCCTGTATTGGGAAGGACAAATGAAGGTGCCCAGTAACTTCAAATCCCTCTTCAGGGTAGTAATATTATCTTTGAATTTGAAAGAAAATTAGAAAAACCAAGAAATACACACAATTAAACAGTACTGGTCAAGGTGTGATCATTTTCTGAGCTCTGGTCCGGCAAAATGTGATGACTAAGAAGTCTTTATTGCTTGAAAAAAAACAGACTGATTCACAAGAGACAAATGCAGATGCTCCAGGCTGGAGCCTCAACCTTATGGACAATTATCCTCTTGTGAGAAATAATCTACCCTAGGAGACTGTACTGTTCTGAAATCCAAGGGGACAGAGGGTATAAGATAACAGTTACATCTGTGCTTTCAGCATTAAAGGGATACATTAGATAGTTTACACAGACACTCCTTGAGTGATTGCAATGCTTGTTGCAGAGACAAACAGAAATCTGACCCAAAGTAAGGAAACATGCATAGAGTTGCCTAGTGAGTCCAAATGAGAAGTCAATGCTTTTTAGCAAAGGCAATTTCTGAGTGCGTGTTACAAAAAGACTTAGCTCTTAAACAAATTCTTTAAATTAGATTTATTGGTAAGAGAAAACAAAGACTCCAGGATTTTTAATGTAATTTACCCATGTTTCAGATGCAGCTCTCTAGGTTTTCCTTAAAATATAAAGCTATTTTATTAACTATTGATTTTTAAAACTTGTGGAGAAAAATAAGACGAAAATGAGCTGTCTATCATAAAATTAAAAAAAAAAAGTATAGCTGTGTGTACTGGCTGGTTTGGTGTGTCAACTTGACATATGCTGGAGTTATCACAGAGAAAGGAGCTTCAGTTCATGGAGATGAGATTCAGTTTTAAGGCATTTTCTCAATTAGTGATGGGAGTGGGGAGGGCCCATTGTGGGTGGTGCCATCCCTGAGCTGGTAGACTTGGGTTCTATAAGAAAGCAATCTGAGCAAGCCATGGGAAGCAAGCCAGTAAGTAACATCCCTCCATGGCCTCTGCATCAGCTCCTGCTTCCTGACCTGAGTTCCTTTGGTGAGCAACAGCAATGTGGAAAGTGTACGCTGAATAAACCCTTTCCTCCCCAACTTGCTTCTTGGTCATGATGTTTGTGCAGGAATAGAAACGCTGACTAAGACACTGTAGGATATATTTTTGCTAAAAATATGTTTTAGATGAAAAAAAACGGGTTTTGTATGGTAAAAATGAGATTATGTTCCAAAGTATTCTTTCAAAATGAGAAAGAAAGATAAGGACTAAAATAAAAAGCTAAAACATGTGGAAGAAGTCTGGTTAAAGTTGAAATTTTTAAAAAGATGGCATGGTTATGACTAAGTTGGCTATTTTTGAAAGTTATTAAAAATTCTGAAGGTCAAAATTCAATGCAGTGGTGTAGACCTGGAGCCTAATTATACTTGCTACAATAAAGTTTTCTTAAAATGTCAGTCTGTCCTAGGTAACATTTTCAAACTTAGCTTAGAAAAAGGAATTGTGTTTTATTTCTTTATTGGATGAGCCCTTTTATCCAAGATTTATCCAAAATCTTCCACCATACAGATATAAACAATATTGCTACGTTTGTATTCTTTCCCATTGGGTCAAGGCCTTCATTTGTGAGAAAGCTATCACTTTCAAAGTAAGAAAAATCCTTTTGGAATTATTTCCACTTGAGATATTCCTACTAAATTACATAGTGATTGTAAAACTCGCTTTGGTGAACAAATAATGTAATGTATTTGTAAAATTTAGCCTTTTGTGCACTTTAATTTGTATACTACTAATATTGTAAATATTGCACACTTTAATCTTTAGTATCCTGGATTGATAGTTAAATTTTAAAAAGATACACCAAAAGTCAATGTGGCTCTAGCTGTATATGTAGCTGAGGATGGCCTAGTCGGTCATCAATGGGAGGAGAGGCCCTAGGTCCTGTGAAGGTTCTATGCCCCAGTATAGGGGAAGGCCAGGACTGGGAAAGGGAATGGGTGGGTTGGGGAGCAGGGGAATGGGGGAGGGGATAGGGGTTTTTCAGAGGGAAAACTAGGAAAGGGGATAACATTTTAAATGTAAATAAAGAAAATATCTAGTAAAAAATTTTAAAGATGGGGTACAGAGAAAAACCAAGAATAACTGAGGAATATCAAATGGATGAGAAGCACCTAAAGAAATGTTCACTTGAAATGGATGGATCTGGAGGATATCATTCTGAGTGAGGTAACCCAAACACAAAAGAGTGCACACATGGTATGCACTCACTGATAAGTAGATATTAGTCCAGAAGCTCAAAATACCCAAGATACAATTTACAAAACACATGAAACTTATGAAGAAGGAAGACCGAAGTGTGTATACTTCAATCCTTCAAAGAAGGGTGGAAGGAGTGATAGAGACAAAATGTGGAGCAGAGACTGAAGGAATGACCATCCAGAGACTGCCCCACCTTGTGATTCATCCCATATACAACCACCAAACCCAGACACGATTGTGGAGGTCAACAAGAGCTTGCTGACAGGAGTCTGATATAGCTATCTCCTGAGAGGCTCTGCCAGTACCTGACAAATACAAAAGTGGATGCTCACAGCCATCCATTGGACTGAGCACAAAGTTTCCAATGAAGGAGCTAGATAAAGTACCCAAGGAGCTGAAGAGGTTTGCAGCCCCCTAGGAAGAACAACAATATGAACTAACCATTACCCCCAGAGCTCCCTGGGACTAAACCACCAACCAAAGAAAACACATGGTGGGACTCATGGCTCTGGCTGCATATGTAGCAGAAAATGGCCTAGTCAGTCATCAATGGGAGGAGAGGCCCTTGGTCCTGTGAAAGTTCTATGCCCCAGTATAGGGGAATGCCAGGACCAGGAAACAGGAGTGAGTGGGTTGGTAAGCAGGGGGAGGGGGAGGATATAGGGGGTTTTCATTTTCAGAGGAGAAACCAGGAAAGGGGATAACATTTAAAATATAAATAAAGAAAATAATTAAAATATAAAAAAAGAAGTGCATGATAGCATCTATTTACTGTGCAAAAAAAATTCACTAAAGGCTTTGGCTTCATAGCCAATGACATTCTCCTTATTGCTTGTAAGTCTAAGTGATATCCCATTGAGAACACAAAAATATCATTTAGAAAAGCCACTGAAAGTGGCTGGGGATTTGGCTCTGTGGGCATAAGTGCTTGTTGTCCAAGCATGAAGCAGAGAGAAAGCAATGGAGGAGAACAACTGATGCTCACCTCCAGCCTTCATACATACATGTGCTCACACATGTGCACAACTCTCCACATGAATAATAAAATAAAATAATTACAAATTGACAAAGAACCAAAGAGAGATTTTATATACTGTTAAATATTTTTTAATTACTTTTAAAATTCACCATTTATTTATATATAATGAAAGCTTACAAAGGAGTTCATTATGACATTTTACAAATAATATTTTTATTATTTTTATCTTTATTATATCGTTATATTCCTCCTTTGCCATTCCCACTTCTTCCTTTGTGCCTTCCCACTCCCAGTAGTTTCTTTTTCATTTTCATGTTATATATGACCTTTTGCTCCCTGTGGTGATTTGAATGAAAATGACCCCCATCATAGGGAGTAGCTCTATTAAACTTAGCTCTTTTAAACGTTGGCTTGTTGAAGGAAATGTGTTGCTGGGGGTGGGCTTTGAGGTTTTAGTTGCTCAAGCCAAGCCCAGTGACACTCTTCTACTATTTGTGGATCCAGATGTAGAACTGTCAGCTCCTTCTCTAGCACCGTGTCTGCTACCATGATGATAATGGACTAAACCTCTAAAACTGTAATCCAGTCCCAATTAAATGTTCTCCATTATAAAAGTTGCTGTGGTCATGGTGTCTGTTCGCAGAAATTAACCCTAACTAAGATACCTCCTTGCCCATCTCCAAGGAATCTTATTCCTAAAATTCCTGATTCCACTCACCAGTGCTGCAATTACAGGCATGTACTACCACAACTAGCTAGGAATGCACATTTTAAAATTTTTATAATTGACATTGGCTATTTCCTTTGCCCAGCAATTCTCAATTAAGAGTTTATTGATGTACCTTTTGGGTTATTTTATTGGTTCTGTTATCTACCACCCTTCCCACCCTTATTCCACCCCAATCCCTTCCAACCCCACAGCACTAGGTAGGAGAGAAAGAAGGTTAGAGGGGAAAGGGTGCATAGACTTATTTAGACTACTCCCTGCTCAGTAGGGACATTGGGTTCCTTTGGGCAAGTCCAATATCCGTTGTCAGGATATCTCCAACCAGCCATCCAGCAATACCAAAATCAGCAATCCAGCAGCAGCAGGGATAAACAGCAGCATGGGGAGCGACAACTAACACAGGCTCTCTTGGGGCTGTCAAAAGCCCCCAGAATTCCAGACATAAGCTATCTGCAGCTGGCAAAAGTCTGGCCCCTACTAGAGCACAGGACAATAATAGTAGAGGATGTGGACAATCTGAAGCAGCCTCATATCCCACACCTAGGATTAAAACAAACATATATTCATATAACAAAACTGTGTTTTGAAAGAAACCAACATTCTCACTACAAGAATTTCCTGTTTTACTTTAGAAACTTGTTAAAATCCTTGGCATCTACTCTGCCCCATGGGGCAGTCTGATTTGCTGACCCCCATGTGAAAGAGACAGGGTAAGGCTATTCTATGCCTTCTTCTGAGAACCATTGCATTGGGTCTCCTAAATAGAAGATTATTTAGATAGAGCTAATCAGTTCCCACTGGAGGGAGTAAGTGTAGCTACAATATTTGAGAGACTAAAACATTCTCTTAATGTTACAGCTCCTATCTTTAAGAAGCAACTCCTCCTCCCCCTGCCCCTACTCTACTCAACTTTTAAAATATTTCCTGGCTCAAAAAAAAAAAAAAAAAAAGCACAGATCTGGGGGTACAACTCAGAAGTAGAGTGTTTCATTCCTTCCACACAAAAGGCCCTGGGCTCAAGCCCCCGCACTATCAAACAACAGAGAGAGAGAGAGAGGGAGGGGGGGAGGGAGGGAAGAGAGGAGAGGAGAGGAGAGGAGAGGAGAGGAGAGGAGAGGAGAGGAGAGGAGAGGAGAGGAGAGGAGAGGAGAGGAGAGGAGAGGAGAGGAGAGGAGAGGAGAGGAGAGGAGAGGGAGGAGAATTAGTCACCAATGTATCTAAGCTGTCTTGGTGACTGCTTTCTGAATCCCATAAGAGCCTAAGTTGAAGTTTTTATAAGCAGGTAGAAAGATTTACTTCCACAACCTGTAGTCTCCAGTCTCAGTGTGGCAGGAAGGGAAAAGATGAATTCAATTCTTCTTTTGTAATGGTAGGTCTTACAGAAGGCCTTACTGTTCCTATACATTAGAGATTTGTTGGACGAGTATTCAGTTTCAGTGATGTATGAGACACTGACTTAAGCATTCATGATACAGCAGTAAGCAAAATGGAAAACCCTTGCCTGAACCAGCCTCCATTCAGATGGAGGAAGACAAGATAACTAGGTATACTACTTGTAATAGATGTCCTTGCAAGGTTTTATAGCAATTTACAGCAGGGTGATTGTATCACTTCAGGTCTAAGTAGGAGACAGACTCCACCAGCTAATTGAGAAAGCAGAATTTAGCATAGGTGTATGTGTAGTAATGAGACCACTATATTACAAGATAATTTGATTTTCAATTTTGTTTTGTTCTAAGACGTAGCCTTACTATTTAACTATCATGCTGTAGACTAGCTGCCCTTCAACACACAGAGATCTGCCTGCCTCTGCCTCTCAAGAGCTGTGATTAAAGGTGTGTACCATTATACCTGATCCAGGTATTTTCTTTCTTTCATTCTTTCTATCTTTCTTTCTTTCTTTCTTTCTTTCTTTCTTTCTTTCTTTCTTTCTTTCTTTCTTTCTTTCTTTCTTTCTTTCTTTCTTTAGAAGCCATCATACTTTTTTTCTTAGCAATTTCATCATCTTCCACTCCCACCAATAAATAGTGCATAAGGGCTGCAATTCTACATCCTCACCAACACCAGTTACCATGTTTCTGCTGTTTAAAAGTTTAGTAGCCATGTTAATGAATGTGAACTTCAGTCTTAGGTTTTGAAGCACCTGAACGTAAATTGGAAACTTCCCTCCTGAGTATATAAGTCTACATGTCATTTTCTGGAGTCCCATAATTATTTCCAGAGTTTTATTATTCTGATATAAAACTGATATATAATAAAATGCACAGAACTTTAATATCCACTCACTGAATTTTAATAAATGCCTACTGTTATGAGAGCACTTTACTAGAAACATAGGTAGATGTATTTATACTATTCTCCAATGCTGGAATTCACTGGATAACAATAAATTCAAAGTATCATAGGTTTTGTTGGCAGCAATTTGTCAAGTACTTTCACTTTTCCTTGGTAGCTGGCTATTGACAAATACAAGTTCTTTTATACTTGTATTGATTACTAATATTAATTTTTATATCACATTATACATAACACCGTAATCATATTTGTCAATTTTCTATCTACATGTCTGTATTTCTAGTTAGCCATCTATATTTTGGTTACAAAATGGTTACGGCTGAAGCAGGGTTCAGGGAGTTCAAGGGCACTTCAACAGAGGGAGATACAGAGCTCATAGGAATGAAGAAAATCCCTGCAGTGTTCAGGTATTAATGAATTAAGTTGGAGAAATGTTAGAGGCACAGAACAATGAAGTTGAGCTGCAGAGGCTGCAAGGTCACCGAGTTGAGCTGGGTGTTAGGGCAGAGTTGAGCTCCAGAGAGAAGTTGTGAGCTTGTGGAAGTGAAAGTCATGGATTCTAAATGCCTGAATGCAGCACCATGGCAGGACAAGTTGCAAGACTGATCCAGAATGTTGACTAGGTCGATGGAAATCAGTTTGCATGAACTATATCAACAGTGGGAATCTAAGTTAAACTGATGCCCCCCCACCCCTTCCCCTACAACCAGGTACAGTTTGGTCCTTTGATGTACACATTGGCTGGTCAGATGACATGGTGGTGGGAGCTGTCACCAGTGCAGTGTTAGATACCCCCTTCTTAATG
Organism: Mus musculus; assembly: GCF_000001635.26. Classification (NCBI taxonomy): domain Eukaryota; kingdom Metazoa; phylum Chordata; class Mammalia; order Rodentia; family Muridae; genus Mus; species Mus musculus. The sequence goes on from NC_000086.7 coordinate 17,396,509, forward strand.
GGGTCTTGCACTCTTGGTTAGTCTATTGTGTTTCAGAACTTTGGGGGCCTGGCATTCTGATGTGACTTTCGTATACCCATATGTTCTGATCTATTCTGATAAGTTTATCTATTTTGGTAGTACCTTCTGTTCTTTTTCATTGTTCTTAAAATAAATTATTTATTTATTTATTTATTTATTTATTTATTTATTTATTTATTTAATGTGACTGTTTGAGTGACTGCATGGTGCCTATATACAACCTGTGTGTCTGGTGTCTACAGAGGACAGAAGAGAATATCAGATTCCCTGGAACTGGAGTTACAAACAGTTGTTAGCTGCTGTGTGGGTACTGAAAATTGGACCAACGTTCTTTAGAAGAGCAGCCAATGTACTTAAGCACACTGAGCACTCTCCAGCCCCAGGTCGTACTACTTACTTATAGGTACAAGGTACCAGTCTGTGCCTTATGGATGCTGCTGGGCAAGTAATGTTGTTTGTGTGCACAATGAAGTTTGAATTGTTTTGCTTCTGCATTTACACTCAAAGCAGAACCAGATATGCTTATAAAATGGACTTCCCAAGGGCAAGACACAGCTTGAGAGCTACCACTTTACATAATATAAAGTAACTTACAGCAGAGCACAGCCTGTTTGCAATATCTACTATTTTGTAACCCCAGTCCCTATCAAGACACTGAAATACATTTTGGTTTTGGTTTCATTGTGTTGGGGATTTATTCCAAAGCCTGGTGCAAACTAGTCAAGTGCCCTACCACAGAACTACATTCTCAGCCTCAGAAAGTCTCTTGATACTATTCCCTAGTTAGGTCTAGCCCCATTCTCAGAAGATATGACCACTCTATTTTCTACTTCTACTGTAAGTACCTTTGCCTGTTCCAGAAATTCATATAATGTAACCATACATTATATAATTACCACAACTTTAAGGAAGATGCTCACACATCCAACTCCAGGAACTGTATTTCACCAAGAGTACCAGTTACTGAGATACAAAGTTCATCCTGAAGCCGAGGGTGTAGATCAATAGCAGAGAGCTTACCTAAAATGTACAAAGTCCTGGGTTTTATCCTCAGCACTAGAAAAAGAAGAAAGAAAGAGGAAAGGGAAGGATGCAACAGATAGGACTGAGGCAGGCAGTGGTGGCACATGCCTTTAATGCCAGAACTTGGGAGGCAGAGGCAGGCACTCGGATTTCTGAATTCGAGGGCAGCCAGGGCTATACAGAGAAACGCTGATCTCGCTGTTTCATATGAGGCTATGCCAGTGCCTGGCAAATACAGAAATGGATACTCACAGTCATCTATAGGATGGAGCACAGGGCCCCCAATGGAGAAGCTAGAGAAAGCACCCAAGGACCTCAAGGGGTCTGCAACCCTATAGGTGGAACAACAATATGAACTAACCAGTACCCCCAGAGCTCGTATCTCTAGCTGCATATGTAGCAGAAGATGGCCTAGTCGGCCATCATTGGGAAGAGAGGCCCCTAGGTCTTGCAAACTTTATATGCCCCAGTACATGGGAAAGCTAGGGCCAAGAAGTGGGAGTGGGTGTGTAGGGGAGCAGGCAGGGGGTGGGCAGGGCAGATATAGGGAACTTTCGGGATAGCATTTGAAATGTAAATAAAGAAAATATCTAATAAAATAAAATAAAACATATTGGACTGCTTTCAGCTCTAAGTTACAGAGAAGCACACTGCATACTTGTAGTGGCTTTAAGAAACAGGAATTGGTTTTCTCATACTCCATGAAACCTCAGAACAAACAACAACTGCCACTGGTTTGCCAGCTTTCCCTGAGAGGCCTGGCCTGATGATGTGTATCATTTACAACCATCTCATCTGTATTCAAGACTACATACCAGAAACATAAAGCATTCAGTAGATGCCTCTACTTGTCTCATGTCCCACTGATTGAGTGGCCAAAAAAAAAAAGTACTGGGAAGAATGAAAACTGGCTTTCTAGTCAAATCCCAGGAGCAGGACAAAGGAGAAATGGGTAGGGAAAGGCACTGAGTCTGAAATCAATATACATGGTAGAGCTGCTTACTAATTTTCGTCAAGATAGATACCTACCTCTTTTCATCTCAAATCCCTATCCATAATTTGACCATTTGTTTGGGGATGCAGCTCTCTAGTAGAGATTTTGCGTAACATGTGCAAGGCCCTGGGTTTTTTGGGTTTAGGGGTGTTTTTTTTTGTTTGTTTGTTTGTCTTTTGGTTTTTTGAGACAGGGTTTCTCTGTGTAGCCCTGGCTGTCCAGGAACTCACTCTGTAGACCAAGCTGGCCTCGAACTCAGAGATCCACCTGCCTCTGCCTCCCAAGTGCTGGGATTAAAGGCGAGTGCCACCATGCCTGGCCAAGACCCTGGATTTAATTCCCAACAACATGATAGCTTGAACAGCAAAATGTATAATGATACTATTTAATTCATAAGTCTTGCTATGAGAATTAAATTAGCTATAAGATATAGTGTAGAGTACTGCTTGGAACATAGGCCTCAATTGTGGTGGATATTATTTACCACTGGGGAAAATAAAACATATAATGGCAGGCATGTTGCATGCATATGTAAACCTGGCACTTGGTAGGCTGAAGCAGAAAGATCAAGAGTTCAAGGGCATCCTGGGCTTCAGACCTTGTGGAAAGGGACAAAGGGAAGAAAGTGGTAGAGGAGAAAGGTGACTTCAGTGTCTATGAAAAGGGGAGATAGTAAAAAATTAAAATACACACAATTGATATACTACAGAGCCCTTAAATGGAGAGAAGCCTAAGGAAAAGAAGGTCCAGCAACAGGCCCAAATGGGATCCAGCTCAAGGGGAGGTCCCAAGGTATGACACTATTACTGAGGCTATGGAGCACTCACAAAAAGGGACCTATCATGATTGCCCTCTGAAAGACCCAACAAGCAGCTGAAAGAGTCAGATGCAGATATTTGCACCCAACCAATGGATAGAAGCAGCTGACCCCTGTTGTTGAGTTAGGGAAGGCTGAAAGAAGCTGAAGAGAAGGGTGATCCTGTAGGAGGACCAACAGTCCCAATTAACCTGGACCCCTAAGATCTCTCAAACACTGGACCACCAAACAGACAGCATACACCAGCTGATATGAGGTCCCCAACACACATACAGTAAAGGACTTTCAGGTCTGTGTTCATTCAGAGATGATGTACCTCGAGAGACTGGAAGCCCCAAGGAGTTTAGAGGTCAGGTGGGGTAGGGGTGGGGAGGAAGTATATGATGTGGAACAGTCAGAGGGTGGATGGGGGGAATAAAATATGGAGTGTAAAAAATTTTTTTTAAAAAATCTCAACTTCTCACACTTGACATTGAAATATCTATTCTCTATTTTTCAGTAAATATAATATGATGGGACAACACACCAAATATGATCTGTATTGTATATAATTGTTCACACAACATAAAAACAGTATAAAAAGAAATATTATTTCTCATGAATCAGAGAGCTCTTAGGGCCTCAATTATTTTCTACTTACACAGCTTTCCTGTCATTTCCAACCCAAAAGCTGTTCCCCGGGAAGATGACTCACTGATTTTTCCTAAATGTCCAAGAGAATTTCAGAAATCATCCTGATGCTATTTGACAGATGAATAGCTCAATCCCAGAAAGGGTTGGACTCACTAAATATGAATATGCCTCTCCCATTTTTCAATGCTGGTGATAAAATTCAAGGACACAGGTGCTTTGCACATGCTGTGACAAGGGCTTTATAACTAGGCTATATCCCCAGGCAAAAAACCCAAAACAAAAAATGATCTGTGTATTATACTACTAGAACCCTCAATTTGCTCCCAAATAATCTAAGAAACACAGAAACAATTTGTTTTGTTTGAAAATGTCCTTATATCTATGGCTCACAGGTGGCTCTGATGGCTTCCAACAGACTCATTCACCGCATTATTGGGTCCCATTAATTCTTTGCTTCTTTTCACAGCCAAAGAATTTTGTGTTACTAAAATAGACACACTGGCCAAACTAGCAATAACAACTTAACAACCTGTGAATTTATATTTCAATGTGAAGTAATATCACCTTCAAAGATTCATTTTAAAATTTTACATTCTTGGTAAATATTCAGTGTGATGTAGGATAGCACATTCCCTGTGGGGCTTGTCTATTTTCCAAGCCTCTGAAATACTCATGCACTCAGGAATGCAAAGACCAGGAAAACAAACAATCTTGAAACTATAATTTAGATTGGAGAGTGTAATTGTAGATAAGATTTTAATGATACATGCTAATTGCTAAGAGACCTGGGAGCCTTGTAGTGTGTTATGCAACACACAGAGGAAATGGCTGGAATACAGCATCTGGAAGAATCTGTATACTTTCTATTCTAACTCTGTCCTTGGCGTTTGTTCAACTGTGTTATCCAGTTTTTTGTTACTTATAAAAAAATAACTAAGGAAAAAATCACCTTATAATTATGAGTGGCTTAGAAATTTGGAGATTTCTGGCTGTGACTGTGGTGAAAAAGTACATCATGATGACAGCATGTGGCAGAGCAAAGACACTTACCTCAGAGCAAGAGACCAGGTTGGGATTCTCCTGTCTCCTTCAAGGGGGTATCCTGAGAAAGTTGCAGACTTCCCACTGGACCCTACCTCTAAAAGGTCTACCAATCTACCCCCAAACACAATGATCTGAGCCCCAATTCTCTATCAGGTAGGCATTTGGAGGACAGCATTTGGAGGATATTTAGGATCCAAACAATATCTGTGAATATGTCTCAATGGTAAAACATTAGTCTACTGTGAGCAAGGCAGTACTGGATTCAATAGTTCTAAACTACATTTGTTTTTGGATGGTGAGCTCATCACAGGCTTTATGGGTAACTGTGAGCCCTACAAAGACTCTTGTTAACATTTACATTGATCTCTCTACTCTGAGCCCCCCTTGGTTCACATCTCACATGGGATTGGTGATACAGGAATCAGTGTTAAGTATTAAGTCTCTGTGCTAAATATCATGTTAGCCAGTCAGACCCATAGCCACTGAGAGGCCCATAGTCCACAAGATTTTATATATCACTTGCCCTCACTCTACCCTCTTCAGCCAGTGTCCACATCCAGCATCTTTAAACAAAACAAACTGTCTAAGTGAAGGACAGTCTTTCACCCTGAGAGCCAGTTTTATCAGGCAAAAAAAAAAAAAAAAAAAAAAAATCAATGTCACTTCCCTTAACCCCTCTACCTCAACCCAGCCACTTTCAACCAGTGAGAGATGAGAGAAGATGCAGTATGAATGTATCAACCCCCTTGCCCTTCCAGTGGGATAATACAGTTTCTAAAGCTTCCTCCACGACAGGGCTTGGATTGCCCACTTGATAGTGTTTAAGAGTTTCACACATGGTACTGGTTTTGGTGGCATGAAAACTGAAGAATTCAAGGGCTCATAGAGAGAGGTTGGGGCTAGGAAACATGTGATATATCAAGAAAGAGTCCTTTAAGAGAGACTAAGTGATGCCTCTATTGAAGGTACAGTGAAGACCATAGTATATAAGAGATGCCAGTACTGTGGAATGACCAACAAGCAAAGTAGCAAATGTACACAGGATCCAGTCTGAGTTGATATAGCAAGCTTTGTTTACTGCAGATGGCAAAACAAGAAAGGTGGGGCTACATAAGCCTGTTGGAACCTAGAAGATCATGAGGTCAAGATGCTGGACACTGAGTTATTTACACTGTTGACATTTGGTTTTGCTTTGATTTGCTTATGACTGTGCCTTGGTTCCTATGTCTTAGAGTAAGAAAGTATTTAACTTTTTTTCTTATAGGAACCTACAGTTATAAGTCATTAGAAATGTTAATGATACTCTGGGCTTTTAAAGTACTTGAATTTTTAAAAGACCATGAAACTTTAAAATCTAGCCTATTTTTATATTGTGATATTAACATGATATCTTGAGGATAAACAAGAAAGGTTATAATTCAATAGTGATGTGCTTGTGTGTCAGGTTGACAAGGAATTGATTGTGCTGGTTAGTTTTTGTCAACTTGACACAAATTTGAGTCACCCAAGAATAAGGAACTTCAATGGAGAAAATTTCCCCACTATACTGGTCTGTGGATAGGCCTATAGAGGCATTTTTTGGTCGATGGTTGATTGGGGAGGGCTCAGATTACTGTGGGTGGTTGCCAACCCAAGGAAGGTGGTCCTGAGTTGTATAGGAACGTAGACTGAGCAAGCCATAAGAAATGAGCAGTAGTCTTTGTGTATGCTAATTAAATCCTTTCCTCCCTGAAGTTACTTTTGATCAGGATGCTTTATCACAGCAATGAAAAGCAAACTATGATGCAGAGTGACCAGTGCTCCCTATTCAGGCTTTATAGAGTCATATAAGCTATCCCTGTTCTAGTTGTGTGACACTGATCAAGTTCTGTACACATTCCAAGTCTCACCTTACTCCTTTGTAAAGCCCTATTACTAGAGTTCTCTAGTTCTCTACAAATGTGTCTGTATGTATATATACATACAGATGTATATATGGGGGAGACAAGCAAAAGCTTCCTTCTTCCATGTCCTTATATAGGCTTCCAACAGAAGGTATAGCCCAGATTAGATCTGTATTAAAGATCTAGATTGAAGGTGTGACTTCATACCTCAAAGACCCAGATCAAAAGTACATCTTTCCACTTCAAATTAAGCCTAAGTTCCTGATAGATGTGCTCTCTATTTTGGGGTGTTAGTTAATTCCAGATGTAGTTGACAACCAAGAATAGTCATCACGCTCTATTTCACAGGGTTGTAAGTGTTAAACAACACAACAGAAATGAAGGGCCCAGAACAGAACTAAAAGGGGAATGAGATCATTGCAAAGTCTAGCTACCTTCTCAGGCTATGGAACAAAAAGGGAAACTATTATTTTCTTTATGAAAATGACTTCTCTCAGCCAGGTATGGTATGCACACCTATAATTGTTACCCTGGCAAGGCCAGGACAGGAGGACAGTGAGTTTGAGGTTAGTCTGGGATATTATCCAGACCCTGTTTCAAAGCATAAAAGAATAAAAAGGAGGAGGAGGAGGAGGAGGAAAGTGATTTCTCAAAGAGAAATCTTTTCATACCCATACACATGGCCCCAATTTATTCCAGAACACCCGAATTTGAAAGACTCCCTACTCCAATGTGATTCCTGCAAGGCACTGAATAGACAGAAATTTGAACGGTCTGACTCTCTTATTCTCTCAGTCTCATTCTCTCTCTCTACCTCCTTCTTTTTCTGTCTGTCTGTCTGTCTGTCTGTCTGTCTGTTTCTGCTCCCTCTTTCCTTTTAATTTTTTTTCAATAGAGTTTGGTTATGTATTTTTGGCTGGCCTTGAACTTACTACATACGATAGACTAGCATCACATCCTTAACCTTGCAGCAGCTCTTTTGCTTCAGTCTGCATTCTGACTTCAGCAAGCCCCTGGAAGGGTTAATGTGTGTCCTGTCACATCCCCTGAAACCAAACAGATGCTGTGCCTTCATATGTACCATTTGAGGTTTTTCTGACAATAAACTAAAGAGATGAACTTTTGGGAACTGGAAAAAGCAGGCAGAATACATCATGTCCCTGTGGGGCCCAAACGTATAGTGTAATCTCACCCTGTCCCCTGTGGAATTTGGGTTTGTATTTTGAGATCCACAGCTACTGTGGGATTAGTTACCTCTATTTCTGTTCAGGTGTGGTTTAAAGGTGAAGCTGCACTATTTCTCTTAAGGAATGAATAATAATGATGCTCCGAATATGCATAGCCCCTTTATTCCTCTAAGCACATCAAGATATATTTTATTATAGTTCTCACATCAAGACTTTGCTCCTCTCTTACAATCAGAATTTTTGTAAACTGCACTGTCTTTCTCAAGGTTGTGTTCTCTGGGAGTGTGCAGTCTTTGTGTTGTGATGGAAATTGAACCCACTAAGGCTTTGCAAATGTTAAGTACAGGCTTTCCCCTTAAGCTACAGTCCCAATCTCTCCCCCTGGGAATCATGGAGCAAATAAACATCCTCGATCATTAAGTATTTGCATTTGTGTCTCCTTTTCTTCTCTCCTTTCACAGTTTTAACCATCCAATTCACTTGAGGCCGACAGTGGGGTAAGGATGCCATAAAACCCCTAGAACTTCATCAATAATGTCCATCCATGTGCCTTACAGAATTCCAGGTCCTTCCTTCCTCCAACTTCTTTGAGTTATTTTTGTGTCTCTTGACTAATTTTAATAGAAAGCAAATGTTCTATTGTTAAATGTTTAATGGGCAGTAACATCACTAAAAGAAAAAAACAGACTTTTCAGGCTTGAGATCAACACAATTTCCACCTTCCGTGTGTGTGTGTGTGTGTGTGTGTGTGTGTGTGTGTTTCTTTGTTTTAGTTTAATTTTCTTTATGTATTTGCATGTGAGTTTATGTACACCACAAGCATGCAGGAGTCCACAGAGACCAGAAGAGGGAGTCATATCTTCTGAAAGCACAGTTGCAGGCAGCTGTGAGTTGCCATGTGGATGCTAGAAACTGAGTCTGGGTCCTCTGTAACCCTACGAAAACAGTAAATGCTCTTAACTCTCCCAAGCTCCATTTGCTCTAGTTTTTTTGAGACAAAGTCTTGGCCTGGCTTCAAACTCATGGCAATTGATCTGTCTCAGCCTCCCAAGTACTTAGAGTACAAGCATATATCACTCTACCTGGCTTCCTGAATAATTTCTTTAAGACAAAAATATCAGGGCTCTGGAAGTCGCTCACTCTTAAGGCTCCAGATTGGATCAGTAATTCTCCAACATACCTGGGGCTGTCCTGCCTTTCTTGGCTTCCCTCTGACTCTGTTCAAAGACATGTAAAACCTTCTGAAAATTTTCTACCCAAAACAGAAACTGTTAATGTGGAGTAAATTATTTTTTCTGGGACATAGCCCATATCAACTGCATCATAAGTCTGTAGTGCTGACACTGGGAAGACATAACTGTAAATAGACAGACAGATACACACAGAGACAGACAAATAGAAACACACACACAAACACACACAGACACATGAGAAAGAGAAACAGGGAGGGAGAGAAAGAGAGAGAGAGGGAAGGAGGAGGGGAGGGGGAGAGGGAGTGGGAGTGGAGGAGGGAGGGAGAGAGAGAGAGAGAGAGAGAGAGAGAGAGTACCACTCTGCCTTTTGATGCACACCCTCATGTTCTTGTTTGATATGATTATGTTGTAGCCAGTCTCCTACTAGTCTATGTCCTGGATTCAGCCTGAGCCTCAATGAAGGGAGTGTGGAACAGAAACAACACTTAGTTTTTAAATGAGAAGGCCTCCTGGCTTCCCTTTACAAACTGCCCTGATCCAAACGTTTCCTTGCTCCTCTATGCTTGTTTGCTTCATTATTTTCTCTTTTTATCCTTGCCCAATTTTAATTCTTTTTTGTACCTATTTGAAAACTAATTTTCCCCTTGGGTTATCTTCTTCAAAGGGCCCGTTGTTTTCATTTTGCATCATCTCCAGATCGTCCCTGGGGCCTATCAACTGCATTCTTCCCATCTCAGCTGAGTCACCACCACTGAGTCATATACTCAGCTTCTGCATATTCCCTTGAAAGCAAAAATAGGGGGCTAGAGAAAGGGCTCAACAATCAAAAGCACTGACTGCTCTTCTTATCATCATGCATGTGGTGGCTGACACCCATCACATCAGTTTTCAGGAGACAGGATACCTTTTTCTAGCCTCTGTAGACACAAAGCATGCACTTGGTGCACAGACATTACATGAAGGCAAAACACCCATAAACATATAGAAATAAAGGAAATCTAGATATGATATTGAATACCTATAATATCAAAAATTGGGAAGGTGAGAGAGGAGGAACAGAAGTTTGAAGCCAGACAGTGCTACATATTGAGACTGTTTCAAAAAGAAGAGGAGAAAGAGAAGGGAAGATGACAATAACAAAAAGGAAAAGGGGGGGGTAGCAGAGGAGGAAGAGGAAGAGAAAAATTGGGTTAGGGACACTAAGTTTTCCTACCACAGAGTCAGAGTGAGAGAGGGAGAGAGAGAGAGGGAGAGAGTTCATTACTAAGCCACCTATCATTTTACTACTATTAAACATTCATTCCCTTAAGATTGATTTGAAGAGAAAAATGTTTAGTGTCCTCCTAATAGACTTAGATTGGAAGGACCTGACATGCGTATTGGCTAGTGACTAGAGAAAAGAGACATATTGCTGTGTGTCTATACAAAAGATTCTGACTAGTTATGAAAAGGCATGGACTTCTGACAGACACATCACAGATAACTCTCAAAATAATTTCCCCTAGCTGGGCTGCCTAGTCTGGCTTCAGTGGAAGAGGATGCACTTAGTCCTGCTGCGACTTCATATGTTGGTACCCATGGAAAGGAGCTCCCTTCTCTGAAGAGAAAAGAAGAGGGAGGGGGAGAGGTGTGTGTGTGGGGGGGGGTTGGAAAAGGAAGAGGGAGGGATCTGTGATCAGAATGTAAAACAAATAAAATTTTTTAAAATGTTGTATAAAAAAGAAGCCAGACACAAAAATGTATATTCTACACAATGACACATGAAGTTCAAACACAGGCCAAGCAAATCTGTATAATAAGAGCTACCAAAAGTAGCAAGGGATCCCTTCCGGTTGGCACCAGGTCACCTGGGCTCAGAGTCAGCAGACACCCCCAAGCTCCCTAGAGGACTCTCCACTCGGTCTTAGGAACTCTGGTGAGTGGAACACAACTTCTGCCAGGAGGCAGGTCAAAACGCCAGATATCGTACTAACAGAAACCAAGACCATCAACCCAGCACTCCCAACTCACCCAGTCCTGGGCACCCCAAAACACCTGAAAAGCTAGACACGGATTTAAAAGCATATCTCATGATGATGGTAGAGAACATCAAGAAGGACTTTAATAATTCACTTAAAGAAATACAGGAGAACACTGCTAAAGAGTTACAAGTCCTTAAAGAAAAATAGAAAACACAACCAAACAGGTAGAAGTCCTTAAAGACAAACAAGAAAACACATCCAAAAAGGTGATGGAAATGAACAAAATCATACTAGACCTAAAAAGGGAAGTAGACACAATAAAGAAAACATAAAGTAAGGCAACACTGGAGATAGAAACCCTAGGAAAGATATCTGGAACCAAAGATGTGAGCATCAGCAACAGACTACAAGAGATGGAAGAGAGAATCTCAGGTGCAGAAGATTCCATAGAGAACATCACCACAATAATCAAAGAAAATGCAAAATTCAAAAAGATCATAACTCAAAACTTCCAGGAAGAAACAAGCTGGAGTAGCCATTCTAATATTGAATAAAATCGACTTCCAACCCAAAGATATTAAAAAAGACAAGGAGGGGCACTTCATATTCATCAAAGGTAAAATCTTCCAAGAGGAACTGTCAAGTCTGAATATCTATGTTCCAAATGCAAGGGCAGCCACATTCATTAAAGAAACTTTAGTAAAGCTCAAAGCACACATTGCATCTTGCACAATAATAGTGGAAGACTTCAACACACCACTTTCATCAATGGACAGATCTTGGAAACAGACACTAAACAGGGACACAGTGAAACTAACAGAAGTTATGAAACAAATGGATTTAACAGATATCTACAGAACATTTTATCCTAAAACAAAAGGATATACCTTTTTCTCAGCACCTCATGGTACCTTCTCCAAAATTGACCATATAATTGGTCACAAAACAGGCCTAAACAGATACAAAAATATTGAAATCGCCCCATGCATCCTATCAGATCACCAAGGACTAAGGCTGATCTTCAATAAAAACATACATAATAGAAAGCCAACATTCACATGGAAGCTGAACAACACTCTTCTCAATGATACCTTGGTCAAGGAAGGAATAAAGAAAGAATTAAAGACTTTTTAGAGTTTAATGAAAATGAAGCCACAACATACCCAAACTTATTGGACACAATGAAAGCATTTCTGAGAGGGAAACTCATAGCTCTGAGTGCCTCCTAAAAGAAACTAGAGAGAGCACACAGGAACAGCTTTACAACACACCTAAAAGCTCTAGAACAAAAGGAAGCAAATTCACCCAAGAGGAGTAGACGCCAGGAAATGATCAAACTCAGGGGCAATATCAACCAAGTGGAAACAAGAAGAACTATTGAAAGAATCAACGAAACGAGGAGCTGGTATTTTGAGAAAATCAACAAGATAGATAAACCCTTAGCCAGACTCACTAGAGGGCACAGGTACAGCATCCTAATTTACAAAATCAGAAATGAAAAGGGAAACATAACAACAGATCCTGAAGAAATCCAAAACACCATCAGATCCTTCTACAAAAGGCTATACTCAACAAAACTGGAGAACCTGGATGAAATGGAAAAGTTTCTAGACAGATACCAGGTACCAAAGTTAAATCAGGATCAGTTTAATGATCTAAACAATCCTATATCCCCTACCCCTGAAGAAATAGAAGCAGTCATTAATAGTCTCCCAGACAAAAAAGCCCAGGACCAGATGGGTTTAGTACAGAGTTCTATCAGACCTTCAAAGAAGATCTAATTCCAATTCTTCACAAACTATTCCACAAAATAGAAGCAGAAGGTCCTCTACCCAACTCATTCTATAATGCCACAATTACTCTGATACCTAAACCACAGAAATACCCAACAAAGATAGAGAACTTCAGGCCAATTTCCCTTATGAATATCGATGCAAAAATAATCGGTAAAATTCTCGCTAATGGAATCCAAGAACACATCAAAACAATCATCCATCCTGACCAAGTAGGTTTCATTCCAGGGACACAGGGATGGTTTATATACGGAAATCCATCAACGTAATCCACTATATAAACAAACTCAAAGACAAAAACCACATGATCATCTCATTAGATGAGGAGAAAGCATTTGACAAATACAACACCCATTCATGATCAAAGTCTTGGAAAGATCAGGAATTCAAGGCCCATTCCTAAACATGATAAAAGCAATCTAGAGCAAACCAGTAGCCAACATCAAAGTAAATGGTGAGAAGCTGGAAGAAATCGCACTAAAATCAGGGACTAGACAAGGCTGCCCACTTTCTCCCTACCTATTCAAAATTGTAATTGAAGTCCTAGCCAGAGCAATACGACAACAAAAGGAGATCAAGGGGATACAAATTGGAAAGGAAGAAGTCAAAATATCACTTTTTGCAGATGATATGATAGTATATATAAGTGACCCTAAAAATTCCACCAGAGAACACCTATACCTGATAAACAGGTTCAATGAAGTATCTAGATATAAAATTAACTCAAACAAGTCAATGGCCTTTCTGTACACAAAGGATAAACAGGCTGAAAAAGAAAGTAGGGAAACAACATCCTTCTCAATAGTCACAAATAATATGAAATACCTTGGCATGATTCTAACTAAGGAAGCAAAAGATCTCTATGATAAGAATTTCAAGTCTCTAAAGAAAGAAATTAAAGAAGATCTCAGAAGATGGAAAGATCTCCCATGCTCATGGATTGGCAGGATCAATATAGTAAAAATGGCTATCTTGCCAAAAGCAATCTACAGATTCAATGCAATCCCCACCAAAATTCCAACTCAATTCTTCAATGAATTGGAAAGGGCAATCTCTAAATTCGTCTGGAATAACAAAAAACCTAGGATAGCAAAAACTCTTCTCAATGATAAAAGAACCTCTGGTGGAATCACCATGCCTGACCTAAAGCTGTACTACAGAGCAATTGTGATAAAAACTTCATGGTACTGGTATAGTGACAGACAAGTAGACCAATGGACTAGAATTAAATACCCAGAAATGAACCCACACACCTATGGTCATTTGATCTTTGACAAGGGAGATAAAACCATCCAGTGGAAAAAAGACAGCATTTTCAACAAACGATGCTGGCACAACTGGTGTTTATCATGTAAAAGAATGCAAATTGATCCATTCCTATCTCCTTGTACTAAGGTCAAATCTAAGTGGATCAAGGAACTCCACATATAACCAGAGACAGTGAAACTTATAGAGTAGAAAGTGGGGAAAAGCCTCAAAGATATGGGCACAGGGGAAAAATTCCTGAATAGAATAGCAATGGTTTGTGATGTAAGATCGAGAATCAACAAATGGGACCTCATAAAATTACAAAGCTTCTGTAAGGCAAAAGACACCATAAATAAGACAAAAAGGCCACCAACAGATTGGGAAAGGATCTTTACCTATACTAAATCAGATAGGGGACTAATATCCAATATATATAAAGAATTAAAAAAGGTAGACTCCAGAAAATCAAATAACCCCATTAAAAAATGGGGCTCAGAGCTAAACAAAGAATTCTCACCTGAGGAATACCGAATGGCTGAGAAGCACCTGAAAAAATGTTCAGCATCCTTAATCATCAGGGAAATGCAAATCAAAGCAACCCTGAGATTCCACCTCACACCAGTCAGAATTGCTAAGATCAAAAATTCAGGTGACAGCAGATGCTGGCAAGGATGTGGAGAAAGAGAAACACTCCTCCATTGTTGGTGGGATTGCAAGCTTGTACAACCACTCTGGAAATCAGTCTGGCAGTTCCTCAGAAAATTGGACATAGTACTACCGGAGGATCCAGCAATACATCTCCTGGGCATATATCCAGAAGATGTTCCAACTGGTAAGAAAGACACATGCTCCACTATGTTCATAGCAACCTTATTTATAATAGCCAGAAGCTGGAAAGAACCCAGGTGTCCCTCAACAGAGGAATTGATATAGAAAATGTGGTACATTTACACAATGGAGTACTACTCAGGTATTAAAAACAATGAATTTATGAAATTCCTAGGCAAATGGATGGACCTGGAGGGCATCATCCTGAGTGAGGTAACCCAATCACAAAAGAACTCACATGATATGTACTCACTAATAAGTGGATATTAGCCCAGAAAGTTAGAATACCCAACATACAAGATAGAATTTGCAAAACACATGAAACTCAAGAAGAATGAAGACCAAAATGTGGACACTTTACTCCTTCTTAGAATTGGGAACAAAACACCCATAGAAGGAGTTACAGAGACAAAGTTTGGAGCTGAAAGGATGGACCATCTAGAGACTGCCATACCCGGGGATCCATCCCATAATCAGCCTCCAAACGCTGCCACCACTGCATACACTAGCAAGATTTTGCTGAAAGGACCCAGATATAGCTGTCTCTTGTGAGGCTATGCTGGGGCCTAGCAAACACAGAAGTAGATGCTCACAGTCAGCTATTGTATGGATCACAGGGCCCCCAATGGAGGAGATAGAGAAAGTACCCAAGGAGTTAAAGGGATCTGCAACTCTATAGGTGGGACAACAATATGAACTAATCAGTACCCCCCAGAGCTCGCATCTCTAGCTCCATATGTATCAGAATATGAACTATTCGGCCATCATTGGAAAGAGAGGCACATTGGTCTTGAAAACTTCATATGGTTCAGTACAGGGGAAAGCCAGTGCCAAAAAGTGGGAGTGGGTGTGTAGGGGAGTTGGGGGGGGGGGGACTTTTGGGATAGCATTGGAAATGTAAATGGAGAAAATACCTAATAAAAAATTAAAAAAAAAAGATTAACAAGGGAGATGGAGGCCTGAATGGAAGGAGGCATGAGCACACATTGAGGGATGAGGGGAACAGTGACCTCCATTAATGTGTGTTCACCTTTATCAAAACTCATTAAATTGTATTCTGGAGATCTGTGAATTTTTGTCTTCAAATTTTGAAAGAATTCACTTTGAAAGAAACTCATTTAATGGATAAGAAACAAGAGATTGTTAAATCAGCTGTAGTAGTTATAGAACACAATTATGTCATGTTAAATTTCAGTAGATTAATGAGTTCTGGGGATTAGGCTGAGTGCGGGGGTGGGAAAACAGGGCGTGCATTTGATCAGTATATGCATATATAAAATATTGTACTGAATTCCATTTATACATAAAGTTCGTATGTGGTTTTATACATAAAGTTCATATGTGTTAATCACATTTAGATAGCCTGGTATGATGGTTCACACCAGTAATATGAACATTTGGGATTCTGAGGTTGAAGAATTCCACAAGCTGGAGACCACCCTAAGCTACACAGTTAGACTCTGTCTCAAAAACAACACAAAATTAAGATAACAAGCTTTAATAAGCAAAAAATAAAAGTACAGACTTTTTGTTTCAGAAGGCTTTAATTACACAGGGAAAATGCTTATCCATGGGAAAGTCAGGACACAAAAATCACACGTAAGAATGTCCCCATTTTTCATGGGAAACATCTACAAAATTACAATAATAAAAATTCGAATTCTGACCAAAACAATGCCAGAACAATGACCCAATTTTTCATAAGGAAAAACTTTACATAGCATATGCATGGGAAGAGATGAGGGAGCTAAAGAAATAAATTGAAAGACATTGCCAGTTCTTTTGTTGTTGTTATTATTTGTTTGTTTGTTTGTCTCATATAGGAGACTTTTCTTTGATAATGTTTGGTTCTGAAATTTATGGAAAGTAGAACTTTTAAAAGGGGCATCATTCTTTCAGAAAACCACAAAGCATAGCTATTTGCAGCTCACCTGCAGTCTTTATTGTACTGGATTTCATAGAAAGTGACTGGAGCATGGAGCATGGAGCATGAAGCTTGCTTGATTTTCTTTCCCCAAGTTACTCTGTTTCTGTCAACATTTCCTTTTGTTTTTGTCCCTCTTTACAAGTGATCAGAGCTCTTAAAAAGGTCCTTCAGTGGGATGACCCAGCCTGCTACCATCTCTTTGTCTTTTAAACCTGGTGTTCAATAATGATAGTCAAACCATGCACCCAGAATTTTCTATCCAGTTTTTTTTTTTTCATTGAGAAAAAGTCATGTGGTCCAGGGTGATCTCATTCTTGCTGTGTAGCCAAGATTCAAAACCTTGAACTATGAATTCTCCTGCTTCTACCTCCTGAATGCTGAAATTAGAGAAATACACCACCACTCCTGGTCTTATGTGGTGCTGAGGATGCTAGGACCTCATGCATGCTAGGTAAGCACTTTATCAATTAAACTGTTTCCTCAAACACACTAAGTCATATTTCTAAGCCATTTCAAAAAAAAATGTTGAATAACTATGGAAGACATGGGAACCCTGTTTGATACAGCCAATATGACCACATTATTTTCAATAACAACTGATGAGAAGTTTCTCCTCCTCCTCCTTTTCCCCCTTCTCTTCCTCTTCCTTCTTTCTTCCTTCCCAAATCAAGAATAGCTGAAGAAAGTAAAGAACCTATAGGAGAATCTGGGCAAGGTGATATATGCCTGGAATTCTAGTACTTGGGGCACTGAGGCAGAAACATTGTAAGTAAAAGTCCCACCTGGGTTACATATTGAGTTCTGGGCCAGCTTTGTGTACAAAGACCCTGGAATGAATTAAAATTAAAATCAGAGAGAGACTAGGTAACAAGGTTCTCTTCACAAAGCAGACAAAAGCAAAAAAAAAAATTGGTTTCACTTGTTTTACAAGGCTGATGATCTAGGGCCTTGCTCTAGGCAAGCACTGTGACATGGAACTATATCCTACCCTCCCCTACATGGGGTTTAATATATGTCCACTAAGTAGAAAGTAAACATTAAAATTAAAAACTTGGTGATGATTGACCACATCCTCCCACTCTGTCATCAATTCACTGATGAGTGAATGTTTAGGAGACAATGAATCCTAATCTTTGTGGTGATAGGAGAATGCTTTTTTATATTACAAACCTTTTAAGGACAGTGATTTCTTTCTCTATTTATTATATATATATGCCCCTATATGAGTTTATGTGTGCCAGGTGGGTAGGTACTCCTGGAGGCCAGAAGACAGTGTCCGATCCGTAGAGCTTGAGTTATAGGTGTCTGTTAGCTACCTAATGTGGGAGTGGGGAACAGAGCCCAGGTTCTCTTCAAGAGTAATATGTGCACTTAACTATTGAGCCCCCAGAAATACTTAAATGATGATTTTGACCTCTTTAAACAAGTGTTAGTGTGCACACTGTTTGCTTCTACAGTGCTTGAAGCTTGATCTGCCTTCCATTATGGCAATGACTTTCTACCTCTTAGATCACATTGTGTCTTATTTCTGTTACCTGTTGCTAGAAACAGTCTAAATGATATAGGTGCTCCCTACTTTATTGGGTTCTACATCATCTTTTGTTCCAGTATATTCATAGTTATTTTGCTATATTTCTTGGCAATCAAGAATTCTCAAAACTTATCACATGTAATTATATTTAGTAATAGAGTGAAATTCCAATGAGACCAGGCCACAAACCAAATTCATAACATGTGGTAAAATCTGCCAAATGGGTCTATCACATTATTTACAGGCTACTATGTACCAAGCATTTGATAATTGGAGTGCAGCAGACTCTAATTCTGTCCCTTTAAATTATATTTAAGGGAAAAATTAGTAGGGGAAATCTGTAGTTATGCATATATTCATTACAAACTCCTGCAGAAATATTTGGCTCATAGCTATGAGTTAAATGGTATGACATTTCCATGAGAGAAATTAATTACTTGAACATGTGTTGTATAAAATATGTCAAATCGTTTAATTGGGTGTTGTAGATTGCATATTCATTTTTTAACCAGAGGAAATACATGATAAATAAACATGATATGCATACTTTATACATTGTAAATGCCATGTTATGCCCAAGGGCTTTATAGCAAGTGAACAATGGTTTTATTTTATTTTTTTCTGAATGAGGAGAGGCATCTAAAGTATCAGAAGATCACGGGTCCAAAGATGGAGTCACTTCACAACAACGTTTTCCTGCATTTGGAGGTTTCACTTATTGACACTGTATCTATTTAAAGAATATATATCCTACTAATAGCTCTGTGTAAAGATGGACAGATTGGGATTCTGGCTACATAGGCTATATAGAAATATAGAGATTTGTGATGTGATAGAGAATATCCACGTTCTGATGCAATTTCTGACTTCAACATGTTTGAGAGGGGGAATCTATATAAATGTCTCGAAATGGCAGGAAGCAATAACTGCCACTCAAGGTAGACTTATAATACTATAATGAATGATGGTAAACAATAGCTACCTCTAAGAAAAAAATCTTCTAAGGTCAGATAACGACACAAATAAAAATGAACACATGCTGTTTTGTTTTGTTTTGTTTTGTTTTGTTTTGGTATTTTTTTCTAAGCCAAGCAACAGAAAGAGATGGAACTTACCCGGCTCCTCCTAATGTTGCCGGAGAAACTGATATCGAGGCAGCCACAAAGTGGAATCTTTTCTGTATCAACACAGGCACAGGAGAGGGACACTGGGAAATGAATCACCTTTTATAGCAGGGTTTTGTTATATTGTCTTTGGCTTTAGGTGCCAAGATTGACCCTATAATTATATCGGCTTGTGTAATGAGAATGTCTGTGTCAAATTCTCATTCACAAAATATTTGCCTTTTAAGTCCCAAAATTTGGAAATAGTTTCATTTATTTCTCATCTCTTTACATTGTGATACAGTCATTCTTTAGGCTGGCAATCTTATTTTTTCTTTTTCTTTTCTCTAAACACAGTTGAATGGAGATTATATTTTCTCTCTCAAGCACAGAGCTACATTCCTTTGCTCTATTTTGATCTTCTCAATGTATGGATCCATTTTCAATAGTAGTGGTAACTGTAGCAATTGTGCAAGAGTAATAGATTCAAAGGCTGTGATTCTATACATTCTTGGGCACAGTACGTGATATTAAGGTCACAGTATTGTTTATACTAACTTTTTTGAGACATGATCTTGCCATGAGCCCAGATGTATCTGGAACTCAAGACTCTCCTACCCCAGGCTTCCAAATGATAATACCACACCCTCCTTGTAATATTGGAAAAAATATACATGTATAGGGTAAAGGGGAAGAATATGGAAAGCATGTATAAAATATATCAGTCATTCTTTGATGATTTAGTTTAAATTTATAAGCTACTAAGGGCTTAGAAGAATATATTTAAGCTTTCATAATTACTATGGAGTGTGTGTTTTTGTCTCCCAAAATCATGTTGAGATCCTAATCCCTGAGCTGATGGTGCTCAGTGTTTGGAGATAATTAGCTCATATGCTCTGTGGAGCAGTACTGGTGTTGTTATTAAAGAGACATGAGGGAGCTTGTTTGCCTCTTTTACTGCATGAGAACACCAAAATCACTGAGAAACAGGAAACAGGTCCTCATTGGCAATGGAATCTATTGGCACCTTGGGCTTAAGACTTTCCAGTTTCTAGAACTGTTAGAAATTAAATTCTATTCTTTAGAAACTATATAGTTTGTAACATTTTGTAATAATAATTCAAGGACTAAAAAAACAATGTTATTTAAATACACTAAAATATTTTATGTATGAAACAGTGTTTCTGCTTACCCACAAAAAATTAAATCACATAATATGTGCTGCTTTAGAATTAAAAAAAAAAAACAACTGGGTTTCCTAGTACGTTCCTATAATCCTGATACCTGGAACTGGAAATGGGAGAGTCAGGAATTCAACACCATCTACAACTACCTAGATGGTTAGATGCCATCCTCAGCTCCAGAGAACCCACCTCAGGAAACAACAAAACGTAAAATGATAAAATTAAACATAAGAGCAAATACAAAAACTCCAACTGATAACATAAACTAGACTTACCCCTCTGGCGGTTTGTTTCTTCTATTTGCAATAAGTGCTGTATCATTCATTGCTCATTTCTCTCCTGCTGCCTTATTTTAGGATTTTACAATATCATAATAATAGAAGTGAAAACAGTATCCAAGGCTCGGCACAGTCATGCACACGTGTAATGTTAGCACTTTGAAGGAGAACAACAAGTTCCAATCTAGCCTGAACTACACAGGGAGAACCTATCTTTAGAAGATAAGGAAAGGAAAGGAAAGCAGCAAAATAAAAGAAGAGCAACAAAAGTAGTAAAATGTGATCAAATCAACTCTGATAATTTTGAACTACCACAAACTTAATCTGCAAGTCAACTCACTCCCCTGAATCTTCATGTTGAAATTCTTCAAATTGATCCTCATGTAACTATACTGTTTATGAAACGGGCAAGTAATAATATTGTGCCAAGTTGAAACTCCTAACATATTATTACAAGGCAAGGGTAACCACAGTTTTATTCAGACATAAACACACACTATGTAATACAGAAGCTATGAGCCACTGAGCACTGAAAGCCCAGCTAGCCTAAATTAGGGTGTGCCGTAAGTAGAAAATACCACATTTAGAACAACTCTTGTGAAAAAGACAAACTACTTTGCTAATATTTTTATTCTGATTGTGTGTTAAAGTGATAGTAATTTATAGTCATTCAATTTTTGAGCTTATTAAGTTCACAAGGGATGGTACAGAAGAAAGGGAATTCTGTTTTGGAAAAATAACATTTTTCTATTGGCTAGTGCTGCCCTAGAATAGCACTGTCACATCTAGGATGAAACTTGCAGCCCATGCATGTTTAGGAGAGCTAACCCCATCTAAACCACAGGGATCACTAAACCAAACCTATCCGGTCCTTACTTCTGAAGCATCTTCATCTTGTCCATAGACTGTGCTGCTGGCTCCTCCAACTTTTCTTTTTGAGTTTTCTTAGCTTTGTTCTCCAGTGCTTTCCAGAGTTCTTGCTCTCACCTCCAGACTGCAAACATTTCCTTCTCTCCCAAAGTTTTATGCAACTTCATAAGTATCCTTTTTTATTTTTCCAATTCAAGACTTCTCCCTGGAGAGGCCCTTGATCTTGGGAAGATCATATGCCCCGATACAGGAGAATGCCAGGGCCAGGAAGCAGGAGTGGGTGGGTTGGGGAGAAGGGCAGAAGGGGGAGGGTTTAGGGGACTTTCAGGGCAGCATTGGAAATGTAAATGAAGAAAATATCTAATAAAATGTATTTTTAATTTCATTTTTATTAGGTATTTTCTTCATTTACATTTCCAATGCTATCCCAAAAGTCCCCCATAACCTGCCCCCACCCACTCCCCTACCCACCCACTCCCACTTTTTGGCCCTGGCTTTCCCCGTACTGAAGAATATGAAGTTTGCAAGACCAATGGGCCTCTCTTTACAATGATGGCCGACTAGGCTCTCTTCTGATACATATACAGCTAGAGACAAAAGCTCTGGGAGTTACTGGTTAGTTCATATTGTTGTTCCACCTATAAGGTTGCAGACCCCTTTAGCTCCTTGGATACTTTCTCTATCTCCTCCATTGGGGGCCCTGTGATCCATACAATAGCTGACTGTGAGCATCTACTTCTGTGTTTGCTAGGCCCCGGCCATAGCCTCACAAGAAACAGCTATATCTGGGTCCTTTCAGCAAAATCTTGCTAGTGTATGCAATGGTGGGAGCGTTTGGAGGCTGATTATGGGATGGATCCCTGGGTATGGCAGTCTCTAGATGATCCATCCTTTCATCTCAGCTCCAAACTTTGTCTCTGTAACTCCTTCCATGGGTGTTTTGTTCCCAATTCTAAGAAGGGGCAAAGTGACCACACTTTAGTCTTCGTTCTTCTTGAGTTTCATGTGTTTTACAAATTGTATCTTATATCTTGGGTATTCTAAGTTTCTGGGCTAATATCCACTTATCAGTGAGTACATATCATGTGAGTTCTTTTGTGATTGGGTCCAGGTCCATCCATTTGCCTAGGAATTTCATAAATTCATTGTTTTTAATAGCTGAGTAGTACTCCATTGTGTAAATGTACCACGTTTTCTATATCCATTCCTCTGTTGAGGGACACCTGGGTGCTTTCCAACTTCTGGCTATTATAAATAAGGTTGCTATGAACATAGTGGAGCATCTGTCTTTCTTACCAGTTGGAACATCTTCTGGATATATGTCCAAGAGAGGTATTGCTGCATCCTCTGTTAGTACTATGTCCAATTTTCTGAGGAACCACCAGACTGATTTCCAGAGTGGTTGTACAAGCTTGAAATCCCACCAACAATGGAGGAGTGTTCCTCTTTCTCCACATCCTTGCCAGCATCTGCTGTCACCTGAATTTTTGATCTTAGCCATTCTGGCTGGTGTGAGATGGAATCTCAGGTTTGCTTTGATTTGCATTTCCCTGATGATTAAGGATGCTGAACATTTTTTCAGGTGCTTCTCAGCCATTCGGTATTCCTCAGGTGAGAATTCTTTGTTTAGCTCTGAGCCCCATTTTTTCCATTTTTTATTAGGTATTTAGCTCATTTACATTTTCAATGCTATACCAAAAGTCCCCCATATCCACCCACCCCCACTCCCCTGACCACCCACTCCCCCTTTTTGGCCCTGGTGTTCCCCTGTACTGGGGCATATAAAGTTTGCAAGTCCAATGGGCCTCTCTTTCCAGTGATGGCCGACTAGGCCATCTTTTGATATATATGCAGCTGGAGTCAAGAGCTCCGGGGTACTGGTTAGTTCATAATGTTGTTCCACCTATAGGGTTGCAGATCCCTTTAGCTCCTTGGCTACTTTCTCTAGCTCCTCCATTGGGAGCCCTATGATCCATCCATTAGCTGACTGTGAGCATCCACTTCTGTGTTTGCTAGGCCCCGGCATAGTCTCACAAGAGACAGCTACATCTGGGTCCTTTCAATAAAATCTTGCTAGTGTATGCAATGGTGTCAGCGTTTGGATGCTGATTATGGGGTGGATCCCTGGATATGGCAGTCTCTACATGGTCCATCCTTTCATCTCAGCTCCAAACTTTGTCTCTGTAAATCCTTCCATGGGTGTTTTGTTCCCAAATCTAAGGAGGGGCATAGTGTCCACACTTCAGTCTTCATTCTTCTTGAGTTTCATGTGTTTAGCAAATTGTATCTTATATCTTGGGTATCCTAGGTTTGGGGCTAATATCCACTTATCAGTGAGTACATATTGTGTGAGTTTCTTTGTGAATGTGTTACCTCACTCAGGATGATGCCCTCCAGGTCCATCCATTTGGCTAGGAATTTCATAAATTCATTCTTTTTAATAGCTGAGTAGTACTCCATTGTGTAGATGTACCACATTTTCTGTATCCATTCCTCTGTTGAGGGGCATCTAGGTTCTTTCCAGCTTCTGGCTATTATAAATAAGGCTGCTATGAACATAGTGGAGCATGTGTCCTTCTTACCAGTTGGGGCATCTTCTGGATATATGCCCAGGAGAGGTATTGCTGGATCCTCCAGTAGTACCATGTCCAATTTTCTGAGAAACCGCCAGACTGATTTCCAGAGTGGTTGTACAAGCCTGCACTCCCACCAACAATGGAGGAGTGTTCCTCTTTCTCCACATCCACGCCAGCATCTGCTGTCACCTGAATTTTTGATCTTAGCAATTCTGACTGGTGTGAGGTGGAATCTCAGGGTTGTTTTGATTTGCATTTCCCTGATGATTAAGGATGTTGAACATTTTTTCAAGTGCTTCTCTGCCATTCGGTATTCCTCAGGTGAGAATTCTTTGTTCAGTTCTGAGCCCCATTTTTTAATGGGGTTATTTGATTTTCTGAAGTCCACCTTCTTGAGTTCTTTATATATGTTGGATATTAGTCCCCTATCTGATTTAGGATAGGTAAAGATCCTTTCCCACTCTGTTGGTGGTCTTTTTGTCTTATTGACGGTGTCTTTTGCCTTGCAGAAACTTTGGAGTTTCATTAGGTCCCATTTGTCAATTCTCGATCTTACAGCACAAGCCATTGCTGTTCTGTTCAGGAATTTTTCCCCTGTGCCCATATCTTCAAGGCTTTTCCCCACTTTCTCCTCTATAAGTTTCAGTGTCTCTGGTTTTATGTGAAGTTCCTTGATCCACTTAGATTTGACCTTAGTACAAGGTGATAAGTATGGATCAATTCGCATTCTTCTACACGATAACAACCAGTTGTGCCAGCACCAATTGTTGAAAATGCTGTCTTTCTTCCACTGGATGGTTTTATCTCCCTTGTCGAAGATCAAGTGACCATAGGTGTGTGGGTTCATTTCTGGGTCTTCAATTCTATTCCATTGGTCTACTTGTCTGTCTCTATACCAGTACCATGCAGTTTTTATCACAATTGCTCTGTAGTAAAGCTTTAGGTCTGGCATGGTGATTCCGCCAGAAGTTCTTTTATCCTTGAGAAGACTTTTTGCTATCCTAGGTTTTTTGTTATTCCAGACAAATTTGCAAATTGCTCCTTCCAATTCGTTGAAGAATTGAGTTGGAATTTTGATGGGGATTGCATTGAATCTGTAGATTGCTTTTGGCAAGATAGCCATTTTTACAATGTTGATCCTGCCAATCCATGAGCATGGGAGATCTTTCCATCTTCTGAGATCTTCTTTAATTTCTTTCTTCAGAGATTTGAAGTTTTTATCATACAGCTCTTTCACTTCCTTAGTTAGAGTCACGCCAAGACATTTTATATTATTTGTGACTATTGAGAAGGGTGTTGTTTCCCTAATTTCTTTCTCAGCCTGTTTATTCTTTGTATAGAGAAAGGCCATTGACTTGTTTGAGTTTATTTTATATCCAGCTACTTCACCGAAGCTGTTTATCAGGTTTAGGAGTTCTCTGGTAGAATTTTTAGGGTCACTTATATATACTATCATATCATCTGCAAAAAGTGATATTTTGACTTCCTCTTTTCCAATTTGTATCCCCTTGATCTCCTTTTGTTGTCGAATTGCTCTGGCTAATACTTCAAGTACTATGTTGAAAAGGTAGGGAGAAAGTGGGCAGCCTTGTCTAGTCCCTGATTTTAGTGGGATTGCTTACAGCTTCTCTCCATTTACTTTGATGTTGGCTACTGGTTTGCTGTAGATTGCTTTTATCATGTTTAGGTATGGGCCTTGAATTCCTGATCTTTCCAAAACTTTTATCATGAATGGGTGTTGGATCTTGTCAAATGCTTTTTCTGCATCTAACGAGATGATCATGTGGTTTTTGTCTTTGAGTTTGTTTATATAATGGATTACATTGATGGATTTTCGTATATTAAACCATCCCTGCATCCCTGGAATAAAACCTACTTGGTCAGGATGGATGATTGCTTTAATGTGTTCTTGGATTCGGTTAGCGAGAATTTTATTGAGGATTTTTGCATCGATATTCATAAGAGAAATTGGTCTGAAGTTCTCTATCTTTGTTGGGTCTTTCTGTGGTTTAGGTGTCAGAGTAATAGTGGCTTCATAAAATGAGTTGGGTAGAGTACCTTCTACTTCTATTTTGTGAAATAGTTTGTGCAGAACTGGAATTAGATCTTCTTTGAAGGTCTGATAGAACTCTGCACTAAACCCATCTGGTCCTGGGCTTTTTTTTGGTTGGGAGACTATTAATAACTGCTTCTATTTCTTTAGGTGATATGGGACTGTTTAGAAGGTCAACTTGATCCTGATTCAACTTTGGTACCTGGTATCTGTCCAGAAATTTGTCCATTTCGTCCAGGTTTTCCAGTTTTGTTGAGTATAGCCTTTTGTAGAAGGATCTGATTGTGTTTTGGATTTCTTCAGGATCTGTTGTTATGTCTCCCTTTTCATTTCTGATTTTGTTAATTAGGATTTTGTCCCTGTGCCCTTTAGTGAGTCTAGCTAAGGGTTTATCTATCTTGTTGATTTTCTCAAAGAACCAACTCCTCGTTTGGTTAATTCTTTGAATAGTTCTTCTTGTTTCCACTTGGTTGATTTCACCCCTGAGTTTGATTATTTCCTGCCGTCTACTCCTCTTGGGTGAATTTGCTTCCTTTTTTTCTAGGGCTTTTAGATGTGTTGTCAAGCTGCTAGTATGTGCTGTCTCCCGTTTCTTCTTGGAGGCACTCAGAGCTATGAGTTTCCCTCTTAGAAATGCTTTCATTGTGTCCCATAGGTTTGGGTACGTTGTGGCTTCATTTTCATTAAACTCTAAAAAGTCTTTAATTTCTTTCTTTATTCCTTCCTTGACCCAGGTATCATTGAGAAGAGTATTATTCAGTTTCCACGTGAATGTTGGCTTTCCATTATTTATGTTGTTATTGAAGATCAGTCTTAGGCCATGGTGGTCTGACAGGATACATGGGACAATTTCTATATTTTTGTATCTATTGAGGCCTGTTTTGTGACCAATTATATGGTCAATTTTGGAGAAGGTCCCGTGAGGTGCTGAGAAGAAGGTATATCCTTTTGTTTTAGGATAAAATGTTCTGTAGATATCTGTCAGGTCCATTTGTTTCATAACTTCTGTTAGTTTCACTGTGTCCCTGTTTAGTTTCTGTTTCCACGATCTGTCCTTTGAAGAAAGTGGTGTGTTGAAGTCTCCCACTATTATTGTGTGAGGTGCAATGTATGCTTTGAGCTTTACTAAAGTGTCTCTAATGAATGTGGCTGCCCTTGCATTTGGTGCGTAGATATTCAGAATTGAGAGTTCCTCTTGGAGGATTTTACCTTTGATGAGTATGAAGTGTCCCTCCTTGTCTTTTTTGATAACTTTGGGTTGGAAGTCGATTTTATCCGATATTAAAATGGCTACTCCAGCTTGTTTCTTCAGTCCATTTGCTTGGAAAATTGTTTTCCAGCCTTTCACTCTGAGGTAGTGTCTGTCTTTTTCCCTGAGATGGGTTTCCTGTAAGCAGCAGAATGTTGGGTCCTGTTTGTGTAGCCAGTCCGTAAGTCTATGTCTTTTTATTGGGGAATTGAGTCCATTGATATTAAGAGATATTAAGGAAAAGTAATTGTTGCTTCCTTTTATTTTTGTTGTTAGAGTTGGCATTCTGTTCTTGTTGCTGTCTTCTTTTTGGTTTGTTGAATGATTACTTTCTTGGTTGTTCTAGGGCGTGATTTCCGTCCTTGTATTGCTTCTTTTCTGTTATTATCCTTTGAAGGGCTGGATTCGTGGAAAGATATTGTGTGAATTTGGTTTTGTCGTGGAATACTTTGGTTTCTCCATCTATGGTAATTGAGAGTTTGGCCGGGTATAGTAGCCTGGGCTGGCATTTGTGTTCTCTTAGTGTCTGTATAACATCTGTCCAGGCTCTTCTGGCTTTCATAGTCTCTGGTGAAAAGTCTGGTGTAATTCTGATAGGCCTTCCTTTATATGTTACTTGACCTTTCTCCCTTACTGCTTTTAATATTCTATCTTTATTTAGTGCATTTGTTGTTCTGATTATTATGTGTCGGGAGGAATTTCTTTTCTGGTCCAGTCTATTTGGAGTTCTGTAGGCTTCTTGTATGATCATGGGCATCTCTTTTTTTATGTTTGGGAAGTTTTCTTCTATTATTTTGTTGAAGATATTAGCTGGCCCTTTAAGTTGAAAATCTTCATTCTCATCAATTCCTATTATCCGTAGGTTTGGTCTTCTCATTGTGTCCTGCATTACCTGGATGTTTTGAGTTAGGATCCTTTTGCATTTTGTATTTTCTTTGACTGTTGTGTCGATGTTCTCTATGGAATCTTCTGCACCTGAGATTCTCTCTTCCATTTCTTGTATTCTGTTGCTGATGCTGGCATCTATGTTTCCAGATCTCTTTCCTAGGGTTTCTATCTCCAGCGTTGCCTCGCTTTGGGTTTTCTTTATTGTGTCTACTTCCCCTTTTAGTTCTAATATGGTTTTGTTCATTTCCATCACCTGTTTGGATGTCTTTTCCTGTTTTTCTTTAATGATTTCTACCTGTTTGGCTGTGTTTTCCTGCTTTTCTGTAAGGGCCTGTAACTCTTTAGCAGTGCTCTCCTGTAATTCTTTAAGTGACTTATGAAAGTCCTTCTTGATGTCCTCTATCATCATCATGAGAAATGTTTTTAAATCTGGGTCTAGATTTTCGGTTGTGTTGGGGTGCCCAGGACTAGGTGGGGTGGGAGTGCTGCGTTCTGATGATGGTGAGTGGTCTTGATTTCTGTTAGTAGGATTCTTACGTTTGCCTTTCGCCATCTGGTAATCTCTGAAGCTAGCTGTTTTAGTTGTCACTGTTAAGAGCTTGTTCTTCAGGTGTCTCTGTTAGCCTCTATAAGCAGACCTGGAGGGTAGCACTCTCCTTAGTTTCAGTCGGCAGAGTATTTTCTGCAGGCAAGCTCTCTTCTTGCAGGGCAGGTACCCAGATATCTGGTGTTCGAACCAGACTCCTGGCAGAAGTTGTGTTCCACTCACTAGAGGTCTTAGGATCTCGTGTGGAATCCTGTGTGGGCCCTTGCGGGTGTTGGGCAAGACTCTGCTGGCAAGGTAGCCCGGGGCTCGAGTGGAGTGGAAGGGGTTTGTGCCCCAGATCAAGCCCGGGTAGCCTGCTTCCCTATGTACCGCAGTCTCAGGTTCCACGCGATTGGATTGGGGCAGGCGCTGTGTTCCACTCACCAGAGGTCTTAGGATCCCGTGGGGAGTCCCGTGTGGACCCTTGCGGGTGTTGGGCAAGACTCTGCTGGCAAGGTAGCCCGGGGCTCGAGTCGAGCGGAAGGGACTTGTGCCCCAGATCAGGCCCGGGTAGCCTGCTTCCCTATGTACTGCAGTCTCAGGTTCCACGCAATTGGATTGGGGCAGGCGCTGTGTTCCACTCACCAGAGGTCTTAGGATCCCATGGGGAGTCCCGTGTGGGCCCTTGCGGGTGCTGGGCAAGACTCTGCTGGCAAGCGAGCCCCATTTTTAATGGGGTTATTTGATTTTCTGGAGTCCACCGTCTTGAGTTCTTTATATATATTGGATATTAGTCCCCTATCTGATTTAGGATAGGTAAAGATCTTTTCCCAATCTGTTGGTGGCCTTTTTGCTTATTGACAGTGTCTTTTGCCTTACAGAAGCTTTGCAATTTTATGAGGTTTCATTTGTCGATTCTCCATCTTATAGCACAAGCCATTGCTGTTCTATTCAGAATTTTTCCCCTTTGCCCATATCTTTGAGGCTTTTCCCCACTTTCTACTCTATAAGTTTCACTGTCTCTGGTTTTATGTGGATTTCCTTGATCCACTTAGATTTGACCTTAGTACAAGGAGATAGGAATGGATCAATTTACATTCTTCTACATGATAACTGCCAGTTGTGCCAGCACCATTTGTTGAAAATGATGTCTTTTATCCACTGGATGGTTTTATCTCCCTTGTCAAAGATCAAGTGACCATAGGTGTGTGGGTTCATTTCTGGGTCTTCAATTCTAGTCCATTGGTCTACTTGTCTGTCACTATACCAGTACCATGAAGTTTTTATCACAATTGCTCTGTAGTACAGCTTTAGGTCAGGCATGGTGATTCCACCAGAGGTTCTTTTATCATTGAGAAGAGTTTTTGCTATCCTAAGTTTTTTGTTATTCCAGATAAATTTGAAGATTGCCCTTTCTAATTCATTGAAGAATTGAGTTGGAATTTTGATGGTGATTGCATTGAATCTGTAGATTGCTTTTGGCAAGATAGCCATTTTTACTATATTGATCCTGCCAATCCATGAGCATGGGAGATCTTTCCATCTTCTGAGATCTTCTTTAATTTCTTTCTCCAGAGCCTTGAAGTTCTTATCATACAGATCTTTCACTTCCTTAGTTAGAAGCACGCCAAGGTATTTTATATTATTTGTGACTATTGTGAAGGGTGTTCTTTCCCTAATTTCTTTCTCAGTCTGTTTGTCCTTTCTTGTAGAGAAAGGCCATTGAGTTGTTTGAGTTAATTTTATATCCAGCTACTTCACTGGAGCTGTTTATCAGGTCTCAAACTTTTGATTCTCCTGTCTCCGTCTCCTAAATTCAGGGATTGCATGCATGTACCACCATAAATAACTCTAACTAATAATTATAAACAACAAAGTTAAGGGCTAGTGGTATGGTCCAGCAATTAATAACACTTGTTGCTCTTGCAAGGACCAGGATTTAATTCCCAGGACCTAAATGGCAAATCACTAATGTCTGTAACTTCAGTTCCAGGGATCAGATGCCCTCTTCTGGTATCTGTAAGTACCATGTGCACAAGGTACACAGAAATTTATATAGGCAAAAGCACCCATACATATACACAAGTTGAAGGACTCAATTGTCATGACAGTTTTATTGTCTTACCTTTGTATTTTTTAGTATTAGAGATAGACATCAGAATCTTAAGCACACTGTCACTGAGCTACATTCTCAGTCCCCAGTTAATTAATTGATTTGTTGACCATCCTTTTAAGAAAGATCTTATCCCTGTATCCTGGCCTAGGACTCAAAATATATCTTAAGATGACTTGGAGCTGGAAACCCTCCTTCTCTGACTGAGAACTAGGATTACAAATGTGAGTCACCATCTCCTGCTTTAAGCCCCAAATATCAGATTTCAATACTTACTACAAAGTTAGAGTAATTGAGAGCTGCACAAACACACACACACACACACACACACACACACACACACACACACACACACACGTATATATAGTACAAACATTAAGATAGACATACTGAACAATGGAATAAAAGCCTAGAAATAAATATTGATGTTTACAGTCAGTTAGTTTTTTCCCCTCCATGCTGAGAATCAAACACAGGACCTCACACACACCAGACAAGTTTTCTACCATTCAACTGTACCCCTAGCTCTGATTTTTGACAATGGTGTCAAGACAATTCAGAGAAAAAGAAGTCCTTTCAATAAATGGTACTAATGGAACTGGATATCCACATACAAAAGAATTAAGTTCCACTCTTATGCCTTACCACACAAAAAAATAACCCTGAAAGGAACCTCAGACCTAAATGTAGTGTACTTAAAATTATTTAATATAAGAGTGAGTCTTTCATGGCCTTGAATTTGTCAGTGAATTTGTATACCAAGAAGAGTACAAGCAACAAAAAGAAGAAATAGATACATGAACTTCATTACAATTTAATAATTTTGTTTCTATCAAAGGATAATATCACTAAGCACGAAGGCATATGCCTGTAATCCCAACTCTGGGAAGAATAAGACAGAATGACTGTGTTATGGGTTTGGAGTCATTCAGGGATTCATTAATCTGATCACGAATATAATTCAGATACTGGCACTAGGAATACTCCCGGGACTCGGGATACCAAAATGTAGTGCTGAGCCACATTAGTCAGGGATTTCTCTAAAAAAAAAAAAGACACATAAGGTTATACATCCTTAATCAGAAGGTTACATTCTGTTAATGTGCAGTCATGCATCCTGCAATCAAGGGATCAGTTAGCAAACAGATGTCTTGGTCTCAAGCAAGCAAGACTTTTATTTGTTTGGTTTTTGTTTTGTTTTGTTTTTTTTTTTTACAGAAGCAGAAGCATCAATATTGTGACTATTACCTTGCACAAACAAGGCCAGGCAATTATAAGAATAGCCCCCAGCATTCCTGGAAGTTATCTGTCCTTGAGCAAGTGGAGCTTCCAGGTTAGAAGCAACTATATTTATAGGCCTTTAAACACAGTAATTTAAACTGAAAATACATTAACCATAACAACTGCAAGTTGTAGGCTACCCTGGACCATAGTGGAAAGCCCTTGTCTTAAAGACAAACCACACAGAAGAATGAAGAGGAAGAGAAATAGGAAGAGGTAGAGGTAGAAGAAGAGGCAAAGAACAGGTCTAGCATGTATGAGGCTGTGGTTTCCATATCCAGCAGAGAGAGAGAGAGAGAGAGAGAGAGAGAGAGAGAGAGCGAGTGAGAGAGAGAGAGAGAGGAGAGAGAGTGAGAGGACAGTCAAATATAATGGGAGAAATATTTCCAAATCTGGTCGCTTATGAAGGATTTGTAATTCAACAGCAAAAGCAAAACCACAAATATCTCAAATTTTATTTTGTTTTTT
Organism: Mus musculus; assembly: GCF_000001635.26. Lineage (NCBI taxonomy): Eukaryota > Metazoa > Chordata > Mammalia > Rodentia > Muridae > Mus > Mus musculus. Next base: position 17,429,181 of record NC_000086.7, read on the forward strand.
CAAAACAGGTTTTCTATATGTAGCCTTGGCTATCCTGGAACTCTCTTTGTAGGACAGGCTGGCCTTGAACTCAGAGATCTGCCTGTCTCTGCCTCTCGATTGCTGGGATTAAAGGCTTATACTACCACCATTCGGCTAAATATCTCAATTTTAAGTTACATTTTATTTTTTTAGATGTGTTTGTTCATATATGTGCATGCCTGTGCTCAAGTATACCATGACATGCATGTGGAAGTTAAAGGATAACCAGAGGAATCAGTTCTTTCCACCACTGTGGGTCCTGGGGATGGAGGTCAGGTTATCTTTTATCTGAACCATCTTGCCAGTCCCCACTGATCCCAATATTCAAAAAACAAGGAAGGATTTCAGTAAATGTTTCTCCAGAGACCATACACAATTGTACAATAAGCACAATTAATGTTAACTAATTAAATGTTAACAAATGTTTGATGAAAGTCAAAACCAAAAGAAGATAACATTTCACCTAATCGGGGCAGCTACCGTAGAAAGATTCTAACAAAGATGGGTTGACAAGGATGTAGAAAATTAGAAGGTTTACACACTGGCAATAGGAATGGAAAGTGACATAGCCTCCATGAAAAATGATGTAGTAGTTTCTCAAAACATTCACTATAAAGTTACCAAGTGACCCAAAAACTGCACTCTTAATAGTATATTCAGGAGAAATGGAAAATTATGTTCACGTAAAAACTTGTACATGTATGCTCATAGGAACATTATTCACAATAGTGAATATTCACAAAGTGGAAACACTCCCCAGGTCCATTGACTGATAGCTAAAATGTAGCATAACCATACAATGCAATATTATTTGGGAATGAAGAGGAAAGGAAGCAATGATGTATGCTGCAACATGGATGGCTGTAAGATGAAAGAAAACTTTTCTTAAGTTATTTTTATAAGGTATTTTGTCATAGTAATGACAGAAGTAACCAATACGACCTGAAAGTATGAAATCATAGATTACTACTAAAAGAGAATTAATTAAGATCCAGTGTGTCATTGTATTTCTTACTTTTCTATTACTGTGATAAAATACCACAAGCAAGGCTCTTTATAGAAGAAAAGGTTTATTTGGCTTACATTTCTATAAGGGTAAGAGTCCATCATGGTAAGGGGAAAATAGCAGCAATTGGCAGGCAAGGTGGCAGGAGTGAGAAGCATAGGGTTCACATATTAAACCACAAGCAGAAGGCAGAAAGAACAAAAAGTAAATAAATAAAAATGAGGAAAATCTTTAAGCTCTCAAAGCCCACTCCCAGTGGAATACTTCCTCCAGCAAGACTATACCTCCTGAACCTTCCCAAATACAACCACCAACTGAGGACCAACTGTTCAAATGCAAGACTATGGGGGGCATTCTCATTCAAACCATTGTAATCATAAATACTGAAAACATTCAGGGTACAAATGAGAAGTGCCATGCTATGCAGAAAGAAACCAACTTCAATAAGAATAGGTCATTAACAGAAGCCAGCAATAAGATATAACAAATAGCCGGGCATGGTGGCGCACTCAGAAAGCAGAGGCAGGCGGATTTCTGAGTTCGAGGCCAGCCTGGTCTACAAAGTGAGTTCCAGGACAGCCAGGGCTATACAGAGAAACCCTGGCTCAAAAAAAAAAAAAAAAAAAAAAAAAAAAAAAAAAAAAAAAAGATATTAACAAATAATTGAATTAAAGGAATGGGAATGAAATATACTTCAAGGAACAATTATAAAGATAATAGAAACACAGTGAGAAAATACAAAAGTCTAAGCAATGTAACAGAAAGTGTCAGTCAGGAATTGGATGGAGACTTAAGAACTGGAAAATATAATAATCAAAATTTAAAGGCTGCAACAGTGGACATTAGAACAGAATAGGCATGGCCTGCTCTGGGTAACTTATGTTGTACAGGATAGTAACTTTACGTTATGCCTAGCCAGCATCCATTCCATTTTACAAAAAAAACAGTTTTAACCTGAATTACTCCATTTTTGAGTGTACATGTAATGGCATAATGATTCTATGTCCTGTCTATACAAGTAAAGCAGCAACCATCAGCCAGAACACCTAAAAGCACAAACTAATCTCTTATGTGTGCCAGTAACAACCACACCCAGGAATATACCAAGTCATAACAGAAACATCAGACAGATGGGCTTATCAATCACATCTGAAGAAATTCCCTTACCTGGGACTACTACAAAAAGAGTACCTTAAGTCTGAGATAGGTCAGGCACACTGACCATTATTTGGATGAGACTCTGTCTCAAAAGCTAGCCAAACAAGACTGAACAGACAGGTCAGTAGTTAAGAGCACTGGACACCCTTGCAGAGTAATCTGGTTTGTCTCTAAGCACCCACGTGGTGGCTCACAACCATATAGAACATACAGAGGATCCAATTCCAGAGGATCTAAGATCCTTTTCTCTCTTCTATGGGGAACAAGTACACACATGGTACAGGTACATACTTGCAAGCAAAGCACTCTGGCACATAAAATTTAAAAAGGAGATCATCTTTAAAAAATAATAAAATTTATTTATTTTAACAAATTAAAACATCTCATATTAGCAAAAGTATATGTGATCACAATCCCCACCCTCCTCCTATCAATTGAAGATAAATGGCTTGGAGAAAGACTTTGTCAGTAAAGTGCTTGCCATGCAAGCATGAGGACTTAAGTTCAGAGGCCTAGCATCTGTGGAAAAGTAAAGTATGTGAGTTTGTGCATCTATGACCACAGCACCAGAAGGATGAAGACAGATGGATCTTGGGGCTTCTTGGCCAGGCAGCATAGCTGAACTTATGAGCTGTAGGTCAGACACTGTCTCAAAAAGGGGAAGAACAATCAAGGGAGATATCTGATGTTAAACTTTGGCCTCTGAATGCCCCCCATGCATATGGTACACACACACACACACACACACACAAGCAAGTGCACGCATGTACATGCATGCACACATGCACAAACACAGAACTGCACAAACACAAATAGGATAGAAAATCCACTGGCTATATTACACAATGAAAAAGGAAATCTCTTAAATGATGAGGATAATTCTTTAAACCTGCCATTCTTACAACTAACTGCAAAGTGTTAACCACTTTAGCATCAGATATAAGCACCTTCCTCTTCCTCTAATTGGGACTAGTCTAAATCTCATTGCAATGCAGTATCTCTTCTCCTGGATCCCTTTTCCTTTCAATTAAAGCTTTTTTAAATCCCCTTTTATTTAATATTTTTATTGATTGACAATTTCATATATGCACATAATTTATTTCAATCGCATTCAATTTCTACTTCTCCAAACTTCTGGGAGAACCGTTATGCCCCCTGTAGAGTAGCTCCCTTTAAAGTATTGCATACGTGCAAATTTATAAAATCATAGGGATTTTTAAAAATATGGCCTTTTTTTAAACAATTTTTTATTAGATATTTTATTCATTTACAATTTAAATGCTATCCCAAAAGTCCCTTATAGCCTCCCCCCACCCTGCTCTCCAACCCACCCACTCCTGCTTCCTGGCCCTGGTATTCCCCTGTATTGGGGCATATAATCTTTGCAAGACCTAGGGCCTCTCCTCCCAATGATGGCCGATTAGGCCATCTTCTGCTACATATGCAGCTAGAGACACAAGCTCAGGAGGTTCTGGTTAGTTCATATTGCTGTTCCTCTTATAGGGTTACAGACCCCTTCAGCTCCTTGGGTACTTCTCTAGCTCCTCCATGGGGGGCCCCTGTGTTCCATCTAATATGGCCTTTCTAAGTATCCTTAATGCTAGTTATAACTTCCTCACCCCCTCTTGTTTCTTCCCCTTCCATGCCCTCCCCAATTATCCCTCTCCCCATTATTCTCCCTTCCCCCTTAATATCTTGTTTTGTTTGTTTGTTGTTTGATACAGGTTTCTGTAGCTAAGCCTGCTGGGAACTCCTTCTGCTGCTGCTTCTCAAATTCTGGCATAAGAGGGATATTGACATTCAATTAAAGATTTGCCTGGAATGTTTGCCCCTTTACTGTCTCAGTTTGATTTCTATTATTACTGAGACAAAGTTGCCTTTTCTCTCTTACCAATGAACCTAAAAGCAAAAAGCACACTTCCAAATAACAAAGACTCAAAATTTACAAAAATAGGCTTAGTTCAATGAAAGTAAATAGAGAATGGATCAAAAATTGTGAGATGCTAAACTAGTGCTAAGAGGGGAAAATGTTAGATTATAATAGTTACTTATATCAAAAAGAGGAAAAGTCTCAAATCAGTCACCCAATCTCCTTTAAAAACCTATGTATGGACTGAGGGTGTGATATAGTGGTACGACATTTGCCTATCATTAGAGAGTTCCTGGTTTCAATCCCGGACCTGGGGAAAAAAAGAAAACATGAAGGCAATAGGCATAGTGTGGAGTACCTACTATGGAGGCTGAATATGAGATTAGCCTGAACTACACGTTGAGATCCTGGCCTCAGTAATTTTTAAAAAATATTAATAAGAAAGACAAAATAAACCAGAAGATACAATACAGATGAAAGCAAAAATCAATGAAATTTCAAACAGAAAAACACTGGAAAACAATCAATAAGGTGAAGCAGGATCTTTGAAGTGAGATCACAGAGTCCTAGCAAAGTATACAAATACAAACAAAGAAATGGCACAGATTACTAATACCACACAGGATATCACTACAGTCCCTGCAGATATTAAAAGAATAAAATAGGCATAACGTGACCAACTCTACACACATGCATTTGATCAAGTAATTAGGAAAAAGACCAATTTCTTTAAAAGCATGTGTTATAGCAGCTTGGCCAATATGAAATAGATAATTAGAATAATTCTTTAAATACTAGAGAAATTGAATTGGTAACTTTAAAACTCTCAAGAAAGTAATCCCCAAACCCATATCAATTCTATCAAACATGAATTCCAGGAAAATTTCATTAAACATTTTTAAAAAGCAGTACTATGAAATCTACCCCAAAAAGTTCAAAAATAGAGAAGAGGGACCATTGTTGTGGATAGCCCTGGAGCTAATTATATTTGATGTTAATTCCATTCTCTTGTGAGCTAACAAGGAATGAGTCAGGACTCAGGTGATTTCCTGTAAACCTGCTTCCCACCTTAATTTGTAAAACAAAGGAAAGCTGATGATTGGGCAGATAAAAGAGAAGGTGGAGCAGAAGGTAGAGTGAGAAGAAGGAGAAAATGGAAGAGGTTGAGGACACAGAGGAGGAGGAGGAAGAAAAGCAGAGCAGAAGCACATGGCCTGGAGAAACTGCAAGTTTTAAGGGGTCTCATAGATGTGGAAGATGGTAGTGTAGCAATAGGTCTGCTCAATCTAGGTGCACAGCATGTATTCATATTAATTGAGTTCTGTTTTCATTGCTGGGACATATTTGGGTTGGAGATTTATTGCAACAGACCATTTCCCAAATAACTTATTTTGCTAGAACTAGTGATTTAACTCAGAACTTTCTACATGCTATATAAGTACTTTTGCGCATAGCTAAATCCCTAACTTCAGTTTAATTTTTAAAAATTTTTTATTTGATGTGTTTATGTGCACATACAATGCACACCTGTAGGAGTCAGAGGACAACTTACAGAAGTCAATTCTCTCCTTCCACTATGCAGATTGTAGGTATCAAAGTCAGGTTGTTAGTCTTAGGAGCAAGGCCTTTAACCAGTGGGACAACTTGCCAGCTCCCTGGCCCTCCATTTTTTTTTAAATTTGAGACACATTTCCATTAAATTTCCCAGTCTGGTCTTGAACTTCTATCCATATCAACACACACACACGATAGTGTACATATTAATATATCCATGCTGTGCTTAGTCAATGAAAAGCAAGTTAAAAGGCTGAGGGAACAGGTACCATCCTATGCTGCAGGCAACATCATGTGATATGTGGAATCTAAATCAAGAACCTATTGAGCCTACCTGTGGATGTCCCAGCAATGGCATTCCACAGCCCTACAACCTTACCAGGCCCTAAACATTTCTATCTGTGGTTGCTTCTTTTTCAGGGACTGCTGCATTTTAAGAAGAGATCAGTGTTGACAACAATGAAAAGCCCATGATCCTGGTACAGTATACATTGGTGTCCAATTCTAAGGAGCAGAACAGGGAGCTAGGCCTTCAGACTGCAGAAGGATGAATATCATGAAGTGGTTTGGGAGGTGTATCATGAGGTGCATATATGAGGTATATCATGAGGTATTCCCATATCTCTGCTACCCTGGTATCTATAAAGAATCAGACATCAATTGTTCCAGGATTGGGAAAGTGTCTTAGAGATCCACAATGTATCTGTAGTGTTTGGGTTGCCAATAGACCTTGAATGGGATGTGATCAACAGGGATAACTGAGAATTTGCTTCATACTAGCTAAAGCTGGTGCTCTCAGAAAGTCAAATTTCTTTCCCATCCCAGACATGAGCGTCCATCAAATCAGTATCCAAGTATAAGGCCAAGACTTCCATCATGCAAAGAATGCAATCTGAAACTACCAGAGCCTCCTTCCAGTGAGTACTACAGAGTACTATTTCCTGAATTGCAGTTGTTCATGTCTGTCCCCGTCAGCTTTGGAGGTGAACAGAAGACCGAGTTCATCAGTAAGATCTCAGGCAACATGTGTATGTGAAGGTTGATGAATCATATGCCAATGAGTGCAAAAACCTAAGTCATAGCACACATACACTGAAAATATAATTAAACCAGGGTCCTCACTGTTGCTCCATGAATCCCCAGTTGGCTGGTGACAGTTCTGAGCTATCAACATGACAGAAATTCCTCTAAGGCTCAAGTAGAAGAAATGTGATAACTATTTCTGATTGTCAACTTTATTATTTCCACAATTAACTAAAACCAAGTAGCTGGGTAGACCTGTGAGGGAGTTTTCTTAATTAAATCATTTGAAGTAGGAAGACTCACCTGCAATCCAGATATTCTGAGGTGGGAAGATCCACTTTTAATCTAGGCCACACTTTTTTGTAACCACCTATAAAAAGAACATAGGCCAGCTTAGCCTCCAGTCTTGCTGGCAAGTTCACTTTTTCACCTGAATTAAAGCCTACTGCTTTGGGATTCTTTCATATAGTGAAGACTAGCTGAGACTGGTTTTCCAGCCTTATGAACTGAACACAAACCCTTGTGTATGATTTCTTGGACTTTCTATTGATAAAAAGCCATTGTTGGATTGGCTTAGCCACAGCTTGTAAGCCACTTTAATAAACACAGTAAAATATATTCATTCTATCAGTTCTGTTCCTCTAGAGAACCATAACTGATACATGAAGCATGGTTATAACATCTCTGGCTTTGCCTTTGACTCAGAGGCAGAGCTGAAGGTGAATGAGAAGCATGAAGAAGATAGAGGTTTAGGGTACCAAGAGGCCTGGCCAGCCCCACGGTTTCTCATCTGCCTCCAACTTGCAAATGACTACTTAAAATGGAGTGGGTCTTCAGAGGATGTAGCCCTGGAGGAGATCATCTATGACAATAAAATCTTTAGGTAATATGCGGAGGATGTCCCAGCAGCTAGTGAACCCTCTGAGCATAACAACTCATCAGAGCATTTATTGCAGTTCCTTTTCAGAACTGCAAAATCTCTGTTGTTTCTACATCTCAAGGCAGCAATGAATTCCCAGAATAATTGGGAAGAAACATCCCTAGGCATCTTTTGCCTTGCCCATCAGGAGGCAGCAGCACATATCCTACCTGGTCCAAGAAAAGTCGCAACCCAAATCACTGGCCTCTGATACAGGTACCCACTGCATTTCCAAGGCTGGGTTGACTTCATGTACCCAGGTAAAGCCATTAATCCTACCCAAATGATTCCTTAACTATGTTGGGCTACAGAATCAAGAATAGGTAGACATTGGTATTTTCTCTGTTGGTGTGCAGAAATCAAACCCAGGGCTTTGGTGAGCATTAACTTATCACAGCACCTATTGAGATACACAAGTCAACTTTCAATGGCTCTAAGGGATTCAGAACTCAGTCTTCTCTGAGCTTTATGAATCCTGAGGAAGAATGTAAGAGAGGCTCAGCTTACCTCATCACCTTTGAGACTATCATTCTACCTATGTTTCACCAAGAAGGAATAAGAAAGACATTTATATCTTCTTTGATGTATAGGATTTACTAAGAGGGCCTGGACAGATATCAGCTTCCTTGCAATGTGGAGCAACATATCCTGGAGAAGCTGGACTAGTGATAGGCTGTGCAACTGATATTCTTACTACAACTACTACTACTTCTCATGCAGCAAGAATGAAGTGCTTGGTCATTTGGGCAAAGAACCAGATTTAGTAACTGCTAAGGGGGCAAGTTATATGGCTGAAAAGGATTAAGAAGCAGGTGCAAGAGCTAGATACACCCACCAGAACAGGAGGACTTTTCTGTCCATCCTCAGCAAGGCCCTAGATGATGCAACAGGAGCAATAAGTAATGGTGGCATTCAGGACAATGTTAGTGTTATTGTTCAGATCTCCACAATGATGACAATCTGTCCTGTGCTGTGGATAGACGAATGAGTTACTCTCAGCTACTTATGGCCTCCAAGGCATCCATCTGAATTCTTCCTTTAGCACTGATTTCTTAATGGTTTCTGAGACCTGCAGTCTACCAGTCAGAGTTCCGAGTCACCATTGCTTACATAGTGCAGTAGCATCTGTCTTCTGGGTGTTCCTCAAGCCCAGGGAGGAACATGAAAAGGCAGAGGTCTTTTTACAGCTTTCAAAGAGATGAAATAAGCTTCCAGGAGATATGTCCATAAAAATAATCTCATGCCCTACAATTACCTGTGCATAAGAGTGCAGAATATATTACACTCACACAGCTATGAAGACAAACAATTTTGTAGTTAATTAGAATTAGGGATGGGAGATGATGTAGGAGGGATTGATGTGACTACTAAAAAGTAGCAGGAAAAAGATCTCTGCAGGGCTGGAAATATTGTTTATTCTTGATTGTGATGGGAGTTACATACATTAATATATGTGACAAAAATGTATATACATACATTGCATCAACATTGTTTTCCTGGATATTGTGCCATGGTTATAGTAGTGGTTTGAATAGGTTTGTTCCCCCATAGACTCCAAGTGTTTGAAAACTTGGTTCACAGGGAGTGGTACCAAGAAAGTGTTGCCTTCTTGGAGTAGGTATGATCTTGTTGAAAGAAGTGTATCATTGTGGGGATGAGCTTTGAGGTCCTATTTTCTTTCTTTTTTTCTTCCTTTTTTATAAAAATTTTATTAGATATTTTCTTTACTTACATTTTAAATGCTATCCCAAAAGTCCCCTATACCCTCCCCCCACCCTGCTCCCCTATCCACTCACTCCCACTTCTTGGCCCTGGCATTCGCCTGTACTGGGGCATATAAAGTTTGCTAGACCAAGGGGACTCTCTCCCCAATGATGGCCAAACAGGCCATCTTCTGCTACATAAGCAGCTAGAGACACGAGCTCTAGGGGTACTGATTAGTTCATATTATTGTTCCACCTATAGGGTTGCACACCCCTTCAGCTCCTTGGGTGCTTTCTCTAGCTTTTCCATTGGGGGCTCTGTGCTCCATCCTATAGATGACTGTGAGCATCCACTTCTGTATTTGCCAGTCACTGACAAAGCCTCACAGGAGACAGCTATATCGGGGTCCTTTCAGCAAAATCTTGCTGGCATATGCCAATAGTATCTGCATTTGGTGGCTGATTATGGGATGGACCATCCTTTGTTTTAGATCCAAAATTTGTCTCTGCAACTCCTTCCATGGATATTTTATTCCCTATTCTAGGGAGGAATGACGTATCCATGCGTTGGTCTTCCTTCTTGATTTTCTTGTGTTTTGTAAGTTGTATCTTGGGTATTCTAGGATTCTGGGATAATAGCCACTTATCAGTGAGTGCATATAAACTGACTTCTTTTGATATTGGGTTGCCTCACTCAGGATGATATCCTCCAGACACATCAATTTACCCAAGAATTTCATAACTTCATTGTTTTTAATAACTGAGTAGTACTCCAATGTGTAAATGTACCACATTTTCTGAATCCATTCCTCTATTGAGGGACATCTGGGTTCTTTCCAGCTTCTGGCTATTATAAATAAAGCTGCTATAAACATACTGGATGAGTCCTTATTACCGGTAGGAACATCTTCTGGGTATATGCCCAAAAGAGGTATTACCGGATATACCTGTAGTACAATGTCCAGTTTTCTGAGAAAACGCCACACTGATTTCCACAGTGGGTGTACAAACTCACAATCCCACCAGCAATGGAGGAGTATTCCTCTTTCTCCACATCCTCGCCAGCATCTGCTGTCACATGAATTTTTGATCCTAGCCATTCTGACTGATGTGAGGTGGAATCTCAGGGTTGTTTTGATTTGCATTTCCCTGATGATTAAGGATGTTGAACATTTTTTCAAGTGCTTCTAAGTCCTTCGGTATTCCTCAGATGAGAATTCTTTGTTTAGCTCTGAGCCCCATTTTTAATGTGGTTATTTGAATTTCTGGAGTTCATCTTCTTGGGCTCTTTGTATATATTGGATATTAATCCCCTATCAGATTTAAGATTGGTAAAAATTCTCTCCCAATCTGTTGGTGGCCTTTTTGTCTTATTGACCGTATCTTTTGCCTAACAGAAGCTTTGCAATTTTATGAGGTCCCATTTGTCAATTCTTGATCTTACACCACAGGCCATTGCTGTTGTGTTGAGGAATTTCCCCCTGTGCCCATATTTTCCAGGCTTTTCCCCACTTTCTCCTCTATAAATTTCAGTGTCTCTGATTTTATGTGGAATTCTTTGATCCACTTAGACTTGAGCTTTCTAAAAGGAGATAAGAATGTATCAATTCTCATTCTTCTACATGATAACTGCCAGTTGTGCCAACACCATTTGTTGAAAATGCTGTCTTTTTTCCACTGGATGGTTTTAGCTCCCTTGTCAAAGATCAAGTGACCATAGGTGTGTGGGTTCATCTCTGGGTCTTCAATTCTGTTCCATTGGTCTACCTCTCTGGACTCCTTCAACCTAACTATATTACTCTTTTACAGGAGTGTCTAAGCTACTCTTGATCTTCTCTATATAGTTTAAGCACTATACTGTTTTTGTGTCTGGTAAAAACTTTTATTATGTTATCTTTTCTTCCTATATTGTTAGGTAATTTTATTCTAACAGAGATTAAATTGCAACAAATGCTTTTATTACATTTTTTTCTGCCTTTACTAATGAATAAAAACAGTTCATTAAACAATATTGGGAATGTAAACCAGTACTTTGTGCATTCTAGACAAGCACTGAGCCATACCCTAGCCCTATTTTTACACATTTCTCTTCTATTTCTGCTTGATATGGTTTTGATAACTTTGTGATACTTGGAAAGCTAGAACACTACTTCTATTACGTGAAAGAATTTTTACAACATTGGATGGATTTCTTTTTTGAATGTTTAGTGAAACACTACAAACCACATGGGTATAATGTTCATATAGTTATTTACCCCCTCAGGGCTTATAGGACTACCCAAATTTTCTATATTTCAGTTAAGTTGGGTTGGTTATATTTCTTCCATATTTTGCTACTCGAAATTTAACATTTTGACATCATAATTTTTATAGAATTATCTGGGGTTTTTTTGTTTGTTTGAATGTTTTGTTTTGAGGCAGGATCTTATGCAGGCCATGCTGGTCTTAAATTAGGTAGCCAAGGAACATTTTGAATCCTCTGTCTTCCTGTCTCCATCTCTCTTGAGTGCTAGAATTACAAGAGTTTGCCAGTATTTATGCCCTTCCATAATACATTATATTAAATTAATTCTTAGCTTTTTAATTTACTCTGTTGTCTGCCTTTTATTACTTAGCTTTATTATTTCCATTCTTCTATACTCTGGGGTTAGTTTGTATTTTCTTTAACTAAGTTCTTAAATTCAGCTCATCAATTTATCTCATCAATTTTCATTTCAGCTCATTTAACAATTTTAAAACTTTTTACATTACAACTATAGATTTGTAAACAGCTGGGAAACTAACACAGTGAATTCCTATGTCCCTCTAACCAACTCAGTTTCTCCCATGATTACATCTTAGGTATTGGTTTCCATAGCTGTGAAGAGACACCATAAACAATGTAATGCTTATAAAAGGTAAACATTTAATTGGGGCTGGCTTGGTATCAGAAGTTCTGTCCATTATCATCATGGTGGGAAGTATAGCATTTTCCATGATGACATGGTGCTGAAGAAAGAGCTGAAAGTTTTACATCTTGATCTGAAGGCAACAGGAAGAGACATTCCACACTTCGAGTAGCTTGAAAATAGGACCTCGATCTTCCTTCTGAGCCCAGCGGAGGCCACGAAGGGCTCCAGAGTGTTCTCCACGCCGCAGGACCTTGGCTTCACCTCCAGATCATGGGTGAGTGGAAAGCAACATCAGCACCAAAGAGGGTCTTGTGCCAGCAGGAACAGGGATGGAGGAACCCCTTCTGACCCATTCAGGTCGGGGTCAGCCCCACCATCTTCTGCGTGAAGCTAGCCGAGGGCGTCTAGGGCACCAGAGGACTCTCAGCTCCACAGGACCCCCTAGCACATCCAGGACCTCCTGATCACCCGAGAGCACGTGGGCAATAGAAGCAACAGAGCTTCTTGGTCAGGGACTCATCTGGCCTTCATCCACAGTCAGGTGGTGGAGCTGAGACTCAGATCCCTGGGCACCTTCCTTGCCAGAGGGAATTGGCCTACAGGGACCCCAGGACTCAGGAGGTGGATCAGAGCTCCAGACTGATGGACACCTGCCCTACAAGAGGAGAGTGCTCTGACCACTGGACTCCTAAGAGTGCTGACAGAGGCTAACAGAATCACAGGAGGATCAAGCTCTAGCCAGAGATAGCTTGAACACTAAAACCAGAGATTACCAGATGGCAAAAGCAAACATAAGAATCTTACTGGGTGTGGTGGCGCACGCCTTTAATCCCAGCACTTGGGAGGCAGAGGCAGGCAGATTTCTGAGATCAAGGCCAGCCTGGTCTACAAAGTGAGTTCCAGGACAGGCAGGGCTATACAGCAAAACCATGTCTCAAAAAACAAAACAAATAAACAAACCAAACCAAACCAAACCAAAACAAAAGAACCTTACTAACAGAAATCAAGAACACTGGGCATCATCAGAACCCAGTACGCCCACCACAACGAGTCCTGAATACCTCAACACACCTGAAAAGCAAGAGGCAGATTTAAAATCATATCTTATGATGGTGGTAAAAGATTTTAAGAAGGGCATTAATAACTCACTTAAAGAAATACAGGAGAACACTGCTAAACATGTAGAAGCCCTTAAACAGGAAGCACAAAATTCCCTCAAGGAATTACAGGAGAACACTGCTAAACAGGTAGAAGTCCTTACAGAACTACAGGCAAACACTGCTAAACAGGTAGAAGAAACACAAAAATCCCTTAAAGAATTACAGAAAAACACAACCAAACAGGGGCTGGAGTTGAACAAAACCATCCAAGATCTAAAAATGAAAGTAGAAACAATGAAGAAAACCCAAAGGGAGACAACTCTGGAGATAGACACCCTAGGAAAGAAATCAGGAACAGAATACAAGAGATGGAAGAAAGAATCTCAGGTGCGGAAGATTCCATACAGAACATGGACACAACAATCAAAGAAAATGCAAAATGCAAAAAGATCCTAACTCAAAACATCCAGGAAATCCAGGACACAATGAGACGACCAAACCTACGGATAATAGAAGTAGATGAGAATGAAGATTTTCAACTTGAAGGGGCAGCAAATATCTTAAACAAAATTATAGAAGAAAATTTCACATACCTAAAGAAAGAGATGCCCATGAACATAAAAAAAAAAAAAAGACTACAAACTCCAAATAGACTGGTCCAGAAAAGAAATTCCTCAAGACACGTAGTAATCAGAACAACAAACGCACTAAATAAAGATAGAATATTAAAAGCAGTAAGGGAAAAAGGTCAAGTAACATATAAAGGCAGGACTATTAGAATTACTCCAGACTTCTCGCCAAAGACTATGAAAGCCAGAAGATCCTGGACAGATGTTATACAGACACTAAGAGAACACACACGCCAGCCCAGGCTACTACACCCAGAAAAATCTCATTTACCATAGATGGAGAAACCAAAGTATTCCATGACAAAACCAAATTCACACAATTTCTTTCCACAAATCCAGCCCTTCAAAGGATAATAAAGGGAAAACACAAACACAAAGATGGAAACTACACCCTAGAAAAAGCAAGAAAGTAATCCTTTAACAAAACTAAAAGAAGACAGTCACAAGAACAGATTACCAACTTTAACAACAAAAATGACAGGAAGCAACAATTACTTTTCCTTAATGTCTTTTAATATCAATGGACTCAATTCACCAATAAAAAGACATAGACTAACAGATTGGCTACACAAATAGGACCCAACATTTTACTGCTTACAGGAAACCCACCTCAGGGATAAAAATAGATACTACCTCAGAGTAAAAGGCTGGAAAACAATTTTCCAAGCAAATGGTCTGAAGAAACAAGCTGGAGTAGCCATTCTAATATCAATTAAAATTGACTTCCAACCCAAAGGTAGCAAAAAAGACAAGGAGGAGCACTTCATACTCACCAAAGGTAAAATCTACCAAGATGAACTCTGAATTCTAAATATTTATGCTCCGAATGCAAGGGCAGCCATATTCATTAAAGAAACTTTAGTAAAGCTCAAAGCACACATTGCACCTCACACAATAGTAGTGGGAGGCTTCAACACCCCACTCTCACCAATGGACAGTTCCTGGAAACAGAAACTAAACAGAGACACATGGACACTAACCGAAGTTATGAAACAAATGGATTTAACAGATATCTACAGAACATTTTATCCTAAAGCAAAAGGATGTACCTTCTTCTCAGCACCTCATGGTACTTCCTCCAAAACTGACCATATAATTGGTCACAAAACAGGCCTCAACACATACAAAAATACTGAAATTGTCCCATGCATTCTATCAGATCACCAAGGACTAAGGCTGATCTTCAATATCAACACAAAAAAATGGAAAGCCAACATTCACATGGAAGCTGAACAACTCTATACTCAATGATAATTTGGTCAAGGAAGAAAAAAAGAATTAAAGACTTTTTAGAGTTTAGTGAAAATGAAGCCACAACATACCCAAACTTATGGGACACAATGAAAGCAGTCCTAAGAGGAAAACCCATAACCCTGAGTGTCTCCAAAAGGAAACTAGAGAGAGCATACACTAGCAGTCTGACAGCACACCTAGGAGCTCTAGAACAAAGAGAAGCAAATTCACCCAATAGGAGTAGACGGCAGGAAATAATCAAACTCAGGACTGAAATCAACCAAGTGGAAACAAAAAGAACTATTCAAAGAATCAACCAAACCAGGAGCTGGTTCTTTGAGAAAATCAATAAGATAGATAAACCCTTAGCCAGACTAATTAGAGGGCACAGGGACAGTATCCTAATTAACAAAATCAGAAATGAAAAAGAAGACATAACAACAGATCCTGAGGAAACCCAAAACATCATCAGATCCTACTTCAAAAGGCTATAATCAACTAAACTGGAAAACCTGTATGAAATGGACAACTTCCTAGACAGATACCAGGTACCTAAGTTAAATCAGGATCAGATTAACCATCTTAACAGTCCCATTTCCCCTAAAGAAATAGAAGCAGTCATTAATAGTCTCCAATCCAAACAAACCCAGGACCAGATGGGTTTAGTGCAGAGTTCTATCAGAACTTCAATGAAGACCTAATTCCAACTCTCCTCAAACTATTCCACAAAATAGAAACAGAAGGTGCTTTACCCAATTCTTTCTATGAAGCCACAATTAGTCTGATACCTAAACCACACAAAGATCCAATAAAGAAAAAGAACTTCAGACTAATTTCCCTTATGAATATCGATGCAAAAATACTCAAAAAAATTCTCACAAACGGAATCCAAGAACACATCAAAACAATCATCCATCCTGACCAAGTAGGCCTCATTCCAAGGATGCAGTAATGGTTTAATATACGGAAATCCATCAATGTAAGGCACTATATAAACAACCTCAAAGACAAAAATCACGTGATCATTTCGCTAGATGCTGAGAAAGCATTTGACAAAATCCCATACCCCTTCATGATAAATGTCATGGAAAGATCAGGAATTCAAGGCCCATACCTAAACATAATAAAAGAAATCTATATCAAACCAGTAGCCAACATCAAACTAAATGGAGAGAACCTGGAAGCAATTCTACTAAAATCAGGGACTAGACAAGGCTACCCACTTTCTCCCTACCTATTCAAGATAGTACTTGAAGTCCTAGCCAGAGCAATACAACAACAAAAGGAGATCAAGGGGTACAAATTGCAAAGGAAGAAGTCAAAATGTCACTATTTGCAGATGATATGATATTATATATAAGTGACCCTAAAAATTCCACCAGGGAACTCCTAAACCTGATAAACAGCTTCAATGCAGTAGCTGGATATAAAATTAACTCAAACAAATCAGTGGTCTTTCTCTACAAAAAGGATAGACAGGATGAGAAAGAAATTAGGGAAACAACAGCCTTCACAACATTCACAAATAATATAAAATACCTTGGTGTAAATCTAACTAAGGAAGTCAAAGATCTGTATGACAAAAACTTCAAGTCTCTTTAGAAAGAACTTGAAGAAGATCTCAGGAGATGGAAAGATCTCCCATGCTCATGGATTGACAGGATTAATATAGAAAAAATGGCTATTCTGCCAAAAGCAATCTACAGATTCAATGCAATCCCCATCAAAATTCCAACTCAATTCTTCACTGAGTTACAAAAGGGAAATTTGCAAATTTATCTGGAATAACAAAAAACCTAGGATAGCAAAAACTATTCTCAACAATAAAAGAACTTATGGGGGAATCACCATGCTTGACCTAAAGCTGTACTACAGAGCAGTTGTGATAAAAACTGCATGGTCCTGGTAGTGACAGACAGGTAGATCAATGGAATAGAATTAAAGACCCAGAAATGAACCCACACACCTATGGTTACTTGATCTTTGACAAGGGAGCTAAAACCATCCAGTGGGAAAAAGACAGCATTTTCAACAAATGGTGTTGGCACAACTGGCGGTTATCATGTAGAAGAATGAGAATTGATACATTCTTATCTCCTTTTAGAAAGCTCAAGTCTAAGTGGATCAACGATTTAAACATAAAATCAGAGACACTGAAATTTATAGAGGAGAAAGTGGGGAAAAGCCTGGAAAATATGGGCACAGGGGGGAAATTCCTCAACACAACAGCAATGGCCTGTGGTGTAAGATCAAGAATTGACAAATGGGACCTCATAAAATTGCAAAGCTTCTGTTAGGCAAAAGATACCGTCAATAAGACAAAAAGACCACTAACAGATTGGGAAAGGAACTTTACCTATCCCAAATCAGATAGGGGACTAATATCCAATATATATGAAGAACTCAAGAAGGTGGACTCCAGAAAATCAAATAACCCCATTAAAAATGGGGCTCAGAGCTAAACAAAGAATTCTCACCTGAGGAATACCGAATGGCAGAGAAGCACCTGAAAAAATGTTCAACATCCTTAATCATCAGGGAAATGCAAATCAAAGCAACCCTGAGATTCCACTTCACTCCAGTCAGAACGGCTAAGATCAAAAATTCAGGTGACAGCAGATGCTGGTGAGGATGTGGAGAAAGAGGAACACTCCTCCATTGTTGGTGGGATTGCAAGCTTGTACAACCACTCTGGTAATCAGTCTGGCAGTTCCTCAGAAAATTGGACATAGTACTATCAGAGGATCCAGCAATACCTCTCCTGGGCATATATCCAGAAGATGTCCCAACCGGTAATAAGGACACATGCTCCACTATGTTCATAGCAGCCTTATTTATAATAGCCAGAAGCTGGAAAGAACACAGATGCCCCTCAACAGAGGAATGGATACACAAAATGTGGTACATTTACACAATGGAGTACTACTCAGCTATTAAAAAGAATGAATTTATGAAATTCCTCAGCAAATGGATGGACCTGGAGGGCATCATCCTGAGTGAGGTAACCCAATCACAAACGAACTCGCACAATATGTACTCACTGATAAGTGGATATTAGCCCAGAAACTTAGGATACCCAAGATATAAGATACAATTTGCTAAACACATGAAACTCAAGAAGAATGAAGACCAAAGTGTGGACACTTTGCCCCTTCTTAGAAATGGGAAAAAACCACCTATGGAAGGAGTTACAGAGAGAAAATTTGGAGCTGAGACGAAAAGATGGACCATATAGAAACTGCCATATCCAGGGATCCATCCTATAATCAGCTTCCAAACGCTGACACCATTGCATACACTAGCAAGATTTTGCTGAAAGGACCCTGATATAGCTGTCTCTTGTGAGACTATGCTGGGGCCTAGCAAACACAGAAGTGGATGATCACAGTCAGCTATTGGATGGGTCACACGGCCCCAAATTGAGGAGCTAGAGAAAGTACCCAAGGAGCTAAAGGGAACTGCAACCCTATAGGTGGAACAACAATATGAACTAACCAGTACCCCGGAGCTCTTGTCTCTAGCTGCATAGGTATCAAAAGATGGCCTAGTCGGCCATCACTTCAAAGAGAGGCCCATTGGATTTGCAAACTTTATATGCCCCAGTACAGGGGAACGCCAGGGCCAAAAAGGGGGAGTGGGTGGGTAGGGGCTTGTGGGGGTGGGTATGGGGGACTTTTGGAATAGCATTGGAAATGTAAATGAGGAAAATACCTAATTAAAAAAAAACATACTACTTTAAAAAAAGACATAGACTAACAGATTGGCTACACAAAGAGGACCCAACATTTAGCTGCTTACAGGAAACCTATCTCAGTCAAAAAGACAGACACTACCTCAGAGTGAAAGGCTGGAAAACAATTTTCCAAGCAAATGGACTGAAGAAACAAGCTGGAGTAGCCATTCCAATATCGAATAATATTGACTTCCAACTCAAAGTCATCAAAAAAGAAAAGGAGGGGCACTTCATACTCATCAAAGGTAAAATCTTCCAAGAGGAACTCTCATTTCTGAATATCTATGCTCCAAATGCAAGGTCAGCCACATTCATTAAAGAGACTTTAGTAACGCTCAAAGCACATATTGCAACATCACACAATAATAGTGGGAGACTTCAACACTTTCATCAATGGA
This sequence comes from Mus musculus, assembly GCF_000001635.26. Lineage (NCBI taxonomy): Eukaryota > Metazoa > Chordata > Mammalia > Rodentia > Muridae > Mus > Mus musculus. The sequence continues at coordinate 17,448,419 of NC_000086.7, forward strand.
CAAATCATGGAAACAGAAACTAAACAGGGACACAGTATATTTATGAAACAAACGGATTTAACAGATATCTACAGAACATATTGCCCTAAAACAAAAGGATATACCTTCTTCTCAGCACCTCATGGTACCTTCTCCAAAATTGACCATATAATAGGTCACAAAACAGGCCTCAACAGATACAAAAATATTGAAATTTTCCCATGCATCCTATCATATCACCAAGGACTAAAGCTGATCTTCAATAAAAACATACATAATAGAAAACCAACATTCACGTGGAAACTGAACAACCCTCTTCTCAATGATAACTTGGTCAAGGAAGGACTATGCCGGGGCCTAGCAAACACAGAAGTGGATGCTCACAGTCAGCTATTGGATGGATCACAGGGCTCCCAATGGAGGAGCTAGAGAAAGAACCCAAGGAGCTAAAGGGATCTGCAACCCTATAGGTGGAACAACATTATGAACTAACCAGTACCCCGGAGCTCTTGACTCTAACTGCATATGTATCAAAAGATGGCCTAATCGGCCATCACTGGAAAGAGAGGCCCATTGGACACGTAAACTTTGTATGCCCCAGTACAGGGGAACGCCAGGGCCAAAAAGGGGGAGTGGGTGTGTAGGGGAGTGGGGGTGGGTGGGTATGGGGGACTTTTGGTATAGCATTGGAAATGTAAATGAGCTAAATACCTAATAAAAAATGGAAAAAAAAAAAAGGTGAAGGATGTTGGAGGAAGATGCCTAACATTGACTTCTGGCCTTCAGATGCACATTACATGCAGTGTCTAGAATTTCCAATCAATAAAATAATATTAAAACTGTAAAAAAAAAAGAAATTAAATACTTTTTAGAGTTTAATAGAAATGAAGCCACGACATACCCAAACTTATGGGACACAATGAAAGCATTTTTAAGAGGAAAACACATATTCTGAGTGCCTCCTAAAAGAAACTATAGAGAGCACATACTAGCAGCTTGATAATACACCTAAAAGCTCTAGAACAAAGGGAAGCAAATTCACCCAAGAGGAGTAGAAGGCAGGAAATAATAAAACTCAGGGACAATATCAACCAAGTGGAAACAAGAAGAACTATTCAAAGAAGCAACCAAACGAGGAGCTGGTTCTTTGAAAAAATCAACAAGATAGATAAACCCTTAGCCAGACTCACTAAAAGGCACAGGTACAGCATCCTAATTATCAAAATCAGAAATGAAAAGGGAGACATAACAACAGATCCTGAAGAAATCCAAAACACCATCAGATCCTTCTACAAAAGGCTATACTCAACAAAACTGGAGAACCTGGATGAAATGGACAAGTTTCTATACAGATACCAGGTACCAAAGTTAAATCAGGATCAGGTTAATGATCTAAACAGTCCAATATCCCTTTAAAAAATAGAAGTAGTCATTAATAGTCTCCCAACCAAAAAAAGCCCAGAACCAGATGGGTTTAGTGCAGAGTTCTATCAGACCTTCAAAGAGGATCTAATTCCAGTTCTTCACAAACTATTCCACAAAATAGAAGCAGAATGTACTCTACCCAATTCATTCTATGATGCCACAATTATTCTGATACATAAACCACAGAAAGACCCAACAAAGATAGAGAACTTCAGACCAATTTCCCTTATGAATATTGATGCAAAAATACTCAATAAAATTGTTGCTAACCGAATCGAAGAACACATCAAAACAATCATCCATCCTGACCAAGTAGGTTTCATTCCAGGGATGCAGGGAATGTTTAATATATGAAAATCCATCAACATAATCCAGTATATAAACAAACTCAAAGACAAAAACCACATGATCATCTCATTAGATGAGGAGAAAGCATTTCACAAAATCCAACCACCATTCATGATAAAAGTCTTGGAAAGATCAGGAATTCAAGGCCCATCCCTAAACATGATAAAAGCAATCTACAGCAAACAAGTAGCTAACATCAAAGTAAATGTCGAGAAACTGGAAGCAATCCCACTAAAATCAGGGACTAGACAAGGCTGCCCACTTTCTCCCTACCTATTCAAAATTGTACTTGAAGACCTAGCCAGAGAAAAATCGACAACAAAAGGAGATCAAGGGGATACATATTGTAAAGGAAGAAGTCAAAATGTCACTATTTGCAGATGATATGATAGTATATATATATAAGTGACCCTAAAAATTCCACAAGAGAACTCCTAAAGCTGATAAACAGCTTCAGTAAAGTAGCTGGTTATAAAATTAACTCAAACAAGTCAATGGCCTTTCTCTACACAAAGGATAAATAGGCTGAGAGAGAAATTAGGGAAACTACACCCTTCACAATAGTCACTAAGAATATAAAATACTTGGGTGTGACTCTAAGGAAGTGAAAGATCTGTATGATAAGAACTTCAAGTCTCTGAAGAAAGAAATTAAAGAAGATCTCAGAAGATGGAAAGATTTCCCATGGTACTGGTATAGTGACAGAGAAGTAGACCAATGGAATAGAATTGAAGACCCAGAAATGAACCCACACACCTATGGTCCCTTGATCTTTGACAAGGGAGCTAAAACCATCCAGTGGAAAAAAGACAGCATTCTCAACAAATGGTGCTGTCACAACTGGATGTCATCATTTAGAAGAATGCGAATTGATCTGTTCCTACCTCCTTGTACTAAGGTCAAATCTAAGTGGATCAAGGAACTCCACATAAAACCAGAGACAGTGAAACTTATAGAGGAGAAAGTGGGGAAAAGCCTGGAAGATATGGGCACAGGGTGAAAATTCCTAAATAGAACAACAATGGTTTGTGCTGTAAGATGGAGAATCAACATATGGGACCTCATAAAATTGCAAAGCTTCTTTAAGACAAAAGACACCGTCAATAAGATAAAAAGGCCACCAACAGATCGGGAAAGGATCTTTACCTATCCTAAATCAGATAGGGGACTAATATCCAATATATATACAAAGAACTCAAGAAGGTGGCCTCCAGAAAATCAAATAACCCCATTAAAAATGGGGTTCAGAGCTAAACAAAGAATTCTAACCCGAGGAATAACAAATGGCGGAGAAGCACCTGAAAAAATGTTTAGCATCCTTAATCATCAGGAAAATGCAAATCAAAACAACCCTGAGATTCCATCTCATACCAGTCAGAATGGCTAAGATAAAAAATTCATGTGACAGCAGATGCTGGTGAGGATGTGGAGAAAGAGGAACACTCCTACATTGTTGGTTGAATTGCAAGCTCGTACAACCACTCTGGAAATCAGTGTGGCAATTCCTCAGAAAATTGGACATAGTACTACTGGAGGATCCAGCAATACCTCTCCTGGGCATATATCCAGAAAATGTTCCAACCGGTAAGAAGGACACATGCTCCACTATGTTCATAGCAGCCTTATTTATTATAGCCAGAAGCTAGAAAGAACCCAGATGCCCCTCAACAGAGGAATGGATACAGATAATGTGGTAATTTTACACAATGGAGTACTACTCAGCTATTAAAAATGTAATGAAATTCCTAGGCAAATGGATGGACCTTGAGGGCATCATCCTGAGTGAGGTAACCCAGTCACAAAAGAACTCACATGATATGTACTCACTGATAAGTGGATATTAGCCCAGAAACTTAGAATACCCATGATATAAGATACAATTTGCAAAACACGTGAAACTCAAGAGGAAGGAAGACCAAAGTGTGGACACTTTGCCCCTTCTAGAATTGGGAACAAAACACCCATGGAAGGAGTTACAGAGACAAAGTTTGGAGCTGAGATGAAAGGATGGACCATCTAGAGACTGCAATACCCGGGGATCTATCCCATAATCAGCCTCCAAACGCTGCCACCATTGGCAAGATTTTGCTGAAAGGACCCTGATATAGCTGTCTTTTGTTAGGCTATGCTGGGGCCTAGTAAACACAGAAATGGATGCTCACAGTCAGCTATTGGATGGATCACAGGGCCCCCAAAGTAGGAGCTAGAGAATGTACCCAAGAAACTAAAGGGGTCTGCAACCCTATAGGTGAAACAACAACATGAACTAACCAGTACCTCCCGGAGCTCGTGTCTCTAGCTGCATATGTATCAGAAGATGGCCTAGTTGGCCATCAGTACAAAGAGATACCCATTGGTCTTGCAAACTTTATATGCCTCAGTACAGGGGAATGCCAGGGCCAAGAAGTGGGAGTGGGTGGATAGGCGAATGGAGGGGTGAGGGTATGGGGGACTTTTGGAATAGCATTGGAAGTGTAAATGAAGAAAATACCTAATTAAAATAAAATAAAAAAACAGTAAATGTCCAAGGAGCATATTGAAGGATTTGAAGGGAGAAAGGAAATTTAAAATGTAATTGTATTATAAACTCAAAAATAATTTTAAAAGGAATTTGACTATAAACAACAAAATTTTAGCATATTTAGAAAATAGGAAAGAATGTCTGATGATGTTGAAATCCATCAACAGAAAATAGCTATAATCAAGTCCTTATGCAGTTGAATAATTTGGACACTATACATTTCTCAGATCTTCCTTTTAGAAGGAGTCTGTGGTCAGCCTGCTGCTGCTGGAAGTCCACCCTAAGACTTCATGGACTGCCTGAGTTACATAGAACTGCTTTATCCAAGGCCATCTTCATTTCTTTGATGTCCATGTGTAAACATTAGCCCAACCTGGAACAACTGTAAATGCTCTGAAGTGCACACCCCAAGCTATTTTTTATTTGTTTGTAATACTGTGGGTCAGGAATTGGATCAGGGGCCAGCTAGGCAGTTTTGTCTCACATGACACCAGCTGGGCTCATTCACTCAATGGCATTCAGCTGTTTGCTGGGCTGAACTAGAAGGTACAATACATACATGGCACTGCAGTGCACCACTAAGTGGCCTCTCTCTTATCATATGATCAACGTAAACTTCCTCACATCATGATGATCTCAGGGCTATTGGTTTTCCAGGTTGTAAGGCAAAAGCTCTAGATCTCACATTTAGAATCATTAGAAGTTCCTAGCATTGTTTCTACTACATAATAGTACTTAAAATAATTCCTAACACCAAGCCCACCCACGGAGAAGAAAAAGAGTTTCATTTCTTGATGAGGGCATAACAAGGTCACATTACAAAGAACTTGTAGAGAGAATCTCTTATGAGGTACACCTGTTAATGAAAAAGCCTCTGGCCGATGAACTGAGGCAGAAAATCAGAGGTGGGACACTGGCAGGACGATAGAGGATTCTGGGAAATAGTGAGAGAATAAAAGGAGATGCAGAGAAAGATTCCAGTGAGACACTGAGAGAGACACTAGTTAAATGTCAGAGACCACCCAAACAATGAAAGTGAGACCATTTCTATACTAAGAATTTTTTGTTGTCATTCTAACAGCCATGTTGGAAGAGTCTGTTTACCTGCAAGCCTCTTAAACTTTCATCCAGCATCTTTAAGAATCACTTAGAAACTAAGGTGACATAAATACTGCTGTGATCATTCCATTCCTTGGAAAAAACAGCATGTAGTCCAAAGACATTCAAGAAAACTAGGTAAATGCACATGGAACCATTCAAGTCATTTGTTGGAATGAAAAATAAGAAATGAAATGAGCTATACTTCAACTGAAAACACTTCTCTAAGAGAGAATGTGGGGACTGGAAAAGAAGACATCATGTCAGGATGAGATCCACTCAGGGCTCGCTTCCTCCTGAAAACCTCAGCTCAGTATGCAGTAGACTACTGTGTTGGTGTACTGAAATAGATTGTGTAATAGGAGGTCTTACAGATCTATCCAGATATGAAAGTCAATGGCAGGAGGTCACTTTCTGAAACTTTCAGGTTGTCTTAGGTAAAAGCATCTGCAGTAGGCAGCTACTGTGATCTTGATTCTGGAAATAGTTTCCTATATTAAAGGTAGAATGCCGTAGGTGTGTTGAGCAATCATATTGTAGCTGTGGAATGTGGGCTATAAAGAATTAAAACTTCTCCCCCAAACTACAGGTGAAAATTTCCTGAAGCCCTGGCACCAGAAGAGGAGCCTTCTCCCAGGATGATTCTGATCATTTACCTCACGCAAAATTTGCATATGCTAACTGCCTGATATTCATTTCATATTGTCTAGAAATTATAATAGTGCTATTGGCAAGGTACAGAGAAATTTCAATTTTCCCTCACCAGTAAATTGACACATTTGTATTTTCCACCCCCTCCCTGTCTCCCATTTTTTAAACAGTAAAGCTATAAATGGCAAGCTCCAAATTCTATTGACAACACTTGTGGCCTTGTGACTCATATGATCTCCTAGTCTTTACATACTGCCCTATTTTGTGAGAACTGAATACGAGCTGTCCTTCTCAGACAACAGCTCTTTGAGCCAATCTGCTCTAAGCTCTAGTCATTTCTCACTTGGGTTATTGCAGTAAGTGCCTTACCGATCTGTCTACTCACACACTTCCTTACCTTGCATTCTTAACAAAGAAAATAGGAGCAGAGGCAGCCCAAAAGAAAGTCAGTTCACAGACAACTTTCTATTAATTGTCAGTCTCATACTCTAAGGAAAAATGTTCACTAAGACTATCAAAGCACTCAGTATAAACATTGCATGAGCAGTGAGCAGGGACAATTTTCACATCAATATGCAGGACTAGTTTCCTTTTTTATGTAGTTGTAGCTTCTTGGAGTGGTCTGCATCCTAAGCTTGGTCTTACTGTTCATCTTCTGTTTGCTTTGGTTTGGCAGTGGTGTTATCAGTTGGCTTCACACTAGGAGGCTTCGGTTATGACAACATTTTTTCATGTTTGAACTTTCTTAGTTCACAAGCCTTGTGCAAAGTATGTATTCAAACAAGACAATGTATGCATATTCTTACTTGATGCCCCAACCCTAACCCTGAACTGGAGCTTGCCATAGCAAATGCCTGCTCTCTAGACACTTTGGTGTTTGCCTGTGGCAACCCATCTCTTCTCTCTACAACTACAATTAATCCTATCCTACATATTAGAAATTGATACCAGAGAATGAGGGAACCAAGATCTTGTTATACATCAAAAGTATCTTTATGATCCACCAAAATTTCCCAACCTATTGGTTGGTAAACAACAGCTTAGAAAAGTAGCCTATATGTTGTTCATTTAACAAACAACCAGGAAAGTACAAATGATTTAGAGAGTGTAAGCCCTACATGATAAAAGTTGAATAAGCATACTTGATGTTATAGCAAGTAGATTGTGTAACTTCTTAGCCACTGGGGTGACACACACAACATTGCTGTTAGTGAGAGCTACCACTCTTCCATGCATCTGGCAAACATGAACTGAATCCTTGGGGTTGAGTCAGATATTGCCTGGGGCTGGGCTCTGAAAGAAGTTCAGGTCTGGAATGATAGAAAAATACACAAAAACCGAATGGTACAGAAAGGCTATTTTGTAATAAAAGAGTAGACTTTTTAAAGGATTTTATTTTTCTTTATGTTTGTGCATGTGTTTATGAGAGTGCCTGAAGTAGGCCAAAGACGAAGTCAGATACCATGGAACTGGAGTTACAGGTGGTTCAGAGCCTCCCAAAGCGGGTGCTTGGAACTAAATTCTAGTCCTTTGCAAATGATTGACTACTGAGGCACATCTCCAACACCCAGGGTGGTCTCTTTAAAAGCATTATGGAAAATGTTACATATTTTAGGTGATAGAGATTGAATCCAAATCTAAGCATGCACTCTACCACTGATCTTCCCGCAACCCTGAAAGCATCTTTTCTTGTTTTGAGGAACTCAGAGAAACATCTTGAGGGAGGTAATGCCCAAAGATTCACCTTAAAATATGTGAAAGTTTGCTCAACAAATGGAGGGAAAGCTATATTCTAATAGAGGAAGTGTGAAGGAAAGATGGTGATGATAAGCCCTCTATTGCTACTAAGACAGAAAGGAAAGGCAACAAAGCAGGAGAGAAGAGAAGAGCTGGAAAAGACAGGCTGTTTTGAATATGGAGATACACCTCTCAAATCCCCCCAAGAGGAAAGGCTTGCTAGTCACAGGAGCCCAGTGAGCTGATGCTTCTCAACTGTCAGTTCCTTTCAGTGTCAGCCTCACTTGCAGAGAGCCACTTTACACAAAATCACACCATCCTGTGGCCAGCCCACATACAATGACATCTAAAGCAAGGGTATAAATGAGTGGTCACTTTGGCCTAATTTAAGACCTCTTCAAAGAGCAATCTAGCTCTCCAATTCCCTAGAAGGAGGCTGTCTCTAGGTCTCTAATGCAACTCAGCCTTTCCCTGTGACCACTCCTATTTCCTCCTCCTTCCACAGTCATCGATCCCAGAAGCTCTCCTTAATAACTAACTTGCACATTAACTCAGTCTCAGAGTCTGTTTCCTAGGAAACCTAAACTGTGGCAAAGGCCATTAACACCTACTGAGCTACTTAAATGTGAGGCACCATCTCTCTCTCTCTCTCTCTCTCTCTCTCTCTCTCTCTCTCTCTCTCTCTCACACACACACACACACACACACACACACACACACACACACGCACACACACAGAGGGTGGGTGTTAAAAGAAAAAATGAACTTAGAGCTCTTTTGAGATCATTAATCTGCCCTTCCACAACTATCACATGACCACTGTCTGTGTTCCCCTTGAGAAAGGATGCTGTCAGATTCCAGGGATGTCTTCCTACTTATGCTCACAACTACCCTCAAAAGAGGCTAGCTGGGGAAGAAATGCATCTTTGCCTTCCAATTTAACCCTAAAGGTGACTGACTGTAGGGTATCTGAAGAGAAGTTCTTTGTATAGGACTTTACCCATGGCTCAGGTACCCTCATCTATCTACTTATTTGTTCATTCAAGAATCATCCTTGAGCCGGGCATGGTGCACGCCTTTAATCCCAAAACTCGGGAGGCAGAAGCAGGCAGATTTTTGAGTTCGAGGCCAGGCTGGTCTACAAAATGAGTTCCAGGACAACCAGGGCTATACAGAGAAACCCTGTCTCGAAAAACAAAACAAAAAACAAAAAACAAAAAACAAAAACAAACAAAAAAAGAAGCATTCCTTGAGATGGGGATGTACCTCAGTGGCTTCATGACAGCTGTGCATGTATGCAGGTGTGTGTGTGTGTGTGTGTGTGTGTGTGTGTGTGTGTGTGTGTGTGTATGTGCACACATACATGCACACACATAGATTTGTAGGTATGATACACACACACACACACACACATATATATAGCTTGTGGATATCAAAGATAGATGTTGAATGCCCTCCTCAATTCCTCTACATATTTTTTTCTGAGATGGAGACTCTGACTAAACCTGGAGCTAGCTGGCCAGTTCAGTTAGACTGGCTTTCTCCATTTCCCCGAGCATAGGATTATAGGCATTCACTGAACCTAGATTTTTAAATATGCGTCTTGGTGATCTGAACTCTAGTTCTTGTGCTTGCATGGCCAGCTGTTCATCAATGGTGTTATCTCCCATTCCAAAACAGCTCTTCATAGCTTCCCTCACTACTATCACCTTTAATGTTCATTAGATTTAAGTTGCCTATGAGAAGGGAGTATAACTGTAAGGGTGAGGTGGTTCTCTTCAACTGAGTGCACCCTTTACCAAAGAATAACTATGAATATCCACCAATACTTCCAGCAGCTAGGGAAATCAAGACATTGGTCCTGGATGGGTGATTCTAGGTGGCTCAGGAGGTAGTGTGCCACAGAATGTGAGCTTTGATCAGCAAGCATATTAATGTAGCAAAATGTGAGAATGCAAAAGGAAAAGGAAGATAAAAGTTTGAAAATGAATCCAGACTTGATGATAAGACAAAGCATGGTCTTTTAGTTGCATATGAGGCTAGGTCATGGCTAGAAGCTGCATGACCATATTGCATGCAGCAATTGCTGTTGCTGCCATGTTCCAAGTAGGCATCAAAGAAGGAGAAGTGAACATATGGCAGAAAGAATGGGAAGGAGGAGATAGAAATGGCAGGAACAAAAAGGAGATGGATGTGGTGGAACAGGCCTGTAAATCCATCACTAGTGAGACAGAGACAGAAGGATCTCAAGTTTGAGGCCAGCCTGGACTACATAGTGAGATTCCATCCCAACCTGTGAAACACTACACAGCTTTTCAGTGTAAATTCTACATGGAGAATTATTTTTGGCATTTTCCCTGTAGCATCTAGAACAATGTGTGGCAAATGAAAGGTGGCTTTACTTGTCATCTTTGCTCTGAACACACTGAGCCACAGAAGTTAGATGTCTGGGGCTTACAGCAACAAGCACTTACTTCTCCTTTGTGGTCCTAACATCAGCTCTAGCAACTCTGACCTAAGTTGGGATTTGGCTTCAGATCTGCCCTATTAGCTTCCTATGCCAGGGACCTGGTAGACATAGTAGACCCATTATTCTTTTAGTGACAGGCAGAATCCTCCAAAACTAGAATTTCCAATGCCTCTAAAAGTTCTGCTACAGTCTGGAACACTTTCACTTCCACTACTCCTATTTAATTGGCATTAGCAATTCATATGAGCAAGCTTCACTTTATTGGAACTGACAGAGAAGCACATCCCTTCTGGAGTCATGGAAAAGGAGAACCAGTATTTTCTTTAAAATAATGAAATCTAGAATAATGATCAATAGGTATTTGTTGAATGACTGTATAGATGAATCTACCAGTACTGAAAGAGGAAATTTGTGATATATTCTACTCAGTCAAAAAGGCAAATCAGAGATTGGGGGGTTAGCTCAGAGATTAAGAGCACTGGCTGCTCTTCTAGAAGTCCCAGGTTTGGTGCTCAGTACCAATGTAACAGCTTATAGTCATTTCTAACACCAGAGACAGAGAATCCAATGCTTGCTTCTGGCTCTGGTGCCTGCAGGCACCAGGCATGCATATGGACACAGACACAGATACAGGCAAAACACTCATACACGTAAAATAAATATATTTTAAAGGGCAATTAATACACTGGGGTCTAACTTTTAAAATACACATACAAAGCTCAGAATCAGGCCTTGTCAGATGCACACTAATGTAAAGAAAAGGAATTGGATATGGAAGCAGCAGCCAGTCACCAGTGTACTTTCAGAAAGGGGAATAAGAATGGGTGAGAATGAAGGGAGATGAAGGGAACATTTGCTTCTTCGCCATGTGAGCATCCTTTACAAAAAGGTATCACGCTAAAATATATATGATTTAAAAAAAACACTTTTTGTTGATTCTTTCTGAATTTCATATCATGCACCCCAGTACCACCCATCTCCCCATTCCCTCCTATCTGCCCTCCACCCTTGCAACCTCCCTTCTCAAAATAAAAAAAGAAATCCACACAAACAAATAAAAAATTAACAAAACAAAATAAAACAAAGCACAGAAAGTGTGTCACAGTGTGTCTCACACTGTGTATCCCTCTGTCCACACATCTTCACTTGTCAGTGTTCATTGCAATGAGTCATTGGATCCTCACTGGGACTCCTCCTAGTTATCTTGTTGTTGCCCTGTGTCATTGAGATCCTGCAGCTTTGGAATGGTAAGATCTGTCCTTTCATGCATCCCAACAATTTACAGATGATATAGTTTGGAGGTGGGCCAAGTAAGACCCCTGAATCTGGGCCTGGGTGGTAGCTGAGCTGGTCAACCTTCCAGCTCTCCCTTATCTACACCACCAGGGTGAGCTTTTCAGCTCTGCTCTAGCTAGGCTGCCATTGGCAGGAGACAGAATCAGCCCTCCTGCTCTCATGACCTCTCACCCTCTGGAGCCAGCTCCACTGTGCTGCCCAGTGAGGCACAGAGCCCACTCTCCCATGTGATGCAGCCGGTGAGGGTCTTTGTATGCTTTGAAAGAAGAATATGGAAAAATGACTCAGTGTCCATTGTGAAGCATCTCACGACCCAGAATCTGCACTGGAAAAATGTCAAATGAGCAATTTGGAGGAAGGAAGTTAATGTCATAGTAAGACTGACAAATTAATAACAAAATAAGCCCTAACTGTTATAATTGTTCAGTTACTGCTCTGACATTTAAAACATATTACAACCTTTATGGTAAGTGTCTTTATCTAGCTTGTGCAATGATTATGAAATTACTTTAAGACTATCCTGCACTTATGTTGTATAAAGATGAATATTTACTTACCCCATACCATGTATTGAGTAGACATTTAGTGTTTGTTGTACTTAATATGCAAAAATTCAAAAAAGTCTATTTACGTTTATATTTCCAATTCATGCTGGATTATTAAGTGTCTTTAATAGAGTAACATACTCTAAATGCCATTATTTGTCTTGAAGTTGCTGCAAAAATCCATATTGTAAAATAAGTTAGATGTTCAACTTTCCACACATTTTGTCTGAAACTGGATGCCTTGCTGTAGTAGAGATGAATGTAAACTCTTTTAATTATTCACTGTATTGAAGTAGTGTCTTAGAACATTTTCCCAGGAATATGAATTGACCACTTTGCATATGTAACATCCCAGCAAACATGGAAAGTAGCAGAAGAAAGCCAGAGATGTAGCTCAGTGACTGAATGCCTACCTAGCAAAGTTCTGGGTCTCATACTTACCACCATAATGAAGAAAAGAAAAGATTAAAAAATTGAATAGTTAAGGAGGTGGAAAAGTAGCTGAGATAAGTATTCCTGGTTTTCAACTTGACTATATCTGGAAATAACTAAAATAACCAAATGGCTAGGTTTTAGTATACTTCTGAGGGATTTCTGCTTAGTTTGAAGGTCCACTTCTAATGCAGATCTTTTGAGGTGGGAAGACACAGTTTTATTCCAGATCTTTCAAACTGGGAAAACCTGCCTTTAATTGGGCTACACCTTCTGCTGGAAGCCTATATAAGAAGAGGGAAGAATGAAGTTTTTTTGATTTTTGCTTGCTTGCTCTTGACTTACTAGCAAGTTTACTTCCTCACTGGCATTAGAGCCTACTTTCTGGGGATTCCAGTGTACACTGAAGACCAACTGAGACATCCAGCCTTGTGGACTGAACAACTACTGGATTCTTGGACCTTCCATTCATAGGCAACCATTGTTGGATTAGATGGCCTGTAAGTCATTCTATAAGTTCTCTTACTCTAGGAGAACCCTGACTAATATAGTAGCCAAGACCATCAACACCCCCATCCCCAAGCCTTCACCAACCACTCACATACTCCACTAAATTCATTGCAAAGAACAAATGCACTCCTCTCTCAAGAAAAGGTAATATATAGTCCATTTAAAATTTGAGGATATGGTTTTTACGTGCAAGGGATGGAATCCAGGGACTAGCTCGTGCAAGACAAATGCTCTACCATTGTGCCTGCTCCCTAGCTCTAAACTTTGGCAAGTTCAAGGAATCTTTAAGGTGATTCTTCGTATTAATAATTTCTGTTTGGGGTAATATGGTGACAATTTTGGTTGTCAAACTGACTGTATATGGATTCAACAAAAACTCAAGCTGCTGGACCCTTCGGTGAGGAATTTTTCTGATCAAATTATTTAAAGTAGGAAGATCCATTTTAATTCCAGGCAGCAACTTCTGGGGCCATGAAAGACAAAAACTACTCCTGCTCACCCTCAATGGCAATTTTGTCTATGCTGTTGCTGTGACATTCTTTCGCCAATATTATAACAATGTCTCCAGGATTCCAGCATAGACTGAAAACTAGCAGCAGTCCAGGAATCTTCCAGGCCATCAATAGACAAACAGCCTCGTGGACTGAACAACTATTGGATCCTTGACATTTCCAGTACAAAACAGTAATTGTTATACTATTTTGACATCTTATATGCCAATCTAGTAAATCTCATGTATATATCTATATCTATCTCTCTATATATAATGAATATGTATTCTTATATTCTATCAGTTTAGTTTTTTAGAGAACCCTGACTAATATGGGTAGTACTTTCAAATTTGCAGGTTTCTATCCAAATTCAAGTTTGTTCAATTATCCAAAGCCAGACTCACTTGTGGTTCTGGCTCCTGTTAGTCCCATTTATAGGATGCTCATTGCAAATTGCACTGTGAATGAATTCAGTCACACTTACTTACTTCAAATCCCAGAGCACTGTACTTCCTTCCCAGTGAAGAAAGTGTAACCTAGGTCCAAATGATCGGTTGACACACACTCGGCTTGAGAAGAGGGAGTTTCACAGTCTAAATAAAGGTTATTGATCTGTGGCATCATGGTATGATCACAGCTAATAAAGATATCTGCTTTGCTGACTTATACCTGGGTCAGTGCATCACAGCAAGTTTCTTCCTAGCTGGTGTCATGAGGACACTGACAAAGTGTCATCATTTCATTAAGGGTTTACTTTCAGTGTTGGCCTGTGGCTATTGAGGATGTTCCAAATCTCAAAGAGATCTTGACTTCCCATTATGCTAGTGAAGATGAATTCTTTCAATTGAAAGTGTTAGAAAATTAAGACTCAAGTTACATGAAGCACAGAGTATAAATTGTTTGTTTGCCTCTGAACCCTATAGAGTAGTCAAAAGAATTAAGTTCTCTGAATGTCCATGCTTGGATTTCTCAATGATCTCAAGATGAGTCAACCCCTCAGTACATCATAAGGACTGAGAAAGCAAAGAATTCCTCCCATGGAAAAGAAGAAAAGTCGAATTCTGGGCAGGAAAACAACTTATGTTTACTTCAAAGAATTTGTTTAAAATTGTTGCCCACATTTCCCTTGTTAGCTACGAATCACTTTTTGCAGATAAGGAACACCAGTACAGTTGTAACAAGCTCCATCTTGCCTAATTCTTGTTTCCTGATTCCTTCCCTGCATATGGTATTTAGTATCCATTCCACCGCATCTTGGAGTCAAAACTTAAAATCATTACCTCTGGTCAGCATCAAATTGCCAGACTATCTAGATCAAGCACCTGGGAAAATGATGATCTCTATCCATAATCCCTAACCTAATACACACATCAATATTCACCACTTCTGCAAAAAAAAAAAAAAAAACTAGGTGACACTTAAAACATCCACCTCCTACATCTAGTACACAACAACAATGATGCTTATTTTCTGTCTCTCTACTACCCATTTTTTAAATGGTGTTTTCTTATTGCGGTAAGCTTTTTAGTAATGTTACAAATGGCCAACTTACTATAATATAACTGTCCTTCTTTTCTTACTGATGCTGTGATAAATACCATAACTCAAAGCAATTTGGGTAAAATAAAAAATAAAAAGTTGTATTTGGCTTACAGGTTACAATCCTCCTGAAGGGGAAATGGGCATGGGCTCACAGCTGGAACCTGTAAATGGGAATTAAAGCAAAGAGTAATGCTGCTTACTAACTTGCTTTCTATGGCTTGCTTTCTTGTTTTCTTCTTTCCTTCCTTCCTTCCTTCCTTCCTTCCTTCCTTCCTTCCTTCCTTCCTTCCTTCCTCCCTCCCTCTCTCTCTCTCTCTCTCTCTCTCTCTCCCTCTCTCTCTCTCTCTCTCTCCCTCTCTCTCCTTCTTTTTCTTTTTGTTTTGTTTGTTTTGTTTTTCAAGACAGGGTTTCTCTGAGTAACAGCCCAGGCTGTGATGGAACTCCCTTTGTAAGCCAGAGTGTAAGGCTAGACTCGTGCTGCCACCACTCCAGGCTTCAACCCAAGGATGGCACTACCCACAGAGGGCTGAGTCTTCCAATCAGAAATCAAAAAACTGAATCACAGGCATGACCACAGGCCAACTGGTGGAGACAATTCCTCAGCTGAGGTTTCCTCTTTCCAGATGACCATAGTATAGAGTTGAAAAAATTTAACCACCACAGTAACACTGATGACTCTCATGAGCTCCAACTCTGTGGCAGGTATCTTACATATATAATCTCAAAGTAGAATAAGAACCTTAGAAATACTGCTTGAGAAGAGATCACAGCTAGGGCATACATAAACTACATTATAAATCTGAGCTTTAATACATTGAGCTGTTGCTGCCATGTGTCACATTAATGCTACTCAAATGGTAAAGAACTTCATTTGCTCAAAGTTACCCAATTTCAGCTAGAAGTTTTTTTTCTAACTTGCTAGATAAGAATCAATGTCTTCATTGAAATGTTTAAACATAAATCGAAAGGTAAAACAAAGGACAGAGACTGAGCTGAAGATGGTGTAAATTCTGAATTGTCTCTCCCCTTTTCCTTAGCCATTACTATTCCCAATCACTTTCTTTTTGCTTTAATTTCCATGTTTCCATTTAAAGGAAATACTCACTGACTTAATTCCTTGCTAAGCCCTTTTCTTAATAGAAGATGCTGCAGCTTAACTGACTCAATCTCTATTCTCTTCTGGGATTACTTCCCTTCCCAGCCCCCTCCCCCACTTTTGCTTCATTGTGGCTTTTAATGTTGCTTTGTTTCAGTCTGTTTAAAGTGACTGTGTTTTTTCCTCTTGTGTATATAAGTGTGATATGCATGCATGTGTTAACTCGTGTGTGTGTGTGTGTGTGTGTGTGTGTGTATGGATGGAGGTTGCCAGGCACTGGGTATCATGATAGAAGCAGGGCCAGGCTCTCTATGAGGCTCCATGAAGGAAGCCAATCTTGTGTCTTCTGACTATGGTGGTTACCTGCATTCCCTGGGTTGATCCAACTTCTACCTTTAAATTTCATGTGGTGGATTTTGCCAAAAGTTTTTCTTTTTAAGATTTATTTTATTCGTGTGTGTGTGTGTGTGTGTGTGTGTGTGTGTGTGTACGTGCACATGCATGTGGGTACCTGTGGAGGCCCAAGAAGGCAACAGATGTCCTGGCCTGGATTTATAGGAGGTTGTGGGCCACTTGGCATGCTTGCTGAACTCAGGTGCTCTGGAAGAAGAGCCAGCACTCCTCTTAACCATGGACCCATGCTCTGCACATACATCTTCTACATTTTTCTTCTGTTTCTTCTCTTCTTATATGTACACTTAGTGGCAAATTTGGGGCCTACTTAATCATTTTAACATCCTTAATTATATTTGCAAGGGATCTTTTTTCAAATAAGGTCATATTCATAGGTACTGAATTTTAGGACATGCACTTCATCCTCTATGGTGTTGTGCATAGACACCAGAAACTTACGCATATTATATGATCTATCTCTGACCTCCAGCACCAGCCTCCAAATCTAGGACCATTTAAAAACAGATAGGGTCTTGCTATATTGTCCTGCTAACCTCAAATTCTCAGGATATCCTCTGGCTTTAGCCTGATGAGTACCTTGGGCAATAAGCAACAACTACTATACTCACCTTCTTATCTGTATTTTCTTTGGAGCCACATTCATAGCTATAACATCACTGAACTTACAGAGGTCTCACAGAGATACCACTTTTTATGAAATAACTCCTTAAATCCTAATTTTTAAATTTTCTGTATCATCATTGAGAGTATATATCTTACATGATGAAAAAAATATTTCCCCAGAAAATGCCTATGGTGATGTCAAAATCCCAAGTCCATGGTTATGGGGTTTGATAATGGGTCATTTGGGAAGTGGTTGAGTCATGATACTGAAGTCCTCCTGAATGGGGTCAGTGCTCTATTAAAACAAACAAACAAACAAACAAACAAACCTCCAGAAACAATGTCCATACCCCTTCTGCCATAGAGAATACACAGAAAGAAGTCACTGTCTATGATCAGAATGCAGTCACCAGACACCAAATCTAATGGCATCATTATCTCAGACTTCCTAATGTCTATAACAATGAGAAACAAATTTCTGCTGTTCATAAGACCCCGGTGTTTGGTATATTGTCATGGAAACTACAAACTAAGATAAACAGCTTTCTGTTTTAAGGACCTCATTTGTTTACTCAATGGGTAGTATCTGACATACAATTTAAAAATATTTATTGGTGTCAATCTGCTCAAAATACAAGTCTTTCATGGCCACTTTGGGAACAGAGATCATCTGTGACTGATTGTTGTCAACATTTTTTTTCCTCTCCTGAAATTGTAGAGGACATGCCCATAGGATCCAGGTCTCCTAACACAAGGATCAAAACCATGATGCTTTCAGGTAAGTAGATATGCTTGATGTGTGAGAATAACTTCCCAAGGAGTCTAAAGAGGACCATTTGGAAACTGTACAAAGAGGTGTATTTCCCCCTTTTCCAAGGAGTGTGAGTACTTGAAAGTTGAAAAGAGGACAAACTGGTTAATTATCCGCCCCTGCACTTAGAGAAAACAACATAAAATAGTCATGAGTAATACAACCTTTAGACTTCTCTGGAATGCAATGCCTACATTCTTTCCAAGTGGACACTGATGGTGTTGATTCAGTTTTGTGTTTGACTCTAAAAGCAAAAGGCAACTTGGAGATATCTGGTGGCCAGCTGCCAAAAGCATTCATCTAAAGGTCTGATAGTAGTTTTCTTTAGAAGTATAAGTTATTCTCAGGTTATCATTTATACTGACTGTAAGGAAGCAAACAGTACCTGTAAGAAAAGTTAAATTTATCATGTGACTCCAAGATTCCTTTGAAAAGAATTCCTATTTCAAAGAAAACAGTATTTGTCATAGTAAGGATTACTGACAAAACACCACAACCAATGCAACTTGGGGAGGAAGAGTTTATCTGGCTTACATTTCCACAGCACTGCTCATCATAAAGGAAGTCAGGACAGGAACTGATACAGAGTCCAAAGTGGAATGCAACTTGCTGACTTGTAGAACTTGTAGAACTCAGGACCAACAGTTCAGGGATGGCACCACCCACAATGGGCTAGGCTCTCTCCCATCAATCACAAGTTAAGGAAATGCCCTACAGCCTTGCCTGACACCAGATCTTATGGAGATGTTTGTTTAACAGAGGTTCCTTTCTATCTAATTATTCTAGCTTGTTTCAAGTTAAAATAAAACTAGCAAACACAACTGATGCCTTGTCACCTTGACACAAAAACACACCACTTTCCAATTAGAACCATTCCTTTCTAATTTGTCCCTAAGATAACATATTAATATTAACATCAAAATATAAAACATAAATAACTTTAAAAGTCCAACATGCCTTACCAATTCGAACACATTAAACGTTCAGTCTTATTATGTTTCCCCAGCAAGCCCAATCCCTCAAGCTAGGCCCTAGAACCAAAACAGAACACCAGTGTCAGCTTTCCATCACCACACCTCCTGTGTATCCCATAGACCATCCCCTCCTGGCCTTCCTCCAAACACTTATCCCTTTGTGCCAGACCCAAGTTCAGATAGACACCCCTCTGCTCACCACAGGCCATGCCTGTCCTAAGACCAGATAGCCTGGCAATAGCCCTTCTCAGCTATTTCTGTTCTCTCTGATCATCCAATCACTCCAAATCCGCCAATCTGCAGCCTCCTTTTCCCCCTGTCCATGGCTCCTGTGGATCACATACATCGTCCCCACTTCACTTGAAAAAAATCAGCAGCTAGAGCTATAATCATCCCAAACTCAGATGTGTAAATGCCAGTATAAAAATACAATCAATATAATAGCCAGGACAAAGCTAAAGCCCAGCTATCCTGTTACAGCAGGCCCTGAATATGCCAAGATAGCTTGAAGTACAAGAGGAAGACAATAAACCACCTATAAGAAGATGATAGAGGTTTTTAAAAGGAAAATGAATAAATCCCTTAAATAGATTGTGTAAAACACAATCAGAAGAAATGAATAAATCCCCGAATGAAAGCCAGGAAACATAAACAGTTGAATACAAATAAAATTCTTCAAGACCTGAAAATGGAAATAGAAGCAGTAAAGAAAACAGAAACTGAGAGAATTCTGGAAAGGAAAGTTTTAGGAATTTGAAAAGCAACTGCAGAGGGAAGCTTCACTAACAGAATACAAGAGATATAAGAGAGAATCTCAAGCACTGAAGTTATGATAGAGGAACTGGATACACGGATGGAAGGAAATATTACGTCTAAAAACACAAAACATCCAGGAAATCTGGGATACTGTGAAAAGACCAAAGCTACAAATATTAGGAACAGAATAAAAAGAAGAATCCCAGGTGAAAGCAATTAGACAACAAAAGGACACCAAGGGGATACAAATTGAAAAGGAAGAAGTCAAAATATCACTATTTGCAGATGATATGATAATATATATAAGTGACCCTAAAAATTCCACCAGAGAACTCCAAAACCTGATAAACAGCTTCAGTGCAGTAGCTGGATATAAAATTAACTCAAACAAGTCAATGGCCTGTCTCTACACAAAGGATAAACAGGCTGAGAAAGAAATTAGGAAAACAACACCCTTCACAATAGTCGCAAATAATATAAAATAACTTGGTGTGACTCTAAGGAAGACAAAGATCTGTATGATAAGAACTTCAAGTCTCTGAAGAAAGAAATTGAAGAAGATGTCAGAAGATGGAAAGATCTCCCATGCTCATGGATTGGCAGGATTAATATAGTAAAAATGGCTATCTTGCCAAAAGCAATCTACAGATTCAATGCAATCCCCATCAAAATTCCAACTCAATTCTTCAACGAATTAGAAAGAGCAATCTGCAAATTCATCTGGAATAACAAAAAACCTAGGAGAGCAAAAACTCTTCTCAGGGACAAAAGGACCTCTGGTGGAATCACCATGCCTGACCTAAAGTGTTACTGCAGAGCAATTAGGGTAAAAACTGCATGGTACTGGTATAATGACAGACAGGTAGACCAATGGAATAGAATTGAAGACCCAGAAATGAACCCACACACCTATGGTCACTTGATCTTTGACAAGGGAGCTAAAACCATCCAGTGGAAAAAGATAGTATTTTCAACAAATGGTGTTGGCACAACTGGCAGTTATCATGTAGAAAAATGCAAATTGATCCATTCTTATCTCCTTGTACAAAGCTCAAGTCTAAGTGGATCAAGGAACTCCACATAAAACCAGAGACACTAAATCTTATAGAGGAGAAGGTAGAGAAAAGCCTCAAAGATATGGGCACAGGGGAAAAATTCCTGAACAGAACACCAATGGCTTGTGCTGCAAGATCAAGAATCGACAAATGGGACCTCATAAAATTACAAAGCTTTTGTAAGGCAAAAGACACTGTCAATAAAACAAAAAGGCCACCAGCAGATTGAGAAAGGATTTTTACCAATCCTAAATCAGATAGGGGACTAATATCCAGTATATACAAAGAACACAAGAAGCTAGATTCCAGAAAATCAAAAAACCCCATTAAAAAATGGGGCACAGAGTTAAACAAATTCTCAACTGAGGAATACCGAATGGCTGAGAAGTACCTGAAAAAAAAAATGCTCAACATCCTTAACCATCAGGGAAATGCAAATCAAATCAACTCTGAGATTCCACCTCACACCAGTCAGAATGGCTGAGATCAAAAATTCAGGTGACAGCAGATGCTGGGGAGGATGTGGAGAAAGAGGAACACTCCTCCATTGCTGGTGGGATTGCAAGCTTGTACAACCACTCTGGAAAGCAGTATGACGGTTCCTGAGGAAATTGGACATAGTACTACTGGAGGATCCAGCAATACCTCTCCTGGGCATATACCTAGAAGATGTTACAACAGATAATAAGGACACATGCTCCACTATGTTCATAGCAGCCTTATTTATAATAGCCAGCAGCTGGAAACAACGCAGATGTCCCTCAACAGAGGAACGGATACAGAAAATGTGGTTCATTTACACAATGGAGTACTACTCAGCTATTAAAAACAATGAATTTATGAAATTCTTAGGCAAATGGATGTATCTGGAGGACATTATCCTGAGTGAGGTAACAGAATCACAAATGAACTCACATAATATGCACTCACTGATAAGTGGATATTAACCCATAAACTTACAATACCCAAGATACAATTTGCAAAACACATGAAACTCAAGAAGGAAGACCAAAGTGTGGAAAGAGGAGTGGGATGGTTGAGGAGTGGGAAGGGGTAAAGGGGACTTTTGGGATAGCATGTAAATGAAGAAAATATCTAATTAAAAAAAGATTTAACATGCCTTCATAATAAAAGCCCTTGAACAAGTAGGATTGTAGAAAACATATTCCAACATAATAAAGGTTTGTATGACAAACCCATGGCCAATATCATCCTAAATGAATAAAACCATTAATAAGCTCCATTAAAATCATTAAATGGGAGAGGACTGCCCACTACCCATGCTGCTCATCCATAATGTGATTGAAGCATAAGCTGGAGCAATAAGGCAAGAGAATGAATACAAATGGGAAATATTAAGTGAAATTATTTTCAATCGAAGATTATATTATCTTATACCCAATGTTCCCAAAATTTGACTAGAAAAATTGTAGAAATTATCAATAGTTTCAGCAAAGTGTTATGATACATAATTGACTTACAAAATTTTCCAGTCTTAATACATATGAGTAACAAGCATGCTGAGAAAGAGATCATGGACAAGCTCCTCTAAGTATTTAGCATATACATAACAAAAGAGGTAAAAAAAAAACCTCTCATTTACCTTTCATTGTTAAGTTTTACAATGAAAACTTTAAATGTGTGAAGAGATTAAGAAACATATTAGAATTAGATCTTCCTACCAAAATGATTTACTGATTCATTGAAATCACAATCAACTTCCTTATCTCGTTCTTCACATAAATAGAGGAAAATCCTCAATTAGGTAGGGAACAACAAACACCCAGAATAGCCAATTAGTCCTAGATAACTGTTTGTTTTTATGCATTCTGCTCATTTTAAGTGCTAAGTGCATCTGTCTAAGACCCCAACTTTTATACACCTGTTTCCATTGAGTGAATTTTGTTCAATATTAGAATGGCTACTCCAGCTTGTTTCTTGGGACCATTTGTTTTGAAAATTGTTTTCCAAACTTTTATTCTGAGGTAGTGTCTGTCTTCGTCACTGAGGTGTGCTTCCTGTGTGCAGCAAAATGCTGGGTCCTGTTTACATATCTAGTCTGTTAGTCTATGTCTTTTTATTGGCAAACTGAGTCCATTGATGTTAAGAGATATTAAAGAATAGTGATTGTTACTTCCAGTTACTTTTGTTGTTAGAGATGGAATTATGTTTGTGTGGCTATCTTCTTTTGGGTTCATTGAAAAAAAGATTAGTTTCCTGCTTTTTCTAGGGTGTAGTTTCCCTCATTGTGTTGGTGTTTTCCATCTATTATTCTTTGAGGGGTTGGTTTTGTGGAAAGATAATGTATAAATGTGTTTTTATCATGGAATACCTTGGTTTCTCCATCAATGATAATTGAGAATTTTGCTGGTTAGAGTATCCTGGGCTGGCATTTCTGTTCTCTTAGGGTCTGTATGACATCTGCCCAGGATCTTTTAGCTTTCATATTCTCTGGTGAGAAGTCTGTTGTAATTCAGATAGACCTGCCTTGATATGTTACTTGATCTTTTTTCCCTTACTGCTTTTAAAATTTTCTTTGTTTTGTGCATTTGGTGTTTTGATTATTACGTGATTCGAGGAATTTCTTTTCTAGTCTAGTCTATTTGGAGTTCTGTAGACTTCTTATATGTTCATGGGTATCTCTTTAGGTTAGGGAAGTTTTCTTCTACAATTTTGTTGAAGATATTTACTGGCCCTTTAATGTGGGAATATTCTCTCTCTTCTATATATATTATCCTTAGGTTTCGTCTTCTCATTGTTTCCTGGGTTACCTGGATGTTTTGAGTTAGGATCTTTTTTCATTTTGCATTTTCTTTGATTGTTGTGTCCATGTTCTCTATGGAATCTTCTGCACCTGAGATTCTCTCTTCCATCTCTTGTATTCTGTTGGTGATGCTCGTATCTATGGCTCCTGATTTCTTCCCTAGGATTTCTATCTCCAGAGTTGTCTCCCTTTGGGTTTTCTTTATTGTTTCTACTTCCATTTTTAGATCTTAGATGGTTTTGTTCAATTCCTCCACCTGTTTGGTTGTGTTTCCTGTAATTCTTTAAGGGATTTTTGTGTTTCCTATTTAAGGGTTGTTTACCTGTGTTCTCCTGTATTTCTTTAAGGGAGTTATTTTTGTTTTTCTTAAAGTCCTCTGTCATCATCATGAGATATGATTTTAAATCAGAGTCTTGCTTTCATAGTGTGTTGCGGTATCCATGGCTCACTGTGTTGGGAGAAATGGGTTCTGATGATGCTGTAGTGGCTATTCCTGGTTGTCAACTTGACAATATTTGGAATGAACTACAATCCGGAATTGGAAGGCTCACCAGTGACCCTTATCTGGAGGCTTGGAGATCCTTATCTGGATCTTGGTTTGAAGATCTTGAGCCATAGTGGCTATGGATTCCAGAAGATTGAATCTCCGAGTTTAAGGAACACACCCTTAATCTGGGCTACGCCTTTCATCTGGGATTAAAGGTGTGGTGGAACACACCTTTAATCTGGGCTCCACCTTCTGCTGGAGACAATATAAGGACATTGGAAGAAGGGAGTCTAGCTCGAGCTCTTGCTCCTTCACCTGCTTGCTGCGTGAGACTGAGTAACTGCTAGATCCTTGGACTTCCATTCACAGCTGTGACTGAACGATTGTTGGGAATTGAGCTGCCGACTGTAAGTCATCAATAAATTCCTTTATTATCTAGAGACTATCCATAAGTTCTGTGACTCTAGAGAACCCTGACTAATACAGATGCCAAGTAGCCTTGATTTCTGTTGCTTATGTTCTTGCCCTTTTCTCTTGCCATGTGGTTATCTCTGGTGTTAGCTGGTCTTGCTATCTCTGACTTGTGGCTTGTCCTTCTTGCAATCCTGTGTGTCAATACTCCTGGGAGGCCAGTTCTCTCTGGGAGGAATTTGGGTATAGAGAGCTGTGGCACAGGGTCAGCTCTGAGATACAAATGGAAACCAGAAAGATCCTGTTCCTGGCTTTTCCTTGGTTCCTGTGTCCTGATGACTCTGGGCTGGTCCCTCTTGGGCCAGGAATTTGACCTGAAGTGGTGGTCTTACATGTGCCCACAGGTGTGTCAGCACTCCTAGGAGACTGTAACCTCCCCCACCCCCTCAGCCTGAAACCTGTTTGCTCAGGTTTCACTGTTTGCATGGGGTGGAGCCTGCTGCTCTATTGTTCTGCCATGCCCACTGCTGGGGCCTGCGCTTTGTTGTTCAGGAGCCATACACGTGGTCACCCTGCAACTGGATTCCAGGATTATTTGGTGGGAATCGGGCCCCTTCCCCTCCTTCATAACTGAGTGTCAGAAATAGTAAAATTGAGCTTTGATCAGAATTCTGTCTTAGCTACATCTTTCTCTAGCCCGCCTAGCTCCCTCCTCTCTTCCAAGTTTCCAAGATGCCTTTCCAGATTAAAACCCAGACATGTGAGCCCTGGTCAGACACAACAGGAGACCAGCTTTCTCCTGGTGGTATTGGGTATGAAGATCTGTGGCACAGGGCACAGAATCTGTGAGGAGCAGGTGTGGCGGCAGTCCCAAAGGCGCCAGGGACTGCAGCTAAGTCTTATGGCTTGCACCTGACTTCCTCATACACCTGAGTATAAGCCACAACCATCATGAGAGCTGCGCAGGTGTACCAGGATACCGGTGAATCCATTTTGATGGAGATATGCCCCTGCTGCCCTGATTAGCTGAAGCTGCGTGCCTGGTGAGGTGGCGTGGCCTGCTGTGCGTGGATGGGAACTGAGAGTATAAAAGAGAGGCCCAGGGTTCGGGGGAGATATAAACAAGGGAGATATAAACAGGGGAGATATAAACAAGAAGAAACAGGACTGAATAAACGTGTGCAGAAGGATCCTGTTGCAGCGTCATTACTGCTGGCCAGTCCGGCCCGCGCAAGAAGAATCGACTATTGTCTTAGGGTTATTATCTCTGTGATGAAGTACCATGACCTAAACCAACTTGTGGAGGAAAGGGTTACACTTCCATATCACACTGTTCATCATCAAATGCCAGGATAGGAACCTGGAGGCAGGAGCTGATGCAGGAACCACAGAGAAATACTGCTTACTGGCTTGCTTTCCATGGCCTGCTCAGCCTGCTTTCTTATAAAACTGAGAATAACCAGCCCAGGAGTGGTACCACCCACATGGGCTAGACCCCTCCCCCTCCCCACAAATCACGAAAGTAAGAAAATGCCCTACCGGCTTGCCTACATCCTAATCTTATGGAGGAATTTTCTCAGTTGAGGTTCCTTTTTATCTGATGACTTTCACTTGTGTCAAATTGAAACAACATTATCCAGCACAACCACTAAGATTCCTCCAAGTTTTAAAGTATGGTGAATATTTCATAGGATTCAGGATATTCTCCTTGTAGCCTCTCCAGTGGTCTAGAAAAGCGAGTAGTTATGAAGCTGATAAAGTGACAAGATCCCCTTACACTCTGTCCTGCAGTTGAGAGGGATGTCCCCAGTGCTTTGATATAATTTTTCCTATAATGTTGGCTCTCCTCAATCAACCAGTCCTTTGTGGGACCACAATGGTCTGGGATTATGGAAGAAGTGTCTAAGACGGGCTTAGCCTGGATACCTCGAATGAGGATGGTATCCCTCCCTCCTCCCAACCTGGCACCATAAAATTGGCTACCCCACCATCAACCATAGTAAGATTTTATTACTCTGACAGTTATTAGACTTCACTCCTTGTTTGACCTTATAAGGTTCTTCCCCCAAACCCTTGAGTATGCAGATGAAATATCTTCCAACACCCCTGTCCTGGTCAATTGTACACAGCCACACAAACCTTGCCCCAGAGGCTGTGACTATCTCCCCAGGGGCACAAATACCCATTTCTACCCTTCCCACATTAAATTGAACCAGTTCTCTGAAGCTGTTCCCAGGTGTGTGTGACTTCTCCTTGTTCTCCTTGTTCTTCTTGTTCTTTTTGTTCTTCTTCTTCTTGTTGTTCTTGTTCTCCTCCTCCTCCTCCTCCTCCTCCTCCTCCTCCTCCTCCTCCTCCTCCTCCTTCTTCTACTGTGCTCTCACTACAGACAAAGATCCTGCTTGCATCCAGCTGTACTGGGCTAAGCTTCCCTCCCTCCAGTCTAGCCCAGTGTGCAACAGGCCTGGCTAGCTGAAGGGGGAAAGTGGACACTGTCCAGCAGCCCTCCCTCAAATTCTCCTATTAATTCTGTCTCCTGCTTTTTGTGGTGTGATTTGTGATTTGAGGATGTCCTTTTCTTTCTCTAGTTCATGTGTTCATTTATGGGCCTCGAATGGCAGCATCATTCCTAACTTGGCTGGAGAAAACAGAAACATGTTGCCTATTCTGTGTCTCTAGCCTTCTGTTATATATGCAGGATCCAGGGACAAGGACTTGTGGCTCCCTCTCTCTTGAAAAATTATTCCATTCTTTTGAGACTTTGTTGTTGTTGTTGTTTTGGTTTGGTTTGGCTTGTGTATTGGCTAGTTTTGTGTCAACTTGACACAGCTGGAGTTATCACAGAGAAAGGAGCTTCAGTTGAGGAAATGCCTCCATGAGATCCAACTGTAAGGCATTTTCTCAATTAGTGATCAAGGGGGCAAGGCCCCTTGTGGGTGGGACCATCTCTGGGCTGGTTGTCTTGGGTTCTATAAGAGAGCAGGCTGAGTAAGCCAGTAAAGAACATCCCTCCATGGCCTCTGCATCAGCTCCTGCTTTCTGACCTGCTTGAGTTCCAGTCCTGCATCCTTTGGTGATCAACAGCAGTATGGAAATGTAAGCCGAATAAACCCTTTCCTCCCCAACTTGCTTCTTGGTCATGATGTTTGTGCAGGAATAGAAACCCTGACTAAGACAAATTGGTACCAGCAGAGTGGGGTATTCCTGTGACAACCTGACCATGTTCTGGGGAGGACTGTGGAAGGACTTTGGAACTTTGGGCTTGAAGATCCATCCATTGTTAAGAGCTCTGTCAGATGTTGTGTAGGAGCTTGGAAGATAATGTTGAGAACACTGCAGAAGATGGAGGTCTGGTTTGTGAAATTTCAGAGGGAAAATTAAAGACTCTTTTCAGGGCCATTGCTGTTTTGATTGTGAAGATTCTGTAGTTCTGGTTAGCTGGGGCTGAAGAATCAGCTGTGATTAACAAGATACCAGAACTACTAAAGCAAAAACTTTGCATTACTGGGACTATTGATGCTGGTTAGCTGGAGCTAAGAAATTAGCGGTGATTAAGAAGAGACCAGCATCATTGAGGTGACATCTTCTGGGAAGTGTTTTCTGAGAGCACAGTGGCTGCGTTCCAGATATAGCCAAAGTTGTACCTTGTGCTCTGGCTGGACTTGGTAACGTGTAAGGGTCACCCAGGTGGTACTGGTTTTGAAGGCATGAAGGAGTTGAGCAGAGCAGCTGAGACTTAGCACTGTGAGAGGCCATGGAAGGCCATTGGTGAAAGTGCAGCCTCAGTTGCAATTGATGGCCTAGGACTGAAGGGGTCATGCAGTGTTTTGGAGATGCCAGTACCATGAGATGACCACCAAGAGCAGCAGCAGCAGTGGAGTAGAGGCATCTGGAGCCTAGAGGATGACGCGTGTGCTACAAAGGGCATGGCTGGAGAAGTGACCCAAGCCCTTGGAGGAGCCCAGAAGATCGTGAGTTGGATCCCAGACATTGGACGGTTGGAGATTGATTTTTGCTTTTGATTGTGACTGTGCCCTGATATTTTCCCTCTTGAAGGAAGAAACTGTTTTAGTGATGCCCACAGTTAAGAGACTTTTAATTTAAAAAGACTTTGGATTTTTAAAAGAGATGGATATTTTAAAGAGATTGAAATTTTAAGAATATGTAAAGACTGTGGGACATTTAAAGTTATTTAGACCTTGGGGATGAATAAGAATGTAAGGGTTGAGGCTTACTAGTGATGTGTTTGTGTGTCAAGTTGACAAGGGGTCAGTTGTATTGGCTAGTTTTTGTGTCAACTTGACACAGCTGGAGTTATCACAGAGAAAGGAGCTTCAGTTGAGGAAATGCCTCCATGAGATCCAACTGTAAGGCATTTTCTCAATTAGTGATCAAGGGGGCAAGGCCCCTTGTGGGTGGGACCATCTCTGGGCTGGTTGTCTTGGGTTCTATAAGAGAGCAGGCTGAGTAAGCCAGTAAAGAACATCCCTCCATGGCCTCTGCATCAGCTCCTGCTTTCTGACCTGCTTGAGTTCCAGTCCTGCATCCTTTGGTGATCAACAGCAGTATGGAAATGTAAGCCGAATAAACCCTTTCCTCCCCAACTTGCTTCTTGGTCATGATGTTTGTGCAGGAATAGAAACCCTGACTAAGACAGCTTGGTTTGGTTTGGATTGCTTTGGTATTCAGTTTCGTTATTTTTGAGACAATGTCAGGACATGTATCCCAGGATCCTATTTCACCCTTCTGCATCCTGAGATGACAGGCATGTACTACAACACCCAGCATTAGACCTCTTCTTCAGCAATACTGATTTGTTCTCCTTATTTTACTGGAGATGAAAAAAATCTTTATTGTGTGTTACAAGCTTGTCCTATAGACAT
Organism: Mus musculus; assembly: GCF_000001635.26. Lineage (NCBI taxonomy): Eukaryota > Metazoa > Chordata > Mammalia > Rodentia > Muridae > Mus > Mus musculus. The sequence goes on from NC_000086.7 coordinate 17,477,715, forward strand.
GTATTTCACAATCTGCTAATTGTGCATTTCTTACATACTCTGAGCTTTGGCTGTTAAAGCCATCCTACTAGACTAGAGAAAAGATGTCTGTAGTTATGTAATCCTCAGGCTTGATGTCTAATTTTATCACTATTATATGTTTAAGTAAGGATTCTCGGTTTCTGATTTATTGTCCTGATGAAATAAAATCTCTTTGGTGCTTTCTCCTTTTAGTCAGATGGTAAAGGAAGTTACCATTTTGTTCTCTTTGGGTGTTCAGTTTTACTGCCAAGTACAAATATCATCAAAAGCCTGAGACGATATTGATAGTCTAAACGTAGGACTCAAATTCCAGTATAAAAGATTAATGTTTTTTTTTATTATTTGTCAGAGTAATCCAAGCAGGGCAGGAATTCAAACAGGGTCAGACCTGGAGGCCTTTTGTCCCTTCAAGTTTTAGTTTCAGAAGGAATATACAAGTTGGCTGGTGGTGGTATACCCCTGTAATCCTTGCACATGTGAAGCTAGAAAGAAGGATCACAAGTCCCTGGCCAGCCTGTGCTATAGGCAGAGATGCTGTCCCAAACAAACATTATGCACAGCTCAATCCTAGACATAAGGGCATTAATTAATGAGAAATGCTGTAGTTTCTTCATGGTTGCACAATGGTTATGACTATCAAACGCATTTCTGGAGAACACCTGTCAGCCCTTTCCTTCTTAGACATTGTAATTAATCTTGAAATCAACTTTATCATTTTCAAAAATAAGTCACTGAAGCATGCAATTAACACACATTACAATCCTGAGACAGCTATAGTTGCTGGTCCAAAGCAGGTATACAAAGAAGCTAGCTTTGCCTTTAACCTACACTACAGCTTCTTCCAAGTACTTAAGGAAAGCTTGTACCTGAGGCTGAAATGCAGAGTCTAAGACATTGACAGTCAGCTTTTGCTATACACAGATGATGGGCTCAAGAACCTCCCAAGAATACTAAAATCTGAGGAGGCTCAAGTCCATTATATAAAGTAATATAATGTTTGTATCCTCCTATGGATTTTGCACCATCTCTAGAGGATTTACCATTATGAATTAACATATCTGATACAAGGAGCTGAAGAGATGACTCAGCAGTTAAGAACACTCTTTGTTCTTTTAGAGGATTGGAGTTCAGTTCCCAGGATCCTTCTTCTGGTGTCTTCTGTCCTATACACACACCCGCACACACATATTTCATATAAACTCATAGTTTTATTTTAAACTCATGTTTTATTTTAAAAAGAGAATCTATTTTAAAAAGAGAATCTAGGGGCCAAAGACTCCACAAGAAATCCCACAGAATCAACCAACCTGGGATCACAGGAGTTCACAGAGACTAAATCGATAACCAGGGAGTCTACATGGGACTGACCTATGTTACAGTTTTATAGCTTGGTTTTCTTATGGAACTCCTAACTTTGGGAGCAGGAGCTGTCTCTCAGTCTTTTACCTGCTTTAGGGACCCTTTCCTCTTACTGGGCTGTTTCTTCTAGACTCAATAGGAGTTGTGCCTAGTCTTACTACAACTTTGTTTATTGATATGTCATGGTTGATTGATATCCACGGGAGGCCTACCCTTTTCTGAAGGGAAATGGAGGAAAAGTGGATGGGGGTGCATCAGAGAGGAGGTAGAAGGAAGACATGGGAGATGAGGAGGGAGGGGAACTATAATCAGGAAGTAGAAAGAAAGAAAGAAGGAAAGAAAGAAAGAGAGAGAGAGAGAGAGAGAGAGAGAGAGAGGAAGGAAGAAAGAAAGAAAGAAAGAAAGAAAGAAAGAAAGAAAGAAAGAAAGAGAGAGAGAGAAAGAAAGAAAATATATGTTACATCCAAAATAATAAAAGTATGCATCCTTTCTCTGGAAAACAAAGGAGAATCTGATACAATGGAAATGGTTGCTGATGTGTTTATAAAAAGATAAAGAGAAGGAAAATATGTTCTATGGATGTGTGGTGAGGTATGGGGGAAGGGGGTGCCTCAGTGGGCCCATGTCAAGACATCCCTTCCCCCTGAGGGACCAGCCACACTATGGTATGGTATAGAATAGGGTTTATTCAGGGCATGAAGAGGGGAGGTTAAAAGGTAGTAGAGGGAGAGACGGAAATAGAGAGACAGAGAGAGAGAGAGAGAGGGGAGAGGAGAGGAGAGGAGAGGAGAGGAGAGGAGAGGAGAGGAGAGGAGAGGAGAGGAGAGGAAGAGTAAAGGCCAGCCAATGATGAACACATGAAGAGAGAGAGAGAGAGAGAAGGGAATGGGGGGAATGGGGAGGGGGGAAGGGAAGAGCAAGAGCAAGAGCAAGAACAAGAGCAAGAGAAAGCAAGAGAGCAAGAGGGCAAGGAAAGGGCAAGCATCTCCTTTTATACTGGGTCAGGCCTACTTGGCTGTTGCCAGGTAACTGTGGGGCAGAGCATAACTGGCTGTTGCTAGATAACTGTGGATGTTAGAATGCTAACATTTGCTACAGGGAATAGTAACAAGAAAACAAAACAACAAAAATCCCTACGTGTTCACAACATTTACTATAGAGTAAATGACAATAACAGTATTGCTTTTGTCTGACTCTTTTGGATCCATGGTTAATCAAATCTGTGGTTAAAGAACCTGTAGAAACAGAGGGCCAACTGCAAGGCAATCATTTTGTCTTTCCAGCCACATAGAGCCAGTTGGTTTTGGTTCAGTCCTGTTTTGAATTCCATTTGTAAGTGGGTGGCAGCAGGAATTATGGTTATTACTGGGGTCATTTCAAGAAGTATACTGAATGTGCCAGCACTGCAAAAGTAGGTTTGCAACAACAGAAGGAAACCTGAGAGGAGGAGCAGCTCTCCCTTTCCCCACTTTTTCTCATTGACCTGTTCCGGTCTTCCTATACTAACAAAGACCCATGTCCAACAAGCGGCCCATGCCCAGTTCATCTAAGGGCTTGCCTAGGCAGCTAGACATGTTGAAGCTGGATGCTCTCTTCTAGCAAATGTTTCAGAAAACCAAGAATCTGCATGGAGAATAAATACCAACTCCTAACATGGGAAGACAGTTTCCCATTTTCTGTGAGCACAACATGAAAGGAAATAGAACATCTGGGGCAAAAGGGAGTAGGAGATTCTTAAGCAAGCTCTTTGCAGATCCTCCGTGATTGAAGATCCCAGACTGTGAACACATGGCCTCTGGTTATTTGAGTGTAGTCCAGCTTTCTAATCCCACATGGGTTTTATATTGTTTAAACTACCCAAAAGAGTCCCACACATAATACAAAACACACACATTAAAAACAAAGCCAAGGTTTGTATTTTTCCAAACCCCTCTGTTATACTTAACATCATTTAGGGAGTAGGTTCAAATTATCTCTTGCATTATAGTCTGTACTGCTGGCCTGTGCACAAATGTTGCTGTTGTATAATGAGTATGATCATGGAGCTCATTTATATGCTGATTTGTTTGGGTGGTACAAGTGGAATCTTTTGAGAAGAGAAAATTGCAGCATTTGTTTAAGGAAACTTTATATTGAGTGCTTTCACTGTTTGGAGAAAATAAGGAAATGAGGTCTGGTTTGAGCCTTTCATGTTAGACAATAGTTTAAGAACATGTCTCTGCATTTTGCAAAATAATCTACACACAAAGTATTTATCCTACCCCTCCCCCCAAGAAAAAGGAACCTCTTGTCCCCTAAACTTTACAGAACTTTCAAACACAGATTGAAAGTAAAGTATGCACCTAGGAATATTTTTTTTTCTTCTTCTTCCCTTCACCCCTCTCCTTACCCCCTCCCTCCTTTCCTTCTCCCTACCTCTCTATAAAGAACCTAAGGTCAGTACTGCCAGGGCAAATGGTCTAGAAAATAATTATTTGTAATGTCTGAGAATAGAATTAAAAGGAGTCTTACAAATAGGTTTCAATTATTTATGTGACAAATCATTGTGTAGAAAACTGAAAATGAAATTTTTTGTAGTCTCAGAAATTTGAATGTATATTCACTACCTGTAACATGAACACCTATCATTTATATATTTATAGAAGGATTATTGCTGAAGCCTCAAAGTAAGTAAGTGCTTTATCTATCTCCTGACAGCTGCCTGCAATGGATAATTTAGTTTTTTCCAATGGAGTCTCACTGGCTTGGTAAGCTACACTTAAGGCTGCTTGTCCAGAAGTAGATAGTTAATATAAAAATAGTCAATATAAAACATATTTTGGTAGATTTTTCCGACTCATATTGTTTTGTTTGAGAATATGTTTTATCTTACTAGTCTTTTGTTTGTATATTTTCTGACTTTGTGATTTTATGTTTGTGTGTGTTTCTTGCATTTTCTCTTTTTCTGTTTTGGTCTGCCTTGTTTTGTTTATTTGCCTGTTTGTTTTCTAAAGAGAGAGAAAGAAGGGGTTGGGAGGATATAGAAGGAGTTGAGGGAGGGAAAGCTGTGATCGCAGTATATTATATGAAAAAATTATTTCCAATTAAAAGAAACAAAGTAGGTATTTATCTTAATTTGGACTTCTATTGCTGTGCTGAAACACCATGACCAAAGCAACTTAAGGAGGAAAGGGTTTATTCAGGTTACACGTCCAGATCATTGGAGGAAATCAGGACAGGAACTCAAACAGGGCAAGACCTGGAGGCAAGAGCTGATGCAGAGGGGCACTGCTTGCTGACTTGCTTCCATAGCTTGCTTAATCTGCTTTTTTATAGAACCATGGAGCACCAACCCAGGTATGGCACCACCCACAATGGATTGGCCTACCCCCATTAATCACTAATTCAGAAAATGCCCTACCCCATCCCTGCATTTCTTGTAGACTGGATAAATTTTGGGTTGAAAGTTTTGTGGGTGGGTTGGTGTCCCTATTGCTCCACTGTCGTTTCTGCCTGGATACAGGAGATGGTCTCTTCAGGTTCCATGTCACCAATGCTATGAGTCAGAGCTAAGGTCACCCCCATTGATTCTTGGGAAGGTCACACTCATTGATTCTTGGGTGTCTCTCCTATCCCATGTCTCTGTCATGTCCTGGAGATGCCCACACACACCACCATACTGCCATCAGTTGCAGATTTACATTCATTCTCATGGCGATCTGGCCATCTTTTCTGTCTCTCCCAACACCTGATTCTGAACCCCTCCACATCCACCTTCCTACCCAGTTCTCTCCCTCCATCTGCCTCCTATGACTATTTTATTCCCACTTCTAAATGAGATTCAAGTTTTCTTACTTGGGCCTTCCTTCTTATTTCACATCTTTGGATCTGTGGAGTGTACCATGGATACCCTGTATTTTGTAGCTAATATCCACTTATGAGTACATGCCATGCATGCCATTTTTCTTCTGAGTTACTTTACTCAGGATGATATTCTCAAGTTCCATCCATTTGCCTGAAAAATTAATGATAGCTTTGTTTTTTTAGTGCAACTATTTTTATTTTTTAAACAATTTTATTAGATATTTTCTTCATTTACATTTAAAATGCTATCCCAAAATTCCCCTATACCCTCCCCTACCCTGCTCCACTATCCACTCACTCCTACTTCTTGGCCCTGGCGTTCCCCTGTACTGGGGCATATAAAGTTTGCTAGACCAAGGGGCCTCTCTCCCCAATGATGGCTGACCAGGCCATCTTCTGCTACATATGCAGCTAGGGACACGAGCTCTGGGGGTGCTGGTTAGTTCATATTGCTGTTCCTCTTATAAGGTTATAGACCCCTTCAGCTCCTTGGGTATTTTCTCTAGCTCCTCCATTGGGGGTCCTGTGTTCCATCCAATAGATGAGTGTGAGCATCCACTTCTGTATTTGCCAAGCACTGGCATAGCCTCACAAGAGACAGGTATATCAGGGTCATGTCAGCAAAATCTTGTTAGCATATGCACTAGTTCTGCGTTTGGTGGCTGATTATGGTATGGATCCCCAAGTGAGGCAGTCTCTGGACGGTCCTTCCTTCTGTTTCAGCTCTGAACTTTGTCTCTGTAACTCCTTCCATGGGTATTTTGTTCCCCATTCTAAGAAAGAACAAAGTATCCACACTTTAGTCTTCCTCCTTCTTGAGTTTCATGTGTTTTGCAAATTGTATCTTGGGTATTCTAAGTTTCTGGGCTAATATCAACTTATCAGTGAGTGCATAAATTATCAAAGACTTTTTCTTTTCCTTTTTTTTTTTTTTTTGCTTTCATTAAGATGATCATATGATTCTTGTATTTTTGTCCATGTATTTGGTTTATTACATTTATTTCTTATATATGTTAAAAACTAAAAAAATAAACAATGAAAAAAATAAGAAAAAGTAAGTTGGTACTTAAAGTACCCATTTAGAATCACAGAAAACTAAGGGTTTGGGCAACTATTGTGCTTATTTCAGTATATATTTTAAATTTCCTGAAATGAAATATCATGTAGAAAAAGTATATTTCTCCATTTCATACCATAGGGTATGAAAAGTTTTAAAATGGCTTTAAGATCCATGGTGTACACATACCTTCTCACAGTTATTAAATCAATACAGTGTTGTGTAAGAGTTTTATAGATAGAATTAAATTCCTAAATTAGTTGATCTTAACTCTATCACAATTATGATGGCTTGAAGTAGACAAATTTTTAAATTTTTATTTATTTATTTTATGTCTATGAGTATACTATTTCTCTCTTCAGACACACCAGAAGAGAGCGTCAGATCCCATTACAGATGGTTGTAAGCTACCATGTGGTTGCTGGGAATTGAACTCGGGACCCCTGGAGGAGCAGTCAGTGCTCTTAACCACTGAGCTATCTCTCCATCCCCCTCAGTTTCTAAATGATCAGGTAGATAGTTTGCAGCTTGTTGTCAACCTTGTGAGTTTCTCAGTGGAGAAATTTTATACCTTGTACCAGATTTCTGAGACTGACAGGAATTGAGTTGGCAAAGCTGATGTGTCTTCAGTGGCTCAATTGGTGGGAATCTCTTATTTTTAGAGGTCAATATACATAATACAGAAAAATAATAAATTCCAGTTGTGAAAATCAAAGCTTCTCAATTTTAAAAATTAGATTTAGAAAATTATTATCAATGAGTGTGGGTCTAAGAAGGATTTCTCAAAATATAAAAGGCATAAACTTTAAAAGAAAATGTCAACAAACTCACCTTTACTAACATTGCATACTTCTGGACCATAGAATGCCCCAAACAAGTGAAAATAAAATTTGTAGACTACAAGATACCATTTGCAACTCAAACAAACTTACAAAGAATATTTGAGAAGCTTTCTCTCTCTTTCCTTCCCTCTCTCCTTCCTTCTCTCCTTCCCTCTCTCTCCCCTCTCTGTCTCTGTCTCATTTCTCTCTCTCTCTCTCTCTCTCTCTCTCTCTCTCTCTCTCTCTCTCTCTCTCTCACACACACACACACACACACACACACACACATATCCTAAAAATCCAAGGGAAAAAAAAAACAGACAAACTGACCAAACAGAATACAAGTTTGTAATTCAAAGAAGAGGAAGATGTCCAATGTGAGTTTCTATTACAGGAAAGAAAACTAATAAAATGTTAACCCTCATCAAAAGACCAAAAAAAAAAAAAAAAAAGTCAAACACTACAGAGTTGGGTGAACCTGTAGATGAGCAGACCTGTTTTTGCCCTACTGATGAGAATGGAAAGTATTCCAGGTAGTTTGCAAAACATGTAATATCAAGTAAAATTGAAATTATGTATACCTATTCCTCTAGCAATTTTGTTAATAGGAATATTTTCTAGAAAAAAATAGCATGCACATCAGCTCAGGAAAGCATATCCATTTTTGATATGGAGAATGTCCCTCAGTGGCTGTGCTTTTGGTTTTGAAGGAGTATATTAAGTGCACAGTAAGCATGAATAAAAGAATTAAGTGAGCAACAGAAAGATAGAAGACTCACACTGTGCAGCAAAAACCAACTGATGCCCTGGGAACCAAAACACTCTCTCACCTATAAAAATGGTCCCAGACAGAAGGTTTCTCCTGAGTGATACTTCTGATTAGTTATTACCACAACAGACATCTTAACATTTTGATTTAAACAATAGCCTTTTGCTTTGGAAGGTGCCTTGGCATGGTTTACCTTTCAGCTCTCACAACTTTCTATTCTTCTGTGCTCAAGGACACAGTATCTTCACTCTTGAACTCTTTTGTTTTTCTCCTTTCTATTTCTCACAGGGCAAGCCTGTCCTTGGACAAGGGGGTTTGGAAGACACTCTAAGATAAACATGCTTAGATTTAAAGAAGGGACTAACCCTGTGTCCACTGCCAGCAACTCAGTGAGCCTAAACAACATGTGACAATTTACTAACACAAAGTATGCCACACTACACAAGTTACCATCCCCATAGCATTTATTATACTAAATAGCAAACAATCTGAGTGTCTATTACTAAAGGAATGAAGATATCAAATTTTTCTTTATATCTGTTCTCAAAATGTTCCTTTCATTTTGATGACTAACCCATCTGTGAGTGAAGAACTCACTACAGTTGGAAATGAATGGTTCATTTCTCCTGCTCTAAATGTTACTTGCCATTCTCTCAATTGTTGTCATCTGTAGGATAAGAAAAAGATGTTGATACTGTGATCTTCAAAGAAGGCTCTGAGCCCAAAAAGATCAAAAGTATCCACTATAACCTGTAAATGGACTTCCACCCAAGGATGAAATAAATGACTTCCTAAAGTAGGCTGGAAATTGCTGAACTGAAAGAGAATGTGGATAAGCCAAAATAAGGTGAATAGCTGCTTTGAAGCTACAGAAAGATGGTTCTTCTTTTTAAAATTTTTATTTTAGTGTATGTGATTTGTCTGTATATGTGTTTGTTCACCACATATATGCCTTATTCCCAAGAAAACCAGAGCAGTCCATCAGATCCCTTCAAACTAAACTTACTGATGATTGTGACCACCATGTACATACTGGGAATCAAACCTGGTTCCTGTGCAAGAGCAACAAGTGCTCTTAAACACTTAGCCATCTCTCCAACATTGAGGAATCCTCTTTAAATTGGTGTGTGTGTGTGTGCGCGCGCGCGCGCGGGCGTGTGTGTGTGTGTGTGTGTGTGTGTGTGTGTGTGTGTGTGTGTGTGTGTAGATGTACAGTGGTTCTCCTCTGCATATCACAGGACGTCTATGACTGTGTTCTCTCCTTCCGCCATATCATTCTCAGGAAATCTAAGTCTTCAGGATTGAAAGACTTTAGGTTTGAGAGCTAGCACCTTTACCCAAAGATCTGCTTCTCTAAGCTTGAAATCTCCTTTTTGAAAGGAACCTCCCAGTCCATATAAGAATTAACCTCACTTAGTGAAACCGAGAAAAGCAAAATTTACTGTTTTAAAATCAACATATTGACACTGTCTTAGTTAGGGTTTTACTGCTGTGAACAGACACCATGACCAAGGCAACTCCTATAAGGACAACCTTTAATCGGGGCTGGCTTACAGGTTCAGTGGTTCAATCCATTATTATCAAGGTGGGAACATGGCAGCATTCGGGCAGGCATGGAGCTGAAGGAGCTGAGAGTTCTACATCTTGTTCAGAAGGGAAACAAGAGGAGACTGGCTTCTAGGCAGCTAGAAAAAGGGTCTTAAAGCCCACACCCACAGTGGCATGCTTCCTCCAACAAGGCCACACCTACTCCAACAAGGCCACATTTCTTAGTAGTCCCACTCCTTGTGCCAAACATATTCAAACCACCACAGACACTTCCAAATATTATGAGTCATTTTCTGTGGTTTAAAATACACCTAGCTTTGAAAATCACCTCCAAATTCTGTCATCTTCATTTTGGTTTTATTCCTGTCCAGATGGAAAAACTCTGAATAAAATAGTAGGCCAGCAAAACTATGAGAGACCCTTAAGTAGTCTCTTAGGTACAGATTTTAACAAAATAACGTTTTAAAAAATGGAGAATGGATTATTTTGTCCTTTATCTGTTCCTAATAACATTACTTCTGAAGTGTTGGTAAGTTAATTCTAGATCCAATTTATCTTTTATTTGTTGTGATGGTTAATCTTGATTGTCAACTTGACTGAATTTAGAATCACCTAGAAGATAAAATTTCTGAGTATTTCTACAAGTGTGTTTCCAGAAAAGTTTAACTGAAGAGAAAATCAATCCTGAATATGGGTGGCACCATTCTGTGTATTGATTAAGATTAAGAAATGGAGCAGAATACCAGCATTTATCTCTCTTTGCTTCCTGTGGACAAGATGTAACCAGATATCTCCTGCTCCTGCCAGAATAACCAAGCCTCTCACACTTGGTCCAGAGTAAAGCAGTTCTTCCTTAAGGTGCTCTTCTCGGGTGTTTTACAGCAGATATTTATTAGAAAGAACACGTTGAAAGTGGGTATACATTGTATTATTTATAACTGTGTTTCATGGATATCATCTAACGCCTTCCCCTATAAGAACTGACTACAACTAGCTAAGATACATTCTTCCATATTTCATCATAAATGCTTGTAATGCAGTCATATTTAAAATTCTAATAATATAATTTCCTAAAACATTTCAATTGCCAGGATATGTATGAGATTCTGCAATAGTATATAAATTAGAGTTTAATTAATGATTTTATGAACAATTACCATATAATTACCTGGATTTATCATTACTTTAAATTAAATAAAAATTCTTTGCAACAAAAATTTAATATGAATGTGAAAGTGGAGATTTTTCTTATTAGTTTAACTTGATTATTAGAAATGAGTTTCTGTGGTAGAATGAGAATGGCACCCATTGGGGGAAATAAATGTTTTTTCATATAATATGTTCTGATCATAGCTTCCCCTCCTCTCAGATTCTCCCACTCTCTCAACCCTCCCAGCTTCATGTCCTTTCTTTCTCTTTCTTTTTAGAAAATAGGCAAATAAAAAAGAAAACAAACCAGAATCTTAAAAAAGAAAAAGAAAAAGCACAAGAAACACACATACACAAACCATAAAAACACAAAATTGGAAACCATAATACACAAGCAAAATACTAATAAGACAAAACAAAACAAAAATGGCAGGACAAAGCAATATAAGACAAAATGTTTACAAAAATACCACTGTGTTTGCTTTGTTCTGGCCATTTACTTCTGGCCATAGAACCTACCCTTAAGTGTGGTTAATATATCCAGTGAGACTCTACTGGAGGAAACTAATTTTTCCTTTGTAAGTGGATTTAAATGGTGTTAGAGATAGCTTTTTGGTTAGATGTTACTGTCTAGGAGTCAGCCCACAAACCACACGAATATTGATATCAGTTAAACAGGGATAGTTTATTAATGTTCACCCCAAGACTGATCAACTGCGGCAACAGCTCAAAGCTGTGCACTGGATATTTCTCAGGCCAGCTTAAAAAGGCTAAACCTACAAAAACAACAATGAGCTCATAGTCAGATGCCTGAAGTGCTGCCCAGTGGTTGGACCCTACTCAAGCCATTTTAGACATAACAGTTCATATTGACCTTTAATTTTATGGGTCCTACATGAAGCTTAACACTTGTGGAATTTCTTAAGATTAACAAACCTCATAACATACAGAATATAATAAGGTATTTGGTCAGCATGACTCTGCTCAACTTATTTTTTCTGCATCAATGACTGGCAGCCATATTACAGCAGCAATGTGAAATAGCTGGCAGGCATGGAACAAAATGGCTACAGCTATGCTACAGGAGCAGGCTTCAATATTAGGGTTAGGAACCAGTGTCTACTTCCCCCTGTCGGGATGGGGACCCTGTCTGGCGTGAACCTGGACAGGCCCTGTGCATGCTTCAGTTTCTGTGTTCCTATGTGCATCAGTCCTGTTGTGTATGGAAGATGCTGTTTCCTTGGAGTCATTCATCCCCGCTGGCTCTTACAGTCTTTCCACCTTCTCTTCTACATAGTTCCCCAAGCCCTGAGGGAAGAGGCTTGATGAAGACATCCCATGTAAGACTGTGTGTTCCACAATCTTTCTGCACATTGTCCAAGTGTAGGTCTCTCTGTTAGCCCCCATCTGTTGTATGAGGAAGCTTCTGTGATGAAAAATGATGGAGGCACTGATCTATAATCTATAAGTATACCCTCACATTTCTAAATGTTTGGTCCCTACTTGGTGGAACTATTTGAGGATTAGGTGGTATGGCCTTGTTGGAGGAGGTATATCACTGAGGTGTGCCTTAAAGTTTCAAAATCCCACACCATTCTCAGTTAGTCCTCCCTCTGCTTCCTACTTGTGGGTAAGGATGTACGTTTTTAGCTACTGCTTCAGTGCCATGCAAGGCATACTGGGATATTTTGTTTGAGGTCCCAGGCAGCTATTCAAAGGAGAGGACTGAAAGGACAACTCAGACAACAATGTTAGCACCATGCCCACGGGCAAGAGAGCTTTCTCAGAATCCAGGCCAAGTGACGGTTTCTACACAGACAAGATATTCTCCAGGGAGCCTTCACATACTGACTGCCATCTGTCTGCTGCTGGATCTGGTGGGAAATACTCTGCACCATGCACATGTGATTATGGTATTAATGAGGGCTCAAGAGCTCAGAAGTGATGACAGGAGTTGTAGCAGGTCTGTGCTTAGCTGTAGAAAGCTTTTGAGTGGAGGGAGTTCTGAGAAGAGTCTGGAGAAAAGGCCAAGCCAAGCACTTTTTCTGATGAAGTAGAATGCGAATAGATAAACAGTTTGGGAGGACAAGCCTCTTGACATAGATGAACCTAGAGGTCAGCAATGGGACAGAGATCATTGACATGAAATATCAGGAGTATTCCTGTCAGAAGAACAAGAGGTAAATGTTGAGAAGGTTGGATATAATCCAGTCTCACAACCCCTCCCTCCCCAATCACTCACTGATCTAGTTAGTGTCTGCAACCTAACCAGTGGCCAATGCAATGAGTACTTGATGTTCTTTTTAATGATTTGATCACAGATTGATTCATATTAGTCCCAAGCTAATTAAAGAGATGAACCAATAATGTCTGGATTCTCATGAGTGCTTGATCCAATCAGCTCTTAATCCAGTTGAAGTCTGATTCTGTCAAGAGTTCATTCATTTTATTCTGTTCTGGATCCAAACAGAGATTCAGCTTAGGACTTGACCTAATCAGTGTTTGAACCATTCAATGGCAGATTCAAATATTGACTAATATAATCAGGAGTTTCAGTGTCTCAGCAGATAACCTAATCAGCTGAATATCTGTATTGATTGGTGTTTGCTCAAGGTGACACAAGCTATAGTCATCAGGGAAACAAGAATCTCAATTAAGGAAATGCTTTTGTCAGATTTCCTATATTAATGATTGATGTAGTAGGACTCAACCCACTGTGGGCAATGTCACCTCTGGGCAGGTGGTACTGGGTAGATTCAAAAGCAGGCTGAGCAAGCCAAGAAGAGCAAGCCAGTAAGCAGAATCTCTCATTGTCTCTGCTTTGTTCTTGCTCTGTGTGAGATCCCACCTTGGGTTCTCTTAATGATGAACTGTGAGCAGGACATATAAGCCAAATAAACACTTTCTTCCAAGTGACTTTTGATCATAGTCTTTAATCACATCAATAGAAATAAAAGTAGGATACTGTGCCATCTACAATCAGGAACTGATCTACCAAGACTGATTCAATCAAGGGTCAATATAAGGAGCTTGGGTTGTAGCTCAACTGGTAGAGTGCTTGCCTAGCATGCACAAGGCCCTTAGTTCAAGTGTTAGTACTTCATAAATCAGGAATGGTGTCTCATGCCTGTGATCCTGAGAGTAAAGAGGTAGAGCTGGGAGGAATGAGAGTTTATGATCTTCAATTAAGTGAAAGGCCAGCCTAGAATACATGCGATGAGGTATCTCTTTTAAAAAGTCAGTGCCATCTGCCTTGAGTTGATCCAAAAGTAACTAACTCAACCAGAAGATTGATTCATCATATTCAGATTCTAATCTCATAGGATCTAATATAACGTGGTTGACCTAAGCAGCAACTACTTGAGTGATCCCATTAATGGGCAACTAATTTAGTGGATAGTCCACTGGAGACAATTTTGTCTCATATCTAAAGAATGTTAGGGATTTTTAAATCTGTAACATGAATTAAAATGTGGAATGATTGACAGTTTGATAGTGTTGTTAAAAGAAATTTTTTCATATATTTCTGTCAGGAGAGAGTAATGTTTACTTTTCATGTCAGCATTTTATTTTAGTGGAATTTTAAGATTTCAATAGACAAATACATATTATAGATATTTGATTAAGCTAATTAACATGTCCATCACCTCAACAACTGGTCATTAATTTTAAATATGTTTCCAGGTTCTCCTACTGTGTCAGCCTATTTAAATATTGTATAAAAATAGAAATGGAAGTTTCATACAATATTGATTATTATAGAAAAATTAGAGAGTATTTACTGTTCATCAGTAAAATATCTAAAGCACTTATCAACAAGTCCATGCACTACACCACACAACTATTAAAAAAGAAATTAGTATTTCATGCATTAACATTTCATGTAATTACTGGTAATTCTGAGATTATTTCAAACATCGTATTCCTCCATTAACCTTTGATTTAATTTCTCAGTATTCCTTTCCTCTCATTACTTGACTGGCTTTGAATTAAATATTTTGTTGCTCTACTTTTCTCTCTATAAACTTGTTATAATCTATTATACTTGTGCTAATGATTAAATCACTACTACTTTGTATAATCTGATAGAAATACCAATTTTATCATCTATTTTATTACTTTCCCTCTTAGAACATTAACCCTAGTTTTATTCTTCTTGATTTCTGTATTTTAATTGTCATGTGTTTGTTTGTTTGTTCATTTGTTTGTTTGTTTTTAGGGTCTCTCTATGTAGGCCTGACTGTCCTGGGTAGAGCAGGCTGACCTTGAACGCACATGAGATCCACCTTCCTCTCTCTCCTGAATACTAGGATTAAAGGTATGCACAGCCATCTTTTAATTCTTTGTAGTGTATTTGAATTCTGTCTGTGTTTCTGTCTTCATGCATCACTCCCTGGTCCTAGTACTACCTTGCTTATATTTTGACACTACATATTTTGTTTTCTGTTCCTCTTTGTTCCTTTCAGTTTCCATCTGTAATTATTTGCCTTTGAACTTAAGAACTCACAAATTTATTCCTAGTTTTAACTCAGTTTTTTTTTCCTTTTTTGTGGGTGGTAAGTCAACTAAACTTTCTGTGTATTGAAGTAGCACTAACCATAAAAACTAATTAATTGAAGATGTAATTGACATTGAAAGTATAAAACCCTAAATAAAGCTCCATCTATTAATTCATTCTAACTGTACAGAAATTCACTGTGATGTAGAGTTTGGGACTGGGCAAGAGTTTTCATGCCTTCCTTAAGGAACCTGTGTGATGTTTATATATGTCCTTAAAATAAAATGATTTTACTTTACAAAATTTAAGTTAAAAAAAAGAATTCACTCTTTTATTTTTTTCCAAGCTCAGAAATCACACACAATAGGCAAGAACTCTACCATAAGCTATATCATTAGCCCTAGAATTTTCTTTTGTATTTTAAAGTGTTAAGGATGAAATTTCCTGTTAACTTTTTCTAAAGTATCTGTATATGGGAGCAATATTCCTTCTGTCTGTAGGATTCTAGTCTCACAGTTTTGATATTTTTGTCTTATTTTAGAGATTGTGTCTTACTGGTGTGGCCCAGGCTGATCTTGTTATTTGCCTCTGCAGCCTCTCCAGTACTAGGGTTCCAGGAATGACACATCATATTTGGCTTGATGAGAGATTTTTCTTTTGAAGTAAAAGCCAGAGATAATGAGAAAGATTTTGACAGAAAACATTATACAAGAAAATTGAAGCTGGCATATCAACATAAAGCAAGAGAAAAGTGTGCTATGGAGCACCTTTCTTAAAGTGGTAAAGGAAACAGTCTGTGAAGTCCACACATCAGGAGCAAAGAGAATACTGAGACAATAATAATGAATTCATTGAATTGGAAAAGTTTTAGGTAGGGACTACTGCCTAAAACTAAATTCTTGGTCCTGGCCAGTTTCCCATTAAAAACATAATATTGGGTTTCTTCTGCTACCATTTTTGTCATTTCTCAATCTTTGTTGTAAATGTCACATCAGATCATAACAAAAGACTGTTTACATGCTCAAAAGTCTTTATGAAAGCAATGAGACCTATTTGGGTTCAAGAGGGCTGGCCATATAATGACAAAGATAAGTTGGAAATTGTATCAAAGAATAACCTAAATAAGCTGTTGAATTTTTTAAAAAAATAATTTTAAATTATCTTTTTAAAGTTGTTAATTTTAGAGGCTACATAGCTAAGCAGTGCATTGTTCACATCCCACTAGTGTTGCTGTAATATCTTTTTTTAGATATTTTCTTCATTTACATTTCAAATGCTATCCCAAAAGTCCCCTATACCATCCCCCGCCCTGCTCCCCTACCCACTCACTCCCACTTCTTGGCCCTGGCTTTCCCCTGTACTGGGGCATATAAGGTTTGTTAGACCAAGGGGCCTCTCTTCCCAATGATGGACAACTAGGCCATCTTCTGCTACATATGCAGCGAGAGACACGAGCTCTGGGGGTACTGATTAGTTCATATTGCTGTTCTACCTATAGGGTTGCAGACCCCTTCAGTACCTCTTGGGTACTTTCTCTAGCTCCTACATTGGGGTGGGGGTCCTGTGTTCCACCCTATAGATGACTGTGAGCATCCACTTCTGTATTTGCCAGGCACTGGCAAAGCCTCACAGGAGACAGCTATATCAGGGTCCTTTCAGCAAAATCTTGCTGGCGTATGCAATAGTGTCTGCATTTGGTGGCTGATCATGGGATGGACCCACACGTGGAGCAGTCTCTGGATGGTCCATCCTTTCGTCTTAGCTCTAGCAACCTCTTACATCTCTGATATGTGGCTATGATGACAGTTACTTAGCTTAGTGAGCAGAAACTTAAGATGTCTCAGAGAGTAAAGGCACCTGCTACCAAGCCTGGCATGAGTTCTATCCCTAGGACCCACATAGTAGACAGAGAGAACTAACTCCCACAAGTTTTCCTCCAACCTCCAAATGTGCATGTTCATACACACACACACACACACACACACACACACACACACACACTCACTCACATTATACAAATATACAAATGTCATTTCTAAAACAGAAACATGAAGGCTAATTTGACTTTAAACCCTGACCCTGCACTGCAGCCTATATCTATCTAATGTGTGACTAAGATTGGTAAGCAGGCTTGGCGTCTGTTTTCATGTTACATCTGTCCTGTTTGCTTTCTTGACTTGTAGGTCATACTCTCCTCTGTCCATCATTTTTAAATGTTCTGCCCATGATTGTAGTAAAAGGCTAACTCCCTCTATTGCCCATTGTTACAGATACACATTTATTCTACCTCACCTTTGTGCGGTCTTGGTAGCTCAACTATGGAAAGATCTTTGGCTCACATCAAACCATGAGGCCAGGCTGTTTAAGCAGTGCATGGTACCAGCTGGAAGAGAAACTCGTCAGTTCTCAGGTTAAGGTGCTGACCTTCAGGCAATAAGTTTAAGGCCAGAATGCTTAAGCACACATGGGAAAAAATCCTTTCAAAACACGGACAATGAACATTAGTGATTCAGAGAAACTCAACTAAAGCTTGCTGCTCTCTTTGGTGAGAAAGCAGCCTGCTGGACCCTTTGATCAGTATGAGCCCCCTTTTGCTCCTGAGCTGAAGTTCCAATAAAGTAGCCTAGCCTGCCACTAGATCTCACTTCTACTATTTCATGCAATATGATCATGTCACCTGGTGTCATTTGCATCAAAGCTTTTGTCTCCCACATGTTCCCTTACTTCTTCCTAAACCTTGCAAACTATAGAACCACCATCTCAGTAGATTCCTTATAGACAATGAATATAGAAGTCAGATTCCAATGCTGGGAATTTAGTTCAGAAGCTGGGAATTCTTAAAAGTTTTGACTCAACAATCTAACAGTTGACCTTTGTTCTAACACTGATCTTTCATTTGAAAATGGCAGACCATAGTCCATTGCTCTCACTTCCTGGTTCTTACTAGCGTTCTCACGCCCGGCCAGGAAGAACACAACAGACCAGAATCTTCTGCGGCAAAACTTTATTGCTTACATCTTCAGGAGCTAGGAGCGCAAACCCCCAGCCCCAAAAGCGAAAGCCACCCCTATTACATCTTTAGGAGCCAGAGCTCCGGCGCGCCAAAGCGCAGAGCGCAAAAGCGCAAGCAAGCGCTCTATTGTTTACATCTTTAGGAGCAAGCGAGCAGGCGCCAGAGCCAGAGAGAGAATGATGGTGGAAACCCCTTCCCTATTTAGGAGAGTTATATTTCGCCTAGGACGCATCACTCCCTGATTGGCTGCAGCCCATGGCCGAGCTGACGTTCACGGGAAAGGCAGAGTACAAGTAGTCGTAAAATACCCTTGGCACATGCGCAGATTATTTGTTTACCACTTAGAACACAGGATGTCAGCGCCATCTTGTGACGGCGAATGTGGGGGCGGCTCCCAACATCTCCCCCTTTTCTTTTAATAAGAGCAAATAGGCCACCCATATTAATGAGAGTGGAGATAGAGGTCAAATCCCCAGTGTGTAGGTAAAGGAGCCATGTACAGGATTAGCTCTTAGGCTCACAGGCTTTTACCCAGAGCAACCCTGACCTGCTCCCGTGTCGTTTTGCCTGGAGAGAAGGACACTTGGACACTCAACCTTCTTGAAAGATGACATGTCTCCCTAGAATAGGCTCATTTTATGCCGCAGAGCCCTTCTATTGCAGTGCTTAGCCGTGCAACTCTCTCGGGCTGCTGAAGCACACTCACTCTATCCCGTGCAATGAGACTAGCCTCATGGGATATAAGAGCTGAGTGGCCAGCGACCTATTGCCTAAGCATAGATATATCAGGGGAAGCTCCATGTTCTAGTCCTGCAAGCGCCTGGGCAATAACCACCTTGTCTCTCCTAGTTTGGGCCTTAAGCTTACAGACCAATCAAAGAAGCAACACTAATCCACAGCAAAGTGTATCTCCAAATAATATCAATCCCACCCATTCTTTAAAGAAGGGAAATGCTGAGGAGATCCAATTGGGTAATCCTTTGGTCAGGGACAGGTCCAAGCGCGTGGAGTTGACCTGAAGTCTTAATTCCCGAAGGATCTGTTCAAATTCAGCCGTCCAATTCTGTAACATATACTGAAAAAGACTTTTTGACAAATTAGCTGCCCTAGTAAAATTCTCATACTGAATGGAAGTAACACACAATCTCGGAAACTTTTGTTCACACCCCAGCTGAGCTATTTGTCATAATACATCTAGTTGTTTCTGGACAAGATCTATGAGTTGATTAACCAGCATGAGACCTCTCTGTATCTTGACATTAGCTGAGGCCTGTTCATCTATGACTGTAGTCACTGAGGCTGACAAAGTGTTAATGGTGTCAGTCATCTGGACCTGTCCAGACAGAGCCAAGGCTGTCTGAATCAAGGCTAAACCCAGTTTCTAGTTAGTGGTAAAAAAGCAGGAGAATACTTGAGCATTATACATCACCGTCATTAGGAGTGGAAATGTCGACATTATCCCCCAACGCTGCTCTCTTTTTATTATTGACGCCCTGGACATCACCAAGACGAGGGACATCAGTATTCCCTTGGTCAGTCTGGATTTTTCGGGTGAGTCTTTCTGGTATCCAAAATGGGTTGTCTTCATTCTGTGGGAAAACACAAACCGCTCCCCTGGATCTTATCAAAATAGGATCCGGGCCATACCATTTATTATCAAGGACATTTTTCCATTTAACCATCTCATTGGGCCTATCTGGCTCTGAACAATGACGTTCAGCCGCAGTATGGCCATGAGCATCAATATTTAAAAAATTGAGTGTAAAGAGTGCCATAGACACAGACACTCTTGGTGCTCGGGGTAAAATCTATTCAATTCCCCTCTTTTGCTTTATAAGATAGGCTTTGAGGGTGCGATGCGCACGCTCAACAATACCCTGTCCTTGAGGGTTGTATGGAAGTCCAGTCAGGTGGGTTACGTCCATCTGACGGCAGAACTGCTGAAATTTTTGAGACGTATAAGCTGGTCCATTATCAGTCTTAAGGAGTTTGGGTTTCCCCCAAGCACTCCATGCCTCAAGGCAATGTTGAATCACATGTGAGGCTTTTTCTCCGGTTAACGGAGAAGCAAACATGATGCCAGAACATGTGTCAATGGACACATGGAGATATTGAAGTTTTCCAAAGGAAGAAACATGTGTAACATCCATTTGCCAGACCTGTAGAGGTCGAATACCGCGTGGGTTAATTCCCACATGAGGAACTGGCAAGAACTCACAGCAGCTTTGACATTGAGTAACAATGTCACGGGCTTCTTTTCTTGTCAAGGAGAAACGACTGCGTAATGTTTCAGCCGTCACATGAAAATTGTTATGAAAATTTCTTGCAGCCTCTACCGGGGATGATAGGGCAGCAGCCACCACTTTAGTGGCCTTATCTGCCAAATCATTTCCCAGAGCCATGGGGCCAGGTAGGCCTGAATGGGCTCTAACATGAGTAATATAAACAGGAAATCTTCTAGATAACAAAACTAATTGTATCTGCTGAAAAATATTGGCAACTCTACTGGAAGGCTTAATCACTCCAGCCACTTCTAAAAGATTTACTGCATTAACCACATAACAGGAATCTGACACAATATTAAGGGGTTCTAAAAAGGTTTTTAAAACTTCTAAAACCACTAAACATTCTACCACTTGAGGTGAATTTTCATTATATTGTTTGGATACCACTTTACCATTAGCCACATAGGCACCTATGCCAGTTTTTGATCCATCAGTATATACCACAATCCCATTTTTAAGTGGGTTTCTTACTGTTATTTGTGGAAAAACAACAGATTGATTTTGGGCAAACTGTAAAATTGGATTTTTTGGATAATGGTTATCTATTTGTCCTGAAAAGGAGGTAACTAAAACTGCCCAATCATTAGATGTGGCTGCCAAGGTTTGAACCTGTGCAGCGGTATAAGGTACAATTAAAAGATATGGACTTCGCCCAAAGTGGGTGATTGCTGCTTTTAGGCCTCTAAGGGCAAGCTGTGCAATTGCATCAGGATACCAATCTATTATTTTAGCTGGGGATACGTTTGGATGGATCCACAACAATGGCCCATTCTGCCACAAAACTGCGGTTGGCAATTGTGCTGTCTTAAAGACACACAAACTGAAAGGCTGCGAATCCTCAATACGTTGTAATTGTGCATTCTGTAAGGCTTTTTCCACCTTTTGTAAGGCCTGGTTAGCAGCTAGAGTAAGAGTCCTAGGGGAGGAGATATGAGGATCTCCTTCTAAAATACCAAACAAAGGCCTTAACTCAGCGGAAGGAATCTTTAAAAAAGGTCTGAGCCAATTAATATCTCCCAACAGCTTTTGAAAATCATTTAAGGTATGGAGGTGATCTCTTTTTATCTAAACATGTAAATATTGATTTCTCTCAAAGGAGGAAATATGTGTGACATCCATTTGTCAGACCTGTAATGGCCTGACGCCACGAGGGTTTACCCCTACGTGAGTAGATAAAATTTGACAACAATCTAAAGGCATTATTAAGTAATCAGAATCATTTCTAGTAGAACCAATCCCTCTTGCAGCTCTAGGAATACCAGAGGAAGAAAAAACAGCCATGTAGGCTTGGCAAAATTATTAGTTGAGCTATTCTGTCCCCTTGTGATATAGAAAAGACAACTTGAGGACAAGAACAGAGAACCTGAAGTTCCCCTTTACAATCCTGATCTACAACTCCAGGGTGGACAATAAGACCTTGTAGGCTGCAAGAGCCTGCCTCTGTCATTATTGTCCAGTGGCTTCACCTGCTCGGGAGAGCGCCTTCCAGGCCCTAATAGCCTTTTCATCTGATTCAGAACTATTAAGAACTGGCTCCTTGAGCTCACCTAGTGATGAGTATAGGCTCCTTCTCCTAGAAACCTCTGCTGATTGATCTTTTTTCTTTTCTTTTTCCTTCTCCTTCCTTCTAATCTCTCCCCAGGTATTCTTACCTGACCTAAACTTTTCCTCAGGTTCAAGACCCTTGGAAAGGCCTGTATACTTATTTTGTGTACCATATTTTCTCTTTGCTCCTACTCTCTCTCCCCGCTTTACTTCTGATAGATTGTCCTGAATTTCATCTAGAATCCTCCCTGCCTTAACCACTTGATAACATGTGAAAAGGAACAAAAGGGCTTCTAACACTAGAAAAAATTCAAGGCCAAACATATCTTGTAAAGCTATTTTCCACTTTACTTCTGATAGACTGTCTTGAATTTCGTTAGAAAGTTTAAGGCCAGGCGTACCTTGTAAAGCTATACTCACTGGTACTCTCGTTCCCCAGCTGAAAAGTTCTGAATTCATGCAGTTGAATCCTTCTTAACAGTCTGCTTTACGGGAACCTTTATTACCGCGACCCGCAGTTCTGGTTCTGGAATGAGGGATCTTCCTTGCGCCGGTCCCGAGTTTTCTTGTATTTTTTCGTCCCGGATTTTTTCTCGTCCCGGATTTTCTCGTCCCGGAATTCGGCACCAATTCTTAATCGCGTTCTCACACCCGGCCAGGAAGAACACAACAGACCAGAATCTTCTGCGGCAAAACTTTATTGCTTACATCTTCAGGAGCTAGGAGCGCAAACCCCCAGCCCCAAAAGCGAAAGCCACCCCTATTACATCTTTAGGAGCCAGAGCTCCGGCGCGCCAAAGCGCAGAGCGCAAAAGCGCAAGCAAGAGCTCTATTGTTTACATCTTTAGGAGCAAGCGAGCAGGCGCCAGAGCCAGAGAGAGAATGATGGCGGAAACCCCTTCCCTATTTAGGAGAGTTATATTTCGCCTAGGACGCATCACTCCCTGATTGGCTGCAGCCCATGGCCGAGCTGACGTTCACGGGAAAGGCAGAGTACAAGTAGTCGTAAAATACCCTTGGCACATGCGCAGATTATTTGTTTACCACTTAGAACACAGGATGTCAGCGCCATCTTGTGACGGCGAATGTGGGGGCGGCTCCCAACATCTCCCCCTTTTCTTTTAATAAGAGCAAATAGGCCACCCATATTAATGAGAGTGGAGATAGAGGTCAAATCCCCAGTGTGTAGGTAAAGGAGCCATGTACAGGATTAGCTCTTAGGCTCACAGGCTTTTACCCAGAGCAACCCTGACCTGCTCCCGTGTCGTTTTGCCTGGAGAGAAGGACACTTGGACACTCAACCTTCTTGAAAGATGACATGTCTCCCTAGAATAGGCTCATTTTATGCCGCAGAGCCCTTCTATTGCAGTGCTTAGCCGTGCAACTCTCTCGGGCTGCTGAAGCACACTCACTCTATCCCGTGCAATGAGACTAGCCTCATGGGATATAAGAGCTGAGTGGCCAGCGACCTATTGCCTAAGCATAGATATATCAGGGGAAGCTCCATGTTCTAGTCCTGCAAGCGCCTGGGCAATAACCACCTTGTCTCTCCTAGTTTGGGCCTTAAGCTTACAGACCAATCAAAGAAGCAACACTAATCCACAGCAAAGTGTATCTCCAAATAATATCAATCCCACCCATTCTTTAAAGAAGGGAAATGCTGAGGAGATCCAATTGGGTAATCCTTTGGTCAGGGACAGGTCCAAGCGCGTGGAGTTGACCTGAAGTCTTAATTCCCGAAGGATCTGTTCAAATTCAGCCGTCCAATTCTGTAACATATACTGAAAAAGACTTTTTGACAAATTAGCTGCCCTAGTAAAATTCTCATACTGAATGGAAGTAACACACAATCTCGGAAACTTTTGTTCACACCCCAGCTGAGCTATTTGTCATAATACATCTAGTTGTTTCTGGACAAGATCTATGAGTTGATTAACCAGCATGAGACCTCTCTGTATCTTGACATTAGCTGAGGCCTGTTCATCTATGACTGTAGTCACTGAGGCTGACAAAGTGTTAATGGTGTCAGTCATCTGGACCTGTCCAGACAGAGCCAAGGCTGTCTGAATCAAGGCTAAACCCAGTTTCTAGTTAGTGGTAAAAAAGCAGGAGAATACTTGAGCATTATACATCACCGTCATTAGGAGTGGAAATGTCGACATTATCCCCCAACGCTGCTCTCTTTTTATTATTGACGCCCTGGACATCACCAAGACGAGGGACATCAGTATTCCCTTGGTCAGTCTGGATTTTTCGGGTGAGTCTTTCTGGTATCCAAAATGGGTTGTCTTCATTCTGTGGGAAAACACAAACCGCTCCCCTGGATCTTATCAAAATAGGATCCGGGCCATACCATTTATTATCAAGGACATTTTTCCATTTAACCATCTCATTGGGCCTATCTGGCTCTGAACAATGACGTTCAGCCGCAGTATGGCCATGAGCATCAATATTTAAAAAATTGAGTGTAAAGAGTGCCATAGACACAGACACTCTTGGTGCTCGGGGTAAAATCTATTCAATTCCCCTCTTTTGCTTTATAAGATAGGCTTTGAGGGTGCGATGCGCACGCTCAACAATACCCTGTCCTTGAGGGTTGTATGGAAGTCCAGTCAGGTGGGTTACGTCCATCTGACGGCAGAACTGCTGAAATTTTTGAGACGTATAAGCTGGTCCATTATCAGTCTTAAGGAGTTTGGGTTTCCCCCAAGCACTCCATGCCTCAAGGCAATGTTGAATCACATGTGAGGCTTTTTCTCCGGTTAACGGAGAAGCAAACATGATGCCAGAACATGTGTCAATGGACACATGGAGATATTGAAGTTTTCCAAAGGAAGAAACATGTGTAACATCCATTTGCCAGACCTGTAGAGGTCGAATACCGCGTGGGTTAATTCCCACATGAGGAACTGGCAAGAACTCACAGCAGCTTTGACATTGAGTAACAATGTCACGGGCTTCTTTTCTTGTCAAGGAGAAACGACTGCGTAATGTTTCAGCCGTCACATGAAAATTGTTATGAAAATTTCTTGCAGCCTCTACCGGGGATGATAGGGCAGCAGCCACCACTTTAGTGGCCTTATCTGCCAAATCATTTCCCAGAGCCATGGGGCCAGGTAGGCCTGAATGGGCTCTAACATGAGTAATATAAACAGGAAATCTTCTAGATAACAAAACTAATTGTATCTGCTGAAAAATATTGGCAACTCTACTGGAAGGCTTAATCACTCCAGCCACTTCTAAAAGATTTACTGCATTAACCACATAACAGGAATCTGACACAATATTAAGGGGTTCTAAAAAGGTTTTTAAAACTTCTAAAACCACTAAACATTCTACCACTTGAGGTGAATTTTCATTATATTGTTTGGATACCACTTTACCATTAGCCACATAGGCACCTATGCCAGTTTTTGATCCATCAGTATATACCACAATCCCATTTTTAAGTGGGTTTCTTACTGTTATTTGTGGAAAAACAACAGATTGATTTTGGGCAAACTGTAAAATTGGATTTTTTGGATAATGGTTATCTATTTGTCCTGAAAAGGAGGTAACTAAAACTGCCCAATCATTAGATGTGGCTGCCAAGGTTTGAACCTGTGCAGCGGTATAAGGTACAATTAAAAGATATGGACTTCGCCCAAAGTGGGTGATTGCTGCTTTTAGGCCTCTAAGGGCAAGCTGTGCAATTGCATCAGGATACCAATCTATTATTTTAGCTGGGGATACGTTTGGATGGATCCACAACAATGGCCCATTCTGCCACAAAACTGCGGTTGGCAATTGTGCTGTCTTAAAGACACACAAACTGAAAGGCTGCGAATCCTCAATACGTTGTAATTGTGCATTCTGTAAGGCTTTTTCCACCTTTTGTAAGGCCTGGTTAGCAGCTAGAGTAAGAGTCCTAGGGGAGGAGATATGAGGATCTCCTTCTAAAATACCAAACAAAGGCCTTAACTCAGCGGAAGGAATCTTTAAAAAAGGTCTGAGCCAATTAATATCTCCCAACAGCTTTTGAAAATCATTTAAGGTATGGAGGTGATCTCTTTTTATCTAAACATGTAAATATTGATTTCTCTCAAAGGAGGAAATATGTGTGACATCCATTTGTCAGACCTGTAATGGCCTGACGCCACGAGGGTTTACCCCTACGTGAGTAGATAAAATTTGACAACAATCTAAAGGCATTATTAAGTAATCAGAATCATTTCTAGTAGAACCAATCCCTCTTGCAGCTCTAGGAATACCAGAGGAAGAAAAAACAGCCATGTAGGCTTGGCAAAATTATTAGTTGAGCTATTCTGTCCCCTTGTGATATAGAAAAGACAACTTGAGGACAAGAACAGAGAACCTGAAGTTCCCCTTTACAATCCTGATCTACAACTCCAGGGTGGACAATAAGACCTTGTAGGCTGCAAGAGCCTGCCTCTGTCATTATTGTCCAGTGGCTTCACCTGCTCGGGAGAGCGCCTTCCAGGCCCTAATAGCCTTTTCATCTGATTCAGAACTATTAAGAACTGGCTCCTTGAGCTCACCTAGTGATGAGTATAGGCTCCTTCTCCTAGAAACCTCTGCTGATTGATCTTTTTTCTTTTCTTTTTCCTTCTCCTTCCTTCTAATCTCTCCCCAGGTATTCTTACCTGACCTAAACTTTTCCTCAGGTTCAAGACCCTTGGAAAGGCCTGTATACTTATTTTGTGTACCATATTTTCTCTTTGCTCCTACTCTCTCTCCCCGCTTTACTTCTGATAGATTGTCCTGAATTTCATCTAGAATCCTCCCTGCCTTAACCACTTGATAACATGTGAAAAGGAACAAAAGGGCTTCTAACACTAGAAAAAATTCAAGGCCAAACATATCTTGTAAAGCTATTTTCCACTTTACTTCTGATAGACTGTCTTGAATTTCGTTAGAAAGTTTAAGGCCAGGCGTACCTTGTAAAGCTATACTCACTGGTACTCTCGTTCCCCAGCTGAAAAGTTCTGAATTCATGCAGTTGAATCCTTCTTAACAGTCTGCTTTACGGGAACCTTTATTACCGCGACCCGCAGTTCTGGTTCTGGAATGAGGGATCTTCCTTGCGCCGGTCCCGAGTTTTCTTGTATTTTTTCGTCCCGGATTTTTTCTCGTCCCGGATTTTCTCGTCCCGGAATTCGGCACCAATTCTTAATCGCGTTCTCACACCCGGCCAGGAAGAACACAACAGACCAGAATCTTCTGCGGCAAAACTTTATTGCTTACATCTTCAGGAGCTAGGAGCGCAAACCCCCAGCCCCAAAAGCGAAAGCCACCCCTATTACATCTTTAGGAGCCAGAGCTCCGGCGCGCCAAAGCGCAGAGCGCAAAAGCGCAAGCAAGAGCTCTATTGTTTACATCTTTAGGAGCAAGCGAGCAGGCGCCAGAGCCAGAGAGAGAATGATGGCGGAAACCCCTTCCCTATTTAGGAGAGTTATATTTCGCCTAGGACGCATCACTCCCTGATTGGCTGCAGCCCATGGCCGAGCTGACGTTCACGGGAAAGGCAGAGTACAAGTAGTCGTAAAATACCCTTGGCACATGCGCAGATTATTTGTTTACCACTTAGAACACAGGATGTCAGCGCCATCTTGTGACGGCGAATGTGGGGGCGGCTCCCAACACCTGGTTCTTTCTGCTCCCCCTTGAAACTTTAGACAGGTCTTCCTTTTCAGAAGGTATTTCCTGAGCCTATACCCTCTTATATCTCCTACCCCACCACAGTCCTCAACACTCATTCAGCTCAGACAGAGAGAGGCATCACAGTTCAATCCCTAGTTTGCATGTAGCCCTAAGTCAATCAGACTTAGGTACTGTTCATAGAAGGACCCAACAAAGAATGCAGGGCTGGCAACTAAGTTTTAATTCCCTTCGCTTGCTACAGGGAGCTGCTTCTCTGCCTCAAGCACATCTGGTTGCCCATTTCCTACTGTCCTCACACACCATTCTTCATGAATGTTACACAGCAAACCTGGGAGCCACTGCCTTGGAGTGGATTGAGTGGCCACTGAGTTTTCAGGAAAGTAGTTCTATAGGCTAAGCCCATCTTAAACCAAGAAACATGTTCCATTACTCTTAAAGAAGCAAACAACACAAAGTCAGAGATAAAAGACGGTTCATTGTTCACTATAGCAATGGCAAGAGCCTCATTTGTCTCGGTTTCTCAAATTACAGTTCCCAAGAGGAGATACAGTGAATGCCAACTGAGGCCCCCCCTCCACTATGAGTTGCACTACAGGAGAGGACCTCCAAATTTATAAGACCTTTATACTGGGTAGAATAGACTTACTATTTGAGCTCTGTCCAAAAAGAAACATTAAACTGGATGGCAAGCCATTGTACCATCACTTCTCCATGGAAACAAGATCTCTACCTTTCAGGGCTCTTTGTATATAAATATTCCTGAAAAGACTCTCTGGAACAAATCCTCTTTGTTTTAGCAAAAAGTATCTCGGCTTACATGGCATGCAGCTATGCCAAGGCACCACAAAGAACTGTGTCCCAATACTACTTTCCCATGTCTGCAACAGTAGTCATTGTTTCCAGTGGTTTTTTTTTTTTCCTGATGAGAAAGATGAGGGCCCAGAGCTTGTGTGTTTAGAATTCCAAATTTTAGGGGGCAAGGTCTGGGTGAGCTGAAAGCCTGGGCTGTACCCCTGGTGCCCAGAGACATGATTATAAAATATGCACTGTGCCCAATGATAGACACTCTACATCATGCAGACTTATATCTGAGGAGATGGAACCAAAGGATGGTTCTCCATACTCCCTGAGAAATATGGAGAGTACAGATGTATCTCAGAACAACCTTAAATAGAAATTATCAAGAAAGCTAGGCTTTTCCAAGTATGTGCTTCACCCCACCAACCTCTACCCTTGCCTTGTGTCTGTGGATCAAACCGAAATTCTCAGCTACCACTCCAGTCAGTGCCAGGCCTGCCTACATGCTGCTTTGTTCCCTACAATTATGGTCATGGGACTCACCCTCTGATATTGTAAGGGCCCATTAAATGCTTTCTTTTATATAACTTGCTTTTGTCATAGTGTTTGGTTAGCAATAGAAAAGTAGGTAAGACATTCAGTAACTCTGAATTGTGAGCCAGAATTAAATCTGTTTCTCCTATAGTTGAGTTTTTTCAGACCATTTTTATCAAAGTAACAGAATAGAAACTAAGACACATAGAATGAAATTATTTAAAAAGTACATTTGTATTGAATATGTACTGTTTTCTTTTCCTGCCATTGTTCCCTAAATAATACAGTGTACTATCTGTTTGCATAGAAGTTAAATTTTATTAATTATCAAATTAATTTGGCATTGATTAAAAGCATATGAGAGGAAGTGTATAGTTTCATTGCAAACATGGTACCACTTCTGTAAGGAAGTCAGTTCCCTATAGGTACAGGTATTTGTTTAGTTGGTTTTTGTTTGGTTGTGTTAGAGATAGAACCCAGAGCCTTATCCATGCTGGACAAACACTGTAACACTGATCTACATCACTAGTCTTTAAGCACTTATTTCCATATCTCACTTGTTTCAGAGTAATCAATAAAGAAACCAGTATAGGCTCAGGACCCCAAGAAGTTCTCAGCACAATGGAGATTTATTTGCCCAAGAGGAACATAGGGCAGGGGATAAGAGACAAAGACAGAAGATATAGGACAAGGGAGAGGGGGAAGGGAACAAGGGAGAGGGAGGAGGGATATTTGTAGTTGGGGGGGGGGGGGAGGACTGCCTCTGGACAGAGAAGAGACAGATGTGGCACCCAGGAATATGGTAGCTTATAAAGGTACAATGGGAAACCCCATGTTAGGATGAGTTGGTTATTTTTAATTGGGTGTGTTAATTAGGTGAGCCAAAGGGTGATTTTAATTGCTAGACTTCAATATTTTGAGAGCTGGACCTTGGTAGTCAGCCTCTGGAGGAAGAAGTGGCCAAATAAGGGAATAGACCTTGAGGGCTAGCTTTAGGAATGTAATCTAAAGGTTTTTAGCAAAGCAGAGGGAATAGAGAAGAAGGTCAAGGCCTGAGAGAGCCATGTTTGCTATTCTCTGGCTTTCTAGAGCCTCTTAGAGGGCAAGCTAATAAAAGGCATCTTGTTGTGTGATACAACTTTTCCTGGGAAGTTGGAACATACATCTACTCACCCTAGATAGGAAACCCACGTCTAACTAAAGTACAGATACCATCAAAGTTGAAGTTGGTGAGCCAGTGAGTTTTATCGTAATTACTTACAGAAGAAATATGGGTGAAGGGTTACTTACAGGAGCAGAAATAACTCAAAAACAGCTGCATCACCAAGGCCTACCCCATCACAGATGAGAGCTCACAAAAACAGTGGGAACCTGGAGCACCACTACATGGCCTGTAGACTGTTCAACAAGCTGGAGAGTGTCTCTTCCAAGTGATATAGTTGGCCTAACATTGTTCCAGGTACCTCGGCTATCTCTATGTCTTCCAGGCAGCTGGTCTGGTTTCAGAGTCTTCTTTGCAACTTGAATTGTCTGAGACTGACTCTCAGTAGTTTTTACTGTTTATTTAGTCTTGATGAAAATGGGGCCTAATGAATCTGGTCACTTTCAGGGATGTTATTTTGAGTTGTTTATCTTTATTCTTAAAGAGCTTCCTCCCAATCTGCTTTTGGCCATGGAGTTTTATCACCGGAATAGAAAGCAATTTAGTACATATAGCCTTCAGCTCTTGTCAGTACTAGAGAGGTACATCTCAAGTACTATACAAATAACTGAGTTTTGGTAAATTTAATAATAATCTAATTAGCAGTTCTAAACCTGTGGGTCTCAACTCCTTTGGCAAATCTCTATATCCAAAAATATTTACATTGTATGTTTGGGGGTCATCACGATATGAGGAACTAACTATCATAGAGTGTCAGCATTAGGAAAATGTAGTGGTTTGAAAGAAAATGGCCCCCATAGACTCATAGGGAATGGCACTATTAGGAGGTATGGCACTGTTAGTATGTCTCAGTCTGTTCCTGCTGCCTATCGATCAAGGTGTAGAACTCTCAGCTCCTCCAGCACCATGCCTGCCTGCATGCTGCCATGCTTCCTACCATGATGATAATGCACTAAACCTCTGAATCTGTAAGCCAGCCCCAATTAAATGTTGACCTTTATGAGAGTTGCCTTGGTCATGGTGTCTCTTCACAGCAATAGTAATCCCAACTAAGACACAAGTTTGGGAACCACTATTCTAGAAGGACCAGACAGCAAATGTTTCAGACTTCACAGTTTCTGTTCAGGCTGTGGCAACCTTCAGCTCTGCTGCTCCCCTAAAGCAGATGGACAATATATTAAACAAATGAACAGTGTGGTCATGGTTCCAAGAAAACTTATTGCAGAAATTGACGTTAGGATGGCCCATGAATTACAGTTTACTGACCTTTCATCTAAACATATTATAAGGTAGCATATTGTATATAGTAAACTTGTAAGGAGTCCTACACTATATTACCGAGTCCTCTCATGCCAGACATGGTGACACATATCTGTGACCCTAGCACTCAGGAGACAAAGGTAGGAGTACACTAACTTTGAGCGTTCCAGACAAGTGTCTCAGCTGCCTAATGAGAACTATCCAAACAAACAAACAACAACAGCAAAACCCTCAAAAGAAAAAAAAAAAAACAGAAAAGTCCTTGCATGCTGGCTATGGTAGTATACAACTGCAAGCCCAGCACTCCAAGCTGGAAGCAGAAAAGACTGTAAGTTCAGGCCAGCCTGGGATACATAATGTGACCATGATGAACCACACATATCCTTGAAAAGAAAGGAGAATCTTTCAAAATTCACATCCCATATTCTACTGCTGCATACTTCCTGGTGCCTCTCATCATTTTTGAAAGTAGGATATTGAATTTGTCACATGCTAGGCAAACATTTGCAGCATGCCATTGTAACTGGAAGGCTTCCTGATCAGTTATTTTGTTTAGTCTCCTAACATGCAATAAACCTGTGTCTAAATTGCTTCAGAATGATGAGAATTTGATGATCCACTAAGAGCTACAAGAAAGATTGATCCAAAATTGCCTTAATGGTCCATGCTGCCCTCAAAACAAAATTGTGTTTCTTTATATCTAACCTCAATTTGTTGCTGCTATTCAGACCAATTTCTTCTTGGCCTGTCTTTTTCACAAAGAGTAAACATTCAATCTGTCACTTCCTTCAATGTCACCCTCATCAGGAGGACAATTCACTTATAAGGCCAGCCTGGAATAATCAAAATTTCCATGGATATAGGTAGCATATCCCCTTAGGCATCCCCTTAGAGCCACAAGCATTTTCCTAATGACAGTAATATCACCTTTAATCCATGGTGCCTCTCTTAGCCAGCCTTATCTCCATCCCTTCCACTCCCTGCAACACTCTACATAGGTACAGAATTAAAAAACACAGAGCTATGCATGTACCTCAGTTTGTAGAGTACTTGCCTAGCATGTACAAAGACCTGGGTTTGAACCCCAACACTCAGGAAAACCCACCATGTTGGCACAAACCTGTGGAAGCAAAAGGATTAGAAGTTCCAGGTTATCCTCAGACACAGAAAAAATTGAGACATGGCAATTGGGTTACATGACATCCTGTCTCAAAACAGGTGTGGGGAGATTAAATAGCATGACAGTGGGTAAAATGTGACTTTAAAATCATTTATCATAACTGACCTCTTCTGTAAACTTGTGTGGAGAGCAAAGTCCACAAAGAAGTGTAGTGACTGGTGGGCAGCATTGCACAAGTGTGTCACAGATGGCAGAGGTGGGCTTACTGTGAAGCTTTTCTGTGGTGCCCTCATTACCTGGGTCCTGGAAGGAGTCCTAGCTATATGTTTATGTGGGCAGATGTTCCTAGAAAGTTCACAAAATGTGCTAAACACCTTAGACTTGCCACTGAGGTGACCCGTCACTCTTCCTTCTTTCTTGCTCTGTTTGGTTTTCAGACTTGGATCTCACTCAGTCTGGCCGTGAACTCACAGAGATTCACCTGCCTCTGCCTCAAGAGTGCTAGATTAAGGTGTGTGCCACCAGGCCTGGCAACACACTGTCTCTTTTCACTGTCACATTTATATGGCGGGGCTGGGGACAGAGGCCAGAGCCTGATACCTGCACATTGAGGACTCTACCACCAAACTCATAACCCGGGGCTGGGGACAGAGGCCAGAGCCTGATACCTGCACATTGAGGACTCTACCACCAAACTCATAACCCCGCTCCCCCCAGCTCTTTTTCATTCTATAGAACTATTTGTTATTTTTTTCCCTCCTGTAGGATGAGGGTAGAAATGTAGTAGACATTTCTAAACAGATATTCTTTGAAATTTTATATCACAATACTCATATTCAAATCTATTTTTCCAATGGGAACATTTTCCTACACACACACACACACACACACACACACGCACACACAACGCCAACCAAGATTTATGTCTACATCCTTGTTACCATTTCCAAAAGGAAAATTACCAAATGTGACTATAAGCAGTGGCTGGAAATGAATCAGCTGAACTGCATCCACTTAGACTAGAAACCCAGAATCCGAGGGGGAGGGGTATGTTTGCTCAGTAGTGTTTGAGATGAAACACTTCCTGCCAGGATGAACAAGCCATCCAGTTCATTTGCCATACTCCTTGGTTCTATGTTCCCCACTTTCATAACAATGTCATGTCCCTTATCTAGATAATCCCCTTATCTAGAAGACAGTGATTGGCTGAGAGCCACGAGGTTCTTAATCTGAGTAGCCTGGAATAATTTTTGGTGTTGCTGCCTCCACTTCCTTAAGTATGGTACTTTCAGAAAAAGATGATGTGCAAGCAACGGCAGAATGACACTTTCTCTAGATGCTATGGGCCCTGCTACCTCCAGGGAGATGTTTCCAAATAAAGAGCTAAATACACTTCCCAAAATAGAGTCATACCTTTTGGCTGAGGAGTCTCTCAAATTCTAGGCAAGCAATTTTTGTTTTGAGCCTCACATACCCTAGCCTGGCTAGTTCAAACTCACTAAGTATCTAAGGATGACTTTGAACATTTGATCCTCCTGCCTCTACCTCTGGTGGGCTTTCAGTTGAACCACCATGACTGTTTTGTACAGTGCTGAGGACTAAACTCAGGACTTTATGAATAGTGGCAATCACTCTACCAACTAAGCCACACCTCCAGCTCTAGGAAAATAAATTCTTGACTGTATTATTAGTGGAGTAAAATCCTCCCTACTCTAGTTGTGAAAACTTTACAACATTCCAATCTCTACCACTTAGACCAACAGCCCTTCCTCTGATGCCAGCTACCATGTACCAAACACTAAATAACTATTTGCAGCTCTCACAACTATGTTTCTAAGTAAGGATTGTTATTTCTCTTAAGCAGAAGAAACAAAGTGTTGCAGAGGTCAAAGGACTCTACCATTCAGACAAAGCCATTAAGCAGCAGAGTGAAAATCAGAATGATGCTTTGAAAGCCGCTCTACCTCTCTAAAAACAGCCAGCAATTTCCAGATTACTTTGAATCCAGACTAACTGGCAGGATTCCAGCCCTATGATTTAGACTTAAAACATCTGGCTTTGTTTATGATAGGTGGGAGATACCCAGAAATTCACCTGTGACTGAGCTGGCAAAGGGACAAAGGAATGGCTGGACTGTTGTTACTTAGAAAAACATACTTGCCAAAAAAAGATTATAGCCGTTCCAAAGCTTCAAAGGAGTAGATCTCCTTTAACAAGTCTTGGCTGCTCTAAGTATGTGGAGCCTCTGGGAAGCTGATAACATTCTCATCGTGTTTGGACAGGTGGTTTCACAGGTGGGCACACAGATCAAAATTCACAGAATTGTGTACATGAGACCTATGCCCTTTTCTATAAGTACACTGTACTTCAGGGTTTTAAAAAAAGGTATGATAACACACATAGAAAAATTTTCCTGTGCATATAAAAATGGAGCTTGAATTCTCTGAGCCTTTGTTTGGCTGGACAGGCATCAGATGGGTCTGGATGCAAGGAAAGCTGGTGACTTCTATTGTTAGGATACACTTGGAGAAGATCAAGCCTTTTGCCCTGTATATCCTCTTATGCCTGGTAAAGTTTTACCAAATGATTGATTTAACTATTGGTAAGTCTAGTGAATAACTAATGTCAAGGAAAACGAAACACAAATCCAGACTGGTGAGATTGTTCAGCCAGCAGCAAGGCACTTGCTGCCAAGCCTGAAATCCTTGAATTTGATTCCTAGAACTCTGATGGTGGAAAGAAGCCACTCCCACAAGTTGTCTTCTGACCTCCCCATGTGAACTGTGGCAAGCATAGGTAAGTAAATAGGCAAATAATCTATATAAAAATGTTTTTAAAATTCACAAAACCACAAGTTCTCATGAACACACTCACCAAGCTTGGTGTGGGTCCACATCTACAATACTCTGAGACAATGCATGTTGGGGGCGGGGGGAGACTCTCGGGTAGAGTATTGTAAGGAACATATGGCCCCAGAAGGCATTTTTTTTCCTGGAGCTGCAAAGCTGTTTGCCGCCCTGAGCCCACTGTGGTGGCTACACTCACTCACCATGCCCCAACCAAGCCGCAACCTCCGACCGCGTCCACTGCTCCAGATAACTATGAAAACCAAGCCAGAGAGAGAGAGAGAGAGAGAGAGAGAGAGAGAGAGAGAGAGAGAGAGAGAGCGAGAGCGAGAGTGAGTGTGTCTGTGCGCATGAGGATGATGAGGAAAGCCCATGAAGTAATGTGTGAAATGCTCTAGTTGTAATTGGCTGAATTTAGTTTAAACAAACAAACAAAGAAAGAAACCCGGTCTGGCATGGCAACTGGCTCAACTCCCAGGGCTCAATGGTGATACATCTTGCTGAGAGACAATCCACGTGGACTCCACGCAGACACCCACACGGACAGGACACCGCCACCTGTATGACACAAATCTGCACTACTGCAGTCCAGCTGCAGAAGATACAAAACTCAGGAAAGAGTCTCAGCTTACCTGATGCTCACCCCGCACGGAGCCATGCTAAGACCAGAGGGACAGGAAGGTTAGGGAAGCGCGCGCGTGTGCGTGCGTGCGTGCGTGCGTGCGTGCGTGCGTGCGTGCGTGCGTGCGTGCGTGCGTGCGTGCGTGTGTGTGTGTGTGTGTGTGTGTGTGTGTGTGAATGAGTGCGGTCCCATTTTGCCATTTACTTGGTTATTGCTGTTTATGAATAAATAAGCTGTTAGAACCTTTCCTCCGAGTTTGAGGATTTACTTTCCGCTTCTGTCATTAACCCAGATTCACGATGATTCGTGGCAAGTATCTTGGGAAACTTCAAAGACTTGCACTATTTATCTCCATGCTAGTCATTGTGGTATACAGCTAATGATGGGCCTCCTAAGGGGTACCTGAACATGAAACATCTAACATATATGGAAGCAAGTGTACATTGACAACTAGCAACAGTTGTTGTGGGTTGGCTTTTATACTGACGTTGTCTTTCAACACTTGGCTTCCCTTGTTTTTCCTCCCAGGCCTGTGCCTATCACAGAGATACAGACAACGCATTCAGAGGAAGCCCTTGCTTGTATGAGCTAAACTGAGAATGACTGAGCTGAAGGAAACAAAAGTAAAAGCTAGACAAAAAAAAAAAAAGAACCTACAGGCTTCTTTCAGATACTTGTTCCTCTTTAGCCTGCCCTCCCTTGCTCACTCCTGAGATGAATTGTTCTTCCTTTTTGTTTGTTTATTTGTTTGTTTGGTCGTTCTGGGAAATCAAACCTAAGACCTCTCACATGCTAGGTAAATGCTCTACAAATTAGCTGTATACACACAGCAATGAATTCATTCACTCTTTGGTGGTGGTGTGGGGGGAGGGGGTCATAAGAGTTGTCACCCTGAAAAAGATAGGACTGTGTGAAGATTTCATATACAAATATTTCAGATCTAAATGAAAAAAATGAAGAGTGGGGAAAAAATAAATGATGAGCACAGGGTACCTTAGTAAAATAATTGCACAGACAGAACTAGAAAGTTAAAAGAAACAACAGTCTTCAAGCCTTTGCTTCTTCTTAGCCATTTTGACATCCCTGGAGTATGGCAAAACAGTTTTACACACTGTTTCTGAATAGCACTAGAGATGAATCCACCAAATCTTTTGAAGGTTTTGATTTCCTTGTATATATTTATTATATTGGGAGGGTGGTGCATGCACCTGCCACAGTACACACACGCCACAGCACACATGTAGAGGTCAGAGGACAATTTGCAGGAGTCATTTTCTCCTTCCACCATGTAGGTCCCAAGGAACAAACTCAGGTTGTCAGGCTTTATGGCAAGCACCTTTACCTGCTGGGCCATTTCTCTGGCCTTGGTCTACCATTTCTTAAAACAATATTGGGCACTGTCTCACTAATAATATTTGGAGATGGATAATTCCTTGTTGTGAGGGGTCTCCTGTGCATCCTAAGACTTAAGAGTATCCCACTGGCATACTCAAGTCATGATAACCAAAGCTATCCCAGACACTGCCAAATGGACCCCTGAGTCAGATGAGGGGAAAAAAATTGTCCCTAATTGAGAACCACTGTCCTAAAGGATGTAATATGAAAATATTCATTCTAAGAACAACACTAGCCATCTCTTATTTCTAGGAAAGAATACATATATGCTACAGTGCATCAACATATCCAAAGTCCATCTTAAAGTGCAAGGAGCAGAGAGATGTGTACTGAGGTTAGTCGTTTAGTTTGAATATGCTTTTTTTTAAAATTTACTTTAAACATATGGATGGTATATATTTAACAAATTAAATAGAGCAAAAGGTTAATTGCACAATCCAGGTGTCTGGGCTTTTGAGTATTCATTGCAACATTATTTCAATGTTCCTGTGTATTTAAAAATGTTCACAATAAAATTATGGGAAAGGAAGAATTCATGCATATTTAACTCTCACAGCTAGGACATCAAGAGGTTCAATTCACTTAATTATCTTAGAGAAAAAAACTGCAGGAAGAGAACTTGTCAGTCCTGACAGGGATATT
Organism: Mus musculus; assembly: GCF_000001635.26. Classification (NCBI taxonomy): domain Eukaryota; kingdom Metazoa; phylum Chordata; class Mammalia; order Rodentia; family Muridae; genus Mus; species Mus musculus. Next base: position 17,515,663 of record NC_000086.7, read on the forward strand.
CTTTTTCCTCCAAAATTGTACTATTACATCTAATTAATCTAATCACATGAAAAAAAAAGCCACCTAGTAGTCACAGAGCAATTCAAAATACTGAACACGAGCCAGAGTTAAAAGAGGATTCAGAGTCATTAATTGTCCTGTTTTGTAGCTGATGAAGCTAAGTCCTGGAGAGATCGTGCCCTGTATTTATACAGAGCTGCTTTGCACAGTAATCTTTTTCTGTTTTCCAATTTCAGAGATTCTATCATTATCTTGACACTTTATTAATTAAAAATAACCATTAGAAACTATTTTCCCCCTAGGAGGTTCACCATCAAATATTCCAGTTAAATTACATACATCACCTCCTGGGAAACATTTCTGACCCTTAATTATGGTGACTGTTTCTTTGAAGCATTTCATTAGGACATAGTTGGGCCAGTGTTTACTGAAACTATTGAATGTTAGAAACTGTGTGTATACTACCCATTCTATAGGCAGTAGAAATTTCAGACATTTATACTAACATGAAATAGTGATGGTGCTATCATTGTCATTCTGAGAATTTTACAGATAACTCCATGACTACATTTTGAGTTTAGTGTCTTGCAAATGTGTAAAGGAACATGCTCAAAAGCATTTGTCATCATAGAAATGAGAGTTAAAATTTACAATGTAATTCTACTGTACTTCTATAGAGTGTCTAAAATGTACATCTGATCACTCAAGTTGGCTATTTTGCAACACAAATGGAACTGCCATGTCCTGCTCACAGGGACAAAGTGTGGCCGAGTCATGTTGGAAAGCATATTGACAGCTGCTCTTGGAGGTAAAATTATGAACATAACCTAGCGATTCTGCTTCTAGATTCTTAGCCATGATAAATGACAATAAATATCCATAGTATCCATGTACTCTCTTTGTACAGTCTTATATCTTCCCTTCTTCTAACACTTTTACAACCCTCCAGAAAGCTTGCGACTCAAGTGTCATTTTCCTGAAGTTATGTGGAATATTTCCATAAGATCCTAAATTAAAATGTTTGCAAATGACACTAATGAGGGGGTAGAGAATTGTATATTAGAGTGTTGTGTTTTATAGAAAGGAAAGAAAGAGCCAGGATATGTTTGATAGAGGCACGGTTTGGTGAGGTGGAAGGGGGTATCTCTGTGGGCCCATGCTGAGGCATCCCCCTGAGGGACCAGTTATACAGTACATATAGTGCAGAATAGACTTTATTTAGGACATGAGAAGGGGAGCTGAGGATGGCATAAAGATAGAGAAAGGCAAAGAGAGGGAGGAGGAGAGACTGGCCAGGAACATGTGAAAAGAGATGAGGGAGGGGAATGGGGAGAGAAGGGACAGAGAGGGTAAGAGAGCAAGAGAATAGGAGAGTAAGAGAGAGATGAGGGGTGTGGGGAGCGGGTGTGGCGGTAGTCCCAAGATGGCACCCGGGACTGCAGCCAAGTCTTATGACTTGCACCTGACTTCCTCATACACCCGAAAATAAGCCACATCCATCATGAGAGCTGCGCTGGCGCACCATGAAGCAAGATCAGGCCATTTGACAAAGGCCAATGAACTGAGACTATGCGGACTGAGCTGATGGGGCGTGGTTGAGGGGTTATATAAGAGATTGTGATTGGGGGCTAGAGAGAGATTCCTGCTTGCATGTTGAAAGGTTCCTGAATAAACTGCTTTGAGAAGAACACTGTGTTGTTGCTTTTTTCTGCTGGTCGGAGACAGAAGCGACAGAGGGGGGCAAACAGCCTTTTGGACATGGGGCCTAGGTGGCAGAGGTGAAATGAAGAGCCACCTTGGAAAGTAATTTCTAAGATTCAACTTCAAAGTAAATGTGGTCCAAAGAGGCTCTATCTGAAGCTGGCAGAAGAACTTGGTGTTACTTAAGTGGTACTAATATTACAGTCATGCAAATACATGTAGTATGAGGCCATGGAGGCTTGCATCAAAGTTCCAGAAAGCCACTGAGACCAGACAATGTATGTTAGGGTCATGGAGCTATGCAGTGTGTGATGTAAAAAGCCTAACTCGCCATGAAAACTCCAGGCGTGTTGGACATGCCAGGAATGTGGAACATCTGCCGAGGAAAGACAAGCTGTCAAAAGAAAGAAGACGTGTGTGTTCCGTGCCTGTTGACTTTGAATGATTCTATGAGTCCTTGATGTTGGATATAGAGCTATAGGCTTTGGTGTAAGGTTTCAGTCTTGATTTAATGTTTTCTTTCTTTACTAAGTCCCCACTTCTCCCTTTTGGAATAAGAATTCTCCCTTTTGGAATAAGAATTTTAACTCTGTTCCAATGTATATAACTTGTTATGTTTTTCTACTTTTTCAGGGGTTTACAGATGAAAGATGTTCTTAAGTCTCAGAAGATATTTAAGATTCTACACTTTTTAGCAATGTGGATGCTGTTAAGAATGTGGGGACTTTTTAAGATAGACTGAATACATTTTGAATTATGGGATGGACGAGAAGTTATGGAAGTCGGACAGAATGTTGTGGTTTGAACATTAAGTGTCACTCACAACCTCATGTGTTTGATCATTCAGTCTTCAGCTGTTGGCAATAATGAGAGAGGTTGTTGAACCTTTTGGGTTTATGGCCTGGGTGAAAAACAGTATGGCTCTGGAGCTGACTTCAATACTCTTTTTCTGCTTCCTTGTTGGTGTATTTAACAAGCTGCTATGCATGCTTCTGCCTCCATATCTTTCCCACCAAAATGGATTACACCCACCCTCTCAAAATAAACCTTTGTTGTCTGAAGTTGTTTGGCCATCTATTTAGGCAGTGATAAGAAAAACTACAGTATAGAAACTATGTATATTAGTACCTCTTTGTATATGTTTTTGTCCTTTTTAAAGTTACATTCCTCAAAGGTTGTAATTTATAACCAGAGTTAAAGGTTAAGCAAATTTTAAAACTTAGAGTTTAAAAACTAAATAAAGCATATGAATTTGAAGACTTGTTTATATTATCTTAATTTCCTTTTGTCAATGAAACTATAAAATGGTTTATAAAGTATATCGTAAGCATGCTGATGAAGTCAAACTCAAAAGTCACATGCACTTTGCTCTTAATCAAACATGGTCCAATTGTTTTAAATAACTGAATTTGAGATGTATTTTAGAAAGTGTCTTATCTTTATGGGCAGTTTTCCCTGATATTGTTCTTCAGTTGTGTGGAAGTTCTTGTATCTCAGCCAATGAGAAATGTGAAGCCAGTAATGGGTTAAAGGGCTTCTTCCCCTTTCCAGGTTCCTGTAAGTTTGCCTGCCTTTCTAGCTAGTCTTACAATGAAGGACAGAGGAAGTGCAAAATGGTTTACATGTGTCTTGTGCTACCTCATAACATTTTTTGGTGTTTACTAAGTCCTCTAAATTTAGTGTATCTGCTACTTACCTATAACACAAAGCCATCATAAATCAGTTTGACAAACCATCACAGCAAAATAAAATAGAGAGAAATATTTCACTGTTCTGCATCTTTAGCAATTTCATTTAACTATTTCCTAAACAAATCAAAAGCATTTCTAGTGATATAGAAGTCCAAGGGATTCATGCTAATTCCCAATGCTCCCTAATGCTTACATTATTTATATCTTTCTAGTTTCAAACCCTGCTTTATACCTTTTGTTTTATGATATGAATATTTTAATAAGTTGTGACCAGTAATTCAAATCATCTCCCTACATCTGTGCTGCTTTACAATGAACAAATTTGCTTAGACTTACAAAAAACCAGAATGTTCTGTTTCAATTCTGAATTCTCTGACACATTACAAATATTTGAAAATCCCTAATTTGAGAAATCTCTGTTTCATGGATGCCACTTGTCTTTAACCTTTCCTTTTCTTTGTTTCTATTTTACATCAAAACGCTAAACAGGTCAAGGCACATGTCAAGAATCAACAATGTTTAATCATGCTTAATAAAGCGAAAAAACCTCAGTTAAGGATTGAGATAAATAGAACACTTATTCAATCAAATAAAAGCATACTAAATATGGACCTGTGAGATCGTGCAGCTTTCTGTCAAGCCTGATGACCTGAGTTTGATCCCCAGGACCCATAGAGTGGTAGGGGAGAAGTGATTCTCACAAGTTGCCCTCTGACCTGCATGCGAATCCATCATACTAGGGCACACACACACATTCTTCTCTCTCTCTCTCTCTCTCAAAAGAATTACAAAACAATTGTATAGGGAATTGTTATGAAATATGCAGTGGCAGCAGGGTTAAGGTGGTACTTGGTGGGCCTGTGCTAAGGTAACCCCCCCCCCCCCCCGAGAAATCATGTCATGCGACAGACCTGGTATTAAAGGAGGTTTATTTGGAGGAAGGGAGGGGAGTGGGGATCAGGAAAGTTAGTAGAGCCATACAGAGCCACGAAGGCACAGAAGGTAGGGATAGAGAAGGACAGAGAGAGAAAGGCCATCCAGGGACACTTGGACACAGAGAGAGAAAGAGAGAAAGTGAGAGTGAGAGTGAGAGAGAGAGAGAGAGTTAGAGAGAGAGAAAGTGAAAGAGAGTGAGAAAGAAAGTAGAGAGGGGAACTGGGGTAGCAAGCAGTCCCTTTATGCTGCCAGGCCATCTGCATCTGGCAGTATTGCAGGTGATGATGTAAGCTGTTATGTCCCTGTTGCTAGGTCCCTGGAAGGAGCCCAGTCCAGCTCAATCACCTGCAAGCCAAAAGGGACACTGTTATGCAATAAAAGGAAATGAAAGTTTGATAGAAACTGTGACTGGATGAACCTTGAATGAAAACATTATGCTCAATGAAATCATCCAAATACAAAATGACAAATATATGGTTCTATTTCTATGAGATAACCTGGAATAGACAAATCCATTCAAGCAGAAAACAGAATAGAAGTCATCAAAGGCTGGAGAAAGAAGTGTGATATTGAACAATATATATTCAATTTCCTTCTTTCTGTTTCCTAGTGTACACTTTCTAAAAATCCTTTAAATTTACAGTGATGAAATATCATTTGTATGCTTATAGCATGAAAAAAGATGAAAAATGCTAGAAGCTTGGGACTTTTAGCCTTTGTCTCCAGGGAGGGAAGAGAAGCTGAATACTCAGTTGATTTCTGATAGCCAGTATTATAATTAATCATGCCTATACAGTGGCACATCCATTAAAAACAAGCAAACAATAATGGGGTTTTGAGAAGGTTCTGAATAGTGGAGGTTTTGGAGGGCTATGCATCCTTGGCCCCATACCTTGCTCCCTGTTCATATGCATCTTGTTCAGAGCAGCTCTATAAAATTAATAGAACCTGTGTAGGGGATCCTAAAGACCCCAACTCACAGCCTCACAACTTGCCTGCCCTGTTGTTTTACCTAAATACAATTGTCTTCCAACTTCTGAGCCCATTCTTAATTTTTTTCTAACCAGACTAACCTCTGAGAGAGGACCCTAATTTCTGGTAACAAAAGGTACTCCAAAGAATGGAAATAAGACAGAGAGCTGGAAAAGGTCTGAGGCTCAAAAGTTGTGGGCCACTAGTGTTGACTCTTTATAGATCACTTACATAGCATCCACCTTTCCCCACATTTCTAAAGCGTGGGATTTTCTCAAACAGGCTGTTTTGCTACACCAAGCATGGCTGGGGGATTTCCAGTCTTCCCCAGCTACTGTTTTCTTTGATATGTTAATCTTAATGCCTCTTTCTACACTTGCAGCTCTCCAACCACAACTACCTTCTGTGGTTCTTTATGAGGCTTTGTCTGGTCCCTCTCCCCACCCCCCCCACCCCCCCCGCAAGAAATTCCTTTACCCAAAGGCTGACATTTAGACAAAAGCCAGCATTCCCTCTGGGGCTTGAAGAAAGTTCATACTTGAAAAAAGAGTGGGGGGAAGGGGTAGTTAGTCTCAGTATCTCTAACAAAAGAAGCATAGCGCTTCCACTAACAGATGATTGTGGTGCCTATTAGCCTGTGAAGGTCAATGCAAGCCTCTAGGTTCCCTCAGTTCCTGCTCACAAACCCCACTAGGCTCATGGGCCCCACCCCAGCTTAGGTGCTCCCTGTCTCATGGTCCCATATAACTCTGAAATTTTTTCCTTTGTGGCTTCTCCCTGCTTTCCTGGGAGACAGCCTTGGCAGTTTGAAATAAACTTTTCCCTGTTCCTTGACTGAGTGGCTATTTTGGCTTCTTTAATGTGTCCATTTTTCATTCTGCATCACCCTGAAATGAGAACTCCATTTTTAAAATATAAAAGATTTTTCAAAAAATCAATAATGACCAGAATATCCAGTAATAGGCCTTCTTACTTACGGAAATTGGGCATGATAAAAGTGGGATCCTGATATAGTGGAGAAAAGAAGGTCTTGTAAATAAACAGTAGTGACTTGTTAGCCATACAGAAAAAGACAAAATGGGACCTCACATATTCCAAATGGGAAATTTAAGAAATTCTAGAAAATCATAAATGAATTCTTCTATTGTCATTTACAAAAAGCCTTCCTCATTAGAACTCAAAAATCAGAAACAAAGAGAAAAATTTTGCTAAATTTGATTATAAAGTTGAAAAGAAACAATACATGCTACCAAATAAATCCTAGAAACACCAAGGAAAATAACAAAGTGGCAAACTGGGAAAAGGCAATTATAATTTGCATCCCAGATAAAGGTTTAATTCCTTTAAGTATTTGTTTAAAGGTAGAAAAGGCCATCTACTCCATAGAAAATGGAAAAGAGAAATTAACACACATTTCAAGAAAAAGAAATGCAAACAGTCCCTGAGCATATAAAAGATGCTCAAGCTGTTGGTAATGAAAAAGATGCAAATTAAAGTTACACTAAAACAATTTTTCACCTATCAGATTGGAAAAACTAAAGTCTAATAATAGACTGACTAGAGCCTCTCATGCAGTGTTGAATAGAACTGTTAAAATAGACTTTCTGGCCTCATCCCAAACATACTCAGAATTTCATCATCGTACAAACCCTCCATCAGAAGGGAATATAGCCTTTATTCTGCGTTTGTTGATTCCAGTTTTTAATTACATTATAATTGTTGCATTTTATTAAATGTTTTCTTTTTCTGTATCACTCAGTGTAATATGGGCTCCCCCCTTTATTCTGTTAACTTAAAGGTAGTTTTAGAACAAGAGCCCTCTCTGCCTCCCACAGCTTTAACAGGACAGGCTCAGCCAAGAATCCCAACATGCCAATTACAAGATGGGTAACAGTGAAAATTAGAAATTTATTGACTATGAACACATGTTGAAGAGGAACAGATAAAGGGTACTACTGTCCAAAAGTTCATCTTTGGGGTGTTGACATAATATTCATTCTAGGAAAAAAAGAGGAGAAAAAGGCCAGAGGTGCTCAAAACTAATGGACTGAGACAGCATAAAGAGACAGAAGGAAATAAAAGAGATTAAAGCTTTGTTGGGTTTCAGACCTGGGGCAAGCGGCTGAGATGCCTGTTTAACATGCCAAAAGAAACCTGATGGCAAAGGTGTTGTGTGAAGGAATATGTCTGGTGGATGTGCAGTCAGGTATGGGGGAAGGGGGTGCCTTCACAGGCCCATGCTGAGGCATCCCTTCCACCGAGGAACCAGCCACAGGATGGTATAGTATAGAATAGAGTTTATTCTAGGCATGGAGATGGGGGTTAATAAGGGAGTAGAGACAGAGAAAGGGAGAGAGAGAGAAAGAGAGAGAGAGAGAGAGAAGACGAGTAGAGGCCAGCCATGAGCACTAGAGAGAGAGGGAGCAGGAGATTGAGGGAAGGGAGAACAGGAGGAAGGGGACAGAGGACAGAGCAAGGACAAGAGAGCCAGAGAGAGAGAGGAAGTGGGCAAGCAGACCCTTTTATAGTGAGTCAGGCACACCTGGCTGTTGTCAGGTAACTGTGGGGCAGAGCCTAGACAAAATGCCAACAAAAGGTGGTGGTGAGAAAGCAGCCTACTCACTTTAAATCATCATACACACACCTGCTTGACCACAGCTCAGGTGGCATCGGGAAAGAAAGAAACAATATATGGCTGGTTGCAGTCTTGACTATGGAATAAAGAAAGTAGAGTCAGGATTTCACTGCCATCTTAGCTAAGGGCTGCCAAATTTGTTCAATACCTTGCTGACAGCCAAATCTAACTTCTCCGTCTTTTAAGCTTTAGCTGTTTGGATAAACTAAGCCACACAGAAAACTACAATGGCCTATAATGATGCTGAAAGACTCTGAGAGGAGCCCCTTGCTCAGGCCTCAGGACAATAGCGGACACCCAAGAACTCACGACAGACCGAGCTTGTTGCAAACCACATGAGGCTTTATTCGGGGAAAGCCAGAGCTCTGGGGACAACTCATATCCCACGCAGGGGTAGAGGAGTCGACCTCGAGGGGAAAGAGTTCCCAGTTTTTATAGGTCCTCAGGGGGGGAAGGAGAAGGGGGAGATTAGGGGATTTCCAGATCTAAACAATGTCTATTCTCAAGAAATGGGTATGGGAGGGGTACAAGGAAAGAGTCTAATGAAGGTGCAGCAATGGGCACACACCTGGTCAGAACATTGGCAGACACACAGGTTCAAGGAGTGGCCAGAGCATTGTGCACCTCTATTTTTCTAAATCAGTGAAGCTAGTTCTGCTAACACTGATGTCTATCTTGCCAATTTCAGGGCTTCTGTGTCCTTTTACTTTCTGCCAGGATCTTTCAATGCAATATAGTTGGATCCACAAAGTTGCCAGTCTCTCTCTGACCTGCATATATGACTAAAAACATGTTTAAATTTACTATGACCCAAATCCCTAAATCCTACCAGTAACCTCCTCTAAGGTCTCCAAGAAGGTATGGCACAATGATAAAGGACTCCTCTGGATTGTGGTACACTAAACACTTGACTTACTTGCCCCAGTGTCTCACCCTCTGCCAGGACTTTGCCCAAACTGTGGACAAACAGGACATCTGACATGCCTTACATTGCTTAAAACAAAGTAAGGTTGGTCTCCCAAGTTCCTTCTCCACAAAAAGGCCTCTCAGATTTGTTGGGCCTAGAAACCAAAGAAGCCATCAATACCACAGTGGTCATCTAGGTAATGGGTAAATTTTCTGTCATTTTGGGTGTTACATAGGCCATTTGGATTATACTTCCTACTTTTTCAGGTAAAATGTATCCTTGGGTCTCTGGTGGATTTGAAGACTAGACTAATGAAAGAAGTAACTTTTTACTGTTCCTTTATCTAAAGAAACTCGCTTGACAGTGACTGTTCCCAGTGATCAACCGCCTGTGTCTCATGGTGAATGGCTGGATAGGAAAAAGTATAAAGGTTAAAGTTTATGTAAGGTCTGAGGATATGAAAGTTTCTAAGAAAGTGTTTGAGGATCTAAGTGAGTATTTGAGGGTCTAAAACGGTGTTTTGAGGTTGGTAAATGCACGTTAGGAAGAGCAGAGGACGTGATAAACTTAAATGGTGATAAGAAACTGATTTAAGGTATATAAAACAAGAATAACAAATGCTTCAGATTTCGTCCCCTCCCTGTGCTACTGTTATATTAAGACTTCAAAGTTCAGGGCTTTAACAGTAATCAGATTTTAAATTGTTTCCCAAGCCTCTACTGTGACACAAAGGTGTGAGTCTGCTGCTCTTTCTACAATGTGAATTTCAATACAGATTATAAACAGTGGTAATATTACAATATCTAAATTTTATCTCCTTTTGTAAAGTTAAAAAAGATTCTTATAAGCTTCAGGGAATCCACTGGAACCCACCTTTCACAGGTCAAATGGTCTCCTGATAAGTAATGTTAATCAACCATGTTTCCTTTTCTACCTGCTTACTCCTGAGGATGGGACCCCTCCCCCTTTCCCTCCCCCTCCCCCTTTCCCTGGTTTTGGAACTTCCCTCCCAAACCTGCTAATCATGAGTCTAAACATTTCAAATGTAACACCCAAGAAAATTTTCTTCCTAATATTCTCTTTAACCTTATCTTTTGTCCCCCAAATATGTGTGCGCACACACACACACATATCCAGCATCTTGCCAAGTCCAGAATCCTAAGTCCAGATGCTTCCTGCATTCAGGACAGCTCTGAATCAGCTAACCACAGGTGCTCCCATGCAGTTTGCTTCACTTGGGCCCTCACATCCGGAAGTCCTGCAGAGCTTAAACAGCAACCTGCTCTTCCCAGACCTATCCAATATTCCAGTTTTTTGGACCCTGTGATGGTTTCTATATGCTCATCCCAGGGAGCAGCATTATTAGAAGGTGTGTCCCTGTTGGAATAGGTGTGTCACTGTTGGTATGGGCTATCAGACCCTCATCCTAGCTGCCTGAAAGCCAGTATTCTGCTAGCAGCCTTCAGATGAAGACGTAGAACTCTCAGTTCAGCCTGTACCATGCGTGCCTGGACACTGACATGTTCCCACCTTGATGGTACTGGACTGAATCTCTGAACCTGTAAGCCAACCCCAACTAAATGTTTTTATAACAGTTGCCTTGGTCATGGTGTCTGTTCACAGAAGTAAAACCCTAGCTAAGACAGACCCCCATTAACGTTGCCCCAATATAAGCATGAAGTAGTCACAGATGCTTATGTCTCTTATTCTTTTATTATCAACAGAAGCCTGCGTGTTGGGTTTCAAATCCAGGACAAGAGACTGAGGTGCCTGTTTAACATACAAAGTGGACCTGGCCTACAGGTTCTCCCAGCATCCCTCAGTCCCTACCTGTTACAGGGCATGACTGGCATCCCTTGACCTCTACCCTGACATTTTCAATTCAGGGGCTGGGCTTACTCACCTCCAGAGGTTCTTCAATATATAATGCCAGACATTTTGGTTCCTGCTCTCTCTTCTCTCTTCCTCTTTCTGAATTTCCTCTCTCTTTTCCTCTATCTGCATCTCTCTTCTTTCTTTGTGCACATGCTTTCTCTATTTCTCTTCTCATTCCTTTATCTCCTGCATACTGATTTCACTGATCCCATCTTGTGTAGTCAGTGAACTCAACTGAGACCTTCCTCCAATAAACCTGACTCTATACTTTAACTTGGCTTGAACTGGCTAATATCATCAGCAGTGATAACTTATCAAGCCTGAACTCAACAGACTGGACTGTTTATTTCAAACAGCAAAGGACCGACTCTCCCACAGGAAAGGAGATTGCCTGTGGGGGTGTGTGTAAAAGATGGCTGTGACTTCTTATAGAGAAGGTATTCTTTGCATCCACATTTCCTTGAATTGTCTGCTTCAAGCAAGACAGGTAATCTCTGCAAACATTCCTTTCTGAAATGCACTGACCTAGCAAGGCCATTTATAGGATTAGTCTTGTGACCAAAGCATTCTATTAAGTGTAATCTAATGGATCATTCTCTCAATTCTGGTTCTCCAAAGTCATCCTTTGAAGGGAACAATTCGATTACTCCTGTTCCAAGGTGTGGTTGTACCCTCATGGATAACTGCCTTCCTCTAGTAGGTGGTTTGTCTTGGCAAGCTTCACTGCTCTTGGAATTCAAGGCTTAGAACAATTGTAAACACCCTAGCACCAATGAAGATATTCTAAAAGGACACATGTTCTCTCTTTGGCTGACACACTATTAAAACAATGGGTCCCAAGAGTTTCCACAGGAAAGTCACACTGAGAGAAGGAAAAGGGTGGGTCCCTGGTGCCTGCCAGATTGGGACATTGAGTTCTTGCAAAATATTTCACTGAGTTCTGACCACTTGTCAGACCAACTTGTAAGAGAGACCGGAGCCAAGGCAGTGATGATAGGAGGAACACATTCCTCTTTCCTTTTATTTAAACCTAAACTTCTTTGAGGATTTGAAAGGTATACTTTAGGATGTCACTGGGCCTCCTTATTCCTCTTCCCAATGTGGCTTTGCAGCTAAACACCCTTTTCTGCTTTTCAGGATTATTTGTGTCTTTAATCAGCTGTTGAAGACAGGTGGCCAACTCTAGCTTGTTAGGGCTACCAAAGCCCAGGCTCCGACTCTAACAACTTTAGTAACACAATGACTTACCCCTGTGTATTCAGACCAGAAAGCAATGAGACTGATTGCAAAAGACAATACTTGAATGACTAATATGCAAAGGTAATCAGGTGATCCATAGTAAAGCCAGGGAAAGATGCTGACTCCCATCTTGTTTTAGTTGTGCTGTAGGCCTGAAGAGTCAATGCTTTTTAGCAAAAGCACTTTTCTTTTCCTTTCTTTTCTTTCCTTTTCCTTTCTTTCCTTTCCTTTCCTTTTCCTTTCCTTTCCTTTTCCTTTCCTTTCCTTTCCTTTCCTTTCCTTTCCTTTCCTTTCCTTTCCTTTTCTTTTCTCTTTTTCCCCCTTATAACATATTCCTTTATTGCAATATCTTCTTTCACTTGGAAAACTGTCCCCACAGGTAGACTCTTCAAGAATGTTGTAAGCACACAGCACAAAGCCTGTCACTAAAGAGTCCTCCTCCTATGGCCAGCTGGTGGTAGCCCATGCCTTTAATTCCAGCAGTCAGAAGGCAGAGGCAGGTAGAGTTCTGGGTTTGTAGCCAGCCTGGTCTACTGAGTGAGTTCCAGTACAGCCAGGGCTACATAGAGAACTCCTGCCTCAGAAAACCAAACAAGAAAAAAAGAAGATCCCATTATGCTCTGCAAGGCTCTGGGGTCAGAAGGAAGCATGCCTTCTAAATGCCTGTTATAATGTGGTAAAATGTATTGAGTTTCAAATGTTAAATGGATCTAAGTGTTCCTGAAATGAATCTCATTTGGTTGTGATATAATTTTTTAAAATATGTTACAAGGTTTCATTTGTAATATTTTTTTCTAGAGTTTTAGAATTTATATTCATGAGATACAGTGGCCTTTAATTTTCTTTTTGTAACAACTCTCTTAGACTTTGCTATTAAAGCTGTTATGGCCTCATAAAATAAGTCTGGCAATGTTTCTAATGTTGCTATCTTTGGAAAACTTTTCCATAAGAATAGCATTATTTTTTCTTTAAGTACTTGGAAGAATTTAACCATTAAAGCCATTTGGGCCTAGAAATTAGAAGTTTTAAATTATAGATTCCAGGTCAATAATATGGATCTTTAGATTTTATTCAGAATTCCTTTTTTGTGAGTAAATTTTGGTAAATTATGGGGTTTTTGGAAAAAATCATCTATTTCATACAAAATTTGGAATCCTGCCTTTCTTGAGTCAAAAGACCTAACAAATAGTTGAGGAGGTGTTTTTTTTTCCAAAGCAATTCAAGCTTATATATGATTTGTTCTGTAATGTATGGCTCAGTACCCTGCTATTTTACAACCACAAATTTCTAGGCAGTGATTATTAATGGTTGTTCAAAAGATTAAGTTATGGGCTGGTAGAAAATTTTATCATGACTGACTTAGGCTCATGTCACCAGGAGCCAGTGGTTCAATCTTAACATTTTTTTCAACATGAAATAATCATCCAATATGTATTCCTAAATTATATCCCACGGCCTATGAAAAAAGTTCTTGGGGAAAGAAATAAACTCTGAATTTGACTGTGTGTATAGATCTTACTACCAGTTTATAGGTAATGCAATGGACAAAAGAACAAGTTAACTAACACCACAAAGATGCAACCAGTAACCTCCAAAATACAGGAATTCTACATGACATGCTTTCTTCACAAATCAATTCTAAGGAGAACCCAAAAGAGAAAAGGAGTAGGATGAATTAAAAGAAAGTGATCAAACAGTAGCTAAATATAATGCATGAATCACATTTAGATACTAGTTTGGAAAAAAAAAACTGATATAATTGGGGAAACTGGAACGGTGAAGATACCTGATACTACAAAGGGATTATTTTATTAATTTATTGCTGTGATAACAGTAATGTAAGGTTTTTTTTTTTTAAATTCACTTTCTGCTCATTGTCTGCCCTCCCAGTCACTCCCTCCCACAATCCTTCCCTCTATTCCCCCTCCACTTCTCTGAGAGGCCCCCCTAGGTATCCCACCAGAGCACATCAAGTCTCTGCAGGGCTAGGTGCATCCTCTTGCTCTGGGCTGCCTGAGGCATCTCAGCTAGAAGAGCATATCCTACAGACATGCAACAGGCTTTTGGGACAGGCTCTGATCCATTTGGGTCCACATGAAGACCAAGCTGCACATCTGCTACGTATGTGTGGGGAGGCCTATGTTTAGCCCATGTATGTTCTTTGGTTGGTGGTTCAATCTCTGAGAGGCCCAAGGGTCCAGGTTAGCTGATTCTGTTGGTCTTCCTATGGAGTTCCTATCCCCTTTGGGGCCCTCAATCCCCCCCTACTCTTTTATAAGAGTCCTAAAGCTCCATCCACTGTTTGGCTGTGGATGTCTGCATCTGTCTGAGTCAGCAGCTGAATGAAGCATCTCAGAGGTCACCCATGTCTTCAAGCATAACAAAGTATCACTACTAGTGTCAGCAATTGTTGCATGTCCATGGGATGGGTCTCAAGTTGGGCCAGTTATTGGTTAGCCATATTGGTTGAACATTTCCCTCTGTTCCATCCCCCATCCCTGAATTTCTTATAAATAGGATAAATTTTGGGGTGAAAATTTTGTGGGTGAGTTGATGTCTCTATTGCTCCACTGTGGTTCCTGCCTGGCTACAGGAGGTGGCCCCATCAGGTTCCATATGCCCAATGCTGTGAGTCACAGCTAATAGTTACCCCTATTGATTTTTGGGTGCCTCACCTATTCCAGCTCCCTGTCATGTCCTGAGGATGCCCTGCACCTCCACACCCCCACCAGCTGCAGATTTCCATTCATTCTCATGGTCATCTGTCCATCTCTCTTGTCTCTCCTCACACCTGATTCTGAACCACCCCCATTCCACTCTCCTACCAAGTTTCCTCCCTCCATCTGCCTCTTATGACTATTTACTTCCCCCTACTAAGTGAGATTCAAGCTTCCTCACTTGGGCCTTCCTTGTTTAGCTTCTTTGGGTCTGTGAAGTGTATCATGAGTATTCTTTACTTTATGGCTAATATCCACTTACCAGTGAGCATATATCATGAATGTCCTTTTGGGACTGGGTTACCTCACTCTTGATATTCTCAAGATCCATCCATTTAGTTCTACCTCAAGACCCAGCTGCTTGCTATACCACTCCAGGGCATATATCCAAAAGCTGCTCCAACATCCCACAAAGACACTTGCTCAGCTATGTTCAGAGTAGCTTTTATTTGTAATAACCAGAAACTGGAAACAATGTAGATGTCCCTCAACTGAAGAATGGATCAAGAAAGCGTGGTACATTTACATAATGGAATATTATCCAGCTATGAAAAACCAAGATATCATGAATTTTGGAGGAAAATAGAGAGATACTTTGTTTTTACAGATATCATTAACAGAGTGTTACAATGGAAGAAGTTACTTAACTGACCTCAGCTGATCCAGAACAGCACTCAAAGTACATAGATATATAATCAACCTTTATCTGTGGGACTGTGATAGGCAGCCTATTTTGGTTGAATGGGGCTTGCTCTGGTGACTCAATAGAGAAATCTACAAGGGACAGCCATGTTCCCAGAATCAGGTGCCTGTCCGTAATTCTGTGACTATCAGTCATGCAGACAATGTCCCAGGCTTCTGGCATTCTGGCTAGACTCCACCCTCAGTTACCTGACTTTAGCCAGGTTTGCTCCTCCCCACAGTTACCTGGCAACAGCAAGATAGCCCAGCCCACTATAAGAGGGGCTGCTTGGCCCCTCCTTGCTCTCTTAAGCTCTCACCTTTCTTACTCTCTAGCCCTCCTTTTCTCTCTCTCTTTCCCCCTCTCTCCACCTGGCCATGGCCAGCCTCTCTCTTTTTACCTTCTCTCCTTTCTTCCTGCCTTTCTACAATAAAGCTCTAAAACCATAGACTGTCTCTAATCATGAAGGCCCATTGTGCTTGAACAATGGGATAGTCTTTCTCCTAACGAGCTGCGTCTAACCTCCCGCCAGAAGGCCATCCTGTGCTCCAGCCATAGACCTGACCAAGGATTCTCGCCTGCGTGGGAACCATCCAGCACCCCCTCTCCCCCTGCCCTCTCCTCCCTCCATCCCCTGGCTGAGTGCTGCCCCAGGGCCCCTATTCTGTTCTTGGCTCCTCCGCCATGTCCAGCGTGGGATGCTGGAGGCTGAGAACCTGGTACCTGGGGCTGCCCCTTGTCTACCACCTGCCATGTGGGGTCAGTGGCTTAACACAGCCAGACGCCCACCCGGGGGCCATGTAGAAAACATGCACAGTTCTTCCTCTGCAGTTCTCCCTCATCTGCCTGCCCAGAGCACCGGTACTCTGGCAGGACAAGCTTTCTCTCCCACTCACCTCTTTCCCCCAGACCCATGGCCCCACATTGATCCACAAATCACTTCCAACATTTAGGGTGGGTATTTGTTTCCTTTAAGGTTATTTTCAACCTGTTGGTTGCTTTCCAAAAATGATTATCAAAATACACATATACATTATTCTGGGTCATAGACATGGAAACTTAAGATTAAAGATATGCATTTAGCTTATATTGTAAAAAAAAACACTAACTGTATGGGAAATCAAGGCATACTAAGATTGAGTACACTGTTCTTTTAAAGCAGGTTAAATTTACATGGGCTGAATACATAATAGAGCAGCAAATTCTATAACAACAAACATATGTTAACTTGGCTGCAAGGTCCAGCAAAAGTTCAGTCTATTTGGATTCAGAAGACATTTTTAGAACAATGTATCACTATACACACACACACACACACACACACACACACACACACTATATAAATAAATATATATACACACACACACACACACACACACACACACACACACATATGTACCATCTCTGCAGGGCTAGGTGCATCCTCTTGCTCTGGGCTGCCTGAGGCTAGACAAGGCAGCTCAGCTAGAAGAACATATCCTACAGACATGCATGCAACAGCTTTTGGGACAGGCTCTGATTCATTTGGGTCCACATGAAGACCAAGCTGCACATCTGCTAGCTACATATGTGTGGAGAGGCCTATGTTTAGCCCTGTGTGTTCTTTGGTTGGTGGTTCAATCTCTGAGAGGCCCAAGGGTCCAGGATACCAGGATATATATATAATTAGTGGCTCCTATTAAGTTTAATAATTTTCTTTTAATTTGTTGAAACCATTTCCTTTCTTTTTTTGGTCAATTATTTTTTTAATTACATATTTTCCTCGATTACATTTCCAAGGCTATCCCAAAAGTCCCCCCCCCCGCACCACCCCCACTCCCCTACCCACCCATTCCCATTTTTTTGGCCCTGGTGTTCCCCTGTACTGGGGCATATAAAGTTTGCCTGTCCAATGGGCCTCTCTTTCCAGTAATGGCCAACTAGGCCATCTCTTGATACATATGCAGCTAGAGTCAAGAGCTCTGGGGTACTGGTTAGTTCATAATGTTGCACCTACAGGGTTGCAGATCTCTTTAGCTCCTTGGATACTTTCTCTAGCTCCTCCATTGGGGGCCCTGTGATCCATCCAATAGTTGACTGTGAGCATCCACTTCTGTGTTTGCTAGGCCCCAGCCTAGTCTCACAAGAGACAGCTATTTCACGGTCCTTGCAACAAAGGCTTGCTAGTGTATGCAATGGTGTCAGCCTTTGGAGGCTAATTATGGGATGGATCCCTGGATATGGCAGTCTCTAGATGGTCCATCCTTTTGTCTCAGCTCCAAACTTTGTCTCTGTAACTCCTTCCATGGGTGATTGTTTCCAATTCTAAGAAGGGGCAAAGTGACCACACTTTAGTCTTAGTTCTTCTTGAGTTTCATGTGTTTTACAAATTGTATTTTATATCTCGATAGTCTAAGTTTCTGGGCTAATATCCACTTATCAGTGAGTACATATCATGTGAGTTCTTTTGTGATTGGGTTACCTCACTCAGGATGATGCCCTCCAGGTCCATCCATTTGCCTAGGAATTTCACAAATTCATTCTTTTTACTAGCTGAGTAGTACTCCATTGTGTAAATGTACCACATTTTCTGTATCCATTCCTCTGTTGAGGGGCATCTGGGTTCTTTCCAGCTTCTGGCTATTATAAATAAGGCTGCTATGAACATAGTGGAGCATGTGTCCTTATTACCGGTTGGAACATCTTCTGGATATATGCCCAGGAGAGGTATTGTGGGATTCTCCAGTAGTACTATGTCCAATTTTCTGAGGAACTGCCAGACTGCTTTCCAGAGTGGTTGGTTGTACAAGCTTGCAATCCCACCAACAATGGAGGAGTGTTCCTCTTTCTCCACATCCTCGCCAGCATCTGCTGTCACCTGAATTTTTTATCTTAGCCATTCTGACTGGTGTGAGGTGGAATCTCAGGGTTGTTTTGATTTGCATTTCTCTGATGATTAAGGATGTTGAACATTTTTTTCAGGTGCTTCTCAGTCACTCGGTAATCCTCGGGTGAGAATTCTTTGTTTAGCTCTGAGCCCCATCTTTTAAGGGGGTTATTTGATTTTCTGGAGTCCACCCTCTTGAGTTCTTTATATATATTGGATATTAGTCCCCTAGTTTCCCTTAGAATTTATCTGTTGAGTCATGTAATTATTTGAAGAAATCATATAATGTTGAAAATCTTGTATTTGAAGGTTGCTGATTTCATCCTGTGGTGTGGTAACACATTTAAGAATTAACATAATAAAGTGTTGGTTTTTTTTAAACCACAACACTGGATTGAGAATGAGGTTCTGTAGTAAAACACTTAAGTATCATGAGTGAGCCCCCAGGTTTGATCTCCAGCAGCACTGACAACATAACAACAGCAACAAATCCTTAGTGTTAGAAAACAAAGGTGCCATTAGCAGACCAAAACATTTTGTAATTTGGAATTTGAAAGTAGGTGGGATAAGTTGGAAGAGAAATAGTAGGCCAGATTCAAAACTGCTGTTTAGATGAATAGACTGAAGATACATATTGGACACCATGTTGGATAGAATTAATATCAATATACTACATACTTGAAAATTGCACATAAAGTAGATTCTAAGTATTCTCACCACAAAATGGTATATGAGGCAATGCTTATGTTAATTAGTTCAATTTAGCTGCTCTACAATGAATAACATATACTAAAACAGCATTGTGTTATGTCGTAAATATATATAAGCAATTGTGGGAAAAAATGAAGGTCTTACTATTTAGCTCTGGCAGGATCAGGAAAACCCAGAACCCAGAGATCTTGCCCACCTCTGTCTCCCAAGGACTAGAATTAAAGGCATGCCTTCCTATGTCAGTCTCTAATTTTATTTTTTGTTTTGTTTGTTATGTCTTGCTATGTGCTCAAGGATGGCCTAGCACTCATAATGTTGACTATGATGGCCTTGAGTTTTTACTTTTACTATCTTAACCCCCTAAATGGTGGGATTGTGCCACTAGTATTTTTTTTTCCTTTTTCCCAGACAGAGTCTTGTTCTGTAACCTGTGCTAGCCTGTAACTATGTGGCCTTGGCTGGCCCCGAAACTCATGTCAGCACCAGCCTGACAACTGCTGCTATTATCAGCATGAACCACTATGCCCCTGCTAACCCACTTCTCTCTCAGTTTGGTTTGTTGGAGGTAAAGGAATGAACCTTCAGAATGAGAAGCTAGAGTACACTGAGTGTCATGGAAGAAAAGCACTCCACTGGTATTATTTGTTTTATTTCCATAATTGTGAATCCATCTCCATCAGGTTTACTGAGAGTAGATCTGGGGAAGTCTCCATCTCACAAAACTAAAGAGATAAGTTCAAGCCTTGGCATTAAAACATTAGGTATGTCTATCTATATTCTCTCTAATCACAAGAATGCATGGCAGCCAGACACCAGCATGTACTTTACAAGCTCACTAATGTTTTTGTTTTGACTCACAAATAAACCTAAAAGATTGCAAACTCTAAAGCAGAAATAAAAATCCCTAAAGCTCTCAAAGAAAAAGATTGTCTAGAGAAGCTTAAAATCACACTGACACTGGGATTCAACAGCTACTAATATAACATATAACAGAGCAATGCCTTTATAAACAAGGGCCAGTGAGACAGGACAGGTGGCAAATGTGTTTGTCACCAAGCCACACAACCTGGGTTTCATCCAGGGAACGCACACAGTGAAAGGAGAAAATTCTTGCAAGTTGTCCTCTGACCTCCACTTCTACACATATACCAAAGCATGCATACAAGCACACACATAGCAAATAAATAAATGAGAAGGGAAGGAGATTTAATTCAATGGCAATGTGCTTGCCTGGCACACATACAGCATTGGGTTAAGGCCTCAGTAACACCCTCCCCCCCAAAAAATAGAGAAAAATATTGTGGATGACCATTTCCTTGTTATTAGGAATGGAGATGCAATAAACATGGATTTGCAAGTATCTCTGTTGGCAGGACATAGACCTTTGGGTATATTTCTGGGAGTGGTTGGTATAGGTGGTCCATATGGTAGGTAATTCTATGGAATCAACCTAGATGGCTATCAACTGAAAATGAAGATGTGGGACTGGAGAGATGGCTCAGTGGTTAACAGCATCAACTGCTCTTCCAGAGGTCCTGAGTTCAATTCCCAACAACCACATGGTGGCTCACAACCATCTGTAATGGGATCTGATGCCTTCTTCTGGTGTGTCTAAAGAGAGGAATGGTGTACTCATATACATAAAATAAATAAATAAGAGAAAAAAAAGAAAGAAAATGAAGATGCAATGTCTATATACAGTGGAATTTTATTCGGCTGTAAGGAAAAGCTAAATCAAGAAAATTCCAAGAAATATTGAATGAAGTAGCCCCAGGATAACAAAGACAACACAAGCACATACTGGCTCCATCTTATGAGGATCTGTCCTAGTTAGGGTTTCTATAACAACTTGGTGAAGAAAGTATTTATTTGGCATATATATATCACTGTCCATAGAATGAAGGCAAGGAAGGAATTCAAACAACTGGAACCTGAAGGCAGAAGTTGATGCAAAGGCCTTGGAAGAGTGCTGCTTACTGGCTTGCCCTCTGTGGCTTGTTCAGCCTGTTTTCTTATAGAAGCCAGGACCACCAGCTCAGTGATGGCACTACCCATAATGAACTGGGTTCTCCCCCATCAATCTCTAGTTAAGAAAAATCCCTACAGACTCTCCTTTTATGGAAGCATTTTCTCAAACAAGGCTCCCTTCTTTAACTGTGTCAAGTTTACACAAAATTCCCCAGCACGAGATCCTACCTTCTAAATTTTATATATGTATATTAATGTTAAAGTGTGTATGAAGGCCAGGAAACTAGAAAGAGATCCATAAGAGGAGGGAAAAGAGGCTTTAAAGAGAGCAGGTAGAAAAATAGAATAATTTTGAAGGAAGGAGACTATTGGGGTAGAAGAGGACGAGCAAGAATGGCTGCAGGGAGCTGGGAGAAAGGGACAGAAAGTAGTGTGGAGGAGTCAGCTAAAAAGAAGTATGTTAGAAAATGCCTTAAGGAAACCTGTTATTCTGTAAGCTAATTTTAAAAATAATAAAATGTATAAAAATGAAAAATACTGTAGATTTTGAATCATAGAGGAACAAGATATTTTAAGACACATAATAACATGCAAATCTAACTCCCACACTTTAAATGTCTCAAGAATATAGTTTAACTAAAAATATAAGTCATCCAAGAAAGATGATAGATACAATAATCAATAAGTTCTAAGTCTTTCACAGATTAGATTTCCAGATTCATAGTGGAGGAAAGATATTAAAAAATAGAGACCCTAAGGATATCATGTATGAGGTCCTGGGTTTGAGTCTGAGATCTAAAACAATCAGTAAAACAAATAGGCAGGGATACTTGGCTGAAGAACATGTTACTGAACAATGAAGGTTTTTTCAATTAAAATTTGATGAAGTTTGATAAATGTTTCCTATTCTGTGGCACTAACCATATTCATAATGTTTATGTGAAAACACAGTGTGAAGTTTCTTCCTTTATTCTTTTATATTATGACTTATTTTCTTTTTGGTATCTTTAAAATTATGACTTTTGAAAATGTATTTGTATGTACATGTTCCTGTGCACACTAGCGTTTGCACTTGTGGAGACCACAAGAGGGCACTGGATCTCCTGGCATTGAAGTTAGACAATTGAGGACACTGGTGATGAGAACTGACTTGTGTCCTCTGTAAGAGCAACAGGTGCCCCTTACCACTGACCTCTCTCTCCAGCCCCTATTTCGATGGGTTTTAGTGCTTTCTACTTACCCTACTTTCTATTTCTTTTTTCACTTCTGGTTTTACTTACGTTAGACCATGTGGTGGTTTGAATAAAAACGCCACCCATAGGCTCATATATTTGAATGCTCAGTCATCAGGGAGCAGTACTATTTGCCAAGAATCAGGAGGAGGTACAGCTTTGTTAGAGGAAGTGATTCACCGGAGGTAAGGCTTTGAGGTTTCAAAAATTCATAGGAGATTCTCAGTCTCTCTCTCTCTCTCTCTCTCTCTCTCTCTCTCTCTCTCTCTCTCTCTCCCCTCCCCTCCCCTTCCATTTCCCACCCCCCCCCCCCCCGCCTCTCTTAGTACAGATCAAGATGAAGCTCTCAGCTGCTGCTACAGAAGCTGCCATTCTTCCCACCATGGTGAAAATGAACTAAACCTCTGAAACTGTAAGCAGGCACCAAATTTTCTTTTCTAAATGTTGCCTTGGTCATGGTACCTCGTCACAGCAATATAATCATGTCTAAAAGAAAAGTTGGTACACAGGACCACAAGTATTGCTGTGACAGTATTGATGATGCTTATTAGAGGAATATGGAAAACTTTAAGGGGTTTCATAGGCTATCCTAGGAGGAGCATGGAAGATGGTTATACTGAGGGTAATGTGAACTACAGGGGCCCAGCTTGGAAAGTTTCAGAGGGGAGAAATATTAGTTTGTGGCCTAGAGACTATTCTTGTGATATGTTGGCAAAGAATGTAGCTGCCTTTGGTCCTGTCCTACAAATTTCTCTGAGGCCAAATTGAAGAGTTTGGGATTAATGGCCTTGGCAGAGGAGATTTCCAGAAAGTGCCCTATGGTTATTAGTTGTCATTCTTATGCAGACCTATAATGAAAAGGAGCAAGTTGAGCAAAGAAAATGTACAGTTTGAGGAGAAAAGGAGCTCCAGGAAGTGGAATGTAGCTAAGTACAGTATTCAAGGAGATAAAAAGTTCAATGAAAAGCCTGATGCTAAATGGAATAAAGGGAGTACTAACTTCATGGAAAGACCCTGTCCAGCTAAGTTTTTCCAACTTGTAAAAGGAATTAAAGTAAAGCTTAAGCAGTGAAGGGGAACATAAAACAGAAAGCTGATGCAGATATAATTGGATGTATTTGAATAGGAAGACTAAGTTTCAGCCCTACAAGCAGAAGATCTTGGCAGCTTTGGCCTCATGTTCTGGCTTTAGAATCAACCATACAAGAAAGTGATTGTGGGATCTTCCTCCATGACAAAGGAGGCCAGGCATGTGTCACGGGTGTCTCTATATGGAGGCCTGGAGCTGCCATTATGTGAAGTTATGAATGTTAAGCTGGATTGCCTTGGAGACCCCAAGATGTTGGAGATGGCAGAGCCATGGGATACAAAACCAAGGAAAGCTGCTTACAGGGACTGGAACCAGCCCAAGTCAAAGAATTTTGTTGCAGTCAACAAAGCTGAAAGCAGTTGGAGATCTGAAGAGCACTATGGCATCAGACATGGAGATGCAGAGTTTGGAGTTTGCCAGCTAGTTTTCATTCTTGCTTTGATCTGGTATTTCCTCACTATGTCCTCTTTCCTTCCTTTTGAAATGGTAATGTATATTCTCTGCCATTGTATGTTGGAAGTATGTGATTTACTTTTTTAAATTTTGATTTTATTAGAAATTGACAAAAGATCTTGAACTTCAGACTTTTAAACAGGGTCAAGATTGTAATAATCTATGGGAACTTTTGAAGTTGGACAGAATATATTTTTACACTATGATATGTAATGCAATATGCATTTTAACTTATATTCTTTATGATATGTAAGGTAATATGCATTCCAATTATAACCCAATATGATATATGATATGATATGAGGACCAGGGAGTAGAATGTGGTAGTTTTAAATAAGAGTGGCTCCGATAGGCTCATAGATTTGAGTGCTTTTTTAGGAGGGAGTGGCACTATTTGAGAAGAATTAGGAGGTGTGGACCTGTTCAAGGGATAGTGTTACTGGGGGTGAGTTTGGTATTTCAAAAGCCCACACAAGGCCTACTATCTTTTTCTCTGGCTACAGATCAAGATGCAGCACTCAGCTACTGCTCCAGTGGTTGCCTGCGTGCCAGCATGCTTCCTACCATGATAACAATGGACTAAACCTATGAAACTATAATCAGGCCCCCAATTGAATGTTTTCTTTTATAAAAGTTGCCTTGGTCATGTACCTCTTCAAAACAATAGAACATGACTAAGACAGACTGTTTATGTTTCTACTGTATTTGTTTACAACTAATAACAGATATGGTGATTGCCCTTAAATGTTTAACATGTAAGCACAATAAACTTCAAATGTAATGGGAATCACGTATTTTTGAATAATGCAAGGATGCCAAGTATTTCATTTCTCTATTTACTTTAATGCCTTTCTTCCTCAACCACACAAGTAAACATAACTATTGCTTGACACATGCAGTACTGCCTTAGATTTTCCAACTGCAGTAAAAATAGGTAGTGACCCACCCATACCCCTTTTATTGACCCAGCACACCCAGCACCCTGCTCTAGAGCTTATACTCTTAAGATCAAGGCCTCCCAGAGTGGATAATTACCAACTCCAATCCCTGAGGGTACATGTAGCCTGACACAGGGCTCCACCAATCAGTCCTCATTCTACAAAGGGAGAGAATGCAGAGGTTCTTTCATTAGTTGTCTGTTGTAGCTGTAATGAATTATTATGAAGTTAGTGGCTAAAAAAAAATCACAAATTTTTATCTTATAGTGCAGGAAGATACCTAATATGGTTCTTACTAGGATAAAATCTAGATGTTTATAGAGCAACAGAAGGAAAATGCGTTTTCTTACTTTTTCCAGCTGCAGGAAGCCACCAGCAGTCCTCAGCAAGTGACTCTACAAACTTTCTCTTCAAGGCCAATCATATAGCCTCATCTGTAAATCTCTCTTCTTAAAAACTTTTGTGTTTTCATAGGGTCTACTGGTATAGAAAAATCTCTTGTTTGAGGTCTATGGATCAACATTCTTAACCCACCAGCTACCTTAATTTCTCCTTGCAATCTAACCTAACATTCATAGACTTTGGATGTGAATATCTTTTGAGATCAATAACCTGACAACTGCACTGTTTTCTATAAGCCTCAGCTATTTACGGGATCTAACTAAGACTAGATATAGCAGGACATACATAAAAGGACCTGAAGCAGTGGGCCTCAACCTTCCTAATCCTATGACCCTTTAGTTCCTCATGTTTTGGTGATTCCCCAACCATAAAATTCTTTTTGTGGCTATTTCATAACTGTAATTTTGCTACTGTTATGAATTGTAATATAAATCTCTGTGTTTTTCTATGGTCTTAGGCAACTCCCATGAAATGGTCAGTTGACACCCAAAGGGGTCTTGACCCACAGGTTGAGAACCACTGAAACTAAAGGATATTGTGCATTCACGAAAGAATAAGTGGTAGTTTTCTAAGAAATTACTAATATAAGAATATAAAAGGAAAGGTATTATAGAGCTAAATCTACAAGTACTTTAATAGGATACCCAGGTCAAATTGTGTACCTGCAGTCTTAACACATGGGGAATTGAGGCAATATAATTATGTATTCTGGACCAGCCTAGGACATCTCAAAAAAAAAAAAGTTCAAGAAGTATCAAGAGGTTGTAGCAGTTGTAGTAAGTATCAAGTGTCTCAGTTAAGATTTCCATTGCTGGGATGATACACCATGGACTTATAAAGGACAACATTTAATTAATAATTTCAAGGTTTAGTCCATTATTGTCATAGCAGAAAGCATGGCAGGGTCCAGGCAAACATGGTGTTGGACAAGAAACTAAAAGTTCTACATCTTGACCCAAGGGCAGCCAGGAGACTCTGCTTCCACACTGGGCAGAGCTTAAGTAAAGGACCTCAAAGCCCACCCACACAGTGACACACTTCCTCTAACAAGGCCATACCTACTCTAACAAGGCCACAGTTCCTAATAGTGACACTCAGTGGTCCAAGCATATTCAAACCACTACTCAAGATAAAAATCTTAAAAAGTTGAAACTTCTATGATGAAAAGTCCTTGGGGTTAGACATAAGTGGGGTAAAAAAAAATTATCCTTTTTGTTTAGAAGGCTTACAATCCTATGGGGGATTCTGTGACTACCAGGACCAGCAGATTGATGATCTACATAAGGTAAGAAGGAAATCTGGTTTACCACAACTCAGTAGCCAGTGTTGGTTCAAACAACTAAAGTCTGACACTGGGCAGTTTATTTTAGGCATATTTAAGCAGAGGACAATTTTGGAAAAAAGTTTCCATGATGATAATTAACTGAATCCTGTGTGTACAACAAAGCTTATGCCATGTTTACATTTTAATTCTTCATTCTACACGTGACTTCCTCTATAAAGATGGGTTCTATAGACTGGGAAACAATGCTCTAGATAAAGATCTAGGGAGAATGACTGAGGTAAACATGAAAGTCTGAGGGAGTCAGGTGTGGCCTGGTCCTACAGAAAGCACAGAGGTCACATAGGCTCTGCTCCATTTGCAAAGTACACGTGACATCTGCTATAAGGATCTGCTGACTGAGAAACAATGATCAAGATAGCACAGGTCACCAGGCTATATTAATTATGTCCATTCCCAGACTTGTGGGTGGAAAATAGGTTATACATCTTTTCCCTTAAAGAGACAGACAGTATTACATGTTTAATATTCCTGGTCTCCCTACTGCTTATATGTAAGTACAAGAACCTTATGCTGTATACATAGTCCTATTTATCTCCTTGAACTATTTCCAGAATCTTGATAAAAATAATTTAAAAACTACATTCAGCAAATGAAGCAGAAATATTAGAAAGAAATATTCCCTAAAGTAACAATAAATTACTAGTTTTAAAATTTGGTCCCTGTTTCTAAACAATTAACTTCTTGTAACAATAAATTAGCATGCATTCAATGGAAGACTTCAGATAATACACAGAAATGGTGACATCAAGAAATAGAAATCCTGTGCCTCAACTTCTTAGTAACCACCAAAGCAAATAGAGGTGGCTGTGTTTTCACTCATCAGGGTTTATTGTAAAAAATCAGATTATACTGTAGCTTAGTCTTATCACTAGTGTGAGAATATCATTTTAGGTCAATTTATATAACTCTACATTATTCTTAATAATCATTTATAATTCTGTTATTTGAATATATAATTAAGTCTAGTAATAATTTTAACAAATATCAGGAGGGAAGAGACCTTATTATGTTAATTTTAATTATAAAGAATCAAGAGATTTTCCTGAAGTTTGTAAAAAATGAAATATTAAAGTATAATATTTAAATAAATAAAACTTCATCCTGATTTAGTCTTTTATAAAGAATACATTTCAGTCATATTGTGGTTAAAATAGGAAAACATACTAAAAGTCAGCTATTCTTGAGGATGATAAGTCTATATACACTTTTTAAAAATTAGTCGAAACGCTCCTAGATATCTTCCCAAGCCTAAGCCACAAAACAGAACAACATTCTATATAGTCAAGTTTTATTAATTTTTGCAAACAGCTCCTATATCTTAAAATATAAAACTTCCCATTTCAGACAAAACAGGCTATTTAGGCTTTTCATTGCAACGAAGCTCCACCAAGTTTCTGATGGTGCCTTTATTTCACTGGATTGCTAAAAAGAACAGTTTCTTATAGATTAACATTAAATCTAACAGAAGTAATAGCTTTTTGCATACTTATTCATTTTCAATTATTATTTGAATACCTACTGTGGTAGCTAAGGAAACTCCATTCTGTACCAGGTAATGTCCTTAGTAGCCACTTGCCTCTGCCCTAAATTCCTGAAACATGGATTTCTAACAATCAAACTCATACCCTACCCAGAATGGTACAACTGCTGTGAGATAACTACTTGCTCTGGCTTCTGTAAATCTGCTTAACGCTGTCTACATGGAACTGAGACAGCTCTTTTTATCACTGTGTACAGAGGGAGAGAAACAGCTCTTTTATGAGGGGAGTGAAGCAATTTCTCACACAGCTACACATTCCACAGAAACAGGACACCTGTGGTATCTATCTTTAAAAACCTTTCCCTTTCTGGGTGGCATGCCTTCAATTTGAATTTAAGGCTGTCTTCCTGCTAACAGTTGTAATTTAGATAATTACAATTTGAATTTAATCTATTGTATCTTCCCCAGTGGTTTTGAATGCTGTAACATTCTTGGAGCCCCCATCGAGATACTTGAGAG
Source organism: Mus musculus (assembly GCF_000001635.26). NCBI lineage: Eukaryota > Metazoa > Chordata > Mammalia > Rodentia > Muridae > Mus > Mus musculus. Next base: position 17,544,022 of record NC_000086.7, read on the forward strand.
AGCCTATATTTAGGTCTCCAGGGTCTGAAATAGGTTCCAAGCAGGAACAAGTTTGAGGTGGACTTGGAAACTGGATTAGGCTGAAACTATGGTTGCCACAAATTAAAGGTTGCTAGTTAGGTACAGAACCTAGGTGGGAGTAAATTCCACAACTCAGAGGCCAGGAGGCATATAGCCCTAGATTGGGGTTAGGGGCAACATATCTGTGGTCTTGAAAGGTGTGGGGAGCCTAGACTATGACCACTGTAATTTTTCAATTTCAAAACAAAACAGAAGTAAGAATTGCTAGCCAACATATGTCTGAAACTTGGACTGGTCACTGAGTTGTTCTGTTCTGGAGTCCAGATATTTGGAGAAACATAGGGGAGAATGGACAGGATCATAGACCCAGTCTCCAGGACAAAGGAGACACCCTTCTGTCATGGTTTTGGTATGCGACTGAAGGTGGCCACTGCATGACTATGTTTTTCTGGTCTCTTGTGACTTCCTGAATGTTCTATCTTTTTACATTGCCTGTGTCTGATGGATTTGTTTTCTGATGTGTCAATACGTTTTGTTGCAGACATAGGAGCCAGACTGAGTATTACTGCCTCCTGACTCTCAGCTCCCTCCTGCAGCTAACTCATCTCTAGCCATGGCTATCTTGTCTCTCTCCTCATCTCCCCCTAGGAGCTGCCTGCTCTATTTCTGTCACTATTATTGGATCACTGGAGCCTGCTGTTTAATTTCTGCAAAATCTTTTATCTCTGAGCTTTCTTTGTTTTCTGCTTAATCTGAACTCTCCAATCTGAACACTTGGGTTTTATGCTGGTTAGGGTTTATTTAAAAGCTGGCTCTGGAATTGGGTCATGCTCCTCTCTCCTGACCCAAACATGCTTGTTTAAAATTGTTCTCCAAAAGTCTCTGTTCTAAGTCAGAAGGCCATATGACTCTATGATTCAGATGTTACAGGATATTTGATCACACTGTGAACCCTGAGGCTGTGTTGTTTATTGGAAAATCCTATTTCTAGTTGTGCAGTAGCTCACCTTTAACCCCTCTGGCTCGAATACAGGGAAAGGTTTGACAGAATGGGATTGACCCAATGCTTATGAGAACAGAAGAAAGAGAGGCTACTTGAGGGACAGTGCAGAGAGAGAAGGAGGCAGTTTTACCAGGACAGCTATAGAGAAACAGGCTGCAGAGAGAGAACAAACTAGACACAGCTGAATCCAGAGACTGAGAAGGAGCCAGAAGATCAGAACAGATTGCCAAAGTTGGTATGAGGCCAAGCAGAGCAATTCAGGAGAAGCTGAAAGAGAAGCCAGTTAGTATGTAGAGGGTTAAACCAGCCAGCCAGAGAGCAGAAAAAAATATAGGAAGGGGTGAGCTTATTCAGCAGTAAGTCTCTGAGGCCGAAAACATTCTAGGCCTAGCTTAGATTTCTGGAGGCTAGAAGCTCCCAGGACTAGGCCCAGGTTAGCAGACTGAAGCAATAAACCTCTGAGATGACAATTAAGGGAGAATAAAAGTTACTTTTACAAGGAGGTGGAGACCAGAAAAAAATATCCCAGGAAAAGAAACTATGTGATTTAAAACAGTTAAAAAGTAGACTATTCCAATAAGGATTACAACTACACATCTAATACTTTTTTCAGTTATATTTAACTCTCTAAGACTGGCTAAATTATCAAATTTATCTTAAGAATTTCAAGACTATTGTGTAATCTTTCTGTAACTCAAGATTTGTAAGCTTATGAGTATAGTTAAAAAAAAAAAACTCTTTAAAAGAGTTTTCTTAAAACTTGTAACAAGCCGAGCAGTGGTGGCACATGCCTTTAATCCCAGCACTTGGCAGGCAGGGGCAGGCAGATTTCTGAGTTTGAGGCCAGTCTGGTCTACAGAGTGAGTTCCAGGACAGCCAGGGCTAAAGAGAGGAAAAGAAAAACTTGTAACAGAAGGGTTAAAATTTAAAGATCTATGCATAGGTAATCTTAAAGGAATATGTGCCTAATGGGATCACCTTGGAGCAACCATGTGATTGCCACTATCTTAGCTGATGACCCCATCAGGATAGAAGGAACCATGTGACTGGCAGCCATCTTTACTAAGGTTAAAGTGAGGACATACCAAGTGACTTTACCTCCATCTTAATTAAGGTGATCACGTGGTATAAACGAGCTAAGGCAGCATCCATAAAACTTCTTAGTCCGAATGGCCCTTCTGTTTATCATTGTATCACCTGTTTAAAATAAGGAGGCAACAACAGGTCTCCAAGAGGTTTTGGATTAGGATGGATTTTTATGTGATTATTTTGGTCCTGTGAGTAAAAATTTTAGATAAAAAAATGTTTAATATGGTATGCTTAGTAAGGTTTATAAACTTTTAAGTTTATGAAAGTGTACTCAGATAATCAGAAACTGACCTGGAGATGTATTTCTAACCTTTTAAGTTTTTGCAGTGTTCAACATTAGGCTTCAAAAAAACTTTAGATAAGGAACAACATATGTTTGATGAATAAGAAATGTTTAATAAGAAAGGTTTATAAATAACTAAGGGCTACTCAGGTTAGCAGAAACTGACTTTGTTGGCATTTTGTCTAGGCTCTACCTGACAGTTACCAGGCAACAGCCAGGTATGCCTGACTCACTATAAAAGGGCTGCTTGGCCCCTCTTCTCTTTCTTGCTCTCTTGCTCTGTCCCCTTTCTCCTGGTCCTCCTCTCTCCCCATTCCTCTCCTCACTCTTTCTCCACATGCTCATGGCTGGCCCCTCCCCTCCCCCTCTCTTCTCCTCCCCTCCCCCCCCTCCTCCTCTTCCTCCTCCTCCTCCTTCTCCTTCTACTTCTTCTTCTTCTTCTTCTTCTTCTTCTTCTTCTTCTTCTTCTTCTTCTTCTTCTTCTTCTTCTTCTCTCTCTCTCTCTCTCTCTCTCTCTCTCTCTCTCTCTCTCTCTCCCCCCCCCCAAGAACTCCACTTCTCTAGCTGTCAGTGGTCTCTGCTGCCCAGGCATCTGGCATTTCATGGCATGGTAGGGAGCTCTGCAGCTGCTGCGGAAAAAGCAGCTTTCAGTCTGCCCTGCTTGCTTGCAGCTTCAGTCTGCCCTGCTTGCTTGCAGCTTCAGTCTGCCCTGCTTGCTTGCAGCTTCAGTCTGCCCTGCTTGCTTGCAGCTTCAGTCTGCCCTGCTTGCTTGCAGCTTCCGTCTGCCCTGCTTGCTTGCAGCTTCAGTCTGCCCTGCTTGCTTGCAGCGGTGGCCATCTCAAAGTCTCCTTTGGAGAGCTAGGGCAGTGGTTGAGGAGAGGGGAGGGAACTGAAGCCACCACACCCTGCCTGGGACTGCTGCAGGCACACAACTGCCCCCACTACTCTCTTGCTTTTGCTCAGGCATCTCCTGCCTCTGCTCTCCACATTCTTTTCTACTCATGCCCACTCAACTTAGTTGTCCATCATTTCAGCATTTCGTGACAGCTCTCTCACATGGCCTGAGTTGAGTTGCAGGGCTTCCTTTTCCCTGCCCACCATAAATTCCAACAATACTGGGCTCAGGGCCTGTGCTGCCCCACCCCACTTGCTTGTGTCTGAACTGCACATGCTGGTACCACTGGCATTGTTGCCTCTGCCATCCATTGGTTTGCAGAACAATGAGGACAGCGGGTGTGGGAGGGGAGGAAACAAAAGCTGTTCATTCCCACAGCCTAGGCCACTGCCCAGCTGTCAGAGCCACTCTGACAAAGGCTGGGAAATGGACCTTCATGCACGACCCACTCTCTCAGTCCGTGTCCAAGCCTAAACCCACCCCAACACACTCACTTACCACTGTCAGCTTTCTGATTTCTTTCCATTTTGATCCACATTAAGTTATAATATGCTCTATTTACATTCCCGAACAAGTAACTAAACAAACACAGGTTGTCTAACTCAGATATACTGCTTTCAATCTTATCAGAAGTCTGCTAATATATTCATACTCAATCTTATGACAGAGACTCCCAAAGCCTAACATTTAACCCCCTAATGTCTCTGAGAAGATAATAGACACAGCTACAAGAGACTGCCTGGATTGTGGTATGATGATCACTGAGAAACTCCACCATTGCCTTGCCTACTGCCAGGGCTTGGTCTACATTGTAGTCAAAACTGTATAACCTGAAAGTCAAATGACTCATATTGCCTAAGTCAAGGTGGGTCATTTCTCATTTCACACGTATCTAATTCCACAGGGGGGAAAAAAAAAAGGTTTTCAACTGTGCTTGACAGCCTGAGTGACTCTTCCCAAGTTGCCGTGGAGACTACAGGGACCCAGGAACTGTTTAGGAAGTGGACCATAGATGAAGCTGTCATTTTAATACATTTAATAGATTACTCCTAGATTATAATTTATTCTTCCCCAGATTTCTGACTGCATTGACAGCTAAGGTAACTGTACCTTGACAACAAGAAAACAGACCTAGCTCCTTACCCCTAAGATAATCCACTACTATATTTGCTCATTAATAAATTCATTAACTAGCAAAGACTGCCAGATTTTTTTTTTCAAAACAGGGTTTCTCTGTGTAGCCCTGGCTGAACTGGAACTCACTCTGTAGACCAGGCTGGCCTTGAACTCAGAAATCTACCTGTTTCTGCCTCCTAAGTGCTGGGATTAAAGGTGTGCGCCACCACTGCCCGGCTTCAGATTTCTTACAGAGTTCATGATAAACAATATACAAGTTCAGATGTAAGCTTTCACAGGTGTAACCTGTTACTTCCTTACCTAAACCAGTTTCCAGGAACTAAATGTTTCATATTTCCTCTTTTTGCTATGCCACTGTCCTAACGCTATCCAAGTTCTTATAAAGTTGCCTAACCCCTAATAAAGCATTCTACTATATGATCCAACTATATATAATCACAAATTCAAATTTTAAATTTTCTTTATCTTTTAACTAAATTTAAAGTGTTTCTTGTGTTGAATCCACACTATAAGCTATCAGACTCAAATATACATTTCATTTGATTGTACTTTAACTTTAGACTTAAGGTGTTTCTCGTGCTATATAGATCAACTGTATTCACAAGGTCAAGGTTTTGAGTTTCCTTTGTCTCTCAATTATAAACTTAAAATTGTTTCTCATTGTGTATATTCAGTCTCAAGACAGAAGGAAAAAGCCCTGTTCCTTCTGCTCCACAAAAGGTTTTCGTCTTCCCTAAGATCATCTTAATGACTATTCGTATTGTTAACTAATTTATCTCTTTTATAACTTACAAACTACAGGAAACCCATTCAGACCTACCTCTCCTGGACCAAATAGACTCCATCTAGATAAGTACACCAACCTATTCCAGAGGGTGAGATTCCTCTCCTGTGCCCTGAAATTGGGACTCACCCCTAACCACCAAGACTGAAGGGTTTCAAATGTATTTCCAAATGAACACCTAAAAATCTTTTCTCCCAAACATACTTCCATACTTAATCTTATTCTCTACCTAATATATATATATATATAGTCCAGGCATTTACTACACCCAGCCAGGACAGCTCCAAAGAAGCAACCCCCAGATGCTCCAATCTACTCTTACACAGATGCTTCTACTGGACCTACCTGTTCCTTCTGATCTATACACAGATGGTTCCACAGACCCTGGATTACAATGTAACAGCCAATTCTCCTAAGACTGGACCAACATCCCATACCAATTTTCCCAGGTCTCCCAGAGACACATTGCTCAAAAGTCAGCAGGAAGTAGCTAAGGATCACAATAACTCTATTCTTGCTCCACCATCGCCTCTTTCTAATTTTTCTTTTTTAATTAAACCAAAATGGGGGGATGTTGGCATTTTGTCTTGCCACTGACCCACAGTTACCTGGCAACAGCCAGGTGTTCCTGACTCCCTATAAAAGGGCTGCTTGCCCCCTCCCATCCCCTTGACTTCTTGCTTTTGTTCTTTCCTCTTGCTCCTCCTCCCCCTCCCCCCTCTCTCCACATGCTCATGGCCAGCCTCTCCTCCTCCTCCTCCTCCTCCTCCTTCTTCTTCTTCTTCTTCTTCTTCTTCTCTCTCTCTCTCTCTCTCTCTCACTCTCTCTCTCTCTCTCTCTCTCTCTGCCTTTCTTTGTCGCTACTCCCTCAATCCCCCCTTCCCATGCCCCGAATAAACTCTATACTATACTATACCTTTGTGTGCTGGTCCCTCAGGGGGAAGGGATGCCTCAGCATGGGCCCACTGAGGCACCCCCTTCCCCCACACCTGACTGCACATCCACCAAACATATTCCTCTCTCCTTATCTTTTTATAAAACACAACAGACTTCAAATATGTTTAGCCTCTACGTCTAATTTTCTTAAGCTTTAGCTATTTTGACAAACTGAGTAATATAAGAAACAATTACATTCTATAAAGGTATACTATAAAAGGATAAGGAAAATAAAGTTCTCAGCCTCTCAGTGGACATATTTATGGATTTGTAAAATTCCTGGTTTCTTTGTGGATTGTTTTGATGATTTAATGTTTTATTTTGCTACTGAATGATTTTCAATTAAATCTTCACATTTTAAGGATCAAATTTAACAGGGATAAAACTGTAAAATCCTAATCTTGTAAAAGCTGATAACTCATTGTAAATTGTTAAAGATAATTAAGGTATGCAAGTTAATGGTCAGCCACCTCATAAATGATTAAATTCTTTAATGTGCTCAAAACTATGTTTGTAGTCATGGTAATTACAAATGTTATTAATTTACAGGGACAAGGTTTATTTAGTCTCCTGTCTATGGATTTCAAGATTAAGCCTGAAATAAGTAAGTAAAAAAAAAAACCTTGCTTAAAATCAGGTATACATAAATTAAATAATTTATAATAATAATTATGTTATTTGTTATAATAATTCATCATATATTGTAATAATTATATTTGGTTATATAGTATACTAATATAATAATAAACTAAAAATAAAATTATAATTATATTATATTAAATTATAAATATATTTAAAATAATAAATTAAATAATAGTCCTCAAACTTCTCAGAGATCTGCTGAATATGGCATTTTCAATGTTTAATAAAAAAGCTTCCTGTGATAGACAAAAATGCCAGCTCCTGGATGCAACTCTAAGATCTTCTCCAAAGAAGATGATATAATACACCACATGGACAGTGGTAACAGTAACTTCTGGGTAAAGGACAAACTGCTCCATGCCTCACCCACACCCAGGGAGGGCACAACCCAAACTGGACATTTTTAGGTTAACCACCCCACTCTGCCTCACCAAGTTAGGCCAGTTTTCCCAAGTTCCACAGGAAAATCTCTCAGCCAAAGACTAATGCTGCCCTGTGTGGCAGCTGATAATTTAATGTTGTTCTGTTTCACAGTCAGACAGAGCACCTCTGCCAGCGCTCCCCCAAAAATATCAGGGCCACTGTGTGAGTTAGGTTTTATTGCCGTGAAGAGACACAATAACCAAGGCAACCCTTATAAAGGAGATTTAATTGGGGCTGGCTTAAAAGTTCAGAAATTCGATTCATTATCATCATGATGGGAAGCATGGCAGTGTCCAGGCAGGCAAGGTGCTGGAGAAGCTGAGAGTTCTACATCTTAATCTGACTGCAGCCAGGAGAAACTGACTCTTCCACACTGGGCAGCTTCAAAGACCACCCCCACCATGATGCACTTCCTCCATCAAGGTCACATCTCCTATTAATGCACTTCCCACAGGCCAACTATATTCAAACCACCATAGTCACCCTGGAGGAGCCAAGGGTAACCACCCAGGCCCACAGGCCAACTGTATTCAAACCACCACAGTCACCCAAGAGGAGCCAAGGGTAACCACCCAGGCCCACAGGCCAACTGTATTCAAATCACCATAGTCACCCTGGAGGAGCCAAGGGTAACCACCCAGGCCCACAGGCCAACTATATTCAAATCACCATAGTCACCCTGGAGGAGCCAAGGGTAACCACCCAGGCCCACAGGCCAACTGTATTCAAATCACCATAGTCACCCTGGAGGAGCCAAGGGTAACCACCCAGGTAGTGGGTAAGTGCCTGTCATTTAACTAATACAGAGCCCATTTGGGTTATGTTTCCGTTCAAATGTATCCTTCTCAGATATCCCCAAATGCTACAGCAGCCTGGTTAGTCCATTATGTAAAAATCAGACCTTGCTTTTTTCCCAGAGCTACTAGTTCTCCTTCTAAAAAAGGTAAACCCAGACAATTTACTTTGCTAACAGGCTTCACATTAAAAGAAATAAACTCACAAAACAGGTTTCAATGTAACTAAACATTTTTACTATTCCTTGCTGTGCTGGCTGGTTTTGTGTCAACTTGATACAAGCTAGAGTCATCAGATAGGAAGGAACCTCAGTTGAAGAAATGCCTTTATAAGATCCAACTGCAAGGCATTTTCTCAATTATTGATCAAAAGGAAAAGGCCCAGCCCATTGTGGGTGGTGCCATCCCTGGGCTGGTAGTCCGGGCTTCTACAAGAAAGCAAAGTTGAGCAAGCCATGATGAACAAACCCAGTAAGCAACACCTTTCCATGGCTTCTACATCAGCTCCAGCCCTCAGGTTCCTGCCCTCTTTGAGTTCCTGTCCTGACTCCCTTCAATAATGAGCAGCAGTGTGGAAGTGTAAGCCAAATAAACTCTTTCCTTCCCAACTTTCTTTTAGGTCATGTTATTTCATTGCACCAATAGAAAACCTAAGACACTTGCTTTTCAATGACCACTCTCAATAAACAACCACTTGTGTCTTATGGTAAATTATTAAATAAAAAGATGTGTAAATTATGAATTTCTAAGGAAATAATTTAAGATATGTACAAATAAGATACATGATATCAAGGCTTCAACAGTTCATAGTTTTAACATATTAACCAGTAGAGTTCTGATAAGCTATTAATCTAGCTTTTGTAAAGAACTATCTACTATTAGAGTCACAGGTCAAATTTTAAATTTTCTTTTGGTTGTTTTCTAAGTATAGACTTAAAAGTGCTTCTCATCCTACTGAAAACATCTCTGTTCAATATCTCTGGCCCTCTGGATAGAGAGAAGAATATTCATGCCTTTAATCCAGAATCATGTTTTGGATTCCCAAGCTTTTGCTATGTCTCAAAGGCACGAGTCTACTCCAGCTGTTTACAGATACCTGTTAACTGCTTTTTCTATAATGAGGATTCCAGTACAGATTACAAACAGTAGAAATGCTAATAGCTCTAAAACGCTTATTTCATTTTTTTGTAAACTTAAAAAAACTTCATGTAAGCCTCATAGAGTTGTGACTTGGATCCACCTGTTACAGGTCAAGTAGATTTTAGATTGACCTGTAACTCCTCTCTCATTGACTCCTCTCGTGTCAATGGTCTAAGTTTCTTCACATTACTTCCTGTTCCTGAGGGTGGGTTGTCTCCTACCCCTAGTCTTGGGATTTTTTTCCACCACCCCAACAACCAGGACCACAGGACTGGAAGTTTCAAATTTAAAATTCTCCCCTAAGTTACTCAAACTATCCTGAGCCTGGAGTTGTCTTTCAGAAACAGAGAGCACCGAACTCGCTGAAAGCTGATGTAAACCAGAGGGCTCTGATGGATCTTCCTACCAGGCTGAGTCCCCACTTTGGACCAGCATTTCATACTACTTCAAATTCCCTGTACTTTAATAGCCCAAGTGGCTCAGCATAACCCGGGCAGCAAAGCAAATATACCCTGCCTTTTTCTGGCTTGTGAATGGCATTCCAGTCTTCTTGAGTCCTGACAACGATGTCCTAATTTCAGCTGAGAAGCAGTTATCAAAAATGCTGTATGTTAGGTCTAAAGGAAACTAGTTCTGCTCTACAAAATTGAGTCGCTTTTTTACTCTCTCTGGAAAAAGGGAAAATGGTTACCTATGGTGGCTATTGGCATACCAGGACCCATGTTGGCCTCCAGACTCCCTCAGGATCATAAGTACTTCTTATAAAATTTTGCAAAAGTGCTACTCACAATGGGGGCTGGAATATGAATGGCTTACTTCATGGGTACCAAAGTTTCCTGGGTGAATCAGATGTTTATTTTCTCCTTGCTGCTTTATACAACCTAATGCTCACTTGGGGAAGTCAGTGTCAAACACTACAAATATCAGGAGACTTAGAATTATATTCCCGAGATTCAACTCATTCACCTAGAGCTGTGGTTCTCAACCCCTTTGTGGGTCAAATGTCCCTTTCACAGGGGTCACCTAAGGCCACCAGAAAACACAGATACTTACGTAACAATCCATGAGCAAAATTACAGTTATAAAGTAGCAATGAAAATAATTTTATGGTTGGGGGCGGTCACCACAACATGGGGAACTATATTAAAGGGTCGCAGCATTAGGAAGGCTGAGAACCACTGTTCTAGAGCTAATGCAGAATGTAATGGGCTAGTGAATTATAATTATGCCATCTCATAAAAAAAGTCAACTGTTCAAATATTCGCTGTATAGGTTCAGAATCAACATGTACCTCAACATGAATCACTGATTTGACTCATATGATCTGAAGCCAATGTGGAATTCAATGGCTAAGGAAACTCCATTCTGTACCAGGTACCCTTTGTAGCCACTGGCCTCTGCCCTAAATTACTGAAAGATGAGCTTCTAACAACCTTCCCATAATGGTATAACTGCTGTGCGATAATTAACCACTTGCTCGGGCTTCTGTAAAAACCTGCTTAATTAACACAGTATACAGGGGAGAGAGCTTCTTATGCAGCCGAGGGGAGTGAAATAGTCTCTCACGCAGCTACAGATGCCACAGAAACAAGCTAACTGTGGTCTCCACCTTTAAAAATGCTTCCCTTCTGTTCCACATGCCTTCAATTTGGTTTTAAGCCTGTCACCCTGCTAGTCATTTTTAATAAATTCAGCTAATTACAATTTGAATTGAGTCTGTGGTTCTTTTTTTTTTCTTTCTTTCTCAGTGGTCTTGAAGTTCATTACACCTACCACAGGCAAAGCACTAGACAGATTGTATAACCCTAAAATGAAATCCAAAACATTCTCCAAATAGATACTTTGTCAGTACCAACATGATACATCCAAATAGAAAATTCTACAGCTTAGCACATGTGATAGGTCCCAGTCAAATGCAGGCACAAAAATTTACACAGCAACCCCAAGAGGCTCCTGACCCTCCTAAGCTGCAATATTTTAAAAAAAGTATTATAAAAAATTACCATTACTGTTGGGGTACATGGAGACAATGTGTGTGCTGAGCAGCTTTCTTCCTGACTGCAGATGTGATAGCAGCAGCTTCAGGCTTCTGCAACCTTGACTTCACCACTCTGATGGCTCATAGTATAATGTTATTCTCAGCCTTCCTAACACTGTGATCCTTTAAGACAGTTCCTCCTGTTGTGGTGACCCCCCCCCCCAACCATTAAATTAGTCCATTGATACTTCATAACTGTAATTTTGCTACTGTTATGAATCTATGAATATGTGATCCCAAAGCGGTAATGACCCATAGGTTGAGAACCAGAGCCAAGATAAGCCTTTCCCTCCTTAAGTTTCTTGTTATTTTGTCACAGGAACAGAAGGGAAAAAAACTACAACAGGAAATATTCCAGAACATGAAATAAAAAAATACTTCTGACGCCAAGAGTTCAGATAAGGGACATTTAGTCAGTGCGTATGTCATACAAGTTAAGAGATTGAGTAACACATCGTTTCAGGTAATGCTCAACCTAGAGGAAGAAACAACATAGCCAGGAGGGGAAACAAGAAGACTGAGAGAGGGGAAGGTATGACAGAGTACTGGAAACAACTTACATTTACATACAAAACATTTCAAAATTTCAAGAGACTTAGAAGTGTACAATAAAAGTGTTATCTTTTGTTACCTGCTTTTTGTTGTTGTTGTTGCTGCTGTTGTTTTGTTAGGTTTGGGTTTTAGAGATAGGGTCTATTACGTATACCTAGCTAGCCCAGAATTCAATATGTAGACCAAGTTGGCTGTGAATTCAGAGGCCTGCCTGCCTCTGCCTCCCAGGTGCTTGGGATTAAAGGTGAACACCATCACACTCAGCCTTTGTTGTGTGAGACAGGAGCTTACTACATACCCATTATAGCCTCCAGCCACTCTGATCCTCCTGCACCAGCTTTCTGTATGCTGGAATTATTGCAGGATATCACCATTTCCAACTCTTGTTTTCGTTTGTATATTTGGACTCTTAAAGGAAATTCTCTCCACTCAACACCGTATTTGAATAGCTCCCATATTACAATATGAATTCTTCAGTACTGGAATATTGTAATGCCTCTAATTGAAAGCTTGAGAGCTGATATATTGTGTTTTCCCTGCTCTTCTAACATATCCCCCAAAGAACAGACACTATAACCATCTTCAAAATAAAAAGACTGGAGTTCCTTGAAGTAGCCTGCCTTGCTGCACAGTAACACCCAGGTATGGTACTCAGAAGCAGGGCCAGGTTCTCATGGTTCTACTGACATGACCTGAACACAATCAAGATATATGTTCCTTTTAGTTTTATAACAATGAAAGGTTTAGCCAGAGAAAATGGAGAAAAGCTCAAAAAAGAATAACAAGGATATATAAGCACAATCACTTCATATTAAGGAACTGAGTTTTATTTAGCATTCTATATGAGGCACTAATGAGAATAAAAGAAACTAAAATTCAATTGTACATTTGAATTTAAAGAATTTCAAGACAGTACAAGCACACAGCTTGTAACCAATATCAAAAATATGAAATGACACATTTACAAGACACAGAGTATACAATGGGAGTGTCCTATCACAGGAAGATAGTCTGAATAGCTGCAATATTTCCAGTCTGAAGACTCTAACCTATACTGTTCTGCTGTTTTCCCCAGGGACAGCCAAGAATTCTATGAACAAGAATAACAATATTGAAAGCTGTTCTTGGACAAGAGATGCTCGGAACAAGTGTGAGGCTGGCCCAGAGAAACAAGTAAACTGGCCTAATGTTCAAGAAATGGAACGCTAGCAATGCCTGAGAGCCCTAGTGCTTACATCATATAATCAAGGAAGCAATTATATTTAAGCTATAATTTTAGGACTACACAGAAAATCACAGTTCTTCAGACAATAAGTTCATATTATACTATTAAGTATTTTAAAGCAATCTGTACCTTTTGGTGAAGAGACAAAAAAATAATTAGGATTTTTAGAAATAAAAAATGAGATGCATTTGAAATTAATAAAGCATATCAATGACCAACTAATGACATACTCCCAAATTAGTTCTGTTAAAGCAAACAAACTTGAAAAATTAGAACGTACAAGGAGACGTTTCAAAAACTGCAGACATTAGAGAAAGGGAAAGTGTTTTAGTCGCGTAGTATTTCATTACAAAATCCTCCTTTAATGTAAATATTACACATAAGCAAAGTAAGAAAGAGAAGGGGGAAAAACCTAACTAAAGATTGACATATCAGAAGAGTTTAATATCTTAATAATTCTATTGTTGCCTTCCACAAAGGGGTAAAACAATTCTTCAGTTTATTGCAAACACATCTTTAAAAAAAATCAGCCATAACATTGAAGCTATAAGACAATATTTAATTATTAGCACTAGACAGTAAAGCACAAAAAACTTTGAAAAGTAGATAGGGTAATATTTCATTGGACAGTACATGTAACAGCTTTTTCTGTCTCCACTATATCCAGTGATGATAATCATAGGCTAGTTTCTAAACAAATGTTAAATTTAAAAATTTGCAAAATCCATGGTTGCTCAAGAATACTATTGTGTACACAGCACATAGGTTGTCTTACAGGAGATACTAGCTTGGTAAGCTTCAGGCGGCAAAATGCTAAGCTGCTTCATTTGCAATCGTCCAGCCGGCTGTTCCTTACTTTGGAGACTGGTAGCATGTGCCATTAAGAGATAACCCTGCTGCCACAGTCTTCCTCTCATTGTTGGATCCACTACCATAGAGCCTTCAAGTCCTTAAGATGCCAGGCCTAGCAAAAAGCCTCCCACGAAGCCGCTGGATATCACAATGTTCTGCTTGATAAAGTCTGTTGCCTAAAAATCAAAGTGTCAATAAAAATACTCATAATGATGCTACAAATATTACACTGAATTAGATATTAATATATTATGTTAACTAGATTACATTACATATTACTTTGAATGAAATAGGACAACAGAAGGACAAATGCACAATTCTACTTATGCACACTCTAATTAATCGACAGTCCCAAAACCAAATAGAGGTTAGGGGAAGGGAAATTTGGGGAAATAGTACTTAATAAAATTTTTAAGTTATGCAAATGGATAGTGGAAATAACTGTACAGAAGCATGTATGGATATGGTGCCTCTAAATTGTATTCTTGCACATGGTAAACGATGTATTTATCAAAATGTATATATGTATTCAAAAGAACTTCTTATTTACTGAATTCCAGATAAATAACATTCCCAACTATTTTCTTTCTTCCTTTCTTTCTTCCTTTTTTTTGGGGGGGGGGGCTGCTTTGCTTTCTTAAAACACAATTTTATTTTGTAGCTCAAGCTAACAGGCTGGTCTATAATTCATAGCAATCCCCCTGATTCAGTCTCCTAAGTGCTAGAATGGTAGGTATGAGCTACCGTGCTTGGCTCAAACATCATTAAGATAATGTAATCCCCAATCATACTTTCTGTGAGACCTGTTATCAAAGAACAGAAGGCAAAGAGTCTCATTGTCTTACTTCTTCAATTATATTGTTGATTTCAGGTGCTGCTTTATTTGCTCGCTTCTTTATCTGTCTCTTTGCTTTGTTTACATCTTTTTCAACTCTCTTCCAGTCGATCTGTACATAGCCACTGTGACTGGCAACCTGCAGACATGCAATGAGAATGAATACTAGCCCAGAAGTAGAAGGCCGTGGCGTTTTGCAGGAATCCCTGGAGCCTCTAAGGAAGAAACTGTTATGGCCTCGCCAATGTACTCAGTCAATAGGAACTGAACAAAGGGAACTTTGTCCCCACTCTTCTTAGCAGTGCTCTGGTGCAGTTGGAAATGCAGAGTTTTAACACAGTAACTAACCAGCTCCTTAGATGCAATCAACACAGAGTTAAGAAAAATATAGTGCATGCCAGGAAAGATTCAAAAAGCTGTATTATAACAGCTTTCATCCTACCCTTTAGAATAGGGAATCAGCTAAAAAGACAGATTATCTAAAGTGTATGACTAATAAAAAGTACCTTTTACTTAAATAGATGTGAAATACCTAGTAATCAGAAAGCAATCAGTTGACAAGTTATTAAAGAAATTTCAAATAGCCTGATAAAGGCACTTCACTAGCTCTGAATCGACTTAATTTAAGAAGAGAGTGTGGGGAAAAGGGAACCTTCATTTACTGTTGGTGAGACTGCAAACTGATGTAGTTCATT
This sequence comes from Mus musculus, assembly GCF_000001635.26. Lineage (NCBI taxonomy): Eukaryota > Metazoa > Chordata > Mammalia > Rodentia > Muridae > Mus > Mus musculus. The sequence continues at coordinate 17,559,366 of NC_000086.7, forward strand.
TGGATATCAGTGTGGAAAATTCTTTTTAAAAAAAAGCTAAAAATAATTCCACCAAATAACGCAGCTACACTCCTCTTTGGCAAATGCCCAACAGACTCATCTCCACACACAGACACCTGCTCAGCCATCCATGTGCATTGCTCTTCTGTTCACAATAGGTAGGAAATGGAAACAACTTAAAGGCCTACAACTGATGAATGGGTTATGAAAATGTGGTACATATATACTATGGAATGCTATTCAGTTGTAAAGAAAATTGAAAGAATTTCTAAGTAAACCAAACTAGGAAACATTTTACTGAATGAGGTAGCCCAGACCCAGAAAGACCAATACCACATGTTCTCTCTCACCTGTGGTTCCTACCTCCAAATCTTCAGGTTTGAATATATAACCTGGGCTAACCACAGAAATCAGGAAAGAAAAAGGGGCTCAAAAGTACAGGGTGTGCTAGAGATGGGAATAGCAGGATACAGCTGATATGCAGGGGCAGGGGGAAGACAAATGGGCAACGAGGCTTAACTGGGGCGGGGGAGGTCAATACAGAACAAGGAGCATGAGGAGAAGGAAAATAGAACTAAGGATGTTTGAAAAAAGTCATAAGGAATCACATTATTTTTTATTTACCTAAAATGTATAATATAAATGATACTGCACATTATATGTAAATATAATGTGCAGTATCATTTATATATACATATATGTATACACACACACTCATAAAGTTATGCCACTTGGGCTGACAATACTACCCACAAGAGCCACTGACTGTTAAACAAAAGCTGATGAAAAATGCCATCTTGAGTTGTTCAGGAGTCCAAGAGACTCCCAAAATAATATAGGCTATTGCTACTGCCTTTTGTAATCTCCCAGAAGTTGAAATTAAGTATACATTGCTGAACACACCATGCACTTCAAGCAGAGGACTTGAAGGATCTGAGCTAGACATGATCTGGAACCTTTCTCCCTGAGGACTAGCTCTCTTAGTACCAGGAGATGCTATACAAAATGTCAAGGGGGAAAAAAAACAACCAACTGTCCTACCCATCCATTATGCCTATTAATCACAACTATTACTAGTATAAGAAGATAGCCCTAAAGGCACAATAGTGACACTTATATTGTGGTAGTAGCCGACAGATAGCTATCCATTTGGACTTAAGGCCTGCTCAACAGGAAGAAAAGTCTGTCTAGTACTTACTGGAAACCTAGCCAGCCCCACAGAAGTAGTGAAATCATGGACCTCAGAGGTGAGTCTAGTACTGCTACTTTAATCATCATAATTCCCAACTGCATTCTAAATACTTCTCTTGATATCCAGAGAAGTGTAGCTTTTATCCATAATCAAAGCAGCTTTGCTTTGCAACAGATGGATATGATTACAAAACACAACTCAGACATGAGAGATACATCTATAACACAATTGCTCCATCTAAGGCTCATGGAATATCTCAGAATAAAAGGGGGAGAATCTAAGAGGCAAGGGACCAGGAAATTTGCTGTAAGGTCTTGTCTCCTTCAAATGGCAGGTAAGCTACACCCATGAAATCTCACCAATACGGCTGCTTAAAGAGGACCTGAACAGTGAGAATACCAAATACACAGCTCTAATGGAAGAGAAAGTCTTCTCATGGGGCCCCACCCTTACACAAAGAACTACAGGCAACTAATGATTCCTGAAATGGGGAGAATTAGTCAACCCCAGAGTAGAGACTCTAATTGGGTATCTGGTTCCAAGTTGTCATCTCTGAAATCATATACATACATGCAACACTAAATGCATGCATTTATACCTATATGTAATAATAACAAAGGGAAGGAGGCCATGAAGTTTGACAGCAGGGTATGTAGAGAGAGTTGGAGGTAGGAAAGGGAAGGAACGATGGGCTTTCATTTTCATTTAAAAACTTTATAGTAATTGCTTTCCATAATAAATTTCAGATAATTAATGCTCTTATAAAAACTATAGCTAAATGCTTATTCATCTTAAGAACCCTTACATGAAGAAGCTACTGGGCCAATGGCAAAACTGGAACAGGAACAATAGGGAGATGTAACCAGTGTAAGTAAAATCTAAATATAAATAAGTACACAAGAAGTAAATAATTAAACTATATATGCTATTATAAGTCACTTCTATCAGTCTGATACATTCTTTATAGACTTTTAACCATATTCAAGGCTTTTAAGCACATATAAAATATTTCAAATAACAAAAATATCTGATTTCATATAAAGCATCTGACCTGCACCTTAGGTTCTATTTGTCTCTGTGACTGATTCCACAGTAGACTGTTTACCTGAAGCTCTTCCTAATACTCACTCACCAGGTACCCGTCAGACTCTGGCCTCAGCTAGAGAGGTGATCAAATTGTTTGTCATCAAACTTTTCTGGTAGAGCCTGACGACACAGTGATGTGGATCATAGGCAGAGAAGTGATAATGAACTTTAAAGGAGACTTTCTAGATAAAAACTGAAAAGTTGCCTTACAAAGTATTCAAACTAGTTGATTGCTTTGTAACCTTTAGAGAACTTAACGTAGGTTGAATTTCAACAGATCTTTTTATTGAAATGCAAAGATTTTATGCATGTGCATGGCTTTAGTTATTGTTAGAATAGCCAAAATGCTCTCCATGTTAACACACACTGAAGTAGAGTATCACACAGTTGCAGAGAGATGAGAAATCTTTAGATGATTAGTTCAATGTCCCTCTGGGGTCCTCCTCTCCAACACCTCCAAGCAATTCAAGTTCCTTTCCTGCACTCTCACCACACCACAGGCACCCATCCAGCTTGGCCTTGACCATAGGATTATAAAAACTGTGAATAACTGTATCCCTGGTAACAAATAATGTCATGCAAGAAGATGAGTGAGAAATGCTGGGTGAATGATAATAAAGACCATGAATAAATATTAAATTTCCAAAACTGTGCTAACCAACCTGTTTCAAGGAGCACTCAACAAAGTAACCGGACTAGATTATCCCAATGGTTCCTATTATGTTTACGAGTGAATGAGAAAATGGTTTCCACAGATGAGATTTCCTTGACACGTTCACTTCTAACTTATCTATATAACTATAAAGAAATGCAAACTAGGCAGACTGGAGAAAAGTGGAACAATGATGACCACTTTTTGAAATGTATTTGATTTTCCTACACTACTTCAATATTTAATGACACTGGGTAAAGAAGCTTTATTAGCATAAAAAGTTCTCCATTAGCCGGGCATGGTGGTGCACACCTTTAATCCCAGCACTTGGGAGGCAGAGGCACGCAGATTTCTGAGTTCGAGGCCAGCCTGGTCTACAAAAGTGAGTTCCACAACAATATGAACTAACCAGTACCCCGGAGCTCTTGTCTCTAGCTGCATATGTATCAAAAGATGGCCTAGTTGGCCATCACTGCAAAGAGAGGCCCATTGGACTTGCAAACTTTATATGCCCCAGTACAGGGGAATGCCAGGGCCAAAAAGTGGGAGTGGGTGGGTAGGGGAGTGGGGGGGTGGGTATTGGGGACCTTTGGGATAGCATTGAAAATGTAAACGAGGAAAATACCTAGTAATAATAAAAAAAAGTGAGTTCCAGGACAGCCAGGGCTATACAGAGAAACCCTGTCTCGAAAAACAAAACAAAAACAAAACAAAAACAAAACAAAACAAAAACCAAACAAAACAAAAACAAAAAAACTCAAAAAACCAACCAAACAAATAAACAAACAAAAAAACATGTTAAAAATAGCACCAAGCTTTCAGACAAAGATTCATTTTTGTTTAGAAGCTGTAAGGAGGTAAGGATGGGGCTTCTTGTTTGTCAGCCTCACCATAAATGATTCACTGGGAAGACTCCCCAATTCCCAATTTCACTTCTTCAGAATTTTTTTTTTCTTAGACTAGCGAGATTTTCTGAAATAAAGACTCCCATTAAGAATTTAGAGTTACATCAAATTTTAGTGCCTAGTTCTTAAACAGGAACACATCATCAGACACAGAGGACAGAAGGCTTTTTTTTTTCTGACAGCCCTGCCTGTCTTGGTACTCACTCTGTAGACCAGGCTGGCCTCAAACTCAGAAATCCACCTGCCTCTGCCTCCCAAGTGCTGGGATTAAAGGCGTGCACCACCACTGGAAGGTTTTTAATACAAGCTAGGAAGGGGAGGGGTACACTTAGACAAGGGGCTGGGGCTGCATGTTTAATTCTTAACATTGCAAAACAAAACAACAAAACACCAACCAAAAACAAAAATTATGGAAGCAAAAGCTGTAGGGAGAGGTTTTACAACAAAACAAGAGCTGAAAATGTAGCACAGTGGTAAAGCATTTGCTTAAGTATGTATAAGGCCCTGTGTTTGACCCCTAATACCACAAGAAGAAAAAAAACAGGGAAGGAGGGGGAGGGAGGGGGATGGACTAGAAGGAGGGAAGCAAAGGAAAAATGGATGGATGGATCAATAGATGGATGGATGGATGGAAGGGAGGGGGGAGGGAGGGAGAAAGGAAGGAAATAAAAAGGCAAGCAGACATGCAGAGGAAATGACTCAGTAGGCAAAGGGTCTGCTATATCAGCATGAAACCCTGATTTTAATCCTTAGTACTAACATGGAAATGCAATCGATTTATTCTTACTAGAAGCACTTGGTAATCAAAAGGCTTTAATATGTTTGTTTTGTCTCAGAGGAATGTGAAAGATGAAAATGGTTTGTAGCTCAGTGGCAGAAGGTCTGCCAGGCATACACATGAGGCCCTGGGCTCAATCTCCAGTACTGCAAACAGACAGCTATCACTGCAGTGTTGTCTGTAACACTGAAAAAAATAAACTGGTAGATAAACATTCTGTATAAAAACTAAGAACTTCATACACGAGAGACCATTTGACCCAACACTCAAGACCTGTGGCCAAAAAAGGCAATTACTTCAAACTAGCACCTGGCAATTTAAAAAATGTCAGCCCAGTCACTCTTTTAAAAAAGAAAAAAGAAAACAGTTATTCTTCTTTTTAAATTCACTTTACATCTCGCTTACTGCTCCCCTCCTAGTTACCCCTCCCATCCGCTTCTCCTTTAAAAGGTTGAGCTCCCCTTGGGCTAACATATCAAGCCTCTGTGGGAGCTTTTAAAAACCTTTTGTTTTCAATTCAAATTAGAGAAGGCATCAAAGCACACAATTTCTTCCTATCTTCATGGGCTACAGACAAGCAGTTAAAGTGGTTTCCACTGATGTTAGTGTTCTACTACATAACAAAAATGAATTCAGGAGGGTCAATTTCATATAAACACAGTCCACCTCTGAATCTCTTTAAATACATCTATAAATATGTATATATATTTATATATATTTGCATATCTATCATATCATAAATATCTCATAGGAATTAAATAAGCACAAGGGTTGGTGCTACATGTATGGCAGTGGCAGAATGCTTGCCTAGTGAATTCTCAGTAACAATAAATTAATAGACATAAAAAGTAGAAATGAAAAACTGCTAGAAACTGAAGTTGAAAATATTTCCCAGAAAGTAAACCAAAAGGAGAACTAAAAAAAAACAGGAAGCTAAGCTATGAAAAATAGACAGCCAGTCTAGGAGATCCACATCATAGAAAATATACTGGCCAGGCAGTGCAGAGAGTAAACAAAGAACAGGAATTTATTAGCTAATATCAAAAAAAGCCAAAGTGTTTGAGTTGAAAAGGGTTACAATGGGTAAGAACAGGCCCACACCAAGGACTACAATGTGACAAACCAGAAACACACACAAAATCTGCTAAGGATTTGCTGGGAGGTGGGGGGTGGGAGTGGGCGGGGAGGGAGGTCTGCATACAGATAAATGGCCAGGCACTAGAACTGTTTGAGACTTTAAACAGCAACACTGAACTTGAAGACAATGCAGCAATATCTAAACTCAGCTACATTATTACTCAAATGGGGGACACAATGAAAATGTCAGACATGAAAAAACAAATCTCAAAAATTACACTGTTCATACTTATTTTCTCTACAAGTTACTTGAAGATGTAATAATGGGAAGGCATGTCCCTTGAAAATAGGAAACCAAGACAAAGCAAAGGGATTATCTAGAATGGTTCTGAAAGGAAAATCCCCTAGAAAACTAGCAGGACTGAAGATCCTGAGACGGCCCTCCCCAGAACACTAAACAGGTCACCTAATGCATATTCCTCCAAGAGAAGACTGAGATAATAGGAATACATCAAAACAAAACAATCCCAGATGCCTTACTCGAAATAAGGGTCTAAACCTCAGTGTTTCTGTTGCTTTTTCTGCATTAAAAAGAAAATGAATCTGTTCATTTTTATTCTGTTTGATATGCCTGTTTTCTGAAGAGACAAAGAAAGTAAGGAGCTGAGTGGTATGGAGGTGGGAGAATCTTGGAGGAATGGGAGAGGGGGAACCATGATCAGAATGTATTGTATGCATTTTCAATTAAAAGAAAACATGAATCAAGAAGCTCACTTAATCATAGGTGCATAACTATGAAATAATACTCAAGATGGGGCCAGAGGACATGGCAGAGGGACAGAAAGCATTCAGGTGGAAATAGAACAGGATGACTCAAAAAGAACAGTGAATATTCCATAATGTGAAGCCAATAGTGAACTCCTGCAGCTGAAAGATCAAAAATGTGTCAGTCAGGGAAAAGGAGGCTCTGTGAGAAGTTAGAGGCTGCTTCAAGGGAGGGGTAAAGTCAGGATAGAAGGAGTAGAGGATTAAGCTCTGACAAGCCCTATGCAAGTATGTGTCCCTTATTTATGGGCACATATAACTGTAGAAAGCTGAAATACTCATATAGCATTGTCTACTTTTCTAAAGTTAAGCAGAGAAATCTGGAATTGGCTAGGACTCCTTAGTTGTAAATACTACTGTACTCAGAGCAGCTCCAATGTCTATTTTAAGAAGGCAATATGATAAATATCTACTGAGAAACATTTAATATTGTTACCAGCAAAGCTTTAAGTCTTAACCCAAACTAATAGTTATCTTTAATTATAAGCAAATGTTATGAACTATGGAATCAGGCCTAAGCATGTTAAGCAATTAATTAGCTTAAAAGCTGATGTTTCTTTCTCTAGTTTTTCTTTCAGGTCCCTCTTACTGTGTTTTCAAGGCTAATTATATCTGTGGGTAAAAGTGATTTGACTCAGACAGGACCTATGTCCTTCTGCTTTAGACTCCAAAAATGACAGGCTTAGAAAAGTAGGAAGTACCTTGATAAAAATGTGGATTTCAACAGTGAATACTGAACAACTGAAATAGACTTCTAAGAGGCAAACATGCAAAAGTAGATGAAAACAAACACACAATTCAATTCTGTCAACAGTTTTAGTCCACTCTGCTTCAGTCTAGTGCCCTTCACACTGAACAGAAATGACAACTCAGTTTTCAAAATACTGACAGACTTACGTCTATCTATCATATCATCTGTATCATTCTATACAAGTGCAAGCCAAATCAGCATAAGTGAAATCCTCTTCTGTATAAATACTAGCATACATCCAAATAACCAAATTTAGAAATTAATCACATTACTTTACTTCTAGCACAAGAAATATTATTCTTAATATTGTTATTAATGAAAATATAGCCTTAAAACAGCTGGCTAGGAAACTACTTACACCAGCACTCAATTCATATAAATGCTATCTCTTTGCACGTAAGATGACTATGTTGGTTATTACAGGATCGATGGCTTAGGCACTAAAGTCAGATTCTGGTCGCCACGAACAGCAATCATTTCTTAAATCTGGTATAACTAACAGTTCTCTGCATCTTTAAAATTGCTAACATTTATTCCCAGAGATCTTCAATTTTGAGATTTACTGTATTTGATCTTCTTCAGGAAATGCTATTTTAAGGAAAATATATATCAAACAGACATAATGGTAGATAATATCCTCATAAACATTCTTGCTAGCAAAGGATTTTACCCCTAAAAGAGCAGGAACAAAATTAAAACTTTAATCCACCTGTTGCGGAAATAGGACTATAGATAGGATTATGGTTATTTTTTTAAAGTTAAATTTCCACTTTCTGCTTCTTCCTTCCTTTTTGACTTCTCTCCCCCAGAATGTCTCAATATATATCTGGCAGGCCAAGGCTGGCCTGGATTTCTATATTCTTCTGTCTTAACCTCTCTCAGCCTTTGAAGTGCTGGGATTCCAGGCCTATACCACCACACTTGGCTCTGGTTCTTCAGTTTAAAAAAATTGTCAGAAACGTGATTAGTTGCTCAATGTGTTGCATTAGTTTATGGGAAAACTATAATGTATACACAGTGCGATCTAAACCAGGTATGGCTGCACACATCCATAAGCCCAGGATACTGGTAAAGTTCAAAGGCTCAACTACTAAGATACATCCCCAAATCTGTTCGGTTTGGTTTGAAGATTATGTCTTGCTTTGGACTTGTGGTCCTCCTCCCTCTGCCTCCTGAGTAGCTGGGACTCAGACATCACATCACACTGTGAGCATAGTAGAGAATCTAGAAGTATTTGTTTTCTTGCATGACAGATACAAGCTTTCAAAGCTCATTATGGTTCTTCTATAAACGAATGTGTAAAAGAAAAATTATACCTTCTATTGAAATGACCAGGAATGAAATAGATAGGTAACATTCTCTGCTCTTTGCAAACATTGACATATAAAGGTCTTAACATACCTGAAGAAGAAGGAAACCACCACCTACTGCAGTTGCAGCAAGTTTTCCAACCTTCTGGAATAAAAATCCTGCACACCTTTAATGACAGAAATAACAAAAGATGAGAACAATCATTGATGTACTAAATTTCGTCTACATTTTATTGCTTTCCTAATAAAAGCTTAATGTGTTTCAATTTCTTTTGATAGTCTCCTTTGCCCACTCAGAAATATTCAGTGTTTTCCTTCAGTCATACAGGGTGGTTAAAATGCAAACTCTAAAATGTCTTAGGATTTGCTGTGAAATGAGGAAAAGGTGAGAAGAGGGAGACTTAAAAGGAAAATCAAAAGAGCAGCTATTGAAAACAATCAGGAGTACGTGGGTTCATTATACTCCTGCATTTGTGTAAGCTAAAATTTCCCACAGTAGTCACTTGTTTGGTTTGCTTAATGCGGTCAGGGTGTTTCATAACACCTGGACAACACTCACTCTATCCAAACCAGCTCCAATGCAGTTAGTTTCAAATGCATCAACATCTTTGTGTTATTAATTTCCTGCCTATGAAAAACTTTCCTGCCCCTTGTGTTATTCCACTTAGATGATTACACTGCCCATATTTCTCACACCTTCCTTATCTAGTATTAATTTTCTGTATTGTTTTGTCTCATCTAACTTTGTAATGTCAGCCTATACCTCCTGAGCATACTCATGGTCCCTTCACTATTCTACAAAAGTATCGCAGATTTCTAATCCTAGTCTTGTGCCCTGAATTGGTCTTCCCACCAAATTAGTGTCCTTCATGAGACTGTACTTGGAAATCAGGTCACTGTTTATGTAATTAAGCAAGATGAGGTCATACTGGAGCACAGTAGCCCTTAATTCAATAGAAGTCATGTCACAGGGACACACACGCAGCCCAAACAGCTGCTACTGAGGCCCCAATTTCTAACTGATGGTAGTATCCCCCATTTGCCAGGTCATATTCATCTCAGACTCCCATCCTTATCTTCAAATACCCCATCTAGAAAACATTACCTGTTTTCTCCTTCCTATTTTTATTATTAATTTTTTATGTAGTGTGTGTGTCTAAACATTCACACATGGCCAAGCACAATGTACATGAATTGGTTCTCTCCACCATGTGGTACCTGTGGATAAAACTCAGGTCACCAAGCTTGGCATCAAGCCTACTTGCTGAGCTATCTTGCCAGCCCTCCTTTCCACTCTTAGGGGCATCGTTACCTTTGGAATGTAATGTTGGGATTCCATAGCTCTGCTTCTGGATCACACTCTAAAAGCAGATTCAGTATTCAAGGCCTCCAGGTCTCCTAGCAACCACCTTTTCTCATACTAGTTTTCATTTCTTATTACCAAAAACTTATGGCTAAATCCAATCTCCTTAGGCTATTCATGTCTTGAGCTGGTCGGTCTCAAGTGTTAAGTTAGGTTTATGCCTATATTAACTGTTCCTCTTTTATGCCACAATATCACATCAATGTTATATCCTAAAAAGATTTCAAATGTTTTCTACTCTGAATCTAAACTACAGTTCAAATCATTCCAACAAATCACCTATGTAGCTGGCAATATCACTTAGAGTTAGAATGCTTGCAAGGTCCTGAATTTGTGCCCACATAAAACAAAAACAAAAACAAGCCACCTGAATATAAGTGTCCTATTACACAGACCAGGTCATAGAGAGAGTTGAGCAGGTCAAAGCACTTGCTACCAAGTCTAAAGAGCCCAGTTTGATCCCCAAAACTCACATGGTAAAGATCAAACTCCTACTAGCTGTCCTCTGACCTCCACATATATACTGGGACACATCTGTGCCCCCCACACAAATAGATGGATGTAAAAAACAAATACCCACAAACTATTACATAGCTCCTGGGTTGAATACTTGTCTGATACTGACAATCCAAATGTATTACTACTGTTGTTGTTGTTATTATTATCAAGAATATGGTTCTTATACAGGAGTCAGTAAGGAAGAACAAAGAAAAAAGCAAGTAGTGAGGTCTTCATTAAACCCCAGGTTGAATGCTACAGCTACACAAGCTGTGTACCAGTCACTACTAACTTCTGCTCTGCCATTAGGGTTTTCAGGAAGACCTGGCAGTTATGGGCCTTCTTAGCAGGTTAGGTCTGTAAGAAGAAAATGTGCAACGATCTGGCTTTCCGCCATGATTCTCACTAACCAATCACCTCTGGCACCAAATTATAAATGCATTTAAGGGGGCAGAGTTGTAATCATCCTACAGTGAATCATCTAATTGACCGAGGCCCTGAGCAGAAATTTCCCTTCTAACTGTATGATTTTTCAATAAAGCAGTATTAATACTGTGCCTGTGCTCCATGGAATCTTCACCATAATTGTTCTTTGTTTGTTTTAAATTATGAAATGGCATTTACAAGAAGGCATGGGGCATCATTATTCCGAGGTTCATGGAAAACACACATGAATAAATGTCATTTTCCCATGCCAAGAGGAAGTATGTAAATATTTTAATTAGCACAAGATGAATTTACCTTAAATGTAAAGAAAAAAAATGCTTACAACTTAATCACTGTCACTTCAAAAAAAAAAGAGTCATCAACATATTTCAAAATACTGAACTGTTTCTGCCCCTTTTTATCTGGTTAATATTTTATTCCAAAAATAATAGAATTAAAATACATGGTAACAACAATGTAAATATGTGCTTACATGAGCTGTTGCTTGATTAATGGTTATTAGCCACTCCTTATTGTACTCCAAATTATTGCATAATAAGTAATCATTGCATTAATTCTAAAGCAAAGGCAATCTTCTCAGATCTTCTTCAAAGCACTATCATAATCAGAACCAGTACACAAAAAATGTAGAATCTGATGCATCATTGTGAATAATTTTTACAGACCATTAATGCTTCTATGTACAGAGCTGAGAATCTTAGAGGCTAGTTCTGCAATGGGAGTTCTCATGTTTTTTCCAGTTATTGGCACTGAATAGCAAGTAACAACTTACTTATAATTAACTTGCTTAAGTTGAAAATTTGTTAATGAATTAAAGGAAGTGTAAAGGGTGGAAGTGGAACTATGGTGGGCCTTTGACAGAGGGAAATCATCAAAATCCAACCAGGACTATCTGAAGGCTGATACAACCAATAAGATCCGGGAAAAGCCCCAAAGTTGTGTTCTTCTGGAATTTAAAAGTGGGGAGCCACTGAAGATTTATGGAGGCTGTGCCATTTACAAAAGGACAAGAGCCAGGTTCCCACTAAAATTTAATGAAAAGAATGTTCTCACCAGCCAGTCACGCCACCCATTACAATCTGAGTAGCTACTGAGTATTTTTCTACCATAGGTCCGGAACTGTGGCCAAATACTCGATTCCACCAGTGGTGTCTTCTTGCATATTCAGTTAAATCCAACACTTCGTATGATTCGTCATCGCTTTCATAGTCTTTAAAAATACAAAATGGAAAAAAAAAACATTCATTCTACAGTCTGAAACGTCTCACAAGCTGTTTTCATAAAACCTGTGGGCCAACACACTGTCATGTCTGGTCTACAACTAAAAAGGCCCAGATGTAAACGAAGGAGCGTGATTAACTCGATCTGGGAGACTAGGGCCTCAAGCATAAAGGGCCTAGCAACAGCATCGGCATTTCCTTTCCCAAGGCTTAGGGACACGCAGCCAGAGGCCAGTTGAATTACAAAGCAGTGGGCGGTCACCCGCACAATGAGAATAAGGTCAGGGCAGGGTACATTTCCATCTGTGGGAAAAGGGGGCGAGGGGATGATCCTTCCATGAAAGGAAAAGTCAGGAACCTAGCAAGAGGAAATCAGAGCAGGACTAAAACGCAACCAACCATGGAAATCAACCCGCCAACCCTCCTAATTTTGCAAGATGGAGAAGGGCTCGAGGTGGGGGCAGGGCAGGGCAGGGTCTAGCCTTGGTTAGGTGTAGGTGAGCATGCTAAATTCCGCAGAGAGGGAAAGGAGACCTCTGGTTCAAAGGGGCTCTCGCAAAGGGGCTGTACAGCGACAGAGCCCCAGAAACACTGGAGGAGGGAAAGGGAGAAACACCATAGCAATAAAAGGTCGAGTGCTGTGGGCAGCGTCCCAGAGACTACTTCGGGCCCTGGCTGCTCACCTTGGGGAGGGGGGTTCCGGGATGCCATGATACCGCCAGCGGCCAGTTGGGGGTGGTCCCTGCCCGCCTCTCCCCACCACTTTAAAGGACGCTCTAGGCCGAGTTGGAAGTCTATGGTCTCTCTTTTTTCCTCAGCCTCCTCCTCGCCCCGCCCACACAGTCGCGTCACCGCCACTCTTCCCTGTACACGACCTCCAACAATTTGTGCGCAGCCGCAAGGCTTGGGACTTGTGATGGAATAGCTGAGTCCCCGCCCTCCTATTGCTTATGGGAAATGTAGTCCGTGCTCTTTTCCACTGTAGCCTGGGCATTACCCCAACCTGCTCTAAGTTTCTAAGAGTTTTTTGTTGTTTTGTCTTATTTTTGTTTTTGCTTTTTGGTTTTTTTGTTTGTTTGTTTTTTACGCTAAAGGAATGGAGGGAGGAGCGGCTAAGGGTAATAGAACAAGATAATCAGTTTAGTGTTGGCAGACTGTTCTTAACAAGTCTTTAGTCAGGATGCTTCAACGAAGCTGTCTTTCTGATTAGGTGTTCTTTTTTCAGGCCCTATCTTTGGCCTTTAGTTCTTTCAAGAATTCTGTTGGCTTTAACAGAAATTTCAGGCCCACTTCTTGCTTGATGTCTAATAACCCAGTCATTCTCCAGTAAGAACCCAATTAAACTAGCTCAGCAATAAACTCCCTTGATGTCTCCTCTTGGTAGGACTCTACACTTCGACCCCCTCAGATTATGCACTATAAATCTCCAGCTTTTTGTTGTTGTTGTTGTATCCCAAATTAAAATAGACCCACTATCTATTTTAACAAGTGTCAGGGCAAATATTTTAAAGGTTTTTTTTTTTAATGAAAAAAAATTTTAATTAGATATTTTCTTTATTTACATTTAAAATGTTATCCCCTTTCCTGGTTTCCCCTCTGAAAACCCTCCTCCCCCTATCACTTCCCCACTCCTCCAGCTCACCAACCCACCCACTCCTGCTGCCTGGCTCTGGCATTCCCCTATGCTGGGGCATAGAGCCTTCACAGGACCAATGGCCTCTCCTCCCATTGATGACTGACAAAGCCACCCTCTACTACATATGCAGCTGGAGCCATGGTCCCTCCATGTGTTTTCTTTGGTTGGTGGTTTAGTCCCTGGGTATCCTGGGAATAGCGGTTGGTTCATATTGTTGTTCCTCCTATGGGGCTGCAAATGCCTTCAGCTCCTTGGGTCCTTTCTCTTGTTCCTCCATTGGGGACCCTGTGCTCAGTCCAATGAATGGCTGTGAGCATTCACTTCTGTATTTGCCAGGCACTGGCAGAGCCTCTCAGGAGACAGCTATAACAGGCTCCTGTCAGCAAGCACTTGTTGGCATCCAGAAAAGTGTCTGGGTTTGGCGACTGTATATGGGATGGATCCCCAGGTCACATTTTTCTCAAACTGCTGAGGGCTCTAGTTTTTTTAGTGCCCTGTTAGTCGAGCAGACTTTTGCTTGTATTTTTGGTTGGTTGGTTATTTTTAGACAACATCTCACATAACCTAAGATTCTCTGGAACTCCCTATGTAGAGCACGCTGGCCTCAAACTTACACAGACCTACTTCCCTCTGCCTCTCCAGTATTAGGATTGTTTGTTTGTAAACATGGTCACACTATGTAGCCCAGGCTGGCCTCTGATGCTGGATTCCTCTGTCTCACTCTGCCCAGTGCTGTGATTACCGACATTCACCACAAAGCTGTGATTTTAAGAATTGTTATTATTTGAATGTGAAATAGGGATAAAGTCTGTTTTTTTACCACAAATTTCCATGGATTCTGTAGAATATAAAAACATGTTGGATACCAAAGAACTAACCCAAGTTCACATAAATCAGCACCAAACTTATTTTAAATATGCATTCTAGCCCTTCCGGTCTGCGGCAGCTCCATCACCTTGGGCTCGAACTCCGAAGACAGTCCCACAGTCCCCAAAGGACTCTCCACACGATCTTAGGATCACTGGTGAGTGGAAGACAACATCAGTTCCAAACCAATCTTGATGGGCCTGTGCCAGCAGCAGGGGCGCAGGAAACCCACTTGACCAGGGGCTCAAGTCCCTTCTGGTCAGTGCCAGCTCCAAGCCACCTTGGGCACGAACTCAACAGATCGTCCCACAGTCCACAGAGAACTCTCCACGCTACAGGCACCCTAGCACACCCAGGATCTTAGGATCACTGGTGAGTGGACACAACATCTGTTCCAAACCAATTGTGACAGGCCTGTGGCAGCAGGAGCAAGGACATGTGAGCCCTGCCTGACGAGCTGCTCAGGTTCCTTTTAATCAGTGCTGATATACCTTGGTTTCGAACACACCAGACAGCCCCATGGTCCCCAGAGGAGACACTACTTCCAGACGCTGTAACATGCCCAGGATCTTAGGATTCCAGGATACTAGGATACCAGGATACCAGGATAGCAGCAGCTTGCTCACTTCAGAACCTCGGGGTCTCAGAGGAAGCTTGACTGCCAAGAACTCTGACACAGCCAGAATCTCAGGTTAACAGGAGCCCGGAATCATAGAATCACAGAGAAACCTGGACACTGGGGAGTACTGAATCAATCCGGATTATAGAAAGGACAGGCTCCAATCAGATATATTGAGGGCAGCAAGCACTTGAGATAATCAGATGGCAGGAGGCAATCATACGAACAGAAGCAACAGAAACCAAGGTTACTTGGCAACATCAGAACCAAACTCTCCCACAATAGCAAGTCCTGGATACACCATCACATCAGAAAAGCAAGATATGGATCTAAAGTCACTTCTCATGATGATGATGGAGGACTTTAAGAAGGAAATAAATAACTCCCTTAAAGAAATACAGGAAAACACAGGTAAACAGCTAGAAGCACTTAAGTAGGAAACACAAAAATCCCTTAAAGAGTTACAGGAAAACACTACCAAACAGGTAAAAGAATTGAAAAACAAAAACATCCAGGATCTAAAAATAGAAGTAGAAGCAATAAAGAAATCACAAAGGGAGACAACTCTGGAGATAGAAATCCTAGGAGAGAAATCAGAAACCATAGATCCGAGCATCAGCAACAGAATACAAGAGATGGAAGAGAGAATCTCAGGTGCAGAAGATTCCATAGAAAACATGGACACAACAATCAAAGAAAATGCAAAATGCAAAAAGATCCTACCTAGCTCAAAACATCCAGGAAATCCAGAACACAATGAGAAGACCAAACCTAAGGATAATAGGTATAGATGAGAATGAAGACTTTCAACTTAAAGTGCCAGTAAATATATTCAACAAAATTATAGAAGAAAACTTCCCTAACCTAAAGAAAGAGATGCCCATGAACATAGAAGAAGCCTGCAGAACTCCAAATAGACTGGACCAGAAAAGAAATCACTACCAACATGTAATAATCAGAACAACAAATGCACTAAATAAGGATACAATATTAAAAGCAGTAAGGTAAAAAGGCCAAGTAACATATGGAGGCAGACCTATCAGAATTACACCAGACTTCTCACCAGAGACTATGAAAGTCAGAAGATCCTGGACAGATGTTATACAGACCCTAAGAGAACACAAATGCCAGCTCAGGGTACTATACCCAGCAAAAATCTCAATTACCATAGATGGAGAAACAAAGGTATTCCATGACAAAACCAAATTCACACAATATCTTTCCATAAATCCAGCCCTTCAAAGGATAATAAAGGGAAAACACCAACACAAAGATGGAAACTAGATCCTAGAAGAGGCAAGAAAGTAATCCTTCAACAAACCTAAAAGAATATAGCCACAGAACAGAATCCCAAATCTAACAACAAAAATAACAGGAAGTAACAGTTACTTTCCCTTAATATCTCTTAAAATCAACGGATTCAATTCCCCAATAAAAAGACATAGACTAACAGACTGGCTATATAATAATAAACAGGACCCAACATTTTGCTGCACAAAGGAAACCTACCTCAGGGAGAAAGACAGACACTACCTCAGAGTAAAAGACTAGAAAACAAATTTCCAAGCAAGTGGTCTAAAGAAACAAGCTGGAGTAGCCATCCTAATATCTGATAAGATTAATTTCCAACCCAAAGTCATCATAAAAGACAAGGAGGGGCACTTCATACTCATCAAAGGTAAAATCCTCCAAGAGGAACTCTCAATTCTGAATATCTACGCTCCAAATGCAATGGCAGGCACATTCATTAAAGACACTTTAGTAAAGCTCAAAGCACACATTGTACCTCACACAATAATAGTGGGAGACTTCAACACACCACTTTCATCAATGGACAGATCGTGGAAACAGAAGCTAAACAGAGACACAGTGAAACTAATAGAAGTTATGAAACAAATGAATTTAACAGATATCTACAGAATATTTTATCCCAAAACAAATTGATATGCCTTCTTCTCAGCACCTCATGGTACCTCCTCCAAAATTGACCACATAATCAGTCACAAAACAGGCCTCAACAAATACAAAAATAATGAAGTAATCCTATGCATCCTATCAGATCACCACAGACTAAGGCTGATCTTTTTTTAAATTGGGTATTTCTTTCATTTATCTTTCCAATGCTATCCCAAAAGTCCCCCACATGCTCCCTCACCAACTCCCCCACCCACCCACTTCTTGGCCCTGTTATTCCCCTGTACTGAGGCATATAAAGTTTAAGGCTGATCTTCAATAACAACATAAATAATACAAAGCCAACATTGACGTGGAAGCGGAACAACACTCTACTCAATTATAACTTGGTCAAGGAAGAAATAAGGAAATTAAAGACTTTTTAGACTATAATGAAAATGAAGCCACAACATACCCAAACTTATGGGACACAATGAAAGCAGTCCTAAGAGGAAAACTCATAGCTCTGAGTGCCACCAAAAAGAAACTAGAAAGAGCACACATTAGCAGCTTGACAGCACACCTAAAAGCTCTAGAACAAAACGAAGCATATCCACTAAGACAGCAAGAAATAATCAAATTCAAGGCTGAACTCAACCAAGTAGAAACAAAAGAACTATACAAAGAATCAAACAAACCATTTTTTTTTTAAATCAACAAGATAGATAAACCCTCAGCCACACTAACTAGAAGGCATAGGGATAGTGTCCAATTAACAAAATCAGAAATGAAAAGGGAGACATAACAACAGAACCTGAGGACATCCAAAACATCATCAGATCCTAGTACAAAAGGCTATACTCAACAAAACTGGAAAATTTGGATGAAATGGACAATTTTCTAGACAGATACCAGGTACCAAAGTTAAATCAGGATCAGATTAATGATCTAAACAGCCCAATATCCCCTAAAGAAATAGAAGCAGTCATTAATAGTCTCCCAACCAAAAAAAAACTCAGGACCAGATGGGTTTAGTGCAGAGATCTATCAGACCTTCAATGAAAACCTAATTCCAATTCTCCTCAAACTATTCCACAAAATAGAAACAGCAGGTACTATACCCAAATCATTCTATGAAGCCACAATTACTCTGATACCTAAACCACACAGATACCCAACAAAGAAAGAGAACTTCAGACCAATTTCCCTTATGAATATCGATGCAAAAATACTCAAAATTCTCGTTAACCAAATCCAAGAACATGTTAAAATGATCATCCATCATGATCAAGTAGGCTTCATCCCCGGGATACAGGAATGGTTTAATATATGAAAATCCATCAATGTAATCCACTATATAAACAAACTCAAAGACAAAAAAACCCATGATCATCTCGTTAGATGCTGAGAAAGCATTTGACAAAATCAATTACCCATTCATGATAAAAGTCTTGGAACTATCAGGAATTCAGTGCTTATACCTAAACATAATAGAAACAATATACAGTAAACCAGTAGCCAACATCAAACTAAATGGAGAGAAACTTGAAGCAGCCACACTAAAATCAGGGACTAGACAAGGCTGCCCACTTTCTCCCTACCTATTCAATATAGTACTTGAAGTCCTAGCCAGAGCAATTAGATAACAAAAGGAGATCAAGAGGATATGAATTGGAAAGAAAGAAGTCAAAATATCACTACTTGCACATGATATGATAGTATATATAAATGACCCTAAAAATTCCACCAGAGAACTCCTAATCCTGATAAACAGCTTCAGTGCAGTAGCTGGATATAAAATTAACTCAAACAAATCAAGTAGGCTTTCTCTACACAAAGGATAAACAGACTGAGAAAGAAATTAGGGAAACAACATCATTCACAATAGTCACGAATAATGTAAAATGCCTTGGTGTGACTCTAACTAAGGAAGTGAAAGATCTGTATGATAAGAACTTCAAGTCTCTGAAGAAAGAAATCGAAGAAGATCTCAGAAGGTTGAAGAATCTCCCATGCTCATGGATTGGCAGGACCAATATAGTAAAAATGGCTATCTTGCCAAAAACATTCTACAGATTCTATGCAATCTCCATCAAAATTCCAACTCGATGGAATTAGAATGGGCAATTGGCAAATTCATCGGGAATAACAAAAAACCTAGAATAGCAAAAATTATTTTCAATAATAAAAGAACCTCTCAAGGAATCACCATGCTTGACCTCAAGAGCAATTGTGGTAAAAACTGCATGGTACTGGTATAGCAACAGACAGGTAGATCAATGGAAAAGAATTGATGACCCAGAAATGAATCCACACACCTATGGTCACTTGATCTTCGACAAAGGAACTAAAACCATCCAGTGGAAAAAAGACAGAATTTTCAACAAATGGTACTGGCTTAACTGGCAGTTATCCTGTAGAAGAATGGGAATTGATCCATTCTTATCTCCTTGTACAAAGCTCAAGTCTAAGTGGATCAAGGAACTCCACATAAAACTAGAGACACTAAAACTTATAGAGGAGAAAGTGGGGAAAAGCCTCAAAGATATGGGCATAGGGGGGAAATTCCTGAACAGAACACCAATGGCTTGTGCTGTAAGATCAAGAATTGACAAATGGGACCTCATAAAATTGCAAAGCTTCTGTAAGGCAAAAAGACACTGTCAATAAGCCAAAAAGGCCACCAATAGATTGAGAAAGGATTTTTACCAATCCTAAATCCAATAGGGGACTAATATCCAATGTATACAAAGAACTCAAGAAGCTGGACCCCAGAAAATCAAATAACCCCGTTAAAAATGGGGCTCAGAGCTAAACAAAGAATTCTCAACTGAGGAATACCAAATGGCTGAGAAGTACCTGAAAAAAAAATGTTCAGCATCCTTAATCATCAGGGAAATACAAATCAAAACAACCATGAGATTCCACCTCACCCCAGTCATAATGGCTAAGATCAAAAATTCATGTGACAGCAGATGCTGACGAGGATGTGGAGAAATAGGAACACTCCTCCGTTGTTGGTGAGATTGCAAGCTTGTACAACCACTCTGGAAATCAGTCTGGCTGTTCCTCAGAAAATTGGACATAGTACTACCTGAGGACCCAGCAATACCCCTTCTGGGCATGTACCCAGAAGATATTCCAACTGGTAATATGGACACATGCTCCACTATGTTCATAGCAGCCATATTTATAATAGCCAGAAGGTTGAAAGAACCCAGATGCCCCTCAACAGAGGAATGGATACAGAAAATGTGGTACATTTACACAATGGTGTACTACTCGGGTATTAAAAACAATGAATTTATGAAATTCTTAGGCAAATGGATGGATCTGGAGGATATCATCCTGAGTGAAGTAACCCAATCACAAAAGAACACACATGATATGCACTCACTGATAAGTGGATATTATTCCAGAAACTTAGAACACCCAAGATACAATTTGCAAAACACATGAAACTCAAGAAGAAGGAAGACCAAAGTGTGGATACTTTGTTCCTTCTTAGAATGGGGAACAAAATACCCATGGAAGGAGTTGCAAAGACAAAGTTCAAAGCTGAGCCTGAAGGAACGACCATCCAGAGACTGCCCTATTTGGGGATCCACCCCATAAACAACCACCAAACCCAATCACTAGATAAATGCCAACAAGAGCCTGCTGATAGGAACCTGATATAGCTGTCTCCTATGAGGCTCTGCCAGTGCCTGGCAAATACAGAAGTGGATGCTCACAGTCATCCATTGAATGGAGCACAAGGTCCCCAGTGAAGGAGCCAGAGAAATACCCAGGGAGCTAAAAGGGTCTGAAGCCCATAGGAGGACCATCAATACGAACTAACCAGTATTCCCCGGGGTCCTTGGAACTATACCACCAATCAAAGAAAACACATGGTGGAACTTGTGGCTCTAGCTATATATGTAGCAGAGGATGGCCTAGTTGGTCATCAATGGGAGCAGAGGCCCTTGGTCCTGTGAAGGCTCTATGCCCTAGTATAGGGGAATGCCAGGACAAGGAATGGGAGTGGGTGGGTTGAGGAGCAGGGGGTGGGGGAGGGAATAAGGCATTTTTTTCGGAGGGTAAACTAGGGAAGTGGATAACATTTGAAATGTAAATAAAGAAAATATCTAATGAAAAAAATATGCATTCTATTTGAATTAGCTGGATAGTTGAACTGGTCAGTATTAACATTATTGGAAAGTCAAGATATTCTAAGTATAAAATACATTATTTAAAAATATTAGCTTTGCACTTGATATTTCAAATCCTGATAGTTTCAAAAACATTCTTGCTTTTTTTTTCATTTATATAACTTGCAAGTTGCTTTCAGTCATGTGTTGTTTGGGAAAGAATACCTCTAAGCAAGTAATATCCCTGGAAATTGAATTTCTTACCTTCATTATCAAGCATTTTATGATACTAATTATAATAACTGTTAAGTAACAGGTGTTTCTTAGTTCTTGCTTTATCAATGCAAATAAATATTAGTCTGTTAGCTTCAATTCTGCATTCCTTTAAAGTTGTTTAGAAAACCAATTTTATTTTGCTATGGTCTAATGGCATTACACTATCTTCAGAGCATATACATAAAGAGAATGTGTAAATAGAATGTAAATATCCAGAATCTGGAGCCCTAGGCACACCAACATCTGCTGCCTGGATATGTGAACTTGTACTGATCTCAGACTTATGGAAAATCCAGAACAATTTCGTAGTTACAGCATGCCTAGAGCTCGAGATGCACATCATGAGATTTTCAGTCTTGTCATATAGATGTTGGAGTTTCCATTCTATTCATACATTCTTTTAAAAGAAATCTGGCTGGAGATTGTCAATCAATCCCAACTCAGAAAATGCAAAAGTGAATAAGAATTTTTATTTCGATGTCATAAAACTTGCAATTCAAAGACAGATTGAAATAGCTCTGAATCCATGTTCTGGGAGAAGGCAGGAAAAGTGAGACCATATCTGCACCATTGACCATTAGGAAGAACTAAGGGCTATGTGACCAATACAAGATTTCTATAAGGTTCAGCTAAAGGCATTTTCTTAGTGATTGATGGGGAAAGGACCAGCACATTGTAGATGTTGCTAGCCTTGGAATCTTGGTTCTGAGTTCGATAAGAAAGCAGGCAGAGCAAGCCATGATAAGCAAGCCAGAAAGCAGTACCCCTCCAGAATGTTTCTATCAGCTCCTGCCTCTAGTTTCCTACCCTGCTTGAGTTTCTGTTCTCACTTCTTTCAATGGTGAACAGTAATATGAAAATGTAGGCAAAATAAACAGTTTCTTCCCAACTTGCTTTGCTCATGGTATTTAATTATAGTCACAGTAAACCTAACTAAGATACTACTATACCTAGCAAAATTTTGGTCACAATAGATAGAAAAAATAAGACATTCCATAATAAAACCAAATTTAAACATTGTCTATGCACAAAAATCTGGGTCTACAGAAAGTGTTGGGGAAAAAAAAAACTCTAGCCCAAAGAGGTTAATCACATCCATGAAAACACAAGGAATAAATAACTCCAGAAAATCACAAGAGAGAACACATACACAAATAGCAACAACAACAATAAAATAACAGGAATAAAAAAAAAACCAAACTCGAATTGATATTTCTCAACATCAATGGTCTCAATTCCCCAATAAAAAGACATGCACTAACAGAATGGATATGAAAAGAGGATCCATCCTGCTGCTGCATCTAAGAAATACACCTTAAGATGGAGAATAAAGATAACTTCAGGGTAAAAGGATAGAAAAAAAGATATTCCAAGCAAAGGGACCTAAAAAGCAAACTGGTATAATCATTTCATCATCTGACAAAATAGACTTCAACAGTAATCAGAAGACATAGGGGAGGATACAACATACTCATTAAAGGAAAAATCCACCAACGGGATATTCCAATTCTTTATTTACATCTATTCCCCAAATACAAGAGCACTCAAGTTTGTAAGAGTAACACTACTACAGCTTAAATCAAATATCAACCCTCACATTGATAATGGGAGACTTCAATACCCTACTCTCACCAATGGATGAGTCATCCAGACAAAAAATAAACAGAGAAATATTGGAGCTAACAGATATTACAAAGCAAATGGACCTAACAGATATTTATAGAACAAGCACAAAAGAATATACCTTCTTCTCTGCACTTCCTGGAACTACCTCCAAAATTGTCTACATACTTGGTCACAAAGCAAGCCTCAACAGATACAAGAAAATTCAAGTAATTCCCTGCATCCTATCAGACCATCACAGTTTAAAGACGGATATTAACAACATGAAAAACATCAGAAAGCTTAAAAATTCATGGAAACCAAACAACTCTTGGACTGAATGAAATATAGATCAAGATAGAAGTTAAGAAAAAACTAAAATTTTCCTAGAATTCAATAAAAAATGAACACCCAGCATATCCAAACTTATGGGACACAATGAATAAGACAAAAGTCCATAGCACTAAGCACACACTTAAAAAAAAAAGAAAGAAAGAAAGAAAGAAAGGAAGAAAGAAAGAAAGAAAGAAAGAAAGAAAGAAAGAAAGAAAAAAAAGATATCTAATACTAGCCACCTCACAACACACCTGAAAAATCTAGAACAAAAGAAGTAATCAAACCCAAGAGAAGTAGATGGCAAGAAATAATCAAACTCAGGACCACAATAAATTAAATAGAAACAAAATAATAATATTTACAAAGATTCAATGAAACAAAGAGTTGGTTCTTCGAAAAAATTAATATGATAGACAAAGCCTTATTTAAATTAACTACAATGCAGTGCAAGTATGCAAATTAACAAAATTAGAAATAAAAGGGGGACAAAACAACAGACATGGAGGAAGTCTAGAGAATCATAAGGACATACTTTAAAAGCCCATATTCCATCAAATTGGAAAGTCTAAAAGAAATGGATAATTTTTGTGATGCCTACCACTGACAAAAATTAAATCAATATCAGAGAGGCAATTTAAACAGTCCTACAGAAGTAATGTTTAAAAGTCTCCCTACCAAAACCAAACCAGAGCTTATGGTTTTAGTACAGAATTCTACAAGACTTTCAAAATGTTACTAATATGCCTTAAATTATTCCACAAAATAGAAGCAGTGGGGACATTATACAATTTATTTTATAAGGCCATAGTTACTCTGATACCCAAACCACATAAAGACCCAAAAACAACAAATAGACTGCCTTAGTTAAGGCTTCCATTGCTTTGAAGAGACACCATGACTAAAGTAACTATTATAAAAGACAACATTTAATTGGGTCTGGCTTACAAGTTCAGAAGTTCAGTCCATTGTTATCAAGGTCAGAGCATGGCAGTGTCTAGGCAGGCTTGGCTCAGAAGGAGCTGAGAGTTCTACATCTTGAACTGAAGGTTGCCAGAAGATTGTCCCCCAGCCAGATAGGAAGAGGAACTCATTGCCTACACCTACAGTGACACACACCTACTTCAACAAGGCCACAGCTCCTAATAGTGCCACTCTCTGCCCCAAGCAAATTCAAACTACCACACTGACCAATTTTCCTTATGAACATAGATGCAAGCATTCTCAATAAATATGTCTAAGCAAAATCTAAGAACACATGATAAGATCATTTATCATGATCAAGTAGGTTTCATTTCAGAGACAGAGGAAAGGTTCAATATATGAAAATCAATTAATGTAACCTATTATATAAACAAGATAAACCCATATGATCTTCTCATTATATTCAGAAAAGACCTTTGACAAAATCCAGCACTCCTTCATGATGAAAGTCTTGGGAGGACCAGGGATACAAGGGATGTAACGCAATATAATAAAGGAAGTTTACACCAAGCCGGACTTCAATATCAACTTAAATGGAGAGAAAGTTAAAAAAAAAAGCAATTCCACTAAAATCAGGAACAAGACAAGGCTGCCCACTCTCTCCATACCAATTCAATATAGCACGTGAAGTTCTAGCTAGAGCAATAAGACAACTAAAGGTGATTGTATTAGTCAGGGTTCTCTAGAGTCACAGAACTTATAGATAGTCTCTATATAGTAAAGGAATTTATTGATGACTTACAGTCGACAGCCCAATTCCCAACAATTGTTCAGTCGCAGCTGTGAATGGAAGTCCAAGGATCTAGCAGTTACTCAGTCTCACACAGCAAGCAGGCGAAGGAGCAAGAGCTAGACTCCCTTCTTCCAATGTCCTTATATTGTCTGCAGCAGAAGGTGTAGCCCAGATTAAAGGTGTGTTCCACCACACCCTTAATCCCAGATGAAAAGGTGTAGCCCAGATTAAAGGTGTGTTCCTTAAACTCGGAGATTCAATCTTCTGGAATCCATAGCCACTATGGCTCAAGATCTCCATACCAAGATCCAGATAAGGATCTCCAAGCCTCCAGATAAAGGTCACTGGTGAGCCTTCCAATTCTGGATTGTAGTTCATTCCAAATATAGTCAAGTTGACAACCAGGAATAGCCACTACAATCCACCCCTTGTCAACTTGACACAAATAATATCTCATGTTCACATGAAACAATAACAAGGTTGTGAATACGCCTAACATGATATAACTATCCCTAGTACAATCGCAAACGCATTTGTAAATTTACAATGGGCATTCATATTACTTTATAATCCTCGTTTCTGCAACTGGTTACGTGGCCTTAATTGGTATTTATAACTACCTTCCTCTACTACCCATTCTGTATTTCCTTCACCTTCAGCCAGCACCTCAGCAGGTCTTGGCTCTTTTCCTGGAGGATTGACCCATACCTTCATTCCTGATGGGTCTGCGTCCTTGGTCATCCTGCTTGGATTTGGCTGTTGTAGTTTCCCATTGACTTTAATCACAGGACATGGTAGTACTAAGAGACGCCCTAAGGGATCTCCTACACTCCAAACATAATCTTGCTTACCACTATTGTGAAGAGGTAATCCAATTTCCCCATGGTAATCTGGATCTATCACCCCTCCTAACACTGTTATTCCTTTTTTTAGCCTGTTGGTTTAAGGGCATTAGAAGCCCAAAATGACCAGGGGGAAGTCTGAGCTTCCAGTTCAATGGAATGTTTGTTGTAGCTCCTGGTAGGAGCACTCCCCTCTCTGGAGCCAAAACTTCTAAGCCAGCAGAACCTAGAGTTATGGAGATAGGAAGCAAACATTTTCCTAGAGGGTCACTAGGAGTGATAGTAAGTGTAACTATTCCCTTTTCCACCCCTTGATTCCTGGACCCATGAATCCTGGCTATGGGTGAAACTGTACTATATATCGAGCGCTGATTCAAAGCATATACTGCCTTCTGAAGAACTCTGCCCCAGCCTTCCAAGCTGTTACCACCTAATTGGCACTGTAACTGCGTCTTCAAAAGGCCACTCCATCTTTCTATCAGACCAGCTGCTAAAGGATGATGGGGAATGTGGTAAGACCAGTGAATTCCATGATCGTGGGCCCACTGTCGTACTTCTCTGGCTGTGAAATGAGTTCCTTGGTCAGAAGCAATACTGTGTGGAATACCATGACGATAGATGAGGCATTCTGTCAATCCATGAATGGTGGTTTTAGCAGAGGCATTACGTGCAGGAAAGGCAAATCCATAACCAGAATAAGTATCTACTCCAGTAAGAACAAAACGCTGTCCTTTCCGCGAAGGAAGTGGTCCAATGTAGTCAACCTGCCACCAGGTTGCTGGCTGGTCACCTCGAGGAATGGTGCCATATCTGGGGCTCAGTGTTGGTTTCTGCTGTTGGCAGATCTGGCAATCAGCAGCAGCTGTAGCCAGGTCAGCTTTGGTGAGTGGAAGCCCGTGTTGCTGAGCCCAAGCATAACCTCCATCTCGACCACCATGACCACTTTGTTCATGTGCCCATTGAGCAATGACAGGGATGGCTGGGGAGAGAGGCTGACTGTGCACAGAACGGGTCATCTTATCTACTTGATTATTGAACTCCTCCTCGGTTGAAGTCACCTTTTGGTGAGCATTTACATGGGACACAAATATCTTCACATCCTTTGCCCATTTGGAGAGATCTATCCACATACTTCTTCCCCAGATGTCTTTCTCACCAACTTTCCAATTGTGATCTTTCCAAGTCCCTGACCATCCAGCCAATCCATTGGCTACAGCACATGAGTCAGTGAATAATCGTACATCTGGCAATTTCTTCTTGCAAACAAACTGTAATACCATGTGTACTGCCCGAAGTTCTGCCCACTGTGAAGATTTCCCTTCACCTGTGTCTTTCAAGGTTGTCCCAGAAAGGGGTTGTAATGCTGCAGCTGTCCACTTCTGGGTGGTGCCTGCATAACGTGCAGAGCCATCAGTAAACCAGGCTCTAGTCTTCTCCTCTTCGGTCAGTCGATCATAGGGAACACCCCATGAGGCTATAGGCACATGTTTGGCAGCAGATGGCATTGTAACAGGAGTAGAAACCATAGGCATTTGAGCAACTTCTTCATGTAACTTGCTTGTGCCTTCAGGACCTGCTCTGGCCCGATCACGTATATACCACTTCCATTTGATAATAGACTGCTGCTGTGCACGTCCCACTTTATGACTTGCAGGGTCTGATAGTACCCAGCTCATGATGGGTAGTTCAGGTCGCATAGTATCTTGGTGCCCTATTGTCAAATGTTCAGTTTCCACTAAGGCCCAATAGCAGGCCAAGAGCTGTTTTTCAAAGGGAGAATAGTTGTCTGCAGATGATGGTAGAGCTTTGCTCCAAAATCCCAAAGGTCTTTTCTGTGATTCACCTACAGGGGCCTGCCAGAGGCTCCAAACAGCATCTCTATCAGCCACAGACACCTCAAGTACCATCAGGTCTGCTGGGTCATATGGTCCAAGTGGTAGAGCAGCCTGCACAGCAGCCTGGACCTGTTGAAGGGCCTTCTCCTGTTCCAGGCCCCACACAAAGATAGCAGCTTTCCGAGTCACTTGGTAAATAGGCCTAAGTAACACACCCAAGGGAGGGATGTGTTGTCTCCAGAATCCAAATAGACCCACTAAACATTGTACTTGTTTCTTGGTTGTAGGAGGGGCCAGGTGCAATAACTTGTCTTTCACCTTAGAAGGAATATCTCTGCATGTGATGGACTCCTAAGAATTTCACTGAGGTAGATGGTCCTTGAATTTTGGTTGGATTTATTTCCCATCCTCTGATACGCATATGTGTTAGCAATGAGTCCAAAGTGGTTGCTACTTCCTGCTCACTTGGTCCAATCAGCATAATGTCATCAATATAGTGCACCAATGTGATATTTTGTGGAAGATCCAAACGATCAAGATCCCTTCTAACTAAATTATGACACAGGGCAGGAGAGTTAATATATCCTTGAGGCAAAACTGTGAAGGTATACTGTTGGCCTTGCCAACTGAAAGCAAATTGCTTCTGGTGGTCCTTATGGACAGGTACTGAGAAGAAGGCATTTGCCAGATCAATAGCCGCATACCAGGTGCCAGGAGATGTGTTAATTTGCTCAAGTAACGAAACTACATCTGGTACAGCAGCTGCAATTGGAGTTACTACCTGATTTAGTTTTCGATAATCAACTGTCATTCTCCATGATCCAACTGTTTTCTGCACTGGCGAGATAGGAGAGTTAAACGGAGATGTGGTGGGAACCACCACCCCTGCATCTTTCAAGTCCTTGATAGTGGCAGATTTCTGCAATTCCCCCAGGAATACGATACTGTTTTTGATTCACTATTTTCTTTGGCAGAGGCAACTCTAAAGGCTTCCATTTGGCCTTTCCAACCATAATAGCCCTCACTTTACAGTTCAGGGAACCAATATGAGAATTCTGCCAATTTCTGACTATATCTATCCCAATTATACATTCTGGAACTGGGGAAATCACCACAGGATGTGTCCGGGGTCCTACTGGACCTACTGTGAGTCGGACATCAGTCAAAACTCCATTAATCACCTGCCCTCCATAAGCCCCTACTTTAACTGGAGGGCCACAATGTTTCTTGGGATCCCCTGGGATCAGTGTCAACTCAGAACCAGTATCCAGCAGACCCCAAAAAGTCTGATTATTTCCTTTTCCCCAGTGTACAGCTACCCTTGTAAAAGGCCATAGGTCCCTCTGGGGAAGAACTGGAGAAAGGGTAACAGCAAAACCTTTGGGTGTCTTATCAGGATCCTTCCTCAGCGGAACCTGGCCACCCCTTCATTCAAGGGGTTCCGGATCTGCAAACTGGCTCAAGTCTGGAAATTGATTCACTGGCCGAGATTGCTGTTTACCACGATCTAATGTAGCCCAGATTAAAGGTGTGTTCCACCACACATTTAATCCCAGATGAAAGGCATAGGCCAGATTAAAGGTGTGTTCCTTAAACTCGGAGATTCAATCTTCTGGAATCCATAGCCACTATGGCTCAAGATCTTCAAACCAAGATCCAGATAAGGATCTCCAAGCCTCCAGATAAGGGTCACTGGTGAGCCTTCCAATTCTGGATTGTAGTTCATTCCAAATATTGTCAAGTTGACAACCAGGAATAACCACTACAGTGATCAAGGGATACAAGTTGGAAAGGAAGAAATCAATGTATTTCTATGTGCAGATGATATGATAGTGTACATATGTGACCCTAAAAGTTTCTCTGAAGAGCTTCTACAGTTTATAAACACTTGCATCAAAGTAGCTGGATAAAAAATTAAATCACAACACCTTTCACAATAGCTTCAAATAATACAAAGCATACTGGGTATCTGTAACTAAGGAAGTGAAACACTTGTATGCTAAAAAAAAATTTCTGGATATTGTAAATCACTGTGTAATAAACACTAATATGCAATTATCCTGAACTGTTCAAGTCCTTGTCCAATGTGCCACTTCCATAATTTAGCCAGAACAAATATATATATTAGGGTTATACATAATTATGTATATCCCTTGTATTCTTGATCCCCCCCCAAGACTTTCATCATGAAGGAGTGTCGGATTTTGTCAAAGGTCTTTTCTGAATATAATGAGAAGATTATGTGGGCTTATCTTGTTTATATAATAGGCTACATTTATTGATTTTTATATATCGAACCTTTCCCCTGTCTCTGAAATGAAACCTACTTGATGAACACACACACACACACACACACACACACACACACACACATATTTGCAGAAACATTGGAAGAATACACAATACATGAACAAAGATGGCTGGGGTAGGAAAGGAACAGGGAAGACGGAGATGGGGAATTAAGATAGCTCCTTTGCGCTAGGAAGATGACTCACTCAAATCCAACGGCCTGAATTTGGTGGAGAAAAGAAATGGCTGCCAAAAGTCCTCCTCTGTGGCATATGTGCCCTCCACCCCCACAATAATAACTATAAATAGAACAAAATGTAAATGCTTCTCCTTAAGTATAGTTTTTCATATGGTTTCAGTATTCGATACTGTTAAATGTATTGCATAAGTCAAAATTTAAATAATCTTACATTCTTGAGTTACCATCAAAGAAGCTACTAATAATATTAAGAACTATGTGCAGGGAAGGGTAGAGAAACAAAGAAGACATGAGCCAAGTTATTTACTGTGAAGCTAATGAACTATATCTACAACTTCAAAATGTGGAAATAATACTTTCAGAACCAGATGTAGTTCCACACACCTATAATCCTAGTATTCAGGAGGCTGTGGCAGAAAAACTCAAGTTCCAGACAGACTAATTTGGTCTATATAGCAAGATCCTCTCTCAAGATACTAGAAGGAAAAGGGGTTGCTTAATTAATTCTTTAGGTAATATTTTCTTTGTCCTATAAGTGAGAATGTCAAGTTGCACTGGTAATTTGTATCCCTAATGTTTCTATGACATTCCTCGTTCATCAAAATATTGCCTCGCTTTGCTAAAAATGTCATCTTGTTTTTCCAGACATAGAAGAGGCATAGTGCTTTTAAAAAGTCAATGTCCCAATGACATAATTAAAAAACTTAAGCAGAATTTTTTTAGTTCTATCAAAAATCAGTAGTATTGATGTAAAAATGAAGCTTATACTGCCTCATACCTTCAAAAAAGTACAGTTCTAATTGCCTATGGTCTCAGAGAGAGACAGGGTAGGAGGGAGGGAGGGGTGGTGGGAGGGAGGAAGGGAGGGAGGGAGGGAGGGAGGGAAAGAGAGAGGCCATAGTCCCCTATTATGACCTCCAAATCTTGTAGTGTGAGTAGAACAATTCATTTTTCAAAGAAAGACACAGGAGGAAGATGAGGTTAGTAACAATGTTATCCAATTATTTCACAAAAGCAAAAAGAAAGCAGTACCCATCTCATATCAGTAAACACACTCTTATTAAAAGAGTACACAGAGAGCAAATTGTTCACATGAGTCAGATGGCAGAGTACAGGAAATAACCCCCATCAGATGCAAGCCCTTGAAGTCACACACAAAATTTGCTGCAGCACCTGGCTTATCAGAGGCTATTCAAAGCTTGTTGGCTGGTACATGGAAAAAAATCCTTCTGTGGCTTTCTTTTTTTCTGGCTATTTTTAAAAAATAACTCAGCACACTTCCTTAGGGCGACTGAAAAGCAAGCACATGGCCAGTGCAGCCAGCCCTGAGCATGTCAGGAGACTGGAAGCCTGCCAATAGCCTATTCCCTGTTGTAAGCCTTCCTGCTCATAAGCACATTTCAAAATAACATTTCTCACTCCAAAACATCTAGTGCAGCCTGACAGTTCATGGATGGGTAGAAATGGGCCTGTTCTTTGAGGGTGCTTTAGCAGCTCATCTTTTGAAAATGTTCTGAATCCTATATTCAACAGCAACAAAAAACAAAAACAAAAACAGAACAAAACAAAAAACACCCAGAACATTAAGCCCATTAAAAAAGAACAAGACAGTACAAATAAATAAGAACAATCTTAATGGCTTTTTACTATCCCCCTCAACTTACCTTGTGACATTCCACTGGGTCTTCAAGTTAATCATCCTGCTGTTTTGACTGTGCCTCTTACCTGTGCTTTCCTACTTTGGGTAAATGTTTGATTGTGACTTGGGGCTTCTATGAGGAAAAATACATACAATAACGGATGCTGATGATTTTCAATTCAATTACCAGCCACAAAGTTTCAGTTACAATTTTTGAATCAACTCTTAGAATTGCTAAACAGGACCTCAACAGGAAGCCAAGGTAAAGCTCCAGAGGTAGCTCCCCAAAGGCTTCAGCATGGCTACCAGGCTGGGAACTACAGAAGAGGATGCCCTACCCATAGCTATTCACTTCCATTGGGTTAGAACCCTTCACCGAACTGTTCTATCTTTTAAGTCCTTGTCAGTTCCACTTGGAAAGGTAAAAATGATGCAGGAAGTTTACCTACTGATTGGTATAACCTTGGGGTGTCTCTTTCACTTTTAAAAGGTATCCAGACATTGCACAGATGGAAGGTGCAGTAATGAGTGGGTCAGGGGAGACAGCTATGTAGGCTTTATTCTCTCATTTGGAAAGGTATTTTTCAAGAAAATACCCACCCCTCAGTTCTACAAGGTGCAATTAATGGAGTCCATTTATATCTTCTTATACTGAGAGAATTTTAAAAAATCATCAAAAGAATATTAGGATTTAATTTTCTTTTACTGAAACATAGGAGTATAGTTAACTTATTTTTAAAATCAGATATTCTACTTTGGTAGAAACAGAAGGAACAGGAATAAAACAAATACTAGTTCTTTTGTACAGAAAATACTTCAAATATTGATATTCAAGGTGTCTGTGATGTTTAATTTCAGTTGTCAATTTGATGAGCTCCAGAATCACCTTGGTGATGAGTTTCTGGCTGCACCTCTGGGAATTCATCTCGATTAGGTTAGTTGAAGTGTGAGCAACTGATAATTGTGAGTAGTACCCTTCCCTGGGCTGGATCCTGGACTGAATGAAAAGAAAAGGGACAAAGTACAAGCATTCGTTGATGTCTGTTTCTTTACAGCAACTGCAATGTGATTAGCTATCTCAAGCTCTTCTCTACAGTAATAGACCTAGAACTGTGAACCGAAGAAATCTGCAAGTTGTTTTGTAAGGATATTTTATCATAGCAAAAAGAAAAGTCATTAAAACAGTATTGTTTTAGATATTTTTCTCTTTTCCTGTTTATGAGGCAGGGTCTCAGATAGGTCAGGTATTCCTTAAACTTACTACATAGCGGAGAATGTCCTTGATCTTCTGATTTTCCTGTCTCTGCCTTTACCTTCACTCTTAATGTTGGGAGTACACGCAGGCATGTACCACCACATTTAGATTTTATCTATTGACTTTATATAGCCATTTACTATTGGTTAGGGCTCTTCTGTGGAGTTTTTACTTCATAATTTTCATTACTTTCCAAATTATCTACAATGATCATTTTTAAACTTTAAAAATTAAAGTGAAGTTATACATGCCTATAGTGGCATACTCCACAAGACAATTATTTTTTTCACAAGACAATTACTGCAAAAAATAGTAGTGGTCCAATTCCACAAACTAATTTCACTATAAGGAACAACATGTACCTGTTTTAAGGGATTATTTGGGTATACACCACCACTAGACTCCCAAATAGTTTTGATTTTTTAGTCCCAGGTCCTCTGGCATGACTTTCCTCTATAGCAGAAGAGGTCAGATACTGTTGCTCACTAAACGAGGGCTCTGACAGGTTGCTAATATACAGAAAAATGATGATGGTTGTTAATTTTGTTGGTTTGGCTGGAGTGAGAGCTACCTAAGAGATTAGTAAAGCACATTTCTGGGTGCATCTATGAAGATGCTTCCAGAGATGACCAAGGTCAAAAGACTTGATCTGAGTGTAAGTGGTGCCTTTCAAGATGTCAGGGGGCCCAACTGGAATAAAAAGTAGGAAAAGGGAGGAAGCTACAGCCAGTGTTAAAGTTCTATAGAGTCCTACTGTCTTCTAGAGGACCATGACCAATTCAGTGATATATTTTTTCCCCAGCTTGGGGGTGAAAAAAACCCAGAATTTATAGACAGTGCTTTGGAAATGTTGGCCCATTATCTGTATACAGTGTTACTCAATGACTAAGAATTTAAGAGATGTTTTTACTGGACATCCATCCAGATCATGCCTGGCACTCAGCAAACAGTTGTAGAATGATTAAACAGTGACACACTGAGTTTGAAGCTTGAGTTCTTCATTTGTCAAGTGAAGTGATGAAACTGGGTACTCTGAGGTCTTGCTGTCACTTGTGACTGAGAAATAGAGAGCACAAACTCTAGGAGGCTTCAGTAGGTTTAGACTTTTCAAAACCTACTTTAATAAGGGTCCTTAAACTCTTTAACTTCCCTTCTAGCCCTCCACCCATCAGAGGTAGTGGAAAGGAAAGTGTAATAGGAAACAGGAGTTGCAGAACTGTTGAGAAACATTTCTTTGGGGCAATTCCAATCTTCATTGTCAGTATATCAGCAGTTCAATTCATACAAATCAGCAACAGTAGTTCTGATCCACTTGAAAACACCATTCTTGAGTCAGCAATTGCTGTTCAGTCTAAAAAAAAAACCTTGAGGCAATAGACCTAAGTCCACAGAAGCAACAAGAAGCTGCCGGAACACCCACCTGAAGTACTTTGGTGTGTTTCTTTCTTTGAAGTCACAACAAATGATGATCAACAAAGAAGGCAAGGTGAACTAATGCCACAGAGTTGTCCACTGTCTGTTGTTTCCAAATATCACATGTCCCCTCAAGTATCCACTCTACCAAAATATCATATGCCCTTTATACAGGCAGCTCCCAAAAAACACCATGTGTCTGTTCTCATCAAAACATCCTCCCACGTGTCTGCTTCAGCAAAATATCTTCTTATATACATCTTTTCCTAAGACAGTTTCCATTACACAATTGAAAAACATCACATTACACAATTGAGTCTCCAAAGAAACCAGAAATTTCTACTTCAGGTTTCCTTCTGCCATTTAGCTCTTACCTCACATTTATCTCCCAGTGTCTTCTTTTCTTTCAAAGAATTTTCCCCGAGTCTCAGCCAGAGGAAGGAACAGCATGTCTGTCAGTGGTGAGGTGGATTCTGAAGAGAAAACGTATGAAACAATGTTGGTCATCCTGGGTGGTTTTTTTTTTTTTTTTTTTGGTCAAATTTGAAATACGACATTATTGTTTTCATAGAGCGCTTATGATTTTTTTGTCCCTCTCTTCTGGGAATGGAACAAATAGGACATCATACATCTTAGTCAAGTTTGGGAATGGACCTTCCATAATCTACATTCCCAATCTTCCCCCTTATCTGCATCAGCATGGTGTACATTGTGGTGGGGTAGAAACAGTGAGCAGGTAGAATGCCAAAGCTGATTCTTTCAGAAGTTAATTTCTTGGCAATATTTAAGGTACCTTCTTGGCTTGACATTTGTTAATTTTGTAGTAAAAGCAGTTAGATAAAGCAAAAAGAGAAGCTATATATTAGCACAAATACCAGATACCAAGAGCCGTTTTACTATGCTCATTTTCCCATTAACCATTGTGTCTTAATCTATTTCTGTTACTGTAACAAAATGCTTGATGCTGAACCCATATAAAGACAAGTTGTTTTGGGGGTTGACAAAATAAATGCATTATAGCGTACTTGTTAGCATGCACAAGATGGTATTCTTGTATTCCATTCCTGGTACTGGGGACCAGGGGGGGATTGGGGTACCAGGAGATAGCAGGGGGTAGTTGGGAGAGGAATTATTTAGCTTGGAGTTGTGGTGATTCAAGACCATGGTGTTATAACCCATTTAGCATTTGTTCTTCTAGGTACATAACAATGTGGCTATTACCATCATAAAGGAGTCATGCATGAGCAGGAACTGTTACATGCTGAGATTGGCAGCCAAAGAAATCCAGGAGCCTGGCTTGTTCTTTATTTTGTTACTCTTCATTTTTAATTAATTCTTTTGAGATTATAATTATATAATTTCCCCCTTTCTTTTCCTCCCTTCAAATCCTCCCACATATCCCCTTTATCAAATTCATTGCCTCTTTTTCTTTAATTGCTGTTGTTGTTGGTGGTAGTGGTGGTAATGTATGGTTGTATGTGTATAATTGCAATGTACTAAATCTGTATAATATCGCTTGTATGTATATGTTTTCAGGTCTCACCACTGGTATTGGATAAACAGTTGGTGGGTTTATGTACCCATGAAGTCTCATCAACATTGCTGCCTAACCATGGCCAGAACAATAACAATATCAATAGACATGCTAACATGAAAGGAGCAAATATCTCTGGGCCTCAACCCTAAACAAAGAACTACAGGTAACTAAGGAATGCTGAGAGTGGGAGAAATAGAATTTTGTTATAATTTTGCCAATCTTTTATTGGCACATAGAAATTCTACATATTTGTACTATGCAATGTTTCAATATACACATACATAATAATACATTGTATGGGCTTGCTTCACAAATTGTTTTCATAGGATTAGAAGGGGTCCCATAAGAACTATACTGATCTCTTCTCAGAGTGGTGCCTCCAATAATCTAATTACTTCTTACTATGTTCTATTTCTTGACAATTCTAGGACCTTTCAACATTTCTACATTAAGGACCCAGTTTCTAGTATATGAAGTTTGGGGAAGGGGACTAATAATATCCAAAGAACAGCCCAGTTGGATTGGTTCAAATGCTTCTCGGCTGAGGCATGCCTACCCTAAATTTCTGAACTCCATATCTTTGAGTCCCTTATCCTATAATTTTAGCATGTTCATCACTGTTAACCTTAAGTTAACTGTGTCACTGGGCTCCACTAATATTATCCCACATTGTGTTCAAGCTATTTGGTGCATTGGTTTAACCATTTTTCCAGTTACATTGTTTTTGTTGAATACACACTTCATGAAAGTGGGCAAATTACTTACCAGCAATTTATTAAAAAATAGTGATGAGAATAGTGACATAAGAGTTCCAATTTAAAATAATGTCACAAATACAACCAATGGTGTCCCAGTATAATTTCTACTATGATTCTATAAGTGGAAGTAAGAGTGAATCTGTCTGTGAGAATATCTGACAAATCTCTAAGGCAGAAATGCTTAAATTGGAAATATAATGACTGATTGTGGAAAATAAAAATTTTCATAGACCTGTATATATTTAAAACTCTCCAGAACATAGTCTGTTGGATAGCTTTATTAAATAAGACAATGAAGGCACTAGGATGTTTTCTATTTAAAGTCAGACTGCCCTCTCAAATAGCTTTATTGTGTTTATTGAAAAATAAATATAAAATAATGCTTCTCATTATGCAAATTATAAGTTCCAGATCTAAGATTAGATAACAACTTAAACTTTAAACTGTCCTTCCTTTGATAAACACCACATAAATCCTGTTTGTTTGTTGTTGTTGTTGTTGTTTTCTGGAAGCTTATAAAAGCAAATTCAAAACTAATGATTGATATCATGCTCAAAGAAAAAAGCATGATTAGCTACTGGTAAAAATATTATCATGTACTGAGTTGATGTTTTGTTTTACAGTAAGTGAAACTACCAAAGTAGCTAGCATGAATCAGAATTTAGCAAATATAATATATATAAATAGGAAGGCTGAGTGACAGCATTTTCTGATTATAACTGAGAAATCTTGCTATCAGAGACAATATGCTTTGTTCACTAGTGGTTATTTTAGGAGCTATGATGTAGCCTGGCCAAGAATGAAGTGTACCTGGGATATAATATGTGGACTAATCTTCATCTACAGCAACTTTTCCTTATTGAGCAGATTTAGCTTGATGCCAATCCACACCCTATTCAATTCCTAGAAAAGAATCCAAAGGAAATGAACCACTTGACTTTGATTGATGGTTACAAGAAAAGTGAAAAGCTTTGCATATAATTAAATTTAATTAAATTGTGTGTTTTTCAGAGGTACATATGAAGAAATAAGTAGCAGAGTAGTCTGTATGAAACCACAGATAGCACTAAACTTTATAAAGTCTATGCATTACTATAAAATATATATATCATAAGTTTAATTTACAAAATAGAGATAGTAAGAGTTTGCCAATAATAATAGAGAAATTATAACAATAAGCTGTAAGAAAGATATGTGCATGTGGTCTCTCAGAATATATTGTATTCATACTTATTATGATGCTGAGAGATGATGAAATGGTGAAACCAGGTGAAGGAGGTGACATAGGCATTCCAAAGCAGCATCCAGATGCTGTTAAATTTCTGATTGTGCATCATAAGGATAATCATATGCTCTGGGTGACACTGAATTTTACATGAGCACTGCATCTTTATCACTTCCATTCTTTCTTTCCTACCCAAATCCTTCCATGGCCATTCCCTCTCAAATTCATAATTTCTTCTTTATTACTGTTACATTTATATGACACACATATGTACGCACATGTGTGTATATAACCTGAAAAGTTCATTTAGCATTGTTCCTGTATCTTGGGCTGACCCCCTGGTATTGGATAACCTATCAGGGACCTTGTCCCTGGAAAAGACTGGCTCTTCCTCTCTCTATGGACATTGGTTGCCTACAGCTGTTCATCTAGTGTTGAGGCATTGTGCTATATAGCCCCTTCCATGTTGGCATGTCAGCTGATGTTATCGTTGTACTGGTCTTGTTTGGGAATCTCTTGTTGAGATTTCAAGGGTACAACTTCCCTGTCTACGTAGAAGTTACAATCTCTCAAAAGATGTTATGGTCCTCGGGATCTTATAATCTTTGCATGACTATCTTCCTGGATGTTCTCTAAGCCTTAAGTGGAGCTATTGTATTGTGGATGTATCAGCTGAGATTGGGTACCCCATGGTCATTTTTTTCTGCCTTGTTTACACAGTATATTCTCAGCCATAAATAATTATGAACATAACAATAAATAATAAGAACATAAATAATTATGTTCTTAAACTGTCTCAACTTGTCACCTGGCAGGAGGGGGGGGGAGGCACTCTGACTGCCACATGTGCAGTATGCCTAAGGAATGATCAGCCAGAAAATTTTCTATAAAGTTTCCAGTCTTCTGGTAACAAACTATAAAGCTAAGGTTCTTACACTTCCCCCAATATTCAATGTAAATTCTTTCCTCCCAGTTGTTAAGCAAAGGATATAATGTTTCTTTAGAGCAAGGAATTCAATATCATGAATAGCATGGCTTGGTGGCCAACAGGATTTACTGATTATAAAGTAAGTACCTTAATGATCTTATGAAACTGTGGCAGTAACAACATTAAGTGAATGGCTGCCGTGGGGGAGGGAGGAATGTCTCTGTGAAACATACTAAACGCTAGAGTATTTCAGTAGCACAAGAGAAGGGTTGGCCAGTCAACCCACTGACTCAGGAGACATGAAAAGTTGTAATCCACTTGGTTTGAGGGTGGTTTGCTTTTGATTAACAAATGCCATAATGAGAACAAAGTCATTTCCAAAGTCATAAGCTTTGAATTCTGTCAGAACTAACACCACAACCTAACTCACCAACTTATTATCTACATGGTGTGGGGTTCACTTTTAAATTTTTCTGAGTCCCAACTTTTCTTCTATAGAAGGAAGATTATTGTGACTATCTCATGACATTATTATGTCAATTAAGAGTTTGACAACTTATGAATATTGTACTACACAGGTTAGTAAAGATAATCCTAGGGTTATGTGCACTTGGATTATTTAAAATCATTCATTTGGGGGTCACCCAGTTAGGCAGTATGTTATGTGTTCTCCATTTGCTTTACTATATCAAGCATCTCTTCCATGTGGGTCATGGTAAAACAGTTACCTATGTTACTCCCAGAAACTTAAAGCTTACTTTTCCTAAAAACACAGACATCTCTTGGCTTTGAAGATGTCCATTATGGGGGCTTAGAACAAGATGACAAGGCTTGACATTTCTGTTTTCATATCTCTTTCCTTTGCCACCTTAGATTTTGACTCAAAATGATCATCATGATTGGAAACATTAGATCATGAGAAGAGTGAAAAGAAGTAGGGCCTGAGCCCCTCAAAAATGTCTGTCTAGTCCCAGAAAAGACACATTCCTTCATTTAATAAGTCTAGAGTTGAGTTTTCATTTCCTCTTGCCCTATCTCTTGAGTTATTGTCTTGATAAAGTAGTGTACTGGCTAGTCATTTGAGAAGAAGGGGCCCTCGGTTGAGAAAATGCCCACAACAATTAGTGGTTGATGTGAAAGAGCCCAACACGTTGCAGGTGGTGTTACCCCTGGGCAGGTGGTCCCAGGGTAGATAACAAAACAGGCTGAGCAAGCCTTAAGGAACAAGCCAGTAGGCAGCACTCTTCCATGGCTTCTGTGTCAGCTCCTGCCTCCTAGTTCCTGCCCTGACCTCTTTCAATGATGGACTACAACTGTAAGATGAAATAAACCCTTTTCTCTTCAAGTTGTTTTCTTATGACATTTTACCACAGCAATAAAAACAAACAGCATCAGAAGTGAGCCTTTTATTAAACTGATTTTTTAGATTATTTTTAATTTATGTGGATATATGCACCTGAATACAAGCATCTACAGAGGTCTGATTCCTTGGATTCCCCTGAAACTGGAAGTACAAGGAGTTGTGAGCTGACTGACATGGGTGCTAAGAACTGAACTCTGGTCCACTGGAAGAACAGTGTGCATTCTTATTAGTTGAACCATATCTCAATCCCCTAGAGTTGGAATTTTATGTTGGTTTTATAAGCGCAGTATTCAGCAAATAGCAAGGATCCAAATAATAATTTTATTTTCTTTCTTTTTCTGTTCTTTTGTTTTGAAATAGGGCTCCACATAGCCCATGATGCTAAGGATGAGCTTGTCATTTATTTTTGTTTATTCTCTTGCATCCCAGGCTGGCTTGAACTCCTGATCCTCTTGTCTCAACTTCCCAAATACTGGGTGGGCAGGCATGTTCCACCATGCCCAGTCTGAGTTTCAGGCAAGCACTTTACAAATCGAGCTACATTCCCAGTCCCAATTCATATTTTTCTATTAATAGCCATACAGTATTGGAATATTCATATTAGTGACAACCAATATGAGGTTCATGGTATACAAATAGTACTCAATAAATACATGATGGCTATCATTATTTCTCTTTTGAATCAGTGCCTTAGCATACCACACAACTAGTTCTACTACTGCAGCAACTCTTTCTGCATTATTTATGTATACTCCCCTCTATTATAGTTTGGGTCTGACATGTCCTTAAGGGGCAAACTGTTGTTGAAGACTTGGATCCTGTGGTGGTATTGGGATGTGGGGGAAACTTTAGTAGGTGCAGCATTAGGTGACTGAATGTGTGTTCTCTGGCCCCTTCCTGTCTCTTCATTTGCACTTTGACTACCATAAGGCTAACATTCTTCCTCTTGCTCCATATGCCTCATTCATAATGTACTATGTCACCACGGGCTCAAAGGCAATAGGGCTAAGTAACCATTTAGGAAGATCTCTGAAAATAGGAGTCCAAAATAAGCCACAGCTTTTTGTGTTTCCATGTTCACAGGTGCATTATGTATATGTCTGCACCATATATTTGCATGCTTGTATAGGTGTGTGTGTGTGTGTGTGTGTGTGTGTGTGTGTGTGTGTTTGTATAGAGGTCTGAGGTCAATGTTTCATATCTTTATCGGCCTAATGCCACTTTATTTTGAACTCAGCAAGCCTTAGGAAGCTACCTGCTTCCAGTCCTCTAGTACTGCTCTTATAGATATGTGCCACTGTGTTAGGCTTTTTATGCAGCTGCCAAGGATCCAAACTCAAGTCCTTGTACTCCTGAAGCAGGCACTTTACAGACAAAGCTATCTCCCTAGCCCACAAACTAGTTCTTTTAAATTAATTCTTACTTATGCAATAGAAAGCTGACTAATACAATCTCCATTTCGGATTATAAACTCTTTCATTGAAGGTGTGTATCACTCACCTTTTACATCATATAAGCTCTCAATATTTATATGTTGACTCCATGTGTGTAAATTGATCAGTGATTGTAGAATTAGAGCTGTTTCTGTGATGAAAGGGAACTAACTACATGTGAACAAATATGAATTTGTTTTATCTATAAGACAGGGCAGAACAGCTTCTTGCCTCCTTTCAGTAAGTGACAGAATACTGTACTTAGTTAAGTTGATGTCCACTTAAACTAAGTGACCAACCCAACCAATGATATTTTTCCTGTCATTGGGGAACTATTGATTGAACAATTATTTCTTTTGGGGCTCTTAGCAATTCATAATACGGTATTATGTCTTTCATATTTCTAGTCAAAGACAATTTATGTGAGAACTATTTCAAATTGAGATAGGTAAAAATTATTTCATGTTCCTTTGAAAAATACATTAACATACTAATAAATAAAAACTGGGCAATGATAGAATTGTAATTGTAATTGATGTTGTATGTCATGCTGTTTTGCTTTTGCTACAAGGTAGCCAGTGTTTCCAATAAACGTAGAGTGCATTGTGTCAGCAGAAGCAATAAACATGAAGAATACAATGATCTACTTTGTCATTGACAGTTTTAGATAAACAAATTTTAAAAATTTGTCTGCAGGAAAGGCAATAATAACATATTGATCATTTTCTTGGGTAAAGAATAGCATTTTCATTAAAAGGAAAAATGAAATTAAAACACAAAAATCTATGTACAATTGATTCTATACCTGTAGATTTAGTTATACATTGTCCACAAAACAGCTGGGGGATTTGGGATTGAAGAGGCTAGATGAAATTGAAGAAAGTCATCCAAGATAAAGATTGTTTTGTGGCTTCATCTACTGATACATTTCTGGTTGAATACCATAGCAATTAAGAACATAGAGAGCTCCTGAATTGAGGAGATTAGAATCTGAAAATATACACAAGATGCCACACATACTAATAAGCTATGTCAGAAAACTTAAACCTTCTATTGCTACAAGATCACACTTCCTAATTAGTGACCCACTCACAGATGCACTTCTAGTCTTTCCTTCCTATGTTGTTTGATTATATTTATATAGTATATGTTGATTTTTACATTTTCTTATGATTCAGATTTAAAAAAAATGACATAAATCCTCACAGACTAAGTTTAAGGTCTTTTGGTTTCTTTTCTTTTCTTTTCTTTTC
The DNA here is from genome assembly GCF_000001635.26 of Mus musculus. Taxonomy (NCBI): domain Eukaryota; kingdom Metazoa; phylum Chordata; class Mammalia; order Rodentia; family Muridae; genus Mus; species Mus musculus. The sequence goes on from NC_000086.7 coordinate 17,602,512, forward strand.
TTTTCTTTTCTTTTCTTTTCTTTTCTTTTCTTTTCTTTTCTTTTCTTTTTTCTTTTCTGTTTTGTTTTTTGAGACAGGGTTTCTTTGTATAGCCCTAGCTGTCCTGGAACTCACTTTGTAGATCAGGCTGGCCTCGAACTCAGAAATCCACCTGCCTCTGCCTCCTGAGTGCTGGGATTAAAGGCGTGCACCACCACGCCCAGCTGGTCTTTTGGTTTCTTACTGGAATTATGACATAGAGAGACCTCCAGGATCCTCACCCCTTATTATCATTATCCTTATTCTTGCCTACCTCCTTGAGAGTGTTTGGGGCCTGTGATGTGTGTCTAATTAAAAGACTATGGATAACATGATTCGAGATCACTCCTGTGATGGTGTTTCATTATATAACACGTTGCTAGCAGATTTTTCTCCTGACTAGAATTGCACTCTTCCCTTTTGCTAGCTTTTAAAGAGCAAGCTTCTGTGACTCTTATAATCACAAAGAATTGAAGGCTGCCAAACCAGCACAGAAAGGTAAGAGGAAATGAGTCTCTGGTTAAAAGCCATGTAAGCCTCATGATTGTAGCTTGTGTCAGAACCCCCTAAGCAGAACATTTAGGTAAGCAATGACCAGATTTCTAGCCCACAGAAATTGAAGGACAATAAATGTGTGCTTATTTGTTGGCCAACAATAGAAAACAAGAACTGATTTTTCTACTTGGAAGTGAGTGCAGTTTTCATAGATATCTGAAAACTGTGAAAATGGCTTTGGAATTAGGTAGTAAGGTTGAAAGAATTTGAAGGATCATGCCAGAGAGTGCCTAAATCAACTTGAATACATTATTAGGAATCTGGACTTTTAAGACACTAACTCCTAACAGAACCAAAGGAAGCAAGATACATATCATTGGAAATTGGAAGGAGTTGTAACATGACAGAGATTTAGTAAAATTTTATCTTGACATTATTATGAGGGCAGGATTCACAAGTGATAGGCTTGGATATAGTCATGTACTTTATGACCATGCTTTGATCAACAATATGATGGTATTTCTATAGGAATATGGTGACACTGAAATTTGCCTGTTGTTTTATGCTATCATAGCTGTCCTAATGTCATAGTGCAAATGGTACTTTTATGTTTAAGATGATGCACAAACCTATTATGCAGCCAAATTTAAAATATATATATATATATATAACATCATTCTTTTTATTGGGTATTTATTTCATTTACATTTCCAATGCTATCCCAAAAGTCCCCCACACGCTCCTCCACCCACTTCCCCACCCACCCACTCCCACTTCTTGGCCCTGGCATTTCCCTGTACTGAGGCATATAAAGTTTGCACTACCAATGGGCCTCTCTTTCCACTGATGGCCGACTAGGCCATCTTCTGATTCATATGCAGCTAGAGACACGAGCTCCGGGGTGTTATTGGTCAGTTCATATTGTTGTTCCACCTATAGGATTGCAGATCCCTTCAGTTCCTTGGGTACTTTCTCTAGCTCCTCCATTGGGGGCCCTGTGATCCATCCAATATCTGACTGTGAGCATCCACTTCTGTTTTTGCTAGGCCCTGGCATATTCTCACAAGAGACAGCTATATCTGGGTCCTTTCAGCAAAATCTTGCTAGTGTACACAATGGTGTCAGCGTTTGGAAGCTGATTATGGGATGGATCCCCGGATATGGCAGTCTCTAGATGGTCCATCCTTTCGTCTCAGCTCCAAATTTTGTCTCTGTAACTCTTCCATGGGTGTTTATATCTTATATCTTGGGTATTCTAAGTTTCTGGGCTAATATCCATTTATCAGTGAGTACATATTGTGCGTGTTCTTTTGTGATTGGGTTACCTCACTCAGGATGATGCCCTCCAGGTCCATCCATTTGCCTAGGAATTTCATAAATTCATTCTTTTTAATAGCTGAGTAGTAATCCATTGTGTAAATGTAGCACATTTTCTGTATCCATTCCTCTGTTGAGGGGCATCTGGGTTCTTTCCAGCTTCCTGCTATTATAAATAAGGCTGCTATGAACATAGTGGAGCATGTGTCCTTCTTATTGTTTGGAACATCTTCTGGATATATGCCCAGGAGAGGTATTGCGGGATCCTCCGGTAGTACTATGTCCAATTTTCTGAGGAACCGCCAGACTGATTTCCAGAGTGGTTGTACAAGCTTGCAATCCCACCAATAATGGAGGAGTGTTCCTCTTTCTCCACATCCTCGCCAGCATCTGCTGTCACCTGAATTTTTGATCTTAGCCATTCTGACTGGTGTGAGGTGGAATCTCAGGGTTGTTTTGGTTTGCATTCCTCTGATGATTAAGGATGTTGAACATTTTTTCAGGTGCTTCTCAGCCATTTGGTATTCCTTTCTTTGTTTTCTCCTATTCTGTTTATTGTTGTTTAATTGTTTAATTGAGAGACAGAGAAGGAACTGGTATGGATGTGGGTGGGAGGGGAGGATCTGGAAGGAGTTGGGGAGTGGGAAACAATGATGAAAATAAATTTTATGAAAAAATCTGTTTTTAATAAAATCAAAAGTAAAGAAAATCATTAAAAAAAGAAAAACTGTTTCATCGCTGACCAAAACCAAGTTTGGGGAGGAATGGGTTTATTTTAGCTCACAGGTGATAGTCAATCACTGATGGGAGCCAGGCAAGAATCTGGATGCAGGGATGGATAAAGAGACAGTGAAGGAATATTGCTTACTGGCTTGTTCTCTGTGGCTTGCTCAGCTTGCTTTCTCATATGACAGAAGACCATCTGCTCAGGGGTAGCACCACCCACAGTGGCTGGGCCCTCCTACATCAATTAGCAATTAAGAAAAGGCTCCACAGACTTGACCATAGGCCAATCCATGGAGACAATTTTTCCATTGAGGGGCCAATTTTCAGGTGTATCAAGTTGGCAACTAAAACTATTGGTGACATAAGATATGACTGAGTTGGGAAGTTTTTCTAAAGAGGCCTCTTGTATGATATCATAGCTTCTCTCTGCAATATCATTGTGACTCATATTTTACAGGCAAGAATTATGAGTTTTGGGAAGTTAATGACTCCCCCAAAGCCATGCAAGATGCTAATGTTGAAGCCCAGACAACAGATTCTCCCAGAACCCTCAAGAGCAGTGGTACTCAACATTCCTAATGCTCTGTGTGTGCCCTTTTAACACAGTTCCTCAAGTTGTGCTGACCACCAACCATAAAATTACTATTGTTGCTAGTTCATAAAAAATGGGAATGGGTGGGTAGGGAAGTGGGGGGGAGGGTTTGGGGACTTTTGGGATAGCATTGGAAATGTAATTGAGGAAAATACGTAATAAAAATATTTTTAAAAAAGCAGGATGCTCTATACAAAGAGTATTTCAAATATTTAAAAAATCTATTTTTTAAATTGCATGGAATTGGCATAAAATAGACAAGTTGATCAAAGGAGTTGAAATAATGACCTAGATGTAAATCTACACATCTATGGACACCTGGTTTTTGATAGAGAAGCCAGAAATATACAACGGAGAACAGAAAGAATCTTCACCAAATGGCACTGCTCTAACTGGATGTCTACATGTAGAAGAATGCAAACATCCATATCTACCATCCTGCATAAGACTCAAGTCCAAGTAGATCAAAGACTTCAATATAAAGCCTGATACACTGAGGGAAAGTTTGGAATAGTCATGAATGCATTGGCACAGGAGACAACGTCCTGAACGGAACGCCAATTGTATAGGCACTAAGAACAACAAGCAATAAATGGGACCTTGTGAAACTGAAAAGCTTCTGTAAGGCAAAGGATTTGTTAACTAGGACAATACAGCAGCCCACAAAATAGGAAAGGGTTTTCACTAACTCTACATTGGACAGAGGGCTAATATTCAAAATGTATAATGAATCCAATAAATTAGAAATCAACAAACTAAATAATCCAATTTAAATATGGAGTATAGACCCTTTTTATGTTGAAAAGCAGACCAAAAATTAGCAACTTGGTGTGAATAGACAAAAAATAAATAAATAAAGCTTCCTCTGTAAACATCAAAAAAAAAGAAGAAAATTGCAAATGTAAATATCTGATATTCAGAATATCTGATGAGACCCCCAAAAGAGTCACGGCCCACAGGTTAAGAACTGCTGCTGTGGAGAAATTGTATACCCACCCACCCTTGTTATCTCCTTCTAGGATAGCTAGTAAACGTACCAGACAACAACAACAACAACAAGAACAACAACTACAACAAAACAAAACAAAACAAAACTCTTTCATGCAATGAATTTTGATCATGCTCTTTTCTTCCCTCAACTCCTCCTCCCAGATCCTCCCTCCCTCCCTCATACCCACCCAACTCCATGCCATTTCTTTCTCTCTCTTTAGCTAACACCGAAGGAGAAACTTCTAATGATCTTAACTGAAAATCAGAGACCAAAGGACATCCTTCTCAGATCCATGGCAATCATGGTTAAACAAAAGAAAAGGCTGTATTCAACGTTCATATTGAATTTATTGTTATGTCTAGGTAGATTTTGTTTCTGTGTTTGTGATTTTGTTTTGTTTACCTTCAAGTGCTAGGGTAAAAGGCACCATACTCAGTTTTTTTTAACTAGTTTATTTATTGCTCTTTTTATTCACATAGAAACCCAAACAAACGTTTATTTACAGTCACAGGAATTGAACTCGGTGCCTTGTGTGTGCTCCATCACTGAATGGTACTTCCATTTCATGGGTCTGGCTAGTTGAAATAATCTAAGAATTGCTTCTCATTTCATGTAGGAGTGAGTGTTGACTACAAGTGTTGTTGTGAAGGCAGCTGAAAGAGTTTTGAAAACCCTAGATGAACCGATTTTGGAGGAAAATAACTTGCTTAGGCAAATCTTCAGTATGAATGAGATAGCTCTATTTTTCAAACAGATGTCTGAAAGAACTTTTACCCACAAGGAAGCTACATCGATGGCAGAGTTCAAGGCTTTTGAAGATGTCTTGCTTGGGGGCAGTGTTGAGGGTAAAAATTAAAACCTGTTATGATCTGGCACATGAGGACAAAGCATATGGATAAAGAATGCCCTGCCCATTTACCACAAGAATAGTGTCTTAAGGTTTCCATTGCTCTGAAGAGACATCATGACCAAGGCAACACTTATAAAGGAAAACATTCAATTGACTCTGGCTTATAGTTTCAGAGGTATAGTCCATTATCATCATGGTGGGAAGCATGGCAGCATGAAGGCCGACACTGTGCTGAAGAAGGAGCTGAGAGTTAGTTCTACATCTCAATCCGAAGGCAGCTAGGAGAAGACTATCTTCTGCAGGCAGCCAGGAGGACTTGGGTGGAGCTGGAATGCAGGATCTCAAAGCCCATTCACACAGTGACAATCTTCCTTCCTACAAGGCCACACCTCCTCCTAACAATAAGGCCAAACCTCCTAAGAGTGCCACTTCCCATGGACTAAGCGTATTCAAACCACTACAAATAATAGTACAAAGTCAGGTGACATCTCTTCTAAGATATCCTGCTGAACTGCTGTGCCACTGAGATGAGAAACACTGTTTGGAGAATAGCTTGCTTTCAGCATATTGGTTATTGTTAGTGATGTTCCCATTTGCCCTCCTTATATTGTGATCTTTATCTCAATATCAAAGCAATATTTCTCTCTCCAAATGCCACCAGAGAATCAGGTAGTTACAGCAACTTTTAAGGCTGGTTACCTAAGTAGGCTTTTGTCCAGGCTAGTACAGCCTTGGAAGAAGACACTGAGAAGGGATGAATACAGTTCCAGAAGGATTACTGCATCTATGGCTGCATGAGATCCTTGCTTGGAGATATGTCTGAGCAATTTCCTCCTGAGATGAAACATTCCCTCCAGGAAGGAACATGGAGGCTCATGAGACTTAGAAAGTAAACAAACATCACATGTCTGGGAAAGCTAAAGCTATAAGATTCTGGACAACCTAAGGAAATGGAGACAGTAAAAAAATGCCAGGGAGAAGAGAGGAGAATAATGTGTCAAGAATGGACTGTCTGTCAAGATGCCTTGTATATCAAGCAGAGAGCTTTAGGGTTGCAGCTTCAGTGACCCTTTGGGAACTGGTATTTTGGTCATACAACTGCTCTAAAATCATCCTTGGTCTTGTAAGTAACTCAAAGAAAGTTATTGCTTTGCCAAGCTGGACTATGGTGGGATCGTTTCTTTTTGTCATTGGTGCCCTCTTTGTGGTGAGTAGACAGAAAGGCCTCACACAGCATGCACAGAGTGATGTACTAAAGGAGTACCTTGGTACCAAGTATGGAGAGGTTATAAAAATCAACAAGGTTGTGTTTGAGATAGGGGAGCATGACACAGAGGAACTCCTCCACATAATTTCTAAAGACATGACCAATGACGAATTGCTGGGACTGGAACATGAAGACACAGTCTATAAGGAAGTAGGAAGAAGGAAATGGGGACTGGCATCAAAAAAATGAAGCTCCCTTAACAGTGGAGTGTTTGCCAACAGCTTTTGTAGATCTCAGCCAGTTCCTTAAAATGTTTGAGGAAATGGACCCTGAGGTGGTTAGTGTTAATTATCCACTTAACAGAATCTAGAATTGCTTGGGTGATGGCCTTCTGGGAGACTTTTCTTTAATTAATTGAAGTGAGAAGCCCCACCCATGGTAGGTGGTGCCATTTTCTGGCTAGCATCCTGGAAATATGTAAGTGGAGAAAAGGAATTGATCAATAGCATGCATTCACTTTCTCTATTCCTGACGTGTTCGCTCCTGCTGCCTTGAATTGACTGCTATGGTGAACTTTGTATCCTGGAACTGTGAGCCAGATAAAACCTTCTTTGCCTTAGGTTGCTTTTCTCAGAATATTTTATCACAGCAACAGAAAAAGAAACTAAGATCTCACATTTAAATATCTTTTCTAGTAGAGAGGAATGTGCACCATGCATTGTCCACTATGATGAAAAATATCTGTAAACAAGTGATTCACATACTCCAGCTGAGCTCCATTTCCTAGAATTTCCAAATCTTGATTCTTTAAATCAAGTTAGATGCCTCTAGCAAACTTGATGGTTTGATTCCTATTATTTCAGCAAGATTTCAAGAAAGAGAAGGGAAGTCAGGTGGTAGAGTCACATGTGTTTGGCTTTAAATAAGAAAGAATGAACTGTTTCAAGCACTGTCTCAAAGCCTTTTTGAGGAAATTACTTCAGAAATGCCACCAACTTGGACTGAAAGAGATGAAGAAGACAGAATGCAGGGTCCTCTTGAATGCCTAACATTCTTCTGGCAAGAAGTGCACTAAAATGGTGCTGCCTTTCCTGGGAAAGGAAGGATGACTCTGGAAGCAAATACTCAACCAAAAGTGACAATAAATTATTCCAGTAAACAAAGAACTAAGCAACATCTGCCCAGATTTCCAACTGAAGGAAGCTGTGAGGTAGTAAATGTAAGTAGTGTTAAGTAGCTTGCTTTGGGGGTGGGGGGGTGGGGGGAGCAGTGTTCTGTAGCAACAAATACCTAACACACTATCTTCATCCTGTTTTCTCCTATCCCAAGTCTAAGTACCATCATGACTTTGGTGATGTGCTTACCGGTATATACCTGTCTTAGGGTTTTACTGCTGTGAACAGACACCATGACCAAGGCAGTTCTTTTGAGGATGACATTTAATTGGGGCTGGCTTAGAGATTCAGAAGTTCAGTCCATTATCATCAAGTTGGGGGCATGGCAGTGTCCAGGCAGGCATGGTGCACGAGATGCTGAGAGTTCTATATCTTTATCAGAAGGTCGGTAGAAGACTGGCTCCCATGTGGTTAAGAGAAGTGTCTTTTTGCCCACCCCCAAAGTAACACACTTTGTCCAACAAGGCCACACCTCCTAACAGTGCCACTCCCTGGGCCAAGCACATTCAAACTACCACAATCACTTTGTAAAAGTTTTTTTTTTAGATTTATACAAATGGTATTACACTGCACATAGTATACAACTGGGATTTTCCTCTCAACACTTTATTTTTGACATGCATCCATGTGCTCCACTGAACAAACACTACATTAATTTATCCATTATATTATTGGTGGACCTTTACTTGGTGTGTGTACAGTGGTGCCTTTTCTTTCAATTTCACTTTCAGGTCAGGATTAGAACCATCCTGTTCCCTGGTGCATCCATGCTGTGTGTTCTACCTGCCTATGAGGGACTTACCAGCCTCCTCAGTTGTAAGGTCAGCTGTTGTGCTATTGCAGAGCTCACCCTCAAAAAAGCCTTATTTTATATTTCATAACTGCCCCAAATTACAAGAATAGTGGTGCTGGCGGTTCCTATAAGTCCAAGCAAATCTGTAAGTTGCTTCTTTACCTGAAAACTTAAAGGCTCTTGAAAAGAAATAATAGACTATGGTTGCTGTAGCCTATGGCAATTGATTATTATTAATCACTTACCATGATTAATTACCATGCCTAATTTACAAATTTGTGGGAAAATCCATAGTTATATATAGGATTTGGTGTTTTCCATGGCTTGGGGCTTCCGCTGAGGCTCTATTCTGCACAGGTAAGGAGGAACTACATTTGTTGGTGTCAATAACCAGATAGTCATAGTGAAAATATTTATGGCAAAATATTTTTAACCAAGGCTTGAAACAGGACCTTTATTTCCATTAAGAGTTAGTGATCACATACTTACCAGCATAATACCATATATTATGGTGACTGTTTCGATAATTTCTCTAGGTTATAGTCATAGAAGTGATCTTTTTCATATTCTGTTGGCTACTTTTCCATTATTGTAAAAGTGCCATCTTATAAAACAAGCTAATACATGGGCCTCAAAGGAACATGGTAGAATAAAATATAGCAGATATAAAGTTTTTGAAATGATTTTGATCCTTATTTTATGTATATAGGTGCTTTGCCTGCATGCATGTCTGTACAGCACTTGAATGACTAGTACCTGCATAGGCCACAAGAGGGCACCAGATCCTCTGAAATTGTAGTTACAGATGGCCTTTGTGTGCTGGTATTCAAAGCCAGGTCCTCTGAAAGAGCCATATAATGCTCTTAACTGCTGAGCCATCATTTCAGCTCCTGACGTTTTTTTTTAGTTTTTGTTTTTTACTATATGCTGTGAAATTGTTCTAGAAAGTGCTTGTGCTGTTTTATATTCACATTGTCAGTGTGGAAGTTTATTTCACCAATGCCTAATATTTAATTTTTTTTCACTAGGGGTTTGGAATGGTAGCAGTATTTAGGGTTTTTTTTTTTTTTTGTTGTTGTTAGTAACAGCCTTATGGGGACATATTTGACACATATTAGATTGCCCACTCTTAATGTGTATAAATTAGGTAAATTTTAGCATATGCATGCACAAGTACTGTAGCAAATAAAAATGAATAAACAGTAAACTGAGCTAGCAAGATAGTCCAGCAGGCTTTTGTGGCCAAGTGTGACAAACTGAGTTCAGTGCCAAGAACTTACATGAAGAGAAGAGCCAACTTCTACAAGTTGCTCTCTAACCTCTAGTTTCACACTGTGACACATGCCACATACATACATACATACATACATAGAATGCATGTAAGCAGAATGTATGTAAATATGAATTCACACACATGCATACATAGACAGTAAATTCTGTGAATTATAAACTATAAATTTCTCACAGTCTGAAAGATGGGATGTCCAAGATAAAGGCACTGGAAGAGTCCATGTCTGGTGAAGGTACATTCCTTGTAGAGTCTTCTTATTTTGGTTGTAGGAGGCTCAAGGGATTCAGTCATTTGGGGTGTATATAAGACAATGGTGTCCTTTTAGGGAAAGTTACCATGTTCATTTGAAGATCACATATGGATTAAGGAAATGTATATTGGCACCATGCTGACAAGAAGCAGACTTGTGATAGTCAGGTTCTGATTTGAAGCATTTATTTACTCATTTAATTGCAATGATACAGATTAAGTTCAGAACCTGACACATGCTAAGCAGGCATTCTGCTACAGAGGTATTTGCCCAAGAGTGAATAGTTTTAAGTTGGCTGGGTTAAGGTATAATGGGAGCTGGCAAAATTACATTTTGGTGTGTCTGTGAGGATATTCACAGAAGGAACTGTGACATGGGTCAGTTAGTTGAATATGGAAGAGCCATTTGCTTCAGTACAGTTGAGTATCAACCAACCACTGAAGTGAAAACTTGAGGGTTCTTTGGAAAGTAAGTTGTGTTATATGGTGTTTTGCTGGGGCAAACACAAGTGAAAGGATGTTCTGCTGAAGCAAGTATGTGAAAGGACACATGATGAAGGATTCATCACTAACAACACACATGTATCGGTCCACCTTACATTGAATAGTTGAGCTCCATTTGTCAGTACTCCATAAGAAAAATGAACGAAACAACTTTGAGTGGTGTGCTGCAGTTACTTGCTGCTTCCTCGGACTTGGGCTGATTGACAGAGTGACGTCAGCTGAGTCAGATGCACGTGCTGAGGCAAGGCACAGGCTTCTGCAGACCCATGGAGGACATGTGATGTTTGGAGGGAGTATAAAAGGACTTGACAGATGGTGACAGAGGCTGACTAGACTTGCTGATAGAGCTAGCTTTGGTCTCAAGCCTTCACTGATTTTCACTTCCTTGAGAGGCACACAGCCAAGAATCTCTCCTGGTGTTTCTCCAGGTCCCTTCTGCTGATTTGAGCTGAGGCTGTGACCTGGCTGTCTCTGCTAGGTAGTGCCACTGCTGTTAATTCATGTTTTCTATCCCAACTCTACTGAGCTAGACTGCTGGTGTATCCATAAAATGTTTATGAATAGATTGAGCTGCCACTGTGGACCTGTGTTGCAATAAATCTCCAACCCAAATATGCCCCAGCAATGAAAACACAATTCAATTAATATGACTACAAGCTGTGCACCTAGATTGGGCAGATCTACCACTATACTACCATCTTCCCCATCTATGAAACCCCTTATAACTTGCGGTTTCTCCAGGCGATGTGCTTCTGCTCTGCTTTCCTTCCACCTCCTCCTCTGTCCTCCTCTCCCCCTCCCCCTCCTTCTTCTCTCTCACAACTTTCAGCTCTGCCTTCCCTTCCTCTGCCCAATCACTGGCTCTACCCTTTATTTTATAAATTAAGGTGGGAAGAAAGTTTACAGGAAATCACCTGAGTGCTGGCTCATTCCTTGTTTGAAACCAGTCACAGGAGAATGGAATTAGCATCAAATTACAAATAGCCTCAGAGATATTCTCCAGGTCTCTTCTGCTGAGTTGAGGCCGTGGCCTGGCTGTCTCCACTAGGTAGTTGCCACTGCTGTTAATTCATGTTTGCTATCTTTTTATTTATTTATTTATTTATTTTTATTTTTGATGTTTTGTTCAGGAAGTTGTCTCCTGTATCAATGTGTTCAAAGCCATTCCCCACTTTCTCTACTACATTTAGTGTCTTTGGGTTTATGTTGAGGTCTTTGGTCCACATGGACTTTAGTTTTGTGCAGGGTCATAGATATGGATCTATTTGCATTCTTCTACATGCAGACATCCAATTAGAACTTGTTGAAGATGTTGTCTCTTTCCCATTATATCGTTTTGGCTTCTATGTAAAAAATCAAGTGTCCATTGGTGTGTGGGTTTATTTCTGTGTCTTTGATTCTTTTCCATTGATCAGCCTGCCTGTCTTTGTACCAATACCATGCAGTTTTATCACTATTGCTTTGTAGTAACAGCTTGAAGTCAGGGATGGTGATTCCTCCAGAAGTTCTTTTATTGTTCAGGATTGGTTTAGCTACCCTGAGTGTTTTGTTTTGTTTTGTTTTTCATTTTTTTAATTAGGTATTTTCCTCGTTTACATTTTCAATGCTATCCCAAAGTTCCCCCATACCCACCCCCCCAATCCCCTACCCACCCACTCTCCCTTTTTGGCCCTGGAGTTCCACTGTACTGGGGCATATAAAGTTTGCAAGTCCAATGGGCCTCTCTTTGCAGTGATGGCCGACTAGGCCATCTTTTGATACATATGCAGCTAAAGACAAGAGCTCCCGGGTACTGGTTAGTTCATATTGTTGTTCCACCTATAGGGTTGCAGTTCCCTTTAGCTTCTTGGGTAATTTCTTTAGCTCCTCCATTAGGGGCCGTGTGACCCATCCAATAGCTGTCTGTGATCATCCACTTCTGTGTTTGCTAGGCCCCGGCATAGTCTCACAAGAGAGAGCTATATCTGGGTCCTTTCAGCGAAATCTTGCTAGTGTATGCAATGGTGTCAGCATTTAAAAGCTGATTATGGGATGGATCCCTGCATATGACAATCACTAGATGGTCCATCCTTTCGTCACAGCTCCAAATTTTGTCTCTGTAACTCCTTCTATGGGTGTTTTGTTCCCATTTCTAAGAAAGGGTAAAGTGTCCACACTTTGGTCTTCGTTCTTTTTGAATTTCATGCGTTTGGCAAGTTGTATCTTATATCTTGGGTATCCTAAGTTTCTGGGCTATTATCCACTTATCAGTGAGTACATATTGTGCGAGTTCCTTTGTGATTGGGTTACTTCACTCAGGATGATACCCTCCAGGTCCATCCATTTGCCTAGGAATTTCATAAATTCATTCTTTTTAATACCTGAGTAGTATTCCATTGTGTAAATGTAGCACATTTTCTGTATCCATTCCTCTGTTGAGGGGCATCTGGGTTCTTTCCAACTTCTGGCTATTATAAACAAGGCTGCTATGAACATAGTGGAGCATGTGTTCTTCTTACTGGTTGGGACATCTTCTGGATATATGCCCAGGAGAGGTATTGCGGGATCCTCCGGTAGTACTATATCCAATTTTCTGAGGAACCGCCAGACTGATTTCCAGAGTGGTTGTACAAGCTTGCAATTCCACCAACAATGGAGGAGTGTTCCCCTTTCTCCACATCCTCGCCAGCATCTGCAGTCACCTGAGCTTTTGATCTTAGCCATTCTGACTGGAGTGAAGTGGAATCTCAGTGTTGTTTTGATTTGCATTTCCCTGATGATTAAGGATGTTGAACATTTTTTTCAGGTGCTTCTCTGCCATTCGGTATTCCTCAGGTGAGAATTCTTTGTTCAGCTCTGAGCCCCATTTTTAATGGGGTTATTTGATTTTCTGGAGTCTACCTTCCTGAGTTCTTTATATATATTGGATATTAGTCCCTTATCTGATTTGGGATAGGTAAAGATCCTTTCCCAATCTGTTGGTGGCCTTTTTGTCTTATTGACAGTGTCTTTTGCTTTGCAGAAGCTTTGCAATTTTATGAGGTCCCATTTATCAATTCTTGATCTTACAGCACAAGCCATTGCTGTTCTATTCAGGAAGTTTTCCCCTGTACCCATATCTTTGAGGCTTTTTCCTACTTTCTCCTCTATAAGTTTCAGTGTCTCTGGTTTTATGTGGAGTTCCTTAATCCACTTAGATTTGACCTTAGTACAAGGAGATAGAAATGGATCAATTCGCATTCTTCTACATGATAACCGCCAGTTGTGCCAGCACCATTTGTTGAAAATTCTGTCTTTTTTCCACTGGATGGTTTTAGCTCTCTTGTCAAAGATCAAGTGACCATAGGTGTGTGGGTTCATTTCTGGGTCTTCAATTCTGTTCCATTGGTCTACTTGTCTGTCACTATACCAGTACCATGCAGTTTTGATCACAATTGCTCTGAAGTACAGTTTTAGGTCTGGCATGGTGATTCCACCAGAGGTTCTTTTATCCTTGAGAAGAGTTTTTGCTATCCTCGGTTTTTTGTTATTCCAGATGAATCTGCCGATTGCCCTTTCTAATTCGTTGAAGAATTGAGTTGGAATTTTGATGGGGATTGCATTGAATCTGTAGATTGCTTTTGGCAAGATAGCCATTTTTACAATGTTGATCCTGCCAATCCATGAGCATGGGAGATCTTTCCATCTTCTGAGATCTTCTTTAATCTCTTTCTTTAGAGACTCGAAGTTCTTATCACACAGATCTTTCACTTCCTCAGTTAGAGTCACTCCAAGGTATTTTATATTATTTGTGACTATTGAGAAGGGATGATTTCTTTCTCAGCCTGTTTATCCTTTGTGTACAGAAAGGCCATTGACTTGTTTGAGTTAATTTTATATCCAGCTACTTCATTGAAGCTGTTTATCAGGCTTAGGAGTTCTCTGGTGGAATTTTTAGGGTCACTTATATATACTATCATATCATCTGCAAAAAGTGATATTTTGACTTCTTCCTTTCGAATTTGTATCCCCTTGATCTCCTTTTGTTGTCTAATTGCTCTGGCTAGGACTTCAAGTACAATGTTGAATAGGTAGGGCGAGAGTGGACAGCCTTGTCTAATCCCTGATTTTAGTGGGATTGCTTCCAGCTTCTCACCATTTACTTTGATGTTGGCTATTGGTTTGCTGTAGATTGCTTTTATCATGTTTATGTATGGGCCTTGAATTCCTGATCTTTCCAAGACTTTTATCATGAATGGGTGTTGGATTTTGTCAAATGCTTTCTCAGCATCTAAGGAGATGATCATGTGGTTTTTGTCTTTGAGTTTGTTTATATATTGGATTACATTGATGGATTTCCGTATATTAAACCATCCCTGCATCCCTGGAATGAAACCTACTTGGTCAGGAAGGATGATTGTTTTGATGTGTTCTTGGATTCGGTTAGCAAGAACTTTATTGAGGATTTTTGCATCGATATTCATAAGGGAAATTGGTCTGAAGTTCTCTATCTTTGTTGGGTCTTTTTTGTGGTTTAGGTATCAGAGTAATTGTGGTTTCATAGAATGAGTTGGGTAGATTACCTTCCGTTTCTATTTTGTGGAATAGTTTGTGAAGAACTGGAATTAGGTCTTCTTTGAAGGTCTGATAGAACTCTGCACTTAAACCCATCTGGTCCTGTGCTTTTTTTGGCTGGGAGACTATTAATAACTGCTTCTATTTATTTAGGGGATATGGGACTGTTTAGAAGGTCAACTTGATCCTGATTCAACTTTGGTACCTGGTATCTGTCCAGAAATTTGTCCATTTCTGTCCAGGTTTTCCAGTTTTGTTGAGTATAGCCTTTTGTAGAAGGATCTGATGGTGTTTTGGATTTCTTCAGGATCTGTTGTTATGTCTCCCTTTTCATTTCTGATTTTGTTAATTAGGATTTTGTCCCTGTGCCCTCTAGTGAGTCTAGCTAAGGGTTTATCTATCTTGTTGATTTTCTCAAAGAACAAACTCCTCGTTTGGTTAATTCTTTGAATAGTTCTTCTTGTTTCCACTTGGTTGATTTCACCCCTAAGTTTGATTATTTCCTGCCTTCTACTCCTCTTGGGTGAATTTGCTTCCTTTTCTTCTAGACTTTTAGGTGTGTTGTCAAGCTGCTAATGTGTGCTCTCTCTAGTTTCTTTTTGGAGGCACTCAGAGCTATGAGTTTTCCTCTTAGGAATGCTTTCATTGTGTCCCATAAGTTTGCGTATGTTGTGGCTTCATTTTCATTAAACTCCAAAAAGTCCTTAATTTCTTTCTTTATTCCTTCCTTGACCAAGGTATCATTGAGAAGAGTGTTGTTCAGTTTCCACGTGAATGTTGGCTTTCTATTATTTATTTTGTTATTGAAGATCAGCCTTAGTCCATGGTGATCTGATAGGATGCATGGGACAATTTCAATATTTTTGTATATGATGAGGCTTGTTTTGTGACCAATTATGTGGTCAATTTTAGAGAAGATACCATGAGGTGCTGAGAAGAAGGTATATCCTTTTGTTTTAGGATAAAATGTTCTGTAGATATCTGTTAAGTCCATTTGTTTCATCACTTCTGTTAGTTTCACTGTGTCCCTGTTTAGTTTCTGTTTCCATGATCTGTCCATTGGTGAAAGTGGTGTGTTGAAGTCTCCCACTATTATTGTGTGAGGTACAACGTGTGCTTTGAGCTTTACTAAAGTTTCTTTAATGAATGTGGCTGCCCTTGTATTTGGAGCATAGATATTCAGAATTGAGAGTTCCTCTTGGAGGATTTTACCTTTGATGAATATGAAGTGCCCCTCCTTGTCTTTTTTGATGACTTTGGGTTGGAAATTAATCTTATCAGATATTAGGATGGCTACTCCAGCTTGTTTCTTCATACCATTTGTTTGGAAAATTGTTTCCAGCCTTTCATTCTGAGGTAGTGTCTATCTGTTTCTCTGAGATGAGTTTCCTGTAAGCAGCAAAATGTTGGGTCTTGTTTGTGTAGCCAGTTTGTTAGTTTATGTCTTTTTATTGGGGAGTTGAGACCATTGATATTAAGAGATATTAAGGAAAAGTAATTGTTGCTTCCTATTATTTTTGTTGTTAAAGTTGGCATTCTGTTCTTGTGGCTCTCCTTTTTTAGTTTTGTTGAGGGATTATCTTCTTGTTTTTTCTAGGGCGTAGTTCCGGTCCTTGTATTAGTTTTTTTCTGTTATTATCCTTTGAAGGGCTGGATTCGTGGAGAGATAATGGGTGAATTTAGTTTTGTCGTGGAATACTTTGGTGTCTCCATCTATGGTAATTGAGAGTTTGGCTGGGTATAGTAGCCTGGGCTGGAATTTGTGTTCTCTTAGTGTCTGTATAACATCTGTCCAGGCTCTTCTGGCTTTCATAGTCTCTGGTGAAAAATCTGGTGTAATTCTGATAGGCTTGCCTTTATATGTTACTTGACCTTTTTCCCTTACTGCTTTTAGTATTCTATCTTTATTTAGTGCATTTGATGTTCTGATTATTATGTGTCGGGAGGAATTTCTTTTCTGGTCCAGTCTATTTGGAGTTTTGTAGGCTTCTTGTATGTTCATGGGCATCTCTTTCTTTACATTCGGGAAGTTTTCTTCAATAATTTTGTTGAAGATGTTTGCTGGTCCTTTGAGTTGAAAATCTTCATTCTCATCTACTCCTATTATCCGTAGGTTTGGTCTTCTCATTGTGTCCTGGATTTCCTGGATGTTTTGAGTTAGGATCTTTTTGCATTTTCCATTTTCTTTGATTGTTGTGACGATGTTCTCTATGGAATCTTCTGCACCTGAGATTCTCTCTTCCATCTCTTGTATTCTGTTGCTGATGCTGGCATCTATGGTTCCAGATTTATTTCCTAGGGTTTCTATCTCCAGCGTTGCCTCACTTTGGGTTTTCTTTATTGTGTCTACTTCCCTTTTTAGGTCTAGTATGGTTTTGTTCATTTCCATCACCTGTTTGGATGTGTTTTCCTGTTTTTCTATAAGGACTTCTACCTGTTTGGTTGTGTTTTCCTGTTTTTCTTTAAGGATTTATAACTCTTCAGCAGTGTTCTCCTGTATTTCTTTAAGTGAGTTATTAAATTCCTTCTTTATGTCCTCTACCATCATCATGAGATATGCTTTTAAATCCAGGTCTACCTTTTCAGGTGTGTTAGGGTGCCCTGGACTGGGCGAAGTGGGTGTTCTGGGTTCTGATTATGGTGAGTGGTCCTGGTTTCTGTTAGTAGGATTCTTACGTTTACCTTTCGCCATCTGGCAATCTCTGGAGTTAGTTGTTATAGTTGTCTTTGTTTAGAGATTGTTCCTTTGTTGATTTTGTTACCCTCTATCAGCAGACGTGGGAGACTAGCTCTCTCCTCTGAGTTTCAGTGGTCAGAGCAGTCTCTGCAGGCAAGCTCTCCTCTTTCAGGGAAGGTGCACAGTTATCTGGTGTTTGGACCTCCTCCTGGCTGAAGATAAAGGCCCAAAACAGGATCTTTCCCAGAAGCTGTGTTGCTTTGGCCAGGAAGGTGGCCGGTTGTCTGGAGCCAAAGATGGCGCCACCTCGGAAGCTCTGTGGCTCTCACCTGTCCCAGAAACTGCTGGCCTCTGTATTCCACACCCTCACCCGTGCACCCTGCCCTCCGCAGAGTCCTGGAGCCAAGGTGGCTACTGCGGAGCCTGAGGCAGAAACCTCTCGGGCCGGGCGGACCCCTGTGCTCTCACCAGGAAGGTGGCCGGTTGTCTGGAGCCGAAGATGGCGCCGCCTCAGCCAAAGTCTTCTTTATCCTGTAATTTTTGCTGTAACATCTATTTTTTTTCCTGATACTGACATTGCAACTTTAGCATTCTTAGGGTTGCAATTTATATCTTGTATCATTTTCTACTTTTTTAAACTTTCAGTTTATCTGCATATTTTTAAAAGATATTCAGTTTAACAGATTTTTTATTATTCTTCCATCCTCAGGGTGAATGGAAATGAACTCATTGCCACACTCAGAAGTTGCCCAATCCTGGAGGCAAGAGAGAACCGAAGGATGGAAAGAGATTTATTATTCCTCAGGGATTAGAGGCTGGAAGTGACACCCCTTTCCTTTTCTTCTGGGATGTAGGAATCTCAAACCTAGAGCTTCTTTGCAACCTTTCGTCTAGGATTGACTGGTAGGAACCAAGTAATTCAGGCAGAAAAAGGGTTAGTAGAAGAAAATTGATTTAATCAAGAAAGATGAGCAGCACCTGCAGGTCTTTAATGCCTGTACTGTGGGAGGCAGGGAGAAACTGAGATCTTTGCAAGTTTGGGGATAATCTGGTCTTGAAAGAAAATAAAGAAAAAAAAAAGAAAAGAAAAGAAGTGGAAAGATGTAGAAAGAAAGGGGAAGGGGAGAGGAGGAGAGGGAAAGGGAAAGGGAAGGGAAAGGGAAAGGGAAAGGGAAAGGGAAAGGGAAAGGGAAAGGGAAGGGAAAGGAAAGGAAAGGAAAGGAAAGGAGAAAGAAAAGGAGAGGAAAGGAGAAAGGAAAGAAAAGGAAGGAAGAAAGGCAAGGAAAGGAAAGGATAGGACAGGAGAGAGAAAAAAAGGAAAGGAGAGAGGAAAGGAAAGGGAAGGGAAGGGAAGGGAAGGGAAGCAAAGGGAAGGAAAGGAAAGGAAAGAGGGAAGGAAAGCAGAAGGAAGAATGGAAAAGAGAGAGGGAAAGTAGGAAAGGAAAGGAAAGGAAAGAGGAAAGGAAAGGAAAGGAAA
This sequence comes from Mus musculus, assembly GCF_000001635.26. NCBI lineage: Eukaryota > Metazoa > Chordata > Mammalia > Rodentia > Muridae > Mus > Mus musculus. The sequence continues at coordinate 17,621,407 of NC_000086.7, forward strand.
GGAAAGGAAAAAAGGAAAGGAAAGAGGGAAGGAAAATGGAAAAGAGAGAGGAAAAGATAGGAAACAAAAGGACAGTACAGGACAGGAAAGGAAAGAGGGAAGTAAAGAGGGAAGGAAAATGGAAAAGAGAGAGGAAAAGATAGGAATCAAAAGGACAGGAAAGGAAAGGAAAGGAAAGGAAAGGAAAGGAAAGCAGAAGGGAGAATGGAAAAGAGAGAGGAGAGGACAGGAGAGGAGAGGAGAGGAGAGGAGAGGAGAGGAGAGGAGAGGTGAGGCGAGGAGAGGAACAGAAAGGAGAGGAGAGGAGAGGAAAGGAAAGGAAAGGAAAGGAAAGGAAAGGGAAGGGAAGGGAAGGGAAGGGAAGGGAAGGGAAGGGAAGGGAAGGGAAGGGAAGGGAAGGACAGGACAGGACAGGAAAGGAAAGGAAAGGAAAGGAAAGGAAAGGAAAGGAAAGGAAAGAAAAAAAAAGGAAAGGAAAGGAGAAAGAAAAGGAGAGGAAAGGAGAAAGGAAAGGAAAGGAAAGGAAAGGAAAGGAAAGGAAAACAGAAGGGAGAGTAGAAAAGAGAGAGGAAAAGTTAGGAAAGGAGAGGAGAGGAGAGGAGAGGAAAGGAAAGGAAAGGAAAGGAAAGAGGGAAGGAAAATGGAAAAGAGAGAGGAAAAGGTAGGAAACAAAAGGACAGGAAAGGAAAGGAAAGGAAAGGAAAGGAAAGGAAAGGAAAGGAAAGGAAAGGAAAGAAAGGACAGGAAAGAAATGAAAAAAGAAACGAAGGCCCCCCCCCCCCCCCCATGCACCATCATTATGACATCAGAGTGGTGGTCCAATCATTTGGCTATGGAAGGTAGTAAATTTACATAAGACTCCTGATTGGTTGATGGGCATAAACCCGCCCCCAAGATGACGTTTGTTTACAACTGTTGCCAGAGAGATGGGCATTTGCCCTTACAGTTGGACAAGCAGTAGGAATGCTCTTACTGCTGCTCCTCCAACCTCTTTAAAAAGAGCTGAATTTGATAAAAAAAATCAGGAGATTTGATCCTGAATGTAGAAGTCATTTGGACTACAGACTTCTGGGTTATGTTCCCATTTCATGTTTCTCCCAGTCAGTCCTAGAAAATCTGGGAATTCATTAGTTCTTTGAAGACAAAGCAAGACTATTGCTTAAATGAGTTCCAGAAAGAAACGTTCTAGTCTTGGTGGCCAGCAGTTTGCTGAAGGAGATAACTTTGTGAAACTGAAGCCACACGACAGGCGGGCCCGAAAGGCAAGAAGTGTCTCCTCACCACGCAAGTCAACAGAGTCGAGGAGTCTTCAACCAACTCTTCAAAGAAGACTGCGAGGCCGCTCTGTGAAGAAACGCCATTTGGTGGAGAATGGTTACTCTGAGGAGAAAACGTATACAGGGGAGAAAATTCCTTCCACTGAGAAAAATTCTTCCACTGAGAAGCGTTGTTCCCTTGCTGAGAAGTATCACACCACAGTTAAAAGTTCCTCGGCTGAAAAGCTTCTGTTAGTGGAGAAGCATCCTTATGCTGATAAAAGCCTTACTAGGAAGAAGAGATCCTCTGCAGAGAAGCACTCTCCAACTGAAAAAGGTCGGATGACCCAGAAAAGTTCTTCTGGGGGGAGGCGCCACTCTGAGACGCACCAATCTGGGAAGAGTCCTCACTTTTCTGAGGAATGCCAGATTACAGAGAAACGTCATTCATCTGTGAAGCATGGGTCTTCAGACAAAGACCATCCTGCAGATCGAGGTCGTCCTATCAATAAAAGACACTCTTCAGAAAAACGTCAGTCTACAGAGAAAGGTCAGTTGACAGGGAGAAGTCCCTATGCTCCTGCCAATGAGAGAGGGCGCCCTACCAAGAAAGGTCAACCTACAGAGAAAGGCCTTTCTACTAAGAAGGGTCCCGATACTGAGAACCGACACCCTGCAAAGAAAGGCTACTCAGCCAAGACACTTAGCTCTGCAGAGAGAGATAGCCAGATAGAGAGAGGCAGTGCTACAGGTAGCAGACTCTCTACAGAGAAAGATTGCCTTTCAGGGAGAGGTTGGCCTGCCAAAAAAAGTCATCTGGCAGAGAAGGGTCATTCAGAGAAAAGTAGCTGTGCTTTAAGAGGAACTTCTGCAGGGAAAGATCGCTCTGCAGGAAGAGTTCACAGTAATACAAGAGGCCCTGCAGAGGAGGGTCACCCAGTCAAATGTATCTGTGAATCAAGTGTACCATCTGCAGGGAAAGACCAACCTGCAAGAAGTCGCCCTAACAAAAGCATCCCTAGAGAGGAGAGTCACCCTGTTGAGAATGAGATCTGTTTGTCAACAGGACCTTCTGAAGGAAGAGGGAGCCCCAATAAAATCCGTAGGGCAGAGAAGGGTCACTCAGTCAAGATTGGTAACAGTATGTCAAGAAGACCCTCTGCAGGGAAAGATCGCTCTGGAGGAAGAGGTCGCCCCATAAAAACCGGCTGTGCAGAGGAGAGTCGGTCAGTCAAGGGTGGTAGCAGTGCATCAAGAGGATCCTCTACAGGGAAAGAACGCCCTGTGAGAAGAGGGCGCCCGGGTAAAATCCGTAGGGCAGACAACGGTCCCTCAATCGAGAATGGTAGCAGTACATCAAGAAGACCCTCTGCAGGGAAAGATCGCTCTGGAGGACAAGGTTGCCCCAACAAAAGCGGCCATGCAGAGGAGAGTTGGTCAGTCGAGGGTGGGAGCAGTACATCAAGATCACCCCCTACAGGAAAAGAGCGCCCTGTGAGAAGATGTGTCTCCAACAGTCGAAGCCCTGCAGAGCAGTGGTGCTCAATCAAGTGTGGTATCTGTGCAACAAGTGTGCCTTCTGTAGGGAAAGATCGCTCTGGAATACGAGGTTGCCCCAATAAAAGAGGCTCTGCAGAGGAAGATCATTCAGTCAAGGGTAGTAGCAGTACATCAAGAGGAACCTCTGTAGGGAAAGATCATCCTGCCAAAAGAAGTCGCTCCACCAAAAGCGGCCCAACAGAGGAAGGTTGCTCAGTCAAGAATGGTAGCTATGCATCCAGAGGAACCTCTGCAGGGAAAGATCGATCTGGAGGACAAGGTTGCCCCCACAAAAGAGGCCCTGCAGAAGACAGTCATTCAGTCAAGGGCAGTAGCAGTACATCAAGAGGATCCTCCACAGAGAAAGAACGCCCTGTGAGAAGAGGCCGCCTGGGTAAAATCCGTAGGGCAGACAATGGTCGCTCAGTGGAGAATGGTAGCAGTACATCAAGAAGACCCTCTGCAGGGAAAGATCGCTCTGGAGGACAAGGTTACCCCAACAAAAGTGGCCATGCAGAGGAGAGTTTGTCAGTCGAGGGTGGGAGCAGTACATCAAGAGCACCCCCTACAGGAAAAGAGCGCCCTGTGAGAAGATGTGTCTCCAACAGTCGAAGCCCTGCAGAGCAGTGGTGCTCAATCAAGTGTGGTATCTGTGCAACAAGTGTGCCTTCTGTAGGGAAAGATCGCTCTGGAGAACGAGGTGGCCCCAACAAAAGAGGCCTTGCAGAGGAGGGTCATTCAGTCAAGGGCAGTAGCAGTACATCAAAAGGATCCTCTGTAGGGAAAGATCGTCCTGTAAGAAGAGGCTGCCCCAGTAAAATCCGTAGGGCAGACAACGTTCACTTAGTCAAGAATGGTAGCAGTACATCAAGAAGACCCTCTGCAGGGAAAGATCGCTCTGGAGGACAAGTTTGCCCCAACAAAAGCGGCCATGCAGAGAAGAGTTGGTCAGTTGAGTGTGGGAGCAGTACATCAAGAGCACCCTGTACAGGAAAAGAGCGCCCTGTGAGAAGATGTGTCTCCAACAGTAGAAGCCCTGCAGAGCAGTGGTGCTCAATCAAGTGTGGTATCTGTGCAACAGGTGTACCTTTTGCAGGGAAAGATCGCTCTGGAGAACGAGGTGGCCCCAACAAAAGAGGCCCTGCAGAGGAGGGTCATTCAGTCAAGGGCAGTAGCAGTACATCAAGAGGGTCCTCTGTAGGGAAAGATCGTCCTGTAAGAAGAGGCTGCCCCAGTAAAATCCGTAGGGCACACAACGTTCACTTAGTGGAGAATGGTAGCAGTACATCAAGAAGACCCTCTGCAGGGAAAGATCGCTCTGGAGGACAAGTTTGCCCCAACAAAAGCGGCCATGCAGAGGAGAGTTGGTCAGTCGAGGGTGGGAGCAGTACATCAAGATCACCACCTACAGGAAAAGAGCGCCCTGTGAGAAGATGTGTCTCCAACAGTCGAAGCCCTGCAGAGCAGTGGTGCTCAATCAAGTGTGGAATCTGTGCAACAAGTGTGCCTTTCGTAGGGAAAGATCGCTCTGGAGTACGAGGTTACCCCAACAAAAGAGGACCTGCAGAGGAGGGTCATTCAGTCAAGGGTAGTAGCAGTACATCAAGAGGACCCTCTGTAGGGAAAGAGCATCCCATTGGCAGAGGTCGGCCTCCAAAGAAAAGCCGCCATGAAAAGGATAGTTGCTCAGCAGAAAAGGGTAACCATGCAGATAAGGGACCATCTGCAGGAAAAGATCACCCCACAGGCAGAGGTCAGCCTCAGAAGAAAAGCCACCCTGCAGAGGCAGGGCACTTAGTGGAGAAGGGTAGTAGTGCAGAGAGAGGACCCTCTGTCAAGAAAGATCCCCACACTGGGAGAGGTAGACGTAGGCCTCCAAAGAAAAGTCACCCGGCAGAGAGGCATCTGTCTGCCTCTATGAAAGTTTGTCCTCCTAAAAAACATCAACCTTCAAAGCAAGTTGTCTGTGTAAAGAGAGTTCGTTCTGCAGAAAGAGTTCACTCCATGGAGAGAGGTCATCTTGCCAAGAAAAGCTGTCCTGCAGAGAGACAGCTCTCTGCTGAGGAAGGTAGCATAGCAGAGAGTGGTTGCTCCTTTGAGAAAGATCTTTCAGGGGAGAGAGCTCACTCTTCCCAGAGAAGCTGCACAGCTGAAGAAAGGAGTGAGGAAGGCAATATGCATTCTGTGGAGAAAGGTCATCCCTCCATGGAGACAGGCTTCCGTGAAGAGAAATCCTCTTCAGGATCCATGTCTAAGGCAACAGAACCAAACAACCTGCAGAGTCCTCCAGAAAACAGAATTGGCAGTGAAACCAACCAAGTAGCCCAGGTCCCTCACCGCAATATGCCTGCCACTGTGAAGATAAAAATGGGAGTTGAGTTGAAATTGCCTGATGAACTGAAGTTTCGTCTTGTTGAGGACTGGGACTTGGTCAACAAGCAAAACCAGTTATTCCAACTTCCTGCTGAGAAGACTGTAGATACCATTCTTGCAGAATATGTGACTTTTGTGAAGTCACAGGATCTTGGTGATAATAGGGAATACTCCGTTGATGAGGTTGTATTTGGAATAAGAGAGTATTTCAACAAGATGCTGGGCACCCAGCTGCTCTGCAAGTTTGAAAAGCCCCAGTATGCTGAAATTCACCTGGCTTACCCTGGTATTCCAATGTCTCAGGTTTATGGGGCTCCGCATCTCCTGAGATTGTTTGTGAAAATTGGGACTGCATTGGCCCATTCACCCCTTAATAGGCAGAGTCTTCTCTTAGTGTCAAGCTATATGCATGATTTCCTGGAATATCTTGCAGAGAAGTCCACTTCTCTGTTTACTGTCAGCAATTACAAAGTAGCTTCTGCCGAATATTGTTGCAAAGCCCTGTAAGGGTCAGCTGACCACTCTGTTAGTCATGAATCAGTAAATATTTCTCTTTGCTCTTTGCATTGGTAATTGATGTCCTTGAAAATTGTGTAAGAGGGCTTAATATTTCCATTTGATTATTGTGAGAAGAAAAAAAATTTCAAATGCTTCAACACTATGTACCATCATTCAACAGCAAATAAATGTTCACTTAAAATTTTTCTGTTGCCTTTTGACATTGCTTGAATTTTGGTGCTTCTTTCTCTTTCATATTATGAGATTCTATGGCATATTCATATTATATGATAAAATGCCCTCATTTCTAGTGCCAAAGGCTCCACATAACGGATATACACAAAAAAGCATACATACATACACATAATTAAAAGTAAAAATCTTTTTAAAATATAAAAAGTCTATAGATAAAACTAAGAAGGTCATGGGTTCACTCCCTAGATTAAAGAAGAAAGGACGAAGAGGAAGAGAAAGAAGCAGAGGAGGAAGAAGTGGAGCAACTGATAAAGAAAAAGGAAGAAGGGGAGAAGGGGGAGCTAGAGAGGGGTTAGAGAAGAAGGATGGTGTAGAGCGGGGGAGGAGAAGAAGAGGGGGAAAGAGTTGGAGGAAGGGGGAAGAAAAAAAAAGAAGAAGAGATGGACAAGGAAGAAGGGAGAAAGGAGGAGAGGAGGGGAGGAAATTTAGTGGAGTAGTAGGGAGGAGGAAGAGAAGAGGAACGAGGTAGGAAAAGGAGAGGAGAAAGGAAAAAGAAGGAAGAGACAAGGAGAGGAGGAGGAGGAATAGGGGAAGTTGGAGGAGGAAGAGGGGGAAAAGAAAGGAGGGGCAAGAAGAGAAGTGAGGAAAAGATACACATGACAAGGAGGGGAAGGAAGAAGATAGGGAAAGAAAGGGCAAAAAGAAAAGGGTGAGAAAGGAAAATGAGGGGGAAAATAGGACAAGAATATAAAAGAGACTGGAAGAAATGGTGAAGGAGGGAAAGAAAAGAAATACAAGAAGGGGAAATGCAGGGAAGAAATGGAAAGGAAGAGGAAGATCAGAAGAGGGGAAGTAGAAAGGTTGGAGAAAAAGGGAAGAGAGGAGGAGTAGGTGAGGAGAAAGAAGAGAGGAAGATAAAATGGGGAAGAACCGAAAGAGGGGAAACAGGAGGAGAAGAGGTGGAGGAGTAGGAAAAAAGGAAGTAAAAGGAAAGAATGAAGAAGGAAAGGGGAAAAGGGATAAAAGGACAACAACATGTAATGAAAGACAGGAAGGAGAAAGGAGAGAGTGAGGAGAGGGAAGAGTAGAAGGATGAGAATGGGCAAGGCAGGGAGGAAAAGGAAAGCTGGAGGAGGAAGATAAGAAAAGGGAAGAAGAGATGTAGAAGAAAGTTAGTTTGAGGCCAGCCTGGTCTACAGAGTGAGTTTGAAGACAGCCAGGACTACTCAGAGAAACACTGTCTCAAAAAAACAAACAAACAAACAAACAAAAAAACTGACAAACACACAAGAAAGTTGGAAGCTGGACAATTGGGAGAAGAAGGAGGGGGAGGGAATGAAGGGATGGAGGAGGATAGGTTGGAGAAGAGGGATAAGATGAGACAAGGAGCAGTTGGAGGGGGAATGAGGAGGGATGGAAGAAAAGAGGGCAGAAAAAAGGGAAAAGGGAGGAGGAAAAGAAGGGAAAACTTCATAAGGAATGGAGGGTGTGGTGGTTTGAATGAAAATGGCCCCCATAGGCTCATAGGGAGTGGTACTAGTAGGGTTGTGCCAGGTTTTTTGTTAAGTTGGGGTTCTTTTTGTTTGTTTTGGAGTTCGTGTGACCATTTTGGAGGAAGTGTGATATATGGTGTTCCTTCTGCTTGCTGATCATGTTGCAGAACTCTAAGCTCTTTCAGCACCATGTCTGCCTGAATGCTGCCATGCTTCTCACCATGCTGATAATGGACCAAAACTCTGAACTATAAGTTAGCTTCAATTAAATGTTTTCCTTTATAAGAGTTGTCTTGGTCATGATGCCTCTTCACAGCAATAGGAATCCTAAGACAGAGGATGAGGAGCGAGAAAAGGGGATGAAGGAGGACAGGAATGAGTAGGGTGTGGGGCACTGGGCTATGCACAGACAGCCTGGTTTCCAGCTGAGGCTAGATGTTGAACGCTGGGACCCGGTGGTGACAATTCATCTACATAGGACAGAAGGAGTTCTCTCATGTCTCCTGGACCCTGGCTCCTATCGAAGTTACCACCCCCACAGCCCCCACAAGAGAAGCATGGTTAGTAGTCACATAGGCAATGTCCCAAGCTTCTGAACATCAGGCTAGAATCCTCCACAATTACCTAGCAACAATAAAAACCATATGAGGGGTTGCTTGGCCCCACCTCACCCTCTTGCTCTCTTGCTCTCCTCCTCCTCTCCTCTCCTCTCCTCTCCTCTCCTCTCCTCTCCTCTCCTCTCCTCTCCTCTCCTCTCCTCTCCTCTCCTCTCCTCTCCTCTCCTCTCCTCTCCCCTCCCCTCCCCTCCCCTCCTCTCCTCTCCCCTCCTCTCCTCTCCCCTCCCCTCCTCTCCCCTCCCCTCTCCTCCCCTCCTCTCCCCTCCTCTCCTCTCCATCTCTCCCTCTTACTCTCTAGCCTTTCTTCTCTCTCTCCTTTCCTGGTTTTCCAGCTTGATTCTCTGCTAGATCATGAGGCTTCTTGGTCTCCATAGTCACATGAATCAATTTTTGTAACATACCATCTTTTATATATTTATATATGCATCCTATTCTGTTTCTCTGGAGAACACTGATTAATATACTCTCTATACCTCTACACCCCATGCTTGACCCCACTGTTTTGTCTGCTTTTATATATGTTAATTTGAATTTTCTGAAAAGTTACCCAAGTATACTTTTGTGTTTCATTCAGAATAATTATTAGATTTATTTGTGCTGCTGCTTATAGTTCACTTCTTTTTATTGGTAACTTGTATCCCATCATATAGATATACTACAATTATTTTATCCATTTACATATTCATGAATTATTGAGTTTTTTTGCCTGTGAGTATTTCAAATTTGCATTGTATAAACCCTTATATGGACATCAGTTATCATCTCTCTTGGGTAAATATTCAACTAAGTTGTTACGAAAAGTATTGGATCAGGACCCCCAAGACCAAGTTCTCGGCACAAAGTAGATTTATTTGCCCCAGAGGGACAGAGGGCAGGGAATAAGAGACAAAAACAGGAGATAGGGGACTGGGTAAAAGAAGAAGGGAGAGGAGAGATGGGTATTTATTTGTCCAGGAGCGGGACAAAGAACTGCCGCTGTGTAGAGAGGAGGCAGATGAATGTGACACATAGGAAAATAATAGTTTATAAAGGTAGAAGGGGAAACCCTGTGATAGGATGAGCTGTTTAATTTTGTTTGAACATGTTAATTAAGTGAGCCAAAGGGGACTTTTAATTGTTGGATTTCAATACTTTGGCAGCTGGACCTTGGTAGTCAGCTTCAGAAGGAGGATGTAACCAAATAAGGGAATATATCTTGGTGGCTAGCTTTGGAAATGTAATCTAATGTTATTTTTCAGCTAGGCAGAGAGAATGGGGGAGAAGGACAGGCCTGCCAGAACCATGCTCACCACATTTGAGTTGGCCATTGTCCCTTCAAGTGTTGCTGAATCATATAGTGGGCAAACATTTTACTTGGTGGGACTGGCAAGGTCAGTCAGAGCAGAAAGGCACCTATCATAAAGCTTCACAACTAGAACCCACAAAGACAAAAGGCAAACTGACTCCATCAAACTGTCCTTGGTCCCCACACTCTCACTATGGTGCATGCACGCGCGGGCGCACACACACACACACAGATAAATAAATAATTTTAAAACATTGCTAAGCTGTTTTGCAATGTGGTTGCACAAGTCAGCAGTACCACCAACAGCATATGAGAGTTCCAGTTGCTCCACAACGTGTGAACACTTGAAATGGTCAGATTTATTTTTGCACTGTATGCATTATAAATATGCATGCACTGAAAACTATGTATTAGTTGGTTAGTATGCCTCCAATGACTTTTTATCTCAAAGAAGCAAGCACTAATGATTTAAATCATCTTCTCGAACACTTATTTGCCATCCAACTATCCTTTTTTGACAAAGTATGTGTTATAACCTTTTGCTCATTTCAATCCCCTGGCCCCACCACTCGCGGGTGCTAGTGATTGATTAAAACTTAGGGCTTGTGCATGCTAGGCAAACACTCCATTAATTGGGCTACATCTCAGTCCTTCTATTACTCTCCTGACACAGAATCTTGCTATGTAGTTAAGTTTAGCCTCAAACTCCATGGTTCTCTTAGGCTTCCTCGTCCAAAGTACTACGATTACAGTTAGCTCTCACCTTTTACTTTTTTTAAAAAAATAATACTTTTATTAATTTCTGAGACTCTCTAACAATGCATTTTGATTATATTTACTGCTCCCAGATCCAACCCTACTTCTCTACCCACCCAACTTTGTGATCTCTCTCTCTCTCTTTCTTTATTCTTTTATTGGGTTGTTTTGGGGTTGCTTGCTCCTTATTATTGAGTTTAGTTCTTTATAAATGCAAAATACAAGTCATTATCAGATTATTCCTTCCAATTTCTCTCTTCTTGTCTAGGGCATATCTTTTTAGTTTGTTAATTGTACTTGTTTTTACTATTTATTTTTTAGTCGTCTGCATCTATATGATGTGTATGTAGGCATGTTAATGCCATGGCAGAGGTTGTAGAGGTCAAAGCAGAGGTTGTGGAGTTAGTTCTGTTCTATGTTTACATGGGCTTTAAAGATCAGACTTTCAGACTAAGTGTTTTCACACGCTAAGCCATCTCACTGGCCCTGAAAAGTACCTTTTAACAAACAGAAATTCTTAATTTAAATGAAGTACATATATCAGTGGGGGTGGTGAGTGTGCCTTTGGCGTAACATTAAAAAAATAATCTTAACTTCACATGCTGCTCTACACCTGTGATACCGGAACTCAAAGGCAAAATGATTGCAAAGGCAAGACTGAGCTGCACAGAGAAAACGTACCTCAAATCATAATAATAATCTTGCCCTAACCCAAGATCACAAATATTTTCTCCTATTTATGTGTCAGAGTAGGAAGCTCTATTACATAGAAGGCAGTCAAAGGATACTTTATAACACTGAAATTCTCTGTTGAGTGAAAGATTTCAAATTCAGACAGAATATAATATTTTTGTACATTCAAAACCTGAAAGAATGTATTACTAGCAGATCTGTACTACAAGAAATGTTAAAATCCTCCAGGCAGAAGGGAAATTATATTGGATGAAAATTTGGATTTTTATAGAAGAATCCAAATGAAAAATTACATATATGTATATATTAGATTGTTATTATTACTGTAATAAACCTAGAGAGCTAAAACAACACAAATTCATTATTTGACAGTTTACTAGATTGGAAGTCTGACAGCTGTCTCTCTAAGCCAAATCATGGTGTTGTCAGAGCGGCATTCTTCTTTGGACACTTTAAGGATGAAGGCATTTTCTTGCTGTCCATCAGCCTGAGTTTGTCCTTAACTATGAAAGGCCTCTGGTCTCTCTATATGGCTTCCTTTTCTACATATTCTCATATTGCAATTTTTACCACCTACTCTTTTCTTCCTCTCTTCCCCTTTTGATGCAGGTAGTGAATTCACCTAACACTCCAGTCTGCTACCTCCTTTACGTGGTGAAAGGAAAGAACAGACTCTAGAAAAAACACTGTGTTGTGTATTTCATAAGATGTGGAAGTAAAATGTCTGACTATAGCCAAATAGTCTAGCAGGGGTTGGAGTTGGGTGAGAACAGAAGAGCAAATGCAGAGGCAGAGTTCAAGTAGTGAACATGAAGGGCTGTCTTATTAACAGAAGACCTGATACATTCCTCAGGTTTCATTAACATAGCAAACAACTCTGAAAGAGAAAAGGGGTTGTTTTAGATCACAGTTTTGAAAATTCTAGTCTGTGATCAGTAGGCCCTGTTGTCTTGGGCCTGTTGCAGCTCATTGTGGCAAGAGTACTAGGTGAAACAGAGCTGGTCACCTGAATGCTGGAGATAGAGTGCAGTGGAGTACTGGCCTACCAAATGTAAGACCATGGTTTGAGCTCTACCACCTAAAAAGAAAATGTAGACAATTTTCAGCTCTTGGTGAGATTGGGAATAGAGAAAAGGGAAGAGATCATGATGTCACAGTCCCCTTTGAGAATGTGCTTGCCAATTACCCAAAATAGCCCACAAGGATCTCCTACTTTAATCTGTTTTCTTTTATGTGCACATGTGTCTGTGGTGTGTGTTTGTGTGAGTGAATAGCATATGAGTGTGTGTGCCTATGGAAGCCAGAAAAGGGTGTGGATGTTGGAAACTGAACTTCGGTCCTCAGCAAGAGCATCCAGTGCTCTTAAACCACTGATATATCTCCCCAGTACCTGCACTGTGTCTATTAAAATATCTATGACCTTTCAGTGGTATTAAAAAAGAATGAAGACAAAACATTTAACACATAGACCTTCAGTGGCTATTCTCAATTCAAATCATAAGAAAGGTAAGCCTTAAAAATTAAACATGTTTCCGGTTTAATTAATACAAGAAATGTTCATCCTTGTCCATTTTCGCTTGTATATATAAATGAAAACTCTCTCTCTCATTTTTTTTTCAAGACAGGGCCTCACTATATAGTCTTGACTAACCTAGAACATGAAATGCTCCTTTCTTCCCCTCCTAAGGTCTGACATTATAGGAACCTGTGACCATGCTGGGCTTGATTAAAATTTGTAAGATAAAAGAGTGTGTTCTTATTCTGTCTTACTAGAAATTGTCAACATTTTTGCTTTTGCTTACATTTTGATTAGTAAAGAATAACAAGTCTTTTTTATCATAACTCTGTGTCTGAACTGGTTAACTCTTATGAACCTTGTGAAAATTATATCTTGCTTTATTTTATATATTAAGCAACTTTTCATGCTCTTTCATGTTTATTGATCATTCAGGCTTTCTATTATCCACCATCCCCTTTTCCTGGGATTTATAGGTGTTCTTCAGACTTCTGTATACTAACCCTAGTCATTATGTTGATCTGATTATGTTTTCCACAGTTTCTGACTTTACTATCCTTATAGCCTTTTCCTTTGTATAGAGATTTTGCACTTCATCTGATAGTGGAGGCATTAGACTTGGGCCTTGTGCGTGCTAAGCATGTGCTCTCACTGAGCTCCTCTCCCAGCCCCTTTGGAACTTTTCCATTCAGTTGGTCTTACTGATTTTTCCTTTGATGATCTGCATTCTCCTGTCTTGCTATAGAAGCCCTACGTTTTCTTACAGAAGTTTAAAGGCTTATCTTCTCACATAGACATTTCCTATTCATCTGGAGCTATTATAAAATTTAAGGACAGAACTCCTTATCTATTTGCCTCAGTTGCCCTAGTTTTAGGCTACCCTTTCTTGCATGGCCTGGCATGGCCTTGGTAGGGACAGAATGACTTGATTCCTGACCCTGGGACAAGACCAGCAGGTGTGGGCCTCCATAAGTGTCTATGGCTGCTGTGGGCATAAGCCTTGTTTGTATAATAATGTGCATACTTTTACATTCCTCCTTCAAGGAATGTCCTCCATGATAACATTACTGACTTCATGATAATCAGGGGCAGCATGAATTCAGGAGGTGATGGTGTGGCTAGTGTCTTAGCAAAATGTTACACACTGGGAACATTCAGGACAGCCTAAGGCTGTAGAAAAGAACTCTAAAAACATGGGTTCAAAAATAATATAATTTCTCAAAAATAAGGATGCAATATGAATTATATGTGGGACTTTACAAATCTAAAGGAACACAAACAGCTGCACTGTGAATCAACTTGTCAGAAAGATTCCAAGGAAGGAGATAAAGAGGTGTAGGGAGTGCTGATCACAGAAGAGCCCATCCAGCTAAGATTTTTGATAATGCTTACAAAGGCAGACAGATTCCTGAGTTCAGGGTCAACTTGGGATAGAGCAAGGTTAGGCCCAGGTAGAAATAGAAATTTCAGAACAGGGTCCCACACAGCTAGTTTATCATCTGTACTTAACAGAGGTAGGAAGATCTCTGAATTCATTTGCAATGTTAAAAGAAAATGTGTGCTTGCTGTCTTCTAATGATTAAAGGATGCGGATTCATAGGATAATCGAAAGGGAACCTGGAATAAATGACTGGATTGATATGTAAAATAAAAGACTGGGCTTATGATTTGCAAGAAATGAGCTATCCAGAGAAATTTTTAGAGTAGTGAGAGAGAACTGCTTGGAGAACTGTCTCAAGCAGGAGAGAGAGAGAGAGAGAGAGAGAGAGAGAGAGAGAGAGAGAGAGAGAGAGAGAGAGAGATCTGGAAATCTCCAAAGAAAGAGAACACAGAGACCATACTGGAAAGCTGTCTAGAGCAGAGCACAGACTGCCTGCTTGGACCTACAACTTGACGACCTACAACTTGACTTTGAGCTGTTTGTTTTCAGTGCTCCCATCCACCCCTTTTCTCAGAACGGCCTCTACAAGCCAAGGCTGGTCTGTGACACTTTCTCTAGAGATTAAGAATGCCATCTCTGCTCTATATGAAATTTCCATAATTGGCTGAGTCTGCTTCTAAATTTTTTATTATATTTGGTCAATCTATTTATCTCTGATTGATTAATGCACTGGTCTATTATACTACAGCTTTTTTTTTTCTTCGTTTGGAATTGAGTTTCATATATCTCAGGCTGGCCTCACAATTGCTATTAACCAAAGATGATCTTGAACTATTGATCCTCTTGTTTCCACCCATTAACCTCCCCTCCCATGTACTACGGTTAAAGCATGTGACACCATACTTGGCTTTATACGGTGCTGCAGATACAACCCAAAGCTTCCTACAAAGTTGTCAAGTATCCTCCCAACAGTACACCTAGAGCCTTGCTCTGTAACTTTGTCTTAAGTGTAATGATAGGATAAATCTCATCTCCTTGGTTTTCATTAGTCTAAGGAGTTTCTTCACATCATTATAGTATTGGTTATTTATTATTGTAAATGTGATTAGCATTAACTTATTAAGACACAGAGGTAGACTCCTATCCCACTTGTGAGAAAATGTTTACATTCCTTCTGTGATCACCCTTTAATACTGCCTATTTTGAAACTGTAGTTCACCTGAGTTTTAGAATTTTTGTGTTTAGTTTGCTAAGAATTGTATTGAGTTTGTGTGTTTCATGTATTCTGTGATGCCATAGTTTATAAAACACATCATTTACTTTATCTTCCACAAAGGAAGAAAAATGGCTGTGACATTGAGAGGGAAGATAAGAGGAATGGGGCTGGAAATGATAAAAATAAATTATAAATTATATACATGCTTGAAAATGTCATTATAAAAACAATTTGTACAATTAACATATACTAATACATGATAAAAATGACATAGTGCTTTCTTTTACAAAATTAGTTCTTTGAGAACAAACAATATATTTTGATCATATTTACTGCTCCTGAACTCTTTCCAGATCCAACCCTTTCCCTATGTACCCAGATTTGTGTCCTCATTTTTTAAAAAATGCACTTAGTCCAATTTGTTCTGCCAATATACTGTTGGGTGTATGATCATCCACTCGAGCATAGTCAATCTATCAGTGGCCACATTCTTAAAGAAAACTGGTTTTCCCTCTCATAACTGCTGTGTGTAGCTTTTGCTACCCTGCCTAATCTCTAGGAACAGACCATGCTACCAGCCCCTGCCCAGAGAGGATTGGATCCATGGATGAAAAACAGACACACACAGTTGTTAAATTTCAACTTGCCATATTGGCTCAATTGCTGGGTACCTCCAACCTAAATCTACCTAAGCCAGCATATCCTTCCCAGTACTCTCAGTAACCCTAAATCTGTACTCAATTTCAGTTGCTCAGCCACCTTCAGTCCCAGCTCAACACGCCCAACTTCCCGCCTGTAGAAACAGCCTGTGGTCAGTACAGCCAAAATCTCACATGGCTGGTTGGCTTTTCTCCCTCTAAATCATGGCAAAAAGAATATCCTTTCCTCCCTCTTCTGCATCAGCCAGCTTGCCTGCAGGGACCTGGAAGTCCTGCCTATTACTTCAGCTCAGCAATTAGCCTGTGGCATCTTTACTAACAAATCAAGAACTAATTTGGGAACAGGGCCCCAGCATTAGACCCACCCCCACACATAACCGCTAACAATTGCCAAGAGCTCCTCAGCTAGGGATGAGACCTTATGCCTACCTCCTCTCTCCATGGTACGATTTTGTCTGGCTTGAGTATGTTAAAGTCTTATACGTGTTGCCCAAGAACTTCAATGGTGCAACTTGCCCTTCTGTGGCCAGAAAATGCTCTTTCCTTGCATTCACCCAGTGTCCTTGATTTGTTTTGTTTTGTTTTTTTGTTTTACAATATTTTCACTTCCTCTTCTGCAATGATTGCTGAGCCTTAAGAGGATGAGGCGTGGGGCATTGGTGTGACTATGGGCAACACAGATGTATCATTTATGGCTGAGCATTCGACACAGTCTTGTATTCTCTACACCATGGTCAGTTGTGAGTTTCTGTATTAATTTCCACCTATTAGAGACAAAAACTTCTCTGATGACGGTTGAGAGATTTTCCAGGACACATGATACAGTGAAAGATTCCTTGATTGGGAAAGGTCTTGAATCTGGTAAGGTTCAAAAGGGTCAGAATACTTGCTTATCCTGTGGACTTTTTGTCTTTACATTTTTAATCTATTTAGATGTATACATTTGACTTCTATTATTCTCATGTGTCTATAAAAATAAAAATATAATTTAAACTGATTTAGAGATCCTTAAAAAACTTGACATTTAGACTTTGACTTCTCTGAACCACTATAAAACATCAGTATCTGTGTTTCCTCGCACAATAATGGGCCTTGTGCCATAAAAAAAAATCAGTAATGCAGCATTTATTATCACAGCAGCCCACTGCTGTGCTGAAATGCACTGCCATGCTGAAATGACCTTCCTGGCCACAGGATCTACTCTGGATATCTTCTTGACTTAGGTTGCTTGAAGTGCTTCTCTGCTTTTTGCAAGAAAATGTGCAATTTCAGTAATTGTCCTAATAACAGGGATTTGTGTCTTTGACATCCAATTTATTCCGGCTGCTCTGTCTTGATGCTCCATTTGTTTTAATTCTAATTCATAGTGTTATGATTTCAAGACATAATAGGCATTGATCTTGCAGCCCCTAAATGTATATAACCTAATTGAAGTAATAGTAAGAGAACAGTTTTAACCAAAAGTTTACCCCATCCCAGGCAATACTGGCTCCATCACCAACTATCCTGGAGGAAAAGATGAGAGAAATCAGTATTTGCATGGCACATTCTAGTTTTGAAACCATTTGAAAGTAAAAGCAAGCTGTTAATTGATGAATGCTGGTATTGTAGCAGAATTACTGTGATTTTAAATATAATTATGTAACTCTTAACTGTTATAAATGTAGATTTAATGTGCCCTTTTGTCTTTTAAGGCTTTTTCTATGCAAGTGTTTACCATTATAAATTCTATATTTTATACAATGATACTGGATAATTGACTATTGGGGTTGCAAAATATTATTCTTTAAATATATTCACGTTGTCTTTAGCAACCCACTAAACTAGCTCTATAAATTTCTTTATATTTTCTGTATAAGAAAAATTATGTCCAAAAGTAACAGCTGCATGTCTCTTCCTTGGCAACCTACACTTTCTAATTATTTTTTCCTTTCTTGTTTGTTGATTTTTATCATGTGTCTTTTCAATATACTATCAGAGCCATATGGTTCTTATAATCTGCTAATGCTGTGATTTCCTTGGAAAAATTTTCTGATTTTGACTAACTCTTACACTCCTGGAATAAATCTACCTAATCATGTTATATTATTTTTTAAATTTAGGTTGACATTTAAAAGATATTTACCTTATTTAGTATTTTGAAAACCCTGAAACCACAGCTAATGCAAGGTTAGCCTATAATTTTCCTTATATCTTATAAAATAACTGAAACAATTTTCTCTTATTTTATATTCTCTAATATTGCTTGCATATATGAAGTGTGGGTTTTCCTAATAGCTATTTGAAAAACTTTCTTAACCTGGGATTTTGGTGATAGATTTGATTATCAAGTAAAGTTCTTCTTATCATAATGTGCTTATGCTTTCTACTTCCTTTTGAATCAATTTTGTGTGTATATCTATGTGTTCTTTAATTTATTGGCATAAATTCATTGTGTTAGATTATCATTTCTTTTCTTAATATTTTTTATCTACTCTGACAATTTAATATATGTATACAAAATTTTGATCCTATCCACCTCCAATTTCCCCTTCTACTACCCCTGGATAACCACCCCTCAACACAGTTGCCTCCTATTTTTCTTCCACCTTTTCTTTTCTTTTCTTTTCCTTTCTTTTCTTTTCTTTTCTTTTCTTTTCTTTTCTTTTCTTTTCTTTTCTTTTCTTTTCTTTTCTTTTCTTTTCTCTTTCTTTGGTTTTTCGAGACAGGGTTTCTCTGTGTAGCCCTGGATGTCCTGGAACTCACTCTGTAGATCAGGCTGGCCTCAAACTCAGAAATCTGCCTGCCTCTGCCTCCCAAGTGCTGGGATTAAAGACATTCACCACCACTGCCCAGCTTTCTTCTACTGAGCCCAAGTAGTGCTGCCTGCTAATTTTGATTGAACTTATTATCTTAGTATTGTTTCAGGTCTTGTGAGCCACAGTTGTTCTGAGTACATGAGTGCAATGGCCGCCTCATGTCCATAAGACAGGCATTCCATTGTACTCCTTGCCATCATCCAGCAAACTTTTTTCCATGCTTCTTCTGAGCCTTAGGAGTGGGAATGTTAATACAGATGTGCCATTTAAGACTAAACGTCTAGTCACTTGTTCTCAGCACATTGACAAGATATGACTCTGCATTTAACTCTACCCATCATAAAAAGATGTTTGTTTGGGCTGGAGAGATGGCTCAGCATTTAAGAGCACTGGCTGTTCTTCAAGAGAACCAGGGTTCAATTTCTGGCATCCACATGGATCTGACACACTCACAGAGACATACATGTAAGCAAAACACCAATGCACATAAAATAAAAATAAATAAATCTTTTTTTTTTAAAAAGGTGTTTTTCTGGCCAAGGCAGAGAGCATCACAAATATATGCAAATGAACATAAGTGTTTACAAATTGACAACACATACCTTTAGCAAAATAATAGTAGTAGTTTTGATCAAGTTTATAGTACCATCCATGAATTAATCTCCTATAGAGAAGACCTCAAGTCCAGTCATTGGTTACTCTCATAACTTTTATGTCACTATTGTAACAGTGGGCACATCTTGACTGCCAGCCCAGTATTATAGCATTCACGGATCATTGCTCGGTAATACCATTTATAACCTATCTACCCTAACAGCCTACATGACACATTATGAGCATTGTGAAAGCTCACCAGAAGGAAAGAAGTTTTCAGGCTAGTTCCAGTTTTATTTCTCCTGTACCTAAAGTATGTGGTATCTTCAGCATTTAATTATGGTGGGAAAGAAAGAACAATATCAATTGCTTGTGTTATTTGGGGGCCTCTGGGGCCTCTTTCACTTATTTCTAAATTTCTGTAGTAATTTAGTTATAATTGCTTTTTATTCCTAATTTTCTTTTTAAGCTCTGTCAGTCTTGTTAGAGATTTATTGTTGTTAATTTGCAAGGAAAATTTTTTTCCACAAGCATCTTGCATAAAGACAATGTGGTTTTATTTCCCTTGGAATTTATTTTGTTGTTCTCAGTAAGATTATTGATGTCATGTGTGTGTGTTTGTGCTTGTGGATGTGTGTTCAGTTCATGTCGGAATGTGTAAATGTAGATGCACATGCTCGTGGAAGCTAAAGGTCAATCTTTGGTATCATTCTTCAAATGCCATCTGCATTTTTATTACAATTTAAATTTTTTCTTTTACTTTTTCTGTATTTTGCCCACATGTATGTGTGTGCACACCATGTGTGTGCCTTACACCAATGGAGACCATACAAATGTTTTGGATCTTCTGGAACCGGAGTTACAAATGGTTGTGAATGGCTATGTTTTGGAAATTGAATCCTGGCCTTCTAAAATGTACCCAAAGCTCTTGACCACAGAGCCATCTCTCTAGCCTCATCCAACTTATTTTTGAGACAAGGTTTATCTTGACCTGAAGCCAAATAGGATGGATTAGCTGGCCAATGAACCACAAAATACACCTGCCTCTCAACTCAGTGTAGAACACCAGCTTTTTCACCTTGGTTGTGGAAATTGAATTCAGGTTCTCATCCTATGCGGCAAGTGTTTTACAGATTGGGCATTTTCCTCAGTCTTTTATTGATGTTTTCAAAATTAAAAAGTAATAACTATTTAGTAGTTTAAAATTTCTTTTTTTTTTCCATTTTTTTATTAGGTATTTAGCTCATTCACATTTCCAATGCTATACCAAAAGTCCCCCATACCCACCCACCCCCACTCCCCTGCCCACCCACTCCCCCTTTTTGGCCCTGGTGTTCCCCTGTACTGGGGCATATAAAGTTTGCAAGTCCAATGGGCCTCTCTTTCTAGTGATGGCCGACTAGGCCATCCTTTGATACATATGCAGCTAGAGTCAAGAGCTCAGGGGTACTGGTTAGTTCATAATGTTGTTCCACCTATAGGGTTGCAGATCCCTTTAGCTCCTTGGGTAATTTCTCTAGCTCCTCCATTGGGAGCCCTGTGATCCATCCATTAGCTGACTGTGAGCATCCACTTCTGTGTTTGCTAGGCCCCGGCATAGTCTCACAAGAGACAGCTACATCTGGGTCTTTTCAATAAAATCTTGCTAGTGTATGCAATGGTGTCAGCGTTTGGATGCTGATTATGGGGTGGATCCCTGGATATGGCAGTCTCTAAATGGTCCATCCTTTCATCTCAGCTCCAAACTTTGTCTCTGTAACTCCTTCCATGGGTGTTTTGTTCCCAATTCTAAGGAGGGGAATAGTGTCCACACTTCAGTCTTCATTCTTCTTGAGTTTCATGTGTTTAGCAAATTGTATCTTATATCTTGGGTATCCTAGGTTTGGGGCTAATATCCACTTATCAGTGAGTACATATTGTGTGAGTTTCTTTGTGAATGTGTTACCTCACTCAGGATGATGCCCTCCAGGTCCATTCATTTGGCTAGTAATTTCATAAATTCATTCTTTTTAATAGCTGAGTAGTACTCCATTGTGTAAATGTACCATATTTTCTGTATCCATTCCTCTGTTGAGGGGCATCTGGGTTCTTTCCAGCTTCTGGCTATTATAAATAAGGCTGCTATGAACATAGTGGAGCATGTGTCCTTCTTACTGGTTGGAACATCTTCTGGATATATGCCCAGGAGAGGTATTGCGGGATCCTCCAGTAGTACTATGTCCAATTTTCTAAGGAACCGCCAGACTGATTTCCAGAGTGGTTGTACAAGCCTGCAATCCCACCAACAATGGAGGAGTGTTCCTCTTTCTCCACATCCACGCCAGCATCTGCTGTCACCTGAATTTTTGATCTTAGCCATTCTGACTGGTGTGAGGTGGAATCTCAGGGTTGTTTTGATTTGCATTTCCCTGATGATTAAGGATGTTGAACATTTTTTCAGGTGTTTCTCTGCCATTCGGTATTCCTCAGGTGAGAATTCTTTGTTCAGTTCTGAGCCCCATTTTTTAATGGGGTTATTTGATTTTCTGAAGTCCACCTTCTTGAATTCTTTATATATGTTGGATATTAGTCCCCTATCTGATTTAGGATAGGTAATGATCCTTTCCCAATCTGTTGGTGGTCTTTTTGTCTTACTGACGGTGTCTTTTGCCTTGCAGAAACTTTGGAGTTTCATTAGGTCCCATTTGTCAATTCTCTATCTTACAGTACAAGCCATTACTGTTCTGTTCAGGAATTTTTCCCCTGTGCCCATATCTTCAAGGCTTTTCCCCACTTTCTCCTCTATAAGTTTCAGTGTCTCTGGTTTTATGTGAAGTTCCTTGATCCACTTAGATTTGACCTTAGTACAAAGAGATAAGTATGGATCGATTCACATTCTTCTACACGATAACAACCAGTTGTGCCAGCACCAATTGTTGAAAATGTTGTCTTTCTTCCACTGGATGGTTTTAGCTCCCTTGTCGAAGATCAAGTGACCATAGGTGTGTGGGTTCATTTCTGGGTCTTCAATTCTATTCCATTGGTCTACTTGTCTGTCTCTATACCAGTACCATGCAGTTTTGATCACAATTGCTCTGTGGTAAAGCTTTAGGTCAGGCATGGTGATTCCACCAGAGGTTCTTTTATCCTTGAGAAGACTTTTTGCTATCCTAGGTTTTTTGTTATTCCAGATGAATTTGCAAATTGCTGCTTCTAATTCGTTGAAGAATTGAGTTGGAATTTTGATGGGGATTGCATTGAATCTGTAGATTGCTTTTGGCAAGATAGCCATTTTTACAATGTTGATCCTGCCAATCCATGAGCATGGGAGATCTTTCCATCTTCTGAGATCTTCTTTAATTTCTTTCTTCAGAGATTTGAAGTTTTTATCATACAGATCTTTCACTTCCTTAGTTAGAGTCACGCCAAGGTATTTTATATTATTTGTGACTATTGAGAAGGGTGTTGTTTCCCTAATTTCATTCTCAGCCTGTTTATTCTTTGTATAGAGAAAGGCCATTGACTTGTTTGAGTTTATTTTATATCCAGCTACTTCACCGAAGCTGTTTATCAGGCTTAGGAGTTCTCTGGTAGAATTTTTAGGGTCACTTATATATACTATCATATCATCTGCAAAAAGTGATATTTTGACTTCCTCTTTTCCAATTTGTATCCCCTTGATCTCCTTTTGTTGTCGAATTGCTCTGGCTAATACTTCAAGTACTATGTTGAAAAGGTAGGGAGAAAGTGGGCAGCCTTGTCTAGTCCCTGATTTTAGTGGGATTGCTTCCAGCTTCTCTCCATTTACTTTGATGTTGGCTACTGGTTTGCTGTAGATTGCTTTTATCATGTTTAGGTATGGGCCTTGAATTCCTGATCTTTCCAAAACTTTTATCATGAATGGGTGTTGGATCTTGTCAAATGCTTTTTCTGCATCTAACGAGATGATCATGTGGTTTTTGTCTTTGAGTTTGTTTATATAATGGATTACATTGATGGATTTTTGTATATTAAACCATCCCTGCATCCCTGGAATGAAACCTACTTGGTCAGGATGGATGATTGCTTTAATATGTTCTTGGATTCGGTTAGCGAGAATTTTATTGAGGATTTTTGCATTGATATTCATAAGAGAAATTGGTCTGAAGTTCTCTATCTTTGTTGGGTCTTTCTGTGGTTTAGGTATCAGAGTAATAGTGGCTTCATAAAATGAGTTGGGTAGAGTACCTTCTACTTCTATTTTGTGAAATAGTTTGTGCAGAACTGGAATTAGATCTTCTTTGAAGGTCTGATAGAACTCTGCACTAAACCCGTCTGGTCCTGGGCTTTTTTTGGCTGGGAGACTATTAATAACTACTTCTATTTCTTTAGGTGATATGGGACTGTTTAGATGGTCAACTTGATCCTGATTCAACTTTGGTACCTGGTATCTGTCCAGAAATTTGTCCATTTCATCCAGGTTTTCCAGTTTTGTTGAGTATAGCCTTTTGTAGAAGGATCTGATGGTGTTTTGGATTTCTTCAGGATCTGTTGTTATGTCTCCCTTTTCATTTCTGATTTTGTTAATTAGGATTTTGTCCCTGTGCCCTCTAGTGAGTCTAGCTAAGGGTTTATCTATCTTGTTGATTTTCTCAAAGAACCAACTCCTCGTTTGGTTAATTCTTTGAATAGTTCTTCTTGTTTCCACTTGGTTGATTTCACCCCTGAGTTTGATTATTTCCTTCTGTCTACTCCTCTTGGGTGAATTTGCTTCCTTTTTTTCTAGAGCTTTTAGATGTGTTGTCAAGCTGCTAGTATGTGCTCTCTCCCGTTTCTTCTTGGAGGCACTCTGAGCTATGAGTTTCCCTCTTAGAAATGCTTTCATTGTGTCCCATAGGTTTTTGTACGTTGTGGCTTCATTTTCATTAAACTCTAAAAAGTCTTTAATTTCTTTCTTTATTCCTTCCTTGACCAAGGTATCATTGAGAAGAGTGTTGTTCAGTTTCCACGTGAATGTTGGCTTTCCGTTGTTTATGTTGTTATTGAAGATCAGTCTTAGGCCATGGTGGTCTGATGGATACATGGAACAATTTCAATATTTTTGTATCTTTTGAGGCCTGTTTTGTGACCAATTATATGGTCAATTTTGGAGAAGGTCCCGTGAGGTGCTGAGAAGAAGGTATATACTTTTGTTTTAGGATAAAATGTTCTGTAGATATCTGTCAGGTCCATTTGTTTCATAACTTCTGTTAGATTCACTGTGTCCCTGTTTAGTTTCTGTTTCCACGATCTGTCCATTGATGAAAGTGGTGTGTTGAAGTCTCCCACTATTATTGTGTGAGGTACAATGTGTGCTTTGAGCTTTACTAAGGTGTCTTTAATGAATGTGGCTGCCCTTGCATTTGGAGCGTAGATATTCAGAATTGAGAGTTCCTCTTGGAGGATTTTACCTTTGATGAGTATGAAGTGTCCCTCCTTGTCTTTTTTTATAACTTTGGGTTGGAAGTCGACTTTATCCGATATTAGAATGGCTACTCCAGCTTGTTTCTTCATACCATTTGCTTGGAAAATTGTTTTCCAGCCTTTCACTCTGAGGTAGTGTCTGTCTTTTTCCCTGAGATGGGTTTCCTGTAAGCAGCAGAATGTTGGGTCCTGTTTGTGTAGCCAGCCTGTTAGTCTATGTCTTTTTATTGGGGAGTTGAGACCATTGATATTAAGAGATATTAAGGAAAAGTAATTGTTGCTTCCTGTTATTTTTGTTGTTAAAGTTGGCATTCTGTTCTTGTGGCTGTCTTCTTTTAGTTTTGTTGAGGGATTATCTTCTTGTTTTTTCTAGGGCGTGGTTCCCGTCCCTGTATTGGTTTTTTTCTGTTATTATCCTTTGAAGGGCTGGATTCGTGGAGAGATAATGGGTGAATTTGGTTTTGTCGTTGTATTAGTCAGGGTTCTCTAGAGTCACAGAACTTATGGACAGTCTCTAGATAGTAAAGGAATTTATTGATGACTTACAGTCGGCAGCCCAATTCCCAACAATGGTTCAGTCGCAGCTGTGAATGGAAGTCCAAGGATCTAGCAGTTACTCAGTCTCACGCAGCAAGCAGGCTAAGGAGCAAGAGCAAGAGCAAGAGCTAGACTCCCTTCTTCCAATGTCCTTATATTGTCTCCAGCAGAAGGTGTAGCCCAGATTAAAGTGTGTTCCACCACACCTTTAATCCCAGATGAAAGGCGTAGCCCAGATTAAAGGTGTGTTCCTTAAACTCGGAGATTCAATCTTCTGGAATCCATAGCCACTATGGCTCAAGATCTTCAAACCAAGATCCAGATAAGGGTCTCCAAGCCTCCAGATAAGGGTGACTGGTGAGCCTTCCAATTCCGGATTGTAGTTCATTCCAAATATTGTCAAGTTGACAACCAGGAATAGCCACTACAATCCACCCCTTGTCAACTTGACACAAATAATATCTCATGTTCACATGAAACAATAACAAGGTTGTAAATATGCCTAACATGATATAACTATCCCTCGTACAATCACAAACGCATTAGTAAATTTACAATGGGCATTCATATTACGTTATAATCCTCGTTTCTGCAACTGGTTACGTGGCCTTAATTGGTATTTATAACTACCTTCCTCTACTACCCATTCTGTATTTCCTTCTCCTTCAGCCAGCACCTCAGCAGGTCTTGGCTCTTTTCCTGGAGGATTGACCCATACCTTCATTCCTGATGGGTCTGTGTCCTTTGTCATCCTGCTTGGTTTAGGCTGTTGTAGTTTCCCATTGACTTTAATCACAGGACATGGTAGTACTAAGAGACGCCCTAAGGGATCTCCTACACTCCAGACATAATCTTGCTTACCACCATTGTGAAGAGGCAATCCAATTTCCCCATGGTAATCTGGATCTATCACCCCTCCTAACACTGTTATTCCTTTTTTAGCCTGTTGGTTTAAGGGCATTAGTAGCCCAAAATGACCAGGGGGAAGTCTGAGCTTCCAGTTCAATGGAATGTTTGTTGTAGCTCCTGGTAGGAGCACTCCCTTCTCTGGAGCCAAAACTTCTAGGCCAGCAGAACCTAGAGTTATGGGGACAGGAAGCAAAAATTTTCCTAGAGGGTCACTAGGAGTGATAGTAAGTGGAACTATTCCTTTTTCCACCCCTTGATTCCTGGACCCATGAATACTGGCTATGGGTGAAACTGTACCATATATCGAGCGCTGATTCAAAGCATATACTGCCTTCTGAAGAACTCTACCCCAGCCTTCCAAGATGTTACCACCTAATTGGCACTGTAACTGCGTCTTCAAAAGGCCATTCCGTCTTTCTATCAGACCAGCTGCTTCAGGATGATGGGGAATGTGGTAAGACCAGTGAATTCCATGATCGTGGGCCCACTGTCGTACTTCTCTGCCTGTGAAATGAGTTCCTTGGTCAGAAGCAATACTGTGTGGAATACCATGACGATAGATGAGGCATTCTGTCAATCCATGAATGGTGGTTTTAGCAGAGGCATTACGTGCAGGAAAGGCAAATCCATAACCAGAATAAGTATCTACTCCAGTAAGAACAAAACGCTGTCCTTTCCGCGAAGGAAGTGGTCCAATGTAGTCAACCTGCCACCAGGTTGCTGGCTGGTCACCTCGAGGAATGGTGCCATATCTGGGGCTCAGTGTTGGTTTTTGCTGTTGGCAGATCTGGCAATCAGCAGCAGCTGTAGCCAGGTCAGCTTTGGTGAGTGGAAGCCCGTGTGGCTGAGCCCAAGCATAACCTCCATCTCGACCACCATGGCCACTTTGTTCATGTGCCCATTGAGCAATGACAGGGATGGCTGGAGAGAGAGGCTGACTGTCCACAGAACGGGTCATCTTATCCACTTGATTATTGAACTCCTCCTCGGCTGAAGTCACCTTTTGGTGAGCATTTACATGGGACACAAATATCTTCACATCCTTTGCCCATTTGGAGAGATCTATCCACATACTTCTTCCCCAGATGTCTTTCTCACCAATTTTCCAATTGTGATCTTTCCAAGTCCCTGACCATCCAGCCAATCCTTTGGCTACAGCCCATGAGTCAGTGAATAATCGTACATCTGTCCATTTCTTCTTGCAAACAAACTGTAATACCATGTGTACTGCCCGAAGTTCTGCCCACTGTGAGGATTTTCCTTCACCTGTGTCTTTCAAGGGTGTCCCAGAAAGGGGTTGTAATGCTGCAGCTGTCCACTTCTGGGTGGTGCCTGCATAACGTGCAGAGCCATCAGTAAACCAGGCTCTAGTCTTCTCCTCTTCGGTCAGTCGATCATAGGGAACACCCCATGAGGCTATAGGCACATGTTTGGCAGCAGATGGCATTGTAACAGGAGTAGAAACCATAGGCATTTGAGCAACTTCTTCATGTAACTTGCTTGTGCCTTCAGGACCTGCTCTGGCCCGATCACGTATATACCACTTCCATTTGATAATAGACTGCTGCTGTGCACGTCCCACTTTATGACTTGCAGGGTCTGATAGTACTCAGCTCATGATGGGTAGTTCAGGTCGCATAGTAACTTGGTGTCCTATTGTCAAACGTTCAGTTTCCACTAAGGCCCAATAGCAGGCCAAGAGCTGTTTTTCAAAGGGAGAATAGTTGTCTGCAGATGATGGTAGAGCTTTGCTCCAAAATCCCAAAGGTCTTTTCTGTGATTCACCTACAGGGGCCTGCCAGAGGCTCCAAACAGCATCTCTATCAGCCACAGACACCTCAAGTACCATCAGGTCTGCTGGGTCATATGGTCCAAGTGGTAGAGCAGCCTGCACAGCAGCCTGGACCTGTTGAAGGGCCTTCTCCTGTTCCAGGCCCCACACAAAGCTAGCAGCTTTCTGAGTCACTTGGTAAATAGGCCTAAGTAACACACCCAAGTGAGGGATGTGTTGTCTCCAGAATCCAAATAGACCCACTAAACATTGTGCTTCTTTCTTGGTTGTAGGAGGGGCCAGGTGCAATAACTTGTCTTTCACCTTAGAAGGAATATCTCTGCATGTGATGGACTCCTAAGAATTTCACTGAGGTAGATGGTCCTTGAATTTTGGTTGGATTTATTTCCCATCCTCTGATACGCATATGTGTTAGCAATGAGTCCAAAGTGGTTGCTACTTCCTGCTCACTTGGTCCAATCAGCATAATGTCATCAATATAGTGCACCAATGTGATATTTTGTGGAAGATCCAAACGATCAAGATCCCTTCTAACTAAATTATGACACAGGGCAGGAGAGTTAATATATCCTTGAGGCAAAACTGTGAAGGTATACTGTTGGCCTTGCCAACTGAAAGCAAATTGCTTCTGGTGGTCCTTATGGACAGGTACTGAGAAGAAGGCATTTGCCAGATCAATAGCCGCATACCAGGTGCCAGGAGATGTGTTAATTTGCTCAAGTAACGAAACTACATCTGGTACAGCAGCTGCAATTGGAGTTACTACCTGATTTAGTTTTCGATAATCAACTGTCATTCTCCATGATCCATCTGTTTTCTGCACTGGCCAGATAGGAGAGTTAAACGGAGATGTGGTGGGAACCACCACCCCTGTATCTTTCAAGTCCTTGATAGTGGCAGTAATTTCTGCAATTCCTCCAGGAATACGATACTGTTTTTGATTCACTATTTTCTTTGGCAGAGGCAACTCTAAAGGCTTCCATTTGGCCTTTCCAACCATAATAGCCCTCACTTTACAGTTCAGGGAACCAATATGAGAATTCTGCCAATTTCTGAGTATATCCATCCCAATTATACATTCTGGAACTGGGGAAATCACCACAGGATGTGTCCGGGGACCTACTGGACCTACTGTGAGTCGGACATCAGTCAAAACTCCATTAATCACCTGCCCTCCATAAGCCCCTACTTTAACTGGAGGGCCACAATGTTTCTTGGGATCCCCTGGGATCAGTGTCAACTCAGAACCAGTATCCAGCAGACCCCAAAAAGTCTGATTATTTCCTTTTCCCCAGTGTACAGTTACCCTTGTAAAAGGCCGTAGGTCCCTCTGGGGAAGAACTGGAGAAAGGGTAACAGCAAAACCTTTGAGTGTCTTATCAAGATCCTTCCTCAGCGGAACCTGGCCACCCCTTCATTCAAGGGGTTCTGGATCTGCAAACTGTCTCAAGTCTGGAAATTGATTCACTGGCCGAGATTGCTGTTTACCACGATCTAATGTAGCCTTTCTTTCATTTGGCTGTTTACCACGATCTAATGTAGCCTTTCTTTCATTTGTTTGAGGATTTTTCTGCTTATACAGATCAAACAAATATGCAGTAGGCTTCCTATGTATTTCATTCCTGGAAACACCATGATTGGTTAGCCAGTACCAAAGGTCCAACTGAGTCATGCCATTATAAATTTCACCTCTCCTGTGCTGACCATTACTGGGTATGTTATTATAAACATACTTTTGTCTACGCTGTCCATTATAATAACTAGAATCACCTTGTCTCCGGCGATTCAATGCTGCCACCTGGCCCTTGTTACCTCGGAATCCAACTAAACCCAGTGAATTTAATTCATCTAATTGAGCAGAAGCATCTCCAATGCTAAGATCTGGCACAAGGAAAAGGGAAAGAACAAAACCCTTTAAATGTGCTGGTGCCCCTCTCACCAATTTGCGTCTTATAGAGCTAGTGAAAGGCATATCTTCTGGACCTTCCCATTGTGGACAATTATGCTTTACACAATATATCCACTCTAGCATTGCAATTTCCCTAAGTCTTAAAATCCCTTCATCAACACTAAGCCACGGAATATCAGGCATCTCCAAGTCATTTCCAGTAGGCCATCTTTTGATAAACACCTCAGCCAACCATTCAAACAAACTTTTGAAACCTTTTTTAACTATGCGAGCTTCCGTATTAAACCTAGAATCTCTACTCAGAGGACCCATGTCAATAAACTCAGCCTGCTCTAGTTTTATGTTCCTTCCACCCTTATCCCACACCCTTAAAATCCATTCCCACACATATTCACCAGGTTTCTGCTTGAATGAATTAGCAAACTCATTAAGCTCCTTAGTAGTGTAGCGAATTTCCTCATGGACTACACTTTCTACCTCCCCTCTAGGAGCCTGTTTTGCTTTGAGTCTGGTTACAGGTCTAGAAGAAACTGTTGGTGGGCCTTGAGAAACATCAGTAGTGAAAGTCATTGCTGGTTTATCAGACTCTGCAAAATTAATTTCCTCATGTGGGGAAGGCATTATTTCAAGGGGTGGGGCTGAGGGTACTACTTCCTCAGGTGGGGCAAACCCTTGAGAATCTGAAGATTCAAAATTCTCAGCTTCAACATGGTCTTCCCACACATCCCCATCCCATGTTGTAGGATCCCATTCTTTGCCAATTAGAGCCCTTACTTTAACTGTCGACACACTCTGAGGCTGAGACTTGAATTTTCGCTGTAGTTCAGCCAACCTTACAATGAGAGTTTCTGTTTGATTTTCTGCAACTTGAGCTCTATTGCTACAAGAGAGAAGATTCTCCTCAAGGACACACTTAGCAACTTTTAGATCATTTACTTGTGCCTGGAGCCTTTCGATTTTATCACACAACTCCTTCCTTTCATTCATCATTTTTTCCACAGATACTAAGAGCAGCCAGCCAGTAAAATCATTTTCCGATTTTTTCCCCATCTTGTAGAAAGCTTTGTGCACTGAATCACCTAATTCATTAAGAAAATCAAGGTCATTAGCTTCTTTAAGTTCGGAATATAGTTTCAACCATGGGTCTTCAAAATTCTCTGAGCTTCCAGGAGGGAGAGAATCTGGAGAGGTTTCAATAGTTGAAAGTGCTGGTGGATCAACAAGCCAATTCCAGTATTTTAAAAGATTCATCCTTGTACTTCTGTTACTCTAGAACCACTCCTGGTACCAACTTCTGTATTAGTCAGGGTTCTCTAGAGTCACAGAACTTATGGGTAGTCTCTAGATAGTAAAGGAATTTATTGATGACTTACAGTTGGCAGCCCAATTCCCAACAATGGTTCAGTCGCAGCTGTGAATGGAAGTCCAAGGATCTAGCAGTTACTCAGTCTCACGCAGCAAGCAGGCGAAGGAGCAAGAGCAAGAGCAAGAGCAAGAGCTAGACTCCCTTCTTCCAATGTCCTTATATTGTCTCCAGCAGAAGGTGTAGCCCAGATTAAAGGTGTGTTCCTTAAACTCGGAGATTCAATCTTCTGGAATCCATAGCCACTATGGCTCAAGATCTTCAAACCAAGATCCAGATAAGGGTCTCCAAGCCTCCAGATAAGGGTCACTGGTGAGCCTTCCAATTCCGGATTGTAGTTCATTCCAAATATTGTCAAGTTGACAACCAGGAATAGCCACTACAGTCGTGGAATACTTTGGTTTCTCCATCTATGGTAATTGAGAGTTTGGCTGGGTATAGTAGCCTGGGCTGGAATTTGTGTTCTCTTAGTATCTGTATAACATCTGTCCAGGCTCTTCTGGCTTTCATAGTCTCTGGTGAAAAATCTGGTGTAATTCTGATAGGCTTGCCTTTATATGTTACTTGACCTTTTTCCCTTACTGCTTTTAGTATTCTGTCTTTATTTAGTGCATTTGATGTTCTGATTATTATGTGTCAGGAGGAATTTCTTTTCTGGTCCAGTCTATTTGGGGTTCTGTAGGCTTCTTGTATGTTCATGGGCATCTCTTTCTTTAGATTTGGGAAGTTTTCTTCAATAATTTTGTTGAAGATGTTTGCTGGTCCTTTGAGTTGAAAATCTTCATTCTCATCCACTCCTATTATCCGTAGGTTTGGTCTTCTCATTGTGTCCTGGATTTCCTGGATGTTTTGAGTTAGGATCTTTTTGCATTTTCCATTTTCTTTGATTGTTGTGCCGATGTTCTCTATGGAATCTTCTGCACCTGAGATTCTCTCTTCCATCTCTTGTATTCTGTTGCTGATGCTGGCATCTATGGTTCCAGATTTCTTTCCTAGGGTTTCTATCTCCAGTGTTGCCTCACTTTGGGTTTTCTTTATTGTGTCTACTTCCCTTTTTAGGTCTAGTATGGTTTTGTTCATTTCTTTCACCTGTTTGGATGTGTTTTCCTGTTTTTCTATAAGGACTTCTACCTGTTTGGTTGTGTTTTCCTGTTTTTCTTTAAGGACTTGTAACTCTTTAGCAGTGTTCTCCTGTATTTCCTTAAGTGAGTTATTAAATTCCTTCTTTATGTCCTCTACCATCATCATGAGAAATGCTTTTAAATCCAGGTCTACCTTTTCAGGTGTGTTAGGATGTCCTGGACTGGGCGAAGTAGGAGTGCTGGGTTCTGATGATGGTGAGTGGTCTTGGTTCCTGTTAGTAGGATTCTTACGTTTACCTTTCGCCATCTGGCAATCTCTGGAGTTAGTTGTTATAGTTGTCTTTGTTTAGAGATTGTTCCTCTGTTGCTTTTGTTACCCTCTATCAGCAGACGTGGGAGACTAGCTCTCTCCTCTGAGTTTCAGTGGTCAGAGCAGTCTCTGCAGGCAAGCTCTCCTCTTTCAGGGAAGGTGCACAGTTATCTGGTGTTTGGACCTCCTCCTGGCTGAAGATGAAGGCCCAAAACAGGATCTTTCCCAGAAGCTGTGTTGCTTTGGCCAGGAAGGTGGCCGGTTGTCTGGAGCCGAAGGTGGTGCCGCCTCAGAAGCTCTGTGGCTCTCACCAGGAAGGTGGCCGGTTGTCTGAAGCCGAAGATGGCGCCGCCTCAGAATGGCTCTTGCCTTTCCCAGAAACGGCTGGCCTCTGTATTCCACACCGTCACCCGTGCAGCCTGCCCTCCACGGAGTCCTGGAGCCAAGGAGACTCCCGCCGCCAGGGCCTGAGGCACAAACCTTTCGGGCTGGCGGATCCCTGTGCACTCACCAGGAAGGTGGCCGGTTGTCTGGAGCCGAAGATGGTGCCGCCTCAGAAGCTCTGTGGCTCTCGCCAGGAAGGTGGTCGGTTGTCTGCCAGTTTAAAATTTCAAAGGTAGATGATGTGTTGAGTGTAACAAGTGACTTATCTACTTATTTAATAATAGCTTTAAAATAAGATCTATAATTAGGTGTGTGATTCAGTGATATACCATTTGTCTAAAATGTGTGAGGCCCTCCATTTGCCTCAAAGCTGAAGATAGAAAAAAATATAAATATGATCTTACAGTATTGATCTTTTTTTTGAAGAGATATTCAATAGGATCCAGAATGTTGTTAACTTTAGCAATTTAAACTTGAATATAATCAATGAATTTGATATAATTTGGGCTGCAGACACTAACCTCTGACCTGCCATATACATATTCAGAATTAACCCTGCAATACAGGTAAACATTTAACTCTGAGGTTCTAAGTTGTAGGAATACATACTAAGAGTCTCTCCTCTTGGAATGCATAAGAAGCTTTTTGACCTTCACGTTGGAATTTATTGGTTTTGAATTTGTTTTTTTAACTTAGCTACATCTTTTTCATATTCAAATATTTATACTTTTCTAGTTTTAGCCCCTTCAGCATGTTCTCTGTGGTATTTGTTCTACCTCCTGCAGAGGCAACACCTGTTGATGACTTTGAAACTTTCATCACAATGCTGAGACAGAACAGGTTGTACTTTAACAGTAGGCATCATCTGTAGAGAGAAAATACTGGAGAGAAACTAATTTGGGGGCATTTGGGGAGCAAGGTAGAAACCCAGTGCAATGGAAACTCCATAGAATCTATGTGGTTGATACTAGCAAAGACTTTTCGTAATGGGAGACATGGAGCCTGAACCAGCCATCTTCTGTAATCAGGCAAGGCCTCAAGTGGAGGGATTTGGATGCCAACCCAGGCACAAAAACTCTGACTTACCATGTGTAATGCTTTCAGGTTGTACTGGGACAGAAGCCTAGCATAGTTGTCATCAGAGAGACTAGAGAGACTTCATCCAGCAACTAATAAGAACAGACACAGAGGCTGGTGAGATGGCTCAGTGGTTAAGAGCACCGACTGCTCTTCCAAAGGTCCTGAGTTCAAATCCCAGCAACCACATGGAGGCTCACAACCATCCATAACAAAAATCTGATGCCCTCTGCTGGAGTGTCTGAAGACAGCTACAGTGAACACACATTAAATAAATACATAAATAAATAAATAAATCTAAAAAAAAAACCCCAAAAAACAGACACAGAGTCCTGAAGCTAAACATTAGGAGGGGCTCTGAAAGTCCTGTGGAAGAGAGGAAGGAATGATTGGAGGAGCCAGATGGATCAAGGAATCCAAGAGAATATGGGGCCAATAGAACCAACTGACTGAAACCCAAGTGGGCTCACAGAGATCAGGGAGCATGTATGGGTCTGATCTACATTCTCTGCATATATCCTCTCCATATATATTATGATTATGTAGCTTGGTGCTCTTGTGGGATTCCTAACAGTGGGAGAGAGTGCTGTCTCGACTTTCTTTTTTGTCTGCCTTCCAGAAACTCCCTCCTACTGTGTTGCCTTGCCCAGCTTTGATGTGAGAATACATACCTGGTCTTACTGTGGCTTGAAATGCTTTATTTGGTTGATGTTGCTGGAAGGCTTGCTCTTTTCTCAAGGGAGGTGAAGGGCTAGTGGATTTAGATGGTAGGGGATGGGAAGGACTTAGGGGGAAATTCCATTGGCATATAATATGATAGAAGAAATAAAACTAGCCATTATCTAGGTTGTATTCTGGCAAGGAATCTGGCTGCATTCTGTTTCATGAGAATTTGGGTAAGACTGAATTCAAAAGCAGTAATAGCTTAATTTGTTTGGAAAAAGAAATTGCAAAGCAGGACAATATTGAGACTGGCTTTTGGTTATTGTTCACTGCTTTCATTCCTATCTATGGTGACAGAGTAATACATGGAGTACAAAGAAATAAAAAAAATGTGAATTTGGCTGAACAAAGATTTGTGAGAAAGCATTAAGCAGTAAAGAACAAGAGTGCGGAGTAGACACAGCTCTCCATACCAAGGTCTCAGTGGGAGTGAGCTAGTCTCCCAGGAGTACTGACACACCTGAGAGCATATGTGAGACCACCACTTCTGCTCAAATTCCTGGCCCAAGAGAGACCTGCCCAGAGCCATCAGTACACAGGAACCAAGGAACAACTTGGAATGGGATCCTTCCAGTTTTCATCTGCACACTAGAGCAGATCCTATGCTGCTGTAACTGTGATCTAAAGGGACCTCAGGCTACATCCTGAGGTGACAGCAGAATTTGCAGTCATGAAAGAGGCAAAGCAGAGGGAAACTCAGGAATGGCAGCATTTCTCAGAAGGCACGGAAACAAGAAAGAGATGCTTCTTTAGGAGTATGTCCCCCAAGAGTCAAATTTCAAAATTCTGGTCTCCAATATGGTGAGAGAAGCAATTTCTTTCATTTAAGCAATCAAGTCAGTAGTAATCTATTAAAGGAGACTTAGTAAGCTAGCAGATAAAGGTATATTCATAGCCCATAGTGATAGATAGAGCAGGTCTTTATATATTCACACACACACACACACATACACACACACACACACACACACACACACACAGCATTTGGGAGGCTGCAGCAGGTGGATCTCTGTAAGCTCAAGGCCACTCTGATCTACATTGTGAGTTTTAGGTCAACCGGGACAACATTGTCTTTCTTCTTTCTCTCTTTCTTCCTTTCTTCCTTTCTTCCTTCCTTCCTTCCTTCCTTCCTTTCTTCCTTCCTCTCTTTCTTTCTTCCTTCCTTCCTCTCTTTCTTTCTTTCTTTCTTTCTTTCTTTCTTTCTTTCTTTCTTTCTTTCTTTCTTCTTTCTTCCTTCCTTCCTTCCTTTCTGTCTTTCTGTCTTTCTTTCCTTCTCTCTCTCCTCTCCCACACATCATACATATAAAACACATATACATATATACATACATACATACATACATACATACACATGTGTCATGATTAGTCTCAATACTCACTAAAATTGACTAAAAAACAATTGTCTGTGAAATCATTTATAAAACAACTCTCATGGCCAGAGGAGAAAATCTCATGGGAACTTGTAGTACAAAAATGTAAAAATAAAAACAAACAACAACAAAACTCAACGCACATATATAAAATGCATTGCCTTTGGTTTTATAGCACTTTCTTGAGAAATGATTGAAACCATAAATTGTGTTCAAAAGAAATGTCTATAAAGAACACTGAATGTCTAAATGTCTAAATCCACTGGAGTTAGACAACAAAAACAATGATGGTTGGTCAGTAGTTTATTACCAACTCCAGTCTTATCATTACTGGAATTCCTGTTGCCAACTTCGAGCCTTGACCTTTTCATGCTGGTGGACATACTTTTTGATCCCCAAATTGCTGAGTCCACTGAAACTGATCCACGTAGTCTTTAGTACTCCTTTAGTGTTCTGCAATAGGGTACCCAGATTTTTCTGAAATAGACAAGAGCCATAACTCTTTCATAGATTAAGACCCTGATGGTCAGAGAGGAATAAGGTCTAGGGTTGCCAGATTTAGCACATGCACACACAGGACATTCAGTTAAATTTCAACCTCAACTAAAAAGTGAAAAATAAATTCATAAGTATGTCTGATGTAGCATGTAGAACATTTTGCTAAATAGTATTTGTTATTTATATTAATTCAAATTTAATAGGCTATTTAAAGAGATAATCTAACAACTCTAATGAGGAACAATTTCTATTAAAACTCACACTTTAGTGAGTAGATGGTTGGGCAGATGCCAAATAAAATAAGTACACAATTGATTGTCGAATGAGCCACAGGCTGTCTTAAGAGTGATGCCATTCCATATTAAAGGCTCACTGAGACAGGAGTTAGCTTTACTTGGCATAAGTGATAAAAGATTGGGGAGACTGGAAAGAGATAAAGAACATCTTCAGCAGAGATGAAGAAAGGTGATACAGAGATGTTCAGATGGTGATGCTAACCTGAGCTGGGTAGGAAAGCAGGTCTAAGTACTGAGAATTAGCAAATGGCCTCAAAGATGACAGACAAAGAGTGGAGAGGGGTCAACCACTGATAAAGATGGTGACTATAGGCTTAGGCAGCTAATAGACTAAAGTGATTAAGTTTGTCTTTATCACACAGCACCACTATCACTCCACTCTTTTTTTTCTTTTGTAGTAGTAGTAGTAGTAACTATTTTCTATTAATTGATTCATTAATTAATTCACTTTACATTCTGATCACTGCCCCCCTCCTTCTGGTGCTCCCTCACACAGCTCCTTCCCATCCCCTTCTCCTCTGAGAGGGTGGAGCCCCTCAACCCCCAGGTCCCCCTGCCCTTGTACTTCAAGTCTCTGCAAGGCTAGGCACATCCTCTTCCACTTAAGCCAGACAAGGCAGCTCAGTTAGAAGAATGGGAATTGGATCCACAGACAGGCAACAGCTTTAGGTACAGCCCCCACCCCAATTGTTGTGGGACCCATATGAAGACTGCTACATATGTGCATGGGGTGGGGGTGGGAGTGGGGTGGGGCTATGTAAGCTTCCAGCCTGTGTAAGCTTTAAGCTTTTTGTTTGGTAGTTCAGTCTCTGAGAGCCTCCAAGGGTCCATTATGCATAATATGTACTCACAAGTGGATATTAGTCACAAAATACAGGATACCCTTCCTATACTCCATAGACCTAAAGAAGCTAAACAAGAAAGAAGGCCCAAATGAGGATGCTTGAATCTCACTTGGAGGGGGGAATAAAATAGTCTTAGGCAGATGGAGGGAGGGAACTGAGTGGAAGAGGGAATGGGGAGGGGAATGTGGGGGTTCAGGTTCAAGTGTGGAG
Source organism: Mus musculus (assembly GCF_000001635.26). Lineage (NCBI taxonomy): Eukaryota > Metazoa > Chordata > Mammalia > Rodentia > Muridae > Mus > Mus musculus. The sequence goes on from NC_000086.7 coordinate 17,659,002, forward strand.
AGATAGGAGAGAGTGCCAAAGAAATCTGCAGCTGTCAGGGATTGGGTGGGGCCAGGGGGTGCTCTTGCCTTGGCTTAGAGAGGGATTCTGAATAAACAGGAATCTGGGACAGTGAAAACAAAGGACTTGAGGCCAAACTGTGGTTCCAAGCTAGTGGCCTATCTGTTCAAGATAGCTCTTAAGACAGTTCACTGTAGATAGTACTTGGCTCTGTAGTCAGCTCAAGACAGCTTTTCAGATAGTTCTCTCTTTGTGTTGTGTTCTCATCTAGACAGCTGTTTTTGCTATTCTAAAAAACGTTCTGGTTGAAACAACTAGCTTACTGCTTGAGACACCTCTCTTTGCTAGTTAAAAATTTAAAAGCTCTCTGGATGACCAAAGTTAGAAAAGCTTGTATAAATTCTTGGATCTTCTGATCAAGTCAGAAATCCCGTTAGAAAAATTTTAAAATTGTGATGGTTTGTATATGCTTGGCTAGAAGATATGGCCTTGTTGGAGTTAGGCGCGTCACTGTGGGTGTGGTTTTAAGACCCTCATCCTAGCTGCCTGGAAGTCAGTCTTCCACTAGCAGTCTTCAGATGAAGATATAGAACTCTCAGCTTGTTCTGCACCATGCCTGCCTAAATGCTGCCATGCTCCTATCTTGATGATAATGGATTGAACCTCTGGAACCTATAAGCCAGCTCCAGTTAACTGTTATCCTTTATAAGACTTGCCTTGATCATGCTCTCTGCTCACAGCAGTAAAACCCCAACTAAGACAAAAAGTAATTCTTGGGTTTTCTGATCAAAATCTGAAAGCCAAAATAATAAATAAATAAATTAATTAATAAATTCTAAAATAGCTGTGTTTGCTCTTTAGACAGACTTCCCTGGATAGCTGCTAGAAAACATTCTAAAAGAGCTGTGTCAGCTCTCTAAGTAATTCTTGGGATTTCTGACCTCAGTGATCCTGTTAGAAAAAATTCTTTGCTCTCTGGAGATCTTCAGATAACGCAGTTCTCACTAGAGAAAAATTCTAAAAATAAACTGCTATCTCTTTTAGGGAGCTCATCTCATATAGACTAAAAGCCCAGTCTTTTATTTACACACTAGTTTAGTTTTTTATTCCAGGTTCCCCGTTGATCTCCTCTGAATCAGCATCCCATGACCTTAGCCCTTTGACAGCAAGTACATTTTTTTTTTTTTTTTTGGTGATTTTTTTAACATTGCAAAAGAATTCAGAGATCTGCCTGCCTTTGTTAACTTACCTGGGTGGGACCTTGTCCTGAGGTTTCCATTCTGACCACATCTGAACCTGAGTTAGTTCTGTCCCAGGCTGATGCTGAGCTCAGGAATCTGCCTGCGTTTGTATCTTTCTGACAAGCTGTCTCATTGTGTTTCTTTAGATAAGTGAAGCTCTTATACAATTCATACTGTATCCTTATATTTTTGTATAGTTGAGAAATTATATATTTTCAAACTCATTATTTTATAGTTCTTTTCCATCCTGGACTTATTCTGTCTTTGATTATCACGGAGTCATTAACATTAACAGGGAGGACATTCCTCACAGGAACACGAAACTATGTACATTATTAAACAAACAAGGCTTGTGCCCATGGCAGCCATAGAAACTCCTGGAGGCCCATGCCTGCTAGGCCTGTCCCAGGGGCAGAATCTTGAGTACATGCCAGAGACCTGGTATGAGGGAGGCTCCCAGGAATCTATGGGGGTGACTTTAGCTGAGAATCCTAGCAGTGGGGAAATAGAACCTGGAGTGGCCACTTCTTGCAGCCAGGCAGGATTCCCAGTGGAGGAAGGGAGACACCAATCCACCCACAAAACTTTCTGTCCAAAATCTATCTACTCTATTCTTTGAACTCACCAGCTTACTATGAGATTCACAGCTTCTGAAATTATAGGAGAGGCCATATCCAGAAACTCACTTTTCTCTTTTTAAAAATTTTATATATTTCATAATTTTATATGTATGATGTACTTTGATAATATTCCTTCCCATTATCCTTTCTTAATCCCTTTCCCTCCACTGAATCGCTTTTCACTCAGTACCCCTCCTGTTACTGTGTCTTTTTTTGTGTGGCTAATGCATTCAATTGGGCTTCCTTGCATGGCCAGTTATTTGAACAAGGAGGCTATACACTGGGAAATAATTCTCCCTCCTTCCAGAAACTACTACGTGTCAATGGTTCTTCAGAGACAGATGTGACTCTCCCCAACCTATGATGGGGTGCTGATGAGACCCATTTTATGTAAGTCTTGTACAGCGGACTATAGCTGCTTTGACTTCATGAGTCAATGTCATGAGAAGATGGTGTTTCACAGTCTATCATTCCACCCTCTTGTTCTCCCATTCCTTATTTTTACATTTGTTTATTAATATATATGTATATAATTTATGCCATGGTGCATACCTATGGAATTCAGGGTTCTATCCTTTCACCACATAGAATCTGAGGACTGAATTCAGGTTCTCAGGCTTAGGAGTAAGCATTCTTAATGTGCTAAGCTATATCAACAGCCTAGCTCTTACTATCTCCCCCCCCCCATCTAATCTACAATGTTCCTCAGCCTTGAAGGGAATAATATAGATGTCCCATTTAGAACTGAACATTTATTGTCACTTATTCTTAGCATGTTGCCCAGTTATAAGTCTCTCTTCATTAACTGCTGCCAAAGTTTATATCACCAAGACTGATATCAACATTCATATGTGAATATAGACAAATATTTTGAAATTAATTTGATACCATGTACTAAGTTCCCTTCCGGGGCCTATGACCTCCACAGCCAATACCTTTTAAACAGTCTTACAGTATATACTATGTATAATATCCCTGTGGATGAGTGGGCCTCAAATTTAATAATCTAAAAAAGAAGTAGGTTACCCCTATAACAGTTATACCTCTTTTGCACAGTGAGCAAATCTTGGAAGGCTTTATTTTCTTAAGAGAAATGTATAACAGAATTGTAATAGATTATTACTCTTTATCTAAGGTATTAAGATCATTTGCTGGCTCAAGGTTAAAAGTAAAATAATACACTTTGTAATATATTCAAAATTGTAGGGTGATCCAAGAGGAGGCATGTTTTTTTTGTTGTTGTTGTTGTTAAAGAATGAATCTATAAATTGAACATTCTATTTTATAAGAAATGGATGGGGAAAATAAACACAGAATAAACTCATAAACAAATCATTTTCCAGCTATGAGGGCAATCCTTATAAAGAAAATGGTCGGGTTTGGAGACTAGTATTACTTAAAGTGGGGAACAATGAGGAAATGGGTAGTAACTGTCAGCTCTCAGTCAGAGAGTTTCTAGATGATTGCCACTTTCTGCCATTATTTACAGATGTCAGGGGAAAGGAATCAGGGGTCTTGCAAATTTGTTCTTATCTCATACAGATATTTGCCTTAGAGCAGCAGTTCTCACCCTGTGGCTAGTGACCCTTTAGCAAACCTGTATCTCCAAAAATATTTACAGTACCATTCATAAGAGTAGCAAAATATCAAGGGTCTTTTGTTCCCTATTCTAAGGAGGAATGAAGTATCCACATGTTGGTCTAAGGATGGACTGTCCAGAGACTACCCCACCTGGGGATTCATCCCATAATCAGCCACCAAACCCAGACACTATTGCATATACCAGCAAGATTTTGCTGACAGGACCCTGACATAAGCTGTCTCAAGTGAGGCTATGCCAGTGCCTGGCAAATACAGAAGTGGATGCTCACAGTCATCTACTGGATGGATCACAGGGCCCCCAATGGAGGAGCTAGAGAAAGTACCCAAGGAGCTAAAGGGGTCTGTAACCCTATAGGTGGAAAAACCATATGAACTAACCAGAACCCCTAGAGCTTGTGTCTCTAGCTGCATATGTAGCAGAAGATGGCCTAGTCGGCCATCATTGGGAAGAGAAGCCCCTTGGTCTTGCAAACTTTATATGCCCCAGTACAGGGAAATGCCAGGGCCAAGAAGTGGCAGTGGGTGGGTAGGGAGCAGGGTGGGGGGAAGGTATAGGGGATTTTCAGGATAGCATTTGAAATGTAAATAAAGAAAATGTCTAATAAAAAAGAGTAGCAAAATTACAGTTATAAAGTAGCAGTAAAAATAATTTTATGGGTTGGGGGGGGTGTCACCACAACATGAGGAACTATATTAAAGGATCACAGCATTAGGAAGATTGAGAACCCAGTATTAGAGAAGGCTATGAATAGAATAGAACTTAAGTCTGGAAGTGGGCAGGCATTGCAATGAAGGTGCTTAGATGTGTTTTTTGTCTTTGAACATAAAGCAAAGAGCTCCTACAAACTGTTTTGTTGGTTTGTTTGTTTGTTTTTTTGTTTTTTGTTTTGTTTTGTTTTTATTGAGACAGGGTTTCTCTGTATAGCCTTGGCTGTCCTGGAACTCACTTTGTAGACCAGGCTGGCCTTGAACTCAGAAATCCACCTGCCTCTGCCTCCCAAGTGCTGGGATTAAAGGTGTGCGCCACCACTGCCCAGCTTCCTACAAACTTTTATTATAAAAATTTTAAATCATCATAAATAAATGTTTCATTAGTTTTTTATTGATTCTTCTCCCTGCTTCTCTGACCCTATTCCCCTGTCCCTATCTTGTATTCTTCCACCCTCCACCAGAGTTTCCTTTATATTTTATGTCACTTGTAGCCTGTTGCTCTCCCCCTTCTCACAACTTCTCTCTCTCTCACACTCTCCTTTATAGTTTCATAGCCAATACTCCCATTGACCTCCACTTATATATAAATATGAACATTATAAATGAGGATCCCCATATAAAAGAGAACATATTATTTTTAACTCTTGGTGAGTTTGGTTGCCCCACTTAATTTAAAACTTTTCATTTTCATACATTTTCCTGCATATTTCATGATATCACTTTTTTTTTACAGTTAAACAAAATTCCATTGTGTATATCTTCTGGCCTTACACTTTTAAAATAACGGAGAGCTGAGACATTTAGTTAGTTCAGTTGGGAGGGTAGGAGACTCAAAGTAACAAAAAGTAAAAGCTTTCAGAAGAGTGGGCATTCACTGTTCAAGAGTATGCAACAAGCTAACTATAGAATATGATATGATCAGAAATCTTCATACTATCTATATTCCTTAGACCACAAAAATACATTTAATTTTAGATGTGTTAAAAAAACTAGTTACAAAGAGTAGACAAATGTATAATGGGGCTATTTTCCATTAAGAAAGCAGGAGGATTTACCCAACAATATCCAGGGAATATTGCAGAAGAGTTAAAAGAAGAGCTGGAGGTAGGTGGAATTTTTCCTTCGTTAATGACATGGCTATTGCACTTTTGAACTTACAGCAGCCGTGACTACATGTACAAGACCTGTATTAGACTGGGCCCATCAACATCTTGTCATGGAGCAGGAAAGAGCTCACAAGGCCTTACTTCTCCCGGAGAAGTTATATGCCTAATGTTTACTAGACAAGTGAGAGACATTGTCTTCAATGGTGTAGCAACTGGTAAGGTACTTGTGATCCTGAATATAACCTGTGCCCATGCTTCTGTGAGAAACCTTATTGAAATTTACTGTGTTATACAAAAAAGGAATGAAAATAGAAAGGGAGCTGGCTGGGAAGAAGTGGATTAGCAAGTTTGGGGGAAGGACAAGAGAGGATGAAATATATTATTATACATAATTAATATATATTTGTGGTGGTTTTTATATGCTTGGCCCAGAGAGTTGCACTATTAGGAGGTGTGGCAGTTGGATGATGTGTGTCATTGTGGGGGTGGGTTTGAAAGACTTTCTTCCTAGCTGCTTGGAAGGCAGTCTTCTCTTGTCTGCCTTTAGATGAAGTTGTAGAATGTTCAGCTCTTCCTGCATTATGCCTGCCTGGAACCTGCCATGTTCGCACCTTGATGATAATGAACTGAACCTCTGAGCCTGTAGGCCAGCCTCAATTAAATGCTGTCTTTATAAGAGTTGCCTTAGCACAAGTCCCTTCCTGTCAGCGCCAGCACCAGCTCACCTTTGGCGCTGAGTCAGCGGACACCGCCAGACAGCATTAGGAAAGCAGGAAACCTGGCCTGACCAGGATAACAAGTCCCTTCCTGTCGGCACCAGCACCTGGTCACCTTGGGCATGGAGTCAGCAGACACCCCCAAGGTCCCAAGAGGACACTCCACTCGATCTTAGGACCACCAGTGAGTGGAACACATCTTCTGTTCCATTCCAATCGCACAGGACCAGCATAGGGGAGGAAGGAGGAAACCCTGAGTCAGCGGACACTGCCAGACAGCATTAGGAAAGCAGGAAACCTGGCCTGACCAGGGTCACAAATAAATCCCTTCCGGTCGGCGCCAGCACCAGGTCACCTGGGCACAGAGTCAGCAGACAACCCCAAGGTACCTAGAGGACAGCCTCTGAGACACACCCCATTTCTGGATCCGGATATCCGGGCACCTTCCCTGCCAGAGGACAGGTATCCTCCCTGCCCAGGAGGGCTTGGCCTGAGTACTTGGGGAAGCCATTTTGGTTCCCAGATCCCTCAGAGACTAGTTTGCACAGGTGAGAGTATGGACTACAGAAGCTAACAGCTTCTGGGACAGGTCCCGCTTCAGGCCTTCATCTTCTGCCAACAGACAGGTCCGAATATCAGATATCTGTGCACCTTCCCTGAAAGAGGAGAGCTTGCCTGCAGAGAGTGCTCAGACCACTGAAACTCAGGAGCGAGCTAGTCTCCCAGGTCTGCTGATAGAGGCTAACAGAATCACGAGAGGAAAAACCTCTAACCAAAGACAAATATAACAACTAACTACAGAGATTACCAGATGGCGAAAGGCAAACGTAAGAATCTTACTAACAGAAACCAAGACTAATCACCATCATCAGAATGCAGCACTCCCACCACCTCGCCCAGTTCTGGGCACCTCAACACACCGGAAAAGCTAGACCCGGATTTAAAAGCATATCTCATGATGATGGTAGAGGACATCAAGAAGAACTTTAATAACTCACTTAAAGAAATACAGGAGAACACTGCTAAAGAGTTACAGGTCCTTAAAGAAAAACAGGAAAACACAACCAAAGAGGTAGAAGTCCTTAAAGAAAAACAGGAAAGCACATCCAAACAGGTGATGGAAATGAAGAAAACCATACTAGACCTAAAAAGGGAAGTAGACACAATAAAGAAAACCCAAAGTGATGCAATGCTGGAGATAGAAACCCTAGGAAAGAAATCTGGAACCATAGATGCCAGCATCAGCAACAGAATACAAGAGATGGAAGAGAGAATCTCAGGTGCAGAAGATTCCATAGAGAACATTGGCACAACAATCAAAGAAAATGCAAAAAGATCCTAACTCAAAACATCCAGGAAATCCAGGACACAATGAGAAGACCAAACCTACAGATAATAGTAGATGAGAATGAAGATTTTCAACTTAAAGGGCCAGCAATATCTTCAACAAAATTATAGAAGAAAACTTCCCAAACCTAAAGAAAGAGATGCTCACGAACATACAAGAAGCCTACAAAACTCCAAATAGACTGGACCAGAAAAGAAATTCCTCCCGACACATAATAATCAGAACAACAAATGCACTAAATAAAGATAGAATATTAAAATCAGTAATTGAAAAAGGTCAAGTAACATATAAAGGCAAGCCTATCAGAATTACACCAGATTTTTCACCAGAGACTATGAAAGCCAGAAGATACTGGACAGATGTGATACAGACACTAAGAAAACACAAATGCCAGCCCAGGCTACTATACCCAGCCAAACTTTCAATTACCATAGATGGAGAAACCAAAGTATTCCACGACAAAACCAAATTCACACATTATCTTTCCATGTATCCAGCCCTTTAAAGGATAATAACAGAAAAAAAAATACAAGGACAAAAATCACGCCCTAGGAAAAGCAAGAAAGTAATCCTTCAACAAACCTAAAAGAAGACAGCCACGAGAACAGAATGCCAACTCTAACAACAAAAATAATAGGAAGCAACCATTACTTTTCCTTAATATCTATGGACTCAATTCCCCAATAAAAAGACATAGACTAACAGACTGGCTACACAAACAGAAACCAACATTTTGCTGCTTACAGGACACCCATATCAGGGAAAAAGACAGACACTAACTCAGAATGAAAGGCTGGAAAACAATTTTCCAAGTAAATGGTCTGAAGATACAAGATGGAGTAGCCATTCTAATATCAAATAAAATTGACTTCTAATCCAAAGTTATCAAAAAAGATAATGAGGGACACTTCATACTCATCAAAGGTAAAATCTTCCAAGAGGAACTCTCAATTCTGAATATATATGCTCCAAATGCAAGGGCAGCCTCGTTCATTAAAGAAACTTTAGTAAAGCTCAAAGCACACATTGCACCTCACACAATAATAGTGGGAGACTTCACACCACTTTCACAATGGACAGATCATCGAAACAGAAGTTAAATAGAGACACAGTGAAACTAATAGAAGTTATGAAACAAATTAATTTAACAGATATCTACAGATCATTTTATCCTAAAACAAAAGGATATACCTTCTTCTCTCCAACGCATGGTACCTTCTCCAAAATTGACCATATAATTGGTCACAAAACAGGCCTCAGCAGATACAAAAATACTGAAATTGTCCCATGCATCCTATCAGATCACCACGGACTAAGGCTGCTCTTCAATAACAACATAAATAATAGAAAGCCAACATTAACGTGGAAACTGAACAACACTCTTCTCAATGATAACTTGGTCAAGGAAGGAATAAAGAAAGAAATTAAAGACTTTTTAGAGTTTAATGAAAATGAAGCCACAACATAACCCAAACTTATGAGACACAATGAAAGCATTTCTAAGAGGAAAACTCATAGCCCTGAGTGCCTCCAAAAAGGAACTAGAGAGACTGCACACTAGCAGCTTGAGAACACCTAAAAGCTCTAGAACAAAAGGAAGCAAATTCACCCAAGAGGAGTAGACAGCAGGAAATAATCAAACTCAGGGGCAAAATCAGCCAAGTGGAAACAAGAACTATTCAAAGAATCAACCAAACGTGGAGCTGGTTTTTTGAGAAAATCAACAAGATAGATAAACCCTTAGCCAGACTCACTAGAGGACACAGGGACAGCATCCTAATTAATAAAATCAGGAATGAAAAGGGAGACATAACAAAAGATTCTGAAGAAATCCAAAACACCATCAGATCCTTCTACCAAAGGCTATAATCAAGAAAAATGTAAAACCTGGATGATATGGACAAATTTCTAGACAGACACCAGGTACCAAAGTTATATCAGGATCAGGTTAATGATCTAAACAGTGTTATATCCCCTAAAGAAATAGAAGCAGTCATTAATAGTCTCCCAGCCAAAAAAAGCCCAGGACCAGATGGGTTTAGTGCAGAGTTCTACCACACCTTCAAAGAAGATCTAATTCCAGTTCTTCACAAACTATTCCACAAAATAGAAGCAGAAGGAACTCTACTCAACTCATTCTATGAAGCCACAATTACTCTGATACCTAAACCACAGAAGGACCCAACAAAGATAAAGATCTTCACACCAATTTCCCTTATGAATATCGATGCAAAAATACTCAATAAAATTCTTGCTAACCCAATCCAAGAACACATCAAAACAATCATCCATCCTGACCAAGTAGGTTTCATTCCAGGGATGCAGGGATGGTTTAATATAGGGAATTCCATCAATGTAATCCACTATATAAACAAACTCAAATACAAAACCACATGATCATCTCGTTAGATGCAGAGAAAGCATTTGGCAAAATCCAACACCCATTCATGATAAAAGTCTTGGAAAGGTCAGGAATTCAAGGCCCATTCCTAAGCATGATAAAAGCAATCTACAGCAAACTAGTAGCCAACATCAAAGTAAATGGTGAGAAGCTGGAAGCATTCCCACTAAAATCAGGGACTAGACAAGGCTGTCCACTCTCGCCCTACCTATTCAACATTGTACTTGAAGTCCTAGCCAGAGCAATTAGACAACAAAAGGAGATCAAGGGGATACAAATCAGAAAGGAAGAAGTCAAAATATCGCTTTTTGTAGATGATATGATAGTATATATAAGTGACCCTAAAAATTCCACCAGAGAACTCCTAAACTTGAAAAACAGCTTCAGTGAAGTAGCTGGATATAAAATTAACTCAAACAACTCAATGGCCTTTCTCTACACATAGGATAAACAGGCTGAGAAAGAAATTAGGGAAACAACACCCTTCACAATAGTCACAAATAATATAAAATACCTTGGCGTGACTCTAACTAAGGAAGTGAAAGATCTGTATGATAAGAACTTCAAGTCTCTGGAGAAAGAAATTAAAGAAGATCTCAGAAGATGGAAAGATCTCCCATGCTCATGGATTGGCAGGATCAATATAGTAAAAATGGCTATCTTGCCAAAAGCAATCTACAGATTCAATGCAATCCCCATCAAAATTCCAACTCAATTCTTCAACGAATTAAAAGGGCAATCTGCAAATTCATCTGGAATAACAAAAAACCTAGGATAGGAAAACTCTTCTTAAGGATAAAAGAACCTCTGGTGGAATCACCATGCCTGACCTAAAGCAGTACTACAGAGCAATTGTGATAAAAACTGCATGGTACTGGTATAGTGACAGACAAGTAGACCAATGGAATAGAATTGAAGACCCAGAAATGAACCCACACACCTATGGTCACTTGATTTTGACAAGGGAGCTAAAACCATCCAGTGGAAAAAGACAGCATTTACAACAAATGGTGCTGGCACAACTGGTTGTTATCATGTAGAAGAATGCGAATTGATCCATTTCTATCTCCTCGTACTAAGGTCAAATCTACGTGAATCAAAGAACTCCACATAAAACCAGAGACAGTGAAACTTATAGAGGAGAAAGTGGGGGAAAAGCATCAAAGACATGGGCACAGGGGAAAAATTCCTGAATAAAACAGCAATGGCTTGTGCTGTAAGATTGAGAATCGACAAATGGGACCTCATAAAATTGCAAAGCTTCTGTAAGGCAAAAGGCACTGTCAATAAGACAAAAAGGCCACCAACAGATTGGGAAAGGATATTTACCTATCCTAAATCAGATAGGGGACTAATATCCAATATATATAAAGAACTCAAGAAGGTGGAATCCAGAAAATCAAATAACCCCATTAAAAATGGGGCTCAGAGCTAAACAAAGAATTCTCACCTGAGGAATACCAAATGGCTGAGAAGCACCTAAAGAAATGTCCAGCATCCTTAATCATCAGGGAAATGCAAATCAAAACAACCCTGAGATTCCACCTCACACCAGTCAGAATGGCTAAGATCAAAAATTCAGGTGACAGCAGATGCTGGCCAGGATGTGGAGAAAGAGGAACACTCCTCCATTGTTGGTGGGATTACAAGCTTGTACAACCACTCTGGAAATCAGTCTGGTGGTTCCTCAGAAAATTGGACATAGTACTACTGGAGGATCCCGCAATACCTTTCCTGGGCATATATCCAGATGTTCCAACCGGTAAGAAGGACACATGCTCCACTATGTTCATAGCAGCTTTATTTATAATAGCCAGAAGCTGGAAAGAACCCAGATGCCCCTCAGCAGAGGAATGAATATAGAAAATGTGGTACATTTACACAATGGAGTACTTCTTTCTCAGCTATTAAAAAGAATAAATTTATGAAATTCCTAGGCCAATGGATGGACCTGCAGGGCATCATCCTGAGTGAGGTAACCCAATCACAAAAGAACTTCCATGATATGTACTCACTGATAAGTGGATATTAGCCCAGATACTTAGAATGCCCAAGATATAAGATACAATTTGTGAAACACATGAAACTCAAGAATATCGAAGACCAAAGTGTGGATACTTTGCTCCTTCTTAGAATTGGGAACAAAACACCCATAGAAGGAGTTACAGAGACAAAGTTTGGAGCTGAGACAAAAGGATGGACCACCTAAAGACTGCCATATCCGGGGATCCATCCCATAATCAGCCTCCAAATGCTGACACCATTGCATATACTAGCAAGATTTTGCTGAAAGGACCCTGATATAGGTGTCTCTTGTGAGACTATGCCGGGGCCTAGCAAACACAGAAGTGGATGCTGACAGTCAGCTATTGGATGGATCACAGGGCCCCCAATGGAGGAGCTAGAGAAAGTACCCAAGGAGCTAAAGTGATCTGCAACTCTATAGGTGGAACAACAATATGGACTAACCAGTACCCCCCGAGCTTGTGTCTCTAGCTGCATATGTATCAGAAGATGGCCTAGTCAGCCATCATTGGGAAGAGATGCCCCTTGGTCTTGCAAACTTTATATGCCTCAGTACAGGGGAATGCCAGGGCCAAAAAGTGGGAGTGGGTGGGTAGGGCAGTGTGTGTGGGGTATTGGTGACTTGAAATGTAAATGAAGAAAATACCTAATTAAAAAAAAAAAAGAGTTGCCTTAGTCCTGGTGTCTGTTCCCAGCAGTAAAACCCTAAGACAGAATTTGGTATCAGGGACTAGAGTATTAATGTGATATGTCTGACTTTACTTTTGTTCAGAAGAATGTGGATTTTGGGACTTTGTATTTAGAAAGCTGTGGAATGCTTTAAGTGGGGTTTAATGGGTTATCCTAGTAGGAATATGAGAGGCTTGTTGCTGAGGGTGACTTAAAATGTGGAAGTCTGGCTCTACAGGTTTCAGAGGAGAATTTTAATATGTGGCTGAGAGTCGCGCGCGCGCGTGTGTGTGTGTGTGTGTGTGTGTGTGTGTGTGTGTGTGTGTGTGTGATATTTTGGTGAAGAACGTGGCTGTTTTTTGCCATTGTCTGAAGAATTTATCCGAGGTTAAGATAAATAGATTTATATTAATTGCATTGATAAAGGAAGTCTCAGAAAGCCCAACAGAGACTTTGTTTTCCTGTTTTGTCTCATGAAGCACATTCTGCTCATGCATAGTAACCTTAAAAAGAAAGAAATACAAGTAATAAAGGGCCACCAGGAAGTAAAATGGAGCTGAATCCTGTGTTTGAGCAGATAAACAGATTAAAGGAGTGGTGACTTTGTTGCAAGTTTCCACCCAGCTAAGGTTATTATTTAGGTGTTTGTCTTTGAAAAGGAAACAGTTATATCACATTAGGCATTATTACTACTTGATTATTGTTTTCACTTGGACTTTTAATTTGGAAGGAACTATAATCAAGGTGTATACTTATCTCTTTATTTGCCTTTCCTTTTTTCTTTACTTTGTATTTATTTTTTAATTGGATATTTTATTTGTTTATATTTCAAATGTTATCTGCTTCCCCAGTTTCTCCTCTGCAAACCCCCTATCCCATTCCCCCTTACCGTGCTTCTATGAGGGTGCTCCCCCTACCCACTACCCATTCCTACCTTACCACCCCAACATTCCTCTACGCTGGGGCACCACACCTTCACAGGACCAAGGGCCTCCCACTGATGCCCAATAAGGCCCCTTCAGCTTCTTCAGTCCTTCCCCTAACTCCTCCATTGGGGTCCTTGTGTTCAGTCGGATGGTTGGTTGAGAGACTCCTCACCTGTATTGGTCAGGTTCTAGAAGAGCCTCTCAGGAGACAGCTGGATCAGTTTCCTGTCAGCAATCACTTCTGTGGCATCCGAAATAGTGTCTGGGTTTGGTATCTGCATGTGGACTGGATCCCCAGGTGGGGCAGTCTCTGGATGGCCTTTCCTTCAGTCTTTGCTCCACTCTTTGTCCCTGTATTTCCTTTAGACAGAAGCAATTCTGGGATAAAATTTTAGAGATGGGTGGGTGGCCCCATCTCTCAACTGAGGGTAGGGGGCATGCCTAACCTCCGAATATGGTCTCCACATATTCTCCCTCCACTTTGTGGTAAATTTCAGCTACTGTCATCCCCATGGGATCATGGAGGCTCTTGCTTTCCTAGCATCTGGGACTTCCTGGCTGCTATCCCAAGTTCCCCATTCCCCGTTGCTAGACACATCTGTTTAATTTCCTGACCCTCAGTATATCTCCTCCATCTCCTCCATTTCCTCCCATACCTGATTCTGCCCCTCTTTTTCCCTTCCCCCTCTTCTCTTCCTCCCCAGTCCCTCCCACCCTCTACATCCCTTGATTATATTGTTCCCCCTTCTATTATAGGACTGAAGCATCCACACTTTGGTCTTTCTTCCTCTTAAGCTTCATGTGGTCCGTGATTTGTACCATGGGTATTCCATGCTCTTTGCTTAATATCCACTTATCAGTGAGTACATTCCATATGTGTTCTTTTATGACTGAGTTTCTTCACTCATGATGATATTTTCTAGATCCTTCCATTTGTCTGTGAATTTCATGATGTCATTGATTTTAATAGCTGAGTAGTATTCCATTGTTAAATGTACCACATTTTCTGTATCCATTCCTCTGTTGAGGGACATCTGGGTTGTTGGCTATTATAAATATGGCTTCTATAAGCATAGTGGAGCATGTGTCCTTATTACCAGTTGGAACATGTTCTGGGTATATGCCTAGGAGTGGTATAGCTGGGTCCTCAGGTAATACTATGTCCAATTTTCTGAAGAACCACCAGACTGATTTCCAGAGTGGTTGTACCAGCTTGCAATCCCACCAGCAATGGAGGAATGTTCCTCTTTCTCCACATCCTCACCAGCATCTGCTATCACCTGAGTTTCTGATCTTAGCTATTCTGACTGGTGTGAGGTACAATCTCAGGGTCATTTTGATTTGCATTTCCCTGATGACTAAGGAAGCTGAATATCTTTCTAGGTGCTTCTCTGCCTTTCAAGTTTCCTCAGTTGAGAATTCTCTGTTATGCTCTGTCCTTTATTTATTTATTTATGTATTTATTTATTTATTTATTTTAATATAGAATAGAGTTTATTTAGGGCATGGAGAAGAGAGTTCAGAGGGGAATAGAGACAGATAAAGGGAGAGAGAGAGAGAGAGAGAGAGAGAGAGAGAGAGAGAGAGAGAGAGAAGAGGAGAGAGGAGAGGGAGAGGGAGAGGGAGAGGGAGAGGGAGAGGGAGAGGGAGAGGGAGAGGGAGAGGGAGAGGGAGAGGGAGAGGGAGAGGGAGAGGGAAGGGAAGGGAAGAGAAGAGAAGAGAAGGGAAGAGAATTAGAGGCCAGCCATGAGAATGTGGAGAGGGAAGGGGGAGAGGAATGGGGAGAGAGGGAAATGGATAAGAGAACAGACCAAGAGCAGGAAGGCAAGAGATCAAGAGCTGTTCTCCATTTTTTGGTAGAGTTATTTAGTTCTGTGGAGCCTAACTTCTTGAGTTCTTTGTATATATTGTATAATAGCCCTCTATCAGATGTAGGATTGGTAAGGATCTGTTGGTTGCCATTTTGTCCTGTTGACAGTGTAAATAGTTTTTTTTTTCATTCCATGTTACTTGTTTTGGGCCCCTGTGGAACAATGCTACACCCTCTTCTTGGACTGACTTAATCTACCTCTCCAATGGTGGGGCCTGAAGAAGCACCACTGGATAGGGAAGCTCTACCAGGGAGGCCACCAGGCATTCCTTTAGGCATGCCACCAGCACTCTGGTATAGCTTAGTAATGTTAGGATTGAAGACTTTCTCCAGTTCTTTCTGCTGATGCTCAAATTCTTCCTTCTCTGCAGTCTGGTTCTTATCCAGCCAGTTGATGATTTCATTGCATTTGTCAAGAATCTTCTGTTTGTCCTCATCATTGATCTTGCCTTGAGGTTTCTCATCATCCAGAGTTTCTTTCAAGTTGAAGGCATAAAACTCCAGTGAATTCTTGGAGGAGAACTTATCTGTCTGCTTCTCATCCTCAGCTTTGTACTTCTTACCTTCTTAGAAGACTCAGTATCCTCCTTACTCAATCAACCCTTGTCATTACTGATTGTTATCTTGTTCTCCTTTCCCATGCTCTTATCTACAGCAGAAACATTGAGGATGCCATTGGCATCCATGTCAAAAGTAACCTCAATTTGTGGAACCCCAAGGATTGCTGGAGGTATGCCTGTGAGCTTAAACTTTCCAAGAAGGTCATTGTCCTTGGTCATGGCCCTTTCACCTTCATATACCTGGCTGGTTGTCAGAGTAGGTGGTGAAAGCCTGTGTCTGCTTGGTGGCATAGTGGTATTGCACCTGATCAGGACAATCATGACTCCACCAGCAGTTTCAATACCAAGGGAAAGAGGAGTGACATCCAAGAGCAGCAAATCTTGAACATTCTTAGACTTGTCTCCAGATAGAATGGCTGCCTGGACAGATGCACCATAGGCAACAGCTTCATTAGGATTCAGTTCTTTTCCATTGAAGAAGCCTTGCAGAAGTTTCTGGATCTTGGGGATTCTGGTAGAATTGCCCACCAAGACAATATCATGGATCTGTGATTTGTCTAGTTTGGCATTTCAAAGGAACTTCTCTAGAGGATCCTGTGTGACGGAACAGGTCAACATTCAATTCCTCAAAGTGAGTCTGGATAATGGAGGTATAGAAGTCAATTCCCTCATAGAATCAATCTCAATACTGGCCTGCTTACAGGCAGTGTGGAGAAACTTGTTCTCGCTGATGTCCTTCTCGTGCTTTCACTTAAACTCAGCAATGAAATGGTTGACCATTCAGTTGTCAAATTCTTCTGCACCCAAGTGGGTTTCTCCAGCTGTTGATTTGACTTCAAAAATTCCATCCTCAAAACTGAGGATTGACACATCAAAAGTGCCTCCTCCCAAGTAAAAAAATCAGCATATTCCTTTTAGCTCCAACCTTCTTATTTAAGCCATAAGCAATAGCAGCAGCAGTTGGTTCATTGATAATTCAAAATACATTTAGGTCAGCAATAGTTCCAGCATCTTTGTTGCCTGACCCTGAGAATCATTGAAATAAGCTGGCACTGTGACCACAGCATTGGTAACAGTTTTTCCAAGATAAGCTTCTCCAATTTCCTTTATCTGTGTCAGAACCATTGAGGACACTTCCTCTGAGTAGAAACTTTTTGTCTCCCCTTTGTATTCAACTTGGACCTTAGGCCTGCCAGCATCATTCACCACCATGAAAGGCCAGTGCTTCATATCAGACTGAACAACAGCATTATCAAACCTACATCCAATCAGACATTTGGCATCAAAACCTGTGTTGGTCAGGTTCATTGCAACCTGATTCTTGGCTGCATCCCCAAATAATTGCTGTGTGTTAGTGAAAGCAACATAGTTCGGTGTGGTACAGTTACCCTGGTCATTGGCAATTATTTCCACCTTTTCATGCTAGAAGTTACCCACACAGAAGTAGGTGGTACCAAGATCAATGCCAACTGCAGGTCCCTTAGACATGGTTGTTTAGGCCCATTTGCACTGACCATGAGACCACAAAAATGCCTAAGAGCTGCCTCTTCATTCAATGAGTGGTGGTACATACCTTTAATCTCAGGAGACAAAGGCAAGCATATCTCTGAGTTCAAGACCATCCTGAGACACAGCAAATTCTAGGGGAAGAAAAGCTTAAGTCCAGGCATGGTGGTATATGTCTTTAATCCTAGTGTTCAGGAGACAGAGGCATCTAGATCTCTGAGTTCAAGGTCAATCTACAGAGCAAATTCCAGGACAGCCAAGCTTATGCAGTGAAGGAGTTGGAAAACAGAAAGCTAGAGATAATGTAATAGAACAAGGGAGCCATGTTCTAGCCCCAGCAAGCAGCAGAACTCAGTAGCTTTGGCCACATGGCTTTAGATTCAAGAGTAGAATTTATTACTGGGACAATTGATGCTGGTTAACTTGAGCTAAGAAATTAGTAGTGATTAAGAAGAGGCCAACATCACTGAGGTGAAATCTGGGGAGTGTTTTCTGAGAGCATTAAGAAACTGTTCCAGAGATAGCCAAGGTTGTACCTTGTGGTGCAGTTGTACTTGGTTATGTGTAAGAGTTACCCAGGTGTCACTGGATTTGAAGACGTAAAGGGGTCAAGAAGAGCTGCTGATGCTTGGCACTGTGAGAGGCCATGGAAGGCTATTGGTGAAGGTGCAGCCACAGTAATAGTTGATGACCCAGGACTGAAAGGGTCATGCAAAGGAGTAGAGGCTTGGCACCATGAGAGGCTATTGGTAAGGCCTAGTTGCAGCAGAAGATCCCAGTAGATGCCAGTACTATGGAATGACCATCAAGAACAGCAGCAGTAGAGTAGAGTCAACCAGAACCTAGAGTGCTACGGAAGGCAGAGCTGGAGAAGTGATGTCAGCCCTTTGGAAGAGGTCAGAAGGTCACGTGTGGGTCCCAAACATTGGAACAAGAAGCTGTGAAGTTGCAGTAGACTTGGAGACCGCAGGATGTTAAAGATGCCAGAGCTATGGGATACCTGTTGAGGAAAGCTGCTAACAGGGAGTGGAACAAGCTTAGGAGGAAAAAGTTTTTTGCAATCAACAAAGGTGAAAAAGGGGTTGGAGATCTGAAGATTGCTTTGACATTAGACGGGGAGATGCCGAGTTTGGAGTTTGCTCATCTTGTTTCCTGTCTTGCTTTGGAAACTACAATTAAGTGATTGGATGGATCTCAGAAGAGACATTGAACTTTGGACTTTTAACATTGTTGCAACTGTTATACAGAGTATGGGACTTTTAAGTTGGATTAAATATATTTTGCATTAAGTTATGTTTAGGTGTGGCCCCATAGACTCATGTGTTTGAACAAGTCTATGGGGGCCAGGGAGTGGAATGTGCTGGTTTGAATATGCTTGGCCCAGGGAGTGGCACTATTAAAAGGTATGACCTTGTTGGAGTAGGTATGGTCGTGTTGGAGGAAGTGTGTCATCACTGTGGGAGTGGGCTTTGAGACCCTCCTCCTATCTGCCTGAAGCCAGTTTGTTCCTGGCTTCCTTTGAATGAAGATGTAGAACTCTCAGCTCCTCCTGCACCATACCTGATTGGAAACTACCATGCTTCCACCTTAATGATAATGGACTGCACCTTTGAACCTGTAAGCAAGCCCCAATGAAATGTCCTTATTAGAGTTGCCTTGGTCATGGTATCTGTACATAGCAATTCTTAAAAAAAAAAAAAAAAAAGCAGAGGCCTTTTGACAGAAAACTGTGTTTGAATGGCCAAACTAATTGTGTTTATGTTCATTCTCCTTTAATTAAAAAAGTACTATCTGATTATCATCCCAAAGTTCTATCATTGTCAAATTACGTTTGATTTTTTTTTTTTCATTTCTGCATCAATGATTTCTGGGTACCTAGTCAGCTGAGTGTATATAAATCTTGATTTTGTGTTTGGACCTACACAGCAACATTCCACATTAATGAGCATTCCAAATTAATTCATTTGTTGAGATGAATAGGTGCCTTGTTTGTAATATAATTAGGGCCATGTGTTAGCGCAGCCATATGTAGCAGTGTTTTTATTCCTTTAAGGGTTTAAAATCAGGTTCCTCTCAAGCCGCTGTAATTTCATATCCAAGTACCAAATGAAAGCAAAACGATAGGTAGGTCAAATATCTGCTTACTTTATTCTTTTTAATTGTGACATCAAGTTTAATGTCTAAAAGCAAAGCATAAATGCACTTTAATATATATCACACATTGTATAATTCTGATATATGAGAGAAAAAACTGCACTTCCATTCTGAGCATAACAGCAACTCTGTGTGCCCAATCAAATTATAATCAATATGAAGACAATCAGGTCCCCCCAAAAATCCATTTTCTTTCCATGTAGTGAAAAAATAATAATTAAGTCCTAACAATGAGAATGTTTACTGTGCTTCAATTTATTTGCTGATTTTATCTCTGAAACTACTTACAAATTTTATAAGTCTATAATTTCCCCAAAGTAAATATAAAAAAAACCTAAGTAGTATTTTTCTTTTTTAAATTAACTAATTATTAATTAATTTTTTACACTCCATATTTTATTCCCTCCTCCACTCCTGTCCACCCTCTGTGTGTTCCACATCCCATACCTCCTCCCCATGTCCCTGTCTCCACGTGAATATCCTCATCCCCACCACATCTGACCTGTAAACTCCTTGGGGCCTCCAGTCTCTTGACAGTTAGGTGCATCATCAACACAGACCCAGAAGTCCTCTACTGTATGTGTGTTGGGGGCCTCATATCAGCTGGTGTATGCTGCCTGTTTGGTGGTCCAGTCTTTGAGAGATCTCAGGGGTCCCAATTAATTGAGACTGCTGGTCCTCCTACAGGATCGTCCTTCCTTCTCCTCAGCTTCTTTCATCCTTCCTTAATTCAACAACAGGGGTCAGCTGCTTCTGTCAATTGGTTGAGTGCAAATATCTGCATCTGACTCTTTAAGCTGATTGTTTGGTCTTCCGGAATGCTGTCATGCTAGGTCCCTTTTTGTGAGCACTCCATAGCCTCAGTAATAGTGTCAGGCCTTGGCATCTCCCCTTGAGCTGGTTACAATGCACAAGAACTTACTTTTGAGTACATGGAGGCTCATTCGTTTGAGGAGTTTTCTTTTTTTCTTTTTCCTAAAAACCCAGTTCCTCTAATTCTTCTTGTAGCACTCCTTTCCAAACATTTATTCTTTACTGTTTCAAAAGAATATGTGCATTTACTGTTTAGCAAACATTTCAAGGTCTTCTTGGAAATATACATATTATATTCTCAAATCTTGAAGTAGCTGCAGTTCTGTAATATTTACTGAAATTACCTAAATTCTAAAGAAGGCAGAACTTTTTATTTCCTCAGTTTTGACATGTTTCATGTTTTATAGTCATGAGTTTCTGAGTATTATATTCTAACTCCTGACTGTCTTTCCTGAATATATTATATTGTGTTGTTAATCACTGCTCAGAAACACCTTCCATATCAACTTCATGTTTTAAGCCTTCAACAGTCTAAGACTAGGATTCTTCTGGGTTCGTTTGAAAGCTCAGGCCTCTGGGTTGAGGCAGAAGTTGGAACAAGGACTCTCCCTTTTGTTCCTAATCACCCATGTTTTAAAATATCAAAACTCCTAAAGCTTCAAGTGTGATGCCTGCTTACTGATCTCACTTACAGAAATTAGATACAAACTGGGTTTTGTTCCAGAATATGCAAAACTGCGTCATTGAGAAAGGTGCTGCTAATTGATATCCCCTGTATGGCTGTGCAATAGTTATTCAATTAATTACATATTAACATATGGATTGCTCCCAAACTTCTTTGTACAGGTAATGCTCAATCAACACCCTGTACATGTGTTACATCAAATCTGTTCAGATGTAGTTCTCATTTGACTTTCAAAAATGGGCTTTCTGGAGCAAGTAGCAAATGCATCTGCATCTTTGTTAGATATGGCTTGCTCCCTGCCCTACATTTTTAATGCCTTTAGCCTCAGTGAAATTTCTAGCCATTATTTCTGTGTTGCTTGTTCTCCTACTCCTCCCACAGTGCTACCGGGCCACCTGGCGCCCAAGGAAGATGATGTTGAAATGATCTGGGGAAAGGAAAAGGAAATGAGGGACACTTGTCTTTCTTCCTTCATTTTCTATTCCCCTCTTCCACTGTCAATATCATTCTCTTTGTGTTTTCCTTTCCTTTTGTGGCGAGCTGAGAGAATTAAATCCAGGGCCTCACTCACGTTAATTAAATATTTTATCACCCACAACCCCAACATTACTCTTTTTCTTTAGGGCCTTTGTAAGGCCACAGATCTTGTTCCTTGAGGAACTCTGGCAATGTGCTCTCCATTGGTGCCTTCTTGTGTTTCAGAAAGGTCTTCTCTTCATCAAAAAGCACCTCTAGTACAATCCTTAAGGTTGCTTGGATAACTTTCACATAATCAATTATAAAGTTTTAATAATACCATGTATTATGGAAAGGGAATTTAGTTTAACACTGTATTATCCAAAGGGCCAAGTCCAAAAGTGGACATTTCCATACTGAGGTAAATCTGTAGGAAACATTTGTTCTTGTTCTATGAAAGGGGAAGTGTTGGACCATTTCCTACCAGTATTCTCTAACCACAGGGAGACATCACATGGGTCTTCAGTTTCTGCTCATATTAAGAAAATTCCTGCATTTTCAAGTATAGTAATAGATACATGGCTTAGTATCTGATGAAAGAGTATCTCTTTGCTGTTATAAAAAAAAATACCTCACTATGGTAGTTAGAATAAAAATGGCCCCATAGGCTCATAGGCAGTGGTACTATTTGGAGGCATGGTCTTGTTAGAGTAGATTTGGAGGAAGTGTGTCACTAGGGGATAGGTTTTGAGGTCTCAGAAGAAGCTCAAACCTGCCAGTGTGTCACAGTGTCTTCTTGCTGCCTCTCAATCACGACAACTCTCAGCTCCTTTTTCAGCACCATGTCTGCTGCTTTCATGCTGCCATGCTTCCTTCCATGATGATAATGGATTGAACCTCTGAACTATAAGCCAGCCCCAGTTAAATGTTTTCTTTCATAAGAATTGCAATTGCCATGATATCTCATCACAGCAATAAAACCTTAGCTAAGACTCTAATCATTAGCCTAGAATCTTCTGATTTATCACTTTTTTTTTTTGGTGGACTCATAACATGTCTTCCTTCTATCCTTGTGTTCATGGTACACTTACTGTCTCCTTAGCTACTCTTCTTCAGGACTTCTTTTTCTTATCTTCTTATGGTGTTGTATAAATGAATGTAGTGGCCTCAATAATTAATGCATAATTAGACATATAATGAGTCTAAAATGTTTTTGGAAGCTCTCACGTATGGTGTATTACACAGGTTCACTGAAGCCTTGGTTCTGAATATGCAACAAACACACTTTGTACTGTGCATGCTGTCATGCCAACCAACATCAAAGAATTTTGCCTGAAACACCTTGGCTCAGATTCAAGATTGTTATGAGTCCTGGTAATTTTTACTGTGTGTATAAAGAAAGCTTTCTAATCTTATGGAAACATAATGGTTTAATTATAGAAAACAAAGACTTGTAATGCTGTCTTACAAATTAGCTTGTCATTGTGCTGTATTATTTTAGAGCATTTGGTTTTAAATTTTTCTGTTTGAGTTACCAACATGAGTTTCATAAAGAACCATTAACGGACTTTTAGCTTGGACTCTGGACAGATTTTCCAACATTTTCTGAAGTGGTCATAATCATACTTCTGCCACTTCATGATGCGTTGTCCTCATTCTCAGCACTGACAATTATAAAATCAAAATAATGATGACCTCTGAAAAACATCAAAGATGCTCTACATCCTGCAGTATCAATATTCTGCCAAGATCGCTTATATAAAATAAACAGGAACATTCATGTCATTATTATGCAAATTTGCTTTTTGTACCACAAAGAATTGTTTTAAATTGAGTTTCTTTCTGATTTTTCTATCACCTAATGTTTGAATTGTATACCTAGTATAGATTGCTATAAAAATTATCCTGGGTTGAATAAAAATTTTAAGAGTGAAAATGGATTAAAAGCAGAAAAGGGTTTTAAAAGATTATCTTAGATGTTCTTGAACCACTCTACACCTGTTTCAAGACTTATTATTTTTTTTAAAAATTGTTAATTAGTAGTGCACATGGACAATGACTTATCAAGGAGTTAACCAACCATATGAAGAGTTTGGATTTGATGACTGGTTAATCAGCAAATACTGATAGAGCAAATCTTCCACCGAAAAGGCAGAAGCTGATGGATACATCAATTCCTCCCCTTTTCCCCCACACTTCTTCAACTTCTACTTTTCTTCTTCCAACCAGGCATTCCTGGGACTGGGTAGATGGAGCTTTTCCAGGACACACCCTCACAGACAGCACTACCAGCTACACTAACAACTGCCCAACTTGGTAACACAGTTATTTTGGCTCCCTGTCATTCTCCACCTCAGGACTCTGAGCACCTTTTCAATGGAGCTACAATTTAGTCACCCTCTGCCTTGGACTCTGCTCTTCAAAGAAATCAACCTAAGACATTAAAAGAAAAAGTCATGATGAGTTGACCTACAATATAGTTAAGTTCAGATTCTGAGAAGGGTTCTGTCATGATTAGAATAGGAAATAGCCTTTATAGGCTTATGTTTGAAATGGTTACTTCCCAGCTTGTGGCACTACTTTGAGGTCCAGTGAAACCTTTAGAAGATGAGTCCTTGATGTAGGAAGTGAGACTCTGGGCCAGGCTTTTTAGTATTCTAACCAACTGGTTCTGGCTTGTGTTCATCATCCTGATGAGAACAGTCAGAGAAGCCGTTCATTCCGTCTCATTCTCCGACTGCCAGAATGGACTGAAAATGATCAAAAGTTGGGAGCCAGAATAAACCCTTATCAATTAAGTTGCTTCTGTTCAGTAGTTTGTCACAGAAACAAGAAAAATCATAATATAGCTTAATATAAAAAGAGTAATCAGACATCGATAAGCAGGAGTGTGGCCAGGAAGGCTCCTTGGGCTCAGAAATATCAACAATCCTTGCATTTGAAAAGCTAGATGAAAAATCAGCTGATTAAAAAAAAAGCCTACAGGCAGAGTCCAAAACGAAAGCCAAAGAGGCTCTAAAATTATACTTAGATGCAACAGTTTTCAACAATTGAGAAGACAAAAACCAAATGGGGAAATAAGTAAAAGATATGACCCCAGAGCTCACAGGAAAAGGAAAGCATATGAAACGTATGAACGCGTGTAAGATATGAAAAATGCTAAATTTCACACATTCTGAAGAAAAAGGAAATTACTGCTATACTGAAATATCATTTATTTTAAACAGCTCCCCCCCCCCAAAAAAAAATCAGGTTTGGAAAGGTACTCTGTAGTGAGCTTGTGGGTGAAAGATACTCATTCCTTGCTGGTGGAAGTGCAAACTGTTATAGAGGGATTTTACAATATCTACCCAGCAGAAAAGAAAATGCATTTACAGTTTTTCCTTAGCAATTGCATTCTAGAAATGAAATGTAAATTACATCTGAGCAGATTTGAAAAAATCTACACAAGGTTATTTACTGAGAACTATTTGTACAAACAAAGGCTCTGGAGCCATCTGCATGTTCACCAACAGGGAACTGATTAAATAAACTAGTGTGCAGCCATGTGAGGACTACCATACAGTCGCTTTAGAAAAAACAAGCTAGAGAGGTGGCTCGGCAGTTAAGAGCATATTCTCCTCTTGCAGAGGACTTGAATTTACTTTCTAACACCATCATCAGGCAGCTCATCACAGCTGCCTACCATTCCACCACCAAGAGATCCAATGCCCTCCTTTGAACTCCACAGGCACATACTCACAAGCACGTACTTCCACACAAACATACATACACACATAACTTAAAGGTAAGAAAATGAAATCTACTGACATGTTCACCTCTTGTAACCAGGCCGACTTCCAATGGAGGGATAGAGACACCAACCCAGCCACAAAACCTTCGACCCAAAATTTGTCCTGCCTACAAGATGTACAGGGTAAAGATGGACCAGAGATTGAGTTACTGGCCAATAAGTGCTTGGCCCAACTTGAGACCCATACCACAAGACAGAGCCCACTTCCAACACTGTTAATGATATTCTGTTATATTTGCAGCCAGGAGCCTGTCATCTGAGAGACTTCACCTAGCAGCTGATGGAAACAGATGCAGAAACCCACAGCCAAACATTAGGCAAAGCTTGGGGAATCCCGTAGAAGAGGGAGAGGAAGGATCGAAGGACACACCACAAGAAAACCTACAGAATCATTAACCTGGGCCCATAGGAATTCACAGAGACTGACCCACCAATCAGAAAGTATGCATGGGATGGACCTAGCTCCCCTATACATATGTAACAGATGTGCAGCTTGGTCTTCATGTGGGACCTCTAACAACTGGAACAGGGACTGTTTATGACTGATGCCTACCTTTGGATCCCCTTTCCCTAACTGGGCTACCTTGTCTAGCCTCAGTAGAAGAAGAAGAAGCACCTAGTCCTACTGTAACTTGATATGCCAAGGTGGGCTGATATGCATGGGAGCACCCCCTTTCTCTGAAGAGAAAGGGGGGGAAGGTACAAGGAGGGCCTGGGAGGATGGGAGGGGAAGCTGCTATGATCAAGGTGTAAAGTAAATAAATAAATTGTTGAAAAATAAAAATAAATCTTAAAAATAAAGCCCACATAAGATCTCTGTATCAGTTTAATGAGACTGCCCTTATAAATTGCTTCAGACTTAGTGGTTAAAAACAACAAAAATGTATTCTTTCATATCTAAGAAGCCAGAAGTCCAAAACTAAGGTATGAAAAGGGATAGTTCCCTCTGGAGACTTGAAGGAGCAAATATCCTATACTTCCTTCTTTGCTTCAGATGCCTGCTTGTAGTCCTTGGTATCCAGTGTAGCTGCACCCCTGCCATCCTAAGTCTTCACACAGTCTTCCTGTCTGTGACTCAAATACCCCTCTCTTCTCTCTTAAAGAAATTTATAAAGATACTTATAAAGGCTCGCCTTAACCAAAAATGATCTCATCTCATAATCCATACCTTAATTATATCTGCAAAGGCCTTTCTTTCAAATAAGATCACATCCTGAGGTTCTGGACAGAAGTAGCTTTTAGAAGGAAAGAATTTAGCTAACTACAGTCTTCATAGACTGATTTGAATAAATTTCCACACTAAGCCATATAGTGGTTTGAATAAAAATGGCCCCCACAGGCTTATATTGTTGAATTCTTAGCCATCAGGGAGTGGTACTCATTGACAAAATTGGAAGGATTAGGAAGTATGGCCTTGTTAGAAGAAGTATGCTACTGGAGTGGGCTTTGAGATTTCAAAGGCTCATGCTAGGCCCAATTCACTCTGCTTGTGGGTCAAGATATAGCTTTCAGCTGCTTCTCAGCACCATACTTGCCTACCACCATGCTCCCTGTCATGAAAAATGGACTAAACCTCTAAAACTGTAAATTAACCCCAATTAAGTGCTATCATTTATAGGAATTGCCATTGGCCATATTGTCTCTTCATAGCGATAGAACACTAACTAAGACAAACATTAAACTCAAAAGGCAAAATGTAGAAAGTATTTATAAGATGTGTGATTTATATGATATGTAATTATATACACGAGATGATACATAGTATGATATGTTTGATATGTATAACCATTTTATTTGTTTCATACAAATTTTGTTTTATGGTACTGGGGATTGAGTCCTGGGATTTGCACATGCTAGGCAAGTACAGGCAAGTACACTGCAACAAACTTACATCCTTAGCCCCACCATATTTGTATTTAAAAGACGGGGTTTTGTTATGCAGTGTAGTAGGCTGACCTCACATTTAAAATCCTCCTGTCTCAGCCTTTGGGATTCTAGGCTTACAGTCATGTACCACCATGCTTGGGTGTAGTATACTATATTTTATGGATAATAAATAATCCACATATGCCTATGTACATATTTGCACACACACACACACACACACACACACACACACACACACACACGTGTGTGTGTGTGTGTGCGTGTATCAGTTATATTTGATTCATATATAAGAAACCAAGCAAACTAACTGCTTGCTAACTCAAGGGAGGAGAAAAGACAAAAACTGGCAAGAAATTGTTGTTTCTTTTGGTGCTAAGGTTCAAACCCAAGGCCTTGTTCTTGATAGGCAAGCACTCTGTTTCTGAGATATAACTTCAACCTAGACCTGAGACTTCTAAGCACACATTTTTCCATAGCTTTGATATTTAAAACATGTAATTGTTCCATCTGTTCAAAATTAATCTATCTGTTAAAAACCTTAAAATTGAAAACAGTTTGAACACAGGATTCTAACTCTGTATCAGGCAATATTATTATATATAGAAAAGACTTGCTTGATGTGAAATCTAGATATCTTTATCATTACATGCAAGCACCCCACCATTACCAAAAAAGGCCTGAAAATAAATTTTACTTTCATTCTGCAGTTTGTTATGAGTGGTATTTGTATTATGGTTTTAAAATAATTATATGTATGGAACAAATAAATAATTAAAAAGTCTTCATGTTTCTTTTGGTGATAGACATTTAACTCTGAGATAACACCCTCAATAACAAATGATCATGTTAATATTATTACAGCCAAACTTTCAGGGTAAAGGAAAATGCGTACAAGAAAAATCCAGTACTTTTACATTTTAATTGGAAATATCAATAAAAGAAAAAAAAAGAAAATCAATAAAACCAAAACAAGTTCTTTAAAGAGATCAATAAAATTGATTTTTTCCATTTTACCCATGGTACCATGCATATTGGCATAAAGCTATTCATAGTATCTCTTTTACTAGCCTTTTAATGGCTGTGAGACCCACAGTGACAAAGCCTCTTTAGTTCTGGCATTTTATGTCTTCTGTCTTTTGAAAATGATCAGTTTGCTACTTCTTTTTGTTTTATAGCCAGAAGAAACTCAAAAATTAATAGAAGCATGTTGAAAGGGTAAGGAAGCCAGAATAGGAAAACACTTTCTGATTACAGTTATGACAGCTGGAGCATAAAAGAAAAAAGAGCTGGGCATGGTGGTGTGTGGTTGTAATCTCAGCCCTTAGGAAGCTGAGGCAGGAGGATATCAAGTTGGAGACCAGACAAGGCTACCTAGTGAGATACTCGTCTCAACAATAAATAAATAAATACAACAACATAAATCAAAGCCTCAAATAAAAAAAAACCACTTTAGTTTTCAACATTAGAGGCAATTTGTATTCACCCTACTAACATTGAAAATTAGTTATTAAAGATTTAAGGAGCTTTTTTCCTTTTCACTAGGAACTCTAGTTCAGGGGTAATAAAATATTCTCAGCTGTAAAGGCAAGCTCTCTTTTCCTGAATAATGCTTGTTCAAAGAAATAAAGGAGAAATGTACAATTGGAACAATCTTTATTTTGCTACCCTGAGTGAAATAAACAATTCAGGGGGACAAAAAATCATCACTGCATGCTTAAAACATTACACCATATCATCACATCTCCATGACAACATGGAAGCTGTATGTTGCCATGGCATTATGCCTGCAGGGTGTAGTTCAGTGGTAGAGCACTTATCAAAGGTACAAAAAGGACCTGGGTTCAATCTTACCACTGCCTTTCATGCTCAACAAAAGAAACTACTCCTCCACGAACTCACTAACCGAAAATTAGCTCTGTAGAGTCATCTCAATTGTAGGGAGCGTCTGCGAAAAACTTTGAAGTAGACCAAATATTCTACTCTTAGATGGAAAAGTATATGATCTCTCTTGATTCCTTTGGGTTTTAGCATCAGTAACCATAGACACATTTCATAAATGAGCATCCTGACATGGTATAGAAAGCCTACAAAAACACTAACATGGAATTTCTGAGGAATGTTTACTCTGAATTTAATGAAGCTTTTATATTTAACCTTTCCTTTACATATTAATAGTGACAAAGGATGCAACTTAAATTCTTCAATAAGAAAACAATCATCTAAAGGCAGAATGCAAAGTATTTGGCAAAATACTAAATCGTCCTTGTCTAAGAGTCAATATTGAGAACAAAGTTAAAAGAATGTATAAGTCTAAAGATTGGAGAGACATAATTATAAAAATAGTCTTTGTATTCTTACTTTAAAAAGAGCTATAAAAGGCAATTTTAAGCAATTGAAGATGTTTTTAAGGGAAATTGGTATTAGATAATAGTAAAGAATTGTTGCTCGTTTTCTTAGGGTTATGCTATCATCACAAATACATCAGAGAAAATTACTTAATTGAAGATTGTTCTGCCTTGAGTGTTTGTCTGCCCCACATCCATGTGTTGAGTTGCTAAACCCCAAGATAATATATAAAGAAGAAAGGGTATTTACGAAGGTTATTGGATCAGGAGGACTCTATACCATAAAGAAACTACAAAAGAGGACCCTTGGCACAGTGAGGACACATCAGACTGAGAGCCCTCTGTGAGGCAAAGATCAGGTCCTCACCAAATAATCTGTCACGTTGATCTTGGCCTATAGAACTAAGAGAAATAGATTCTTTTGGATTCTGTCACTCTGCCTACAATATTTTATTCATAGGCGAGAAGTACCATGATACATGACCTTGAGAACAGTATAGAGACAAAGCAAATGTGGAAAAAGATGTACAATTGTTCAGACTAGTTGATAAGTGTAAGGCTGTTTGGTTTTCTAGTCTTTCTATTTTGCATATTGAATAAGTATTTATGTGGAGCCACTCCAAAGACATCTGATTGATAATAATAACAGCTTGGAAAGGTGTCTTAGTTTACATTTGCTTTTTTTCCTGCTTTTCATCCTTCATAACACCTGTGATGGTTAATATTGATTGTCAAATTGATAAGTCCTAGAATGACCAGGGAGATGATAAGTCCTAGAATGACCAGGGTTAAATGAAGTGAGAAGACCCACTCTAAATGTAAGCACCACCATACCATGGGCTGGGTCCCAGGCTGAGACCAAGCATTCATTGTACTCTGCTTCCTGGCTGTAGATGCAACATGACCAGTGATTCAAGCTCCTGCAATTATGCCTTTTCCACTATGACACTCAAATGCTGACTTCAAATAAACTTTTCTTTTTCTTTGCGTTTGCCAGGTAGTCTGTCACACCACCAAGAAAAGTTGAAGTGGGCTGTTCAAGTCAAATAAACCATTTATAGCTCAGGGGCTTAGTATTTGTACTATAAGTCAACCTCAATTTTTTACTAGAGAGAAATAGGTGTTGAGGCATCAAACCTTACATCCATTACCAGAACAGAGGTTAGAAATCAGGTATGCAGCCAGGCAGTGATGGCACATGCCTTTAATCCCAGCACTTGGGAGGCAAAGGCAGGCGGATTTCTGAGTTCAAGGCCAGCCTGGTCAGCCAGGGCTACACAGAGAAAGTCTGTCTCAAAAAACAAAAAACAAACAAATAAACAAACAAACAAAAACTCAGGTATGCTTGATACTTAGCTACTCAACCAGTAAATTTACTGAGGCAACATTTAGATATGTTACAGATGGAAATCACTTGGCTTGCATTTAGTACCTAGGGGGATCAGAAAAAAGAAAGAGAGGACATGACAATTGTATTTGGTTCAACATCAAATGTCCCCATTGTTCTTTTTTTTTCTTTTTTCTTTTTTTTTTTTTTTTTAGTGTAGAATAGAGTTTATTTAGGGCATGGGGAGGAGAGTTAAGAGAGTAGTAGAGGCAGAGTAAAGCAGAGAGGAAAGAGTAGGTAAGTGGAGGCTGGCCATGACCATGTGAAGAGAGGGGGAAGGGGGAGCAAAGGTCAAGAGAGAGGCAAGAGTGTAAGAGGGTAGAGCCCCATAGTTTTTTGGTTTTTTTTTCAAAGTCAATTCTGAGACTCGAGGCAGATTACATGGTTCTTGGTGCCCTTTTTCTCCTCAAACTGCTTGGTCTTTTTCAATGTAGACTAATAACCATGAGACAGGGTCAGTACTATGCTGTCTTGAAATCTCTTGAGCAAAAGAATTTAGTTCATTACTTTTCAATTTAGTGTCAAGCAGATTATTTAAGACAAGGGCAGAAAGTAAGCACATTCATTCTGAAAAATATCAATATGATCTATAGCCCTGTTGCTGTTATTGTGCCCTCTGAAATCTCTTGTTGAACTTCCACACCCTACACCGTTCTCAGCATTCGTGTCTTCCGAGATCTTACTATGATGGCCCATTAAGCCTCACAGCATTTAGCCACTTTTTGAGTTCAAAAGTCCCAACTGCTTTTATATTCCTTCGCAAGAACCAGCACAATGAGGTCACAGCAACAATGAGTTCACAGCAACAGTTCACTTCCTGGTATTAACTCCTGTCTTAGTTACTTTTCAATTTCTGTGATAAAATACAAAAATCAAGGCAAAAACTCAGCTTCAACGTGAGACTCATTAAGTCAAGCATCAGAACCACTGCTTTGGGCTAGGAGGAGGCTCAGTTGGTAAAATGCTTGTTTCTCAAATATATGGAGCTCAGTTCAAGCCTCAGAAGCAACATTAAAAATCTGAATTTAATTGTGGCATGCACCTATAATCCCAGCACTGGGAGACAGAGACAAAGGAATCCCTGGAACTCACCGACCAGACAGCTTAGGTTGATGAGTGAGCTTTGTCCAACGTGAGACTCTGTCCCAACATAAGTGGGTGGTCTACCTGAAGGTGGCACTTGAGCTTGTCTTGCAGCCTCCATGCATGCATGCACTCAAACACACAGACACACACACACACACACACACACACACACACACACACACACACACACAAGGGGGGGGGATATTGTCTAGCATGCACAGATCCTGGGTTCCATCTCTTAAGACTGTTAAAACAAATGAAGCACATCTAAGAGTGCTGAGGGAAAAGAGGCAGACCACATGCCAGCAGAGTTTCAAAGAAGTCACGGATGACTGATCCTTGAACTCCACCTCACTCTAAGGGGCAAATGCCCCTTTTTTTCTGGTGTTAGGCAAGCACTTTAACGGGAAAGCCTCTCATAATAAAGAAATAGTTACATATGCAGCTGGAGCCATGAGTCCCACCATATGTACTCTTTGGTTGGTGGTTTAGTCCCTGGGAGCTCTGGCCCTTGGTCCTGTGAAGGCTCTATGCACCAGTGTGGGGGAATGCCAGGGCCAGGAAGTGGGAGTGGGTGGGTTGGTGAGCAGGGGGAGGGGGGAGGGGATAGTGGAGGGCAGTTTCAGAGGGGAAACCAGGAACAGGAATAACATTTGCAATGTATAAAGAAAATATCCAATAAAAAAAAAAGAAATAGTTGTCAGCCCTTTAAAAGATAGTTAGCCTTTTAAACATTGTTATTAGGTTTCAGAAATGGCCAAACTGAGAAAACCATAAGAATCTATCTATTTAAACCAGTCTAAGGCAGGCCTAACTCCTCTACTTGATGACCTAGGGTAAACACTGCTTATTGTAATCTTAATGTGGTGCTAAATTCTCAGCAGTAAGGGCAGGGGTGTTCTTATTTGCCACTTTTGAATATACATGTAGGAAGTATCATCTCCAACTATGCATGCTCAGAATGTAATGGTCTCTACATGTGATAATATTATTCTTTATAAATTATATACATACATTTTACCAACAAAAGTCCTGAGCTTGATTTGTAAAGGAGAGAGTGAATGATTGACATTATCCTAGCATTTTCCTTGCTTGCAATAAGTAATAAATCCCGTTTTTCTTCATTCTTTTACCTCCTGGTTGTGTACACTCACCAAGGGGTGAGCCCCCTGCATTCAGTCACAGCTTCAGTTTGGTCACTATATTTTGACAACTGTAGAAAGTTATAAGAAAGGAAAGTTAGGGTAGCACTCCGCTTGGAACTTCCTAAATTAGAATTAGAAGCATTTAACTTTTAAAAAAGTGAGAGAAAGAGAACTCACAAGACAACCAGACAAGCTCTGGACTCAAGAAGACCTGGGTTCAAATCCAGAATTGTAAACTTATGACTATGAGTTGTGAACACCTAAAATAGAAGATAGTGTAGAATGAAATAAAACAGTCAAGGAATTCAGAACATAATTAGGAATGAAGGTAGTTTAACTTCCACCTGAGTGGAAATACAGACTACTGGGTATCCAAACTTATTGACCCAAAGTTTCAATATCAAAGGCATGGCTTTGGGGTCTTGCATGAACAGAGTAGTTATTTTAAAAAGTGGGAGAAATTACCATGTGTATTCACTTACTAAAGTGGACTCACTGAAGAACACAAATCACTGAAACTGTATGTCCTGGAATTGAACTTCTTTTTTTTTATTAGGTATTTATTTCATTTACATTTCCAATGCTATCCCAAAAGTCCCCCACACCCTCCCCCACCCACTCCCCCACCCACCCACTCCCACTTCTTGGCCCTGGAGTTCCTCTGTACTGAGGCATATAAAGTTTGCATGACCTATGGGCCTCTCTTTCCAATGATGGCCGACTAGGCCATCTTCTGATACATATGCAGCTAAAGACACGAGCTCTGGGGGGTACTGATTAATTCATATTGTTATTCCACCTATAGGGTTGCAGATCCCCCCAGCTCCTTGGGTACTTTCTCTAGCTCCTCCATTGGGGGCCCTGTGATCCATCCAATAGCTGACTGTGAGCACCCACTTCTGTGTTTGCTAGGCCCCGGCATAGTCTCACAAGAGACACCTATATCAGGGTCCTTTCAGCAAAATCTTGCTAGTGCATGCAATGTTGTCAGCGTTTGGAGGCTGATTATGGGATGGATCCCTGGATATGGCAGTCTCTAGATGGTCCATCCTTTTGTCTCAGCTCCAAACTTTGTCTCTGTAACCCCTTCCATGGGTGTTTTGTTCCCAATTCTAAGAAGGGGCAAAGTATCCACACTTTGGTCTTCTTTCTTCTTGAGTTTCATGTGTTTCACAAATTGTATCTTATATCTTGGGTATTCTAAGTTTCTGGGCTTATATCCACTTATCAGTGAGTACATATCATGTGAGTTCTTTTGTGATTGGGTTACCTCACTCAGGATGATGCCCTTCTAATAAAGCAAACAGAAGCTGAGGGTAAAACCTGACTCTAATTTCAATTCAAACCAGCAGAGACAGCCAAATTTCTCCCTATGCTTGGGTGACTTTTCAACCCTGGAGAGAATTTAGAAAGCTATTATAAAGTAAATTACCATAGTAATAATGCTTTGTGCCAATTAAAAATGGAAAGCAATCTCTTTACAACATCTAAGAGAATTTGGCATTTTATAAAATCTGTCAGGCTAGCCTTGAGCCTTGATTTTGATTCACAATGTTAGAAAACTCGAAGAGAATTTTACTAAGTGTATTAACAATGTTGAAATGTCTGGGAAAAGTTAAAATTCAGCACAATTACAAGCTTAAGTTATTATCTTCACTATAGTCATTTAATTGGTAGAATTTTGTTTGTTAGGATTATACTTATGGATTGTCAGACATCTGAAAGGCTTGAAAAGTTTGAATTTATTAAATTTATGAGTATACTTTGAAAAGTAGAATTAAGTAACTTTATAAATAAGATTAATTATTTAAAGTGAATTTAATCTGTTTGAATTGTGTTGACCATTAATCAAAGAACAAGTGATAGTAATTGCCCTTACTTTATACAGTAATTACAAGATTTATAAATAGTATACTAATAATATTCATAAATCTTATTTAGCTTTGAGAAAAACTAAACATGTGAGATTAGAAAAGCATATTAATATGAAACTTTTTTTAATTTTATTTTATTTTTATTAGGTATTTTCCTCGTTTACATTTTCAATGCTAGAAACTTTTTTAACCATAGATAGTTCAAGAGTCTTCAAGTCTTTAACCGACTTCGGTTGACATGACTCTTGATGTCATATCCTCACTGTAAAATTCATAGAGTTTTTCTGAAGAGTAAATTAGATAATGTCTCTTGGTCATTTAATCCAGCGCCTATTATAAAATCTTATAGCATGGATCATTCTGTATTTTAAATAGTTTAAGGATGTGGATGTAAGTATGTGGATCCATTCTGGCAAGTGGCAGAAGAAACAAAATTACTATTCAGTGGCAGAGAAAGCTGGAAGTTCCACAGATTTCTAGGCATGCTTCAGTCCTTCCATTGAACAGTGTCTATGCACTATATTAATATTCGTAACATCCTGATACTATTAAAGTTATATCAAAGAAGCACAGCCACCATGAGTAACGAGATTTACTTTAGGTTATAAAGGCTTCTAATGCCAAGTTGGGCAGTTTCTTTTCCTGTGGTGCTAGGCATGAAATCTAGAGCCCTCATATATGTTTTTCCAGTGCTTTACACAGAGCCATGCTCCTGGCTGGTTTTGTAGGTTATATCTCTTGCTTCTGCTTCTGATGTTGGGCCTCAGGTATACCTTTAAATTATTGTGGAAAGAAAAATGATATGAAGTCAACAAGACCATGAAAGAACTGCAGCTGCCATTTGTCTGTCATCAGAATTACTCATAGTAGTCACATGGATAGCACACTGAAACACACATCTGTCTCTCACTGCAACTTCAAAGGTGTGGGTGACTTGTAGAAGCTGGTGGGATTCTCCATGGAACTTCATACAAGGTTCACCCTGCATTCAGAGATACTGAGGAAGGGCCAGTCAGTTTCAGAAGTGCTGTAGGCCCAACTATTGCCACTCATAAATGCATATTAGATGGCTTGTGATGACTCAGTAGAATTGTACTAAAATTGGGTGTCTGCTTTCCTTTCGGTCTTACTTGTACCCTCCAATTTCTCCCATGGCCATCCCTAACCCAGAATAAATAGAGAGAGTGAATTCTTGAAGTCTCAGAGCCAGCTCAGCTAAGTTGATATAAGGCAAAATCATTCCTGTGCTGTTATACAAGGAAACAAATTGGCTTAGAGTGCTAAATAACTCCCAAGATGGCACATGGTGCTGAGTAGGAGAGCTAGATCATGTGCAAAAGCCATTTAGCTTGGAATCAGGATCTCAGGCACTGGGCTCTGTTGCCTGGCATAATGTGTAAAACTTAGAGTTTTAGCTTCGTGAAAAAATGGCTAGCAGTCTGAACTTGCTCACATTGGAACCTGATGCCTTATCAAGCAGAGCAATCCTTAACCTAGATCAGGCTCAAACACAGGCTGAGTGTCAGCAACATCAAACAAGATGGTGCCCACTGGGAGTGCAATGGGCTGAGTGTTTACTTGTCATACTTGCCACTCTGAGACGCTGTATCTAGAACATGCAGTTTAGGTCAAGGATATCATGATGCTGTATATGGAACATAACCAAAGGATATAAAGGAAGTGGATAAAAACACTCCAGAGTGAACTGGAAAGAGCCTTAGGCAAGCTATATTCAATAGTTCTAAACCAACAATGAGAACATTTTTTTAAAATTATGATTAAATCAACCAAACAGCCTACATGGGCTGGACCTAGCTACCCTCTCCCACACATATGTAGCAGATGTGCAGCTCAGTCTTCATATGAGTTCCCTGACAACTGGATTGGTGGTTGTCCCTTCTCGGAGGGGGAAGGTAGAGTGACTATGTGAGGGGAGAAACTGAAGGAGGGAGGCAGTGATTGGGACGTAAAATGAATAAATAAATAAATTAGTGGGGAAAATTATGATCAACACAAAAGCTATTTCACATATGTTATGCTATACCATCAGCTCTTAAATAATGATTTTTTTTCATTAATTGCTTTGATATCCTTGGATTGATAGAATATTTTGTTGTACAGATATGGTCTTTCAAAGACTTGTGGAAAGACTGCAAATTAAGGCCCACAACATAGACTCTGAAATGGAAGTTTAATCAGTTGATGACATTACAAAAAGTTTAAAGCAAATATTTAACTATTTCAAACAACTGCATTAAAAAGAATCTTCACATTTGAAATTCTGTCAACATAAATACTTAATGATGAACCTTATGTCTTTTAAAAATTATGTCTTTTTAAAAATTAAGGGGAAAAGACTGATTGGTCCAATGTTTCTGTGGCAGATGTATCCTGATATCAATCTAAAGTAGATATTAGAATGATTTTCTTTTTCTTTCCTCAAATTCTATACATGCTGGTTAACCATACAAAACAGCTATACAAAACATGGAAAGTGAAAACAAAGGTATCAGATGAATTGATTCTCCACCATGAAAATGTCAATCTTCAAAATTATAGATTCACATTTAAAAACTCAAAGCTAATGAATGGGAAAGAGAGGGGTCTTGTCTCTCTATTTTCTACTTAGAAGGCTGAATGGAGCACCATTTCTAAGTACCACTATTCGTAGCTTTTTTGTAGGGCTTAGTCAATGGGGAGCACCAGAAGATCAAAGGGAGGAAGAGGAGCCAAATTACAGCATTTATTCTCTTAGCATTTGTATTAGTCAGGGTTCTCTAGAGTCACAGAACTTATGGACAGTCTCTAGATAGTAAAGGAATTTATTGATGACTTACAGTCGGCAGCCCAATTCCCAACAATGGTTCAGTCGCAGCTGTGAATGGAAGTCCAAGGATCTAGCAGTTACTCAGTCTCACGCAGCAAGCAGGCGAAGGAGCAAGAGCAAGAGCAAGAGCTAGACTCCCTTCTTCCAATGTCCTTATATTGTCTCCAGCAGAAGGTGTAGCCCAGATTAAAGGTGTGTTCCACCACACCTTTAATCCCAGATGAAAGGCGTAGCCCAGATTAAAGGTGTGTTCCTTAAACTCGGAGATTCAATCTTCTGGAATCCATAGCCACTATGGCTCAAGATCTTCAAACCAAGATCCAGATAAGGATCTCCAAGCCTCCAGATAAGGGTCACTGGTGAGCCTTCCAATTCCGGATTGTAGTTCATTCCAAATATTGTCAAGTTGACAACCAGGAATAGCCACTACAGCATTCTTTGATGTCATCTTACCTTACAAAAGCAGGGAAGGGGGCAAACAAAAAACCTATGATCTTACCAAGAATATCTTCCCCTCTCTATATCCAACTTTCTCTTTCTATCTCCTTGTTTTCTTTGTCTCAACCAGCCTTTAGGAGTATTAAACTTTCTCCATGGTTAAAAGCCTCAAGATACTGTGCTTACCTACTTCCTGCAACATACATTTTATTTCACTCTGAACATAGAACCCCCAAAGTCATGCCACTGAGCTACACTTCCAGGCTGAACCATCTTAACCAGAGGATGACTTCTCTTACCACTGGACCCCCAACTGATGATAAGCACACACAGTCTTTAAAGCATTTGGGTTTGTCAAATTTGGACATTAATCTCATGTCCATCATTTTCAGATAGGTGTAACCTGGGTTTTTACCTTTTGCTTCCAAAAAGATAAATTACCAGTGCAATTTTATACTTCAGAGATGAATGTTAACAGTTCAGGCTCTAGAGAAGATTTCAAAAGAAGATATTGGTTGAGTCTCAGTTCTGACTCTTGCCCATTGTGTGTACTGGGGTAAAATATCTTATTAATTGGTTTGACCTCTTTAGCAAAAGTGCTCTTCTGGGAACATTTGACAATTCTTGGAGATACCTTTATTGTCCTAGTTGGGAAAGGGAGCTTGCTACTGGTATTTAGTTATGTGTAGAGGTTAGAGAACTTACTAAATGTCCTGTGATGCTAGGAGAGCTCCCTACCACAGAAGGATTGCATGATGTGAAATATTAATAATACTGAGAAACCCCAATGTAGCCTTTATCTGTCTGGTTTCTAATCTGGATGCAGTACTAGCACATGTCAAAGGTCTGTCTAAGGGTTTGGGGAGCTAATCTATGAATCTGTGGAAAGTATTGAGAACAGCAGCTTTGATCATTTAATAAATGTAAGTTGACTTCATGATATTCATCATCGTCATGAGGGTAAGAGCTCATAACATGAAGATGCAGGCAATAGTCATTCTGACAGACAATTCTGGTAGACATACCACTAAACTAGTATGGAAGGAGAAGTCTTCTCTGGCTTTATTTATTTGTATTCTCAGCACCTTGGTGTAGTAACTGTTCTATTTATTAATATTTTGTGAGGTCAATGTTTTCTCATGAATGAAATAATGACTATACTGCAGCTACTAGAGTTCTTAGCACTGAGTAGGTACACAACAGTAGTAGTTATAGCATATTGCATGATGGTGCATCTTTTGAGCCTGAAGACAAGGACCTGTGAGTATTTTGTTTCTTTTTCTTATTAGTAGCGTTATTTTGCTCAAATCTTTTTAATTTTGTTCAGCAACTGTGGTAGTTTGATGAAGAAACATTCTCCATAATCTCTGGCATTTGAATACTTGGTCCCAGTTGGTGACACTGAGAAAGTTTAGGATGTACAGCCTTGGGAAGAGCATATGAAGTCCTAAGTGAATGTGTTTTGTTGACATGGGCACAGCCATATCAAGAACCCCAGCAACAGGACATGGAACAGTCTGTCTGAGGAAAAGCTTATAAGTAAAGTGCCTCCCTTTCAGTTTGCCCTCTCAGCTTTGTACTTGTGGTTCACAATGTGAGTTTCCAGTTTGGTCTTCCAGCCACCATGTCTGTCACCTGCTGTGGTGCATCCCCATCATAGACTCTGAACCTCTGGAGCTGTAAGCATAAATAAGATGATCCGGGAGAGAGAGAAAGAGATCACAGAACACAAACGAAACATCAAGGTAATTTAGAACCCATCTCTCCAAAGAACTCTGCAGGAATCTGTATCCTTGCTAGAGGGCCACAACGAGTAAACCAGATCTGTCATATATTTTCCACAGTCATATAGCGAGAAAAACACAAAAAGGAGAAGAATTATTTTTAGTAATGAAACATGGAAGAAAGCTCTTTCTATACAGAGGATGCTGAAATGAAATTAATCTCTTCGATGGCATCTTTATAGAGAAGTGTGATGGTTTGTATATCCTTGGACCAGGGAGTGGCACCATCTGAAGGTGTGGCCTTGTTGGAATAGGTGTGACCTGGTTGGAATGGGTGTGTCACTGTGGGTGTGGGTATAAGATCCTCACCCTAGTTGCCTGGAAGTCAGTCTTCCACTGGCAGCCTTTGGATGAAGACATAGAACTCTCAGCTCCTCCTGTGCCATGCCTGCCTAGATACTGCCATGCTCCTACCTTGATGATAATGGACTGAACCTCTGAACCTGTAAGCCAGCCCCAATTAAATGTTTTTTTTTTTTTTTTGGTAAGACTTGCCTTGGTCATGGTGTCTGTTCACAGCAGTAAAACCCTAACTAAGACAGAAGTTGGTACTGGGAATGGGGTATTGCTGTGATAGGCCTGACCATGCTTTTATTTGAAAGAATGTGGATTTTTGGACTTTGGATTTGGAACTCAGTGGAATGCTTTAAATGGGACTTAATGGGTCATCCTAGTAGGAATATAAAAGACTTTGTTGCTGGGAGTAATTTGAACTGTGTTGACCTAGCCCAAGAGATATCAAAGGAGAAGAATTTCAGTATGTGGCATAAAGACTGTTTTTGTGGTATTTTGGTGAAGAATGTGGCTACTTTTAACCCTTGTCTGAAAAGTCTGCCTGAGGCTAAGGGGAAGAGACTTGGATTAATTGCATCAATTGCATTGACAAAGGAAGTTTCAAAAAAGCCCAGCAGAGACTTTGTTCTCTGGTTAAGTCTCACAAAGAGAAGTTTGAACAAGCATAGCAAGCTTAGAAAGGCAAAATATGAAATATATGATTCCAGTATTAAAGGCACACCAGGAAGTGAAATGGAGCAAAATTCTGTGTTCTAGGAAATAACAGATTAAGGGAGTGGGATCTTGGGGCAAGACCCTACCCAGCTGAATTTAGAACCAGGCATGGTGGTACACACCTTTAATCCCATGAGACAGGCATGCTGATCTCTGCATTCAAGGTCAATCTACAGAGCAAGAACCAGGATAGCCAAGCTTAGGCAGTGAAGGATTTAGAAAACATAAAGCTAGTGATAATGTAATAGTACAAGGGGATCATGTTCTAGTTCCTGTAAGCAGCAGAACTTGGCAGCTTCAGCCATGTGGCTCTGGCTCTAGAGTTAAGAACGGAAGGAACTACTGGGAAAATTGATGCTGGTTAGCTGGAGCTAAGGAATTAGCAATGATTAAGAAGAGACCAGCATCTCTGAGGTGAAATCTTCTGGAAATTATTTTCTGGGAGCACAAAGAAGCTGTGTTTCAGAGATACCAAAGGTTGTACCTCATGCTGCGGCTGGACTTGGTAATGTGTGAGAGTTACTCAGGTGGTACTGCTTGTGAAGGAATGACGGGATCATGAAGAGAAGCTGAGACTTAGCACTGTGAGAGGCCAGGGAAGGACATTGGAGAAGATGAAGCCTCAGCTGTAGTTGATGGCCCAGGAATGAAGGGATCATGCAAAGGATTTGAGGCTTGGCACCCTGAAGAGAGCCTATGAGAGGCTATTGGTGAAGCCTAGTTGGAGTGGAACACCCCAGTGTATTGGAGATGTCAGTACCATGGGATGATCACCAAGAACAGCAGCCGTAATGGAGTGGATCAACCTGAGCATAGAGTGCTAGAGGACAGAGATGGAGAAGTGATGCCAGCCCTTAGGAGGAGTCCAAAAGATCAAGTGGAATCCCAGACACTGAAACAAGAAGCTGTAACATTGAAATTGCCTTGGAGACTCAAAAATGTTAAAGATGCCAGAGCCATGGGATACATGCTGAGGAAAGCTGCTAACAGGGAGTGGAAACAGCCCAGAAGAAAGCAGTTTGTTGCAGTCAACAAAGATGAAAAAGGAGTGGAGATCTGAAGACCACTTTGACATCAGCCATGGAGATACAGAGTTTGGAGTTTGCCCAGCTGGTTTCCTGCCTTGCTTTGGGGATTACAGTTAATTAAGTTGAATGAATCTCAGAAGAGACCTTGAACTTTGGACTTTTAACATTGTTGCAACTTCTATAGACTATGAGGACTTTGAAAGTTGGACTAAATGCATTTTGAATTATGCTATGTTTAAGTATGGCCCCCATAGACTCATGTTTTTGAACAAGTCTATGGGGACCAGGGAGTGGAATGTGATGGTTTGTATATCCTTGGACCAGGGAGTGGCACCATCTGAAGGTGTGGCCTTGTTGGAATAGGTGTGACCTGGTTGGAATGGGTGTGTCACTGTGGGTGTGGGTATAAGATCCTCACCCTAGTTGCCTGGAAGTCAGTCTTCCACTAGCAGCCTTTGGATGAAGACATAGAACTCTCAGTTCCTCCTGTGCCATGCCTGCCTGGATACTGCCATACTCCCATCTTAATGATAATGGACTGAACCTCTGAACCTGTCAGCCAGCCCCAATTAAATGTTTTTTTTTTTTTTTTTAATAAGACTTGCCTTGGTCATGGTGTCTGTTCACAGCAGTAAAACCCTAACTAAGACAAGAAGTCAATAGTTCCTGGGGCTATTCTTTATAATGTTCAGCATCATAGACCAAACATATAATGATAAAGCACAGCCTCATAAAAGCAACTCTACAAAGGGCTAAAATGGCATAGTTCAGGTATAAATCTCCCAGGCAGTCTCCCTTTAGGCTAACAGAAAGCTACAAGGAATGGCCAGATAGGATGCCCTTAGGGCAATTTTTCTCATACCCTGGTGCTCCTACACAAGCTCAGGCAGGGCCATGCCTGGGCAGGATGATATGTGTGCCAGACAGTATAGACACATATTCTTTACTGCTTATCAGGTGAAAGAACTAACAGAAGCTTATAGAAATTGAGAGATTTATGATCACAAAATTTTTTTCTCATTTGGGCAATATTTTCTTGTGTTGGGCATCACTTATAAAGTTTTGGGAATGGAATGGCTATGAAATCATGCAGCAATCTCACAAAAAGGTTATTATAATTAGAGCTCCCATCCTGGATTGGGGAGGAGGTATAGCCCAGTGGTATAGTGTTTGTTCAACGTGCATCAGGCCCTAGGCTCAGTCTTACCAGTCCCTTCCCCCTAAAACTCCATTTTACAGATGAGGACATCAAGAATTAAGATAAGCATTTGCCTACCACTCATAGAACTAATAATGGAGTTACAAGGAAGCCGTGATCCAGTGTTAACAGCACCAGGTTCCTGGAGAGCCAATGGTCTTGGTCAAGGACAGAAGCCTGCTGTTAGTGAAGGAATCAGCAGCAGTAGCAGGAGCAACAGGAAAAATCAACTTAGTGGGAACAGAAAAGGCCATGTAAATAATAAGATAATCTTCCTTCTTTCATGGTTGTTTTAAAAATCTTGGCTCCTACCAGAAGGTGCTGTTAACACTGGATCATAGACATAGGTAATTTGGTTTGCAGGACTCACGTGTGAAAGTGTTTTTAATTAGACATCAAGATCAGAGTCTACTTTCCCTGATCCATCCTCTTACCCCATTAATGGTTAGACCTTTGCATTAGCTGGGGTTCTGTAGAGGAACAGAACCAATAGAATCAACTTACATTATAATAGTAACAACAACAGAATCATTCATTGCTGAGTCTTTTAAGCTGTGTGTCCCAGCAGTCAAAGTAGTCCCCCAGTGATTGTCTCACACTGGAAAAACTGATGGCCTAGTAGTTGTGCTCAGCACATGAAGCTGAGGCCTCAGCAGCCCCAAGCTGTTACAGAAAATCTGAAAGGTTCCTGGAGAGCCAATGGTCTTGGTCAAGGACAGAAGCCTACTGTTAGTGAAGGAATCAGCAGCAGTAGCAGGAGCAACAGGAAAAATCAACTTAGTGGGAACAGAAAAGGCCATGTAAATAATAAGATAATCTTCCTTCTGTCATGGTTGTTTTAAAAATCTTGGCTCCTACCAGAAGGTGCTGTTAACACTGGATCAGATCTTCCCAAGTCGAATAAGGTAAGCAGAACTATTATTCAGGTGCGGATCCCTACTCAGGTGATTCTAATTTGCGGCAAGTTCACATTAAAAGCAGCCATCATAGTCTCAAAAGTTAACTTAAGTGTTCTCCCCACACCACCCCAATACAGCCATGTGTTTTATTCTACCTCACTTTTATTTAGTTTTTGTTTTTGAGAATATTTGCATACAATGCCATAGAAGTAAGACCACGGCTATCCATCTTGCACAATTGCCCTTTGTCTCCAAGGGAAAGAATGAGATTTCCCCCA
Source organism: Mus musculus (assembly GCF_000001635.26). NCBI lineage: Eukaryota > Metazoa > Chordata > Mammalia > Rodentia > Muridae > Mus > Mus musculus. Next base: position 17,703,388 of record NC_000086.7, read on the forward strand.
GAAAGCTCAGTGGCTACAAATGATTTAAGTCTGTCAAATTAGTTTCCAAATAAGAAATGAAAGTAAAATACTTAGATTAGAACTACTGCATCTGTGGATACTTCGTTCCTTCTTAGAATGGGGAACAAAATACCCGTGGAAGGAGTTACAGAGACAAAGTTCAGAGCTGAGCCTGAAGGAACGACCATCCAGAGACTGCTCTGCTTGGGGATCCACCCTATAAGCAACCACCAAACCCAGGCACTAGGCAGATGCCAACAAGAGCCTGCTGACAGGAGCCTGATATAACTGTCTCCTTCGAGGCTCTATCAGTGCCTGGCAAATACAGAAGTGGATGCTCACAGTCATCCATTGGATGGAGCACAGGGTCCCCAATGAAGGAGCTAGAGAAAGTACCCAGGGAGCTGAAGGGATCTGAAGCCCCAAAGAAGGAACATCAATATGAACTAACCAGTACCCTCAGAGCTCCTTGGAACTATACCACCAATCAAAGAAAACACATGGTGGAACTTGTGGCTCTAGCTATATATGTAGCGGAGGATGTCCTAGTTGGTCATCAGTGAGAGGAGAGGCCCTTGGTCGTGTGAAGGCTCTATGCTCCAGTATAGGGGAATGCCAGGACCAGGAATGGGAGTGGGTGTGTTGAGGATCAGGGGGAGGGGTAGGGGATAAGGGATTTTCGGAGGGGAAACTAGGAAAGGAGATAACATTTGAAATGTAAATAAAGAAAATATGCAATAAAAAAAGAAAAAAAAAGAACAACTGCATCAGAGACTCCCTGTAGAAGTAGGGGAATATGGGGGCTCAAGGTAGGCTGAGAGAGAACATAATAGCTTGTGGAAGACAAGCATGGTTGTACATACCCATAATCTCAGCATTTGGAAGACTCAGACAAAAAGGAATGCATCAAATTCAAGGCAAGTCTAGGCTACATGCTGAAACAACCCCCCCCCAAAAAAAAAGAGAAGAGGAGGAAAATGTAGGTAGGGTGAAATCATAGGAAAGATGTGATTGTCAACTTGAGTGGATTTCAGAATTTAGAAGCACCTAGAAAATACACCTTTGAGGGCATATATCTCTCAAAAATATATCTTTGAGGGCATTTTCAGAGATGTTTAAACTGAGGAGGGAAGACCACCCTGAATGAGGGTGGCATTATCTCATGAGCTGGGTTGCTGGACTGAATCAAAAGGAAAGAGCAAGTTGAACACTAGCATTCACCTTTCTCTATTTCTTAACTGTGAGTGCAGCATGATCAGCTACCTCACATTCCTGCTGCTACAGCTACAGCCATTCCCTACCATGATGGACTGTACCCACAATATGTGAGTACAATAAACCCTTACCTTCATAACTTTCTTTTTTGACAACTAGTTTGTTACAATAAAAAGAGTAACCACTACCAAAATTTGGTACCAAAGAGTGGGCTGTTGCTGTGATAAACCTGATGTTCAGTTCCCACACCTTTCTAGCTAGTTTGTGTGATAAATGTGATAGAATTCGGATCTATGGGCTAGAGAATTCCCTAGCCTGCTGTAAGCTAAACCTAATGAGAAATTCTGGTGGGATTTTGAAAGACCAGCATGCAGAGAGCAATGCAGATGTTGAAGGACCTGCTCTTGGTTTTTCGAAGGAGAATAGGGACTGTGGTGGGAACTGGGTTTGAGTGTCATCATTTATCAAAGAATCTGGCTTCATTACTGCATGCTAAGCATGTGAGTGATGCTTAATTTCAAAGGAAGTTGGATGAGGAAAGAAGTGTGCATTTAAAGTAGCAGAAAAGGCCAGTGAGGAGAAAGTAACTGTAACTGTTAAAGATACTAGTTCTAGTAAACAAAAACTGGGCACCCAGGCATGGTGGTACACACCTTTCATCCTAGCACTTGAGAGGTAGAGGCAGGCAAATATCTGTGAGTCTGAGGTCAGCCTGGTCTACAGAGCAAGTTGCAAGACAGCCAGAGCTCTTACCTAGAGATAACTTGTCTTGAAAAGCAAAATAAATAAATAAATAAATAAATAATAAAATAAAATAAAAACCTGGCACTTTTTTTCCTGGATGATACAAAAGTGCTCTAGCTCCAGCTTGAACTGAGAATGTGGCTGAGGGGCGCTCCTGTCATGAAAGCAACTGTCCAGCAAATTGTTGTCTCAGCATTACTTGCTAAGGTACACAGAAGCCATTAAAGCTAGGGTAGCAAAGAGCCAGACTGCATTTTGAGCTGGCAGTAGAACCTGGAAGTGTTTACTGCATGATGTTGACTTCGTAGGCATGAAAAAAAATGTAAGCTATTGGGGTCGTGGAAGATTGATCCAATGTTACAACAAAACTAGTGAGGTCAGGCATTGTGCAGCAAGGGTGGATTATCTGCACAAAAAGTTTGAGATGCCAATGCATGGAACCTTACATGGGGAAGTCCAAGCATATTAAAGATTTCAGAACTGTGGGACACCTGATCAGGTCTACCCCAACCCTCCAGCATAGCTGTAGTCATTTTCTTCCATGCCTGCCAGCTATCTCATATTGTTGCTATAATGTTTCTGGCAGTCATTGAAACAGAAAAATAATTAACTCAGTGCAAGGTCATGCTGATCACATATCCTGTTATGCTCTGGGGCTTGTTAATCTTAAGAAATTCCACAAAGCTTTACATAGGACCCATCAAATTAAAGGCCAATGTCTGAAATGGCTTGTGTCAGAGTGGACTACTGGGCAGCACCTGCATATGAGCCCACTGTGGTTGTGTGTGTGTGGTTGCATAAATGTTTTCTTTATAAGCTGATACAGAAAGATGATCCATGTTGTAGCCTCTGATAATTCTGAGCTATGTCCCTGATTAATCAGTATTAGGCTGTGAGTACAATAAACCACCACTGTCTGACTGAGACCAGTGTTTGTGTGGTTTGTGGGTCCATGGACCCCAACAACAACCACCAAGGAAAGCTGCAGGCATAGATTGGAAATTGTCCCAAGACAAAGCCTACATGTGCTGCAAGCCACAGAGTGGGAGAGGCCCAACCCACTGAAACTCAGATAACTTCATCACAGTCCTAAAATGCCAGATTTTTAACTGAAGGATTGAATGTTTGTCCTGTTGGGTTTTGGTCTTGCTCTGGTCTGGTCTCTTCTTGCTGTTCTCTCAATTTCTTCCATTCAGAATGGCAATGTTTATTCTGTGACACTATACATTGAAAGTATGTAACATCTTTATATATATTTTTTAAGCATAACAAGGTTCATAGCTAGGAGATTGCTTTGAATATCAAAAAAGATTCTGGGCTTTTGAATAGTCTTGAAACTACTAAGACTATGGAGATTTTAAGAGGTTGAATGCATTTTGCATTCTAATATGGCTGTAATCTTATGAGACCAAGAGTAGAATATAATAATTTTAAAGTGATATGCTTGAGTATCAACATGACAACTAATAGACTGGTGATGGTTATTTTTCATTAACTTGACCAGCTTTCAGAACCACCTAACAACCATACCTCTGAAAGTGTCTGAATGGGGACATTTCTCGAACGGTTTAATTGAGGGAATAAGAGGGTGAGTGGTCCCATTTTATGGACTGGGATCCTGAAGCGAATAAAAAAGGAACAAGTGAATTGAACACTAGCATTCATCTCTCTCTACTTGTGGACAGTGATCACAATGTGCTCAGCTACCTCATTCGCAGCTACAGCCACTCTCAGCCTATACCCTCCCTGCAATGTTGGACTATACCATTTAACTGTGAGCATTGATAAACATTTCATTCTTAAACTGCTACGTATTTTGTTATTGTGGAGAGAAAAGTAGCTAAGCAATAGTACTCTTTCTCATACTTATTTCTTGAAATTACTTTGACCCACAGTTCACAATTTTAACCAGCAGTAATAGGTGGCTCTTGGGCCACTCTTTGCAGCTCCTTTAAAAGAGTTTCCACTAAGAAGAACTGAAGGTACAAATCTACATTATTGTTTATTAAAGTAAAGCCGTTTGTGCACAGCAAGCCTGTGCTAGCATAATCTCCAGACACACTTCACATTCTTCATAGGAGACAGAATTGCATTAGTTTTGTGATATCAGAGATTTCTAAAAAAAAAATCATTCAATAAGCAAATTGCTCATTTTATTTGGATAATCACTATGCCAATTCACGATCAAGACAACTTGACTAAATTTTAAACTTTTTTATTAGATATTTTCTTTATATACATTTCAAATGCTATCCCAAAAGTTCCCTATACCCTCCCCCCGCCCTGCTCCCCTACCCACTCACTCCTGCTTCTTGGCCCTGGCATTCCCCTGTACTGGGGCATATAAGGTTTGTAATACCAAGAGGCCTCTCTTCCCAGTGATGGCTGACTAGGCCATCTTCTGCTACATATGCAGCTAGAGATACGAACTCTGGGGAAACTGGTTAGTTCATATTTTTGTTCCACCTATAGGGTTGCAGACCCCTTCAGCTCCTTGGGTGCTTTCTCTAGCTTCACCATTGGGGGCCCTGTCATCTTATAGATGACTGTAAGCATCCACTTCTGTATTTACCAGGCACTGGCATAGCCTCATACGAGACAGCTAAACTTTGCTGTGAAAGCTAATTTTGGTTGTCAACTTAACACACCTAGGAAGACGACACCTTAGTTGAGGAATTGCCTCCACTAGATTGGCCTGAGAGTATAACTATGAAGCATTTTCTTGATTGCTAATTGGTGAAGTATGGCCCAGACCACTGGGAGCAGTGCCACCCCTGGAAAAATGGGTCTGGGATATATATTAAAGGCTGAATGTAAATCAAACAGCAAGCCAGGAAGCAGCTCTCCTTCCTGGTTCTAACCTCTGCCCTTACTTGAGTTTCTGCCCTGATTTCCCTGAATGCTCAGGTCATATAAGCCAAGCAAATCCTGTTCTCCTCAAGTTGCTTTTGGTTATGATGTTTATCATAGCAACAGGAAGCAGACTAGAATAGCTGCTGACCTAGTACTATTTTAAGCTTTTGAAAAACTCAAAGTAATCAATCATCAAGTCAGCAGCAGCAGTAGCAGAATCCAGGATCGGTGCTCAAAGAGAGCTGGAAGAGACTACAAATGTCTAGTAGGAGATGGAGCCAAGAAGTTGTAGCAGCTTCAGGAAACTCTACCCAAAGCATAAATGTGAAAAGCTATCTTTCCTTTTCTAATCATACAATATCTGTCTTTTGAGGGCTGGCTTATTTCATTTACCATAATCCATGTAGCAACATATGCCAAAATTTCTTTCCTTTTAAATGCCAAATAATATTTTATTCATAATGAAATATTATATAACATATTCTATGCATTATATATTATATACAAAATAAAAGTCACACTGCATCTTGTCATGCAACAAAAAAGCTATTGGAAGTGTGGAAGTAAGATAAGTATGTATGTGTGTGTATGTATGTATGTATGTATGCATGAACATGAATATGAAACCATCTACTTGTCTAATGTAGCCCAGACTGGCCTTAAACTCACTTTGTAGGCCAGGATGTCCTTGAACATCTGATACTTCTACTTCTATCTCCAAATAATGCGACTGTAGACATGTGCCACAACACCTGGTTTTTAACAGTGTTGAGGATTGAACCTAGAGCTTTTGTGGATGTTGGGTAAGCGTTCTACTATTTGCATAATATCTGTAGCCCCAAAATTATCTATTAGTCACCTTTTTTAGTTCATCTTTCTGTATATGGATGCTTGTGTTACAAAACATAAAATAAATAAAGATTTTTATTAAAAGAAAACTTAAGCTTAGATTAATCACTCTCCTTACAATAGGTATGTACCCAAGGAAAAGGATATCTTTCTATGGTATGAGATGACCCAGATGTCTTTCCTAGAACAGATAGCTGCAGCAGCTTCCACCCTCCCCCACAACAATCTCAGGCTCACAGATAACGTCCCTCATGTCTTTCCCAGATACAGCATTAGTCGGACTATTAGATGTAAAGAATCCATCAATAAATAGTGTTTGAAGGTTAGTAAGTGAAAGTCACACTGAATCTAAGAATGATGAGAAGTGTGAACAGTAATGTCAGATTCTAGTGCCAACAATGGATTAAACTATTTTAGTGGAAAAAATAGTTTTACCTTTTACTTCTTCCTTCTGTGGGTGAGTACTCACCAATCTGGATATTCTCTTAACATTTCACCTTCTGTAGGTGCACATTTTTTTCTTTTGCATGAGTGAACAGTTGAGAATAAATTGCGTTACAGTCTGAAGTAACATTTTAAAGACTTTCAAAATTCCAAAATAGCCATTAAAGGAAATAAAGAATTTTATATATTTAATTCTAAATATTTTAATGATGAATATTTATTAGAAGATAGGTGATACAATGGTAGGTACATCATGAATTCAATTTAGGAAGAATTTGGAGGACAGCATACAAACTCATGCACATAGCAAATATTTCCAGGTTAGAAATGGAAACTCCCACATAGATGGAAAAAAAGAGGGTTGTATAAACAGAAAAAACCCATACAATGTATTAGATTCTAATATTAACAGGAACATAAGAGAAAGAAATCAGAAGATATGAGTACTACAGGGTTTTTAAAACACTGAGAAATCACTTATTTAATTGACCCAAGAATACCAGTCTCTAGAGATTTTGTAAGTGTGAACATAATTTTTCCTGGGTAGTTTCAGTCAGCTTGTGTTTTCTTGCTAAGTTCTAATCTTACTTGACATAATCTTCTTCATTGGATATGCTATTTTCTATCCTGTTTTTCTGTTACGTTTGATTCTCCCTTAATCGTTATTAAAGTAGGAAAGAATTTTTGATCTTCTTGTTCATGTGCTTCTTCCATCTGATTCTCCTTTCTCTGAATAAACACCTTGATTCCTGAGCAGATCTTCCACATTTTTTCTTTTATTTTTTTTATTAGATATTTTCTTTATTTACATTTTAAATGCAATCCACAAAGTTCCCTGTAACCTCCCTCCTCCCTGCTCCCCTACCCACCCACTCCTACTTCTTGGCCCTGGAGTTCCCCTGTACTGGGGCATATAAAGTTTGCAAGCCCAAGGGGCTTCTCTTCCCAATGATGGTCAACTAGGCCATCTTCTGCTACATATGTAGCTAGAGACAGGAGCTTTGGGGATACTGGTTAGTTCATAATGTTGTTCTACCTATAGGGTTGCAGACCCCTTCAGCTCCTTGGGTACTTTCTCTAGCTCCTCCACTGGGGGCCCTGTGTTCCATCCAGTAGATGACTGTGAGAATCCACTTCTGTATTTGCCAGGCAATGGCATAGCCTCACAGGAGGCAGCTATATCAGGGTCCTTTCAGCAAAATCGTGCTGGCATATGCAAGAGTTACTGCATTTGGTGGCTGATTATGGGATGGATCCCAGGGTGGGGTAGTCTCTGGATGGTCCATCCTTTCGTCTTAGCTCCAAACTTTGTCTCTGTAACTCCTTCCACAGGTATTTTGTTCCCTATTCTAAGGAGGAATGAAGTGTCCACACGTTGGTCTTCCCTCTTCTTGATTTTCTTGTGTTTTGCAAATTGTATCTTGGGTATTCTAAGTTTCTGGGCTAATATCCACTTATCAGTGAGTGCATATCAAGTGACTTCTTGTGTGATTGGGTTACCCCACTCAGGATGGGAAAAAGCCTCGAAGATATGGGCACAGGGGAAAGATTCCTAAACAACAGCAATGGTTTGTGCTGTAAGATCAAAAATTGGCAAATGGGACCTCATAAAATTGCAAAGCTTCTGTAAGGCAAAAGACACTGTCAATAAGACAAAAAGGCCACCAACACATTGGGAAAGGATTTTTACCAATCCTAAATCTGACAGGGGACTAATGCCCAATATATACAAAGAGCTCAAGAAGCTGGATCCCAGAAAATCAAATAACCCCATTAAAAAATGGGGCTCAGAGCTAAACAAAGAATTCTCATCTGAGGAATACCGAATGGCTGAGAAGCACCTGAAAAAATGTTCAACATCCTTAATCATCAGGGAAATGCAAATCAAAACAACCCTGAGATTCCACCTCACACCAGTCAGAATGGCTAAGATCAAAAATTCAGGTGACAGCAGATGCTTTCGAGGATATGGAGAAAGAGGAGCACTCCTCCTTTGCTAGTGGGATTGTAAGCTGGTACAACCACTCTGGAAATCAGTCTGGCAGTTCTTCAGAAAATTGGACGTAGTACTATCAGAAGATCCAGCAATACCTCTCCTGGGCATATACCCAGAAGATGTTCCAACTAGTAATAAGGACACGTGCTCCACTATGTTCATAGCAGCCTTGTTTATAATAGCCAGAAGCTGGAAAAAACCCAGATGACCACATTATTTTCTAAGAAAGGGTGTGGTGTGTTGGTGATACACTGGTATAAATCTTTGTTTATACATTTTCTTTTGTATCACTTTTCATTGTAGATTGTTTAGCTGAAGACTGGATTCCTTTGTTTACATGAGGCAAAGAATTAGCGTTGTCAAGTTGCAAATAAAACCAGGGTCTTGAAGTAATGAGCCATTGGCAATAGCTGGTAAAACAAAAACAAAACAGAAAAACTTACTGGCTAGCATAAGCTAACAATAAAGAATCTCTTCCTCTCTACCTCCCTCCCTTCTTTTTTTTTTTTTTCCTCTTTTCTCATCACTTCCTTTGCTTGGCTTCTGGGCAGAAAAAAGTATATTCCTTTGAAAAATGTATAACCATATACTAAACTACACCATCTACTCATGCCAGTGATCGTTAAATGAATTAACATAAAAATTCTGTCCAGATTCTGTTGCCCAGCAGAAACAAATGTAGAAGTGCTTTGGAGAGCATGGTCAGAGTCTGACATGCCCAAGACTGCACAGGGAAGGCTCTAAGTCACAAAGTCTAACAGAAGGTTCCACTATGAATCAGAGTGGCCCCATAAACTGTAAATCTACTATCTCCAAGTTCTTCTTATGATAGAGCATCCTATTGAAAACGATAAAATAAGTAAGCAAGCTTAGAATTAGTAAAGACACAAAGGGAACATTTTCATCCATAAGAATGTGTCAGTATTTTAAAAATTAACACACAAATATTGAGCTCAGCTGATCTCTTGGAAATTAAATGTATAAATATTGAAATCTAAAACTCAGTGGACTTTTAAATCACATTTAACACTGCAGAGGAGAATTACTGAACTGGAGAATATATTTGATGAATGTACTTAAAATGCACCACAGCAAGATCAAAAAATGGGATATATGAATTATGGAGCATATAAAAAAGAGCTGGTGAGATATCAGGGAGAGAATGAGATAGTCACATATATCTGTGGCAGCAACTCCCTAGGGAGATGCTAGAAAGATTACAGGGATGGTGGGATGACAGAAAATCAATATTTTCAGACATAATGGCTGACAGTTTTTTCTGTATTGATTAAAGTCATAAATTACAGCTTTAAGAAACATATCCATGCCAAGAAGGAGAAATAAAAAGAAATCAAAACATAAATATATTTACATTGTAAAAAATTTGAAATACCAAAATCAAATAGCAAATATTAAAATCCATTAGGGAGAAATGACAGAGTACCATAGAAAGCAGCGACAGATAAATTGAAAGGAGACACAACAACATTAAAGGCCAAAAAGGAAATGATATTATTATAGGGCTGAGAGACAATAACTGTTTGCTTGGATTTAATTTCAATGGCTATGGGCTGATTATGTCTCTAAGCACATGTGCTACAGAGGTTATCCCTGATGTGGGAGTATTGGGAGAGGAGGCCTGCTGTGGGATGTTCAGGTCAGGAGGTGCCACTCACATGAATGGATTAATGCTGGTTACAGAGAGCTAGAGGCTGTGAGTCTGATCTTTTTTTCCCTGTCGTTGCCCTTCTACCACCTTTGCTTTGTTTTAATTCATTAAGAAAGCCTTCATCAAAGGCTGACATTTTGATTTTACATACCCCAGCCTCCTGAACTATACACCAAATGCATTTCTTTTCTTTATTAATTACCTAGTCTCCAGCATTCAGTTATAGCAGCACAAACTGTTACACCAGCTAACCATCGTTGAATGAAAATCAAATAATGACATTTTCTGAAGTCAGAGAGAGTGTATACAAACAGAACCACACTAAAAACAAAGCAACCTCAAATGCTATTACAGATGAAAAGAGATATTACATATGCAAAGGGGTCAAATCATGAAGAGAAATTCTAAATACACGTGCAATAACTAGCACTTTTAAAATACATAGAATAAAACAAGAAAAATGAAGGAAAAATAGGAACATTCACAGTTAATAAAGATTTCAGAGATTTTGAAAAAAGTAATCTCATTATTCCTTCATCAAAGATTAACAGAATAAGTAGACAGAAAATCAGTAATGCTATAGAATACTTAAGTGCTACTAACCAAATTCACATAACTGACATTTATAGAGACTTCATTATAACAACACATGGGAGCTGGAAAGTTGATTTCAAGGAAAATAGTGTTTGCCACCAAGCTTGACCATATGAGTTCAGTGTTATATAAATGATACAATAGCAGAATAAGTGTGTCTAAAAATGATTAAACTGTGGGCTGATCGTAAGGGCGCTTGTTGCCAAGCATGATGACTCACAAGGTAGAAGGAGAAAACCAGCTCCCAGAATTGTCCTCTGACTTTCATACACATGCCCTATTGTCCCATCCCACACACACATATACATACACACACCAAATAAATAAATAAATAAATGTTAAAAAAATAAAAGTATTAAATGAGTGAAACAGCCAGACAGAAAAGAGCATAATCTGTATGGTTTCACTTGTACAAAATTCAGAACAGTCAAACGTAATATATACTGACAGAAAATGAGACAAGCTTTACCTGAATTTAAGAGGAGAGAATTGTTAAGGGCCATCAAATTGTACACTTAAAATACATACATTGTATTGTAAATTATACCCTAATAGATTGAAAACAAAAACAATATAAGTCAAGAAACACATGTACTATGGATCTGTTACTTATCAAATTGCCAAAGCTGTAGTATATATCTCCCAGTACAGCTGTCCTCAGAGTCTATGGATGTTGGCTCCAAGTGCCTTCACATGTACTAGTATCTGATAGTGCTGGAGTCCCTTATTCAAAATGGCATAGTATTTGCATCTAGCTAATGAATATCCTCTTGCATATTTGAAATCATCTATAGATTACTCACAATACTGTTGTGATTTGAATGTGAAATGCTTTGTTTAGGTCAATGCATTTGAACATGTGGTGCTGTATAAGAAGACTAGGAAATCTTGAGGTGGTGGAGTTTTGCAGTGGAAAGTCACTGGGGGATAGCCTGTGAAGTCTGATAACCTGGCCACACTTCACTTTTTCTATTTTCTGGTTGGAGATAAAATGCGACCAGCCAGCTTCCTACTGTTGCAATCATGCCTTCTCTGCCTGTTGCCATGCCTCCCTCATAACTGCATGAAAGACTCTATTCTATAACTATAAGCCAAAATAGATCCTTTATTCTCCAAGTTGTTTTGGCATCCAGCATGTTTTATCACAGCAACAGAGGAGAAACTAAGACAGATACCTACCATAATGTAAATGGTACACAATCAATTGTTAAACTGTCTTGTTTAGGGAATAACAACAAACAAAACCTCTGTACAGGAACAAGCATTGCCATAATTATATTTTGATATGCGGTTGGTTGAGCTGGCAGTTGCCTAGATGTGAAACCAATAGATATCTGGCTACCTTTCCTTTCTCACATGGTCATTTTGGGTTGGGCTATAAAAAAGAATTCTCTGTGAGATTGGGAAGACGACAGAGAAATCCCAGATGCTTTGTAATTCAGATGTGTTGTTACTTCTAGTTCAACTTGTTGGTCTGAATCAGTTGTTATGACAGCTCCAACAAGGTTAAAGGCAACCGAACTAACATGCATATCAGTCCATCCACACAGGCTCTACCTGACTCTTGTGGTCTCCAACTTGTCTTGTCCATGTTCTCTTCTAATTTACTTCCATCTTTTTTTTCCCAATTTCTTGCCCCTTTAGACTTGAATCTTCTGCCCCAGATGTGAGGGTGACCTCATCACAGAGATACCTTTACTAGCTACTACAATTACCTAAATGTAAATACTTAAACAGATCCATATATGGCCATGTACTAATTTCTGGTGGTTCTGTTTCTCCAATTGAACACTGGCTGATAAAGCTCCTTTAGGAAGATGCTATTTTGTATAAAATGCTCCAGAGGGGTCAAATAATAATATCATTATACATTTTATTAAATAAAATAAAAAATAAATGAAATATCTAAAAACTGGTCATTAATAAAATCATTATTTATTTTACTCTACTTGAACTCTTCTCCCCCGACATACTGATTGGTTATTAACAATGAGGGAAACTGTTGAGCAAGAAAAAGGAGACTATGACATCAATAGTGAAAGTCATAGCTACTGGGGGATCTGAGTTACCTAGTACTTCAGACTCAAAGAGAAAGAAAACAAGTCTATGTGGCTAACATATACAAGCTTATTTGCATTAAAATGCAGAAAAAAACTATTGTAACCCTGAGGCCAGATTTTTCCCTGTCCAATTATATTAAAATGTTAGTGCAGCAGTTGCCCTGTGATTGGACAGAGAATAAGAGGCAGAACTAAGAGTTGCACAGACAGCATCTCAGGAGATGGGGGGAAGTCAAGATGGAGGCAGACGGACAGGAAGAAGAACCTGAACCATCATGGCTTTAAATAGCCACAGGTAGTTATGATATCATAAAGGTTAGAATAATTAGGATAATTTGTCTAATCTAGGTGGATAGCTTTTATCATTATCAATTGGTTCTGAAATTATTGTGTTGGCATTTTGTGAATTGAGAATTTATTGATATATAAATCTGACTTGTTAATTATAAGCTTCAAGAGTTTTGATTTACTGGGTTATTAAAATGTGGGATCGCTGACTAGAGGGGTTTATGGCTCCAGAGACAAGTGAACCGGAGCTGGGAACACTGTGATCGGTAGCTGCAGGGGCTAACTAGAGACAGAACTGGTGGGACTGTACCGGGGCAGAGAGTTGTGGAGGCTGACCGCTGGGTGGATGGTTATGGTCCTTGCGTGAGGCTGGAGTTTCAGTGAAGGGAACTTGGGAGCTCCTGCCCTGCTGGAGAGTTGGAAGGCAGAGAGTAAACTGGTGGGACAGCACTGGGACAGAGAGTGGCCAGAAGTAATGGGAAGCCTGCTGGTTCCTTTTTAATATTTCCAGCAACACAACCCTCATTTCTATAACATGGCATGTGGTCATAGTTGGTATTATAACGACAATTTTTTACTACCCACTCTACATTCTCTTAGCCTTGAGCAAGCGCTTCAGTTGGTTCTTTACCTTGTGTTTCTTATAGTTGTCCAAAGCTGTGTATGCTGAGATCTATTACAAAGATCCCTGGCCATCAAGAACAGAACTAACAATATCGACAAAAATTTCAGTCTGTAAGTTCCAGCTTGGGTTTGTAGGTTCCATTTGATCTTTACATTCCTCCCCTTTCCATCCATCCTTCCTTCATACTGCCTGTCCTATGGACTTTAATTTCCAGCATGAACCCTCACAGGAGATTACCCAGCTCCTACAAGTGTATAAAGTTCAATGCCAGTAACAAAATTTTCTGTTTTAGTGTCTTGCTTCTCTGCTTAAACTCCAACTCTTGCAAAAGAACATTACAGATACTCCTTTTAAACTGAAGAACAAGAAAGGAATCCCATGGCTACTATTATAATGTATCACTGGCTCTTGCCAGTGAATTAAGAAAAGAAAGATAACTAGAATAGATAAGAAACCAGTCTGTTTTATTATTTGCAGGTGATGTGATTATCTTTACGTAATTGGCAAACTATTAGAAGCAAAGAGATTTTTCAGCCAAATTGTTGGATGTAAAAGTTGAACAGAACCAATTGTCTTTCTCTATAAGAGCAATGAAAAGTGATAAAATTCAGCTTAAAAAATGATCACATTAAAAATAATAATAGGAGCTGAGGGTTGTTGTAATAAATCTAGCAAAAATGTATAGAACATTCATAAAGAAAATTATACACTTTATTAAAGATATAAAAATGACAAGTAAGTGTGAATATATGCCACATTTGTAGGTGGGAATTCTCAACATCAAAAAGCTATAAAGTTTTCTGAAATTGATCTATAAATTCAATGTAATTTTACAAGAACCTTTTAGGGAACTTGACACTATCATATTTAAATTCATAAGGAAGGTATAGGACCAAGAACAGCCAACGCATTATGAAAGAAAACAATCAACATTTGTTTAAAGGCTATAATAAAGCTGTAGTAATTAAAAATATTGGGTTTTTTTTTCAGTAAAAAGCAAGAGAGATAACTCAGATTTACTTCCTGATCTTCCAGAGAACCTGAGTTCACTTTCTATCCCCTACATGGCTATATTGCTATAATGACTATATTGCTATATATATAATGGCTATATTGCTATAATTAGCCCACATTGACTAAAAATGCTAGCTCCAACGGATCTAATGCCTTCTTGTGACCTCTGCACATACATAGCATATACTCTATTCTCACACACAGACATTTTAATCTTGAATGAATATATATTCAAAGAATGTAGGAATAAAATAAGTAAATTCAAAACCAGATCACATATTTTTAAATTTTTGGAATTTTATCAAAGTGCCATTGTAGTGTGACATGCATCATTAATCCCAGCACTCAAGAATCAGAGGCAGGCAGATGACTGTGAGTTCAAGGCCACCCTTGTCTACATAGTGAGTTCTAGGACAGCCAGAGTTATGTTCTGTAATTCAGTCTCAAAAATAAAATTAAATAAAATTTTAAAAGAAGTAGTTTTAGAAATAGGTATAGAAAAAGAAAACTAATTAATAAATGATGTTAGAAAAATATACAAAACATAGAAAAATATTCAACATTTTAATTAAATCTCAGTTCATATAAAAACTAATTTTAGCGTATTAAAGATCTAAATGTGAAAAACCAAAGCTTGGAAATATTTTGGTATGTTCCATATCAAAAAATTTTAAACGTCAGTGTGAAAAATGACATAAAAGTGTCTAATCAATTCACATAGTATTTTTTAAAGGTTTTAGTACTTTAAAATATACATATTTGCATAATATATGGATATTACTTCAAAATGCTTCAAAAATCAGTCAGTAAGAAGTAGGATGGAGATTAGGTTGGCTATAAATCAACCAAGATTTGTCATGATAATTTTTAAACTTGGGTGATGGTGCAAAGGGGGCTGTTGTGAAGTTCTTTCCACACTGATATACATTTGAAATCCTCAGTTAAACAAAGCTTTAAACCCTGCTGGTAATACACTTGTAATCCTTGGGCTAGGGAAGTAGAGACAGGAAGATCCCTGGAGTTTGCTAGCCAACCAGTCTAGCCTAAGTGGTGAGCTCCATGCCAATGACAGACCTTGTCTCAAAGGGGGTAGACAGCATTCCTAAGCATGATAGACACGATTGTCCTCTAATTTCTACACATATGTGCAATCAAACCCAGGTATGCACACACACACACACACACACACACACACACACACACACACACACACACACACACTTTAAAGATGGTTTAAAGGAAAGACAGAAAAAAAAAAAGAGATGATGAAGTGTGGCAAGAGGCAAGATTGCTTAAATGTTGTGGGAGTTTCAGAGAGAATGGGTCCCATATGCTCAAGTATTTGAACATTTGGTCCACTGTTGGTAAAAACTGTTTGGGAATGATTAGGAGTTATGACCTTGTTGGAGAAGGTGTGTAACTAATGGAGGGGTTTGTGGGCTTTGTTTCAAAAGACTCACACCATTTCTTGCATGTCCTCTGTCTCTGGCTTGTGGCTCAAGATGTGAACTCTCAGCTATTCTTGCCATCATCCCTTTACTCTAACCTTCTGAAACCATAAGCCCAATTAAATGTTTTCTTTTATAGCTTGCCTTGGCCATGGTATCTCTTTATAGCAGTAGAAAATTAACTAATAACACAGGGAAAAGCTGATTGCTGTTCAACCCCCAGATTCCAAGGTGGAAGGGGAGAACTTATTCCTAAAAAATTATCCTCTGATTTCCATAATTCATTGTAGCACAAAAGTGCCCACATTTAGACATATCATAGACATACACACATGCCCTCATAATAACAATAACAATAATAATAATAATAATAATAATAAACATATTAAATAATAAATAATGCTAAAGAATAAAATGAAGAAAACGGATGGGAGAATATAGCATGTATAACTCAAAATAATCGGTAATATCAACAAAATATCAATCAGAAAGTGATAATAAGCCAAGTAAAATAATGGTTAAAAGGTTCACTAAGCAATCCAAATGAATAACATACAAAATAAGTGCTAAGATGAAATTCTCTAGTAATTAGAAAACTATAATTCAAATATTCATATCATTTTACCATGCAATATTCTACACACAGAAGACATAATTATGGGAAAATTTTAAATACATAAATGGCTGATAATATTAAATGGTGGTAAATTTTGGAGCTAGGAATGAACTTTTGGTGTGTAACTTGAGAGGCAGATTAACATACTAAATTACATACTAAATACATACTAAATTAATTATGTCTCCACCCCACAGTGGAAACAATTTCCGTACGTTAAGTCCAAACCTACCTACATGTGCCAGACATGCTTATTGCAATACTAATTGTGGGGAAAGTTAGAAATACATTTTGACTTTTGAGAATAGGAAAACCCAATAGTAAATTTTCAGCAACCTCCAATAGATATGTGAATCATGCACACACCAGCTTTAGTGTGTTGATTTTCTTTGGAAGTGGAAGAAGCTGAAACCTTCGCTAAAGCAGATGGTTTTATTATATTTTGGGAGAACTAAGCTACCAAATCCAATTTTAGTGACTATAGTTTTGTGATAAAGGGTATGTACTGACCCACCTGTTCTATATGCTTTTAATGTGCCTTAATAAAACTTTGAAAAACCAAAAATCCATAGTCTTCTTTCTTTAAATCATGCCAGGCAGTAGGTAAGACATTTCTGTCACTTTCCATTAAAATAATTATTTTTGTCATACGATGTAGTACTTCCCCTTTCTTGGCAGAAAACACCATACAACATCCATAAGGATACCGGAAACTATGGATGGTTGTAGTGTCTATTCCTGGTTGTCAACTTGACTATATCTGGAATGAACTACAATCCAGAATTGGAAGGCTCACCTGTGATCCTAACCTGGAGGCTGAGAGATACAAGTTTCTGACCTAGATCTTGAAGCATAGTGGCTATGAATCTCAGAAGATTAAATCAGGGAGATCTCTGAGTTTAAGATTTATCTGGGACAAAGCAAATCCCAGATCCAGGTGTGGTGGCACACACTTTTAATCTGGGCCACACCTTCTGCTGAAGACCTACATAAGACCATTGGAAGAAGGAGGATTTAATCTTTCTTCTTTGCCCGCTTGCCTTGTGGGACTGAGAAACTTCTAGATCCTTGGACTTCCAATTACAGCTGCTTCTGACCATTGTTGGGTGTTGGACTACAGACTGTAAGGCATCAACAAATCCCTTACTATATAGAGACTACCCATAAGTTCCGTAACTCTGGAGAACTCTGAATAATACAGCGGTGCTAAGACCTATAATTTAACATCTTTTCCATCTTAACTAAGCACTTCTGTATATTGTGGCCACAATGCCCGCAGATTGAGGTGTGACTAAATTTAGCACAGACTTCCTTTTGTCTCCTTTACAATTTCAAGGACAGAAGATTAATAGATTAATTCTTCCCTTAGCAATCTCAGCATCAGAATTTGTTGGGATTTTTTTCCTTAGTGAGTCAAAAACTTGACTTTTACTAAAAATAAGTACTGTTGGCTTCTGTTTGGTACATCTAAATTGACAACATCATTAAGGAGATGGTATTAAGTGGGGGAAATAAAGTGTTTATGAGAACACAAACTCTCCAATACCAAAATCAATAGAACAATAAAGATGGCTTCTAAGCCTTTGATAGTGGCAGTGCATACAGCACTGATACACAGAACAGAGGCCATATCTGTAAACAAAATCCCTCCCTTAGTTACACACCACACTACTTCAGAAAGGCACACAAATGAAAATTTAGGAGTCTTTATTTCTGGAATTTTCACTTTCTATGTGCTGCAAACTGAAACCAGGAAAATCAAACTGAAACCATAATTGTACTTTTCATCATAATGGACTGAATGTGTCCTTTCAAAATTCATATGTTAAAATCTTAACCCCCCAATGTGATGGTATTAGAAAGTGGGCTTGGTGGAGATGATGAAATCATAAAGGGAGAGGTTTCATAACCAGGTGTTGCTACTCACACTCCAGTGAAGTTTGCTTGGCAGGCCGAGAGGCCTGGAAGCACTCAGGAGGCAAAGTGTTTCACGGAAACTCACCTCCTGGAGCTTTGGCATTCTCATTAACCCGCATACTCATCATACCCTATCCCCGAGTTAGTCTGGTGTATGGATCCACGTGCTCTCTTTTAGTATTATTTTATTATAAGTGTCTTTTAAGATTGAATTCTGATATAGTTAAGCCTCCCACCAGTGTTCCAATGCTTCAGAAGCCGATGAGCTTGGAATCCGGTAGGAATGCAGTAAGGAAGTTACCTATTCAGTAACTAATTAAGCATTACAAAAGACAGAGCCAGCAGCCCAGGGCTGGTCTGCAGAGTGTTTACTAAGGACTCAGGCTCACCCAAACAACAGAATACCATGAAAGAGCCAGCGAATCCCACTGAGATAGAAATCTTCAGTACAGGCTACATTGCATATTAGAAGCAAGTTGGTGAATTCTTCTGACAAATGGAGATTCTCCACAGATATTTAAAAGTTACACTCATACTAGAAATTATCAGGGCCCAGGAAATAGGGGAGTTGTGGTATTGCAGTATTCATGAGAAGGTCTGCTAAAGTAGAACCCCTGGTGGTGGGCTTAACAATAGACTAGCTTTACACCTGGCTCCCTTCTTAGTAGCAGCAACCTGGCCCTTGCCTTCTTTTGATGTATACATTCCTTTTGTATTGTGTCACTGTAACTTGGTGGATTGTATCTTGTTTCTTGCTATTCTTCTGTATAAAAAGTTTGATGCTCGTCTTGACAAAATACATTCAGATTCTACACAATCTCCTGTGTGCATCTGTCTGTCATTTCCGCTGACTCTTTGCCCACCTGTGCCTAGAGACCCTTTCCACACAGACAAAGGGACCCAGAGGGTCTGCGGCAAGGTGTAATACTCTCATAAAGGAAAGTCTAGAGGGGTCTTAGGACTTCTTTCTGCTGTGTGAAGATTAAACAAGAAGCCAGAACTTTGTCACTAGACTACAACACTCTCCAAAACCCAACTGTACTGGCATCCAGGTACCCAACCTATAAGAAATAAATGTACATTATTTAAACCAACTAGTCTATGGTACTTTCTTAAAGAAGCCTAATGTAAGACATTTATCTTAACTTTTCCCTGGCATTTATCACAACCTAGAGTGTCATGAATGTTCATTGATAACATAAATCCAGAGTTCAAGCTTGGACTTATTATCTGCATCACCATCAGAACATGTCAGAAGTGTTTTCAGCAAACAAAACATTACAACCACCTACTGGTGTAAGTTTCTACTTTCTTTTAAAAAATCCCTTTTATTCTTTACATTTTATTTAAAATGTAATGTTTTAATGTAAATTTTGAGTATTGTTCTACTTCTCTGATAATTTAATCAAATGGAAATGGTTAGGCCTCCTAGAAGGCAACAGTGGAGATAACTGGGCCCTCAGTCTCATTGATGAATTTAGGTCAACTGAGAATTTGGGCTTGTATGCAATCACTCCATAGGAATTGGTAGGTAAAAGATTGTCCCCCATCTCCAACAGGCATAAGCATATGACCTAAGCACGTGTCAGTTCTGCAAAATCAGGATCAAAAAGCAAGCAATGGGACCATAAAATCAGTAAGCACTCCTTGAAATCCTCCTCTGTTTGCATCAGCATAGCTTCCCTGCCAGTACTCAGACCCCAGTAAGACTTGGTGAGGTGTCTGTAAAATGGGAAGCACATAGAATCTTAGAAAGATAAGAAACACATCTAGGGTCATTCCTCCTTCTCCAAAATTAAAGCTCTGGGTTAGATAAATGCAACACGAATTATTCTTTTTTATTTATACATTGCATCTCTTGGAGCTTGAAAGTAATACAAAGCTAAATAATTTCATATAAGTCAGAAAAATTGAAATTGGATATGTCTTGAACTGCTGTTATATAAAATATGGTGTTTTTTATTGCTTTTAACTTTTGTCTGGTAGACTATCATGTTAATTCTATAAAAAATATGTTTTGAAGGTAAATGAGTAAAGCTTATGGGTTCCTTTAAGCTCCTTTCATGAAAGGTGCTATATAAAACCAAAGCATACTGTGTTGCATTAGTATTTTATTTCATAAGCTCTGCAGCACAAAACCCTGAAAATAAAATCTCTCAATGGATTTGTGAGAGATCATTATCTTCTTAGTCCTGGAAATGGATTTTGAGGCATTTCTGAAAGCAGCAAATGCTGTTGTTTGTTGCTGCTGCTTACATTTTGTATGCTCACAGTGGTTAAATTTTGTATGCTCACAGGCAAATATTGACAGGAAAAATGCTTCTGGAGTTGTGTTGACAGTGTTTCTGTGTATGTGTGCATGCGTACACCTGTGTATATACATGTGTATACATGCACTAGTGAAGTAAAACACTGAATGGCTCAGACTTCTGATTTTATGCCAATTTATGTCTGACTGTTACATTTTTAAAATTGCTAGATTATTTAATAAGGAATTTGGGGGTGCTTATTTTTAGGATCCATAGATGAGAAAAAAAAAATCTATGTCTTTCTTGCCATCATATATATATATATATATATATATATATATATATATATATATATATATATATATATCAAGATCTGACATGGCTTCTCAGTACTCACACGGTAGAAGGGAAGAACTGACTCTCACAAGTTGTCCTCTGACATCTACCTATGTGCATGGGACATCAAGAAATCCTCACATCATCAGCTCCGGCTGGAATGATGAATTAGGAAGTTGAATACAGGTTTAATATGCTGACAACACTCAACTGCAATGATGAGATGCAAAGCAGATGTGCAGCAGAAGTTAAGTAACCACAACAGGCAGCAGTCTGTATCGCAAGGTGCCAAGAGAGCAGAAGTCAAAAAATCAGTCATCAGAGGAGGGGCTGAAATGGTGCCTTCAGGGAGGGCATGGGGGAAGGGAGCATTTTAGCTGGGCAACACACCAACTTGAAATGATATCTTAAACAGACCTTCATTTTCTCTCTCTGATGTAACTATTCATTGCTATTTATTTTATCCACAAGGCAAGTCTTTAAATGTGGGTAGTCATACTCATTTGGCCTTGCTTCTTCAAAGCACTTTAAAAAATAGACGATGATTAGATTATGGTTGATGCTGCTGATGCTGGTAACACTGAAAATATTTTTATTTTGGATTGGATGGTTTTACTGGCACCTCTTGACTTAATAGGTTCATACCACTCTCTGCAGCATCCCAGAAACATAATCTATCTGCTGTAACACCTTCTAGTCCTTTCCATCTTAATAGTCTTAATAGTAAGCAGTCTCAAATGTCTTATTCCAGACATTAAAAAAAAAAAAAAAAAGGAAAACATGGAGAAATTAAAACCTTTGGACAATGCTGGCAGTAAAATGCCACTGTAGGGCAGTGAGCTATGCACAGACAGCCTGGTCCTAGGCGAGCACAGGCCTGGAACACCAGTGACCCTAAAGGACAGAAGGTGTTTGGCCATTCCTCCTGTCGCAGCTACAGCTTCCCACAGCCCCACCCCCACCCCACCCCCACCCGCAGAGAGTTGTGTGGCCAGCAGTCTTTTAAGCAACACCCTGGTATTCTGTCTGGACTCCACCCTCAGTTACCAGGCAACAGCCAGGTATGTTCTGCGACACAGTTACCTAGCAACAGCCAGGATGGCCCAACCCACTATAAAAGGAGCTGCTTGCCCACTCCTCTCTCTTTTGTTTCTCTTACCTTCCTAGTCTCTTGCTTTTACTCTTGCTCCCTTGTTCCCCCTCCCTTCTCCCCTCTCTCCATGTGTCCATGGCCGGCCTCTCCTCTTCTACTCTCTCCTCTCTGTCTTTCTACAATAAACGCATTAAAACCATGGACTGCCTCTTTTCATTGGAACTCACCATGCTGGAACAATAGTGCAGGTTTCCCTCTAAAGTGCTGTGCATCTAATCTCCTACCAGGAGGCCTCCCTGTGCTCCAGCCATGGCTGCCAGCCAAACCAAGCAGCTCACTGAGCTAGCTGTCTAAGCTAGCCAGACTTTCCTCTCCGCAGTAACCTGCCAGAGCTCTCCTCTTACCCTTTTCCCTTTGGCCCCCCCGGCCAGAGTCCACCAGAGGGTCCCCACCCATTCTCAGCTCTATCTCAACATACAGCAGCGTCTGGGATGTTTGAGAGTGAGAACCTGACGTCCCTGGCCTCCATGTGTCCCAGGGATCCCAGAGCCAGCTCTTCTGCAGTCCCCAGAGGGGTCTGTGGTATCTGAGAGTCAGGCTGACTCCAGCAGGTTCCTCAGGGATCCCAGACTTTGCCTTCCTCACCCCCAGAGTGGGATCTCTTGGCTTCTCACAGTCCAACGCCAGCCCTGTGGTGGTTCTATGGGGTTGCACTCAGTCAAACTTCCCGCATCCACCTCAACCAGTGGCCCTAGCCCCAAGTGGACATGGAACCCCATTTTTTTTGTTTCACATGCCACAACTGAATGCATGTCCCAATATAAAATTAATCAACACAGCAATAAATATAATAAGTGCTGGAGAGAAGGCTCAGCAATTAAGAACACTTACTGCTCTTTCAGAAGACCTGACTTCAGTTCCTGGCTCCTAAGATGGGTGGCTTACAATCACTTGTAACTCTAGCTGCAGAAGAATACAAAAACTCTGGTTTCCTTGGACACCTGCATTTGCATGCACATAACCATATGCAGAAGCAGACACATAAATTAGAAATAAAATAAATCATTAAAAATAATTGTAATAGCCATTATTCACAGTCACAGTGGCAAAAAGGCAGAAACAGTCCCAATGTCTGTTACCTAGTAAAGAATATTCCTCAACCCTAAGAAGGATGAAATACCAGTGTGCACTAGAACATAGATAAACCTTGAAAGTTAAGTGTTAAGTGAAAGAATCCAGTCACAAAAGATCACATGCTATATGTATGATTTCAATTCCATGACATGATCAGAATAGGAAAATCTAGAGACACACAATGGATTAGTGGTTATCGAAGCCTGTGGAGTACAGGAAGTTATATTGAATAGGGACTGATTGCCAAAAGGCTTCTTTAGAAGTTGATGAAAATATACAGTGACCATGGTTGCCTAACTGAATACGCTAAAAGCCATTGATTTATACACTTGAAATAGGAGGACACAAGGTATGTTTTAATGACACAGAGAAAAGGTACACAGTATCAAGGGGCACCTGTGGCATGGCAGAGCTTGGTTTCCCTCCCTTTGCATTGACTAAAGTAGCTGCAGGCACACCGGCCAGCTGTTGCCAGGAACTGTACTTTACAAACAGGTAAGTGACCTGAGACTGCAGGGAAAAAAAAAAAAAAGGCATAGTTGTAGCCTTCATAGGATGACTGGGATAAGAAGAAGACCCAAATCTTGGCACAAGTTTCTGTTGCCCTTTATATTACAATTAAAAATTTTTTTTTTTTCTGCAGGGCTGGGGTAGAACCCAGGACTTGTGCATACTATGGAAATGCTGGAAATGCTCTACCACTCAGCTATACCCTAGACCCACACTACAACTTAATTCCCTCAATGTCATTGCAGATGTAAATTCCAAGTGTTTGGCTTGGCCTGGAGTCTAAAAATATGCATCATTCTTGTAGCCTTTTCAATTTGTGGTTACATAGAACCTGGTTGTTCAGGTTGCCCCTTTGATTGACAGGCAATCTTAGGAGAGAAGAGGAGAGGCTTGGGAACCATTCCAATAATATTGTCATTGCATGTGAATTAGATACTACCACAAAACATAGCTTCTTACTGTTTTCAGGCACGGTGGCATCAGCTTCACAGCTTTCATCCGGTATGAAAATTAAGGGCACACTCTGAACCTGTGCAGAGACACACGTGTGCATGTGTGCATTTGTCTCTCTCTCTCTCTCTCTCTCTCTCTCTCTCTTTCTCTCTCTCTCTCTCACACACACACACACACACACACACACACACACACACACAGACCTCTAGCCAATCCAGAATCAGTCTGAAAATTGTTCCATCAAATGGCTTCTGAAGAATGGGAACCACTATTGACATCTCACAGGTCAAAGATTTGTATATTATGAATTATAAAGAGAGAGGGGGGGAAAGAGTGGAAACTTAATCCATCTATAATATTTAGAGGTGGGACCTTGGGAAGAAATCTAAGAGTAGATAAACAGTCAAGTGTCATCTGACCAAATACTGGTGGCTGTAAACATGAGACAGAGAAAGATAACATGCATATTCTCTGCCTCTTGCCTCTTGCATCTTGCCAAATCCACCACTCTGGAATTTTGCCAGCAGGAAGGCCATCAGCAGGTATAGGTGTCAGCCTTGAACCTACAGAGAAAAATACCCCCCTTTATTTATAAAGTTTAAAAAAACGATTTAGAAAGAGATATGTTTGCTGTCTGGTAGAATAACACATTGAGCAATGGACATTCTTCTATTTTCACCACTGAAGCAATTTTTTAAAAAGTAAAACAGCTGGAATGTCAAAGTTTATCACTTAAAGAAGCTCAGCAGGAGTTGTCTCAGAACTCCAAAGCATACATCTGCCAAGACACAACAGAGAAGCCTCCCACGACTATGCACGGTGTCCTGGTGCTGGCACAGAGTACTTTTTTTTTTTTTTTTAATTGTTAGATAACAGAACTTCTTTTTTTTTTTTCCTTTTTTTTTATTACGTATTTTCCTCAATTACATTTCCAATGCTATCCCAAAAGTCCCCCACACCCTCCCCACCCCCACTCCCCTACCCACCCATTCCCATTTTTTGGCCCTGGTGTTCCCCTGTACTGGGGCATATAAAGTTTGCAAGTCCAATGGGCCTCTCTTTTCAGTGATGGCCGACTAGGCCATCTTTTGATACATATGCAGCTAGAGTCAAGAGCTCCGGGGTACTGGTTAGTTCATAATGTTGCACCTACAGGGTTGCAGATCTCTCTAGTTCCTTGGATACTTTCTCTAGCTCCTCCATTGGGGCCCCTGTGATCCATCCAATAGTTGACTGTGAGCATCCACTTCTGTGTTTGCAATGGACTCAATTCCCCAATAAAAAGACAATGGCACAGAGTACTTTAAAGAAAGTAGTCACAGGCCTGGAATCCCAGGACTCAGGAGGCAGAGGAAGGAGGATCATGATTTTAAGGCCAGCCTGAGCTACACAGGGAGACTATGAGTAGCATACACACACACACACACACACACACACACACACACATAGACACTCACACAGGTACACATGCACAGACACACACACACACACACACACACACACACACACACACAGAGGGAAATTATTGCATTCAGCTGCTTCTCCAAGAGAGCCCAGGCAGAGGCTACATCTCTCATTGTTTTAAGAAGCAAAGTTGTGTAATCATAGAAAGAATGTCTCAAAACCAGAGCTTGTAGGCTGCTGCTGCACTTCCTCCTCCCCCACTGCTACCATCAGCTTAGCCAAGGGAAGAAGGGCACACCTTGGACACCTTGAGTTTCAAACACAAGAACATCTTTACAAATCTTTGACGAAGGGCACTTGTTTAAAGTTCAGCACATCTAGGACAGCAGTCAGCCTTGGACTCTATTATGGCTACCAGAACAGTAGAGTTGTGAGGAGGTCACTGCAGGTCCATGGACAGGCCCTCTAGGGCTAGAAGACAGTTTGTGAACGCTTACGCATTAAATCTGAACAGGGAGGGAGGCCTGTTACTTCCCTGATGACTCAGGGTCAAGACTGGGAGTCAACGGACTATTAAGTCTTTGTAGTAGGCTTTTGGACAGCCAAAGACCCCAGAGTAGGACATCGCCACAACAGAAGGTGGTAGTGGACAAACACTGATTACTTGTAATGGAAGTCTACAGCCTAGATATACCAGGAAGAGATTATTTGGAGAGATCTCAGAGAGAACATGGTTGTGTGTCCCATGTGGGTGGTGCTGTCCTTCCCTATATCAAAACCAATGATTATCTTTGTTAACTTGACACAACTTGGAGTCCCCTAGGAAGAGTCTCAGTGAGCAATTATCTTCTTTCTACGGGCATATCTGTGGGGAATTGTCTTTACTAAGTTAATTGATATGAAAAGACCCAACCTACTTTGGGCAGCACTATACACAGGTGTACTGAACTATGTAATTGTAGAGAAATAGAACTGAATGTGAGCAAGCAAGCGAGCATGAATACACTTTTTTCCTCACTGTGTCAAGAAGCTGTTTTAAGATCCTATGACCTTGAGATACCCCCTATAATAAACTGTGAGCCTTTTCTCCCCTAAGTTGCTTTTTGTTAGGGTACTATTTAAAAAAAAAAAACACAGCAATGTAAATGAAACAAGATTATCAGTCAGCAACTCCCAAGTACCTACCTGAATGTGAGTCCCTCTCCACTCCACTGTGATAGATACCAATGAGGATAAAATAGAGCAGGTACACTATTAACAACATCTGAGACTGTCTACTGTGAGCTAAGGTGTGTTCCTGGGTGAGTGTTGCAGGTAGTGAAGGCTGGGAGAAGAAAACAAATACATCTCCCTATCCTGTGTTTTAGGTTCTTATCATACTCAGAGAAATAATTCAGAGACAAAACAAAGTAAGCCACTGGGAGGATATATCATCCAGCTAGAATACACACTCAAGACACGAGTACAGGAATTCTTAGATTGATTGCAAGGGCCGGTGTTGGACAGCACATTTTATGTTTGAGCTTAATAAAAGGGGGTGGGAAATAACTGGGCTAGGAATTCCTGGAATATGTGTCATTTCCCTTTTCTGTTTGGGGTTTACTGTATGTATCATGCACGACAGTAACAGCCAATTTTGCAAAGCTTAATGATATGGATAGGCTACTAAAATGAGGGAAAGGACAGTTAACAGTCATTTGGGTTTTCCATACTAGTCCCAGCAGGCTTGACGTGCTCTTTTTTGCCATTTGAGAGGTCACAGGAGGTCCTACTGTAATGCACCTCTAATGTTTCATCAGCCTTTATCAGCCACACATTTGTCTCCTTTGCCAAGCTGTCTAGCCTGCTTAGAGGGCAATGTCAGCAACACTGCAGGAGGAGGCTTGGTCTGAGTTTGTTTAGGGCAATGGCTTTTAACCTTCCTAATGCTGTGACCCTGTAATACAGTTCCTCATGTTGAGGTGACTCACAACCATAAAATTATTTTCATTGCTACTTCATAGCTGTAATTTTGCTACTGTTGTGCATTGTAATGTAAATATCCATGTTTTCTGATTGTTTTAGGTGACCCCTGTGAAAGGGTCATTCCACTCTCAGAGGGATTACAACCCACAGGTCGAGAACAGCTGGTTGTGACACTACCAACGCAAGGGACCATGGCCTTTGGACCTCGCAACAACCTTATAAAAACCCTTGTACAACGTAAGGCTTTGTATAACCATAAGAAAACAAAAAAGACTTTAGCTTGAATCTGAAACTGATTGATGAGAATGGGAGATAGAAATTAGCCAAGTAACTTGTTTTAGGGTAGAAATCTCAAATGTGAACAGTTTTTCTTTGGCTAATAGTCAGAAATTACCTTTTTCTGTAGGTAGTTCTGTCTCTGTGAGTGACCAGAGAGTCCAAAGGTATTTATGCCTGAATCTGTCCTGAACAGAAGATAGACTCCCCTCAATGCTGTCTCATTTCTCAAGACTAATCTCTGCCGTACAGATTTGTCTTAGTACTTTATCTTATGCACCTACCTGTGAATCTGTAATAAAACTTTCTTTGAAAACTCCCATTCTATGGTCTGTGAGTTTTATTTCTTTTTAATCCATGAGACAGGAATCCAGAGGTCTCTGGATCCATGGAAGTTTTGTGTGTCCATGAACATCCAGTACCCTAATTCCACATGAGGCAAGAAAGAAAGGTTTCATCAAATTTACAGGCACCCCACTCTTTCTGTAATGTTTAGTACATATGCTTTAACATCAGTATAGAAAGTATCATTTTGGCCACCAACAGATTGGGAAAGGATCTTTATCAATCCTGAATCAGATAGGGGACTAATATCCAATATATATATATATACAGAACTCAAGAAAAAGGACTCCAGAAAAATCAAATAACTCTATTAAAAAATGGGCTACAGAGATAAACAAAGAATTCTCAACCGAGGAATACCGAACGGCTGAGAAGCACCTAAAAAATGTTCAAAATCCTTAATCATCAGGGAAATGCAAATCAAAACAACCCTGAGATTCCACCTCACACCAGTCAGAATGGCTAAGAATTCAGGTGACAGCAGATGCTGACAAGGATGTAGAGAAAGAGGAACACTCCTCCATTGTTGGTGGGATTGCAAGCTGATACAACCACTCTGGAAATCAGACTGGTGGTTCCTCAGAAAATTGGACATAGTATTACCAGAAGATCCAGCAATACCTCTCCTGGGCATATACCCAGAACATGTTCCAACTGGTAATAAGGACACATGCTCCACTATATTCATAGCAGCCTTATTTATAATAGCCAGAAGGTGGAAAGAACCCAGATGTCCCTCAACAGAGCAATGGATACAGAAAATGTGGTAAATTTACACAATGGAGTACTACTCAGCAATTAAAAACAATGAATTTATGAAATTCTTAGGCAAATGGATGGATCTGGAGGATATCATCCTGAGTGAGGTAACCCAATCACAAAAGAACACACATGATATGCACTCACTGATAAGTAGATATTAACCCAGAAACTTAGAATACCCAAGATACAATTTGCAAAACACAAGAAACTCAAGAAGAAGGAAGATCAAAGTGTGGATACTTTGTTCCTTCTTAGAATGGGGAACAAAATACCCATGGAAGGAGTTACAGAGACAAAGTTCAGAGCTGAGACAGAAGAAAGGACCATCCAGAGACTGCCCCACCTGGTGATCCATCCCATATATAACCACCATACCCAGACACTATTGCATATTCCAGCAAGATTTATCTGACAGGACTCTGATATACCTATCTCTTGAGAGGCTCTGCCAGTGCCTGGCAAATACAGGAGTGGATGCTCACGGTCATCTATTGGATGGAACACAGGGCCTCTAATGAAGGAGCTAGAGAAAGTACCCAAGGAGCTAAAGGTGCCTGCAACCCTATAGGAGGAACAACAATATGAACTAACCAGTACCCCCCAGAACTGTGTCTCAAGTTGCATATGTAGCAGAGGATGGCCTAGTCAGCCATCAATGGGAGGAGAGGTCCTTGGTCTTGCATAGATCATATGCTGCAGTACAGGAGAATGCCAGGGCCAGCAAGCTGGAGTGGGTGAGTTGGGGAGCAGAGCAGGGGCAGGGTATAGGGGACTTTCAGGATACTATTTGAAATGTAAATGAAGAAAATATCTTATAAAAAGCAAAAAGAAATATTAACAGAAAAAATACGGAAAAATAAAAGAAAAAAGTATCTTTTTCTCCTAGTTTGTAGTTAAAGAAAAGATCACATATCAATTTTTGTAATATTTTCACTGAATGTTTTTCTTTTATTAAGATATAAAACCAATATAAATTATTTCATCTTAGTTGTGTATGGATACTAGGCCCTTTAATGGAAGATAAAAATGTTCTAGTAGATGGGAGGGGGAGTGGAAATGATGTTAATATAATATGTATAAAATTATCAAAAAATTAAAATTTATAAAAACAGGATTTTAGTAGTTAGAAATAAATATTGAGAGGGCTGTTGTTTTATTTCTATATTATTTAAATGTTTATGTATGTATATGCAGTATGTGTGTACAAGTGTGCATATCCATGCAAATCCTTGTGGAGGCCAGAGGACATAAGGTATCCTGTTCTATCACTGTGTACTTTTTTCTTTGAGATGAGGTCTCTTATTGAAACTGAAACTAGACGCATGGCCAGCAAGCCTGAGCAATCTTCCAGTCTCTACTACCCACAACAGTGTGATACAGGCACACACACAGTCATGCATGTCTTGTAACATGGATGCTATAGATTTGAACTCAGATTTTCATGTTTACATTGTAAACATTTATGCAGTGAACCATCTCTCCAGCAGCATTATTGTTTCAATGGTGGTTACAGTGGATGAGTTTCACAATATCTGCTGGGATTTTTGATTTTGTCGCAGGATCTCGCATACGCAGGCTGGTTTCAGATTTGCTGTATAGTTATTTTAGGTACAGGGCAAAGTCTTGGAGAACTCACCGAGGTTCCCAGGTTCTCCTGTTCCAGTACAAAGAGATTCACTCAGCACACAAAGTTAGTGATAGAAGTAGAGACAGTTGACGAGAAAGTAGCTGGGTGGTGGTGGCTCGCGCCTTTAATCCCAGCACTTGGGAGGCAGAGGCAGGCAGATCTCTGAGTTTGAGGCCAGCCTGCTCTACAGAGTGACAGCCAAGGCTACATGGAGAAATGCACTTTTGAAAGAAAAAAAAGAAAAAAGAAAAAGAAAAGAAGGAAGGAAGGAAGGAAGGAAGGAAGGAAGGAAGGAAGGAAGGAAGAAAAGTAGAAAGTACTCTTAAGAAAGACAGGGGGCTAATGAGTTAGGAAAGGCCTCTGCTCAAAAACTGTTGGGCCATGGGTTCCATGACACTTTTAAAGTCAGTAATATAGCATCTGCCTTCTCTTGTTTTTGTTTTGCAGGCTTTTCTAGTGCATGCTCTGTTTATTGCATGTAACTAGGTGCAGAAGAATGTCCTTCCAGTCTTTTCCTGTCAGCTAACTCTTTCATATGTTAATCTCACTCTTCTTTGTCTCTTTACATAACTACTTTTCTGCCATACTTTCCCTAAAAGCCCCAGGAATTTGTTTGGCTTCTTTCCTGTAGTCTACGTCTAAGAGGGACCACAAAACTCTCCCTCCTTTTTCTATTGATTGGAGAGAAGGCTTTGGATATTTTTGTCTAGGAATTGGGTGGAATCCCTGCATCATAAGGAGTTTATTTGAAGTTGTTATATATTCTAGAAACAATTACAATATTAAAATACAATGTTTAAACAAGGGTAATATGGTTGTGCCAATCAATGATCCTAGAAAGAGTAACAGCCAGGAAAGCCATGGCCATGGTTATTCCAGGAGAACCATCCTTCTTTGTAGTTTGTGCTTGAGGGCATGATCTCTTGAGTTGTTCTTTTGTTTGCTTATTTGTCTTTAAGATCTTAGTGAAAAAACAATGGTCAGATATTAACAGTTTGATGATACACAAAACAATTTAACTCAATAGTGGGAAAGATTTGAAAGGGAAGTAGTGTGAGACAATCACTGAGTACTAACAGTGAGAAAAGAAAAACAATCAAGAGAAGCAAAAGATAAATAAGGGTACTTGATTGATAAGTTTAGAAATGAAGTGTATAGAGATGCATTATGATATCTGCTGTGTCTATGACTGTTCTTTGGGGTTGGTCAGCAGCCTATACTCAAGATGTAATGAGAACGCCTATAAGGTCTATGGAGTGGTTTGAATGAAATTGGCCTCCATAGGCTCATATGTTGAATACTGAGTCACCAGAGAGTGGAACTGTTTGAGAAGAATTAGAACGACTAAAATGTGTGTCCTTGTTGGAATAGGTTTGGCCTTTTGGGAGGAAGTCTGTCACTAGGGACATGTTTTGAGTTTTGAAAAACGTATGCCAGGCCCAGTTTCTCTTTCTGCCTCCTGCCTGTAAATCAGGATGCAAAGCTTCCAGCTATTGCCTGAGCATCATGCCTGTCTGCTTCTTATCATGATGATCATGGACTAACCCTTTAAAACAAGCAAGCCTCCAATTAAGTGCTTTCATTTATAAGAATTGCTTTAGTCACAGTATTTCTTCACAGCAGTAGAACAGAAACTAAATAGGAATCATTTTTTTTGTGTGTGTGTCTTTTTCAAGTGTATGTCTACTCTTTTGTTCTCTGTCATCATCATTTCTTTATTTGGGGTGCTATTTTTTTCTGCTGGGTGTTTAAAAACATGCAGGCAGCCAAAAATTAATCACTATTCTTTTTGTTGTTAAGGTTAATTGATGCTCTTTAGAGGTTATTCTTGGGGACAGCACTGGCTAGTTTTTGTTAACTCAACACAAGCTTTAGTCAGTAGACAGGAGGGGGCAAAAAATTGAGACAATTCCTCCATAAGACTGGGCTTTGGGAAAGCCTGTAGGACATTCTATGAATTAGTGATTGATGTGAGAGGGCCAAGCCCTTTTGTGGGTGGTGCCATCCTGGGCTGGTGGTCCTGGGTGCTGGGGCTGAAGAGATGGCTCAGCAGTCAAGAGTACCAACTGCTCTTCCAGAGGTTTTAAGTTCAATTCCTAGCAACCACATGGTAGTTCACAACCATCTGTAATGGGATCTAATGTCCTCTTCTGGTATGTCTAAAAAGAGCAATGGTGTGCTCATATACATAAATAAATAAATCTTTTTTAAAAGGGGGGAATGGAATATGGAGTGTAAAAAATGATTTCTTAAAAAAAAACTTGAAAAAAAAAAAAAAAAAAGAAAGAAAGCAGGCTGAGCAAGCCATGAGAACAAATCAATAAGCAGCACCCTTCCATAACTCTTGTATCAGCTCCTGCCTCCAGGAGGAGGAATTCCTGTACTGACTTCCCTTGATGGACTAAGATGTGGAAGTTTAAGCCAAATAAACCCTTTCCCTCCCAAGAAGCCTTGACTAAGGCAGGGAATTAGGAGGATCCCTTGGTTCTTTTAGTTTTCCTTTACCAGGTGTACTATCTGCTGAGATATGACATGGTTTTGTTGACCATGTGGTTTCTTATGAAAGCATCAAGGACATTTCTTTCTGCATTGATTCTCCTCTTTGTAGAACATACAGAGGTTACAGTCTAACCTCTGCATTCTCCATGACCTCTCTAAACAAGTGACTCAGTTGAGTTATAGGGCCCTTTTTAGAGGAATCCTGTCATTCCATGGCCCCTTGGGATTTAGTCGACCTTGGAGCAAGGGCTAAAATATTGACTTTTCTTTTAGTTCCTTTATCTTTATTTGCTTTGGCTTCTGGTATGATTGCTGAACATTAAGAAGGTCAGGCACATCAGCATTGAAAAACAAATTGTGGTTTAAAATTTAGTTGTTGTATAATACTTAGCTAAAACTCAAAAAAACATATCTTTTCAATATACCTTGATTGTATTAAGATTCAGTTTCTCAATTACAAGCCTGACATACTTAGTAGAAACCATAAGTGATTATTCTTGATGAAATATAAATTCTTTGCTCTTTAAACACACTAATTACTCAAGGGAAGCTTAAAGTGTGGAGATCAGTTATCTTTTCAAAACTGGGAACAGCAAACCTAAGAGACTGCTCCCCACCTCCGCCCCTCCCCATTCCATCCCTACAGAGATAAGGACAATTGTTCATGAGTACAGAGCTATTCCCTTGGACAGGAGCTATCACATGCTGGGACCTGATTTTTGTTTCCCCAAGCAATACAGAGAGAGAGAGTTCTTTGAATCACTTATAAAATTAGAGGTTGAAATAATGATCAATCAAATGACATCTTGATGACTTATACTTTTCTGTTTTAAAATTTAGTTACACTATTAACTAAAAGGGATTTGGGCTAACATGTTAATGTATGTGAACAGTTACTTATAAGCCAATTTGATACCATGTAATCAATATAAACATGTAAGTATAGGGGCTGGTGAGATGGTTTAGTAGTTAACATCACTTGCTGCTCTTGCAAGGACCTGATTTCCAACAACCCACATCCAATGGCTTACAAGTGCCAGCAAATTACAGCTCTAGGAACTTCAATATCCTCTTTCAGCCTCTATGGACACTGCATTCATGTGTATATATACAAATATGGATAAATAAAAATTAAGCATAAATCTTTTTATAAAAACAAACACATGTGGACAATATACATGTAGTCATATATAAAATCAAGGTTTTTTTTTTTTTTTAAAATCAAATACTTTGTAACTTTTGTCAATTTAAGTTAGCTTGTTAATCAGATCGTTTTTCCATAGCATTAAACAATTTTTAATATGAAATGTTTACTTTTATTGACATGATTCTTAATATAAATAAAATATAAGACCTTAAATTTGAAAGACACAGCCTAAACTGATTATTGATAAGGATCTAAGTAGGCTGAGTAGGCACTAACAGTTTGGCTTTAAAATTTTTTTTTCATATAACTTAAATTGGACAAGATAAGAAACATGAAAAACCTGTTTTTGAAAGAGAAGAGCACAGACAGATAAGCAATAGGTTCTATACCTGAATGTCACAACTGTGAGTTAAAATTCATCTTAAAATTAGATATGCTCTTGAAGGCTTAATAACAGAGTTATTTCTATCCCACACAGATAAGCTTACTTAAATTGAAATGTTACTGTTTGTTGGGATTATAGCTACAGCAATTTTCATCATAAGAAGGAAATTAACATAAAGGTCTTTTGATAAATGTAGTGTACCTGCCATTTTACATATATTATAGCTATAATTAAAAAAAAACTTAATTCATCACTTGTGTGGTAAGACTATTCTTGAAAAGGAAACTCATAGCAATTAGTCCAATAAAAAGCTTTTAAATGTACCCTAGTATTATTTTGGTCAACAAAAAACATTTTTGAAGCTTATCATTTTTTTTGTCACCCATGACTGCATATGAGGTGAGAGAATTTTGTCCAGAATCTCTATTGGAAAGAAATCATTATCAAAATATCAAAATATATGTAATCAATGTTAAAGTTCATAAGTTAATGAAACTCATCATATGACTCTATTCAATGTTGTTTTACAGAAAGAAGTAGCATTTGGGGGCTTTATGAAGCATTTCATAGAGCCCTAAATACTATTTTAATAGATTTTAATAAGTTCAGAGCTCCTAAGTTTGTAAGCATGCACTTACTGGGTCTTTATGTTTATATGGGTGCATTACCCAAACACTCGAATGCACAAACACACACATGAACACATGAACACACATTGCTAAATTTTACATGACAAATTTTTTTAAATTATTTCAATGTGCATCAAAAATGAAAGAAAAACATTGAATT
Source organism: Mus musculus (assembly GCF_000001635.26). NCBI lineage: Eukaryota > Metazoa > Chordata > Mammalia > Rodentia > Muridae > Mus > Mus musculus. The sequence goes on from NC_000086.7 coordinate 17,738,694, forward strand.
GGCCATTGTTATTCAGTTATATTGGAGAATTCTAGGAGCACATGTAGATTTGTTCCTAGCTACCTTAATATAGAATGACATACAGTCACGTGACACCAATTTTGAACTACTTAGACACAATTACATCAACAAGACAAAAAGCCTTTATCTCAGTTGGTTTTTACCAGGAAGAAGATTATGCTGGGATTATAGGGAAAGCTATTTTTTTTTTATTTGTCAATCTGTTTTGTTGAGTTGCTTCAGTCTGAGATGATAGTCACATTAGGGATTGGTCCCTTCCTTGAAGTCTCAATCATTGAACATAGAGAAGACAGTGTCTAGTAGCTCAGTCCTAAGGATCCTACTTATTGAAAATACTTGGGCTAATATAGTAATAGTTCTCTGAATAGTCTATGGGCAGTAAAAGGAAAAATAGAGCAAAAGGTCTAATATGAGGGAAAACTTAGTCATTTGGAAAAGCAGCAAGTACACAAGAGCCTGTAGTGACATGGAGGTTTTGGAAGTCCTCATGAGGCAAGAGAAAAAAAAAATCAGGATAGGAGACAGATTTAGACATAGCCAATTAATGTGTACTAATTGCTGCCTAGTATTTTAGGGATCCTTAGAGAAAGTTTCTTATCTTTTCTTTGTATTGTTAAGGACCCATGATTAAAAGGGAACATGGGCACTAACTGTCCCTCCCTAAGGGCACAGGCATTTCCCTTAGGAGAGATTTGTAGACATAAAATTATGGGATAGGTAACAGGAAGATGTTGTCATAGTGTGCCTTGTCAGCTGACCTCCCATTCCTCTGGTAGTGTGAAGCTCTGTGGAATGGGAAGGTACACTTCATCTGAGTCTTATGGTCCACTGCTTTCTGTTTAGAAGGAAGGCCTTGGGCACAGACAAGAGCCATCCAAGACATCAGAGCTTTCCTTATTTGTTTTTATTTCTTAGTATAATCCTCTATTCTGGTAGATCTATGAAGGCCTGTAAATAAGCCACTTTAGACCATTTTTCTTGATTTCTACATAACAGGTCCAGCTGCAGAATGGTGGTATAGTTTAATCTTCTATCCTTCGGTTAAATTTCTCCCTCCTTCACCTTGTATTGACCCAGACAGTGTGACAGTGAAATGTTAACTTCTTTTCTTTAGATTTTTGTGATCAATCTTATTCCAGTTCTTAAATCTGCATCATAGTGCAGTTTCAAGGGACACTAAATAGAGACAAACACACAAGGGCATCTGCAATAGAAAAAAGCAGCCCTCTCATCTAAGAGTCATCAAGATGATCTGATGGAGTAATGCTTTCTCTCCTACCACTTCATCCCAAGTAGCCTTGGGTATGTCCAAAGATAGCCTCAAAGGATGAGTCAGAAATGATGATCGGTATCTCAAATTGGGCTTTACTGCTGTGAGCATTTCTGAGGCTCCTTCTTTCCTCTCACTAGGATAAGGTTATACTCCTAAGAATTACTTTGAAAAATTCTAAATTCAAGCCATCAAGGTGGCTCAGTGGGTGAAGGTGTTTGCTGTGAAGCTGACACACTAAATTTAATCTACCAAAACCATAGAGTGGAAGGAAAGAACACATTCCCACAAGCTAACATCCCCCCCCTCACATACACACACTTGAATCTAGATTCCACATATGGATTTGGAAGCTTCTGTGCAGCAAAGAAGACTCCCAGCAGAAAAAGACATAACCTACAGAGCTGGAGAAACTCTTTGTCAACTCTTCCTCTAAAAGGATTTATAGCAAGTGAACAGAACACACAGTTTTCAAAGGGAGAAATGCAAATGGCCAATGCACATTTGAAAAGAATATTTAACCCACTTAGCCATCAAGAAAATGCAAATTAAGATAGCACTGAGGCGCTATCTCCACTCATTCTGTTGTGGTTTGAATATGCTTGGCCCAGGGAGTGGCACTTTTGGAAGGTGTGAACTTGTTGGAGGAAGTGTGCCTCTGTGGAGGTGGGCTTTGAAAGACCTTCCTCCTAGATATCTGTTAGCCAGTTTTCCCCTGTTTGCCTTCAGAATAAGATGTAGAACTCTCAGCTCCTTCTCCAGCACTGTCTGCCTGGATGCTACCATGTTTCCTGCCATGATGATAATGGACTGAGCCTCTGAACTGTAAGTCAGCCCCAATTAAATATTCTCCATTACAAGAATTGCCTTGGTCATGGTGTCTCTTCAAATCAATAAAGCCTAAATAAGACACAGCCAGAATGGCCATCATCAAGAAAACAGGTAACAACAAATCTTGGTAAGGGTGCAAGGAAGAACTGGTAAGAATGTAAACAGCCATTATGGAAATCAATATGGAGGTTCCCCCCAAAAACTAAAAACAGAATTTCCATATGAACCATATGAATTTGAGGTGAGATTATAATTGTATTAATTTTTCAGTTGCTCTGATAAAATACCATGACTAAAGCAACTTAAGGAAGTTTAATTTGGCTTAAAGTTCCAGAGGTAAAGTCCATAATGGTTGGGAAGTATGGCAGCAGAAGGAGGAACATGAGAGATCTTTTCTTCAACTAATGAAGCAAAGTAAGTGAACTGGAAGTAGGGTTAGACTCTCAAAGCCAACCTCTAGTAATGTATTTCCTGTAACAAGGTTGTATCACCTCCCTGAACAACACCACAACTGGAGAACAAATGTAATATTTGAGCCTATGGAGGATATTTTTATTTAAACCACCATAATCATGTTAATTATGTAAGCCATAGTTAGACAAATATATTTCTGGATTTAGATACATGTGTCTTAGTTTCTCCTCCTATTGACACAATAAAGTACCCAGATAAAAGCATATTATGTAAAATAGTTTTAGTTTGGATCACAGTTAAAAGGTATAGTCCATCGTGGAGAGGACTTCCTGGTAAATAGAATCTTCAGATAGCTTATCAAGTTGCCTCAGTAGTCAGAAAGCAGATAATTATGAGGCGTACTAATCAGCATTGGTATTGATAAGGTGGCTTTTCCCTTTTATGCATTCCAGAACCCAAATCCAGGGAATAGAGCCACCCATTTTTTTGGGTGCTAAGAGGAAAATCACATTAATCCCTCTCAAATGTGCCTAGAGGTTGTCTCCTAGGTGATTCTAGATCCTGTCAAATTGACAAGAATAATTATCAAGATCATGAGAAGGAAGGAAGGAGTCTAAAATGTATAGGAAAAGAGTAAGAGAGGGTAATAGAAGGCAACAAGGATAAAAAATATTACATTTTTTTCTCTCATGCACTGTATTGTAGTGGCAATTTTGGAATGATGTTTTCTTTCAAAACCATAGAAATATTATAAGAGTATGCTTTCATTTTCAGAGGGTATAAAAGTGTCAGGGCCTGATAGTTGGGTTGTTGTTGGGGGAGGGGTGTTTGTTATTGTTCATTGTTATTGGTTGTAATTTAAGTAGTTGTATGAATAGAAGAAATAATAAAAAGAAATTAGATATCCTGACAGTGAAAATCAAACTTGCCATAAGGAACTCAACACCCCTAATCAACAGGAAGTAGTCTAATGATAATGTCACCCCCTTTCCAATCCTTGACTTTATTGAGGGATCTCTTTCCTTTCTATCCATTTTTCTCTGCTATCTAGTGTTAGAGGGTTGAAAGGGTGGAAGAAAAAGGGTGGAGAAGTGTGGAAGAAGGAAGAACCCACAAAGTAGCAAAGACTGGCTACACTCTATAGACTTAAATATGACATGAAAATAAAAGGGAGATTATTTGAAGGGAGAAATTGGAGCAGCAAGAGGGAAGGAGAAGAGACAGGAGAAGGCAATGGGTGTGGGGTCAGGATAATGTATGTTAACTAAAAACTTAATTCTTAAAAATGATTAGTGGCTAAGTCCTTCCAGACCTATTAAATCAGGATTGTGTGAGTTAATGTCCAAATGCCAAGATTTTTCAAAAGCCTCTCAGGAAAAATTTTAAAGCAGCCTGAATCAAGAACCCTTAATATGGAGTAAAAACAGAAGACATTGTTTGATTATATGAGGAAGAAAGCTCAGGAGGAAAGTGTTTATTTGGCTTACTGGTCTATGTTGCCCATATTGCTGTTCATGATCAAAGGAAGTCAAGGCAGTATCCTGGAGGCAGGAGACAGAAGCCATGGATGGGGTGTGTTCTTTACTGGCTTGTGGCCTTGGTTTTTTTTACAGAACCCAGGACCACAGCCCAGAGATGGCATTACCCACAATGGGTTAGGCCCTCCTCCCTTGATCACTAATTAAGAAAATGCCTTACAGCTGTACCTCATGAAGGCATTTTCTCAATTGAGGCTCCTTTCTCTGGGATAATGCTAGATTGTATCAAGTTGACATAAAACTAGCTAATAAGTCACACAGATAATTTCAAAAATCAAACTCTTATTGGTGAAAGCATTCACCTAATGTCAGTGATAGGAGTGAATTTTCAAGGTTGAATGGGAAGAAGATAGTGGGACCAGGCTCAGAAAGGACCCTCCTCAGCAAGTGGGGGAGAAGAGGCTAGAAAGGGTAAGAACAGGAGACAGATTGTGGAGTGCCTATTAGGGCTTTCTTAGATGATGGTAGAGTGGGGGAGAAAATGGGTATCACTGAGGGGCATGTAAAGGAGCATTGCAAGTTCTGCTTCTCATTTTAAAGGATTCCCAACAACTTTGTAGAATCTAGATTAATGGTAACAAAGAGGAAAGAATGAATATAGGCCAATTAGATGGGAATTTCTATGGAGGCGAACTGTGATGAAAGACCAGTGTGGGAGGGTTTTGTCAATGTCCTGGCTTCAGCTCCTAGCAAGACTCCATTCACACTTCCATTAAATAACTTGTTATTTTGTTTCCTAGTCTGTCTTCCATATAAAGTATAACTCTTTATGTGGGTTGCATGACAGAAAAAAAAGCTTCACTGAGTATGTAAATTAATGGAGAAAACAACAAAAACAAATAAGAGAGAGGAAAGAAACAAAACTAGAGCTAGGCATGGTAGCACACGTGTGGAATTCAAGCACTTGGGAGACTGAAGCAGGAAGATGCTGAGTTTGAGGCCAGCCTAGACTATATAGTGAAACCTAAGCTGTACAGTGAAACCCTGTGACCCAATGTTCATCCTACTACATAACATATATAACAGTAATGTACCTGGAAAACTTTCCTTAACTTTTGTTCTACCAAAAGTTAGTTGCCTACCAAGATGGTTTTCTTGCCTAGTTATACAATAGCTATGGTATTATGCCACATATCTTCTATAATTTCAGTGTCACATATTTTAATTCAAGGCACTTCTGGAATTTAAAAAAATGATTTATTTTATTTTTATTTGTGTGTGTGCATGCACATGTGTGTGCACATGCTCACAATACAGATAGAAATGACAGAGAGACAGGCAGACAGGCAGACAGACAAAGAGAATGTACATGTGTGTAATCTCAAAGACCAGAAAAGGGCATCAAATTTTCTGAAGGTGCAGTTATATGTGGTTGTGATCCACCCAACATGGATGCCAGGAACGAACCTCTGGTCCTCTTGAAGAGCAGAAAGTGTTTGAATTGCTGAGTCATCTCTTCAGCCCCTGGAATTTTCTTGAAAACCATCTTAAAGTCTATTTTGTCTCCTGCATTAAATGAAGAAAAGGAAACAACCCTGCTAGTATAAATTCCTCTTTCTACTTGGGAATAAAAAGTGGCTTTGGACCAAATGTGGTGTCAGAGAAGTGATATCACCTTTTTATTTTTTGGTTCTTAATTTTTTATTATTATTATTTTATTAGATATTTTCTTTATTTATATTTCTATTTTTTTACTTTTTATTAGGTATTTTCCTCATTTACATTTCCAATGCTATCCCAAAAGTCCCCCATACCCTGCCCCCCACTGCCCTACCCACCCACTCCCACTTTTTGGCCCTGGTGTTCCCCTGTACTGGGGCATATAAAGTTTGCAAGTCCAATAGGCCTCTCTTTCCAGTGATGGCCGACTAGGCCATCTTTTGATACATATGCAGCTAGAGTCAAGAGCTCCGGGGAACTGGTTAGTTCATAATGTTGTTCCACCTATAGGGTTGCAGATCCCTTTAGCTCCTTAGGTACTTTCTCTAGCTCCTCCATTGGGGGCCCTGTGATCCATCCAATAGCTGACTGTGAGCATCCACTTCTGTGTTTGCTAGACCCCGAATATCATCTTTTAAAACTATAAATTAAATGTTTCTGGTTTAAATGAGGTTTATTTTTCAGATGACATGAGACTATGAAATCACATGAGTTTTTTAAAATTTTAAACAAACCCACTGGAAATTTCTAATAATTTCTAGCACTTTCCAGATAGTCTCTTTATGAAGTCTTATTTATTTCCAGTATTGATAAAAATCATTGCTCAAGTGTTTTAGAAACACTTACATTGTTATGTTTTTCTCCAAAACAATGATGTGTAATTTTTGAAACCAAGACTACTTGGCATTATCAGAACCAAGTACTCCAACCATAGTGAGTCCTGGATACACCAACACACCAGAAAAAAGGAAGATTTGGATTTAAAATCATATCTCATGATGCTAGTAGAGGATTTTAAGGACATTAATAACACACTTAAAGAATACAGGAGAACAGAGCTAAATAGGTAGAAGTCCTTAAAGAGGAACACAAAAATCCCTTAAAGAATTACAGGAAAATACAAATAAATAGGTGAAGGAATTGAACAAAACAATACAAGATCTAAAAATGGAAGTAGAAACAATAAAGAAAACCCAAAGGGAGACAACACTGGAGCTAGAAATCCTAGGAAAGAAATCAGAAACCATAGATGCCAGCATCAGCAACAGAATACAAGAGATGGAAGAGAGAATTTCATGTGCATAAGATTCCATAGAAAACATGGACACAACAATCAAAGAAAATGCAAAATGTAAAAAGGTCCTAACTGAAAACATCCAGGAAATGTAGGACACAAGGAAAAGACCAAACCTAAGGATAATAGGTATAGATGAGAATGAAGACTTTCAAATTAAAGGGCCAGTAATATCTTCAACAAAATTATAGAAGAAAACTTCCCTAACCTAAAGAAAGAGATGCCCATGAACATACAAGAAGCCTACAGAGCTCCAAATAGACTGGGCCAGAAAAAAAATTCCTCCCAACACATAATAATCAGAACACTGAATGCATTAAGTAAAGATAGAATATTAAAAGCAGTAATGGAAAAAGGTCAAGTAACATATAAAGGCAGATCTATCAGAATTATACCAGACTTCTCACCAGAGACTATGAAAGCCAGAAGATCCTGGACAGATGTTATACAGACCCTAAGAGAACACAAATGCCAGCCCAGGCTACAATAAGCAGCTAAACTCTCAATTACCATAGATGCAGAAACCAAAATATTCCAGGACAAAAGCAAATTCACACAATATCTTTCCACAAATACATCCCTTCAAAAGATAATAAAGGGAAAATGTAATCAACCATATAAACAAACTCAAAGACAAAAACCACATGATCATCTAGTTAGATGCTGAGAAAGCATTTGACAAAATCCAATACTCATTCATGGTAAAAGTCTTGGAAAGATCAAGAATTAAGGGCCCATACCTAAACATAATAAAAGCAACATACAGCAAACCAGTAGTCAACATCAAACTAAATGGAGAGAAACTTGAAGCAATCCCACTAAAACAGGGACTAGAGAAGGCTGCCCATTTTCTCCCTACCTATTCACTATAGTACTTGAAGTCCTAGCTAGAGCAATTTGACAACAAAAGGAGATCAAGGGGATACAAATTGGAAAGGAAGAAGTCAAAATATCACTATTTGCAGACGATATGATAGTATATATAAGTGACCCTAAAAATTCCACCAGAGAACTCCTAAACCTTATAAACAGCTTCAGGGCAGTAGCTGGATATAAAATCAACTCAAACAAATCGGTGTCCTTTCTCTACACAAAGGATAAACAGGCTGAGGAAGAAATTAGGGAAACAATAGCCTTCACAATAGTCACACATAATAAAAATACCTGGGTGTGACTCTAACTAAGGAAGTGAAAGATCTGTATGACAAGAACTTCAAGCCTCTGAAGAAAGAAATTGAAAGCCGGGCGTGGTGGTGCACACCTTTAATCCCAGCACTTGGGAGGCAGAGGCAGGTGGATTTCTGAGTTCGAGGCCAGCCTGGTCTACAAAGTGAGTTCCAGGACAGCCAGAGCTATACAGAGAAACCCTGTCTCGAAAAAAAAAAAAAAAAAAAAAAAAAAAGAAAGAAATTGAAAAATATCTCAGAAGATGAAAAGATCTCCCATGCTCATGGATTGGCAGGATCAATATAGTAAAAATGGCTATCTTGCCGAAAGCAATCTATAGATTCAATGCAATCCCCATCAAAATATCAACTCAATTCTTCATTGAGTTAGAAAGAGTAATTTATAAATTCATATGGAATAACAAAAAACCTAGGGTAGCAAAAACTCTTCTCAATGATAAAAGAATCTCTGGTGGAATCACCATGCCTGACCTCAAGCTGTACTACAGAGCAATTGTGATAAAAACTGCATGGTACTGGTACAGTGACAGACAGGTAGATCAATGGAATAGAATTGAAGACCCAGAAATGAATCCACCCACATACCTATGGTCACTTGAACTTTGACAAGGGAGCTAAAACCATCCAGTGAAAGAAAGACGGCATTTTTAACAAATGGTGCTGGCACAACTGGTGGTTATCGTGTACAATGGGAATTGATCCATTTTTATCTCCTTGTACAAAGCTCAAGTCTAAGTGAACCAAGGAACTCCACATAAAAACAGAGACACTGAAACTTATAAAGGAGAAAGTGAGGATGAGCTTTGAAATATGGACACAGGAGAAAAATTCCTGAACAGAACACCAATGACTTGTGCTGTAAGATCAAAAATCGACAAATGACACCTCATAAAATTGCACAGCTTCTGTAAGGCAAAGGACACTGTCAATAAGATAAAAAGGCTGCCAACAGATTGGGAAAGGATCTTTTCCAATCCTAAATCTGATAGGTGGCTAATATCCATTGTATATAATGAACTCAAGAAGTTGGACTCCAGAAAACCAAATAACCCTATTAAAAATGGGTTACAGAGCTAAACAAAGAATTCTCAATTGAAGAATAACAAATGGCTGAGAAGCACCTGAAAAAAATGTTCAACATCCTTAATCCTCAGGGAAATGCAAATCAAAACAACCCTGAGAATCTACCAGTCATAATGGCTAAGATCAAAAATTTAGGTGTCAGCAGATGCTGGTGAGGATGTAGAGAAAGAGAAATACTCCTCCTTTGCTGGTACAACCACTCTAGAAATCAGTTTGGTGGTTCCTCAGAAAATTTGCCATAGTACTACCGGAAGATCCAGCAATACCACTCCTGGGCATGTACCCAGAAGATGTTCCAACTGGTAATAAGGACACATGCTCCACCATGTTCATAGCGCCTTATTTATAATAGCCAGAAGTTGGAATGAACCCAGATTTCCCTCAACAGAGGAATAGATACAGAAAATGTGGTACATCGACACAATGGAGTGCTACTCAGCTATTAAAAACAATGAATTCATGAAATTATTAGGCAAATGGATGGATCTGGAGGATATCATCCTGAGTGAAGTAACCCAATCACAAATGAACACATATAATATGCACTCACTGATAAGTGGATATTAGCCCAGAAACTCAGAATACCCAAGATATAATTTGCAAAACACATGAAACTCAAGAAGAAGAAAGACCAAAGTGTGGATACTTTGATTCCTTTTAGAAGTGGGGAACAAAATACCTAAGGAAGGAGTTTTAGAGATAAAGTTTGGGGCAGAGACTGAAGGAATGACCATCCAGCAACTGCCCCACCTGGGGATCCATCCCATAAACAACCACCAATGCCAGACACTATTGCAGATGCCAACAAGATTTTGCTGACAGGAGCCTGATATGGTTGTCTCCTCAGAGGTTTTGCCAGTGTCTGCCAAATACAGAAGTGGATGCTCACAGTCACCATTGGACGGAGCACATGGTCCCCAATGAAGGAGCTAGAGAAAGTAGCCAAGGAGCTGAAGGGGTTTAAAGACCTATAGGAGGAACAACAATATGAACTAACCTGTACCCCCAGAGCTCCCTGGGACTAAGCCACCAATCAAAGAAAACACATGGTAGGACTCGTGTCTCTAGCTGCATATGTAGCAGAGGATGGCCTAGTCGGCCATCAATGGGAGGAGAGGCCCTTGGTCTTGTGAAGATTCTTTGCCTCAGTATAGGGGAGTGGGTGGTTTGGGGAGCAGGGGGAGGAGGGAGGGGTAGGGATTTTCAGAGAGATAACTAGGAAACTGGCTAGCATTTGAAATGTTAATGAAGAAAATATCTAATAAAATGTAAAATAAAAGAAAATGATGTTATAACCTGTAATAAAATGAAAAGCATGAATATAACTTGGGGAACTGTCCATGGAAAGGACATAGTAATATAAAGAAATGAAGACTTCAAATCAATGGGGTCTATTGACTGAGTTGGTTCCTATCATCTAGTAAAATGTAAATAGCATCTTCTTTTTATTGAGTCTAGAGCTTTTGCCATCTCTCACTATCTTCCAAGAAAGCCTCTGAAATATAAACTTGTATAGTGATGCATAGAATCTGCATATATCTTCCTGCAGACTTTAAATCCTATCTAGGTGACACTCAATTCTGCTGTAGAAATAATAAATGAATGAATGAATAGTAAATAAATAAATAAAACCAATAAATGCTATGGAAATGGAGTTATGTGGTATGGTTCAAGGACACAGGGCCAGCAAATAGCATTTGTTTAATCTGAATATTTTTTCTTCACTTGTGGTTGAATTAGGGGTTCAGAACTTGCAGATGGGTGGGGGACAGCTATATTGTCTACGTGTCAAGTATTATAAGCATTTACTGAATCCTCAAAGTTCCTTCACCACAGAGGTAGTTGGCTTACAGCCTTGCAGTGAGTGCCATGATTATCATCCAGATTTTACAAGTGAAGAGACCAAGGAACATGTTCAAAGTGATTTTCCTGGGGTCACACAGCTAGTTCTTAATTGAAACCTGGATTTATACATATCCAGATCATTGCCCCTTACTCTCCTCATGCCATGCTCCAGGTATTATGAACTGGCTTGGCAGAGAGGGTGTGGCTAATGACCAAGAATAATTTCTTCTCCATGGAATTTAGCCCAGCAAGTTCACCTTTAAAATATATACAGATCCAAACACAGATGATTATATCTATTTACCTTCTACTGAGGAAAACAGACAAAATAAACAAAGTATGCCTCCCCTTGTTAACTAAGTCTACTTTGAGTAGATTCAATTATTATTCTTATCCTCTTCACTCTTCATGCCTCTGTCCCTGCCCAGATAACTTTTCAGCTCTTGCTGTTACATGTTGAGCTTCTTTCTCTGTTCTAGACATCTGCTGATCCCTGTGACTTTCTTATGCCTGAGGGATAATTGCAAAAGGGAGGCAAGCAGGGGTCCAAGGTGCTTGCACAGCTGGGCTGTGTTCCATGTGCTTCTCATCGCCATGGCATTAAATGCTGTGGTGAGCCGGCTGGTCCAAGAAAGAGAACAACACATGCGGCAGACCCTCATCCAAACTGGGTTTAAAGCCAATCTTAGCTGAGCCCAGTATGTACCCACTGACCTCCAGCCAATTTGCAGATATGAGAGCAAAAATAAATCGAAGTTGTTTAAAGGCATTGGGTTTTGAAGTGGTTTATTTTACTCTAAGACTATGGCACTCACTGACAAGTAACCAATGAGGCTGCTTCTCGGCTTTTTGTACCAATTCCTAATGTCAACGGATTTACTCAAGCATATTTTCTTTTATTAAATACAGCAAATACCGAAAGCTCTTATATCTTTCATCACATTTTTCTTTATTGTGGGATTGATTACACAACTGTATTTTTTGTCCTCTTTAGGACCTTTGTTGTAGAACTGGGTTCTCTGAAGAAGAAAAAAACAGAAATAAAACCTATACAATCAAACCAAACCAAACGAAACCAAACCAAACGAAACGAAATGAAACGAAATGAAACCAAACCAAACCAAACCAAAACAGCCACTGTTTTCATTAAATCTGTTGTCTGAGCTTTCAAAAGGCCATAGGACACGATGAGCAGGCCTGTGTGACATTGCCTCAAAGAAGGGAGAGGAGACCATTGTCTGTTGCCTGCAGTTTCAGCCTCTCCTCTCAGTCATTTGTATCTAATTGTGCCAGGTTTCTACAAATTGTATTTAATTTGCCTCAATTGTAGGAGGTTTTGGAGGTCCAGGAAGATGTTAGAGTATATAGGTCAATTTGGAGGTGGGGAGCTCAATCCATTCAGCTTTAGGGGAAGACATCTGTGTTAGGTGAAGATTTTCATGGAGCAGCCTTGGGGTTACCCATATCCCTGTTGCTAAGCCATCACCCGTGCTCTGTAAGTACATCCAAGAAACTGGTTCCCCAAGGTGACCTTGGGTGAAATTCTACTTTGGTTTGTCTCTTTGGAGCCTTATAAGGAGAGGGTAGATGTAGTGCTTGTCAGAGAAGAAATGCTCACACATGGTATTAGGACAGTAAAGGACAGAAAGATCTTCCCAACAGTATATTCATATGTTCACCTGATTTAAAAAAAAAAAGTACAAATCTTCAGAGACTGCCACGGACCAGGCTCAGTCGGTCCCCCTTCCCTGGGACTCAGGGGTTCCGGCAGGTGGACATGAAGTCGGCGAGAACTGACAGACAGACACAGACACGAGAGAGTGTGCTGGGGCTGAATGTATTTTGTCCAAACGAACACCAGACTTTTAATACAGAAGAAAAACAAGAACGGACACATCCATCAAGATACACTGACACACACACACACAAAAATATGCATACATAAAAAGATGGCGGGAGCCAGGCTGCATTTACCCCTGAGAATGGAGCCAGGTGAATGCTCTGACGCAATGCTAGTCTATTGTTAAACCTTCCACCAGGGGTTCTTTAGTAAATACCTGATTATGCTATTCGTATGGGCCTAGTGAAGAAACCTGCACCAAACCCACCTATTTCCTAAGCCATTGTATATTCCCTGGTTTGGGTGTGACTTGGCTATTGTCCTAAGTAATTAGTATGCAGACTAGCCCTGAGTAAATTGTAATGCCTAATTAGTTTCACTGTCTCTACTAGAAGTGAATTTGAATGTTACTGAATAGGTAACATTCTTACTGAATTCCAAGCTCACTGTTGGCTTTAAGGATTTTCTAGGAACCATTGGAACACTGGTGGAGGCTTAGGTATATGTCAAAAAATCAATCCTTAAAGGCACTTATAATAAAACAATACTGAAAGAGAGCACACGGATCCATACACCAGACTAACTCGGGGACAGAGTTTGAGTATACCGGCTATGGGAATGCCAAGGTTCCAGGAGGCTGTTTCTGTGAAACTCTGCCTCATGACTGCTTTCAGGCTTTAGGCCTACCAAGCAGACTGCACTGGAGTGGACGTAGCAAGAGAAATCAGCATTCTTCTCTCTTCTCACATTTAATGTGATGGTTTAAAATTAATCCCCACAAATGCATTCCCAAGTTTGTTTGGCCCTTTCTGTCAATGTGGCAAACACACCTGAGGTGATCAATGTAAAATGAGGAACAAGTTCTTTCTGCTCACAGTCTCAGAGTTTTCAGTTCATGGGTGGCTGGCTCCTTACTTTCAAGCCTATGAGGAGGCAGAACATCAAGCAAAAGGGTATGGTTGAGGAAAGGAGGTCACCTCTTGGCAGTACAAGAGACAAGAGTCTGGAGACAAGATGAACTAGGGACTACCTATACCCTCCAAAGAGGCACCTCTAGGGACCCACTTCTTCCAACTAAGCCTCACCTCCTAATTTCTACTATTTTGCAGTAATTCAATTAATGAGGCCACCATCAATGTATTGGTTCATTTCTTAGCTCAAACTCCCCAGGACCTAATCACCTGTCCTTGATTGGATCCAACACATGGTACCCCAAACACTGTACCCAAAGCATACCAAAAGGAAAATCAGAAGCTTGTTTCAAAAGCCAATGACTTGCCAATTCTATCATGTAGATTTCTTAAGTGATTCTCAGGAATTACATGTGGTTTCTGCCTGGTCTGACTACAATCCATCAACATCTGTTCCCTGCTACATTCTGCAGGGCTTGGTCCTGGAAACTTGACTGGGACAGAGAAAGAATGAAGAAAGAACAGAAGCATGGTAGGTGGGCTCTGTTCATTATGCTGCTGTACCAGCTAAGCAACAAAAACCTCAGCAGTTTTCTTATGTACAGCCCAGGAGGAGAAGTCTTTCAGTAGGAGACCTGCTGTCAGTCTCAGGTCTCTATGGCCAGCAGTTTCAGGTTACAGTCATCTGGACCGAGGAAGCTGCAGTTGCTCGTTTTTTTTTTTTTGTTTTTTTTTTTTTTTTTTGCATACACTGCCAACACTTACAATTGGCCCAGAGGAAGAGCCATCCCTCTGCTGAACCTCACTGTGGAACAGCTTTGCCACTGCATGGGTCTGAGACATTGGGGTCTTTCACATGTTTGTGCCTATGTCAACAATACACATTCCCTCAGGACTTTTGCCACCCTTTACATATTACCTCAGGGCTTCATCAGCTTTGCACATGTCCCTTTCCAATAAATGAACCTGTAACAGTCATTTACAAACTGGGAGAACCTAAGTCACTCGTCTAAAGTGATGTTGTACTTAAATCATTCTTGCAAAAGGATTTTCTCAACTTAGATTGAAATAATTTTGAACACACTCAGAAAAGCTGCAAGAAAACATTATTGTGAAACCTCAACTACTCTGCATTCACATTTGACAAGTAATATTTTGCTATGTATATGCCTCTTTTTTGTTACTATAACAAAATTACTTGACACTGGATACTTTATAATCCAAAGGGTGTTATTTGGTTTTTAGTACATGTTGAAAGCTAAAATTCATGTGATCCCCTCTGTTTGGTATTTAGCATGAGAGTTCATATACTAAAGATACAGCACATAATATAACAGGAAGTTAAAGAACTTCAGAGCTCAGATGTGCTCCCTTAGAATAACTCCTTCTGCAAAGTCATGCCTCAACAACCTTCTCCTTGACCCCATTTCTTAACAGTTTTACTACCACACCACCATACTATCAGCTGAGATTTCAGCACATGACCCTATGGGGAACAAACCATATCCAAAACACAGCCACCAGTCAATGATCACAGCTCAAATATCAAAATCAGAACATTTCATGCAGATACAATGCTGTTATATTCTACAATCCAGATTCACATTGCCAGTTGTTTCAATAATATTCTTTGCAGTATTTCCTCTTTTACTGATTCAGAATTCAGTCCAAGATCTGGGGATGTGATTAATCAGCACATCTCTTGAATCCCCTTTAATCAAGAATGACTGTTTTGTTTTGTTGTTTTTTTTTTTCATCACACCAATGTTTTTCTTTTCATAGTACTGGCCTGATCTTCTATAGAAGCTAAACCTCAAATTACCCAAGGATTCTGCACAGTGAGATTTGGTTTATTCATTTTCAACAGACTACTACATAGATGGCATTTACATTTCCTTCCTTCCTTCCTTCCTTCCTTCCTTCCTTCCTTCCTTCCTTCCTTTCTCTCTCTCTCTTTCTCTCTCTTTCTCTCTCTTTCTTTCTTTCTTTCTTTCTTTCTTTCTTTCTCTCTCTCTCTCTTTCTTTCTCTCTTTCTTTCTCTCTCTTTCTTTCTTTCTTTCTTTCTTTCTTTCTTTCTTTCTTTCTTTCTTTCTTTCTTTCTTTCTTTCTTTCTTTCTGGTTTGTTGAGACAGGTTTTCTCTGTGTAGCCCTAGCTGTCCTGGAACTCACTCTGTAGACCAGGCTACCCTCAAACTCACAGAGATCTGCCTGCCTCTGCTTCCCAAGTGCTAGAATTAAAAGCATGTGTCCCCCCACCCCCAGATGACATTTACATTTTCAATTCTCTAAGAGTGATGAAAACCATATGTCCTATTACTTAAGGGCTTTAACTGGTTAAGAATTATTTTTGAACGAGAAGTTTGATATGCTACTTATATTTGAAGCCATTATTATTTCTCTGCAGTATATTCATTGTGATAAAAAAAAAAGCACAGCACACTTTAACAAGAGCATACTGTAATTACTGTCATGTAGTAATTATAGGAAGATTTTGGCTCAATATAAAACTTTTCTAAATTTTAGAGCCACATAAAGATGCCTTCAGTTTTGTGAACTTCTTAACTTTGAACATTTCTACCTGGAAAAGGCAAGAAAGTTGTTTAAGTATGAGACAAGCATAGGAATAAATTACTTCCATATTCTTTAACGCTGATTTGTCACTCAAAAAGGTTGATACTGGGGCTTCTTGCAGCTTTTTAAAGAGGCCAGTATATAACTCTTGGAATCAACAGCAAGGTGTTTTGGTATATTCAGTCTTCATATAAAAAGATGCTCCCACTTTACTGAAAATTAAAGAAACAGCCCAAGAAGATGGCTCCATGAGTAGAAGTACTTGCTGCACCAGCATGAGAAACTGAATCCTCAGAACTCATACAAAAGCCAGGCACATAGAGCTAGCATCTGTAATCCCACTGCTCCCACAAACAGATGGGAGATGGAGACAGGAGACTGTCCAGGAGCTCTTAGGCCAGCTAGCCTAGTGTATGCAGCAGATAAAAAACCAAGCATCCCTGTATCAAATATGGTAGAAGGCAAGGACCCACACACACCTAAGCTTGTCCTCTGCCCTCCACACATTTCCATATTCATACACATGGGTACACCCACGTGAGCACCCACAACGAAAGACATGCACGTTAAAATAGTACCTTTTACCTAGAAGACTGGCAAAAATCTAGAAATGTAGTGACATGCTTTATTTTTGGTGATGTGGGGAACCATTCTCATGTGTAAGTGGGAACACAAGTGAGCACTCAAACTCATTGGAAGATAATTTAGCAATAGCTGTCAAAATGACAAATTCACTGTGTTGTAGGAAGAGTTAGAAGTCAGGGAGGACCAGAGAAAAACAGTGTCTTCTGAATATGACAGAACCACTGTGCTCATGAACTCGTGGCAGCTATAGTTGCCTACACAAGATAAAACAAGGCAACCTTCTAACATGGAATGAAAGAGGGGTTTGTGAGTTCCTACCTCCTTACTGGGGAGTTATAGAGTTGATGGCTTCTAGAGAAGGGAATTATATTTTCTTTAAAAGTATGGCACCTGGTAGATCAACCATACTCCAGTGGATGGCCCCACCAATAAGATTATGAACAGAAGAAATTGCAGTTGATGCATTACTAATTTTTTCTTTTAAAAAAGGACAAAAAATTGGGAAGGCAGGGATATAGTTTATTCTGGGAGAAGTTAAGGGGAGGAACTGGGGGTGAATATGATCAAAATACATTATATAAAATTCTCAAAGAATTGGTAAACATATTAATTTTTAAAATTATAAATATTCCCTCATAAACAAGCAATTAAATATTAAACAATTTCTTCAATAGATACACTTGCTGCTATGCTTTGTATATGTGGTGTGTGTGCATGTGTGATTTAAGGCCTCATGTTACCAAATACAATTCCTCATGTGAGATAGTAAAATAGGAGAAACTTATTCTAAATGTTGTTTAGAGTGGAACCTTTAGGAATGGATTAGGCATAGATAAGGTCCTTTTGGTGGTGGCTTCATGACTGAGCCCCTGGTGGCTTTGATAAGGAGATGGAGAGAGACCATAAGGCATATACACAGACACAGACTTATACACATGGGGAGGGGAAGAGGGAAGAGGGAGAGGAAAGGAGAGGTAGAAGAGAGGGAGAAGGAGAGGGAAAGAGAACTCGTCTTTTTCTATGTAACACTGCCCTACCTCAGGACTCTTGTCAATAAAAAGACAAGCCATCACCAAATGCAGCATCATAACCTTGGGCCTCCAGAACCATGAATCTAAATAAACCTCTTTCTTGGTAGCTCACTCAGACTGTGGGACTGTGTTTCTGGCAACAGAAAACAGTCTAATCTCTTTCACATGAGGAAAATGACATAAATACAAGATTACTCAATGCAGCACTGCTTGGAACCACAAAAGATGGAGATCAATGTAAATGGTCATGCTGAGGGGACTAGTGACATATTTAGAAATCTTTTTGAAGTGCCATACAGATGTTAAACAAAATAAGGAGCATTCTCCGTGCTGATTGAAATACTCTATGATATAGTCAGTGAAAATATGACAGTTTTTATGTGCAGGACAATTTTTATATTTTGTCTTTGGTATAAAGGGGATAGGTCTGTACTTCCCATTTTCTTTTCTTATCTTCCCCCCTCTTTAGGATGCCTGATGGTCAGATCCAAGGCTTCCTACAAGTGCTCTGCCACTAAGCTACAGCTCCATACTTATCTTTCTAGCTGAGTTTTCTGTTCATGTCATAAACACCATGGGCCAAAAGAAACTTGGTGAAGAAAGAGTTTATTTCAGCTTCCAGGAAACACTCCATCACTGAGGGAAGTCAGGACAGAAACCTGGACACAGGAACTGATGCAGAGAAGGGCTGCTTACTAGATTTCTCCCCATGGCTTATTCAGCCCGCTTTCTTATGCACCTCAGGACCACTTACACAGGGTGCCACCTCTCACAGTGAACTGGGCCTTCCCACATCAATCATCAGCCAAAAAAAAAATGTCCAACAGACATGCTCAAAGGCCAATCTGAACTGGATAATTCTTTAATTGAGGTTCTATCTTCTCAGGTAATTCTAGGTTGTGTCAAATTGACAGGTGAAAATAAATGCAACACTATATGCACACCTTTTTGTTTTTTTTTTTTTCCTTGTTTTTGAGAATGAGTCAGTGTATTACCCTCTGACCTCAGCTTCCAGCCCACTGGGACCATATGTGCACTGCATCTGACCTCCCATTTTCTTGTTCATTTAAAACATTTACTGTAAACCTGGCAGGGGTGGCACATGCCTTTAATTCCAGCACTTGGGAAGCAGAGGCAGGCAGATTTCTGAGTTCGAGGTCAGCTTGGTCTACAGAGTGAGTTCCAGGACAGCCAGGGCTACCCAGAGAAACCCTGTCTCAAAAAAATCCAAAAAAAAAATTTATTGTATGTTAACTGTATTTATAAATCCCTTTTTAAAAGCAACAGGTTGCTGGGCAGTGGTAGTGCATTTCTTTAATCCCAGCACTCCTAAGGCACAATCAGGCAGATCTCGGAGTTTGAGGACAATGTGATCTAGAGAGTGAGCTTCAGGATAATCAGTGCTACAGCTCCCTGTCCTGAAAAAGAAAAGAAAAGGAAGGAAGGAAGGGAGGAAGGGAGGGAGGGAGGGAGGGAGGGAGGGAGGGAGGGAGGGAGGGAGAGAGAGAGAGAGAGAGAGAGAGAGAGAGAGAGAGAGAGAGGATCTATACTCTGTAACCAAGGCTACCCTGGAATTCTCTGGCTCACTCTTTTATGTCCACATACATGCTAAGAAAAATAGTAAGGCCAATGTCTTGGCAGATGGGGCACACAAAAATATTTTTTGTTTGTTTAACTCTAATATTATCTACTGAAAAAAGAACAAAATTAAAAATAAATGCTCTGTTCTAGTAACTGGTTCACAAAAACGTAATCAATATACTAAGTGAACAGAAAATTATAAGACAAGTCTGCACTAAAAGGAGTCTGTTGTTGTGTCTACTTACAATTATGAATACACAGGCAATTCTAGCATCATGATAATTTCTCTTTTAAATATGCTTACATGAGCAACAGGTATCAATAGACAGTCTCATTTTTTTTCAGGAATGAAGGAAGAAAGGAAGGAAAGAAGAAAAAAGACAGAGACAGAGATAAATAGGCTACTTGTATCTTCTAGAAAGCCAAGTGTCCATGCATTTCTATTGATAAGGTGTGGGTGACCTGTCTGATACACTGAAAATCCACCCCCTTGGTTCCTTTTCACATTCCCCATGATTCTGTATATTCCAACCTCTGTGTGCTTCATAGAGAGTGGCTCATACCCACATCATTCCTTGGGGCCCATGGACTGTTAGAGGTACTTTGCTGACTTGGACAGGGCAGCTTGCCCTGGAAGCAGCTCCAACCAGTCACTGACTAGTATGGGAGCCTAGCATCATAACAACTTGCTTTGTTCTTAGTAACTATGGAGGAATCGTTAGCTTCCACAGCTTTCCACAGCATCAGCTGAGCCTAGAACCTTATACTCTTGCTTTGCTTCCTCTTGTTCCATGCTCTTTCTGTACCGTTCCCACTCTCTTATCTTAGTGGCAGCTCCTAAGAGTACTTCCTTAATAAATCCCTCGTATGTGGATGTAGGTCACAGGATCCCAAACAAAGATGTAGTTTGTCAGGTGTAGAATGGCTGGAACATGAAATCAAAATTTTGTATTTTTCCTCTAGAGACAGGTTTGGGAAATTAGAACTATGTCATTGTAAGCTCTAATTTTACTTACTTTGCAATGAAAATCCTCCACATTAGACTTCATGTGAAATTATTTCATAATAATTTTAATACTCTGTGTCTATGAGCAAGAAGCAATTTGGTTAGCGATCTTAGCACAAGGATGTGTGTGTGTGTGTGTATGTATGTGTGTACATCCTTTACTTTCTTTTAAATCAGTGTATGTTTCTGTGGTTTTGCACATGAATACATTGCCCACACAGTCCAGAAAAAGATATCAAACAGTCTGGAGCTGGAGTTACAATGAGTTTTGAGCTACTCTACATGGATGCTAGGAACCTAATTCAGGTCTTCTGGAACAGCAACAGTGCTCTTAAACTGCTGATATCTCTCTTCATCCCTGGATATTCTATTTTTAGAGTATATTTTCTGGTTAGTTTTTGTCAAAGTGACACAAACCTAACATGTTTTGAGGGAAAATATCAATTGAGGAATTTTCTCCATCAGACTGGCCTGTAGGTAAGTCTGTGATATTTCCTTGATCGATGATTATTGTCAAGAGAGGGCCCAACCCACTCTGGGTGATGATGGCCCTAAGATATATAAATGAGAAAGCTGACTGATTTTAAGGAGAAACACACCAGTAAGCAGTGTTCTTTTATGCCTTGGGCTTCAGTTCCTGACTCTAGGTTTCTGCTTCAGTTATTCTACAACGTCCTCCAGTGAAGGACTGTGAACAGAGCATGTCAGCTAAATAAGCTCTTTCCTCCCCAAATGGCTTTTTTATTGTGATGCTTTATCTCTGCAATAGAAAGCAAACTCAGAGTATAAATATAACTTCTAATATTTGGGATATACCAATGCAGAGGTAAGAAAAAAATGAACCTCAATATCAGAGCAGGTTGTATAGTAACTAACTAGAACATAAGACCAGGTTGTTTCAACTATTTTTGCTTGCCTACATAAAAATGTTATAAAGCTCCAAGTTAGGCTAAAACCGATTATTTACATTTCTCTCCTGTAAGGACTCAATTCCTCAAATATAATTAATCTTTGATCTTATAAATAAATGACTGTATTTTTGAGAATTTTTTTCTACTTTCTACCTTTCTCATAGCATCTTACTATCTAAGTTCTTACTTTTGTCATGTAAGAAGCATCCAGAATGTAGGGAAAGTGGGAGAGAATATTAATGCCTTTTTGTTTTTCTTTTTGGTTTTGGTTTTTCGAGACAGGGTTTCTCTGTATAGCCCTGGATGTCCTGGAACTCACTTTGTAGACCAGGCTGGCCTCAGACTCAAAAATCTGCCTGCCTCTGCCCCCTGAGTGCTGGGATTAAAGGCGTGCACCACCATGCCCGGCCTTGGTTTTTTGTTTTTGTTTTTGTTTTTGGGATGCTTAATGCCTCTTTCAGGTTTCTAGTGTGAAATAAGAACTCAGAGCTTAGATCATACACTATGCATATTTGTATGCAGTAGCCTAGTGGGAAAATCTAGGCCACTGTTTATTGTTGTATTATCTTGGGAATTTAGAGAAATTTTTTCATTTCTAATTTTTTAAATTTTGTGTACATGTGTATGGGGGTAGGAGCTCATGCTATGGCACATATATAGAGATTAGAGGACAACTTGCAGGAGTTGTTCCTCTCCTTCTACATTATGGATCTACAGAATGAGATCTTCAGGCTTGGCAGAAGATGCCCATACCTACTGAGCCATCTAATCAAACCTATAGTATCTTTTTGAATGAAAAGAATATTATTTGGTAACATGTAAAAAGTAGGTGAAATTCAAAGTTCAATGCCTATAAATAAGGCTTTGTTGAAATACAGTTTCACTTAACTAAGTTGCTCAGTCTTTTCTAAGTACTACTTTCACATACAAGGGTCCCAACTGAATAGGTACAAAAGAACCTATATGGTTCTGAAATTTAATATGGCTTTCTGTCACTGTGACAAAGTGCCTGGCATAAAGAACTTAAGAGAAGAATAGAGGTTTCAGTCCATCATGGCAAGGACGCCATGCTGAGACAGAACAGTTCATTTCCTAGTAGCAGGAAATAGAAACAGAAAATGTTTATGCCTCTGGATTTCTCTTTCTCCCCTCCTGTTCCAACAGAACCCCAAGCCTATGAGGTGGTGCTGCCCATAACTCATACACACCTTCCTCTCTTAGCTAATCCTCCCTGAAAACACCTTCTCAGATACACCAAGTGCTGTGCCTTACTGTCTGCTAGGTGAATCTCAATTTCATGAGGTTGACAATCAAGATTCATCATTTGTGTGAGGTAAAATAACGGTCTAATCACTAGCACTGGTGATAGTTTGCCTTACACGGCAAAAGTGTCTTTACAGAGTTAAGTTTACAGACTTTGAGTTGGAGAAAGTACCCTAGATCATCAAGGGAGACCACATCTAACTATCTGAGCTCTTCTAAACAGAGAACCTTTTCTCATTGAGTCAAAGTGATCCACAGGAAAGATCTGAAGCACAAGAAAGGTACAATATGGAGAGAACAATTTTACAAGGCACAGGCTACATTATGGAGCTGAAAGAAATAGTGCTAAAAAAACAAAAAACAAAAAAAAAAAAAACAAAAAACCTCGGAGCCTCCTGCCACATTTAATTGAGTTCTACTAGCATCCTGGAAGATCTTGAAAGCATATTCTCCCCAAAACCTTAGATATAAAACCCTGCCAGTACTCTGGCTTTTATCTGTCTTCTATTGTCTGTCTGTTCATCTAAAAGAATGCTCTATTTATTAATACATTTATTTATAGGCACCACTTTACAAGCAAGATGTCTAAGTTATTCACTTAAACTATTTGTCATTTGGACACATAAATGTAACTCCTGTGGTCACAGTAGTCAGGCAGAGCAGGAAAATGTCTACTCATTTATGCCTTGCCAGTCAAGTAAGCCAATTACTAGGTAAGATCTAGTTAAAATAAAACCTCACTGTTTGTGATAGTGGAGTTTTTGAATGAATGAATGAAAGAAAGAAAGAAAGAAAGAAAGAAAGAAAGAAAGAAAGAAAGAAAGAGAGAAAGAAAGAGAGAGAGGGAGGGAGGGAGGAAGGAAGGAAGGAAGAAAGAAAGAAAGAAAGAAAGAAAGAAAGAAAGAAAGAAAGAGAGAAAGAGAGAGAGGGAGGGAGGAAGGAAGGAAGGAAGGAAGAAAGAAAGAAAGAAAGAAAGAAAGAAAGAAAGAAAGAAGTAAAAGTAAAAAAGAAAAGATGATAGTTTGAAATAAAAATATCTCATTTAGGTCCTACCCTGCTCTTAGAAGATTTAAGGTAGGATATAATGGCCTCTACACTGCAGGGTAAACATAAATCTCCAAACTCAAATCACCAAATTAAAAACAAATTCTATTTTCCATAACAAAAAATGGAAGCAAGGTTATATGAACATGTTAGAAGCAGTCAGTAGATGCCAACATAGAGAAAATTACTGTAATGATTGATTTTAATTTAGTCTGAGTCTATCATTGATAAGTGAAATTTTCTCTTTCTTAAATCTAAAATATCTTGGAGAAGTTGTCAAGAGATGAAAGAGCTAAGCTTAGCAGGGGGAAAAAGATGGAATGCTGTTCATAATGGGAATTCTGAACGGTATTAAAATTGACTAATTCATTATAAGAGCCTTTTGTGAGTTTATTACAAGTTCTTCATTATTGCAGGGCTTCTGAAAGAGCTTAAAGGGCTTTTCCATGTGAAATGAACAGTATGTCTTGCTTTGATGCTCCTCAACCACCTGACTTTTTAAAAATAGGATAGATTGTTTTCAGCAATGATTTTTAAATGTTATTCTGCACGATTCAGATAGTTCAGCAACTCATTTATTGCTATTTCATTTTGTTCTGTAAAGTCATTATCTCAAACAAAATATTTTTTGGTGAGTGAAAACATGCTTTATTAACTTCCATTATACTACAACTTTGCAACACAATTATAGCCCTCTGTTATATTAGTTCTTGTGGTAATGCTCTCATTCTCTGAGAGAATATTTGAGTGTCAAACTACATAAAAACTAAGAAAAGATCTTTTCTCTTCATTAAGTAACCACTACTGGATCAAGTGCCCAGGTATCTAACATGCTGAAGGAAATTTTCAAAACCAGTCTTAAGTGTAAATCTTGCATCTTCTTTTTTGATGTCTCTGTTTATAGTCCCTCAGCATGAAAAACTTTAGCCAGTCAGTGTTAAGGGGATAGATACAGCTACATGGTGGAGTAATTGTCTGGCATACATGAGGCCTTAGGTTCAATGCCTAGCACCACGCAAGAAAAAGAAAGGAAGAAAATATTAGAAGAAGGGAGGGAGGGAAAGTTGTGTAAAACGTAAGAGATACAACAAAGAAAAGACTTTCAATTGTATATGGAAAAAAGGACTCACTCAAGGATTGTCTAAGGCAAAGTCCCTTGTTAGCTCACTTCACCACAGGCTAATAATGGTCAGAAAGCACTTAGAACACTTAGAAGATGTTGTCTAGTAAGAGAGAAAATAATTTACGCTAGTAGAAAAGATTGCCTTAAACACTCTAGATATGGTATACTGTTGTGTTGGGAATATTAGTCCCTATAAGTAACTTACGCATCGAAGCTAGTTATTTTCTCTTAATATCCATGTATAAAAAAGTACTTGTCCAGATCTTGCTTTTCACAGGTTCTTCAAATTTATCTCACTATCCTCTGGATCCCACATTAGTTGATGACTTGCAAAAAAACTCTTTGCCATGTGTTCATGTCACATATACCATAAGACTCATGATCTTAGCCTTTTTCTTTATTATAGCTTAGGGCCCCTTTATTCATTGCATTCCCACTAGCAGATAAGCATTTTGGATAAGCTCTGTGAGAAAGTAAGCAGAGATGAAAGAAATACAATATGAAAACACAAAAGGAAAAATCGCCCAAGGTAAGGAAAACAATACCTTCAATCTGTGCAAAGAAAAACCTAATAATTGCTATAGAAACCAGTACAGAAAAAAGGACTATGACTGTGTTTCTTCTGTGGTTGCTATAAAGAGAGAAGACATTGAGTTGAATCAACTAAAGTGAATTCAGGGATGTGCTATTTGTGAACAAGTGGTATCAGATTACAGTTTTTTTTTCTCCTCTCATTGAACCCCATTTGTTGCAGGAAATATCTAGAGCTAGCCCCTGAACCAGGTGATCTCATTCGCTTGGTCTCTAGGCCGGTCAACTTGCCAGCCCTGCTAGGTCACATGGCTCCCACCAGGCCTTCTCTCGGATGCCCCCCCCCCCCAGTTCCTCTCTCATTTTCACACAATGCCCAGGCACCCCTGGTTAGCCATCTCTACACCTATTTACCTGGTAAAATCAAGACTCTTAATACTAATCTAATAGCTAATCTGATTTATGTATCGATATCACAATTTACAAGATCCTAATACAATAATTTCAGAGCGAAATGATAATGATAAAGCTTTAACACAATTATTCTAACCTTTTGATAACATCACGTCAGCCTCCATTCTCATTCTCCCTCTCCTCCTCAGACCTCTCTCTGTCTCCTCAACTTCTTGCTCTGCCTCCTTTCTCCTGTCCAATCAAAAGCCTCCCACAGCCCTAGTGTGATTGGACAGGGAAAATCCTGCAACACCCTGTGGATCCTGCTGACAAGATCAAGAGCACTTCATTTCCTTTGTGCTTGTTTAAAAAGGAAGGAAGGAAAGAGGGAGGGAGGGAGAGAGGGAGGGAGGGAGGGAGGGAGGGAGGGAGGGAGGGAGGGAGGGAGGGAGGGAGGGAGGGAGGGAGGGAGAGAAAAAGGTGTCATAACTTAATTTCATTATTGAAACTCTTAACTCTTTGCCTCATCTGGTTTTCCAAGGCCACTGAAGTCATACTCTAGGCTTAACCAAGCCACCTGGTTACTAACATCAGAGAGGTGAGGTAGGGAAAAAGGCATGTGCCTTCCTAATGAGACATGAGTAAGCATTTGTTTATCCCAGTAGGGTAACAAGGACAGATCAAAGAAATCATCATCAGAGGTTTGCTTCATGAAACAGTAGGGCTACTTACAGGAGCACGGGCAGCTTGTGGGTGGCTACATTACCAAAGAAGTGCTGTGTACTTGATCACACCCACCACCCTACGCAATCATTAACTGCTTATATATCCTCCAGGAGCTGCAGGACACAGTACAGGGGTCTACTGGGACATCATGCCTGGAGTCTGTGAGCCCTCCCTCTCCCACCAAGAGAGATCAGTGGACTCAATCTTGTGAGGGTCATGTTTGAATAATCACAGCTGTTTTGCTGTGATTTCAAGAAGAAAATAGCCTTGTCATGCAGGATAGATTCCCCTATCCCCTTCAAAGAAATCACAGTCTCAGAAAAGGTAAATGCCAAGTAGACACAGGCTAGTGCAGGATAAAAGGATTATGTGAAAGAATCTGTTAGGATCTACCTAAGAATTAGTTCCTACGGTTACAAGAAAAAGAAACAGGAGAAACTAGAAGATTTTACCCTGAAGAATAAAAATGATAGGGTACATTTTGGATTATCAGTTATTTTTCTAAAATATGAGTGAAGAACCTATGAATCGGGCACTCATTATATAACATAATACCACAGGCTAGGCAATTTATTTAAAGAATAACCAATTTATTGGCTTACAATTTTGTAGACTAGAAAGTGGCCAGAATCTGTCAAGAGCTTTCTTGTGTTATCCCATGGTGTGACAGCAAACAGAAATCAACTTGATAAACTCAGGAAAAACCATCTCCAAATAAAGTAGCATTTGGTAGTAGGATACAAAGGGTTTTCACATTGATTTTGGTGTGAGACACAATATATAAAACATACCTATTCTATAGGCTGAGCCGATTGTGTTTTGCTTGCTTCTCATTTTGTACTTCCCATCCCTGTTCTGTGCCCAGAGAGACAGTTCTTTATGGGTAACAGCAGTGGTTTCTCTTCCTCTAGATCCAGTTGGGGTGAAGCATTAGCAAAAGGTTAGGGGTAAACAGGGAGGTGATTTAGCATTTACTTATTATTTTTCTGACCTCCCTGTCACTTCAGACCTGAGGGCTCTCTTATGTCATCAGTCCCACATCTTTTTCGGGTCTCTCTAACCCTATTCACAACTGAGAAGGAATCTGCTTATAAATGCTCCTCACTTACCATCCCTGGCCTAACATTTACCTTCCAGTAGGACACTGACCAATACTTTGATATCCAGTGTATTTTATATCATTGGCAACTACTTGTTAAGAAAAAGTATCTAAAAAATAAATAAGGCAAAAAGAAGGAGGCATGCTCATTTAAAGTTATACTAAGAGCATTGTACTGAAAGACTCCAAAAGGAGCCCCTTGCTCAGGCCTCAGGACAATAGCGGACACCCAAGAACTCACGACAGACTGAGCTTGTTGCAAACCACATGAGGCTTTATTCGGGGAAAGCCAGAGCTCTGGGGATGACTCATATCTCACGCAGGGGTAGAGGAGTCGACCTCGAGGGGAAAGAGTTCCCAGTTTTTATAGGCCCTCAGGGGGGGAAAGGAGAAGGGGGAGATAGGGGATTTCCAGATCTAAACAATGTCTATTCTCAAGAAATGGGTATGGGAGGGGTACAAGGAAAGAGTCTAATGAAGGTACAGCAATTGGCACACACCTGGTCAGAACATTGGCAGATACACAGGTTTAAGGAGTGGCCAGAGCATTGTGCACCTCTATTTTTCTAAATCAGTGAAGCTAGTTCTGCTAACACTGACGTCTATCTTGCCAATTTCAGGGCTTCTGTGTCCTTTTACATTCTGTCAGGATCTTTCAGTACCATCAAATTATTGAATCCTCTGGGAGAATGTTTCTGTATTTGACTTGACTATTTGCTGCCTGATTAGAGCTCAGGCACTGTGAAGTTTTATATTAACTTGTAGATTATTTCTCTCTGATAGAAAAGATAACTTCAAAGGTTATGGTTTCATTGTTCTATGAGTCATTAGTCAGTATTTTATTTTACATAGACCTGATTATAACATTTTTATTAAGGCTTTAAAACACTCAGTTCATTAAGTGTTCTTCCAACCATCTCAGTGATGTCCTTACTAAAAATTGATAAATATTTGATATGTTATTGTTTTATAAGTTTTTAATCTCAATTTTTGAAAATTATGCTTTGCCATACTTAATACAATTTTATATTTAATATAAAGGAATTATAAATATCTATGCATTATTTTTTTATTTTCATCTGTCTTTGAGTCATTTTGGCTCCTATGACTTTTTACCCATGAGAACTTCTCACCAAACACATAGTAATCCCAATAAAACTCATCTACTGGGGGCTGGAGAGATGGCTCAGTGGTTAAGAGCACCGACTGCTCTTCCAAAGGTCCTGAGTTCAAATCCCAGCAACCACATGGTGGCTCGCAACCATCCGTAACAAAATATCTGATGTCCTCTTCTGGAGTGTCTGAAAACAGCTACAGTGTGCTTACATATAATAAATAAATAAATAAAAAAAAAAAAAAAAAAAAACTCATCGACTTACCTGTTTGGCTTTTGGCATCCATACTTTAATCTGTCATAACCTCCTTGTCTGGGGTGAGTACATATGTGTGTTGTGTTTTCCCCAGAAAAGTCTTCTCACATAACATTCACCCAGTAACCTGTATAGCACCTCTGGCACTATAAAAGCTAGCCAGTAGGAAAGAAGTTTCTAAGTCAGTTTGGGATTGAGTTCTATGTCTTGCAGCCAAAGTATGTAATGTCTTCTGCAATGGCAGCCAAAGTACATAGTATCTTCAGCAATGGGATCTTACCATGTAGTCATGGTGGGTCACCAAGAGCAGTGGCAGTAGCTTTACATTATATTCTTCTGCATTCTGTATCAACTAATTCCACTTAGCCAATACATTTTTAATTTGAGTTGTTTTATTTTTAAGCTCTAAAATTAATATTTTCTTTTTTATTTAAGTAGTTATCAGCTCTATATCAAAATTCTTATTTGAGGCTTTTTTTGGTGGAGATGGTTGGTTAGTTTTGGTTTTGCCTTTCTGTTGCCACTGGTGTTTGTTTGTTTGTTTGTTTTTGAGATAAGGTTTCTCTGTGTAGCCCTGGCTATCCTGGAACTCACTCTGTAGACCAGGCCAGCCCTGAACTCAGAAATCCTCCTGCCTCTGTCTCCCAAGTGCTGGGATTAAAGGTGTGCTCCATCACAGCCCAGTGCCACTGTTTTGATATAGGGTTTCATGTAGTCCTGGCTGGCCTCAAACTCACTACATATCCAAGGATGACCTTGAACTCCTCCCCTTCTCGCCTCTGGGTCATTTCCTGCCACATTTCTGGGATTATAACTGTGTATCATACTCAGCACTGTCAAAATTCTTAATTCAATTTTTAATCTCTGTAGATAAAAGAGATGATGATTGTGATATTTTAAAATCTGCATCTCATAATTCTGATGATTGTGATATTTTAAAATCTGCATCTCATAATTCTGATGTTTGTATCCAGTATGTGTCTGTTTCTATTTTTTATAATTTCTGCTGTTTTAATTTATGGTGTCTTTCATTTTCATGTGTCTCATTATTTCTCATTGAATGTTAAACATTGTGCTTCCAGGTTTGTCTGTAGAAATAATTTGATGCATATGTGTTGCCTTCTTCCAAATGTGAGTTTTGTTTGTTTAAGGATGGTGTCTGGGAACATAGAAATACTAGCACTCACTTACTTGACCAAGTTCTGTAATTGCCATGATCCCAGGATTATCTATTGTAGCTTGAGTGTCAATTTCCAACTGTAGGATGTAGTCCTTTAGGGAAATGTTCTAAAGTCTCCCTCATTTCTTGACAGGTTCCTTAGTTTGGCCTCTCAGTTTCCCCTCTGGAATTAGTTTAATTGGCCAGGGGAAAAATAGCTTCCTGGCAGTGTGTCCATATTTCTAGATCCTGGACAGACCTAATTAGTGTTATAGCACTCTTACAAAGATTTGTTTCTTTGTGAGACAGCTTCCACAATTCTAGAAGTTGGAATACAGAGGTTATCTTTCTATGTAAAGGACAGTGGGCCTTATCACTGAAGGAAATATTTGAAAAGCGACTTACATTGACCTGCAAAAACTCCATAGCAGATGGATCAAGCAAATAGGCAGCAAACCCATGAACACTTGACTACCAACTTTGTTTAAATATACTACCATAGCATATTTCATTATGAAAGACCCACAATGTGAGGACTCCCCCATGTTCTGACTCAGGAGAGGCGACACCCCAAATCACTTAGGAGAAACAGTCTTGATGCAAACCGCAAGAGAACTTTTATTCCAGGCGCGTTTTGGGGCCCACAGTGTAAACCACGCAGGGTTAGAGGACCATGGGTACAGAGTAGCTGGGTAAGTGGGTATTTAAAGGAAGAAACCACAACTCAAGAGGGTGGGGAGGGCATTGTTGGAAAACACCAAAAATACCAGTTAAGAGTCACAAGGAAGTGGAAAGACAAGACAGTTTCTATGAGCCTCTAACAATAGCACATTTGCATAGCGGGTTCCAGGAGTGGTCACGGTGGGTCAGGGTGACTTTCTTTGAATGAACACTCCCTGATCCCAGGAAGCGTGTGGGTAGAGGAATGTAGCTGTTTTATGATTAGCATGCCTTGAAACATTGAGCCACAAAGGTCATATTCTCAAGTCTGGGCCTAAAGGCCTAGAATTTTTTGTTTTTTATGTTATACTTTTTCAGTTATACAGTAATTACTGAAATATTTAAAAATAACAATATTTGTAGGCTACTGTTAATTATCTATGTTGTAACACATTCTACAGTCAACAGATTGACAGCACATTTTCAGACCCTTGTTTTTAAAAAACTAATGCTAAAAAAAATAAATAAATAAAAATACTTTCCTTTGTGAAACATAGTCTCAAACTGGTTTTAACAGATCCTTGAATTTTTAAATTTTAAGATTTCTTGATTTAAAAAAAAAACTAGAGAACATTTTCCATTACTTTGCTAAATGAGGTGCAGTCATATAGTCTTCAAACATGTTATGAAACTGAGAAGGCTTTTCTTCATAAAATTCTGTTAACATCTTGCTCTTTCTGTGCACAAGTATACTGGGTAATTCTAACACCACAACACATTTAAAATGTTGTACTCTGGGGCTTGGAGGACTCGTCAGTCTCTGAAGTGCTTAGCAGATAAACACAAAGATCTAAGCTTTTTTTCTCAGAATCAATGTGAAAAGCTGTTGGGAACTAAAAAGGGAGGCCCTGGGGAAGGGGGGGGGGGTGGAGAAAAGACACAAAAGCCCTGCTAGAGAGAGTTTTACCTATTCTCTGGTCTGTCAGGCATGGAAGAGCTGCCATACACTTTCCACTCATCCCTGGGTGGGCATTCGAGCCTCTGACCCACTCTTCAGGGGGTGGCCAAGGGGCAACCCTACCTGGGAACCCCAGAGCTACTTTGCTAAAGCCATTGGGGTTATGGGAGAGAGGGATGAAGGAAGAGGTTCCCAACACTGATGAGAGTGAGTACAGCGGATCTTGACTAGAGCACAGTAAGGCCTTCTAATGGCAGAATAGAAGCAGCTCATTAGGAGAAAGTCTGTCCCATTTTCCAAGCGCAGTGGGCCTTGATGAGCAGAGGCATTCTATGGTTTTAGAGCTTTATTATAGAGAGGCAGGGGGAAAGAGAGAAGGGAGAGAGAGAGAGTAGAAAAAAGGAGAAAGAGGGAGAGAGAAGAGGAGAGTAGGGGAGGAGAAGACAAAGAGAGAGGGGTTGAGAGTGAGGGGTAAGAGGGAGACAAGTAAGAGAGTAAGAAGAGAGCAAGCAGGGGCTGAACAGCCCTTTTATGGTCTTTACTGTTGCTAGGTAACTGGGGAGGAGTTTAGCTGGAAGGGCAGAAGCTTGGGCCATTGTCTATGTGACTTCTAGCCATGCTTCTATTGTGGGGGCTGTGGGGGGCGGGGCGGTAACTTAGGCAGGAGCCAAAGTTCCTGGAGCATGAGGAAACACCTACCATGTCATGAAGGTGATATCACCACCAGGGTTCAGACCTCAGCTCAACTGGAGACCAGCCTGTCTGTGCAGAGCCCAATGCCCCACAAAAAGCCAAGAGCAATGCCACATACTCATAATCCTATCACTCAGAAATGGAGACAGGAGGTCTTTAAGGTATGCTGGCTTGCCAATCTAGTTGAATTGGTGAGTTTCAGGGTCAGAGAGAGATCCTGTCTAAAATCAATCAATAAACAAAAAAAAACAAAAACAAATAAATGGAGAAAAGCTGAAGAGGACACATGACATTAACTCCAGACCTCCAACCATATGTGCACAATGTCACCACATGAACATGCACACACAGATATACATTCAAAAGAATTATAATGCGACTATCTCTAATATTGCTGGAACACAAACAAGAAATACTTAAGTGTGCTCCTAAGTCACAGCAAGGCCCATGTGAATCTCCAGCACTCTTCAGCTTGAAGAAAAAAGTATCCCAGAGGACATGGAAGGAATTGACACGATATTGACTCAGCAGTTGCAGCTATGCTTATCATCCTTAACTGGAAGAAACTGTGTTTATAAAAACAAATGACCAAAACAAACAAACAACTTATTTCTTAGATCTGACTTCTTTCTACTGGCTTACCATAGTGATTGGAGGGAGGAGTGGCCAAGCCATTCTTTTCAGGAACAATACCTAATCTAGTGACCATGATCCGTCTGTCCCTCTTTTTTACTAGCTATTGCCTCTGAATCTGATACACCTTGGGCAAGCCAGGTGAGTATGAGTCTTGACAGGTGACTGATTTGCTGAGCTTTGCTTGTCAAGCTAAATCTACTTCCTCATTGTTTGTTTGTGTTTTTAGCACTACTGGTGTGGTATTTCCTCATTTTTTTTTTCCTCTGCTAGACATTTCTTCTCCTAGCTTACATTTGCCTGGCTGTCTTAAGATATGCAGCAAGCCTAAGATAGGCAGATGCTTTCAAAAAAATATTGTTGAGGGATCTACTTTTGATTTTTTTGGTTCTCTCTATATTTTTCTCTTTTCTATTGTATTCTTTTTAGCAGTATAGTGCCAATTATACTTCACCATGTATTTTAATGCTCTGTTGTTAGGATGATACATACTTGTAATTGTTACATATTCTCCATGGATTTATTTACATTGAAAAACAGCTCATTTGTTACTTGTATGAATGTTTTCTTCTTGTAAGGCTCCAGAGGTCAAGAAGTACCTACATGAAACAATGTCTTGTGGACACGACAGGATCTCTGCGTGTATGAAGTCACAGCAGCTCTGGTTTACTGCACAAAATAAAGTCAGCCATTATTCTAGCATGGATGGAAGAAGCTCCCTACTCCTAGCTGAGGAGCTACTAACACTTTGTGACTGCAACAGGAGGGAGAGTCAGTTTTCTTTAAGGGAAAGACCCCTGATTGATTGATCATGCCATTTTGCATGGTCCCATACCCATGCATATTTTGGGAGCACAAAGTAGATTCAATGTGATATTTAAAAAAATAGGATATAAACTTGGGTGGGATAGATTGAAGAGAAATTGGGGAAAGGATGGGGAGTAACTATGACCAAAATACATTGTATGCATATATGAAATCCAAGATAATTTATTTTAAAATATTGAATTTTTGAAGAATGGAGCTAGAGAAATGCATTAGCAGTTAAGAGTGCTAACAGTGCTTGTAAAGGCCCAGGTTCCATTTCTAGCACTCACCCACCATCACACAGCTCACAAACACCTATATCTATGCTTCTGGGGATTCCAACACCTCTTCTGGCCTCCAAGTGCATCTACATGTACATTATACACATAAATTCATACAAGTGCACAAGCAGGCATTTTGAAGCAGAACATTTGCCTTTAAGTCAATTATATCCCCTAAAAGTACACACAATATAACCATTATATCACTTTTGCTTGGTATTTATATGATATATGTTGTCCTTACTTTGTTCCCCAACTCATGTATATATTTGAAACTAATGTATTATTTCTGTAGCCATGAATCATGGATTGTTTATTCTGCTGGTCTATTTTTTTGGATTAGTATGTATCTCAGTCATTATTCTATTTCTACAAAAAGATACCATGACAACTCTTATAAAAGAAAGTAGTTGGGGCTGGCTTGTAGTTTCAGAGGTTTAGTCCACTATCCTCATGGTGGGGAGCATGGCAGCATGTAGGTAGACATGGTGCTGGAGAAGGAGCTGAGAATTCTACATCTAGATTGGCAGGCAGCAGAAAGAGAGACACTGGGGGTGACTTAAATGTTTGAAACCCCAAGCCCCACCCCCAGTAATGCACTTCCTCCAACAGGGCCACAGCTATTCCAACAAGCCCACACCTCCTAATAGTGTCACTCCCTGGTGACTAAGCATTCAAATATATGAACCCATGGGGGCCATTCCTACCACCACATTATGTTTCTAGAAAATTGCCAGATGTGACCCAACAATGACTTCTCTTGAGATGATACTTTGTGGGACTTTGTAATACTTTTGTATCCCCAGTGGGTGTTGTGTTGTTAGTTTTCAAAACACTCTTAGTATGTGATTGTTGTGTTTTAAGATTTCCATGGATCTAGGGAGATTAAGGTGTTATGTGGCAAGTTAAAGTGCTGTATGTCTCTGTTCTTATTGATATGCAGATGCTTATCTTAAATGATATTGCTTAGATTTTTGCAAGCCTTTGGTTGCTTTTCAGAATTCTGAAAATTTTATTTTTAATAAATTCCTTTGGAAGGAACAGACTTTTTGTGGTTCCTTACCTCACCATCCCTCCTAAGTGATAGTTCAAATCTGCTTTCATGTTGAACTGTCTATAAGTGTAACCTGCCAAATGTTTGATTTTTATGGTTATAAAATATATTTGAACTCATATATGTATTTCTGTACCAAAGAAATAAGATGAAAATAATTTTAACATGTATATTTAGGAGATCCAGAAGTGGAGGGGAGATAAGTTTATATACATTTTATATTCATTTATGTACATTTATGTAATTCAGAAATATGAGTTATAGTTTTCAGCAATAGAGAAAAGCAACCCAGATTTACTTCTATACTTTACAAAACTTAACAATAGACCCAAACTCCAAAGTTCATGAACATTTTCCTAGAGATAGATCTAATTTACTATATTAGATTTCTATTATTGACATAACAAATTACCACAAATCCACTGGCTTAAATAACTCCATGTATTCTCTTACAGTTCTACACATCCAAAATCTAAGTAGTCTCCAGAGTATTTTCTGCTCTGGGCCTCATGAAGTTGTATACCAAGCTGCATTACTCTGGAGATTCTGGGAGAGATCTCTCTTTCAGCTGAAATTATGGCTCAGCTGTAGAGTGCTTGCAAAGTCTGTGTGAGGGCTTGGCTGTATTCCATTCCAGCTGTACAAATAATGAAGTAGTAGTAGTATTAATTCTTTTTCAAGCAGATGGAGAATTATCATAGTAAAGTACTGAATCAGATCCTACGGTCAGGCATGGTTCCATGAATTGCAATCCTAGCACTGGGAAGGCAGAAACAGGTGTATCCGTGGGGCTGGCTAATCAGGTAGGCTAGCCTAATTTGTAGGCCCCAGGTACCAATGAAAGAGCCTGTCTAACAAACCAAAAGTAGAAAATTACTGAAGGAGAAATTACACCTCAAGCTGTCTACTGACTTCCACACATATGTATAGTCAAACACACATACAAACAGGGTAAACCCCCCACCCTCCCACACACAAACACTACCACCCTGTACACACACACTTGCACACACACACACACACACACACACACAGACAGAGTGAGTGAGTGAGTGAGTTAGAGACCCACTGAGTTTAATCAGGATTACTTATATAAACATGGATGCAAGATTTTTAACCATTTCATTTTTATTAAGAATAAACATTTTATTGCATTTCCATCACTTATTTTGTGTGCTTGCGTGTGTGTGTGTTGTATGCATGCAGAGGTCAAATGAGTCAATTTTTCCATTCTACCATGTGAATCCTAGGGATCAAAGTTAGGTCATCAGGCCAGACAATATGTGCCTATGCACTGTGCCATCTCACCAGCCTGGGTATAGTGTTATCTTACACGTGTTCGCGACCGGCCAGGAAAGACG
Organism: Mus musculus; assembly: GCF_000001635.26. Taxonomy (NCBI): domain Eukaryota; kingdom Metazoa; phylum Chordata; class Mammalia; order Rodentia; family Muridae; genus Mus; species Mus musculus. The sequence goes on from NC_000086.7 coordinate 17,775,208, forward strand.
CAACAAACCGGAATCTTCTGCGGCAAAAGCTTTATTGCTTACATCTTCCGGAGCCAGAGAGCAAGAAAGCAAGAGAGCAAGAGAGCAAGAGAGAGAAAAAGAACAAGAACAAGAAAGCAAGAGAGAGCAAGAAAGCAAGAAAAAGAACAAGAACAAGAAAGCAAGAGTGCAAGAGTGCAAGAGCCAGAGCAAGAGCAAGAGCAAGAGAGAGAAAAAGAACAAGAACAAGAAAGCAAGAGCGCAAGAGAAAGAATGGCAAAACCCCGTCCCTTTTAAGGAGAATTATCCTCCGCCTAGGACGTATTACTCCCTGATTGGCTGCAGCCCATCGGCTCAGTTGTCATCACGAGAAAGGCAGAACACATGGCGGGAAAACTGCCCCTGCACGTGTGCAGATTATGTTTACCACTTAGAACACAGCTGTCAGCGCCATCTTGTAATGGCAAATGTGAGGGCGGCTTCCTACAACGATGGGCAACTTTCTAGTGATCAGACTCTAAAGAAAAAGATTCCCTCTCTCCCAAACTTTATTAACTGCCAATAGTTCCTTGGGGGAAGGATGGAGCCTTATGAGCCCCTCTTTCATACAAACAGCTAATAGGTCCTTAGAAAGAGGTAGGGTCTCATAAGTTCCTCCCTATTCATGATAAACTGTTGCTAAACTCCATCCTGTGCATGCTTTTTGCTAGTAGTCACAGCTGCTTTCAGTTCATGAGTGTAATGGCTACATCATGTCCAGAAGACATGTCACAGCTCTTCTCCTTATTCTCTGGCTTTATTTCAGTCCCTTTTCTAAGACATTCCCTGAGCCTTGGACCAGACAATGTAGATGACTCATTTAAAGATGAGTATTTAACTGTCACTTACTCTGAACCTTTTAACTATATGTGAGTCACTGTTATAACAGCTGTCCACCGCAACCTGAAACTACTCAAACCAAAGCTAAAAGTAGCACTAATCTATGAATATAAACATAAATATTTAGAAGGCAGTTTCACATCACATTCTTCTAGCAAAACCTGTAAGTCTCCCTTCAAGGCCTATGGGTTTTTGACAAGGTTTATAAGACTTATTACTGTGGAGTGGACCCAAATCCAATCAGTAAGTGTTGCAAGCCGTCCAGAGGCTCACATGGATGGGCTACACCTGAGTGGCAGGCTGGTGCTGGAAGAAAGGGAAATTAGGTGAATGAGAGAGAAATGTTGCCAAGACAATATTCTGATCAAGGCTCAAATGTTTAATGGCGACTGCACTTATAAAAAGGGGGGAGGCCCATTCCCGCCAATTCATCCTTGGAGCCTGGAACAAGCTGCAGGTGATGATGTGCAGGATAGGGCATAGTCTCTGGAATAGCTCCGGGGCCTCTCAGCAGGTAGCAGTATCTTGAAGAGGAACAGCAACAGTGGCTGAACAATAGAGTGATCTAGGGAGGAAGGCTCCACCCTAGGTAATCTCCTTAGTGGCACCAAGGTCAAGTTCTGGCTCAGCCAGCTTCAGGCTGAGGGAAGGTTACAATTTCCTCCCTGTTATTAATATTAAAAAAAACTGGAATGAGGCACAAAATTTATTTATGCTCCATAGTCCTGCCTGAGAATTATGGTGGCTGGCAGCCGCAGCTGTCTTAGGAGATCTTAGATCTTTCCGAACCATCCAATTCCATCTTGGAGGCTACATGCAGCTAGTTTGTGTTATATTTCACACAAACATGGCTCTGTGGTGTGTTATCAACAGCCATGGCCTTTTGGCATGTACCTCTGTCTTAGATTGTTATGGTTCCGAGATCTGGGTGCCCATCATTGACTGTCCTGCCCTCATTAGCACACCTTATTCCCAATTCAGACCAAAGCCACAATATGTACTTAGAATGCTTCTTGATGAAGATTAATAACTGCCACCTGCACTGTTGGAGGCGAGACTGTACACCTGCTGCAGTCAGGCTGGATGGTGTGGCTGACCTGCATGAGAAACAAGGATGGGACAGTGAAAAACAACAGTATAAATGCTTCTTTGGAGAAGTCCAGGTACTCCATTCAGTTGCAAATTAGCAACGATCAAGCTTAGACTTAGAACTCCCGGTGTGGGGGAGGTGGCATTGAGAATTGCAGAAAGGCTGCAGCTTCCCTGGGAGCAGAGGCTGTGCTCCAATTTAACTTTTCAGCTAAAGAGGATTTTTAACCATAATCAAGGTTAGAGTCATACTTATTAGAAGATTCAGGATCTGTGTCCAGTTGATGAACTAATCTCTCAGGCAGCCATTGCGCTCCATCTTCTTTTTGTGAAAAAACACAGAGCCCCTTCCCCAGATTAGGACAGGGTCTGGACCCTTCCATTCATTAGTTAATGGGTCCCACCACTTTACGATGGCACAAGAACTAGAAGTAACTAGATGCCAGTGGTGATCTGATCCGCTGCAGATTGACCTTTAACATCAGTTTGCAAAAAAAAAAAAAATTTAGAACAAATAAAGCAAAAGCAAGATGTGCCTTGGGTGACCTTGGGGGATATAACTGCCCTTGTTTTGTTTTTAAAAGCCAATTTTTAAAAGTGTGATGAGCATGTTCAACTATTCCTTGTCCCATAGGGTTATAAGGAATTCCAGTTTTATGTTTGATGCCAAATTCTTTACAAAATGAAGTAAATTTTTTGCTAGAATAGGATGGCCTGTTATCTGTCTTAATAAGTTGAGGCAATCCCATGGCATTAAAGGCTTGTAGGCAATGATCAATTACATTTTTGGAGGCTTCTCCAGTATGCAGAGAAGCAAAAAGAAATCCTGAACAAGTATCAATACAAACATGTATATATTTTAATTTTCCAAATTCTGCATAATGAGTTCCACCCATTTGCTAAATATGATTAGGCATAAGACCTTAAGATTAACTCCTAAATATGGCACTAGAGATAATGTAATAAATTTAGGACATTGTTTTACAATCATTCTTGCCTGCTCCTTAGTGATCTTATGTCGGAGCCTTAAGGTATGGCTAGAGAGATGAAATTTTTCATGATCACATTTGGCCAAAGCAACAGGATCTGAAATTAAGCTTCTCCTATTAGAGCTCTGTCGATGCAATCAGTGCCTTCAGCTAAAGGTCCAGGAAGACCAGAATGAGATCATATGTGGCCAATATAGAACGGGTGTTTTCGGCCAAGAATGATATTTTGCAATTGTGAAAACAGGGATCCTGCTGGTGTATTAAAGTTAAACGGGCCACAGGTCTCCAATAAGGGTAGCAATTGTGCAACATATAAACTATCAGTAAAAATATTAAAAGCCTCATGCACAGACTGAAAGACATTCAGTACTGCTGTTAATTCTGCTAATTCAGCTGAGAGGCCAGGAGTCTTTATGATTACCTGTTGATTATTTATAAGAAATCCAGCTCCCCTTTAGAGGAGCCATCAGTAAACACCAGAAATGCATTGTATAAGGGTTGTAAAGAGGTCATATTAGGAAATATCACCTCAGGCACATTCAAAAATTTTATCAACTTATCTGGAGGGTAGTGGCTGTCTATAGTTCCGTTAAGCCCTATTTAAACAAGCAACCAATCTGTACTGTGCTGTTTCAGCCAAGTGTCTTGACTTACACTGTAAGGCTGAACAATAATATCTGGCTCTTTGCCAAAATAAGTTAGTGCCTGCTTCCTCCAAAGGATAATCATCTGAGCTACTGCTTTTTAATATGGCAAGATATTATGTTTAGGAGAAATTCTTGAATGTATCTACATTAGAGGAGACTTTTGCCATAACAATCCTGTAGGTACATGAATCATATTAAAAATTAACAGATGTAAAGGCAAAGAGTAAACTATATAAGTGACAAATTGCTCTTCAATAGCTTTTTCTACTTGTTGTAAGGCCAGCAATCCTTCTGATGTTAAGAATCTAGGGGATGTTGGATCAGAACTCCCTTTAAAAATATCAAATAAAGGTTTCAACTCCCCTGTAGTAAGCTTTAAATAGGGGCGAAGCCAATTAATATCAGCTAACAATTTTTGAAAATCATTCAAAGTCCTTAAGTTGTCTCTGCGAATAACTATCTTCTGGGGAAAAACAGCTTGATTAGTAAGTCTAAATCCCAAATAATTATAAGGATCCTGAGCTTGTATCTTTTCAGGAGCTATCTGTAATCCTTTCTCACCTAAAGCTTTTTGTAAATCTCTATAACACAAAAGGAAATCCTGGCGGTCTTTTCCTGTCATCAAAACATCATTTGTGAAATGAATGATGTAAATCATAGGCCATTGTTTCACAGGCTGAATGGCTTGTGCCACAAACTTTTGGCATAAGGTAGGACTATTAGCCATGCCCTGTGGAAGAATGGTCCATTGATATCTCTTCATAGGTTCCTTAAAATTTATAGAAGGAACACTAAGAGCAAATCTTTCACAATCCTTTGGATGCAAAGGAATAGTAAAGAAACAATCCTTCAGATCTACCACAATTTTATAATATCCTTTAGGAATGGCTACTGGGGACGGAAGCCCAGGTTGTAAAGGTCCCATAGATACCATGGTCTCATTAACTTTTCTTAAATCTTGTAACAATCTCCATTTACCAGATTTTTTTCTTGATAATGAAAATTGGTGTATTCCAAGGGGACTGAGATTCTACTAAATGTCCTGCCTCTAGTGGCTCCTGCACTAGCGAAGAAGCAGCTTCTATTTTTTCTTTAGGTAAAGACCACTGATCCACCCATACCAGAATATCATTAAGCCATTGAATTTTATTGGCGTGGGATGCAGGCAAGATAGTGGCCATTACCGAAAATACTCCAAACCTCTTGTGTTAGAATGAGGTTTAGGATCTTCAAAAGTCTTAATTCCTTGTCCCTTCTTTTTTAGTCCATTAACAGGCAAAAGTCCCTCTCTGAGCATCTGCTTAGTCACCATCTCATTAGGACTGTACCTTATAACGCCCATCTGTGATAAGAGATCTCTTCCCCATAGAGTTACAGGCAAATTTGACATAACATATGGCTGAATTTGTCCTGATTTGCCTTTCCCATCTCTCCAGGTTAGCAATTTGGAGCTTCGTTTTGGGTTACCAGCATAACCAATTCCTTGAAAGTGAGTAAGCATATCAGTCAAAGGCCAAGTTGAGGGCCAATCCTGTCCTCTAATAATTGTTACATCAGCTCCAGTATCTATCAATCCTTCAAAGCTTTTCCCATCAAATGCCAATTTAAGGTTAGGTCTCTGATTAGTAATAGATTGAACCCAATTCACACCAGAGGAGTCAAAACCACCTTGTCCTCTCATTCTTAACAAATCTGGATGGTGGTGGATGTAGAGGAATTAAAACAAGTTGAGCAATTCTTTGATTAGCGGGTACAGTTATAACACCATGAGGGGAAGCAGCTATGATTTTAATTTCTCCCTCATTGTCATTATTTATAACACCTGGATACATCTGAAGGCCTTTTACAATAGAACTGCTTGGTCCTAAAAGAAATCCACAAGTTTCTACCGGTAGGTCCTCCAGTAGGCAGAGTTTGGACTCCCATTTCTGGGGTTAATACTGTATGGGTGGTGGAACAGAGGTCCAATTCTGCACCTTCTGATTTTGCCCTGACAAGTTCAAAAACTGATCTCTTTGGCTGGGCAGCAGGTTTATAGCCCCATAACCTGTTTTCTGTGAGTAAGTTGGGGCCTGGGGCTGGCTCCTCCTCTCGTTTCCCGGCAATGGACGGCCCAGTGTGCCTGGCTTGGATTTGCACACCTTAGCCCAATGGTTGCCCTTTCTGCACCGAGGACAAATTCCTGGGGCACAGCCTGCTTACCCACTCAGCACCTTTGTTCTTAGGACACTTTTAAAATGACCCAAACTTCCACACTTAAAACATGCATTATTCCCTCATTTCCGAGAGAACATTGCTTGTATGGCGGTTCCTTGAAAAGTGGTGCCGAAAGCCAAACCCTGATTATACGCTGGCCCATTTTCTGCACAAAGACGGACATATCCCGCTAAATCTGTTTGTCCTTTGTGCGGCTGGATAGCGGCGTGACACATTGCATTAGCGTTCTCATAAACCAATTGCATAACAAAAGTGTAGTCTCCCCTCCCCCAGCCTGAAACCTGCTTGCTCGGGGTGGAGCTTCCTGCTCATTCGTTCTGCCACGCCCACTGCTGGAACCTGAGGAGCCACACACGTGCACCTTTCTACTGGACCCGAGATTATTCGGCGGGAATCGGGTCCCCTCCCCCTTCCTTCATAACTAGTGTCGCAACAATAAAATTTGAGCTTTGATCAGTATGAATTTGTCTTAGCTCCGTTTCTTCTTTTGCCCCGTCTAGATTCCTCTCTTACAGCTCGAGCGGCCTTCTCAGTCGAACCGTTCACATTGCGAGCTGCTGGCGGCCGCAACATTTTGGCGCCAGAACTGGGACCTGAAGAATGGCAGAGAGATGCTAAGAGGAACGCTGCATTGGAGCTCCACAGGAAAGGATCTTCGTATCGGACATCGGAGCAACGGACAGGTACACATGCTAGCGCTAGCTTAAAATTTCAGTTTTGTAAAGTGTTGCTGAGGATGCGGTAGGATACGAATTAAGCTTGAATCAGTGCTAACCCAACGCTGGTTCTGCTTGGGTCAGCAGCGTGTTAATCGGAACTAGAAACGGAAACAGGCAGGTTAGCCGCAGCTTTTTAGGAAGCTGCTTAGGTGGAAGAAGAAAGGGTTTAAAGTCATGGATCAGGCGGTTGCCCATAGTTTTCAGGAGTTGTTTCAGGCCAGAGGAGTAAGGCTTGAAGTACAATTAGTAAAAAAATTTTTAAGTAAGATAGATAGCTGTTGCCCATGGTTCAAGGAAGAAGAAACACTAGATTGTGGAACCTGGGAGAAAGTTGGTGAGGCCTTAAAAATCACTCAGGCAGATAATTTTACCCTAGGCCTCTGGGCGCTCGTAAATGATGCAATAAAAGATGCCACTTCCCCAGGGCTAAGTTGCCCCCAGGCGGAGCTTGTGGTATCTCAGGAGGAGTGCCTGTCAGAGAGGGCCTCCTCAGAAAAAGATCTTCTTAACTCAAAAATTGATAAATGTGGAAACTCGGATGAAAAACTGATTTTTAACAAAAATCACTCAGATAGAGGAGCTGCCCATTACCTTAATGAGAATTGGTCCTCTTGTGAATCTCCCGCTCCACCTGTAGTCCCCACTTCGGGAGGTGCCACTCATAGGGACACACGACTAAGCGAGTTAGAGTTTGAGATTAAGCTTCAGAGGCTGACTAATGAGCTTCGGGAACTAAAAAAGATGTCAGAAGCGGAGAAGAGTAACTCTTCTGTAGTTCACCAGGTGCCGCTAGAAAAGGTTGTGAGTCAGGCTCGTGGGAAAGGACAGAATATGTCTAATACGCTAGCCTTTCCTGTGGTCGAGGTAGTTGATCAGCAAGATACTAGGGGCAGACATTACCAGACCTTAGATTTCAAGTTGATAAAAGAGTTAAAGGCGGCTGTTGTGCAATATGGCCCTTCAGCCCCATTCACTCAAGCATTACTGGACACAGTTGTGGAGTCACACTTAACCCCTTTAGATTGGAGGACTCTTTCTAAGGCTACCCTGTCAGGAGGAGATTTTTTGCTTTGGGATTCTGAATGGCGAGACGCCAGTAAGAAAACTGCTGCTTCTAACGCTCAGGCTGGTAATTCAGACTGGGATAGCAACATGCTTTTAGGAGAGGGCCCTTATGAGGGACAGACAAACCAGATTGATTTTCCCGTTGCAGTGTACGCGCAAATTGCGACGGCCGCACGCCGTGCTTGGGGAAGGTTGCCTGTCAAAGGAGAGATTGGTGGAAGTTTAGCTAGCATTCGGCAGAGTTCTGATGAACCATATCAGGATTTTGTGGACAGGCTATTGATTTCAGCTAGTAGAATCCTTGGAAATCCGGACACGGGAAGTCCTTTCGTTATGCAATTGGCTTATGAGAATGCTAATGCAATTTGCCGAGCTGCGATTCAACCGCATAAGGGAACGACAGATTTGGCGGGATATGTCCGCCTTTGCACAGACATCGGGCCTTCCTGCGAGACCTTGCAGGGAACCCACGCGCAGGCAATGTTCTCAAGGAAACGAGGGAAAAATGTATGCTTTAAGTGTGGAAGTTTAGATCATTTTAGAATTGATTGTCCTCAGAACAAGGGTGCCGAGGTTAGACAAACAGGCCGTGCCCCAGGAATATGTCCCCGGTGTGGGAAGGGCCGCCACTGGGCAAAAGATTGTAAGCATAAAACGAGGGTTTTGAGCCGCCCGGTGCCGGGAAACGAGGAAAGGGGTCAGCCCCAGGCCCCAAGTTACTCAAAGAAGACAGCTTATGGGGCTATAAATCTGCTGCCCAGCCAACAAGATCAGTTCTTGAGCTTGTCAGGTCAAACCCAGGAAATGCAAGACTGGACCTCTGTTCCACTGTCCATGCAGCATTAATCCCAGAAGTGGGAGTCCAAACTCTGCCTACCGGAGTCTTTGGACCACTACCTGTAGGAACCTGTGGTTTTCTCTTAGGACGAAGCAGTTCTATTGTAGAAGGCCTGCAGATTTATCCAGGTGTTATAAGTAATGATTATGAGGGAGAAATTAAAATCATAGCCGCTTGCCCTCGTGGTGCTATAACTATACCCGCTAATCAGAAAATTGCTCAACTTACTTTGATCCCTTTGCGCTGGTCACTATCTAAATTCTTTGAAAATGAAGAAGGACAGAATAACTTTGACTCCCTTGGCGTAAATTGGGTGAAATCTATCACTAATCAGAGACCTAACCTTAAATTGATTCTTGATGGAAAAAGCTTTGAAGGATTAATAGATACCGGGGCCAATGTAACGATAATTAGAGGGCAGGACTGGCCCTCAAACTGGCCCCTGTCTGTTTCCTTGACTCACCTTCAAGGAATTGGTTATGCCAGTAACCCAAAACGTAGTTCCAAATTGCTAACCTGGAGAGATGAGGATGGAAAATCAGGAAATATTCAGCCGTATGTTATGCCAAATTTGCCTGTAACCCTGTGGGGAAGAGATCTGTTGTCACAGATGGGCGTTATCCTGTGCAGTTCTAAGGAGATGGTGACTGAACAGACGTTCAGGCAGGGACCCCTGCCTGATCGTGGACTAATAAAGAAGGGACAGAAAATTAAGACTTTTGAGGATCTTAAACCCCACTCTAACGTGAGAGGTTTAAAGTATTTTCAGTAGCGGCCACTGTCTTGCCTGCATCCCACGCCGAAAAAATTCAATGGCGTAATGATATTCCGGTATGGGTAGATCAGTGGTCTTTACCTAAAGAGAAAATAGAGGCCGCTTCTTTGCTAGTGCAGGAGCAGTTAGAAGCAGGACATTTGGTGGAGTCTCACTCTCCCTGGAATACACCCATTTTCATTATCAGGAAGAAATCGGGAAAATGGAGACTGTTGCAAGATTTAAGAAAGGTTAATGAAACCATGGTACTTATGGGAACTTTACAACCGGGGCTTCCCTCCCCAGTAGCCATTCCTAAGGGATATTATAAGATTGTTATAGATTTGAAAGATTGTTTCTTTACCATCCCTTTGCATCCAAAGGATTGTGAGAGATTTGCTTTTAGTGTTCCTTCTGTAAATTTCAAGGAACCCATGAAAAGATATCAATGGACAGTTCTCCCGCAGGGCATGGCTAATAGTCCCACCTTATGTCAAAGGTTTGTGGCAAAGGCAATTCAGCCTGTTAGACAACAATGGCCAAATATTTACATCATTCATTTCACAGATGATGTCTTGATGGCGGGAAAGGACCCCCAAGATTTGCTTTTGTGTTATGGAGACTTACAAAAGGCCCTGGCTGATAAGGGATTACAAATTGCTTCTGAAAAGATACAAACTCAGGATCCTTATAATTATTTGGGTTTTAGACTCACTGATCAAGCTGTTTTTCCCCAGAAAATTGTTATTCGTAGAGATAACTTAAGGACCTTAAATGATTTTCAAAAATTGTTAGGTGATATAAATTGGCTTCGCCCCTATCTAAAGCTTACTACAGGGGAGTTGAAACCTTTATTTGATATTCTTAAAGGGAGTTCTGATCCCACTTCCCCTAGATCCCTAACCTCAGAAGGATTACTGGCCTTACAGCTAGTGGAAAAGGCTATTGAAGAACAGTTTGTCAATTACATAGATTACTCCCTGCCGCTGCACCTGTTAATTTTTAATACGACTCATGTGCCTACGGGATTGCTATGGCAAAAATTTCCTATAATGTGGATACATTCGCGGATTTCTCCCAAACGTAATATCTTGCCATATCACGAAGCAGTGGCTCAGATGATTATCACTGGAAGAAGGCAGGCATTGACTTATTTTGGAAAGGAGCCAGATATCATTGTCCAGCCTTACAGCGTGAGTCAGGACACTTGGCTGAAACAGCATAGTACAGATTGGTTGCTTCCACAATTAGGGTTTGAAGGAACTCTAGATAGCCACTACCCCCAAGATAGGTTGATAAAATTCTTAAATGTGCATGATATGATATTTCCTAAGATGACTTCCTTACAGCCTTTAAATAATGCTCTATTGATTTTTACTGATGGCTCCTCTAAAGGGCGAGCTGGATATCTTATTAGTAATCAACAGGTTATCATAGAGACTCCTGGTCTCTCGGCTCAGCTCGCCGAATTAACAGCAGTACTGAAGGTTTTTCAGTCTGTACATGAGGCTTTTAATATTTTTACTGACAGTTTATATGTTGCTCAGTCAGTACCCTTATTGGAAACCTGTGGTACGTTTAACTTCAATACGCCGTCAGGATCTTTATTTTCAGAATTACAAAACATCATTCTCGCCCGGAAAAATCCGTTTTATATTGGCCACATACGGTCTCACTCTGGTCTTCCTGGACCTCTGGCAGAGGGTAATGATCGCATTGACAGAGCTCTAATAGGAGAAGCCTTAGTTTCAGATCGGGTTGCTTTGGCCCAACGTGATCACGAAAGGTTTCATCTTTCTAGCCATACCCTAAGGCTCCGACATAAGATCACAAAGGGGCAAGCGAGAATGATCGTAAAACAATGTCCTAAATGTATTACTTTATCTCCAGTGCCGCATCTAGGAGTTAATCCTAGAGGCCTTATGCCTAATCATATTTGGCAAATGGATATAACCCATTATGCAGAATTTGGAAAACTAAAATATATACATGTTTGCATTGATACTTGTTCAGGATTTCTTTTTGCTTCTCTGCATACAGGAGAAGCTTCAAAAAACGTAATTGATCATTGCCTACAAGCATTTAATGCCATGGGATTGCCTAAACTTATTAAGACAGACAATGGGCCATCTTATTCCAGTAAAAACTTTATTTCATTCTGTAAAGAATTCGGTATTAAACATAAAACTGGAATTCCTTACAACCCCATGGGACAAGGAATAGTTGAACGTGCTCATCACACCTTAAAGAATTGGCTTTTTAAGACAAAAGAGGGGCAGCTATATCCCCCAAGGTCACCAAAGGCCCACCTTGCCTTCACCTTATTTGTCCTAAATTTCTTGCACACCGATATCAAGGGCCAGTCTGCAGTGGATCGCCACTGGCATCCAGTTACTTCTAATTCTTATGCATTGGTAAAATGGAAGGACCCCCTGACTAATGAATGGAAGGGTCCAGATCCAGTTCTAATTTGGGGTAGGGGCTCAGTTTGTGTTTTTTCACGAGATGAAGATGGAGCGCGGTGGCTGCCAGAGAGATTAATTCGTCAGATGAACACAGATTCTGACTCTTCTGGTAAGTATCATTCTAAAGACTAAAATTCCTTTTGTGCTTAAAATTCAGCTGAGAGCAACAGCTCTCAAAGCTGTTCTCCAGCTACTCTCTGAGCCAGCTCCCGAAAGGAGGCCGGAGACTAGCCTCAGCTTTACAATTTGCATTTGAATAAAGTACCTAGACTTCCCTGAAAGAAGTTCTGCTTTCCTACTTTCTCACTGTCTTTCAAGATTTTGTCTTTCAAGCAGGTAAATCAACACTCTCGAAGCGGACCAGCGGATGTGCATCCCCGCCCCCCTAGAGCACACAGGTGGCAGCTGTTATCCCCAGACTCAGGACATTTCCAGCATGTGGCTTTCAGTCTGAGTTAAAAATTTAGGTTTACCTAGAGGGCTAGAAGAGTAGATTTTTCTATATTAATAAAGATTGGTTTTTATTTTGATAGACAGGCTTAGCCCCTTAGCTGACCTCTGGCTTTTCACCCTTGCTGTTACTGCAAGGTGTCCTTAGCTCAATAGGCTGTGGAAAAAACAGGGATGAGGAGAAACGACTTCCAGCTCCTATTTTACCCATAAATCGTGGTGTTATTAACGACATAATTCTTGCTTAGGCTTTGCTAATTCTGAGGTTGATAATTCTCCTTTAGGAGCTGCACAGCACTCAGAACTGTGCATACTGGTTTGTGATTGTACAAATTCAGTATGGGCACCGCTTGGTGCAGAAGTACTGCAAGGGAAGGTCCGGCTTGACCGTTTCTGAGTTTCCTGTGAGATAAACCCGGTTTAAAAGAGGTTGGTATCATATTTTGGTTAAAAATAAAAAATATTTTCCGGCTCTACCTCGCCTCCCCAAAAGGTACCGAGAGCCACATGTGTGGGTTTTACCCACGGGAGGAATCGGGTCCATGTCCACCCAAGCCAAGGTTAAAAGCCCACTCATCTACGGATGAGAAAATCATTTGATCACCTCAGTTAAGCGTTGCCTTATTTAACTTAATTAATAGGGGGGAGAGAGATTGGAGACGTACTATTGAAAGGTCAAGCCCTTCACTGCCTCCCACCCAAATAAAAAAGCCAATTGGCCTTGTACTACAAGAGCCGGTCACTCCTTCTCCCTGTTTCCCACCTATCATCCAAAAATGCGGAGATCAACTAGAAAGTTACCTACCAAGTACTAATTAGCATCTTAAAGTCAGAGCCTGCAGCCCCGGGCCTTTCAGTTAGTTGTTTACTAGAAAGGACAGTCTTAAGCCAGATACAGTTTACCATAAGAAAGGTTAAAGAATCCTAGTGAAGCAAGTTTTTTCTTTAGCCCTAGATTCCAGGCAGAACTATTTGAGCATAGATAATTTTTCCCCCTCAGGCCAGCCTTTTCTTTTTTTTTTATTTTGTTAATAATAGGGAGGAGATGTAGTCTCCCCTCCCCCAGCCTGAAACCTGCTTGCTCGGGGTGGAGCTTCCTGCTCATTCGTTCTGCCACGCCCACTGCTGGAACCTGAGGAGCCACACACGTGCACCTTTCTACTGGACCCGAGATTATTCGGCGGGAATCGGGTCCCCTCCCCCTTCCTTCATAACTAGTGTCGCAACAATAAAATTTGAGCTTTGATCAGTATGAATTTGTCTTAGCTCCGTTTCTTCTTTTGCCCCGTCTAGATTCCTCTCTTACAGCTCGAGCGGCCTTCTCAGTCGAACCGTTCACGTTGCGAGCTGCTGGCGGCCGCAACACAAAAGGACTTCCCGTGTCAGATTTTCCAAGGATTCTACTAGCTCTTAATAGCCTATCCACAAAGTTCTGGTAAGGCTTATCAGGATTCTGCCGAATGCTGGCTAAACTCCCACCAACATCCTCTCTAACCGGTAACTGTCCCCAAGCACTTTGGGCAGCTGCCTCGATCTGTGTATACACTCCAACGGGGAAAACAATCTGATTAGCCTAGCCCTCATACGGACCTTCTCCCAGAAGCATGTTACTATCCCAGTCTGGATTACAGTTCTGAGCATTTAAAGCGGCAGCTTTCTTACTGGTGTCTAGCCATTCAGAATCCCTCAGTAAGAAATCTCCCCCCGACAGGGTAGCCTTATATAGTCTTCCAATCTAGGGAGGTTAAGTGTGATTCCATGACCGTATTCAGTAATGCTTGTGTGAAAGGGGCTGAAGGACCATATTGCACAACAGCTGTTTTTAATTCCTTTATCAACTTGAAATCCAAAGTCTGGTAATGTCTGACTCTAGTATCTTGCTGGTCAATTACTTCGACGACAGGAAAGGCTAGCACATCAGATGTATTCTGTTCTTTCCCACAAGCTTGACTCACAGCTCTTCCCAGTGGCACTTAGTACATTTCAGAAGAGTTACTCCTTCCTGTATCTGACATCCTTTTTAGCTCCCAAAGCTCATTAGTCAATTTCTGCAGCCTAACTTCAAACTCTAATTTGCTTAGTTGCATGTCCCTATGAGTAGCATCTCCCACGGTGGAGGCTATAGGTGGAGTGGGGGGACTTTCAAGGAGGCCAATCCTCCTCAGAATATTTGGCAGCTTCTCTTTCTGAGTGATCTTCTTTGTCTAAAATTAGCTCATCATCAGAGTCTCTATATCTATCAAATTTAGAGTTGAAAGGACCCTTTTCTGAGAAGACCCTCTCTGAAAGGCACTCTTCCTGAGATTCATCAAGCTCTGCCTGGGTACTATCTAACCCCTGGGAGATCACCTTTTCAATAGTATCTTTTAAGAGTGCCCAGAGGCAAAGGGTGAAATTATCTGCCTGAGTGATTTTCAAGGCTTTTCCAATTTTCTCCCAGGTTCTGATTAAAAGCTGCGGACAACCACCTGATCAGTTCCTAGTTCCCATAATTCCACTGCAGACCCGACTGGATCCAGTGCCCCGTTAGCACCGAATCCAAACTTAGGCTGTATCTTTCCACACCCTTTAAAAAAAATGAAGTTTTAAATTAGTGCTAGAATGTGTACCTGTTGCTTAGGTGTCCAATATGATCCTTTTTTTTTCTTCCCGTGGAGCTCCACACAAAACAGTGTTCCTTCAGCGTCTTACTGAACTTCTTCAGGTCCCAGTCCAGGCGCCAAATTGTTGTGAGCCGTCCAGCAGCTCACATGGACGGGCTACACCTGAGTGGCAGACTGGTGCTGAAAGAAAGGAAAATTAGGTGAACGAGAGAGAAATGGAGCCAAGACAATATTCTGATCAAGGTTCAAATGGTGACTGCGCTTATAAAGCGGGGGAGGCCCATTCCCACCAATTCATCCTTGGAGCCTGGAACCAGCTGCAGGTGATGATGTGCAGGATAGGGCATAGTCTCTGGAATAGCTCCGGGGCCTCTCAGCAGGTAGCAGTAGTCTCTGGAATAGCTCTGGGGCCTCTCAGCAGGTAGCAGTATCTTGAAGGGGAACAGCAACAGTGGCTGAACAATAGAGTGATCTAGGGAGGAAGGCTCCACCCTAGGTAATCTCCTCAGTGGTACCAAGGTCAAGTTCTGGCTCAGCCAGCTTCAGGCTGAGGGAAGGTTACAAGTAAGCAATTGTTTATTCCCATAAAAGTAATGTCACTATTACCCAGTGGGCACATCTTGCATGGAAGGTCAGTATTGTAGCTTTCAAGATTCACATTGGGTAAGGACTATTTACTTTTTCTCACCAGAAGCCTGCTTATCACCTCCTAGCAAAAAGAAGCTTCCAGCTCAATTCCAGCTTGATTTATTTATGCCCTGAAGCTAAAGTATGTCATGTTGTCAATGACACAGTCTTACCATCTAGTTCCAAAGATCAACCAAGATCATTGGCAATAGCTAATATTGTTCTGGTTTTTTTTTTTTTTTTTTTTTTTTTTTTCCGGAGACCTTCTACTCATAGGAAAGTATCTTATACCTGACACTGGGAGTTTTATTTAATAGCTCTGGGTACTTTCATTTAAGCTTGTATTTACTATATTGTTAATAAGTTACAAAATAGTAGGTTTCCATGTCAATTTTTGTGTCTTGGTTTAAGTTACCCTTTCTGGTTTAAGTTACCCTTTCTCTGTCATCATCTCCTTCTTCCTAACACTGATTAAACCTTTCCATTTCTAGTATCCTCTCTTTGCTTTCAGATCACATGCTTTCTACAACACACACCCTTTCCACCCAACTAAGGTTTCTTTCCACTACTATGGAGATTTTCTAGCTTCCTGGCTTCCACAGGCATGCCAAATGTAATGCATAAACTTAAAAATTAAAGGCTAGGATTTGTGTATGAAAGATCTTACATATGGATGTTTGCCTTTATGGAATAAAGGTTAATTTCTCTTTCTATAGGCTACTTATATTCCCCTTTTAATAACTCACTTTCTCTCATCTTATAATCAAGCATCAATTCAGCAAATCATTCTTGTTCTTAGGTCTCTTTGACTTCCTCTTTTGCCACCAATCATAAATTTCCATTTAAAAAAGACTCTCTTGGTTGGGTTAGGATTATTGCAATAATTTCCCCATCTTAAGCTTATCTGAGTAGTATAAAATAATTTAGGGGAGCGATATCACAGTCAGAGGATCTAAGATGAGGATATAAACACTTCAGAGACCCATTTTACGAATTCCATCTACCACCAGTACCAAATAAAGGTTGGTTTGTTTGCTGAATGACTGGACTAACTGCACATATGAGTACAAAATCTACTCCTATGTGGAAAATTCTTTTCTTCTTGCTTTTACATTTGAAATTTGCAAATATGTAAAAATAAAAAGACTATAATATTCGTATAGACTACCAACTAGATTCGAGGATTGTTCAACTTTTGCTGCATTCATTTCATCTGTCTGTCTGTGTGTGCTGAAACATTTGAAAATGAAAACTATTGTAATAAATGCTGAGCAGTTTGATATGCATCTCTCAATGAGAAATTTTCTTATGTAATCATGTTATTATTGTATCTGAGAAGCCTAATTATAATTTCCTTATAAAAAAACCTACTGTATTATCCATATTTAAAACCCTTCCATTACACAACACTTTTTAATGTTTTTTGAAAAAATTATTTAGCAAATTGTATCTTATATCTTGGGTATCCTAAGTTTCTGGGCTAATATCCACTTATCAGTGAGTACATATTGTGTGAGTTCCTTTGTGATTGGGTTACCTCACTCAGGATGATGCTCTCCAGGTCCACCCATTTGCTTAGGAATTTCATAAATTCATTCTTTTTAATAGCTGAGTAGTACTCCATTGTGTAAATGTACCACAATTTCTGTATCCATTCCTCTGTTGAGGGGCATCTGGGTTCTTTCCAGCTTCTGGCTATTATAAATAAGGCTGCTATGAACATAGTGGAGCATGTGTCCTTCTTAAAGGTTGGGACATCTTCTGGATATATGCCCAGGAGAGGTATTGCTGGATCCTCCGGTAGTATTTTCTGAGGAACCGCCAGACTGATTTCCAGAGGGGTTGTACAAGCTTGCAATCCCACCAACAATGGAGGAGTGTATTAGAAAGGGCAATCGGCAGATTCATCTGGAATAACAAAAAACCGAGGATAGCAAAAACTCTTCTCAAGGATAAAAGAACCTCTGGTGGAATCATCATGCTTGACCTAAAGCTGTACTACAGAGCAATTGTGATAAAAACTGCATGGTACTGGTATAGTGACAGACAAGTAGACCAATGGAACAGAATTGAAGACCCAGAGATGAACCCACACGCCTATGGTCACTTGATCTTTGACAAGGGAGCTAAAACCATCCAGTGGAAAAAAGACAGCATTTTCAACCAATGGCGCTGGCACAACTGGTGGTTATCATGTAGAAGAATGCGAATTGATCCATTTCTATCTCCTTGTACTAAGGTCAAATCTAAGTGGATTAAGGAACTCCACATAAAACCGGAGACACTGAAACTTATAGAGGAGAAAATAGGGAAAAGCCTCGAAGATATGGGTACAGGGGAAAAATTCCTGAATAGAACAGCAATGGCTTGTGCTGTAAGATCGAGAATCAATAAATAGGACCTCATAAAATTGCAGAGCTTCTGCAAGGCAAAAGACACCGTCAATAAGACAAAAAGACCACCAACAGATTGGGAAAGGATATCCAATATATATAAAGAACTTAAGAAGGTGGACTCCATAAAATCAAATAACCCCATTAAAAAATGGGGCTCAGAACTGAACAAAGAATTCTCACCTGAGGAATACTGAATGGCAGAGAAGCACCTGAAAAAATGTTCAACATCCTTAATCATCAGGGAAGTGCAAATCAAAACAACCCTGAGATTCCACCTCACACCAGTCAGAATGGCTAAGATAAAAAATTCAGATGACAGCAGATGCTGGCGAGGATGTGGAGAAAGAAAAAATTATTTAAATTATATGAAAGGTATTTAGTTATTATAGTCTCGTGTATCTCTCTCTCTCTCTCTCTCTCTGTCTCTCTGTGTGTGTGTGTGTGTGTGTGTGTCTTTCATGCTAAAACTTTTTCTATTTTGTGTCTTACAAAACAGGTATGGTAGTTTGAAAGAAAATGTTCCCCAGCACCCATAGGGAGTAGCACTATTAGGAGGAATGGCCCTATTGAAGAAGATATGGCCTTGTTGGAGGAAGTGGTGGACACTGTGGATGGTCTTTGAGGTCTAAAATGCTCAAGCCATGCCTACTGTGCTTTTTAGTTGTGAGTGCTAAGAGTGCAAATCTGCTTTTCACTTGGTACCTTTCTTCCTGCGCACCAGTACAAACAGGGTGTGTGCTAGAAATAGGCTGCAGCTCTGGCATGACAGCATTCTAAGTGTGTTTGTGCATGTTTGTCTGCTGTCCTATCACAATAGCATGCTGGGTATGCTTCTGTATGCTTGTCTGCAGTCCTTCATGGAAGCCAGTGAGCTTGGTTTTCTATTAGAGGGTAGGGACTGTGCTGCTTGTTTTCATACAATCCCTCCTGCTAAGTTTGATGCTTCCTTGATCCAGCTCAACCTGAGGGGAGGGGCAGGACACAGTTTTTCTTGTTATCTGTTATGTTTGGTGGACTGATACCAACCAGAAAGCATGTGTGTCACATCTCTAGAAAGAAGAAAACAGTTCAGTTCTTAATGGAAATTTTGACTTTAAATTTTATAGTAAAAGATAAGAATCCACACTGACTTTCCATGTGACCATTCTGACTTTAAAGGGCATAAGCTAAGCTCTGTCTTCTTCTGTAGCTGTGTGTCACTTAGTACTTTTGTAAAATGAGTAAAATTTGAGGTGTTTGACAAGAAAAAACAACAAGAGTTGCTGTGTGTTGGCATTTAGTCTAGGTTCTGCCCCACAGTTACCTGGCATCAGTCAGGTGTGCCCTACACACTATAAAGGGCTGCTTGCCCCCTCCTTTCTCTCTCTCTTGCTCTATTGCCTTCTTGCATTTGCTCTGTCCTCTTGCTCCTGCTCCCCCTCCCCCTCCTGCCTCTCTCTCTACATGCTCATGGCCTGCCTCTTTTCCTCCTCCTCCTCCTCCTCCTCCTCCTCCTCCTCCTCCTCCTCCTTCTTCCTCTCTCTCTCTCTCTCTCTCTCTCTCTCTCTCTCTCTCTCTCTCTCTCTGTCTCTCTCTCTGTCTCTACTACCCTCTCAACCTCCCTTTCCATGTCCTGAATAAACTCTACTCTATACTATACCGTCCTGTGGCTGGTCCCTCAGGGAGAAGGGATGTCTCAGCATGGGCCCACAGAGGCACCCTCTTCCTCCACACCTAACTCTATCCCCAACCCTAATAGAATGATTTTCTACTTATATGATACAACCACATAACAAAATTCTTCTCTTCAATTGGAGTATAGGAAAGCAATTTTCTCATAATTATAAATGTTCAGGGAAATTTTTGATGCAGAAGTCACCCTCAGAGGTAGTTTTTTCCTTTATCTTTTTTTCTTTTTATTGTGATTATAAATTCATAATTTTTTACTTTTTTGTGTTTTATAATCATTTACACTGATCAATATTCTCATTACTTGAAGTTTAAATCAGTAAATTTGCTTGTTTGTTTAATAAACAAACCAAACATCATTTAATGTTTAAATCAGTAAGAAGGTTAACAAAAACTCATTGTTTTACGTCTTGTCTGTCATTGCTTTTATGCAATGATACTAGAGGTAAATGATTGCAATAATACACTATGGCCTAAAAAGCCTAAATTATTACTATCTAGGCATTAGCAGATTTTTTTTGTCATCTTCTGGATTAGATATCTAGAAATTATCTGTTTGAAGCAGGGGTGGTGTTCATTATGTTGGTGGAGGATATATGTGTGTGGCTGTAGAAATCATGGGTCAAACGTGAGTGTCATTCCTCAGAAACCATCTACCTGTTTGTTTTTTTCCAGACAGTGTCTGTCTGTCTATCTGTCACCAGGACATGCTGATTTGGCTAGGCTGGCTGGCCAGTGAGCTGCATCTGTCTCTTCATCCCAAGCATTGGGATCATAAGTATGCACCAGCATAGCAGCTTGGATTCTGGGGCTCAGAATCAGGTCCTTTCACTTACAAGTCCTGTACTTTACTGAATGAGCCATCTCCATTACCCCTGGAATTCTATTTTTAGTAGTTTTTCATGTTTATACTGTTTCAGAGGGGAAACTAGGAAAAGGGATAACATTTGAAATGTAAATAAAGAAAATATCTAATGAAAAAAATATGCATTCTGTTTGAATTAGCTGGATAGTTAAACTGGTCAGTATTAACATTATTGGAAAGTCAAGATATTCTAAGTATAAAACACATTATTTAAAAATATCAGCTTTGCACTTGATATTTCAAATCCTGATAGTTTCAAAAACATTCTTGCTTATTTTTTTCATTTATATAACTTGCAAGTTGCTTTCAGTCATGTGCTTTTTTATAACATTTTTAATAACTTTTTTTTTTAACTTTTTCTCTTTGAATCTGAGCCCCGAAGGTCTTTGAGGCAAAAAAATGTGCCAACAATTACAGAAGTGTGCTTGGAGAGAGAGCCAGCCTCAGCTTCTCATTTATCTCCATTATCCTGATTTTCTTAATAGGGAGTCTTATTTTGTAACAGTTTGCACATAGCTATACAGTTTGCTTTACTTTATAATACATAAAAACCTTTTCAAAACAATAGCATCATAGTCTTTTTATGATAAAGTTATTAAACAAAATTTATGATTTTCACAATGTTTTATATCTTTATAGAACATTCCACTATACATGTATATTAGACTATATCACCCAAGCCACTCAAAATAAACTCATTTTTCTGTGTATAGTATTATGGATTTGGTAGATAGTTAGGTTCACTTGCTTTACTTTAATTTTAGAGTTTACTTTATATTCTTCTTTATATTTGCATTGTGATGGTTGTATATTCTTGCACATATTTGGAGGTGTGGCCTTGTTGGAATAGGTGTGACCTGGTAGGAGTAGGTGTGT
Source organism: Mus musculus (assembly GCF_000001635.26). Lineage (NCBI taxonomy): Eukaryota > Metazoa > Chordata > Mammalia > Rodentia > Muridae > Mus > Mus musculus. The sequence goes on from NC_000086.7 coordinate 17,796,334, forward strand.
CACCGTGGGTGTGGGCTTAATACTCTCATACTAGGTGCCTAGAAGTCAGTCTTCCACTAGCAGCCTTTGGATGAAGACATAGAACTCTCAGCTCTGCTTGTGCCATACCTGCCTGGATACTGCCATGCTCCCACCTTGATGATAATGGACTGAACCTCTGAACCTGTAAGCCAGCCCCAATTAAATGTTGTTTTTTATAAGACTTGCCTTGGTCATGGTGTCTGTTCACAGCAGTAAAACCCTAACTAATACACGTATAATATAAAAATGTACCAAACATAATCCTAAAAGAGGATTTTTAGCATGTATATGAGAAATAAATATCACAAAATTTTAATAAGAACATAAAATCAGACAATATAACTTGAGCTTGAGAAAACTTAGCTCATTTTATGAAGCGAATACAATATTGATATAAATAATAAATAAGGAGAGTACAGGACAAGAAATGTATAGGCAAATCATAGCAATAAATACAAGTATACAAATCCTAAATAGATAAAGTTTAGCAAAGCAAATCCATCAATATGTGCACAAAGATATTGATAGATGGATAGACAGATATATCTAAAATCAGTGAGAAGCAAAGCTCAGACATTGGACTCTGAAGCCAGAAATCTTGTCTGTAACTCAGCTAGATCTAGGAAATCATTTGTCTTCTCTATTTCTTGTTTTCCTCATCTAGAAAATTAAGACAATAATAGTACTTGCTTCATTGGCATCTTGTGATATACCAATCAGCTTTAAAATGCTTCAAAATGTCAGATGCCAGGATATTTGTTGTCTATGTTATCGAAAGACATCCTATCCATCAGTAGTCTTGGCTCATGGTTCCTAAACAGGATTATCCAAATTTGAAGGTAAGGACACACTTCATCAAATGGCTAAAACTTCACAAGACTTTGAACATCATGTTGGAAGAGTTAGCACTGTGCTAACCAGTGGAAATAGTTTCATAAGACTATCTTCATTGCAGCCCCCAGCTGTACAGCTATTTGCACTTTAGAGTTGCTGACTAAAACTTCTAGGGTCGCCACAGGCTCTCACATTCAAAACTATCCTAGAAGTTCTCCTAGAGCCTTAAACTAAGGGAAACATCCATTGAAGATTATAATCTTTCTATGCAACCTACGCTGGTCTCAAATTCATCGACCTTAGCTTCCTGAGTACTGAGATTATGGGTGTATGTTACCATTCCCAGTTCTATTTCAAGTGCCTTAAAATCTCTAAACACCAATTGGCTTATCTCTATAGTAGGAATAATATTAGTACCTACCACCTGTGAGTTAGGAGGACTAAATAAATTAGTTCACATCAATAATTTAAAATAGTGTATGGCTATCTTAGTTACTATTCTACTGATGTGAGCAGACAGATACCACAACAAAGGCAGCTTAGAAATGAAAGTGTAATGGGGGGGTTGTTTACAGTTTCAGAGGATTAATCCAAGAACACATGGTGAGCAGAGTGTGGTGGCCAGAAGGCAGAAAGGCAGAGTGCTGGAGCAGTAACTTAGAGCTCATATTATGACTCACAGGTAGAAGGCAGAGAAAGAAACTGGCTCTCACATGGGCTTTTGAAACCTCAAAGCCCACCCCCAGTGACATACGTCTTCCAGTAAGGGCACACCTCCTCATCTTTTCTAAATAGTTCATCAATTGGGAACCAAACATTCAAATATATGAGATTACAGGGGCCATTCTTATTTAAATAACATAAGCAATCTATAATTGTTAGAGCTCATCTCTACATTTGTAAACTTGTTACCATATAACCTTATCCTTATCTTCTCATCAAAAGGATATAACAATAATAGATAGAAGGAAGATTTTAGAGTTTAACTTTTTTAGTGGGTCATGTACTTGCCTCACATAAGCATGAAGACTAGAGTTTAGATACTTAGCATCCATGTAAATGGAAGGTGGTCTTGGTGGCCTACCTATGCATGGGAAGCAGAAACAGGGAATACCCTTAGCAACTGGATAGCTGAACTAGCATTAGAATAGAGTGAGAAATCCTGCTTCAATATATAAATTAAGGAATGATCAAGGAAGACACTGGTGTCAACCTTTGGGACCTACACATACATGTTTTCTTACACACATAAATGTGTATGCATAAATGTCATACATAAACAATTAAAATAACTAATTAAACAAGTACATAAATAGGAGAGAGTTAAGATGCCTCACTAATTCAGAAATAATGGCTGAAACCATGCATAGACCACTGCTCTCCAAGCTCTTGAGTTGAAATGAGTCATGAACAGAGTACTTTCAACGCCTTAGGGTAGGAATGAGGAGTCAGGATGAGAATTTGGCTTGAATTACTCAGACAAGGAAAATCTGATAAGGTGGACTGCTCCATGCATCAAGGTCTTTTCCTTGTTCTATTTTTCTAGTGTGTCCATGCAGTATGCACTATCTAGCTCCAAGCCACTTACTATCTATTTTAGATATTAGATTGACTGTCGTGGTGTTGCAATGTTTTCTTGTACGGAAAGATCTTTTTTTCCCCTTTAATAATGGCTCCAAAGCATGAGAGGAGGGTCTAGAATATAAAACATCAGAAAACAGGACTAGAGATAGCCTAATAGGTAACAGCTCTTGTTTTTACAAAGGACCCATGTTCAGTTCCTAGTACCCATGTTCAGTTCCTAGTACCCACACAATGGCATACAACCATCTGTAACTCTAGTTTAAAGGAACCTGATGTCCTCTTCTGATCTCTGACAGCACCAGATATTCATGTAGTACACATACATATGTTTATGCAAAATACCCATACACATAATTTTTTAATCTCAAAAAATGAACAAAAGACATGAGAAGATAGTTCTGGTGTTATGTGTCAATGCTGCATAGAAAATAGAAAAATACTATATATATATATATATATATATATATATATATATATATATATATATGGTCTAGTACTGTCAAATTTGTAGGCATCCTGTAATTTGTTGTCTTAAAGTGTAGACCCACAGATTGAGTGTGTAGTGGTATGAATATGCTCTGGAGTCACTATTAGGGAGTGACACTATCACTGTGGGGATGGGCAATGAGAACTACTTCTGAGCCATCTGGGAACAGTCTTCTCCTGTTTGCCCTTAGAACAAGATGGAACTTGTTCCATCAGCTCCTCCAGCCCTATGTCTGCCTGTCTGCTGCTATGTTCCCACCTTGATGATAATAGACAGAACCTCTGAACCTGTAAGTCAGCCCCAATTAAATGTTGTCCTTTTAAGAGTTGCCTTTGTCATGATGTCTGTTCACAGCAGTAAATCCCTAACTAAGACAAGTGTTTGGGGGAACTGCAGAGTTGTCCAATTAGTTACTCTCTGGGACTACTCAGGTCTGTAGAGCCCAATGGCAAGTACACCATCAGGTTTTATGAGTCATAATTTCCAATGTCATATCTAGGTCTTTGGATTTACACTTTATTCTAGCTTCATCTCTGTTGCTGTGATAAAACTCCCTGACCAGAAGAAAGTTAGGGGAGGGGAGGGTTTATTTCAGCTCACAGGTTATAGCTCATCATTAAAAGAAAATAAGAGAAGGAACTTGAAGCAGAAACCATTGAAGAATACTATTGGTTGACCTGCTAGCAGACTTATACTTAGCTAGCTTCCTTCTCTCTCCCAGGACCAACTATTTAAGGATGAACCATCCAGAGTGGACTGGGCCCCCCCTATATCAATTAAAAAGACAGTTTCTTACAGGCATGTCCATGGGCCAGTCTTAACTTGGAAATACCTCAGTTGAGATTCCTTTCTCAGATGATTCTAGGGTATGTTTAAGAAGATGGCATTTACTTAATAGAGAAAGTATGTCACTGGGGGAGGACTTTAAGAGCTTAAGGCATTGCCTCCTTGCAGTTTGCTCTCTCTATTTCATGCTCATAGTTCAATATATGATCCATTACCTTCTTACTCTTGCCCTTTGTTGCTATACTTTAACATCATGGACTCTTATTCCTCTAGAACTGTAAGCCACAATAAACTCTTTCTTCTTTAAGATGCCTTTGGTCATGATGTTTTAATACAGCAACATAAAAATAACTAATATAACTGAGAAGACTTGGACAGCTTGGGCAGAGAAGAGCTACTTGGGCAAGTCTTTTTAGCTCTATTGTAGCCTCTCCCCTACGGCAGCCTTCAGGAAATCAGACTTCTTCCATGAAATTTGCAAGATCCCAAAGCTGGCATGCCACAAGAGAAAAAACCTGGAAGAAGCTGCATTGCCCTTTTACAACCCAATGTTATTATTTAATTAATGTAGCTTCCAAATTCTGCTTGATAGAAGCAAGTTATCAAAAGTCAGAAAATAGACTCTATTTCAGTGTATGTAGTGTCCAAGAATTTCTGTGGATGTTTTAAATTTGTTTTATTTATTATGTGTGTGTGTGAGTACATGTGGGTATGTGCATGTGAATGCCAGTTCTTAGAGTTCATAGGTGTCAGATCTCCAGACAGAGCTAAAATAATAGACAGTTAGTTGTAAGCTGCCCAAAGTGGGTCCTCTGGAAGAGTAGTAAGTACTCAACTGAGCTACATTTCTGGTCCCTCTGCAAATGTTTTAAAACACCAAAAACTGGTAACTATTTGCCTGAAGAGTGAACAACAGATACTTCTAGATTGCGGCCATTCTAGGCCTAACCAGCTACTAACCCTTCCTGACATCTCCCCAGATATATTGTGTTTCATTAGTGTACTAGTTTGCTTCTCTTGTTGGTATGATAAAACACTAACCAAAAGCAACATGAGGGAAGAAAATATTTATTTGGCTTTCAGGTTACAGCCTATTATTGAAGGAAGCCAAGGCAAGAACTCAAAGCAGAAAGTGAGGCAGAGACCATGCAGAAACTTCTTATTGATTGGCTTGCTCTTCATGACTTAATCAGCTTCTCTTCTCTTCTCTTCTCTTCTCTTCTCTTCTCTTCTCTTCTCTTCTCTTCTCTTCTCTTCTCTTCTCTTCTCTTCTCTTCTCTTCTCTCCTCTCCTCTCCTCTCCTCTCCTCTCCTCTCCTCTCCTCTCCTCTCCTCTCCTCTCCTTTCCTTTCCTTTTCTTTTTTAAAAAAGATTTATTTATTTTTTTACTTTATTTATGTGAGTACAATGTAGCTGTCTTCAGACACATCAGAAGAGGGAATCAAATCTTATTACAGGTTGTTGTGAGCCACCATCTGGTTGCTGAGAAATGAACTCAGGACCTCTGGAAGAGCAGTCAGTGCTCTTAACCCCTGAGCCATCTCTCCATCCCCCAAGCTTGTTTTCTTATATGATCCAGGACCATTGCCCAGTAGTGCTTCTGTTCACAGTTGGGTTAGCCCTCCCATATCAATTGGTAATGAAGAAAATGTTAGCTCACAGTTCAACCTGACTGAGTCAGTTCCTCAGTTGAGGTTTCCTCTTCCCAGGTGACTCTAGTCTGTGTCAAGTTAACAAAAACCAATCAGCACAATTAGTATGCTAACTGGGTACTTATTTATAGATACCATAAAATAGAGGAAGAAAAGAGGCAAAAGGCCCATCAATGCCATTGTCTCATAGCAAGTTTGGCTTTCATTAGAGCAAGATCTCTAGAGTCAAGGCTTAGGCAGAAGCTGCCATGGAAACAACTCAGCCTGAGCAAAGAAGGGACAAGGACTCAAGTTCTCCAGAAGTGTTTTTAACTGACCAAGTAGTCCTCTCATGTTATTTTTAGATTTTGACATAGAGGATATTAAAGATAAGAGCAAACATGATCAATGCTTTAAAATTGTCATCTGGATATCCTCTCCTTTTTCTATTATAATAGAACTTTTGATTACTTCTCTACTTAATACTACCAGGTGTTACTACCAATTTTAACTTTAAGAGGAAATTAAAGTTGTACATTAGTTATCTTTCTTTCTAAGACACAGTGACTAATAGAAGGAACTTAGGAGAAGAAGGATTTATTTTGGCTCACAGTTTACAGTGACAGGGCCCAGTTTAGAGAGAAAGGCATACATAGCAGCTAAAGCATCTGAATACATTGTTGGTGGGTGGAGGTGGGGTGGGGGGTTGTCCAGATTTGCAATGCAACTTGCTTTCAGCAGTTCATGAAACAGAGAACCCAGGCCAGAACCACAGTAGATATAACCTTCAAGGTCCATCATCAGTGACCCATTTCCTGCAGCTAGTAAACTGGCTTAAAGAGTTTACAACATTCCCAAACACATGGCTCCTTGAAGGTCTATGTTAAGGAGTATGCTGGCTACTTTTATATCAACTTGACATAAGCTTTAGTTATCTGAAAACAGGGAAGCTCAGTTGAGAATAATGCCTGCATAAGATCCCCCTATAGGAAATTTTGTTTTTGTTTTCTTTTTTTTTTATTTCAATTTTATTTTGTATTCACTTTACATCCTGATTACAGCTCTCCTCCCCTCTTCTCAGTCACATTTAACTGCCAGCGTCCACAGAGAAGTGGGTACCTGGAAAGAGAGCTGGGAATGGATGGGAAGGATGGATAAGAGAGGAATGAGACCAAGACAAAGTTTCTGATCAAGGCCCAATGTTTAATTCTTAAGTCTGAATTTAAAGGGGGGAACCCATCCCCCCAATTTGTCAGGATCTCCTCTGGAAAACAAGCTCAGCTGCTCAGTAGGTAGTGGCTTCTTGCAGGAAGTCTGTGGCAGGACAACAGACTTCACCTAGGTGGGGAGACTCCACCTTAGGTGGGCTAGGCATCTGTGGCAAAACAAGGTCTGATTTAGCCCACTCAAGACTGGAGGAAGGGCACATAGTTCCTCCCTTTTTATTTATTAAAAATTAGCTGGACTGGGGCATAAGATTTACTTATGCTCCATGGTCCCACCTAGGAATAATGGTGGCTGGTGGCTGCATCTGGCTTAGGTCTGTGTCTATTCTCTCTCTTAGCCATCCCGGAGGACACACACAACTTGCTTGTGTTTATTTGCACAAGCATGACCTTTTAGTGTTTCTTATGAACAAACATGGCTTTTTGGCACATGCTCCTATTTTAGGTTGATAAGAGTCATAGGACATCAGTGTCCCATCTTTGACTGCCAGCCCTCATAGCACACTTTTTTTTCCTATTCAGACCAAAGCCACAATATGCACTCAATGCATTTCTTCATAGCAATGAATAACTGCCATGGTGAATGACTGAGCTTGCCAAAGACGATCCTATGTGAAAGAGACCAATGTGCTTAAAATACAAATTTAAGAGCAAACAGGATTAAGGTTGTCTCATGGGGAATGTCCCAAGCACTCAATTCAGTTGTACATTATCAATGATCAGAAACAAGGTCTGGCCTCCCAGTGTGGAGGAGGTGACTTTGAGAATCAACAGGAAAAACTGTTACTTCTCAGGTAATAGTGGAGGCTATGCTCCAAATTAACTCATCTGGCTGATATAGGTTTTTAGCCTTCTTCATAATTGCACTCATACTTACTAGAAGATTCAGGATCTGTGTCCACTTGATGAACCAATCTTTCAGGCAGCAATTGGGCTCCATCTTCTTTTTGTGAAAAAACACAAACAGAACCTCTCCCCCATATTAAAACGGGATCTGGACCATTCCATGTATTAGTTAGGGGATCTCTCCATTTAAACATGCCATATGAGCTGGAAGTAACTGGATGCTGAGGGTGACACACTTCAGACTGACCTTTAGCATCAGTTTGCAAAAAATTTAAAACAAATAAGACAAAAGTAAGATGTGCTTTTGGTGACTTTGGGAGGGGTGTAATTGCCCCTTTTTTGTTTTTAAAAGCCAGTTATTCAGAGTGCGATGCACACTTTCAACAATTCCTTGTCCCATTGGATTCTAAGGAATTCCAGTTTTATGCTCAATACCAAGTTCCTTACAAAATGATATAAAGTTGTTGTCAGTATAGGTTGGTCCATTATCTGTCTTAATGACTTTAAGTAATCCCATATCATTAAAGGCTTGTAAACAACGATCAATTACATTTCTAGAGGCCTCTCCCATATGTAGAGAAGCAAAAAGGAATGCTGAACAAGTGTCAATACAAATATGTATATATTTAAATTTTCCAAATTCTGCATAATGAGTTACATCGGTTTGCCAAAAATGATTGGGCATAAGGCCTTGTGGATTAACCCCTAAATGTGGTCATGGAGGTAATATAAGGCAGTTAGGCATTGTTTTACACTCATACTTGCCTTCTCCTTAGTGATCTTATGTTGGAGCCTTAAGGTATGGCTTGAAAGGTGAAATTTATTATTATCATGTCTAGCTAATGCAACAGTATCTGAAACTAAGGACTCACTTATTAGAGTTCTGTCAATGTAGTAATTGTCTGCAGCGAAATGTCCAGGAAGGCCAGAATGGACTCATATATGACCAATATAAAAGGGATTTTTTTTTCAAGCAAGAATGATGTTTTTCAATTGTGAAAACAGAGATCCTGCTGGCATATTAAAATTAAATGTACCACAAGTTTCCAACAGAGGAATAGACTGGGCCACATATAGACTATCAGTAAAAAGAATAAAAGTATCACCTACAGATTGAAAAACGTTAAGTACCACTGTCAGTTCTGCTAACTGAGCTGAGAGTCCAGGAGTCTCTATGGCTACCAGTGTATTATTCATAAAATATCCAGCTCTTCCTTTAGAGGAGTCATCAGTAAAATCAATTAGCATTATACAAAGGCAGTAAAGATGTCATATTAGAAAATATCACCTTATGTACATTTAAAATTTTTTATCAACCTATCTTGAGGATAATGATTATCTATAGTTCCTTTAAATCCTATTTGAGCAAGCATCCAATCCATAGTATGCTGCTTCAGCCAAGTATCTGGACCTATATTAAAAAGCTGAATAATGATGTCTGGTTCTTTAGTTTCAAAATAAGCCAGCACCTGCTTCCTTCCAAGTATAATCATCTGGGCTACTGACTCATATTATGGTGGGATATTATGTTTAGGAGATCTCCTTGAATGCATTCACATAAGAGAAGCCCTTTGCCACAAAAATCCTGGAGTCATATAAGTCATATTAAAGATCAACAGATGTAAAGGCAAAAAATAATCTATATAGTAACAAATTGTTTTTCAATAGCTCTTTCTACTTGTTGTAAGGCCAGCAATCCTTCTGAGGTTAAAGATCTAGGGGAGATAGGATAAGCACTTCCTTTAAGAATATCAAATAAAGGTTTCAATTCTCCTGTAATAAGCAAGTTTTAAATAGGGGCAAGCCCAATTCATATCACCTAATAGTTTTTGAAAATCATTTAAAGTTTTTAAACTATTCCTGTGAATAATTATCTTCTGGGAAAAATGGCTTGATCTGTAAGTCTTAAGCCCAAATAATTATAAGGATCCTGAGTTTGTACCTTTTCTGGAGCTATTTGCAGTCCTTTATCAGCTAAAGTCTGTTATAATTCTCTATAACATAAAAGCAAGTCCTGAGGATCTTTTCCTGCTATTAAGACATCATCTGTGTAATGGATGATTTATATCATTGGCAATTACTGTCTTATAGGCTGAATGGTTTGTGTTACAAACTTTTGACATAATGTAGGACTATTAGACATGTGCAGAGGAAGTGTCCATTGATATCTTTTTATGGATGTCAGAGGATGGAAAGATCTCCCAGGCTCATAGATTGGCAGGATTAATATAGTAAAAATGGCTATCTTGCCAAAAGCAATCTACAGATTCAATGTAATCCCCATCAAAATTTCAATCAACTCTTCACAGAGTTAGAAAGGGCAATTTGCAAAGTCATCGGAATAACAAAATACCTAGGATAGCAAAAACCATTTTCAACAATAAAAGAACCTCTGGTAGAATCACCATCCCTGACCTCAAGCTGTACTACAGAGCAATTGTGATAAAAACTGCATGGTACTGGAAAGATAGGTAGAGTGGTACAGTGAAAGATAGATAGATCAATGGAATAGAATTGAAGACCCAGAAATGAACCCACATACCTATGGTCACTTGATCTTTGACAAAGGAGCTAAAACGAAGATGCCAGCTATGCCAGTATGAAGCGCCTCCGTTTGGGGCCCTGTGTTCCATCCAATAGATGACTGTGAGCATCCACTTCTCACATTTGCCAGGCACTGGCCTAGCCTCACAAGAGACAGCTATATCAGGCTCCTGTCAGCAAAATCTTGCTGGCATATGCAATAGTTTCTGTGTTAGGAAAGGGGATAACATTTGAAATGTAAATAAAGAAAATATCTAATAATAAAAAAAAGAAGTTTAGAGCTTTGTTTTGGTTGTTGGCATAACCAATTCCTTGGAGGTGAGTGAGCATATCAGATAAAGGCCACGTTGAAGGCCAGTTTTGTCCTCTAATAATTGTTACATTAGCCCCAGTATCTATTAATCTTTCAAAGCTTTTTTCTTCAATTACTAATTTAAGTTTAGGTCTCTTACTAGTAATAGATTGAACTCAGTACACATCAGAGGAACCAAAGCCACAATGTCCTCTCTCACTCTTAACAAATCTGGAAGGTAACAGATGCAAGGGAACTAAGATAACTTGTTAAATTCTTTGGTTAGCAGATACATTTTAAATACCATGAGGGGATTCAGCCATAATTTTAATTTCCCTGTCGTAATCACTATCTACAACACCTGGATAAATCTGCAGTTGTTTTACAATAGTACTGCTTCGTCCTAGAAGAAATCCCCAAGTTTCTGCAGGTAAAGGTCCAAAAACTCCTGTAGGCAGGGTTTGAACTCCCATTTCTGGGGTTAATACCGCATGGGTGGTAGAACAGAGGGCTAATTCTGTACTTCCTGGGGTTGTCCTGATAAGTTCAAAAGTGGATTTCCCTGGCCTGGCAGCAGCTTCATGGCCCCATAAGCTGCTCGCTGTGGGCATCTGGGGGGCCTGAGGCTGCCCCCTCTGCTCCTATCCTGGCACAGGACAGCCTTGAATATCTGTCTTAGATTTACATTCCATGGCCCAGTGGTTACCCTTCCTGCATCGAGGACAAACTTCTGAGGTGTAGCCTGATTGCCCACTCATGGTGCCTCAGTTTCTAGGACAATCATTTTTACAATGACCCAACCCTCCACATTTAAAGCATACTTTATTCCCTCAATTCTGTGAAAGCATTGCTTGTGCAGTGGTTCCTTGGAAAGCAGCGACCATGGCCAAGCCCTGATTATATGAAGGCCCAATCTTTGCACAAAGTCGAATATACCCAGTTAAGTCTGTCTGTGCTTTGTATGGTCAAATAGCGGCTGGACACATTGCATTAGCATTCTCATTAGCTAATTGTGTAACAAAAGGATTTCCTGCTTGAGAATCTCCAAAAATTCTACTAGCTGCTTTTAGTAGTCTAGTCACAAAGTCCTGAAAAATTTCATCAGGAGCCTAATACTAGCTAAATTTCCAGTGAGATCTCCTTTAGTCGGTAACTGATTCTAAGCATAGCAGGCAGCTATTGCAACCTGAGCATACACTCCAGCAGGAAACCCAATCTGATTAGCATTGCCTTCATATTGACCTTCTCCTAAAAGCATGTTAGCATCCCAATCTAGGTTACCTGTCTGAGCATTTGCAGCAGTACTCTACTAGCTTCAAGCCATTCAGAACTCCAAAGTAAAAAATATCCTCCTGACAAAGTAGCATTATAGAGTCTTCCAATTTTGGGGGGTTAAATTTGACTCTATCACAGTATCCTATAAAGCTTGTGTAAAAGGAGCTGTAGGGCTGTACTGTGCCACAGCTGTTTTTAACCCTTTTATCACCTTGAACTAAAAATTCTGATATTGTCTGACTCTATTGTTCTGCTGGTCAATTATCTCAACTATAGGGAAAACTAGAACTTCAGATGTGTCCTGCTCTTACCCATGAGCCTGACTCACAGTTCTTTCTAGCCGCAATTGGTATATTTCGGAATCGCTGCTCTTCCCTGTACTTGACACCTTTTTTAGCTCCGGAAGCTCATTAGTTAATTTCTTCAACTTAAATTCAAACTCTAATTTATTTAGTTGCATGTCTATCTGGGCAGTATCCCCTGCAGTAGAGGCCATAGGCAGAGCAGAAGGTGCGCAAGGAGGCCAATCCTTGTCATAATATTTTGGCAGCTCCTTTTTCTGAATGACCTTTCTCCTCTGATGTTAGCTCATCATTAGTATCTCTATACCTTTCTAATTTAGGTTTGAGAGAGACATTTTCTGAGAAAGCCCTCTCTGGCAGGCATTGTTCCTGAAATTCTTCAAGCTCTCCCTGGGCCCTGTCTGATTCCTGCAAGGTCTCTTCTTCAATAGCATCTTTTATAAGCGCCCAGAAGCAGAAGATAATATTGTTTGCCTGAGTGGTTCTCAGAGCTTTTCCAATTTTCTTCCAGGTTCTCTTATCTAAAGTTCTTTCTTCTTGAAACCATGGGCAGCAACAATTTATCTGATCTGAAAAGTTTTATAACAATTTTTCTTCAAACCCTACCCTTCTCACCTGACACAGCTCTTAAAGGCTGCAGAAAAAATGCCTGATTAGAATTTTCCAGTCCCATTTTCCACTGTCAACCCCTAAGTGGGATCAGTGTTGAGTCCACACTGCCCCAACTTAGCCCATATCCCTTTGCACCTACAACAACAGTTTCAAAAAGATGAAATTTAGAGCTAGCACTAGCATCAATGCTGTATATTGCTTACCATGCAGGATACCATCTTCTTCCATTTTCTGTGGAGCTCCACCAAGACAGTGTCTTCAGATGATCTCTCCATGTCCAGTCCCCACTTTTGGGCGCCACCAGCAGGCACCAGAAGCCACGGAGAAGTGGGTACCTGGAAGGAGAGATGGGGATGGATGGGAAGGATGGATGAGAGAGGAATGAGATCAAGACAAAGTTTCTGATCAGGCCCAATGTTTAATTCTTAAGTCTGAATTTAAAGGGAGAAAACCCACCCCGCTACTTTGCCAGGATCTCCTCAGAACAAGCTCAGCTGCTCAGTAGGTAGTGGCTTCTTGCAGGAAGCTGCAGCTGTGGCAGGAAAATAGACTTCACCTAGGTGGGGAGACTCCACCCTAGGTGGGCTAGACTACTGTGGCAAAACAAGGTCTGATTTAGCCTGCACAAGGCTGGGGAAAGGGCAGAGTCCCATACTTACAAATCCCTCCTAGCACTGCCCCTAGCCACCTTGGGTACCACCTCACCCCGGGGCACCTAGTCCCAGAAGGACTAGGCACATCGTTTTCCACTGAGGCCCTACCAGGCAGTCCAAATATGAGGGGAGGGGATCAAGTGGCAGAGAACAGAGACTAAAACAGCCCACATCCCACTTGTTAAGGGAACCACATGAATACCAAACTACAGGTTTGCTACAGACACGTAGGGTGTCTAGGTCTAGCTCTTGCATGCTCCCTGGTTGGTGACCCAGACTGAGAAAGAGAAAGAGTAGAACATTTTGCTAATTAGTGATAACGAGGGATTGGCCAACAACCATCCTGGAAATCAGTCTGGCAGTTCCTCAGAGAATTGGACACAGCATTACCTAAGGACCCAGCTATACCAGTCTTGGGCATATACCCAAAAGAATCTCCAACTAATAACAAGGACACATGCTCCACTATGTTCATAGCAGCCTTATTTATAATAGCCAGAAGCTAGAAAGAACCCATATGTCCTTCAACAGAGGAATGGATACAGAAAATGTGGTACATTTACACAATGGAGTACTACTCACCTATTAAAAACAATAACTTTATAAAATTCTTAGGCAAATTGATGGAACTAGAAAATATCATCCTGAGTGAGGCAACCCAATCGCAAAAGAACACACATGATATGCACTCACTGATAAGTGGATATTAGCCAAATACTCAGAATACCCAAGATACATTTCACAGACCACATGAAGCTCAAGAATAAGGAAGACCACAATGTAGGTGCTTCAGTCCTTCTTAGAAAGGAGAAAAAATACTTATGGGAGCAAATACAGAGACAAAGTGTGGAGCAGAGACTGAAGAAAAGGCCATCCAGAGACTGCCCCACCTGGAAATCCTTCCCACATACAGAAACTAAACCCAGGCACTATTGTGGATGCCAAGAAGTGCATGCTGACAGGATCCTAATATAGATATTCCCTGAGAGGTTCTGCCAGAACCTGACAAATACAGAGGCAGATGCTCGCAGCCACCATTAGACTGTGCACGGGGTTCTCAATAGGGTCCCCGATGGAGGAGTTAAAAAAAAGGACTGAAGTAGCTGAAGGGGTTTGCAACCCCATAGGAAGAACAATAATATCAACCAACCAGACCTCCCTCCTCCCCAGAGCTCCCAGGGACTAAACCACCAACCAAGGAGTACACATGGCAGGACCCATGGCTCCAGCTGTATATGTAGTAGAGGATGGCCTTGTCGAGGATCGATGAGAGGAGAGTCCCTTGGTCCTGTGAAGGCTCAATGCCCCAGTGTAGGGAAATTTGAGGGTACAGAGGCAGGAGTGGGTGTGCTGGTAGGGGAATCTCCCTCCTAGAAGCAAGGGGAAGGGGGGATGGAATGGGGGGATTTCGGGGTGGGGGAGGAACTGGGGAAGGGGATAACATTTGAAATGTAAATAAAGAGAGAATCCAATAAAAACAGATGGAAAAAATAAAATAAACATAAACTCTGTTCTCCATTAAATCGTGGGTGGTATCAACCCTGGGGTGATGGTCCTTGGTTCTATATAAAAGCAAACAGAGAAACAATCCAGTAAGCAGCACCTCTCCATAGTCTCTACATAAGCTCCTGCCTCCAGTTTCCTGCAAAGTTAAGTCCTTGTTCTGACTTCCTTTTCATCATGGTGTTTCCTCACAGAAATAGAAACCCTAAACAAAGGGTGAATCTAGGAATTCATATTATAGAGATTCTTTACCCGTAAAAAAATGTGAAGGCAAGAATATCACACTGCTAAATATAAAGGATGTCTCTCCTCTTTAAAAAAAGACTTAGAACAAATGAAAGCATGTAATCTGTTTATGAAGAAATATTTCCATATCACCACTTACCCCTTTTGATGAGCATGTGCCTCAAATATCTT
The DNA here is from genome assembly GCF_000001635.26 of Mus musculus. Classification (NCBI taxonomy): domain Eukaryota; kingdom Metazoa; phylum Chordata; class Mammalia; order Rodentia; family Muridae; genus Mus; species Mus musculus. The sequence goes on from NC_000086.7 coordinate 17,811,346, forward strand.
AGTGGGTTTGCATTAATATTTTCATCATTACCATCAATGGAGAATAGAGTTTAATATTTCATAATAGTTTTATGACCACCTCCTTTGGAAATTGCCTAAATACTATGGGACTCATTGTTTTAATAAGTTAGATTTATGGAAGACATTTTTAGTAGCAAATGAAGAGGAGCTTCATCACACTTTTCTTCTAAATGGCTTTTCATGTTGCCAAGTCAATTATTCTGGTTCTGAAACAGTGAACCAAGGAAATTATTTCAGAGTCAGGAATCTTTGACGTATAAGATGTGAAGTGAATGGATAAATTATCATCAAAATTAAAGAGAGACAAACTTTCTGGTGGTGGGAGGAAGTGTACTTAAAGGTCAATGAAGTAAGAATAATTCTGTTTCATCAGCACGGAATTGATTATCCATGTAAGAAAGCAAATCAAGGGATTCATGCAAAGGATAGTGCCAACAGTCTAGCATGAAAATGGGAGGGGCTTATGAGTTGCTGGTTGCCAGGGGAGGGAAAATCAGTTTTCTTTAGGGGTGTGGCTTCTGATACTTTGCCCATGTTTCAGTCGATAGCCCCACATTCATGCATATATAAGCAGCAAAAGTTGGTCTTGGTTGGTCTTATTAAAAAATATAAGATATGAGGTTGGGATAAAGGCTGGATTTAGGAGGAGTTGGGGGATTGCATAAGGAACCAGTATGATCAAAAATATGATCTCAAAGAATTTAAAATATTACATTGCTTAACAAAAAAAATAAAAAAGACAATGTCACTTCATAAGGAAAAGATGGGTAGAGCAATGTTTTCAAAATAATGGGACTCTGCTTACATGGTGATTACATTCTCATTTGGCTACCATGCAAATAGAAAAATCTTACTTGCTAACGGGGTGGATACATTTAATCTAGGTCAAGCACTTCTAAAAGAAAAGAAAAGAACAAAGCAGGCATCATTTTTCATCATCCAAGTGAGATGGGTCCTATGCACATAGAAAAGAAAAATCCAGAAGCTCCTGTGGATTTCAATATCTGTTCCACTTCATTCTACTTGGATTCATTTGTGTTGGTCAAGTGAAAATAATAGATACATTATAGTGCTGAATAAATCTCACATGGAAAACTCTGAAAACTTACTGGAATCTCATGGCTTCTTTCCCTTTCTGATGGTTTGAAGACCCTTGAGTACCTTGTTTAGCGCCCTGCACTTCCTTTTTCTCATCAACCAGCACATCTTATAGCTTTTGTCCTATCACTTACCAAACCAGATACTCTTCCTTCCTACCACAGACAGTAGCCTTCTTAGCTTTGTTTGTGATTAATTTTCATCAGAAATTTCAGTGAAAGACTGTCTCTTCCCAGGGTAACTTTGGTCAGAAGCACAAGATAGAACACAGATCTCTCACCTCTGGGAATCTACCAAAGCCCTACAGCAATAATTCTCAACCTGAGCATCACAATCCCTTTGGGGATGGAACAACTCTTTCTCAGGGGTTACATATCATATATCCTGAATATTAGATATTTGATTATAATTGATAACAGTAGCAAAATTGCCATTAGGAAATAGCAATGAATACCATTTATGGTTGGGGTCATCACAAGATGAGGAAATATATTAAAGGATCACAACATTAGGAAGGTTGAGAGCCATTGCCTTATAGGCAGAGGTATACTATCTCAGCTAATCTCATTTATTTACAAACTCCTTTTCTTTAGGAATCTATATCAAATCCTTTGGGCAGCTTCATCATGAGACAAAGTGAGAAAGCAGTGATAAGTGTAACAGGATATTTGCTTATTGTATTATGTAATTGTTAGCAAAATATAAAAACTTAAATAGATACTGTGTTTGTCAGATGCAGTTAGTTCGGTGTGTCCTGAAGAAATGCAGTTTGGGTGTGCCTCTAAAAGCCTCATTAGATAAAAATGCTAGAGAATGGAAAGTTCCTGCAGTTGCTTGGAACAAGTCTTTTGGTTTTTGCTGTACGACCTGAGGTAAAGCCAGATGGATGACCTTGAGCTACTCCACCATAAAGGTGAAATGGTACAGCTCTTACTGCGTTGGCTAGGAGCACCCCAGTCTTCCATTATGGTGATATGGTTCAACCTGCCAAAGGTATAGGGGGAGGATCTTTTATAAGCAATTGGACCTTTGGCAGGACTCTTTTAGTAGGCTTGGAAGAACTTTTATGGAAGGAGCTCCGAGTAAGGGTAAAAGGAATTTTTATCTTTGGGCTTGCAGGAACAACAGAGAAGCAGCTGGCAGGACACAGGTAAAGCTGGGAGGACACAAGTAAAGTGGTAATCTAGTAAAGAGAGATAAGGAGCCCTCTTGGGTTTAGAGGAACTCAAGAGAAATGTAGACTAGTTCTATAGAATGACACACAGAGAAAGAAATTCCTAAAGCATCCTAGTTGTAGAATCAGGCTTGTAAATAGGTATTTTTGCATAAAGTTCAGAAAACAAAGTTACCTCTCTGAGCTAGCCAGGTTAAATTCAGTTTCTGCCTCCCATGTCTTTATTGTTTTAACTATTAGATAATTTAAATGGGTGCATATTACAGGTAAATGATGACAGACAATGGCCTCTACTGTAATCTCTCATTTCTCATAATGCTCTAAATTTCTCTCTTCAATTTGAATTCCTCATTCAGCCATTACTGCCCAGGAAATTAAAGGATGCTAGTCAGTCATAAGTTATTAAGACCTTTACCCTAGTCAGGGGTGAGGGGAGGCATTGGAGAGTCAGCCAATAGCTGACCATTAGCACAAAGTTCACATTGATTAGTGACTCCATATTTAGATTGATTCCATCTTGATCTGATCTGTTGGGCTGGGTGATAGAACTCAGCCAAAACAATGGCCTTCTATAAATGTCATTTAACACATACAAGAAATGCTGTATTTATCAGATTTCTCCAGAGAAGCATAGCCATAATCTATAATATTTATAATAAAAATTGACTAACAGACCAAGAACTCTATGTTATTTATACCTGAAAACCATCAAATTCAATATATCCCAAAGGCCTGAAAATCATGAGAAGCTGATGGCATATATATATATATATATATATATATATATATATATATAATTTTATTACTTTATTATAATAGGTTGGTTTTGGAGGAACAATGTCCTTGCCAGACATGGTAGTCCATCCAATCAAAAAGCCCAGTGGCATAAATAAGGTACCTATTTTGAAGATATTTGTCAGTGAGGTCTAATAGACCTCCCCACACATTACAAGCTATTGCCAGTGTTCCTTGTTACCCTCAAGAACCTGATAGTAAGATGTTATTGCTGAAGGCACCATGAACTTGAGTCATGGAACATGGAGAAATCAAGTTGGTACTGACTTAGAAGCTTCATCCTGAGAGACTAGCTTTCATATCATAATGCTGGACAGTTTTCTGCATACTACTGGAGGAAAAAAGGGATGAGTAGCCTTACCTAGCTGCGAACTACAATAACAGTTGGCCTGGTAATGCATGTTCAGTGGTTTAAAAGTGGATTAAAGGTTCCAAGAGTAACCAACACCTTCTGGTTTCCATCTCCACCTGTAGCAGATCCTCTGCCACAGGGCTTCATAACAAAATAGCGGCAGGAGGAAGCAAGCCTCCCAGGAGTGCAGAAAAGCAGTGCAGGTAGGACCACCAGTGCTGTTCAGAGGAACCTGCCCAGAACAATCAGGACACAGGAACCTATGACAGGAGTCTACCAGTCTCCATCTGTACCCAGAGCTAATCCTGTGCCACAGAGCTACATAAGCAAATACTGCAAGGAGAGAGTTGGTCTCCCAGGAGTGCCTATACACCTGTGAGCACAGGTAAGACCACCCCTTCTCTTGAAAATCCTGGCCCAAGAGGGACACTCACAGAGCCATCAGGACATAAGAACCAAGGGTCAGCCAGGGATAGGATCCTACTGGTTTCTGTCTGCACCCCAGAGCTGACACGGTACCACATCTCTCCATAACCAAATTCCTCCTGGGGAGAACTGGTCTCCCAGGAGAACTGACACACAGGCTTGCAGGAGAGACAAGCCAAAGTCAGAGAGAGCAAGACCAGCTAATACCAGAAGTAACCAGATGGTGAAAGGCAATCACAAGAACATAATCAACAGAAAAAAGACTACTTGGCAGTATCAGAAATCAGCTCTCCCAACACAGTGAACCTGGGTTACCCCAATATACCAGAAAAGTAAGAATCTGATTTAAAATCACATCTCATGACGATGATAGAGGAATTTTAAAATGACATAAATAACTCCCTTAAAGAAATACAAGAGAGCACAGGTAATCAGGTAGAAGATGTTAAGAGGAAACACAAAAATCCCTTAAAGAATTATAGGAAAACACAACAAAACAGGTGAAGGAATTGAACAAAACCATCCAGGATCTAAAAATGGAAATAGAAACAATAAAGAAATCACAAAGGGAGACAACCCTGGAGATAGAAAACTTAGGAAAGATACCAGGAGTCATAGATGCAAGCATCACTAACAGAATTCAAGAGATAGAAGAGAGAAACTCAGGTGCAGAAGATTCCATAGAAAACATTAACACAACAGTCAAAGAAAAATGCAAAATGCAAAGAGCTCTTAACCCAAAACATCCAGGAAATCCAGGACACAATAAGAAGACCAAACCTAAGAATATTAGGTAAGAAGAGAGTGAAAATTAACAAATTAAAGGGCCAGTAAATATCTTCAACAAAATTATAGAAGGAAACTTCCCTAACCTAAAGAAAGAGATGCCCACGAACAAACAAGAAACCTACAGAACTCCAAATAGATTGGACCAGAAAAGAAATTCCTCCAGTCACATAATAATCAAAACACCAAACACACTAAACAAAGGAAGAATATTAAAAGCAATAAAGGAAAAAGGTCAAGTAACATATAAAGGCAGACCTATCAGAATTACACCAGACTTCTCACCAGAGAGTATGAAAGCTAAAAGATCCTGGGCAGATGTCATACAGACTCTAAGAGAACACCCAGCAAAACTCTCAATTACCATAGATGGAGAAACCAAGATATTCCATGACAAAAAACAAATTTACACAATATTTTTCCACAAATCCATCCCTACAAAGGATAATAGATGGAAAAATGCCAACTCAAGAAGGGAAACTACACCCTAGAAAAAGCAAGAAAGTAATGTTCTCTCAACAAATCCAATAGAAGATAACCACATAAACATAAAAATAACATCAATAATAACAGGGAGCAACAATCACTATTCGTTAATGTCACCTAACATCAATGGACTCAATTCTCCAAGAAAAAGACATAGTCTAACAGACTGCATATATAAACAGGACCCAGCATTTTTCTGCATACAGGAAATGCATCTCAGTGTCAAAGACAAACACTACTTCAGAGTAAAGGGCTGGAAAAAAATTTCCAAGCAAATGGTCCCAAGAAACAAGTGGGAGTAGCCATTCTAAAATCAGATAAATTAGACTTTCAACTAAAAGTCATCAAAAAAGATAAGGAAGGAAACTTCATACACATCAAAGGAAAAATCTACCAAGAAGAACTCTCAGTTCTCAATATCTATGCTCCAAATACAAGGGCACCCAGAATTCTCAACTGAGGAATACCAAATGGCTGAAGAACACCTAAAGAAATGCTCAACATCTTTAGTCATTAGGGAAATACAAATCAAAACAACCCTGAAATTCCACCTCAAACCAGTCAGAATGGTTAAGATCAAAAACTCTGGTGACAGCAGATGCTGGTGACGATGTGGAGAAAGAGGAACACTCCTCCATTGCTGGTGGCATTGCAAGTTGGTAGAACCACTCTGGAAATCAGTTTGGCAGTTCCTCAGAAAATTGGACATATACTACCTGAGGTCCCACTAATACCACTTACGGGTATATACCCAGATGCTCCAACATGTAATAAGGACACATGCTCCACTACATTCATCACAGCCTTATTCATAATAGCCAGTAGCTGGAAAGAACACAAATGTCTTTCAGCATAGGAATGGATACAGAAAATGTGGTACATTTACACAATGGAGTACTACTCAGCTTATGAAAACAATGAATTTGTAAAATTTTTGGGCAAATTGATGGAACTAGAAAATAATATCCTGAGTGAGGTAACCCAATCACAAAAGAACTCACAGCCCCTGCTGATCACATATTGACAATTGATAGCTTCTGGGTGAGGGAGAGTCAATTTTCTTTAAGGATGTGGCCCCTAGTAAATCAACAACATCTACTGGATAGCCCTATACCCAATGTAGCCACCCACAGCTATACAAACAAGGTTCCTGAAAGGGATGCTGGGCGGTATGGGGGGAAATGTGAGAGAAATAACGAGCCAAGACAAAGTTTTCTGATCAATGCCAATGTCTACTTAAGAGTCTGAGCTTATAAAGGGGGGGGGGGTGTGGTGTGGTGTATCCCATCCCCACCACACCAGGATCTCAGTTCATCAGGATAGTGTCCGAAGAACAGGTTCAGCTTCTCAGCAGGTAGTGGTGTCTTGGAAGAAACCATAGACCTTGGCAGAACAATAGACCTAATCTAGGTAGGAAGAGTCCACCCAAGGTAGGCTAGCTGACAGTGGGAGAACCAGTCTGAGCCAGTCTGCTCAAGGCTGGGGGAGGCTACAATTCCTCCCTTGTTATTTATTAAAAATTAGCTGAACTGGGGCATAAAATTTACTTATGCTCCATGATCCTGCCTGGGAATTATGGTGGCTGGCAGCTGTGCTTAGTTTAGTACTGCATCTAATGGACTTATTCTTTTTTTTTGTAGTTGTTGTTGTTGTTTTTTCGAGACATGGTTTCTCTGTGTAGCCCTGGCTGTCCTCGAACTCACTCTGTAGACCAGGCTGGCCACAAACTCAGAAATTCACCTGCCTCTGCTTTATCTGTCCTGAAGAACATGTGCAGCTTGTTTGTGTTTATTTGCACAAACCAGCTCTACGGTGTTATGAACAAACCACGGCCTCTTGGCACATGCCTCTGTCTTAGACTGAAATAAGCCATAGACCCAGTTGTCTATCCTTGACCCTCATTGTACACCTTTTCCCCAATCAAACCAAAGCCACAATATGCACTCAATGCATCTCTTTATATGGGTGAATAATTGCCATCTGTGCTTGCTGAGGCGAGCCTGCCTGGAGGTAACCAACCTGCTTGAAATACAAAGCCAAAATCGAAAGCAACAGGATTAAGGTTATCTGTGGGGGAAGTCCTAGTACTCTATTCAGTTGCAAATTAGCAAAAGCCCAAACTCAGGCCCTCTAGTGTGGGGGAGGTGACTTTGAGAATCAACAGAAAAGCTGTTACTTCTCATGTAAATACGTTATGCTCAAAGTTAACTCTGCTGGCTAATAAAGATTTTTAGCTATCTTAATGATAGGAATCTCTAATATTTGATTACTAGACCAGTCCATAATTGAGTCAGAATAACTGGTCACATAAAGGAAAGAGAAGAATCATTATAACTCCTCCTTATGATTAATTTTTTTAAATCAGTTTCCACAGTCTTTTATGTTCTCTATCCACAAGGTTAAAAACTTGAAGCATGGCAGCTTAGCTTGTCTAATCTGGGACAAATGCAAGCAAGGGTGGGTCAAGAACATATACCCAATACAGCTTTCTTCTCATCATAGTCAGGGCACTCAGCAAGCTCACAAGTCAGCAGTATCCTTTTGTGTCACTTTGTCACACCAATCACTCTGACAGCTAGCAAGTTCCTACAGCATTCTGTGGGGAAAAAAAAACAAAACAAAAACAAAAACAAAACAAAACAAAAAAAAAAAAAACCACCAACATGCCTGTGGGTCAATGGGCTAGGTACAGACAGCCTAGTCTCCAGTCAAGTTGAGGTTGTGAACCCTGGTGAAACACAGTGGTGATAAGTCACCTACATGGGACAGTAGGCATTCCCTCATGCCTTCTAGATCCCTGGCTCCTGTCAAAGTTACAGTCCCCACAGCCCCCACAAGAGAAGCATGTGACTAGTAGTCAAGTAGACAATGTCCCACCCAAGCTTCTGATTTTCAGGCTTGACTCCTCCCAGTTACCTAGCAACAGCAAGATATCACAGCCCTCTATAAGAAGGGCTGCTTGGTCCCTCATCACTCTCTTTCTCTTCTCACTCTCTCTCTCTCTAACCTCTTACTCTAGCCTTTCTTCTCTCTCTCCTTTCCCCCTTTCTCTCCTCTTGGCCATGGCCGGTCTTTCTCTCTTTCTACCTTTTCTCTTCCCCCCTGCCTTTCTACAATAAAGCTCTAAAACCATAGCATGTCTCTGTTCATCAAGGCCTGCTGTGCTTGGACGATAGGATAGGCTTTCTCCTAAGGAGCAGTGCCTAATCTCCCATCAGAAGACCTTCCTGTGCTCCAGCCATGGAATGGACTAAGGACTCTTGCCTGTGTGGGAACCTCTCTCCCTCTGCCCTCTCTCCTGTAACTCCAGGGCCAAGAGTGTCACCTCAGGGTCCATAGTATTGGGGGCTGCCCCTTGTCCACCCCCCACTGTGTGGAGTCAGTGGCTTCACACAGCCAGATGCCCACTGGGGGCCGAGTGGACAGTGTCTGGCAGTCCTCCCTCTTCCACCTGCCCAGAGCACAGGAACTCTAGCTGGACATGAGCTCTCTCCCTCCACCTTCTTCCCCCACAACCCACAGCCCACACATGCTTTCTTTCCCATATTAAATACCTGTTCAGGATCATCCCATATGCCACTAAGTGGATTCTTTTCATCTCACCTAGGCATGAGTATGCCTAGTTATAGGAAACTATAAGGCACTCAGCAAGGAGTTCTTAGGCATCCAAATTTTAAAATTTAAAAAATAAAAAGCATGATTTAAATAATGTGCACGGGGATATAATTCCCTCTTTTTTGTTTTTTAAGAAGATATAGTTGTTAAAGTTCCACAATACCTTGTCCTTGAGAAATATAAAAAGCCCCAGTAACATGAGTAACATTAAATTGTTGACAGAACGTCTCAAATACTTGACTGTAACAGTTCCAATATCTGTTTTAATCAGATTTAGAATATCAAGCATAAAAAATTAACATAGGCAATGACTAATTACCCTTTTAGTTGTGTCTCCTGTTAAAGCAGTTGCAACTAGAAAGCCTGAAAAAGTATCAATAGTCACATGTGCATATTTTATTTTTCTAAAATCATAAATATGAATATCCATTTGCAATAATTGATTAAGTATAAGTCCTCAAGAATTAACACCTTTATGTGGAACAGGTAGAAACTGAGGACACTGAGAACAAGTCTTTATAGTTTGACATGCACATTCTCTAAAAATACCAAATTATTATCTCAAGCCATTACTATTTTGATGTGTAAAGAATGAGTTTATATGATCAATTAATCTTGTGTAAGGCCTATAATTTGCCTGGAATATAAATCTGGGGTGGCATTGCCTTAAGAGGTCTTGTCCAGGCAATCTAGAATGAGTTCTTAAATGTCTAAAGACAGTCCTTTAAAGGAACAGTATTTTTTTCTTAACTTGAGTTGTATATGCATAAACAATTGTAAATATGAGAACTCATAGTATCTTAAAAAATGAACAATTTCAAGCGATTGTAAGCCCTGTGTGAGACTGTGATTGGTAGCATATTTTTGTTGAATGGAGCTTGCTACGGTGACCCAGTAGAGAAATCTACAAGGGACAGAAAGGTGAGCCATGTTCCCAGAATTAGGTGCCTGTCCATAATTCTGTGACTCAGTCGTGCAGACAATGTCCCAAGCTTCTGGTATTCTAACTAGACTACACCCCCACAGTTACCTGACTATAGCCAGGTTTGCTCCTCTCCAGTTACCTGGCAACAGCAAGATAGTCCCGCCCACTATAGGAGCTTGTCCCCTCCTTGCTCTCTTTAAGCCCTCACCTTTCTTACTCTCTATCTCTCCTTCTCTCTCTCCTTTCCCCCCTCTCTCCACATGGCCATGGCCGCTATCTCTTTTTACATTCTTTCTTTCCCCTTGCCTTTCTACAATAAAGCTCTAAAACCATAGATTGTCTCTGATCATCATAGCCTGCTGTGCTTGAATGATGGGATAGGTTTTTTCCTAATGAGCCACATCTAACCTCCTGCCAGAAGGCCATCCTGTGCTCCAGCCTGTCCAAGGACTCTTGCCCATGTGGGGCCATCCAGTGCCCCCTCCCCCCCTGCCCTCTCCTCCCTTCATCCCCAGAGCCAAGTGCTGCCCCGGGGCCTCTATTCTGTTCTCTGCTCCGCGGCCACAGTATCCAGTATGGGATGCCGGAGGCTGGGAACCTGATACCTAGGGCTGCCCCTTGTCCACCACCCACCTTGTGGGGTCAGTGGCTTAACACAGCCAGACACCCACCTGGGGCCACATGGAAAGCATGCGGCAGACCTCCTGCATCTGCCTGCCCAGAGCACTGGGACTCTGGCAGGATGTGGGTTCTCTCCCACTCCCTTCTTTCCTCTACACCCATGACCCCACATCCCTGATCTATATCTATCTATCTATCTATCTATCTATCTATCTATCTATCTATCTATCTATCTACCTACTGACTATTAATATACAAATTAAAGCTTGATTTTTCAACATTTCAAAACAATGGCTAGAGCACACAATTTAATTATCTGTGGTGAAGCAGGAGGAAACTCAAAAGAATAAACATGTGATCGAATCACATATACTTTTCTCCCATAGAAGTACTGTTTATAAATACAGTAGATATATTCTTTATGGGATGCTTGCATGCACGCATGTATGAATTTATAGAAAATACAAAAGTATGCATAGAAGCAATTTTAACAACTTATCCTTTGGATAATGATTATCAATTTTACCTAAAAAGTTTGCTATGCTATAGGCCAAATATTAATATTCTGCAATAACCAATTTAATTGCTGTCTGGAACAAGGAATAGACACCTCGTCAGGTTTTTAAGACACATTTTGTTTGGTTTTTCTAAAATACCTTCACGAATTTATCTTACAATTCTTTATTAGCACCACAGCAGCATCATAATAGGATGTTGAAACTTTACTTGGAGATAAAGAAAGATGATTCTAGATTAACGTTCTCTTTGCCAAAGAATTGCTGTGGGCACATTGAGTAACAATAACTAAAATTAGCAGCTAATATTTGATTACCATTGATTACAATTGATAACAATTGATTTTAAAAGGTTCCTCTACTTTCTGTTTTTCACCAGTTAATTTGCATCTCCCTTGATAACATCCAACAAAGGTTTATGTCCTCCTGTATTGATCTTAAGGTAAGGTCTTAGCCAATTAACGTCTCCTGGAAGCTTTAGAAAATAATTTGAAGTAAGCAAATCATCTTTTCTTTCTTAAATTTTCTGTACCACAATTTTTCTAGGATAACTAAGACCCTAAATATTAAAAAGATATCGCCCCTGAATCTTTCCTGGAGCAACAGCTACTCCCCAGAACTTTAAAGCTCGATGTGTAAGGGCAAAGATTTGAAGTAAACTTACCTTCAGAGGCATTACCTAAAAAAGTACTTTCCATTTAAGAAACAATATACACTAAAAGATTCAAAGTCTTAGCTTCTTGTATTGACTCAGAGACAGAAACATTTTTTTCTTACATAATGTAAAGCTACATACCTAGAGGCAAAACTTTCCAATGGTCATAATCTCTCTGGAAGCAAACCCTTTACAATTATCAGGATGCAAAGGAAAGAACAACCTTCCAAATGCATAATAATTCTATATGGACTAGACAAGCCAGATTGTAATGCCTCTATAAGTTCTACAGCCTCATTGACCTTTCATAAATCTTAAATTTAAACTTTATTTTGAACAACACCTGGATATCTCTGTAATAATGTTGTTTTAGCTTAAAAAAATAATTCCCAGGAGGCAAAGAGAGTCGACAAAGAGAGTCCCAAAAATCTCCCTAGGCAGTGTTTGCAAAACAAAAGAAATGGCACACAAGCCTTGATGAGGCTTCTTTGAGCTTTGCATTAACTCAAGTGTAAATATTTCTTAAATTGAGCACACTGTCTGTGTTGTGACCCAAAGATTATCCCTCCTGCAGTGAGGACAAATTCCAGGGGAACATTTGGACTATATGTCTATGCCTCTAACTTTTTGGACAGTCTTTTTTTTTTTTTTTTAAAGATGACTTATACTTAAAACATTTTTTTGTATCACCTTAGTATTGTGAAAGAATTGCTTGTACTGTAGTCCCCTTCAAGGCAGCAACCATAGCCAAACTGATTGTATAAGAGTCCAATTTCTGCACAAAGATGAATATATCCAGATAATTTGCTTTGTATGGCTAGATAGCTGCAATGAGCTGCATTAACGCTCTCATAAGATGATTACTCTTGTAAGCATCCTAATTACAATATATGGGTGAGTTAAAAATCTTAAGCTTGCAATCGAACTGCAAATTACAGTCAATGGAATACTGGCAATTTTAACCATAATTTTTAGTTTCTTTTGCAATATTAGAATATATCTAAAACTTTTGGAAAGCAAAACCCAATTTTAAACAATTTATTCACTTTAAAATCAATACCAGAAACATAACTTTCATGTAACCCTGTTTGGCTGCCAATTTGTACATATGAATGCATGACAGTGCAAATTTTAATGCTTCATTAAAGTGACATTGTTTTAACTCTTATCTCTTATAAATTTAGTTTCTAGAATAAAAATCACATAAAATATTATCCCAATTTAGAAATATCCTTAGAGGCCTAGTTTCCTGGGCTGGTTCATGCAACATGCTGTTGTTTAAATTGTCTCCAACCCTGAGTTATCAGTTTTAAGGTAACTTTTTTTGTTACCAATGTTACACCTTTTTAATCATACCCAATAATTTATAAACCAATGTCTTGGTCAATAGTCTATGACCAAGACATTCAGAGCATATTTATACCTTTAAGACAAGTCAGAAACCAAATGAAGCAGCTACATGAATCTTATAAATTTAGACCAATCAAAAATTTTTACTTTTTCTAGCTATAATTTCAAGATAAAAAGCACTTTCTCATTTATTGAACCCAGTAATCACAATTGCAGAGAATTTTCTAGGAAAAAACAACTATCAGCTTATTTGCCTTAGAACTACAAAGCTTCAGACTCCTTTTTTTAAAAAACAGTTTTTCAGCAGGATCTATCCTGCTGTGCTTGACTCCTGGCTAAGGTAAGGGGCAACTTTAATCAGCATCTGCTGTGTAAACTGAGACTGAATCAAGAGATGGATAGTCAGTAGATAAAGTTTTAACCATTGTTTTCTTTTCAACATGAAACATAGAACAACAGTCATTCAGACAACAAAACAAAAACAGACACAAATTGTCATGTGGAGAGATTGGTGCACCAAACACAGACAATACAGAGAGGGTAGAGAACTTGATGCAACCAGAACTAAGGATGTCTCCTGTAGGGGCCAGAGAGAAAGCAGGACATCTGATTTCTCTCTGTCCTTGGGAAAGCCCCGAAATCCATTTTCCACCTTTCTTGATCTATCTCTCTTATGTCATTTGTATATCTAGCATCCCCCTCCTTTTTCACTCTTTTTATTTTACTTTATTATATTATTTTAAGCCCTACTCCTTTCACCTGATGCAGTTCTTGACTGCAGCCAAATGCCTGTTTAGAATTTTCCACTCCCATTTTCCACTGTCAACCCTAACTGATATTAGTACTGGGCCAACGCTGACTCAGCCTAGCCTCTATTCTTTTTGCACCCTTGCAATCAACAGCCTCCAAAAAGATGACATTTGTAGCGCTAACATTAATGCTGTATGTTGCTTACTGTGCAGGGATATATCTTCTTACATTTCCTATGGAGCTCCACCAAGGCAGTGTTTCTCTCAGTTGGTCCTTCCGTATTCAAGTCCCACGTTAGAGGTGCCACCTGTAGCCACCCACAGCTACACAAAACGGGTTCCTGAAAGGGAGGCTGGGGCTATATGGGGGAAAATTCGAGAGAAATAACCATCCAAGACAAAGTTTTCTGATCAAGGCCAATGTTTACTTAAGAGTCTGAGCTTATGGGGGGGATGCCATCTCTCACCATGCCAGGATCAGTTTCATCAGGGTAGTGTCAGGAGAACAGGTTCAGCCTCTCAGCAGGTAGTGGTGTCTTAGAGGAGACCACAGATGTGGCAGAACAATAGACCTAATCTAGGTCAGAAGACTCCACCCTAGGTGGGCTATCTGACAGTGGCAGAGCAGATCTGAACCAGTCTGCTCAAGGCTGGGTGAGGCTACACCCAAGAATTGTTGAGCAGCACGAATTGGACTTAATATGTTATTTTTAAAAATAAAAGGACATAAAGTTGGATGATTAAGGATGTTTGAATGGATATGGGAGGCGTCAGAAGGAGTGGAAGGTGAATATAATCAAAATACATTGCATGCAATTTTCAAAGAATTAATAGATCTTAAAAGCCAAAACCTGAGAACTGAGTCTAGAGAAGTAGACATTGGTGTAAGGCTTTGAATCTACAGCCTGACAACCAGGAAAAATGTGCAAGAGCAAGGGAAAATGAATGGGTTCAGTTCAAGAAAATAGAAAATGAATTTGCCTTTCTCTACTTTTTTATTCTATTTGGGATCTCAATAAATTGGATACTTCTCACCAACATGGAAAAGACAAATCTTTGTTCAGTCTACTGATTCAGATGCTAATGTCTTCCAGAAACACCTTATATACATACCACAAAATGTCTTACCAGCTATGTGGACCTTACTTTACCCAACTAAATCGATGTGTGAAATTGGCTCTCACAGATTCCTTGCAGTTTAATTCCCTCATAAAACTGCAGGCTAGAAAGTTTGACATACATTAGGATTTTTGAAGGAAGATGAAATAATGTAACTTGTGAGTTGTCTAGGAGCCCGAGGCCCCGACCTGGGGCTGAGAACAAAGCAGAACAGGCCCAGGTATGCCAGGGCAGGGCTGTTGTTAAGGCATTCCTAAGAACATCTTGACTGTAAAGATGGAAAGGTATGCAAGGACAAGCAGGGCTATCTTGTCTGAGTCAACACCATCTGGCCGGAACCTCCCCTCTGTCTATTACCCCTTGGTGCCAGGTAAAGTCATACATCAACTGGTTATTTTGTGAACAAAGATAAGCCCCAAGCCCACAGGAACAAAGTTCTGATGCCCTTTTTGCTGGCATGTAATCTTTCTGTTAATGTTTGAATGAGCCAATCCCGTCGAAATTCCTTGCACTCCTAACCCTTTGCTTCTAAAAAAAACCCCTAGCTTCCGAGCCTCAAGGTCAACTCCCCTGCCTCCTGTGTGAGGTACGTGTCGGCCCAGAGCTCTGCCAATAAAGCCTTGTGCATCTTGCATCAAGAAGGATTCTTGTGTTCGCAGGTGCATCCTGTCCCTGGACTAGAGTGGCGGTCCCCATATCTGGGGTCCTACATTTTCTCTTTGATGATAGGCAAGCACAGCTTTCCAAGTGTGACAGACAATGCTACAGTTATACACAAATCCAGTTAAACTTTTTGAGATCTCAGATATCACACAATTTTTGTCAACCCAGTACAAAACTCATAATTCTTACCCAGAACATAGTTATAAACTATAACCTTCAATGGCTACATGGGTGCCAGTGACCACAAATATTTTACATGGAAGAGCCAAAGTGCTCCTATACTACTGCTGTTATACATCCTGGCTGCTTCCAGTTTTTCACAAAGCTCATGCTGCTGCTGTAGCAAAATAATAGTAGTAGGTTTACCCCTGCGACCTGTGAGCTCTCTAATCATGATCCGAGGCTAGACTTTGTATAAGAAAATTTGATAGTTATATGTTTGTTTCACTCCATACCTACTTTTGTAAAAAATTAGTTTTGTGTCATGGTCATTTAACTAAGATGTTGATTATCTTTTGAAAATGACTTTTATTTTGGTCAGTTTTAGTTTTGGTCAAGAGGATTATTCATTAAATCAAGCAAATCAAAATAAGGCAGATGCTGCAATACTAGAATTACAACATAAAGATAAGCTAAGATTATAGAAACAGAGCTTAGAACAGAACATACAGGAAATTATAGAACAGCATGAACAAGAAAGAGAAGTTAAAGACTTGGCAACATGGCTTAGAGGAAACACTAGAATTGAAGACATAGGAAATTATGGATCAGAATAAGTGACAAAAAGATGAAAATGAAGGTGGGAGACAGGAGCTAGAAAAGATGCTAGAACAAAGGATGCAGTAGCTCACAGGTCAGACTGAGCAGCAGAGAGAAAATAATGAGGATTGGAATCTAAACTTGGAGAATAACCTTTTAAAATTATTCAATTGAAATAAAATGGATACCAAACTATCAGAATTGCAATATAATGAAAAAATCAAAATGTGGAGGCAGAACCTTGAACAGTGAATACAGGAACTCAAGGAAAAGGAAGAGCAACAAAAAGAAAGATATAAAATGTGGAAACAGACCTTAAGGGAGGAATTTAAAAATTCAATTAAGGAAAATGCTCAGGTAGAGACAGAAGGTAAAATTAGAGAAAGCCAACCAAACCTTATTAGAAAACAAACCTCAGTCTATCTGGTTAATATACAGCAAAGACCTCCAGACAATGATTATCCACAGGGTTATCAGGAATTTGAATGGCAGCCCATGGATGTGTTAGATCTGAGAAAATTTAAAGAAAGTGTCACTAATTTTGGAATGCATTTGCCATTTGTAAAACACATCCTGACTTCTTGAGCTATTAAAAACAGAATAATCCCCCAAGACTGGAAGGATATGGCAAAAGCAATACTAGAACCTGCTGCAAATTTACAATGGTTTGCATGGTGGAGAGACGAGGCAAGGGACATAGCATGACAAAATAGAGTCAAGGGTAGAGAACAAATGCTTGGTGAGGGTCTCTTTGCTGAGTTAGAGGAGCAGGCTGTATCTGATGAGAAAACTCTGGTATTGTGTCGATTGTCAGCCTTAAAGGCCTGAGACAAAGTCGCAGAGTCAGGGAAAAGACTTGAAACATTTACTCAAATCATACAAAGTCCATAAGAATCCTTCCCTGACTTTTTACAAAAGCTAACCTCAGCTGTGGAAAGGAGTATATCAGATTCAGCAGCAAGAAATGCAATAGTTGAATCTTTAAGCTTTGAAAATTCAAATGTTGAATGCAAGGAAGTAATGAGACCACTGAGGGCAAGATCAGCATCAATAGCTGAGTGAATTAGATATACAGCTGATATTGGATCTTGCTCACCTGATATGACTGCAATAGGAGAAGCTACCACTAGGCACCTAGAGATGACCCAAGATTTCAAATGTTCTAATTGTGGTGAGCAAGGTCATCTCAGGAATGATTGCAGGAAAAATCAACGTAATACCAAAAGGGGGGCCTGTGACTTCTGGAATATGTCGAAGATGTGGCAAAGGCTAACATTTGATTGGGGCAACTCCCTGCCAAAAAACCTCCCGGGGGCGGGGGGGGGGGGCTCTTGAATGTCCCAATGCCAGGCAGGGAGAGTTTTCTTCCTCACGACAATTAAACATCACTGCTTCAAAAACAGATGTTCTGAGACCAGACAAGGATGAGGCTAGTTCTTTAGACAATTCAAAATCCTCAAAGGGAGCCAAAATGAATAGTTTGGCAAACTTCTATCGAGGATCAAAGGGCAAAACTAAGAATACTAGCAAACAATAATGAGATTGAAGGAATGGTTGACACTGGAGCAGATGTCACCATTATCTCTCCGAAATCTTCGCCTGTAAGTTGGACACTTCAAGATGTAGACATCCAATTTCAAGGATTTGGGACCTTATCCCAAATAAAGCAAAGTACTAGATGGCTAAAATGTATAGGATCAGAAGATCAGGTAAGAAAATTGAGGCCATATGTGGCTGACATAGCCATTAACTTATGGGGAAGAGATCTATTATAGCAGTGGAAAAGCCAAATTAATATCTCTTCAGTCTCAGTGTCTAGCCATGAAACCAGTCAGGCTCCTAATAAAAATTTTAAATTAGATAGCGAACATTATCAAAGACAGTTATAGACTGTCCAAGCTGTCCATAAATGATACAGCAGAGGCTGACAATTTAGATCTACCCCAAGAGTTAATGCTGCCAAGACACCAACAACCTTACCACTAAGGTGGCTGACTGACCAACCCATTTGGATTGATAAATGGTCTATGACAAAAGAAAAACTACAGGCATTAGAACAGGTAGTCCAGGAGCAGCTGGATACTCAGCATATAGAGAAGTCTACCAGCCCTTGGAATTCTCCAGTATTTGTCATTAAAAAAAAAAAAAATCGGGCAAATGGAGGATGTTGAGAGATCTCAGAGTGATTAATAAGATCATTCAGCCAATGGTTTCCTTGCAGACTGGGATCCATTGCCTTCCTTGTTGCCTAAGGGATGGTCTATCATAGTGATTGATCTGAAAGATTGTTTTTTCACCATTCCTCTACATGAATGTGATAAGGGAAGTTTTGCTTTCTCAGTACATACCTTCAATAGAAGTTGCCCAATAAAAACGTATCATTGGAAAGCCCTTTCCACGAGGAATGTTAAATAGCCCTACCATGTGTCAATACACAGCCATTGGAGATAGTTCACAATTTCCTCAATCCATTACTTATGGATTACATCTTATTGGCTGATACAGATATACAGGTATAAATATGGCAGAAAGAATGTTTGATAAAGATAAAAACAAAACAAAACAAAACAACCTTGCCTTGCTAGGGATTACAAATTGCCCCTGAAAAAAAATACAAAGAGGGGATTCTATTAATTATCTAGGGTATAAAATAACTCTACGTAGGGTTAGGTCACAAAAGATGCAAAGCAAAAGAAACAAATTACGAACCCTTAATGATTGGCTTGGCCCCTCAAGAGCTAAGCAATTTATTTCAAACCTCACAAGGTGATAAAGATTTAAATAGACCAAGGAAACTATCAGTTGATGCTGAGAAGGAGTTAGCTTTGGTAGAAAGGAAATTTCAGGATACACATCTAGATCGTATTGATCCAAAGATGGCCTGCATCTTAGTCATCTTATCTTCTACTTATTCCCCTACAGGAATTCTTATGCAGAGGGAAGGTTATATCTTAGAATGGATATTTTTAGCACATAAACAGAGTAAGAAATTAAAAATGTACATTGAGAAAGTCTCTTAATTGATACTAAAAGGAAAAATGAGACTTTGACAATTAGTTGAAATGGACCCGGCTGAAATTGTGGTAGCTTTTACTAATGCAGAAATTGCCTCATTATGGCCACAAGATAAACATTGCAAAGAGCATGCAATGACTTCTTGGGAGACATATACAACAGATACCCTAAAAGCAGGCAGCTGCAGTTCATAAAAAGACCTAATTGGATTTTCCCTCATATAATAAAGGGAACTCCAATATCTGGAGCCCCTACATTTTACACTAATGCCAGTAAATCAGGAAAGGCAGGATATAAATCAGAAGATGTAAGTAAGGTGGCTGAAAGTTCCTATAAGTCAGTTCAAAAATCTGAATTATATGCAATAATCATGGTGTTGTCAGATTTTCAAACACACATAGGATCTCATACAGGCCTGCCAGGCCTTCTGGCACAAGGTAATAATGAAATTTACCAACTATTGATAAGAAATGTTCTAGAGGCTTCAGAATTCCATAAAAAACACCATGTTAACAGCAAAGGTTTAAAGGAAGAATTCTCTATCACTTGGCAACAAGCCAAGGAAATTGTGAGGTGTGAGGAGTGGGTGCGGCCGCCGCCCCAAGATGGTGCCTGGGATGACTGCCAGGTCTTACGACCTGTACCTGACTTCCTCATTACCTCAGATTTAGCCACATCCCAGCCGCCTGCACTGCTCAGACGCCATGCCTCGTCAGCTCGCCTGAGGTGTCGTCATTTGCTGTGACCCAATGGACTGCCGTTACATGACTGGGGTGATTGGGAGGAGTCAGTAGGGTATTTAAGGCGGGCCCCGGGGTTGTTCGGGGGATTCCCGTTCCTGCATTGCAATGTGAAGTGTTCCTGAATAAACCTGCTTGAAGAAGGACAACATGGTGTTGCGTCTTTCCTGTGGAACCTGGACAGAGACTTCTGCTTCGTGAGAGCACTGCGGGTCCAGAACTTCAAGAGGTCAGGGTAGCCAGCTGGAATGCTCCCAGGTAAGTGGGATGATTCAAGTTCTCAGTTAGAGACAATAAGGTTCCCGGATTAGGGACTATTGAGGTAAGTGGGATGATTCAAGTTCTCGGGTAGAGACTATTAGGTTCCTGGATTAGGGACTATTGAGGTTCTCGGAGTGAGACAATTAAAGTTATCCAAAAATTAAAAGAAAAGCAATTGGTTTTAGCCCCAGAAAAGGTTCAGAAAGGAAAAGTGATGAATTATTTAGGAACAAAAATTTTTGATAGTCAAGCATCTCCCCAGAAAATTCAGATTCAGACGGATAATTTGAGGACATTGAATGATTTTCAAAAGCTATTGGGGGTATACAGTGGGTACGTCCCTATTTGGGCCCAACAAACAAACAATTACAACCATTATATGATATTTTACCAGAAGATATAGAATTAAATTCTCCCCGGCAGCTTACTGATTCTGCCTGTGTAGCGTTAAGTTTGGTTGAAAAGGGTATTCAAACAGCAGCATTAAAGAGAAGAGATCTGTTCAGTCCTATTATTTTGTGCATCCTGCCCTCAGAGACCCAGCCTACTGGAGTCCTCTGGCAGGGCGCTCCTTTATTATGGATCCATCCTAAAATTTCCCCTGCCAAAGTGTTATCCTATCATCCTGCCTCGGTTGCCTAATTGGCATTGCTGGGTTTACAGTAATGCATGTAGTATTTTGGCACCACTACTGATGAAATTATTGTACCATATGATAGTAGATAAGTTGAAATGTTGTCTGCCACTGTAGATGACGGGGCAGTTTTTTAGGCAAGATAGATAATCATTTTCCCAAAGATCCTATTTTACAGTTGTGTAGAGCTCACCCGGTAATTTTTCCTGTGATTACCTCTCAAGTACCATTGAAAGGGGCTCCTCTAATTTTTAAAGATGGATCAAAGTCAGGATGCGGAGCCTATTTATTTCAAGGCTCTGTGCCTATAGTTTTACAATTCCCCCCTGCCTCACCGCAAGTTATAGAATTACACATTGTGATTAAGGTTTTTGAACAACATTCAGGGGCCTTTAATTTAATATCAGATAGTCAATATGTGGTTAATGCTCTTGCTATCTTGGAGGTGGTTGGTAGGGTGAATCTTAGGTCCAGCATTGGGGATTTATTAAGTAAATTACAAAATTTGCTATTGTATAGATCCTCCCCCTTCTTTGTTCAGCATATCTGAGCTCATACTGGGTTACCAGGTCCATTGGCTGAGGGTAATGACATAGTGGATAAGGCAGCACAAGCTGCTGTATTTCTGGCATGTCCTGCCCTCGACCTTACTCGTGATTTTCATTCTAAATTTCATGTAAATTCTAAAACATTAGCCTCTCGCTTTGGGATCACCTGAGCTGAGGCCAGGGAGATTGTCAAGGCCTGTTGGGCCTGTGCTCCTTTATTACCTCAACCCTCCTTTGGAGTTAACCTACAAGGGTTACTCCCCCTACATGTTTGGCAGATGGATGTAACTCATTTTGCCGAATTTGGAAAATTATAGTTTGTTCATGTTTCAATTGATACTGCCTCTGGAGTCATTTTTGCTTCTTTGCATACTGGAGAAAAGGTCTGTCATGTCTTAGCTCATTGCTTTGAAGCATGGGGCGCTTGGGGTCAACCCAAAGAATTAAAAACTGATAATGGTCCTGCTTATAGTTCCAATAATTTTGTTAGCTTTTGTAAGATGATGAGTGTTCATCTTGTACATGGTATTCCCTATAACCCTCAGGGGCAGGGAATGATTGAATGTGCTCATCGTACCTTAAAAGAATGCTTAATAAAACAAAAAGGGGGAGTTACCCTAGGGGAGACTCCCTGGGAACGCCTTTCTATAGCCTTATTTACTCTTAATTTTTTAAATAAAGATAAATTTGATTGTACTGCTGCAGAGAGATTCAGTAATCCTGATGCATCTCAGAAGGGAACTGTTATGTATAAGGACATGTTGGATGGCCAATGGCATGGGCCAGATCCAGTGTTGGTGTGGGCGAGAGGGTCTGTTTGTATATTTCCCCAGGACCGCTGCCAGCCGTTGTGGGTACCTGAACGACTGACTCGAGTGCTGAAGGATGACCAGAGGTGTGATGCTGATTCTCCTGGGAATACTGATAATGGTGACAGAGTGCAGGAGTAAGGAGCTATGATGGGGCATCATGTCAGTGTTTCCGAAGCCACTACCCTTGGCTCATTCCACTCAAGTGTTTCCTCGTTTCTTTACCTCCAATACATCTTTACAGCTACCCTTTTTACCTGATGATGAAGGAGTGGCACTGGTGACTGAACTTCTCCAGCTTGCCATGCGATGGGTATTATGCTTTCAGCTTATTGTAAATATTTCTCAAGATAGTGTGTGTATGCAATTGTATAATCAGACTGCTGCGTGGTTGGATAGACATTTTAATAGTTCAACCTGAGCTAATGCTACTTGGAACAGAGGAACTTGGCCTGCGAGCATATCCAAGGGCAATGCTAGCATTCTACCCCAACCACGCTGGGCCCCATTTTGCAGAGGCATACGAGACTCTTTGCCTCCGTGGACTGGATTTCAATCCTGGAAGGCCGCTTGGGTGGTGAAAAAGTATTTTACCTTTTTTCCATACATCAGTACCACACATAACCAAACGTTTGCAGGTTATAATTGGACATACCAAACCCAGCACAGCGAGGGGCTAATAACCCTTTTAATGTATGGTTGTTATGTGGGGTAAATTGAAGCTGTACTGATTTGTCACCTCTAAGTATACTGATGGGAGGGGCCTGGGGAAATGCTAGTTGTTATTGGAATGGGTCTGATTTATTTGAAAATTCTGTGAGTGTTTTGGCTTCGAAGATTGTAGTAGTGATAATTGCTTTTATAGTATGTATTGGAATGCATCTGTATTTTCCTTGGCTGTGATAACCCGTATGCCTAGATTTGTACCCTGGCCAGTGCAAGCTCCATCTGTGATGACACTGTTTAGACCTAAAAGAGATTTTGAGATTAAAGCTGCCATAGTCACAGCAATGTCGCACCTCAAGGAATGGGCTGGCATAGGAGGGCTGGCAATCATCTGCGTTGCCACAGGAGTAACGGTCCTGTGGTGCATTTGCCGTATGCAAAAAAGGCATACCCATGCGCAGGCACTGTTGATTCAGGATTTTGCAGCCCTAGAGCTGGGGCAATCTCCTCAAGTGTGGCTTGGCATGCTAGAGAAGTAGTCAATGACAGGTAAGACTCCCTGGAGGTGTTACCAACCTAAGACAGGGACCAGACCAAGGCTGTCTGTCCTCCCCATGACGGGTAAGGAGCATTATCGCAGGGGGCAACCTAAGACAGGCATTCTCTCTGCCAAAATAATAAATAAGGGCGAGATGTGAGGAGCAGGTGCGGCCACCGCCCCAAGATGGCGCCTGGGACGACTGCCAGGTCTTATGACCTGCTCCTAACTTCCTCATTACCTCAGACTTAGCCACATCCCAGCTGCCTGCACTGCACAGATGCCATGCCTCATCAGCTCGCCTGAGGTGTCGTCACTTGCTATGAACCAATGGACTGCCGTTACGTGACTGGGGTGATTGGGAGGAGTCAGTAGGGTATTTAAGGTACGCCCCAGGGTTGTTCGGGGGATTCCCGTTCCTGCATTGCAATGTGAAGTGTTCCTGAATAAACCTGCTTGAAGAAGGACAACATGGTGTTGCGTCTTTCCTGCTGGTCGGGGTGGATGCTACAGTGAGGCAATGTTCTACTTGCTCATTATTAACCATACTCTGTTGCCTATAGATACTAACCCTGAGGGTACCCAAAGAAATGACATTTGGCAAATGAATGTCTTCCATTTTATAGAGTTTGGTAAACTGAAATATGTGCACTATACTATAGACACATATTCCATATTTCAATGGATCTTAGCATCAGAAAAAGCTGATCTGTAATTACACACTTGTTAGAAGTTATTATCATTATGGGAATACCCATACAAATTAAGATGAACACTGGTCCCACATATATTTCTAATATGATGAAGCAGTTTTTTGGATATTATAATATAATACATGTTACAGGCATATCACACAATCCTTCAGGATAAGCAATTGTGGAGAGATCTAATCAAACTCTAAGGGAGATGCTTAATAGGCAAAAGGGATCAACAAGAACCCCCAAAGATAGATTACATAGTGCTTTATTGACCTCAAATTTTTAAAATGCTAATGAACAAAACACCACAGCTGCTGAAAGACACTGGATTGTGGAAAGAATTTTTGAACTAAATCAGTCTGTTTATATTAAAGATATTCTAATATCAGAATGGAAAATAGAAAACATGTTACTGGGGGAGAGGCTATGCCTATGTTTCCACAGGGAAAGAAAAGCTGTGGATTCCTTCCAAGTTGATAAAAATCAGACATGATAAAGGGAGACCCCCTGAGGACCTTGGTGAAAGAGAAGAAAAGGGAGACTAACACAATCAACAAAATAGGTGAAGTATATATATGTGGTGATGTTTAAGTCTCTATATATGAAGACAACTCTGGAACTGGCTGAGACTAAAATGTCTCTATGCACCCAATTACACTTATTGGGTACAAATTTCTCATAACTTGTTATTGCATACTGTCCTTTAAGAGGGCAAGTATCCAAAGTTATATTGCAGTTTGATTATGTGATCAAACTAACCCGAGGAAAGGCAGTCATCTTTCTTTTTTGATCTTCATTGACCAATCTGTGTACCTTGCACATACTATGTGAATATCTTTACATAACTACATGGTGCTTTTAAGTTTTATATACTGCAGGATGAAAGAAGAGAAAGACAGTCCTGAAAAGATTCCCACTCTGGGATACTGGGATTCTGGGATTCTGGGATTCTGGGACCTTCCATTCCTGCTTTGCTCTTGACTCTGCTTCAACTACATCAAAGGTGCTTCTTTTAAAGACTTGCTTCTAGAATTTTTCCAGAAGAGCTACCTTATCTATCCAGCCTTTCAGAATGTCATGGTCAAGATGTCAGCTAAGCAATGAACTTTCTTAGCACATAGTGACTGGAAGGCAAATGATACTAGCTAACTCTCCTTTGACAAAGACAATTTTCTATTTCCCAGTGGGCCCCCAGATGGGAATTTTTCACCCCCGGTCAGCTGGAATCAGACAAAGAAGATCATTGTTCCAGTTTCTTATGTTGTGGTGGAGGGTCTTGGTAATTTTAGGAATTATAAGTATGTTGTCATTTAAGGGATACTTTATAAATGTAGCTTTGGACAGAGAAGGAACTAGAGAACTCAAACTCAGGGATTTCTACCTTTCCTTTCCTTTCCTGTCCTCTATCCTTCTTTCTTAGGTAAAAAGGAAGGGGGTGGAAAGGGGGGATATAGTAATATCATAGAAAGAGACAAATAGGAATAGGTTAGCAAACATACTCTCTTTTTTTTTGTTTTTTGTTTTGTTTGTTTTTGTTTGTTTGTTTTTTTGTTTTTTTTTCGATACAGGGTTTCTCTGTATACCTCAAGCTGTCCTGCAACTAATCTTAAGCAAAACATTACATAGCTAGATCTTATATTGGTATAAATCTTTATAATTGATACAAAGTTGAAGTTATAAACTCTTATATTAGTACAGAATTTATTTGATACAAATTTGAGGTTTTCATTGGTATGAATTTCTTTTTTTTTTAAATGAACATTTTCATTAGGTATTTTATTCATTTACATTTCCAGTGCCATCCAAAAGTCCCCCCAGAACCTCCCTCCCACCCCCCCCCACCTGGAATCCCACTTCTTGGCTCTGGTATTCCCCTGTACTGAGGCATATAAAGTTTGTAAGACCAATGGGCCTCTCTTTCCAATGATGGCCAAGTAGGCAAACTTCTGTTACACATGCAGCTAGAAACACGAGCTCTTTGGGGGTACTGGTTAGTTCATATTGTTGTTCCACCGATAGGGTTGCAGAACCCTTTAGCTCCTTGGGTACTTTCTCTAGCTCCTCCATTGGGGGCCCTGTGATCCATCCAATAGCTCACTGTGAGCTTCCACTTCTCTGTTTGCTAGGCCCCAGCATAGCCTCACAAGAGACAGCTATATCTGGGTCCATTCAGCAAAATCTTGCTAGTGTATGCAATGGTGTCAGGGTTTGGAGGCTGATTATGGGATAGATCCGTGGATACGGCAGTCTCTAGATGGTCCATCTTTTCCTCTCAGCTCTAAATTTTGTCTCTGTAACTCCTTCCATGGGTGTTTTGTTCCCAATACTAAGAAGGGGCAAAGTGTCCACATGTTGGTCTTCATTTTTCTTGAGTTTTATGTGTTTCACAAATTGTATCTTATCTCTTGGGTATTATAAGTTTCTGCGCTAATATCTACTTCTCAGTGAGTACATATCATGTGAGTTCTTTTGTGATTGGGTTACCTCACTCAGTATGATGCCCTCCAGGTCCATCCATTTGCCTAGGAATTTCATAAATTCATTCTTTTTAATAGCTGAGTAGTACTCCATTGTGTAAATGTACCACATTTTCTGTATCCATTCCTCTGTTGAGGGGCATCTGGGTTCTTTCCACCTTCTGACTACTATAAATAAGGTTGCTATGAACATAGTGGAGCATGTGTCCTTCTTACCTGTTGCAACATCTTCTGGATATATGCCCAGGAGAGCTATTGCTGGATCCTCCAGTAGTACTATATCCAATTTTTTGAGGAACCGTCAGACTGATTTTCAGAGTGGTTGTACAAGCTTGCAATCCCACCAACAATGGAGGAGTGTTCCTCTTTCTCCACATCCTCACCAGCATCTGCTGTCACCTGAATTTTTGATCTTAGCCATTCTGGCTGGTGAGAGGTAGAATCTCAGGGTTGCTTTGATTTGCATTTCCCTGATGATTAAGGATGCTGAACATATATTCAGGTGCTTCTCAGCCATTCGGTATTCCTCAGGTGAGAATTCTTTTTTTAGTTCTGAGCCCCATTTTTTAATGGGGTGATTTGATTTTCTGGAGTCCACCTTCTTGAGCTCTTTGTATATATTGGATATATTTCCCTATCTGATTTAGGATAGGTAAAGATCATTTCCCAGTGTGTTGGTGGCCTTTTTATTTTATTGATGATGTCTTTTGCCTTACAGAAGATTTGCAATTTTATGAGGTCCCATTTGTCTATTATCGATCTTACAGCACAAGCCATTGCTTTTCTATTCAGGAATTTTTCCCCTGTGCCCCTATCTTCGAGGCTTTTCCCCACTTTCTCCTCTATAAGTTTCACTGTCTTTGGTTCTATGTGGAGTTCCTTGATCCATTTAGATTTGACCTTAGTACAAGGAGATAGAAATGTATAATTTTTACTATATTGATCCTGCCAATTCATGAGCATGGGAGATCTTTCCATCTCCTGAGATCTTCTTTAATTTCTTTCTTCAGAGATTTAAAGTTCTTATCATACAGATCTTTCACTTCCTTAGTTAGAGTCACTCCAAGGTATTTTATATTATTCGTGACTATTGTGAAGGGTGTTGTTTCCCTAATTTCTTTCTCAGCCTGATTATCCTTTGTGTACAGAAAGGCCATTGACTTGTTTGAGTTAATTTTATATCCAAATACTTCACTGAAGCTGTTTATCAGGCTTAGGTGTTCTCTGGTGGAATTTTTAGGGTCATTTATATATACTATCATATCATCTGCAAAAAGTGATATTTTGACTTCTTCCTTTCCAATTTGTATCCCCTTGATCTCCTTTTGTTTTTGAATTGCTCTGGCAAGGACTTCAAGTACAATATTGAATAGGTATGGAGAAAGTGGGCAGCTTTGTCCAGTCCCTGACGTTAGTGGGATTGCTTCCAGCTTCTCACCATTTACTTTGATGTTGGCTACTGGTTTGCTATAGATTGCTTTTATCATGTTTAGGTATGGGCCTTGAATTCCTGATCTTTCCAAGACTTTTATCATGAATGCGTATTGGATTTTGTCAAATGCTTTCTCTGCATCTAAGTAGATGATCATGTGGTTTTTGTCTTTGAGTTTGTTTATATAGTGGATTACGTTGATGGATTTCCGTATATTATACCATCCCTGCATCCCTGCAATGAAACCTACTTGGTCAGGATGGATTATTGTTTTGATGTGTTCTTGGATTCGGTTAGGGAGAATTTTATTGAGTATTTTTGCATCGATATTCATAAGGGAAATTGGTCTGAAGTTCTCTATCTTTGTTGGGTCTTTCTGTGGTTTAGGTATCAGAGTTATTGTGGCTTCATAGAATGAATTTGGTACAGTACCTTCTGCTTCTACTTTGTGGAATAATTTGTGAAGAACATGAATTAAATCTTCTTTGATGGCCTAATAGAACTCTGCAGTAAACACATCTGGTCCTGGGCTTTTTTTGGATGGGAGACTATTAATGACTGCTTCTAATTCTTTGGGGGATATAGGACTGTTTAGATCATTTACCTGATCCTGATTTAATTTTGGTACCTGCTATCTGTCTAGAAATTTGTCCATTTCATCAGGGTTTTCCAGTTTTGTTGAGTATAGCCTTTTGT
Organism: Mus musculus; assembly: GCF_000001635.26. NCBI lineage: Eukaryota > Metazoa > Chordata > Mammalia > Rodentia > Muridae > Mus > Mus musculus. Next base: position 17,839,969 of record NC_000086.7, read on the forward strand.
AGAAGGATCTGATGGTGTTTTGGATTTCTTCAGGATCTGTTGTTATGTCTCCCTTTTCATTTCTGATTTTGTTAAATAGGATGCCCTCTAGTGAGTCTGGCTAAGGGATTATGTATCTTGTTGATTTTCTCAACCAACCAGCTACTTATTTGGTTGATTCTTTGAATACTTCTTCTTGTTTCCACTTGGTTGATTTCGCCCGAGTTTGATTATTTTCTGCCTTCTACTCCTCTTGGGTGAAATTGCTTCCTTTTTTTCTAGAGCTTTTAGGTGTGTTGTCAAGCTGCTAGTATGTGCTCTCTCTAGTTTCTTTTTGGATACTACAGAGCTATGAGTTTTCCTCTTAGGAATACTTTCATTGTGTCCCATAAGTTTGGGTATGCTGTGGCTTCATTTTCATTAAACTTTAAAAAGTCTTTAATTTCTTTCTTTATTTCTTCCTTGACCAAGGTATCATTGAGAAGATTGTTGTTCAGTTCCCATGTGAATGTTGGCTTTCTATTATTTATGTTGTTATTGAAGATCAGCCTCAGTCCATGGTGATCTGATAGAATGCATGGGACAATTTCAATATTTTTGTATCTGTTGAGGCCTTTTTTGTGACCAATTATGTGGTCAATTTTGGAGAATGCACCATGAGGTGCTGAGAAGAAGGTATATCCTTTTGTTTTAGGATAAAATGTTCTGTAGATATGTTTAGTCTATTTATTTAATAACTTCTGTTAATTTCACTGTGTCCCTGTTTAGTTTCTGTTTCCATGATTTGACCATTGATGAAAGTGGTGTGTTGAAGTCTCCCACTATGATTGTGGGAGGTGCAATGTGTGCTTTGAGCTTTACTAAAGTTTCTTTAATGAATCTGGCTGCCCTTGTATTTGGAGCATAGATATTCAGAATTGAGAGTTCCTCTTGGAAGATTTTACCTTTGATGAGTATGAAGTGCTCCTCCTTGTCTTTTTTGATAACTTTGGGTTTGAAGTCGGTTTTTTTCCATATTAGAATGGCTACTCCAGCTCATTTCTTCAGACCATTTGCTTGGAAAATTGTTTTCCAGCCTTTCATTCTGAGGTAGTGTCTGTCTTTTTCCCTGAGATGGGTTTCCTGTAAGCAGCAGAATGTTGGGTCCTGTTTGTGTAGCCAGTCTGTAACTCTCTGTCTTTTTATTGGGGAATTGAGTCCATTGATATTAAGAGATATTAAGGAAAAGTAATTGTTGCTTCCTATTATTTTTGTTATTAGAGTTGGCATTCTGTTCTTGTGGCTGTCTTCCTTTAGGTTTTTTGAAGGATTACTTTCTTGCTTTTTCTAGGGCGTGGTTTCCGTCCTTGTATTGTTTTTGTTTTTGTTTTTCTGTTATTATCCTTTAAAGGGCTGCATACATGGAAAGATAATGTGTGAACTTGGTTTTGTCGTGGAATACTTTGGTTTCTCCATCTATGGTAATTGAAAGTTTGACTGGGTATAGTAGCCTGGGCTGGCATTTGTGTTCTCTTTGTGTCTGTATAATATCTGTCCAGTATCTTCTGGCTTTCATAGTCTCTTGTGCAAAGTCTGGTGCAATTCTGATAGAGCTGTCTTTATATGTTACTTGACCCTTTTCCCTTACTGCTTTTAATATTCTATCTTCATTTAGTGTATTTTTTTTTGATTATTATGTGTCGGGGGGAATATCTTTTCTGGTCCAGTCTATTTGGAATTCTGTAAGCTTCTTGTATGTTCATGGGCATCTCTTTCTTTAGGTTTGGGAAGTTTTCTTCTATAGTTGTGTTGAATATTTTGCTGGCTCTTTTAAGTTGAAAATCTTCATTCTCATCTACTCCTATTATCCATAGGTTTGGTCTTCTCATTTTGTCCTGGATTTCCTGGATGTTTTGAGTTAGGATCTTTTTGCATTTTCTTAGACTGTTGTGCCGATGTTCTCTATGGAATCTTCTGCACCTGAGATTCTCTCTTCCATCTCTTGTATTCTGTTGCTGATGCTGGCATCTATGATTCCAGATTTCTTTCCAAGGGTTTCTATCTCCAGCATTGCATCACTTTGGGTTTTCTTTATTGTGTCTACTTCCCTTTTTAGGTCTAGTATGGTTTTGTTCATTTCCATCACCTGTTTGGATTTTTTTCCTGTTTTTCTTTAAGGACTTCTACCTGTTTGGTTGTGTTTTCCTGTTTTTTTTTTTTTTTTTTTTTTTTTTTAAGGACTTGTAACTCTTTAGCAGTGTTCTCTTGTATTTCTTTAAGTGAGTTATGAAAGTCCTTCTTGATGTCCTCTACCATCATCATGAGATATGCTTTTAAATCCGGGTCTAGCTTTTCATGTGTGTTGGTGTGCCCAGGACTGGGCGAGGTGGGAGTGCTGCATTCTGATGATGGTGAGTGGTCTTGGTTTTTGTTAGTAAGATTCTTATGTTTGCCTTTTGCCATCTGGTAATCTGTGGAGTTAGTTGTTATAGTTGTCTTTGGTTAGAGTTTTTTCCTCTCATGATTCTGTTAGCCTCTATCAGCAGACCTGGGATACTAGTTCTCTCCTCTGAGTTTCAGTTGTCAGAGCACTCTCTGAAGGAAAGCTCTCCTCTTACAGGGAAGGTACACAGATATCTGGTGTTTAGACCTCCCTCCTGGCAGAAGATGAAGGCCTGAAACAGGACCTGTCCCAGAAGCTGTGTTGCTTCGGCCTGTCACAGACACTGTTAGCTTCTGTAGTCCATACTCTCACCTGCACAGACTAGTCTCAGAGGGATACAGGAACCAAGTTGGCTCCCCCAGGTACTCTGTCAAAGCCCTCTGGGGCTGGGCGGACACCTCTCCTCTGGCAGGGAAGGTGCCTGGATGTCTGGAGCCCGAATCGGGGTCTGTCTCTGAAGCTGTCCTCTAGGGACCTTGGGGGTGTCTGCCGACTCTGCACCCAGGTGACCCAGTGCTGGCTCTGACCGGAAGGGACTTGTGACCCTGGTCAAGCTGGGTTTCTTGCTTCTCTAATGCTGTCTCAGGTCTCATGCGATTGGATTGGAATAGAAGTTGTGTTCCACTCATCGGTGGTCCTAAGATCACATGGAGAGTCCTCTAGGGTACCTTGGGGGTGTCCGCCGACTCCACGCCCAAGGTGACCCACATGAATTTCTTATTGATATAAAATTGGGATTAATATTGTTACTCTAATATAGGCATTGTGCCTGTATAATGGATGCATTTGAGAATACAAGGCTTAGACCCAGTTCTTCTATAACTGCTGTTTTAAACTGTTTTTAAATGATTAAGCAATACACATTAAGGGCCAGATAGCATACTCATGGTCATGAGTTAAATAAAAGGGTGTTTTTGAGATATTTCAATTAGAAACGACCAAGAGTAGTCAGGGCTTAACAGTTTAGGGATACTTTAAGTGGGTAGATAGTCTTCAAAAGCATCAGAACTCCACAGAATATGACATTTATGGACATTTCTTTATTAAAGATCATTTGACTAGAGACCTGTCTGCTCCTGACAGCATCCCTTTCTTGGATTCAAAGAAGAAATTGAGCATCAGTGTAGTTGCTCCAGTTGTGGTGAGACAGTCACTAGAAAAGAATTACCTCATTTCATCTACAGACAAAATAGTGTCCAGAAAAAGGACACACTATGTGGAATAGTCGACTGATAATCTCTGCCAAGATAGGGTGATCAGCCCTTTAAAAATCTGCATTACAAACGTCTGTCAGATGATCCTGGGCCAGGAGGTTGAAGACTGATACTTCAACATTTTGAAGTACAGAGACTGTTCAGGTGATCAGCTGTCTCTATAAATTGGCTAAGTTTTGGAAGCTATATTTTGTGCTTCGTATATTTTCAGGTAATATTAGTCATTGTTGGATTTCTGACAGGGTTGAAGACTGGTAGGCAGACCAAGCTGTTTAGCATTGAGAAAGATGACATAGATTTGAGAGGGTGGTTTTCAGATGGCATACATTCTGAAGCCAGGACAGGAGTCAAGTGTAGAATTATGTCTTTTGAGTTAGGATAGATGACAGAGGTCCTATTTAATTGACAAAAATGATAGATTGGGTGTTAGGTCTGTCTTGTATTTTATAAATTACAAAATGGTAATAGTTGTGCTCAATTTATATCTGAGATAAAAGAGTCTTTTAACTGGATAGAAAGGGGGAAATGCTGTGGATAGCCCTGGTCCTGTATTTTGATGCTAATTCTACTCTCCTGGAAGGGGCTGCAGACAAGGAATGAATCATGTATACAGGTGCCTTGTGAACCTCCTCCCCCATTTAATTTTCAAATAAAGCCTAAAGTTGATAATTGGCGAGAAGGAGGAAGGTGTAGTGGAAAAGGGGAGTTGGAGAGACAGAGGGGGAAGACAGAAGAGGAAGACGGAAGAGGACGAGATGGAAGGAAGATGGAGCTGGAGCATGTAGCTTGGAGAAATCACAAGTCATATGGGATCTAATAGATGGGAATAGAGTAGTGTAGTGGTAGATCTGCCTAATCTAGGTGTGTAGCTTGTGTACCAATTAATTGAGTTGTGAATTATTTGACTGGGCTTTTTGGGTTAAAGATTTACTGGGACATAGTGTTGTGGCCCACCAGTATCGGTACTAGAGCAGGAACATGGACTGGTGGGAATGATTCTTTTAATATTTGCAGGTTGATAATTTTTAATATTTCCTGCAACAGGTATGGGGTATAAGAACCTCTCCCTAACTGCCTGGAAATGAGTCTTCTACTAGAAGCCTCAGATGAAGATGTAGAACTCAAAGCTCTTCCTGAACCATACCTGCCTAGATGCTGCCATGTTCCCACCTTGATGATAATGAACTGAACCTTTGAACCTTTAAGCCAGCACCAAGTAAATGTTGCCCTTAGAAGAGTTGCCTTGGTCATAGTGTTTGTTCACAGCAGTAAAACCCTAACTAAGACACATACATTCCAATTGTTTTGTTCTAGGCTTATCTTTCTTGCTGTAATACAATGCTGTAACCAAAAGCAGCTTAGAGGGGTAAGAATTTATTTGGCTTACATTTCCAGGTCACAGTCTAGTATTGAGAGAAGTTGAGGCTTGAACTCAAGGCAGGAGCATCATTATTCCACACTGCATTACCTCTAGCTAGGGAACGAACTCCCTCACATATAGGAAAATACAAGAAATGCCTTGGAGGAAGGCTGATTCCTTCTTCACTCATAGACCAATGCTTAGAAAGTCTTCTTACAGAGCCCAGCACGACTTGCCCAGGACTAGTGCTGTCTATTGAAGACATCAATTAACAATCAAGACAACTCCCAAAACCATGCTCATACATGAAGGTAATCCTGTCAACCCCTCAACTGAGGCTCCTTTCTCAGCTAACTCCATGAAACTAGGTTATGTGACAGTGAAATCTAACTAGGACATTAGCCAATAACAGAAGAAATTGAATTTCTCCCCAAAGGAGTCTGCCATGAACTAAATTGTTCAAATATCAGCTTATAATTCATATTGAACACAGTTAAAATTTTTATGGCTTCCAGTTGTAAATGTCCCCCAAATCCTATGTACTGAAGATTTGCTTCCTGGGTGCTATCAGGAAGTTGTGAAATCTTTAGGAGGTGGGGCTTAGTTAGAGGTAGCTCTTTGGGGACATCCTCTTAAAGGAAGCACTGGAATAGTTTCCTCTTCATCTCCTTTTTCCCTCTCTCCAACCATTTTCCCTCTCTTCTGGCCATCATGAGATGAGAAACTATCTCCTACTTCCACACACTTCTTCCATGAATTGAAACCATGAACCAAAACAAACATTTCCTCATTTTAAGTTACTTATATCAGATTCTTTGAGACAGCAATCGAAAGTTGATTCAAACACACTGGAAAGTCCAAGGGGGGGGGGGGTGGAGTGGGGATAAACACCAGAAACTAAGAAAATTTCCAAAAAAAAAAAAAAAGAAAAAAAAAAAAGAAAAAATATCTAGCAGAAAGTTTCAAGCAGGGAAAGTGGTAATAAGCTTCCTGACCAAGAAACTAAGAACAAATACAGATACACCAGGGGACCCAAGTGTGTAAGGAAATCCTAAATCTTTAGTGTTCGTCAGTAGAGTTTTCAGAAACACAATAATAATTGATGGAACACTGAATTTACCACCTGGGCCTACAAAGAATCATTGTTCTTAGCATATTGTATCTAACACTCCTGCCTTGCTTTTCCGCTGTCACTTTGACACAGGGTCTTCACAAACAGTTGTTCAGCCCTTTACTTTGTTTTTGTTCTTCCCACTGTTACAAGGGTCTCTCAGTTTGGGTTTTCCAGAAGGGAAGCACTGTCCATGCACAGTACTAGCAAGAATTTATCCAAGTTAGAATGAGCTGTATCAAAGTGGTTGAGAATGGGGGCATGTAGCAACATAGTAAAATATTTAGTGTAAAATTTAAAGACATTTTTGTGAATTTTCACAGGGCAGGTACTATATTCACAGGATAAGATAACCCTGTTCCCCTCTTAAATCATAGTGGACCACATCTCACTTTTAGAGTATTTTCCTATATATATGTGCTTATTATATATAAAATCATCATCTTTGGACTATTTGGGAGTCAACTGCAGATATAAGCTTTTTCACCCCTATGTACTTAACTGTATGTTTTTGAAATTCAAAGATGTTCTTCCATGTAAGTGCAGTATAATTGCCATTGTCCTGTTGGTTGACAGTCCAACAATACTGTTAGTCAATCTTCAGACTTATTCAGGATCTGACACTTCTCCAACATATGTGTATTGTAGAAAACATTCTGGTCTGGGATTGAATCCATGTCTACACGCAGCATTCAACTGTCCTCACCTTTAACTTCGAATGCTTCTCTTGGCTCTCAGAATTTTGACTTGTTGAAGAGTAAAGGCCCATTATTTTGTAGACTATCCCTTCATTTTGTTTGTCTGATGTTTCCTCTGATGTTGACTAAGGTGATCCATTTTTGGCAGGAGTGCTATAAATGTGATTAGCTGTATCTTTCTTTAAGCAGCATATCAGGTGGTGTGCTTGGTGTCAGTTTACCCCATAACCATCAATATTACATTCCATAAGTTAGCTAAAGGAGCATATGTCTGCCCACATGCCTCCCTTTCTGTGAATCTCGTATAGATGGAGCCCACACTCTTAACTGCTATGCTGTAGAAATGCTCTAGGTAATGGATAAATGGATACTGCATAAATGGCTGCAGAGGGCACCAAGACTCATGAAGATGTTTTCACAAGAGCCTTACAGTATCATTGGGAGATATGTATTCATCAAAAATATGTTTAATGGTTTCCATGGATAATTCTACTTAGAGGAATGTGGGAGCAGAAGTCACATTTGAGGTCTAAAGTGCTCCCAGAGGAGGATGGCTTGGAAAGTTGTTAAGAAATTAGAACTACTTGACCTGAGTACTTCAGATCTGGAGCAAGCTGTAATAGGGAGATGGGAAGGGTGAAAAATAGTCGGGGCACTGATTTAAGAGTGTAAAAACAAGACATTATCTTTTCATACAAGAGGACTCTGGCAATCTTTTTGGGAAGCTGCTGGCAGGATAAACAGGATGACAAAAAGGAGGGCCTCTTAGGAATCAGAAGATATAGTCAGATTCATGGGTGACCAAAGCCCAAGTAACTAGAAAGAATCTGGCTAATTAGCTCCTAACTTCCAAGCTCTAATTTTACTAAGCATCAACAGCTTTGCCAGGCATGCTCTGAAAGAAGTGTTCATAGAAGTTCTAGATCCACTGACAATGGTAATTGGCATGATCAGCAGTTCCCTATGGTAAATCACACGAGTTAAAGTAGGAGAGAAAGAGAGATGATGATTGAGAGAGGCTTGGATACTCGGTTTAGAAATGATCTACAGAGTCTTTACATAATGAGTTCATCTTGTGTATGCATAACAAGGTGATAAAGAGCACGTCTGGAGTTCTAGTTTTCATTTCATTGTCTACTTCTAAAATCAAATTAGAATCTTTTCAAAATAGCATTTCACCCACTTCTGCAGTAAGACCAAGAGGTGGCACTTCTCTGAAGAACCCTTTGCCTCTAATCTGATTGAGAATTAAAATGCTCTCATTAAACAGAGACCTCATTATAGTTTGCTCTAATCTACAGCCCAGAGCATAGTGATTACCCTGAATTGTTACACACACGTCTACCTACTTGTTATCTATTTCTGCACTTTAATTATGTTGCCATGAATATAATTCCATATACCACCATACATAAGCAAGACTTCTTTTAAATATAACTGTGTGCCCATAATTCCCTGAGTATGAATGTTTGTGTGGCAGACAATAAAATTTAGTACTGCTCTGGAGGTTGAAACAAACAAAAACATATCTAAAAGTAATAACTTGGTGTTTCAGTAGAATTTTAAGACAGAAATTTGTCACCAATTTATTATAAACACACACACACACATACCCTACTCACACACACCACTTTTTAAGAATGATTCTTTTGCAGCTTTAGCAACAATAAGAAAATCTTCATAAGGAAATGACCATTCCCTAGAGGGTGTTGTTGCCAACTAACCAACTCACAAGGGACTTTTCTCTGGTAGGAAATTGATTTTAAAATGCAACTACAATGAAATATATATTATTTATTTATTTATTATTTACTTTGGGGACAAATATTGTTTTGAAAGCAATTCTTCAGAGAATTTGATAGAATAAAGTAAAATCTCAGAATGTGCAGCCAGGCAGAAGGTATAAAGGCCTTCTACATTGTCTGTCCATCTGCAAAGACATTCTTAGTGCCCTGGAAATGATTACTATTGGTGCTTAAACTTCTTCTGATATATGGTCTTAGGAAATCATGTACCACTTTATTTCTGTCTCAGAAGAGACTTTTTTATTGAGAAGTCTTTGAAGTTTGTTTCCCTTGCTAATTGCTTTAAAACATGTATATACTTTGGTTGTGATTTACATAAACTACATGGTTAATAATAACCTGGACTGGGAAATAATCATTTGTACTAAATTCATTCCTAACCATGTGTCATAGGACAATGATCTCAAAAGCTTGAGCAATGACAACTCTCCCCATTTATTTGCAGTTTCTGGCTTTATTATTCATATTACTATTAGGCAGCTCTGGGACTCCAGTCCAGGGACATGAAGCTACTCCAAGCAAGTGCTCTGCCACTTAGCCATGCTCTTGGCTCCTGGTCTCAGTGAATAACAGTATATGAGTGAACAATCTTAAGAACATTCTTACTGAGAGTAGAGGAAACTTGTCTTAAAACAGAATTACCAAACACATTCTGTCCTACTGGGGGACAGGTAAAGCACTTCCTCCATTTCCACTCATGCAACCACCTCTCCATACCTGCCTGTAGCCTACTCAAATGGCAGGTATTAGATTAGACAGCTCTCTTTCTTTTGCCAGTGAATGATATTTAGAAGAGAGATTCATGACTTGTGAAAATGCAGAAATTAGTGTAGGTAAAGTGCTCAGCCCTAAATGGGACATCTCTATGCTATATTCTGCTGTCAACTCTCAATAAACATCACAGACAAGTGGGTGGAGAGATGTCAGAGCCAGAGGTTTGGAAAGAGTGCTATCTAAAAACGTCTTCTGGACACTATGAGTCTATTGTGCTTGTAAACTATGATTGCCCCCAAAAGATCAAGACAGCCAAGATTCCAGATGACTGAAGGAAAGATACGTGAGGCCCCACCCCGAGAGGAGAAACTATCTACAGTTGATGGCCACTGTAAAAAGGAAAGTTGGATCTCTATAGGAATGTGGACCCTGGAGTTTTTACCATGTTCTAGTGGGTGGCTTTCATGCCAAGCACATTTGTGTAGGACTAATTTTGGAATGACGATATTGGAAGGATTTGGCAAGAGTTAGAGAGGGGAAATATGAAATGGATATGATCAAGATAGATTGTAAAACATGTATGAAATTCTCAAAGGATGAATTTTAAAAATTTAATAATAGAGACAACTAAAGCACAAAACGATTTTGATTATCTTTAATAGAGAGTAAATAGAATTTGTTTTATGAAACCTTTGAGCTATATAAACCCCAGGTTAATGTTGTCCTCCTGCTGTGAACTATTCAAAACTCATTGTTAAGAGTGCACTGCCATTATCACTGTTGAAAAGTTGCCATGCTATTAGAATAAAAATCCTGAAAAACTTATTTGTGGGGCTGTACTTGGATGAAAGGGGGAAATAGAATAAAACAAAGGATCAATATTGTAAAAATGGCTATCTTGCCAAAAGCAATCTACAGATTCAATGCAAATCCCAACAAAATTCCAACTCAATTCTTCAACGAATTAGAAAGAGCAATCTGCAGATTCATCTGGAATAATAAAAAACCTAGGATAGCAAAAACTCTTCTCAAGGATAAAAGAACCTCTGGTGGAATCACCATGCCTGACCTAATGCTTTACTACAGAGCAATTGTGATAAAAACTGCATGGTACTGGTACAGTGACAGACAAATAAGACCAATGGAATAGAATTGAAGACCCAGAAATGAACCCACACACCTATGGTCACTTGATCATACAAGGGAGCTAAAACCATCCAGTGGAAGAAAGACAGCATTTTCAACAAATGGTGCTGGCACAACTGGTGGTTATCATGTAGAAGAATGCAAATTGATCCATTTCTATCTCCTTGTACTAAGGTCAAATCTAAGTGGATCAAGGAACTCCACATAAAACCAGAGATATTGAAACTTATAGAGGAGAAAGTGGGGAAAAGCCTCGAAGATATGAGCACAGAGGAAAAAGTCCTGAATAGAATAGCAATGGCTTGTGCTGTAAGATCGTGAATTGACAAATGGGACCTCATGAAACTGCAAAGCTTCTGCAAGGCAAAAGATACCGTCAATAAGACAAAAAGGCCACCAACAGATTGGGAAAGGGTCTTTACCTATCCTAAATCAGATAGTGGACTAATATCCAATATATATAAAGAACTCAAGAAGGTGGACTCCAGAAAATCAAATAACCCCATTAAAAAATGGGGCCCAGAGCTAAACAAAGAATTCTCACCTGAGGAATACTGAATGGCTGAGAAGCACCTGAAAAAATGCTCAGCATCCTTAATCATCAGGGGAATGCAAATCAAAACAACCCTGAGATTCCACCTCACACCAGTCAGAATGGCTAAGATCAAAAATTCAGGTGACAGCAGATGCTGGTGAGGATGTGGAGAAAGAGAAACACTCCTTCATTGTTGGTGGGATTGCAAGCTTGTACAACCACTCTGGAAATCAGTCTGACGGTTCCTCAGAAAATTGGACATAGTACTACCGGAGGATCCTGCAATACCTCTCCTGGGCATATATCCAGAAGATGTCCCAACCTGTGAGGAGCGGGTGTGGTGGCAATCCCAAGAAGGCGCCAGGGACTGCAGCTAAGTCGTATGACTTGCACCTGACTTCCTCATATAAGCCACAAACATCTTGAGAGCTGCACAGGTGTACCAGGATACCGGTGAATCCATTTTGATGGAGATATGCCCCTGCTGCCCTGATTAGCTGAAGCTGCGTGCCTGGTGAGGTGGCGTGGCCTGCTGTGCGTGGATGGGAACTGAGAGTATAAAAGAGTGAGAGGCCCAGGGTTGGGGAAGATATAAACAAGGGAGATATAAACAAGGGAGATATAAACAAGAAGAAACAGGACTGAATAAACGTGTGCAGAAGGATCCTGTTGCAGCGTTGTTCTTCCTGGCCAGTTGGGCGCGAGCAAGACCAACCGGTAAGAAGGACACATGCTCCACTATGTTCATAGCAGCCTTATTTATAATAGCCAGAAGGTGGAAAGAACCCAGATGCCCCTCAACAGAGGAATGAATACAAAAAATGTGGTACATTTACACAATGGAGTACTACTCAGCTACTAAAAAGAATGAATTTATGAAATTCCTAGGCAAATGGTTGGACCTGGAGGGCATCATACTGAGTGAGGTAACCCAATCACAAGAGAACTCACACAATATGTACTCACTGATAAGTGGATATTAGCCCAGAAACTTAGTATACCCGAGATATAAGAGACAATTTGTAAAACACATGAAACTGAAGAAGAACGAAGACCAAAGTGTGGACACTTTGCCCCCTCCTTAGAATTGGAAACAATCACCCATGGAAGGAGTTACAGAGACAAAGTTTGGAACTGAGACAAAAGGATGGACCATCTAGAGACTGCCATATCCAGGGATCCATCCCATAATTAGCCTCCAAACGATGACACCATTGCATACACTAGCAAGCGTTTGCTGAAAGGACCCTGATATAGCTGTCTCTTGTGAGACTAGGCCGGGGCCTAGCAAACACATAAGTGGATGCTCACAGTCATCTATTCGATGGAACACAGGGCCCCCAATGGAGGAGCTAGAGAAAGTACCCAAGGAGCTAAAGGGATCTGCAACCCTATAGGTGGAACAACATGATGAACTAACCAGTACCCTGGAGCTCTTGACTCTAGCTGCATATGTATCAAAAGATGGCCTAGTAGGCCATCATTGGAAAGAGAGGACCATTGGACAGGCAAACTTTATATGCCCCAGTACAGGGGAATGCCAGGGCCAAAAAGTGGGAATGGGTGGGTAGGGGAGTGGGGGGGAGTGTATGGGGGACTTTTGGGATAGCATTGGAAATGTAATTGAGGAAAATAGGTAGTAAAAAAATATATACATAAAAAATAAAAGAAAGAAAAAAAAAAAACAAAAAACAAAGGACATGATACTCCTGGGTATGTTGGAGAAGAAAAAAAAGAGAGTATAGCCAGAGGCAGAGACTTCTGGGAGAGTCCAGACTGCTCATGACCATATTGAATTGACCCATATGAGTGTTGGGAGCCATTAAGGCAACGCTATTGTCCTGATCTCTGAATTGGGCCTCTCCCCCCAAGAAGAAAAGAGGGTCAAAAGCGGGCCACCGACACATGGATTCCGAGAACTACGGGATGTTCCAGCCCTGGGTCATCACCGCTCTCCTGGCCACACCCTGACACCACCAAGTTCCTGCTTCCCCATGTAGCTGTCAAAAGAAAGAATTTCTATTGCCCCCCTCCCATAAGTACTTCTCCTTTTGCTTGTATTGCCCTACCCCTCCCACTGATAAGTATCTGTACTTCCCCCTTTGCTTGTGCATTTAAACCTTGGACCTTTCTCAATACATTGGTGTCTTGATACAACTTCAGAATGGTCTCCGTGTCGTTATTCGTACAAGACCCTCGTCTCTCTCTACCCCCCATTTGGTTATTAGGAGGAGGTCCCCTCGAGATCCTCGAATAACTGGACCTGCTGGACGGGTCAAGTGGCGCCCGACGTGGAGCACGAGGTACGACTGCCCTCCGGACAACGGATTAAGGATTAAAGAGGTACCGCACAGACAGAGAAACAGTGGGACAGTCCACCGACACTTCACTCGAGTGTCGAGTACGGACGTCGGGAGGTAAGCCTAGGCATTCAGTTGTTGTCCCATTAACCATGGGGCATTTAGTGAAGAGATAAAGGGTTCTCTTAAGGAGAGAGGGATAAGAGTTTTTTAAAAAAAAGGGGAATTTAATAATATATTTTTGTTTTGTGGACAAGAGATGTCCATGGCTGGTATTAAATGGTTCTGAAACTTAGAATAAAGTAGGCAAAGATGTTAATGTTTTGATAAAACAAGGAGAAGATGTCCCTAAGTCCTTTTTAGCTATTGGGGAATCATCAGAGATCTCCTTGAGCAGGCAGAAAAGGGCAGAAAAGGTGCTCGCCTCCTAGCCCTTACTGAAGATTTTTTAGAAAGCTCCCAATCGCCATCTCACAAAAGCAAAACTAAGCTGCCGGCGCACAGTATCTCTATTAGAAGGTTTAGCAGAAGGCTACTTGATACCCAATGAATGGAATAAAGTTATTCAGTCTGTCCTCACTAGAGGCCAATATTTAACTTGAAAGTCAGAGTTTGTGGAAGACAGCCTCCTGGACTGCTGACAAAATCTGTGGTTAAGGCAATTTCGCTGCAGACATAAAACAATTAGGGCTCTCCCCTGGTGTCCTCGCCCAGACGGCACAAGCGGCCCTGAGAGCTTGGCGCGCTGTCCCTGCAGCAAGGGCGCTAACTATGCCCCTAACCAAGATTATATAAGGGCCCCAAGAATCCTATGCGCGGTTCATTGCCAGATTGCAGGAAGCAGCCGAGAGAATTTTGGGAACTGAAGAAAGTGAGGGTCTGTTAGTCCGACAACTTACTCTTGAAAACGCCAATTCAGCATGTAGGGCTGCCCTGAGAGGTAAAACCAAGAGTTTAGATATAAATGGTATGATAAAGCTTTGTAATGAGGTAGATGTGTTTTCTCAACAAGTTTCTAAGTCTATTAACCTGGCCATTGGGGCTGCTCTAACTCCAGCTCCAAGATTGGTGCCGAGCCCCATTGGCCCAAGTTAAAAGTAAACATCTGTGTCCTCACATTGGGTGCAGATGCCGCCTGGGGCACCCCTGATTATTATATGCCTCAATTAACAGCAGTTAACACAGGTGAATTTGGGCCCCCTCCCCAAAAGACGTTTTTTCTCATCATCGGCCGAGTGTCCAGACTTTTACAAGGCCTAATGGTGACTCCTACAGTGGTTAACACCGACTACCATGGGGAGATAAAAATCTTAGTCTCCGCCATGCAGGGACAACTTACCCTTAGGGCATGAGATATGCTTTTAAATCTAGGTCTAGGTTCTCAGGTGTGTTGGGGTTCCCTGGACTGGGCGAAGTGGGTGTGCTGGGTTCTGGTGATGGTGAGTGGTCTTGGTTCCTGTTAGTAAGATTCCTCCGTTTACCTTTCGCCATCTGGTAATCTCTGGAGTTAGTAGTTATAGTTGACTCTGTTTAGAGATTGTTCTTCTGGTGATTCTGTTACCGTCTATCAGCAGACCTGGGAGACAGATTCTCTCCTCTGAGTTTCAGTGCTCAGAGCACTCTCTGCTGGCAAGCTCTCTTACAGGGAAGGTGCGCAGATATCTTGTATTTGGACCTCCTCCTGGCCGAAGAAGAAGGCCCAAAACAGGACCTTTCTCAGACACTGTGTTGCTTTGGCAGTTCCCAGGTGGTACAGACTCTCACCTAAGCAGACTAAATTCCTAAGTTCCTTGGAGTCCCGGGACCAAGATGGCGACTGCTGCTGCTGTGGCTTAGGCCGCCTCCCCTGCCGGGTGGGCACCTGTCCTCCGGTCCGGAAGGTGGCCGGCTGTCCCCGGCCCACACAGGGTGCTGCCTCAGCGCCTCTGTGCTTCTGCCTGTTCCAGAAGCTGTCAGGTTCTCTGGCGCACCCTCTCACCTGTTCAGACTAATTTCCTAAGTTCGGCGGGTCTCGGACCAAGATGGCGACCGCTGCTGCTGTGGCTTAGGTCGCCTCCCCAGCCGGGCGGGCACCTGTCCTCTGGTCCAGAAGGTGGCCGGCTGTCCCCGGCCCACACAGGGTGCTGCCTCAGCGCCTCTGTGCTTCCGCCTGTTCCAGAAGCTGTCAGGTTCTCTGGCGCACCCTCTCACCTGTTCAGACTAATTTCCTAAGTTCGGCGGGTCCCGGACCAAGATGGCGACCGCTGCTGCTGTGGCTTAGGTCGCCTCCCCAGCCGGGCGGGCACCTGTCCTGTGGTCCGGAAGGTGGCCGGCTGTCCCCGGCCCACACAGGGTGCTGCCTCAGCGCCTCTGTGCTTCTGCCTGTTCCAGAAGCTGTCAGGTTCTCTGGCGCACCCTCTCACCTGTTCAGACTAATTTCCTAAGTTCGGCGGGTCTCGGACCAAGATGGCGACCGCTGCTGCTGTGGCTTAGGTCACCTCCCCAGCCGGGCGGGCACCTGTCCTCCGGTCCGGACGGTGGCCGGCTGTCCCCGGCCCACAAAGGGTGCTGCCTCAGCGCCTCTGTGCTTCCGCCTGTTCCAGAAGCTGTCAGGTTCTCTGGCGCACCCTCTCACCTGTTCAGACTAATTTCCTAAGTTCGGCGGGTCTCGGACCAAGATGGCGACCGCTGCTGCTGTGGCTTAGGTCGCCTCCCCAGCCGGGCGGGCACCTGTCCTCCGGTCCGGACGGTGGCTGGCTGTCCCCGGCCCACAAAGGGTGCTGCCTCAGCGCCTCTGTCAACAGGACAGTTTCAAAAAGATTAATCAAACCCTTGGGATTATCGAGAAAGGGGTATGCTGAGACTTCTCATTGTATAGGTCAGCAGACAAAAATGGTCAATATTGCATAGCCTGATTGCCCTCATCTATGGTCCAATAGGCTTGGAGTGGGAGGACCAATGTTCTATCAGATGAAGTGACCCTTTTGCTCTGGGTTTCCATTGCTGGTCCCAGTTCTGAGGGTCCCTCCCCACCCTCCTTCCTTGCTGGGTCCGGAGGAAGGGAAAGTAAAGGGATGCTGGACAAGGACTCAAGAGAGATCCTTGAGGAGGGGCCATGGGAACCAGGGCCATAGTGTGTGTGTGTGTGGGGGGGGGTGTAAGGGGATGGAGGATCCATCAGTAATAGATCTGCTGTGGAAGGATCCTGGAGGATCTTCTTCTTCTTCTTCTTCTTCTTCTTCTTCTTCTTCTTCTTCTTCTTCTTCTTCTTCTTCTTCTTCTTCTTCTTCTTCTTCTTCTTTTTTCTGTTTTTTCCAGACAGGGTTTCTCTATAGCCCTGACTGTCCTGGAACTCACTTTGTAGACCAGGCTGGCCTCGAACTCAGAACTCCACCTGCCTCTGCCTCCTGAGTGCTGGTATTAAAGGCGTGCACCACCACGCCCGGCTGAGGATGTTCTTCTTTACAGACTTGTTGGTCTCTATGGAGTTCTGCTCCTTCATTGTCAGAACCTACAAGAGTCTTGGAGACAATTAAAGCTGTTATCTGGGGAGGGAGGAGCCCTTCACTAGATCCTTCCCAGATATAGGGCACTTGGTCTGTGTGTCCAAGATATCCTGGCCTAAAGATTCTTTCCTCTACTGCATGATCACCTGCAAGTCATAGGTCCATATGGACCCTTCTCCAAAGGTGGGCCATTCGGAAGAGCAAAGAGTAACTAACTTGCCCTTCTTCACTACTACTGACAAATTTTCTCCTCTTTCCCTAACTTCCCTCCAGTGGTTAACTAAGATGTTTAATGGGGTAGATTCAGTCTGTCCCATCTCCAAAAATAACATCAGTCCAAGTCCAAGAACACAACCAAAAATAATGTCAGTCCAAGTCCCAAAACACAGAACAAGACAATCAACACACAGACAGTTAGCCCCTGCCATGGGTACAGAAACCAGGTTATAGTAAGACTCAGTTGCCTGCTGCCAATACTATGTCTTGCCCTTTCCAAAAGGAGCAGAGTCTTTCTTACCCCCTCCTGGGGGCCTGAAGCATCCTCCAGACTCCCCAAGGACACAATGTTAAGGCACATCTGCCCACCGATATTAACTGCACGAGACCAGAGACTTTACAGATATATGGTGCTCAAGATCCAAAACTGAATGTAGAAGACAGAGAGATAAAGACAAACACTTACGAGTAGATGCCTATTGCTGAACTAGGTATTTTCCCTCTGATTGGCCTAATCAGTGGTCACTGGGTGGTCCTCCTTGAATCCTAGATAAGCCTCCAAATATAAGACACCCGCTCCCTAGTCAGTGGTACTTACTTCAAGACACTCCAAAGTGAGACACCTAGATGCAGATAGATGCAAAAGCAAAAGGTTTATATTTACACACTTCAGGGTCAACCTTCAATTAGTCCCTCAAGGCGAGTGACTAGAAGGTGATCCTGACTGGCTATTACATGCAGATTTTATACATTTTAGGGGCATAGGTTTCATTAGCAAGGTTACATTTCAAACTTATTGGCTAAGCATATTGACTTTTAAATCTATTGGCTAGCAAGCATGACATGCATTTGAACTTTACATGGGACTTTCCAGAGGGTCAGGTGACTGTCTCTACATTTTGAAATTTATTTTGCTTAAGAATGTTCCCGTGGTTCATACTGTTGTTCCACCTATAGGGTTGCAGTTCCCTTTAGCTCCTTGGGTGCTTTCTCTAGTTCCTCCATTGGGGGCCCTGTGGTCCATCCAATAGCTGACTGTGAGCGTCCACTTCTGTGTTTGCTAGGCCCTGGCATAGTCTCACAAGAGACAACTATATCTGGGTCCTTTCAGCAAAATCTTGCTAGTGTATGCAATGGTGTCAGGGTTTGGAAGCTGATCATGGGATGGATCTCTGGATATGGCAATCACTAGATGGTCCATCCTTTCATCACACTTCCAAATTTTGTCTCTGTAACTCCTTCCATGGGTGTTTTGTTTCCTATTCTAAGAAGGGGCAAAGTGTCCACACTTTGGTCTTTGTTCTCTTGAGTTTAATGTTTTTAGCAAATTATATCTTATATCTTGGGTATCCTAAGTTTCTGGGCTAATAGCCACTTATCAGTGAGTACATATTGTGTAATGTAAATGAGCTAAATTCCTAATAAAAAATGGAAAAAAAAAAGAATGTTCCTGTGGATTACTTCAGGGCAGTAGCTGGATGTAAAATCACCTCAAACAAATCAGTATCCTTTCTCTACACAAAGGATAAACAGGCTGAGAAGGAAATAAGGGAAACAACACCCTTTACAATAGTCATAATAATGTAAAATACCTTGGTGTCATTCTAACTAAGGAAGTGAAAGATCTGTATGATAAGAACTTCAAGTCTCTGAAGAAAAACATCAAAGAAGATCACAGAAGATGGAAAGATCTCCCATGCTCATGAATTGGCAGGATCAATACAGTAAAAATGGCTATCTTGCTGAAAACAATCACCACCAAAATTCCAACTCAATTCTTCAATGAATTAGAAAGGGCAATTTGCAAATTCACCTGGAATAACAAGAAACCTAGGACAGCAAAAACTCTTCTCAATGATAACAGAACCTCTGGCAGAATCACCAAGCCTGACCTCAAGCTGTACTACAGAGCAATTGTGATAAAATATGCATGGTACTGGTACAGCAATAGACAGGTAGATCAAGAAAAAGCAAGACCAAAGTGCAGATACTTCACTCCTTCTTAGAATGGGAAACAAAATACCCATGTAAGTAGTTAACAAAGTTGGGAGTTGAGAGAGAAGGGAGGACCATCCAGTGACTTCTCTACCTGGGGATCCATCCCATATACAACCACCAAACCCAGACACTATTGCATATGCCAGAAAGATTTTGCTGACAGGACCCTGATATAGCTCTCTCTTGTGAGGCTACGCCAGTGCCTGGCAAATACAGAAGTGGATGCTCACAGTCATTTATTGGATGGAATACAGGGCCCCTAACAAAGGAGCTAGAGAAAGTACCCAAGGAACTAAAGGGATCTGCAACCCAATAGGAGGAACAACAATATGAACTAACCAGTACCCCCCAGAGCTGTGTCTCTAGTTGCATATGTAGCAGAGGATGGCCTAGTCAGCCATCAATGGAAGGAGAGGCCCTTGGTCTTGTACAGGGGAATAACAGGGCCAGGAAGCAGGAGTGGGTAGGTTGGGGAGCAGGGCAGAGGGAGGGTATAGGGGGCTTTGGAGATAGCATTTGAAATGCAAATGAAGAAAATAGCTAATAATAATAATAAAAAAAGAATGTTCCTGTGGGTGGAGAATGGAACTTGATCTAGTTTGACACCAGATGGAAGGGGGAAGCTGTATGGAGGGTGTGGGATTTGAAAAATCCCTTAGGGTCCTTCACGACTTATTTCATTATTTCATTATCAGAGGCTAGTGTATTTTTACAAGCCAGCCACAGCTGTCTGGGAATACTTAGTTTCCTTTTTCCCAAAGCTCAAGAGTGGGGGCTTTATAACTTCAAGGGAACTAATTTTCTGCCTCTTTCAAAGGCAGGAGACATTTGCACCAAGGTGGTGGGGAGTGCTGGCTCTTCAATTTAACATGGAAGGGAGTTTAAGACTTGGCACCAGTAGTTAACACAGTGATTAGGAAGCGCTGCCTTGTGTCTCTCCAACATGATACCTTGTCTCTGAAAGAAAGAAAGAAAGAAAGAAAGAAAGAAAGAAAGAAGGAAGGAAGGAAGGAAGGAAGGAAGGAAGGAAGGAAGGAAGAAAGAAAGAAAGAAAGAAAGAAAGACAAAAATCAAAAGACCTTACATTGGATTGTATTAGTCTATATAGCATATTAAGTCTTAAGACATGCTTGATAACAATAAAGCAATTGGCTGGAAGTTCCTGGAATTTAACAGATAAATGTGATCCAGGGAAGAGCCAGAGAGGCCTGTAAATTTTTTATCACTTCAGGGTGATTTGAGCTTGGCACATGCTCCAAGCTTTGTGGCAGAGGAACAATATGAGAGGCTTCACACAGGGTGTAGACGTCACTAAAATAGCCCAGCAATTCACAGAGGAAAATAAGAACAAATTCCAGAATAAAAACCTAGCAAAACAAAGAAGGAGCTATGAGTTGAAGTTAGGGAACCAGTTACAATGCTCCAAAGGAGTGGAAGGGTCAACTGAGAAATCTACATCCAGCAAAGCTAATTTACAGAGATAAGGGTGGAACAAAGAACATTGCTAAATAAATAAGAAGAGCAACGTTCCTCCATCAGACCCATCTTAGTAGAAATATTAGAAGTTCTTTTGGTAGAAAGCAAGTAACCTCAGCTGGAAATCCAAATTCACATAAAATATAAAAACAAGTATTGGCAAAAATAAGTATATAATTACAAAACATAACTATGAATTAATAATTCTCTACCTGATTTTAAAGGCAATTAACTAATGTGTATATGGGGCAGGCTTCTGATTCTTCATGTCCCAAGTCCAATAATGGGCTACATTGGTTTGCTCCTAAGAGAGAATTCATATGAGACAAAGTAGTAGAAGAAGCAGACGTGTGTTTAGAGAAAAGAAGAAAGCAAGAATACATTTTTGGCCTAGGGAGATTGCTTACTTGTTACCCAAACAAGAGGGATAGAGCTTAGATCCCCAGTGGACATGTAAATCCAGGGGGTGGTGGTGGGGCATGGTAACAAACTATAATCCCAGCTTCAGATGGCAGAATTAGGGTATTGGGGTTTCAAAAGACTGGCGCAATTCTGTACCCTCACTAACTTTCTATTGCGGTTTGCGATATGAGCTCTCAATGTTCCTGCTATTGAGCCTTCACTCCTCTATCATGGACTATAACCCTCTTAAACCATAAGCCCAAATAAATTCGCTCATTTATAAATTGCCTTGGTCGTGGTGTTTTATCACAGGAATAGGAAAGTAATTAAGACACGAGGAAAGGTTTTGTTTTGTTTTGTTTTGTTTTGTTTTGTTTTGTTTTGTTTCAACTATAGTTTCACATCATAGTCCATCATCCAGAGAAGTCATGGCAAGAACACAAGGTAAGAACCTAGAAGTAAGAACTAAATCAGAAGTCATATAGGAACACTAGCTTGCTAACTATAGCTTCCCCAGTTACTTTCTTATGTCATCCAGAACCACCTTGCCAATAGTGGCACCACACACAGTGATCTGGGCCCTTCCACATCAATCATCAATCAAGAACATGTACTATTGAGTCACCTAAAGGCAATCTGGAGAAAGGCATCTTTTTCAATTGAGGTTTCTCTGCCTAGATAATTCTAGTTCATATCAAGCTGACAAAAAACTGACCAGGGCATCCACCAAAAACTAAGGTTGAGAACCTCTTCCTATCTCTGAGGCTTCAGTTCAGCTTGGTCCTTACTTTTGATACAACATATTCAACTGCCATCTGCCTATCCTACTGTTCACCTATCTGGACCTCTTGTTCCCATGCCTGCACCCAATCCTACCCTTTCACTTCTGCAGTTGTCCTCAACTCTCCAGTTTTTCTTTCAACACTGTGATTCACTGTAGTCTGATTCTACAAGAGCAGATTTTTCCCTCTGAGTAGTTTGGATTTCTTTTCTTACCTTATCAATATAGATTCTATGTACATTTGTATCACATTACTTCTGTAACTACTTGAAACTCTATTGTAGCCTCTTGAACATTTTTAAGCATTCTGTTACTCCTCTCCAAATAGATAGACTGATAGATAGATAGATAAATAGATAAATTTGTGTGCAATATATGCTACAAGAGTTAACATTAATAATTAAGGTTGAAATAGAAGAACCTATGGCCACCTAGACATGGATACCAAGGAAAACAGATCATTTGACAAAGTTAAACAGCCAGACCTTGTGATTTTATCATTCCTCAGTATTTTATGATATTGTAAAAACCAAAAGTACATAAATTTATGTTTCGGTCATAGTACATTTTTACTCTATTGGATGGTCTCTCCTGGAGCAAATCTCCTGTCTAACATATGAACACAACTGTGTTGTTTGTCCTATAATATATAAAAAGATGACATGATGCCAATAAGATCTATATTAAACTAAAGATATGACTATAGATAATATGATAGAATACTTGAAATGAATGAAGAGAACTATAAACAGCAAATAAGATGTTTCATAAAAGAATAATATACATTTGTTCTCTGTTCTTCCTCTAGATTTTTAAAAATATCTAATAGTATATGAAATAACCTTGTAGCACTCACTTTGATCATTGCTTTAGGAGTTATACTTGACAAAGTTCATTTTTGCTTCCCCTGCCTTTGCACTTCCAGAAGGTTATTTGTGACTTTTAAAAGTGCTGTGTTCTTCTTGCTAACTATTCTGCATTCTGAAGGAGCTGTAACTAAATGACTAAGAAGATAACTGTTAAGTAAGCTCTTTTTTTGTATTTACAAAACACCTGGTGATGTTTCAATAACCCATGTGAAATGCTACTCTTCATTCTTTAGTCATGTGTATCTCTGACCGAAAGCATGTGAATTGTTGTGAGGCTGAACTTGCAGAAGTAGAATACATCTCAAAAAAAAAAAAAAAAAAAAAAAAAAAAAAAAAACAAAAAACAAAAAACAAAAAACAAAAAACAAAAAAAAAACCCTGTAAGATTTCTCCCAGAAATTTAGGTCCATTATGTGTTCTGAGTAGAAAAGAAAGAATAAACAATCATCCTGCGTGGCAAAGACATGTTGCCTTTCAATATCTCTCTTTCTTTCCATCCCTGTGAAAGCTCTCTGTGCTTATGTGTCCCAGAATCTACCAAGAGATGTGGGGACAGTTGACTTCCCTACTTTCAAAGTGCCAGTATTTGAATAAACCTGATTCTGTCTTACCAACTCTGCATTCTTTGAATATTTATTGGGGGGGCTGCAAACAGCCTAGAATTTAGTCTGATAACAATATTTGTGTCTACTTGGGGGTTATGACATACATATGCATGTATTATGCATAAAAATAGGAATACTGAGGTAAGATACCATCAACTACCCCATTAGAGTCCTTAAAGCAACTCAACAGCTCCAAATGGCACCCTCTCTCCTGGGTTCCATATTCCAGCCCACAGCTCCTGAGACTTTTCGGGGGCAAGGCTGGTACTAGAAACCTCAGGTAAGACACTACCCACCACCTTCTAACTCTCCTTAAGACCCACACAATAGTCCCAAACTGTACCTCCTCCCCTGGGCCCCATATTCTAGCCCACAACTATAGCTGCTTTCCCAAATGTCATGCTGGTACTAGCAACCCCAGGTAAGGCATTGCCCACTGACCCCTAACACTCCTTAAAGCCCACCAAACAGCCCTCAACCAGACGCCTACCTTGTATTCTGGCCCAAAACTTTGTCAGAAGACTTCTGCTTACTGGAGCCCATGCTGTACTAGGAAAGCATGGTGGTGCATAACAGATACAGAGGAAATCCAAAGACACATTAGGTCTTACTTCAAAAGCACTTAAAGAAATATTCAACATCCTTAGCCATTGGGGAAATGCAAATCAAAATGACTCTGAGATCCCATCTTAACCCTTTCAGAGTAACTAAGTTCAAAAACACAAGTTATAGCTCATGTTGGCAAGGACGTGGAGCAAGGGCACACTCCTGCATTGCTGGTGTGAATGTAAACTTGTACAGCCACTTTGTTAGTATGGCAGTTTCTCAGAAGATTGGGAATAGTTTTACCTCAAACCCAGATATACCACTCCTTTTATACCCAAAGGATGTTCCACCATACCATAAGGATAGTTGCAAAACTAGGTTCATAGCAGCTTTATTAGTAATAGCTAGAAACTAGATATAACCTAGATATCCCTCAACTGAAGAATGGATAAAAAGACTATGGTACATTTATACAATGGAGTATTACTTAACTGTTAAAAACAATAACATCATCAACTTTGTCAGAAAATGGATAGAACTAGAAAGAAATCATATGAAGTGAGGTAACCCAGACCTGGAAAGACAAACAATGCTATATAATCACTTGAGTGGATATTAGCCATAAAGTAAAGGACAATTGTGCTATAATTCACAGACCCACAGTAGCTAAGGAATAAGGAAGGCTCAAAGGGGAATGCATGCATCTGAGAAGGGGAAATAGAGTAGCCATCACAGGTGAATGGGGGAAGGGTTTGCATGGGGGGTGGAGATGGGAACAGGACAGATGAGGTCAATGGAAGATGAAGGGAGAAGAATATTGGGAGAGATAACCAGAAGAGGGGCAGAGGGCATCTCTGGAAAAAGCTAGAAGCCTAGTGCAATGGAAGCTACCAAGGAATCTATAAGGGTGGCTCTAGCTAAAACTCCTAGCAATGGGGAATAGGGAGCTTGAACCAACCATCTCCTATAACCAGGAAAACTTCCAATGGAGGAATTGAGATACTGATCCAGCCACAAAACCTTCAACATACATTTTGTCCTTCCTACAAGATGTGCTGGAGTAAAGGTGTTACAGAAATTATGGGAGGGGCCAATCAATGATTCTTCTAACTTGAGACCCTTGCCTCTTGACACTGCCTGGAGAGCCAGGAAACAGGGTGGATAGCCCAGAGACCTAGGATAGAACCAAACATAACTGGAAAAAAAGTCAATGAAATGATTCCTAATGATATTCTGTTATACACATAGATTGGTGCCTAACACAATTGTCATCAGAGAAGCTTCATCCAGGAACTAATAAAAACACACTCAGAGAACCTAAGCCAATCATTAGGTGGAGCTCGTTGAATCCTGCAGGATATCTTTTTCCCTATTAGAGGAAAGGAGGTGCCTAGTCTTACTGCAACTTGATATGCCATGGCTGTTTGACATCCATGGGAAGCCTTTTTGTGAGGAGAAATGGAGGAAGAGTAGATGAAGGGGGGGAGGAAAAGTGTATGTGTGGGTGGGTGGACTAGGAGGATAAGAGGGAGGGGAATTAATTAGAATATAAAAGAAAGAAAGAAAGAGAGAGAGAGGGAGAGAGAAAGAGAGAGAGAGAGAAAGAGAGAAGGAAGGAAGGAAGGAAGGAAGGAAGGAAGGAAAGAAAGAAAGAAAGAAAGAAAGAAAGAAAGAAAGAAAGAAAGAGAGAGAGAGAGAGGGAGGCAGGGAGGGCGAGGGAGAGAGAGAGAGAGAGAGAGAGAGAGAGAGAGAGAGAGAGAGAGAAAGAGAGAGAGAGGAGAGAGAAAAGAAAAATAATAATACCAAAATGGAAATCGAGAATACCTTTTTCTGTATCTTTCTGGAATTAAGGTAATATAAATCTGATATAAATGGTATTGGGTCACTATGATGAGCAAGTATGTGGTAGAAAGATGAGAAAAGAGAAGCAGAATAGTTTGAGCACTCTGAAGAGAGGTGAAACTGGAGATGCAAATGTAGTGAGAAAAAGCCTCATGTGAGTAGCCTGCCCTGCCACCAGAGGCCATATCTGGGTCCATAGCCATATAGCAGCAAAGATTTGTGTCAATATCAGTGGGCCAGGTTACCACCGAAGGCCACAAAGGTCCGCCACCAGGGACCATTTTGATATTCAAGAGTTGTTCAGAGCTGGCCCCTCCCCTCACTGTCTATGACACTCAGGAGAGCTGGTGTGCATACAGAATAGTTGGCCCCACTAATGAGTAAGGGAGAGATGCCACCTCCCCTGTATCTTTCCCCCTCTGGCAGGACAGACAGCCTGAGGTCATGAGAACAGAAGAGCTGGTCCTGCCCCCTGCTGGTTGCAGCATTGGGTGGGCTAACAGGAACAGTGCTGGAGAGCTCACCCTAATGATGTGGCTGTGGAAGCTCTAGCAGGCTGCCCAACTCAGTGACCACCTAGGCCCAGATCCAGGTCTTTTGAGTTGGCCCACCCTAATATCTACCCCATCTATGAACATATAGAGCATATGAAGGGGTTAGTCCTGCAGAATCAAAGCGTCAGGATCCCCATGACACAGGGCAACAACAGGATACCTGGGAGGTATCCCAGTGAAGATCTGGTATTGATGGTGTAGCAGAAGCCAGAGGCCTGGAACCAGACCAACTACTCAGTGAAATGAACATTTGCAAGTAAAGATGTGAGGACATAGAGGTATACCGTGGAACAACCTGTACAGCTTCCATGGTGAGATTTAATACACACACACACACACACACACACACACACACACACACATATATATATTGTGGAAGGTTTCAAGGGTGGATGGCAGATACAAGGGACAGGGATAAGGAGATGAATAGGATTGGGGTTCATGATGTGAAATTCACAAAGAATCAGTTAAAAAGTATTTTCTTAAATTTATATAAATATATGACTGCTGTTGTCTATCTGATTACCTACCAGAACTAGATGATCATACCTTATTACTGAAGATCCCACATAGTTTGGTTGTAGGACAGAGAGAAATTATGATAGAACTGATCTAGATTCTTTCTCTTTGCTGTCTAGCTTTCATGGAGGCTGAAGTTGTGATGCATCTGGAGGAGAAAAGTCAACTGTTAACCTTGCAAGGTATAATAGCAACCTTCCAGGCAAGAAAGGCCTACTGGGGCAATAGTGGCATGATTGTTATTAATCCTCCAAGGTATAATAGCAACCTTCCAGGCAAGAAAGGCCCACTGGGGCAATAGTGGCATGATTGTTATGGGAGTAACTAACTGCTTTCAGATTGGGTTTGAGGCCTAGTCTGCAGGAAGAAATATCAATTCCCCAGAAACCATATAATGGAAGGGGAGAAACAATTCTGGCAAGTAGTCCTCTGACTTCCACACTTGCCATGGACTAGACTCAGTAGGTTCCTCAACCAGGAGGAATCAGGGTTCCGGTACTCAGGTGGGCAAGGAGTTGGCTGTGAGTGACAAACAGATGTGAACACAAGGGAGTGTTAATCTGAATGTAATTTCTCAAAGCGAGCATCAGAGTTATAATACAGAAGAAAATAAGGAAGTTAGGTGACACATCAGCCAAGGTATACTGAGGTTACACGATGCTTAATGACTCCTTACAAAAAAACAGAAGAATGCATACATAAAGAATAGCAGGAACCAGGCATCGTAACAACTGAGACAAAGACAGCTCTATCTAAGGTCAGCTATAGTCTTAGAAGCCAGGTATGAGGTCGTTACACTTCAGGGGCAAGGGCTTTCACGCTCAAGTCATAGTTCTAATTTGGATTTATTGTTTAACCCACCATCAGCCAGCTCTTAGTAAATACCTAACTATGCTATTCCTCTGGGCTAGCGAAAGTATGTGCTAGGGAGTTCTGATCTAGCTAACCTTCTCATGAATAGTGCAATACTCTAGTTCCTCCTTAAACCACAACAGCATCTTCTTCCTAAACCATTGTAAATTCCTGTATATGGGAGTGACTCGGCTGTTATTCTAAGTGATTTTGTGGGGGAATTTTCATCTATTAAGTAATGTAGTCTGCCATACATAACTATAATAAGAATTCTAAGTTTACTTTGCTAAGCTTGCTCTGAAATTTCTAACTCTATGTAATAGATAGTAATGCCTGATTTCTTTTACTATCTCTCTTACAATACTGAAGGCAATTCTGAATGTTACTGAATATGTAACATTCTTACTGAATTCCAAGCCCAGGGTCAGCTCAAGGACTGCCTAGGACACTGTTGAAGGCCAGGAAGCAAAGTTCAATTTTGCTTAGGTATTTGACAAATCATTGCTTGGAGGCACCTATAATAAAACAATACTGAAAGAAAGCACACAGATCCATTCACTGAGTAACACAGGGACAAGCTTGGAGCATTCATGCTACAGGATGCCCGGGCTCCAGGAAACTAAGTTTCCATGAAGTGGAACTTTTTGCCTTGGGACTGCTTTTTTAGTTCCTTTTAGACAGAGTAAAAGACTTCTAGATTCATGGGTATATGTGCACTTTGAGGTACAGTGAAATATTCATGAACTAATAATTATTTATTTTCACTTTCTCCAGATTTTTAAAAATTAGATTATTTATTCACACCTCAAATGCTGTCCCCCTTCCTAGTTTCCCCTCTGAAAATCCCCTATCCCCTTCACCCTACCCATGCTCCCCAACCTACTCATTCCCACTTCCTGTCCCTTGCATTCCCCTATACTGGGATATAGAACCTTCACAGAACCAAGGGCCTCTAATCCATCTGATGACTGAATAGGCCATTCCCTGCTACATCTGTAGCTAGAGCCATGAGTCCCACCATGTGTTTTCTTTGACGGTTGTTTAGTCCCAGGGAGCTATGCGGATATAGGTTAGTTTATATTATTGTTCCTGCTATGGGGCTACAAACCCCTTCAGCTCCTTGGGTACTTTCTCTAGCTCCTTCATGGTAGACCCTATGCTTCGGTAAATAGATGGCTGTGAGGATCCACTTCTGTATTTTTCCACACACTGGCAGAGACTCACAGGAGACAGCTATGCCAGGCTCCTGTCAGCAAAATCTTGTTGGCATCTGCAATAGTGTCTGGGTTTGGTGGTTATTTATGGGATGGATCCCAAGGTGGGGCAGTCTCTGGATGCTCATTCCTTTATTATCTACTCTGAACTTTGTCTCTGTAACTCCATCCATGGGGATTTTGTTTCCCTTCTAAGAAGGATCAAAGTATACACACTTTCGTCTTGCTTCTTCTTGAGTTTCTTGTGTTTTGCAAATTGTATCTTGGGTATCCTGAGCTTCTGGGCTAATATCCACTTATCACTGAGTGCATATCATGTGTGTTCTTTTGTGATTGGGTTACCTCACTCAGAATGATGTCCTCCAGATCCATCCATTTGCCTTAGAATTTCATAAATTTATTGTTTTTAATAGCTGAGTAGTACTCCATTGTGTAAATGTACCACATTTTCTGTATCCATTCCTCTGTTGAGGGACATCTGGGATCTTTCCAGCTTCTGGCTATTATAAATAATGCTGCTATGAACATAGTGGAGCATGTGTCCTTATTGCATGTTGGAGCATCTTCTAGGTATATCCCAGGAGTGGTATTGCTGGATCCTCTGGTAGAAATATGTACAATTGTCTGAGGAACCGCAAAAGTAGAGAGGTTGTACTAGCTTGCAATCCCACCAGCAATGGAGGAGTGTCCCTCTTTCTCTACATACTCACCAGCAGCTGCTGTCACCTAAATTTTTAATCTTAGCCATTCTGACAAGAATGAGGTGGAATCTCAGGGTTGTCTTGATTTTACATTTCCCTAATGATTAAGGATGTTAAACATCTTTCTTGGTGCTTCTCAGGCATTCGGTACTCCTCACTTGAGAATTCTTTGTTTAACTCTGTGCCCTATTTTTTATTAGGGTTATTTGGTTTTCGGGAGTCCATCTTCTTGAGTTCTTGATATGCCCATTATCAGATTTAGGATTGGTAAAGATCTTTTCCCAATCTGGTGGTTACTTTGTGTCATATTGACAGTGTCCTTTCCCTTACAGAAGCTTTGCAATGCTATGAGGACCCATTTGTTGATTCTTTTTCTTACAGGACAAGCCATTGCTTTTCTGTTCAGGAATTTTACCCCTGTGCCCATATCTTCGAGGCTCTTCCCCACTTTCTCCTATATAAGTTTCAGTGTCTCTGGTTTTATATGGAGTTCCTTGATCCACTTAGACTAGAGCTTTGAACAGGAGATAAGAATGGATCAATTTACATTCTTCTACATGATAACTGCCACTTGTGCCAGCACCATTTGTTGAAAATGCTGTCTCTTTTCCACTGGATGGTTTTAGCTCTCTTTTCAAAGATCAAGTGACCATAGTTGTGTGGGTTCATTTCTGAGTCTTCAATTCTATTCCATTGATCTACCTGTCTGTCATTGTACCAGTACCATGAAGTTTTTATCACAATTGTTCTGTAATACCCATTGAGGTCAGGTATGGTGATTCCACCAGAGGTTCTTTTATTACTGAGTATAGTTTTTGCTATCATAGGTTTTTTTGTTATTCCAGATGAATTTATAAATTCTCTTTCTAACTCGATGAAGAACTGACTTGGCATTTTAATGGGGGTTGCATTGAATCTATAGATTGCTTTGGGGAAGATGGCCATTTTTACTATATTAATCCTGCTTTTGCTGTTATTGTTGTTAGAGTTGGTATTCTGTTCATTTGGCTATCTTCTTTTAGGTTTTTTGAAATATTACTTTCTTACTTTTTCTAGAGCATAGTTTCCCTCCTTGTGTTGGAGTTTTCCCTTTATTATCCTTTGAAGTGCTGGATTCATGGGAATGATATTGTATGAATTTCGATTTGACATGGAATAATTTGGTTTCTCCATCTATGGTAATTGAGCGTTTTGCTGGGTATAATAGCCTGGGCTGGCATTTGTATTCTCTTAGGGTCTGTATGACATCTGCCCAGGATCTTCTGGCTTGCATAGTCTCTGGTGAGAAGTCTGGTATAATTCTAATAGGTCTGCCTTTATATGTTACTTGACATTTTTCCCTTACTTCTTTTAATATTCTTTCTTTTCTTAGTGCATTTGGTGTTTTGATTATTATGTGATGGGAGGAGTTTGTTTTTTGTTTCAAAGTACTTGTGGTTCTCTAGGCTTCCTGTATGTTCATGGGCATCTCTTTCTTTAGATTAGGGAAGTTTTCTTCTATAATTTTGTTGAAGATATTACTGGCACTTTAGTTTGAAAATCTTCTTTCTTGTCTATACTTATCCCTAGGTTTAGTCTTCTCATTGTGTCCTGGATTTCCTGGATGTTTTGGGCTAAGAACTTTTTGCATTTTGCATTTTCTTTTACTATTGTGCCAATGTTTTCTATGGTATCTTCTGCATCTGAGATTCTTTCTTCTATCTCTTGTGTTCTGTTGGTAATGCTTGTGTCTATGACTCCTGACTTCTTTCCTAGGTTTTATATCTCCAGAATTGTCTCCCTTTGTGATTTCTTTATTGTTTCTCCTTCCGTTGTTAGATCCTGGATGGCTTTGTTCAATTTCTTTACCTGTTTGGTTGTGTTTTTCTGTAGTTCTTTAAGGGATTTTTGTGTTTCCTCTTTAAGGACTTCTACCTGTTTACCTGTGTTTTCCCATAATTCTTCAAGGGATTTTTATGTTTCCTCTATAAGGACTTCTACCTATTTAGCTGTGTTCTCCTATATTTCTTTAAAGGGATTATTAATGTCTTTCTTAAAATTCTCTACCAGCATCATGAGATACGATTTTAAATCCCAATCTTGCTTTTTTGGTGGGTTGGCATATCCAGGTCTCGCTGTGGTGGGAGCATTGGTTTCTGATGATGCCAAGTAGTCCTGCTTTATGTTGGTGAGATTCGTAAGTTTGCCTTTCGCCATTGGTAATCTGTGGTGTGAGATATTCTAGCTGTCTCTGGCTGAAGCTTGTTCTTCCTGTGAGTGTGTAAGCCTGTGTCAGCACTCTTGGGAGACCAGTTCTCTTCTGGCAAGACCAGTTCATAGAAGGCTGTGGAACATCCTTACCTCCTGGCTGCAGACGTAGACCCGTAGGACCATGTCCCAGAAGCTCAGTTGCCTGTGCTCTCGTGAACAGTCCCACCTTAGAGACACGAGAGAGTAGATGGCACTCTCACCTGAGTCCTAGAGTTAGAGGACTCAATAAATGATCATTTTACTGAAAAAATATTATCAAAATATAAATGGTGATCTATAAAGCAAATACTATGAAAATAAAATTATGTCGTGAAAAACTATTAAATGTAAAAATAGAAGACAGTCAATGACGGCAAGAAAAGATAAAAAAGACAAGTACAGGGAGTAAAATTCAAATGGAGGGATAATCTAATTAATATCAATAATAACACTGAATATGACTGGATGAAATAAGTCAAAGACTGAAATCTTCAGACAAGAGGTTTTGAAGTGATTATACCCAAGTGTCTGCTGCCTGCAGGAGATTTGAGGGTGCAGCTTGAGATCTATACTATAGAACTGCTTATCCGACAGTCTTTCAAACCTGGAGCGGCACAGTTCCTTGACTACCATGCTGCTCTGGTGCTGTACAAGTTGTCCTCCTTAGCTGCAGTCAAGCCTACCATCTTCAAGGAACAGGTCCAGTTGGAGATTCCACTTAATGGAATCTAAGCACAAATATTTCATCCACCTTATCCTTATTTCTTGAAAATTCCACAATCATTAGGAAAAAGATAACAGTCTTCAAGTAAGCAGGGCCCCTGTTACTTCTGTTCTTTACTGGCCAGATTCAAACCTGTCAACAACAAGGGCCAGACTCTGGAGGTCTAGGTCAAGGACATCTACTTTGTGAACAATTATGTGAAGCTATTTCCCAAATCTGGGCTAGATAGATATGCACAGAAACTCAGAACATCATTGTATTTGGTCTGGCATCTGTGATCCCAGCACCAAGAAAGAACACACCACCATCAGTTGCAATGGCAACAACATACTGCTGGACATGATTATTTGGTATATGGCTAATGAACATGTACAGAATAAGTGAAACTTTCAATGCCAAATTGGTGTCAATGATGATTGGTGTCTCAGTTAGGGTTTTACTGTTGTAAACAGACACCATGACCAATGCAACTCTTATAAGAACAACATTTAATTGGGGCTGGATTACATACTCAAAGGTTCAATCCATTATTGTCAAGGCAGGAACAAGGCAGCATACAGACAGGCGTGGTGTAGGCAGGGCCAAGAATTCTACATTTTCATCTGAAGGCTGCTATGACTTCCAGACAGCTACGGTGAGGGTCTTAAGCCCATGCCAACAGTGCCATACCTACTCCAACAAGGCCACACCTCCTAATAGCATCACTTCCTGGGCTAAAAATATACAAACCATCATATTTCACTCCCTGGCCCCTATAGACTTGTTCAAACACATAAGTCTATAGGGGTCATACCTAAACATATCATGACTAAGACACCAATCATCCTTGAGACCAATTTGTAATGGATAGTTTTCACTTCATAGGTATTGTCTAGCGACATACTTAGTGTATGCATGTTCATTAGCCATATACCAAATAACCATGTCCATCAATATACATTTAGTTCAACTTCCAAAGTCCTCATAGTCTATAACACTCTTAACAATGTTAACAGTCCAAAGTTCAAGGTCTCTTCTGAGATTCATCCAATCACTTAACTGTAACCCCCAAAGCAATACAGGAAAACAGATGGACAAAGTCCAAAATCTGCATCTCCATGTCTGATGAAAAAGTAGTCTTCAGATGTCCAACTCCTTTTTCATCGTTGTTGACTACAACAAACTTTTTCACCTGGGCTTGTTCCACTCCCTGTTAGCAGCTTTCCTTGGCAGATAGTCAATGTCTCTAGGTCTCAAACATATTGGGCTCTCCAAGTCAACCGCAGTGTTACAGCTTCTTGTTTCAATGTATGTGATTCACACATGATTTTCTGGGCTCTTCCAAGTGTCTGCCATGTCTTCTCCAGCTCTGCCCTCTGTAGCACTGTAAGCTGAAATGGATCCAATCCACTGCTGCTCCTGTTCTTGGTTGATCATCCTAATGTACCGACCCTTCCAATACACTGGGGTCTTCTACAGTAACTGGGTTTCACCAATAGCCGTCCATGGCCTCTCACAGTGACATGTCTCAACTGTTCTTTATGACCCCCTCATGCCTTCAAAACTAGTACTACCTGGGTGACTCTTACACATTACTCAGTACAGCTGCACCAGGAGGTACAACTTTGGCTATCTCTGGAACACAGCTTCATTGTGCTCTCAGAAAACACTTCCCAGAAGATTTCACCACAATGATGATGGCCTCTTCTTAATCACCACTAATTTCTTAGCTCCATCTAACCAGCATTAATTGTCCTAGTAGTCCCTTCTATTTTTCACTCTAAAGTCAAAGCCATATGGCCAAAGCTGCCTTGTTATGCTGCTTGCTGAGGCTGAAACATGCCCACCCCCATTCTATTACCAGCTTTCTGTTTTCCAATTCCCCCTCTCTCTAAGCTTGGCTGTCCTGGGATTTTCTTTGTAGATTGACCTTGCACTCAATAGATCTTGGAGCCTATCTCCTGGGATTAAAGGTGTATACCACCAAGCCTGGATCTAAATTTAGCTAGGTAGTATCTTGCCCCAGAGTCCCACTCTTGACTCTGCTATCTCTTAGAAGATAGGGTTCAGTTCCATTTCACTTCCTGTTGCCCCTTTAATACTCAAACAATAAATTTTTTATTTTTTCACTTCTAAGCTTGCTACACTTGTTCAAAGTGCTCTTCATGAGACTTAAGCAGAGTACAAAGTCTCTGTTGGGCTTTTATAAGATTTTTCTTTATAAGTGCAATTAACATATGTCTCTTTACATTAGCCTCAGGTAGACTCATCAGACACAGGCAAAAAGCACTCACATTCTTCACCAAACTACAACAAAAACAATCTCTATGCCACATTCTGAAATTCTTCTCCTCTGAAACCTCTTGGGCCATGTCTACACAGTTTAGGTAGGTCCCTCACAGTAACAAAGTCTTCCATATTCCTATTACGGTGGCCCTTCAAACCCCATTGAAAGCATTCCACTGCTTTCCAAAACCAAAATCCCAATATCCACATTCTTCCAAACAAAATCATGGTCAGGCCTATCACAGCAATACCCCACTCCTGGTACCAACTCTTTAGTTAGGGTTTTACTGCTGTGAATAGACATCATGACCAAGGCAACTCTTATAAGAACAACATTTAATTGGAGCTGGATTATAGATTCAGAGGTTCAGTCCATTATTGTCAAGGCAGGAGCATGGCAGTCTCCAGGCAGGCATGATGCAGGCAGGGCTGAGAGTTCTACATCTTCTTCTGAAGGATGCTAGTGGAAGGCTGACTTCCACATAGCTAGGAAGAGGATCATAATTCAGCCCATGCCCACAGTGACATACCTACGCCAATAAGGCCACACTTATTAATAATGCCACTGCTGGGGTCAAGCATATACAAACCATCACAACAGGGAAGTCCTTACTGTGCAACTTTCCAAAAGGAAGCAATTCAAAAGCTACCAAGCCAGAAATCTGTGATGGATAATGTGATAGCAAATAGAGTGATAGCCACTGTGTGACAGGCTGGGATAATACTGTTAATCCCACCGACCCCAAGCCTGAGGTTTGGGGAAAGCCTTGAACACATCTCTGACAGATTCTATAACACATGAGTCTGGGAATTACCCGACTCAGAACTCTGAGAAGGGCAAGTAGAATCTGCAGCAGATACACAATATTGTGGAATGCTGTTAGTATTTTCTGCTGCCTCAAGAATGGTGCCCCAACAAGGAGTAGATCATGTACTCAGTTGATGCCAGGTGAAATCTTAGTCAAATAAAGGCTAGAGCCTGTGATTAGGCATTGGAAGGAAAAAGCAGAGATGGAAGTTTTAGAAAGTGAGAGAAGGAGGAAGAAGATAAGATGAAGGACAGAGAGAGGGAGAGGAAGACAGAGGAAGAAGAGGTTGAAGATGAAACAAACCTATGGGGCCAGGATAAAGAGGAAGTACCTAGGGATTTTGTAGCTGGGCAATAGAGTAGTGTAGTGTAGTGTAGTGTAGTGTAGTGACATATTTGCCCAATCTAGGCATCCATCTTGTATTCATATTAACTCAGTTGTGTGTTCTTTGCACAGGCATGTTGGGTTTGGAGATTCATGGTTATAAATCTGGCTGGTATAACATAAGTCTCTAGTGTTTTCATTTCAAGGGGCTAAGGGGGGCTGAGTGAGCCTTAGCTGGTGTTCTGCAGGCCAGCCACAGGGGGTGGATGGCCCAAGAAATGTGAGTGGTAGCTTCAGGCATTTCAGGTTAAACTGGTTTGGTTAGCTTAGCAAGCTAGCTCCAGGAACCAGGGCAAGACAGCTACATAGAGCTAGCTGTGGGGGTGGGGGAAACCACCAATGTCATCACCTAGCTGGAGAACAACCCTGATTAAAGGGACATGTTGGATACAGGTAGAAATGCACAGCCTAAATTCTGCCTCATTGCCAATATCTATGTTTATAATTTGGCTGAGCTGATCTCAGGTACCTGAGAAGTAAGGTACTGCACCATCTCTGACAACTTTGTCACCAAAAGTCACAAAAGATTTTAACAAGACACTGGACATCACAAATGCCACAGACAAGAAGAAAGAAGCAGAGGACATAGAGTATGAGGAGGTTGAAGATGATAAAGAGGAGGACAAAGAATTTACCATTGATCAAGGCAAGAAGCAGCATGCTGGCTTTAATGCTGTCTTTTATGAGACTCAAGAAATTTCAGGGGAATTTATTCAGGGGAGCTCAGATTTGATATAAATTGTAATGACCCCTTCCATACACAAAAACATTCAAATGGGTGCATTGCCTTTGATTTCCTTTAGTCCTCTCTGTTGGGAATCAGGCTATGTTCAGTCCTGAGTTTCTCTACATTGTATGACAATAATGATTTTAGGGCTGTGTCCTACCTAGGAGGTTCCAATTCATGAGCAGCTGGCTGTTTTGAGTGAGAAGTCCCTGTGTATATTCAGATCCTACACCATCTATTAGGGAACCCTCATCCAGCATAGACTGACAAATAACTTATTCCTGGGAATAGAA
This sequence comes from Mus musculus, assembly GCF_000001635.26. NCBI lineage: Eukaryota > Metazoa > Chordata > Mammalia > Rodentia > Muridae > Mus > Mus musculus. The sequence goes on from NC_000086.7 coordinate 17,876,744, forward strand.
GAGGACTCACTCTATTCATTTATTAGGTGAATTGAAACTGTGGCAGACGTGCACTTAATTAAAACCCTATAAGGAAAATGAGGCACTAGAACTTATCAGACATACCAGACAAAGGAAAGGATAGAATTCCTTCACCTGGAGCCCATAAAGTGATGGACACCTAACCCTGTGTTGGCATGGCTCCCACATCAACCTATCATCTGATACCTAATAGGTACAGTAAGAACTGAGGAGCTCTTTACCATTTCTGGAGCTTTTGCTTGGCTATCTGCCTTGCTGTTGACACTGTCTCCTGAACCGCTTGCCTGTTCACACATTTGCCTATTTGGACCTGGATCTTATCAGCCTTTTTTAGCCCCTCACCCATTTCCTACTTCTGAGCAGTTCAGCCTTTCATCTGGCAGTGGAACTATCATCTTTACTCTCAAGCCTGGCTCAAGTAGCTCTAGCAGCAGCTTCCTAGAGGCACTGTCTGGTTCATTATCCCCACAGACTCCTTCTCAGTCCACTGATGAAAACTTTACTGCAGCCTCCTTAACTCATATCTATTCTGAAACTATTATGCATGCATACAGAAGTATTTACTGTGCTATGTAATGGGTTAATACTAGTAATTAAGATGGGAATAATGAACCTGTATTTGCCTCAGCCTTGCTACTAGGGTAGGCAGATTAAGTGACAAATTGCTGTCATGGGAACCTCTAAACATTGTGAATTTATTGTTATTCAATATATTATGACAGTATAAAAAGACAAATCCTGCTTACCTATGGTTCAAGAACTGCAGCAACAGCATTCACCTATGGCTCTCTGGCTCTCTCTCTCTCTCTCTCTCTCTCTCTCTCTCTCTCTCTCTCTCTCTCTCTCTCTCCCTGACACACACACACAGACTGCAGGCACTTTCTCCTCCCCTCATCATTGTATTTTCATCTTCCTACCCTCTTCCTTCCCCTCCCCCTCTCTTTCCTTCCCTCTTCTTGCCTCCTCCTGCTCCTCCTCCCCTCTTTTCCTGCAATCCCTACTGTGGGAACTAAAAGGGGGCATAAGGAAGAGGGGGGGAGGGAGGATAGCTCATGTCCAACCAGAGTTCCTCCTATGCTCTGGGCAGGTGAACATGGGAGGGCGGCCAGACACTTTCCACTCAGCCCTTGGTGGGCATCTAAGCCCCTGACCCCACTCGACTGGGGGTGGACAAGGGGCACCCCTGAAACCAGGTACCCTGGGGCGACACCCTGTGCCCTGGGGTTATGGGAAAGAGGGCTGGGGGAGAGAGGCTCCCACACAGGTGAGAGTAAGTGCAGCGGACCTTGATGAAAAGAGACTGTCTATGGTTTTAAAGCTTTCTTATAGAAAGGCAGGGAGAAACACAGAAGGTATACAAGAAAGAGAGAGACAGGCCATGGCCAAGAGGAGAGAAGGGGGAAAGGAGAGAGAAAAGAAAGGCTAGAGAGTAAGAGGGAGAGATGGAGAGGAGAGGAGGGGAGAGGAGGGGAGGGGAGGGGAGCGGAGGGGAGGGGAGGGGAGGGGAGAGGAGAGGAGAGTAAGAGGAGAGCAAGAGAGCAAGAGGGTGAGGTGGGGCCAAGCAACCCCTCATATGGTTTTCATTGTTGCTAGGTAATTGTGGAGGATTCTAGCCTGATTTTCAGAAGCTTGGGACATTGCCTATGTGACTACTAACCATGCTTCTCTTGTGGGGGCTGTGGGGGTGGTAACTTCGATAGGAGCCAGGGTCCAGGAGACATGAGAGAACTCCTTCTGTCCTATGTAGATGAATTGTCACCACCGGGTCCCAGCGTTCAACATCTAGCCTCAGCTGGAAACCAGGCTGTCTGTGCATAGCCCAGTGCCCCACACCCTACTCATTCCTGTCCTCCTTCATGCCCTTTTCTCGCTCCTCATCCTCTGTCTTAGGAATCCTATTGCTGTGAAGAGGCATCATGACCAAGACAACTCTTATAAAGGAAAACATTTAATTGAAGCTAACTTATAGTTCAGAGTTTTGGTCCATTATCAGCATGGTGAGAAGCATGGCAGCATTCAGGCAGACATGGTGCTGGAAGAGCTTAGAGTTCTGCAACATGATCAGCAAGCAGAAGGAACACCATATATCACACTTCCTCCAAGATGGTCACACGAACTCCAAAACAAACAAAAAAACCCCAACTTAACAAAAAACCTGGCACAACCCTTCTAGTACCACTCCCTATGAGCCTATGGGGGCCATTTTCATTCAAACCACCACACCCTCCATTCCTTATGAAGTTTTCCCTTCTTTTCCTCTTCCCTTCTCCCTTTTTTCTGCCCTCTCTTCTTCCATCCCTCCTCATTCCCCCTCCAACTGCTCCTTGTCTCATCTTATCCCTCTTCTCCAACCTATCCTCCTCCATCCCTTCATTCCCTTCCCCTCCTTCTTCTCCCAATTGTCCGGCTTCCAACTTTCTTGTGTGTTTGTCAGTTTTGTTTTTTGTTTTGTTTTTTGTTTTTTGTTTTTTTTTTATTTTGAGACAGTGTTTCTCTGAGTAGTCCTGGCTGTCTTCATACTCACTCTGTAGACCAGGCTGGCCTCAAACTAACTTTCTTCTACATCTCTTCTTCCCTTTTCTTATCTTCCTCCTCCAGCTTTCCTTTTCCTCCCTGCCTTGCCCATTCTCATCCTTCTACTCTTCCCTCTCCTCACTCTCTCCTTTCTCCTTCCTGTCTTTCATTACTTGTTGTTCTCCTTTTATCCCTTCTCCCCTTTCCTTCTTCATTCTTTCCTTTTCCCTCCTTTTTTCCTACTCCTCCACCTCTTCTCCTCCTGTTTCCCCTCTTTCGGTTCTTCCCCATTTTATCTTCCTCTCTTCTTTCTCCTCACCTACTCCTCCTCTCTTCCTTTTTTCTCCAACCTTTCTACTTCCCCTCTTCTGATCTTCCTCTTCCTTTCCATTTCTTCCCTGCATTTCCCCTTCTTGTATTTCTTTTCTTTCCCTCCTTCACCGTTTCATCCAGTCTCTTATATTCTTGTCCTATTTTCCCCCTCATTTTCCTTTCTCACCCTTTTCTTTTTGCCATTTCTTTCCCTATCTTCTTCCTTCCCCTCCTTGTCTTGTGTATCTTTTCCTCACTTCTCTTCTTCCCCCTCCTTTCTTTCCCCCTCTTCCTCCTCCAACTTCCCCTATTCCTCCTCCTCCTCTCCTTGTCTCTTCCTTCTTTTTCCTTTCACCTCTCCTTTTCCTCCCTCATTCCTTTTCTCTTCCTCCTCCCTACTACTCCACTAAATTTCCTCCCCTCCTCTCCTCCTTTCTCCCTTCTTCCTTGTCCATCTCTTCTTCTTTTTTTTTCTTCCCACCTACTCCAACTCTTGCCCCCTCTTCTTCTCCTCCCCCTCTCTACACCATCCTTCTTCTCTAACCCTTCTCTAGCTCCCCCTTCTCCCCTTCTTCCTTTTCCTTTATCAGTTGCTCCTCTTCTGCCTCCTCTGCTTCTTTCTCTTCCTCTTCGTCCTTTCTTCTTTAATCTAGGGAGTGAACCCATGACCTTCTTAGTTTTATCTATAGACTTTTTATATTTTAAAAAGATTTTTACTTTTAATTATGTGTATGTATGCTTTTTTGTGTATATCTGTTATGTGGAGCCTTTGGCACTAGAAATGAGGGCATTTTATCATATAATATGAATATGCCATAGAATCTCATAATATGAAAGAGAAAGAAGCACCAAAATTCAAGCAATGTCAAAAGGCAACATAAAATTTTTAAGTGAACATTTATTTGCTGTTGAATGATGGTACATAGTGTTGAAGCATTTGAAATTTTTTTCTTCTCACAATAATCAAATGGAAATATTAAGCCCTCTTACACAATTTTCAAGGACATGAATTACCAATGCAAAGAGCAAAGAGAAATATTTACTGATTCATGACTAACAGAGTGGTCAGCTGACCCTTACAGGGCTTTGCAACAATATTCGGCAGAAGCTACTTTGTAATTGCTGACAGTAAAGAGAGAAGTGGACTTCTCTGCAAGATATTCCAGGAAATCATGCATATAGCTAGACACTAAGAGAAGACTCTGCCTATTAAGGGGTGAATGGGCCAATGCAGTCCCAATTTTCACAAACAATCTCAGGAGATGCGGAGCCCCATAAACCTGAGACATTGGAATACCAGGGTAAGCCAGGTGAATTTCAGCATACTGGGGCTTTTCAAACTTGCAGAGCAGCTGGGTGCCCAGCATCTTGTTGAAATACTCTCTTATTCCAAATACAACCTCATCAACGGAGTATTCCCTATTATCACCAAGATCCTGTGACTTCACAAAAGTCACATATTCTGCAAGAATGGTATCTACAGTCTTCTCAGCAGGAAGTTGGAATAACTGGTTTTGCTTGTTGACCAAGTCCCAGTCCTCAACAAGACGAAACTTCAGTTCATCAGGCAATTTCAACTCAACTCCCATTTTTATCTTCACAGTTGCAGGCATATTGCGGTGAGGGACCTGGGCTACTTGGTTGGTTTCACTGCCAATTCTGTTTTCTGGAGGACTCTGCAGGTTGTTTGGTTCTGTTGCCTTAGACATGGATCCTGAAGAGGATTTCTCTTCACGGAAGCCTGTCTCCATGGAGGGATGACCTTTCTCCACAGAATGCATATTGCCTTCCTCACTCCTTTCTTCAGCTGTGCAGCTTCTCTGGGAAGAGTGAGCTCTCTCCCCTGAAAGATCTTTCTCAAAGGAGCAACCACGCTCTGCCATGCTACCTTCCTCAGCAGAGAGCTGTCTCTTTGCAGGACAGCTTTTCTTGGCAAGATGACCTCTCTCCATGGAGTGAACTCTTTCTGCAGAACGAACTCTCTTTACACAGACAACTGGCTTTGCAGGTTGATGTTTTTTAGGAGGACAAACTTTCATAGAGGCAGACAGATGCCTCTCTGCCGGGTGACTTTTCTTTGGAGGTCTAAGTCTACCTCTCCCAGTGTGGGGATCTTTCTTGACAGAGGGTCCTCTCTCTGCACTACTACCCTTCTCAACTAAGTGCCCTGCCTCTGCAGGGTGGCTTTTCTTCCGAGGCTGACCTCTGCCTGTGGGGTGATCTTTTCCTGCAGATGTTCCCTTATCTGCATGGTTACCCTTTTCTGCTGAGCAACTATCCTTTTCATGGCGGCTTTTCTTTGGAGGCCGACCTCTGCCAATGGGATGCTCTTTCCCTAGAGAGGGTCCTCTTGATGTACTGCTACTACCCTTGACTGAATGACCCTCCTCTGCAGGGCCTCTTTTGTTGGGGCCACCTCGTTCTCCAGAGCGATCTTTCCCTACAGAAGGCACACTTGTTGCACAGATACCACACTTGATTGAGCACCACTGCTCTGCAGGGCTTCGACTGTTGGAGACACATCTTCTCACAGGGCGCTCTTTTCCTGTAGGGGGTGCTCTTGATGTACTGCTCCCACCCTCGACTGACCAACTCTCCTCTGCATGGCCGCTTTTGTTGGGGCAACCTTGTCCTCCAGAGCGATCTTTCCCTGCAGAGGGTCTTCTTGATGTACTGCTACCATTCTCGACTGAGTGAACGTTGTGTGCCCTACGGATTTTACTGGGGCGGCCTCTTCTTACAGGATGAGCTTTCCCTACAGAGGACCCTCTTGATGTACTGCTACTGCCCTTGACTGAATGACCCTCCTCTGCAGGGCCTCTTTTGTTGGGGCCACCTCGTTCTCCAGAGCGATCTTTCCCTACAGAAGGCACACTTGTTGCACAGATACCACACTTGATTGAGCACCACTGCTCTGCAGGGCTTCGACTGTTGGAGACACATCTTCTCACAGGGCGCTCTTTTCCTGTACAGGGTGCTCTTGATGTACTGCTCCCACACTCGACTGACCAACTGTTCTCTGCATGGCCGCTTTTGTTGGGGCAACCTTGTCCTCCAGAGCGATCTTTCCCTGCAGAGGGTCTTCTTGTTGTACTGCTACCATTCTCGACTAAGTGAACGTTGTCTGCCCTACGGATTTTACTGGGGCGGCCTCTTCTTACAGGACGATCTTTCCCTACAGAGGATCCTTTTGAAGTACTGCTACTGCCCTTGACTGTTTGACCTTCCTCTGCAAGGCCTCTTTTGTTGGGGCCACCTCGTTCTCCAGAGCGATCTTTCCCTACAGAAGTCACACTTGTTGCACAGATACCACACTTGATTGAGCACCACTGCTCTGCAGGGCTTCGACTGTTGGAGACACATCTTCTCACAGGGCGCACTTTTCCTGTAGGGGGTGCTCTTGATATACTGCTCCCACCCTCGACTGACCAACTCTCCTCTGCATGGCCGCTTTTGTTGGGGTAACCTTGTCCTCCAGAGCGATCTTTCCCTGCAGAGGGTCTTCTTGATGTACTGCTACCATTCTCGACTGAGCGACCATTGTCTGCCCTACGGATTTTACCCAGGCGGCCTCTTCTCACAGGGCGTTCTTTCCCTGTGGAGGATCCTCTTGATGTACTCCTACTGCCCTTGACTGAATGACTGTCTTCTGCAGGGCCTCTTTTGTGGGGGCAACCTCGTCCTCCAGATCGATCTTTCCCTGCATAGGTTCCTCTGGATGCATAGCTACCATTCTTGACTGAGCAACCTTCCTCTGTTGGGCCGCTTTTGGTGGAGCGACTTCTTTTGGCAGGATGATCTTTCCCTACAGAGGACCCTCTTGATGTACTGCTACTACCCTTGACTGAATGATCTTCCTCTGCAGAGCCTCTTTTGTTGGGGCCACCTCGTACTCCAGAGCGATCTTTCCCTACAGAAGGCACACTTGTTGCACAGATACCACACTTGATTGAGCACCACTGCTCTGCAGGGCTTCGACTGTTGGAGACACATCTTCTCACAGGGCGCTCTTTTCCTGTCGGGGGTGATCTTGATGTACTGCTCCCACCCTCGACTGACCAACTCTCCTCTGCATGGCCGCTTTTGTTGGGGCAACCTTGTCCTCCAGAGCGATCTTTCCCTGCAGAGGGTCTTCTTGATGTACTGCTACCATTCTCGACTGAGGGACCGTTGTCTGCCCTACGGATTTTACCCGGGCGCCCTCTTCTCACAGGGCGTTCTTTCCCTGTAGAGGATCCTCTTGATGCACTGCTACCACCCTTGACTGACCGACTCTCCTCTGCACAGCCGCTTTTTATGGGGCGACCTCTTCCTCCAGAGCGATCTTTCCCTGCAGAGGGTCTTCTTGACATACTGCTACCAATCTTGACTGAGTGACCCTTCTCTGCCCTACGGATTTTATTGGGGCTCCCTCTTCCTTCAGAAGGTCCTGTTGACGAACAGATCTCATTCTCAACAGGGCGACTCTCCTCTCTAGGGATGCTTTTGTTAGAGCGACTTCTTGCAGGTTGGTCTTTCCCTGCAGATGGTACACTTGATTCACAGATACATTTGACTGGGTGACCCTCCTCTGCAGGGCCTCTTGTATTACTGTGAACTCTTCCTGCAGAGCGATCTTTCCCTGCAGAAGTTCCTCTTAAAGCACAGCTACTTTTCTCTGAATGGCCCTTCTCTGCCAGATGACTTTTTTTGGCAGGCCAACCTCTCCCTGAAAGGCAATCTTTCTCTGTAGAGAGTCTGCTACCTGTAGCACTGCCTCTCTCTATCTGGCTATCTCTCTCTGCAGAGCTAAGTGTCTTGGCTGAGTAGCCTTTCTTTGCAGGGTGTCGGTTCTCAGTATCGGGACCCTTCTTAGTAGAAAGGCCTTTCTCTGTAGGTTGACCTTTCTTGGTAGGGCGCCCTCTCTCATTGGCAGGAGCATAGGGACTTCTCCCTGTCAACTGACCTTTCTCTGTGGACTGACGTTTTTCTGAAGAGCGTCTTTTATTGATAGGATGACCTCGATCTGCAGGATGGTCTTTGTCTGAAGACCCATGCTTCACAGATGAATGACGTTTCTCTGTAATCTGGCATTCCTCAGAAAAGTGAGGACTCTTCCCAGATTGGTGCGTCTCAGAGTGGCGCCTCCCCCCAGAAGAACTTTTCTGGGTCATCCGACCTTTTTCAGTTGGAGAGTGCTTCTCTGCAGAGGATCTCTTCTTCCTAGTAAGGCTTTTATCAGCATAAGGATGCTTCTCCACTAACAGAAGCTTTTCAGCCGAGGAACTTTTAACTGTGGTGTGATACTTCTCAGCAAGGGAACAACGCTTCTCAGTGGAAGAATTTTTCTCAGTGGAAGGAATTTTCTCCCCTGTATACGTTTTCTCCTTAGAGTAACCATTCTCCACCAAACGGCGTTTCTTCACAGAGCGGCCTCGCAGTCTTCTTTGAAGAGTTGGTTGAAGACTCCTCGACTCTGTTGACTTGCGTGGTGAGGAGACACTTCTTGCCTTTCGGGCCCGCCTGTCGTATGGCTTCAGTTTCACAAAGTTATCTCCTTCAGCAAACTGCTGGCCACCAAGACTAGAACGTTTCTTTCTGGAACTCATTTAAGCAATAGTCTTGCTTTGTCTTCAAAGAACTAATGAATTCCCAGATTTTCTAGGACTGACTGGGAGAAACATGAAATGGGAACATAACCCAGAAGTCTGTAGTCCAAATGACTTCTACATTCAGGATCAAATCTCCTGATTTTTTATCAAATTCAGCTCTTTTTAAAGAGGTTGGAGGAGCAGCAGTAAGAGCATTCCTACTGCTTGTCCAACTGTATGGGCAAATGCCCGTCTCTCTGGCAACAGTTGTAAACAAACGTCATCTTGGGGGCGGGTTTATGCCCATCAACCAATCGGTAGTCTTATGTAAATTTACTACCTTCCATAGCCAAATGATTGGACCACCACTCTGATGTCATAATGATGGCGCATGAGGGGGGAGGGCCTTCGTTTCTTTTTTCATTTCTTTCCTGTCTTTCCTTTCCTTTCCTTTCCTTTCCTTTCCTTTCCTTTCCTTTCCTTTCCTTTCCTTTCCTGTCCTTTTATTTCCTGCCTTTTCCTCTCTCTTTTCCATTTTCCTTCCCTCTTTCCTTTCCTTTCATTTCCTCTCCTCTCCTCTCCTCTCCTCTCCTCTCCTCTCCTCTTCTCTCTTCTCCGTTCCTCTCCTCGCCTCTCCTCTCCTCTTTTCTCCTCTCCTCTCCTCTCCTCTCCTCTCCTCTCCTCTCCTCTCCTCTCCTCTCCTATCTTTTCCTCTCTCTTTTCCACTCTCCCTTCTCCTTTCCTTTCCTTTCCTTTCCTTTCCTTTCCTTTCCTTTCTTTTTTCCTCTCCTTTTCTTTCTTCTGTCCTTTTCTTTCTCCTTTCCTCTCCTTTCCTCTCCTTTCCTTTTCTTTTCTTTTCTTTCCTTTCCTTTCCTTTCCTTTCCTTTCCTCTTGTTTCCTATCTTTTCCTTTCTCTTTTCCATTTTCCTTCCCCCTTTCCTTTCCTTTCCTTTCCTTTCCTTTCCTTTCCTTTCCTTTCCTTTCCTTTCCTCTCCTCTCCTCTCCTCTCCTCTCCTCTCCTCTCCTCTCCTCTCCTTTCCTTTCCTTTCCTCTCCTTTCTTCTCTTTTCCTTTCTCCTTTCTGCTTTCCTTCCATTTTTCCTTTCCTTTCCTTTCCTTTCCTTTCCTTTCCTTTCCTTTCCTTTCCTTTCCTTTCCTTCCCTTCCCTTCCCTTTCCTCTCTCCTTTCCTATCCTTTCTTTGCCTTGCCTTGCCTTTCTTCTTTCCTTTCCTTTCTCCTTTCCTCTCCTTTACATTCCCTTTCCCTTTCCCTTTCCCTTTCCCTTTCCCTTTCCCTTTCCCTTTCCCTTTCCCTTTCCCTTTCCCTTTCCCTTTCCCTTTCCCTCTCCTCCCATCCCCTCCTCTTACCCTTTCTTTCCACTTCTTTTCTTTCTACTTCTTTTCTTTGTTTTCTTCATTTTCTTTCAAGACCAGATTATCCTCAAGCTTGCAAAGATCTCAGTTTCTGCCCCCCTCCCACAGTACAGGCATTAAAGACATGCATGTGCTGCTCATCTTTCTTGATTAAATCAATTTTCTTCTTCTGACCCTTTTTCTGCCTGAATCACTTGGTTCCTACCAGTCAATCCTAGATGAAAGGTTGCAAAGTAGCTCTAGGTTTGAGATTCCTACATCTCAGAAGAAAAGGAAAGGGGTGTCACTTCCAGCCTCTAATCCCTGAGGAATAATAAGTCTCTTTCCATCCTTCCTTTCTCTCTTGCCTCCAGGATTGGGCAACTTCTGAGTGTGGCAATGAGTTCATTTCCATTCACCCTGAGGATGGAAGAATAATAAAAAATCTGTTAAACTGAATATCTTTAAAAAATATGCAGATAAACTGAAAGTTTAAAAAAGTAGAAAATGATACAAGATATAAATTGCAACCCTAAGAATGCTAGAGTTGCAATGTCAGTATTAGGAAAAAAACAGATGTTACAGCAAAAATTACAGGATAAAGAAGGCTTTGTAATGATGAAAGGATTAGACTATTAGGACGTTATCCCAATAATGAACATTTAATTATCTAAGAATGGAGAACAAAGTATATGAAGGAAAAAGTCAGGGAAATCGGTAGACAATTCAAAAGTACTAATTGGAGAATTCAATAGCTACTTTCAGTAGTGGTAGTTTGACTAGGTATGGCCCCCATAATTTCGTGTTGGAAAGCTTGGCCTAAAGGGAGGGGTGCAACTAAGGGAATTGGCCTTGTTGAAGTGGATGTGGCCTGCTGGGAGGAAGTGTGTCACTGTGTGGTAAAATGGAGTTCTCCTATGGCAAGCTATACCCAGTGTGGCACACAGTTTCCTTCTGCCTGTGGGTCAACATGTAGATCCACATCTCAGTTCCTTCTGTACTACCCTGTCTTCTTTCATGCCACCATGTTTCCTGCCATGACAATAATGTACTAAAACTCTGAATATGTAAGCTCTCCTCAATTAAATGTTGTCTTTTATAAGAGTTACCATGGTCATGGTGTCTCTTCACAACAATAAAATCCTAAGACAGAACGCTAAAGAGAAGACAACAATGAGGTAAAAGAGTTGAACAGCACTATGAAGCAAACCATTCTAGAAATAAATCTCCACAATTCACCCAAGAATAGCAGAATAGACATTCTTCTCAAGTGCATCTAGAATATTCTCCATGTTAGATCATGCATTGTCAAGAAGAAAAAAAGGGGATAGAAATAGCATTATGTTCTTTAACCACAATATAATTAAGTTGGGTATTTGTGAAAATTAAATAATATAACAATATATAAAGGAAGAAACAAAGAGGGAAATTAAAAAGTACTGTGAATACATCACACTAGGTGAAGAAGGCCTACCATCCCAGCCATTTGGACAGCTGAAGCAGGAGAATGGAAAGTTCAACTACAAAGAAAATACTTTGGAAATAAAACTAATGCAAATTAAGATAAAATATATGAATATGTACAAGATATCACTAAATTAGTTCTTAGGGGAATTTTTTAACTGTTAAAAAACAAAAACACCAAAACAAAACAAAGCAAAACAAGACAAAAAAACAAGAAAGGGGGGCTAGAAAGATGTGTCATCAATTGCTGATCTTGTAAGACCCTAGTTTGCTCCCTATATGCAGTAGTTCACTACCATCTACAACTCTGTCTTTAAAAGATATAATGCCGCCTTCTGAGCTCTTTGAACACCCATACGCACATGCTCATACATATACAAATAGCGCACACACATTTTAAAAAAATTTTAAACTCAATAATTTGACCTTTCCTTTTAAGACACAAGAAGAAGAAGAAGAAGAAGAAGAAGAAGAAGAAGAAGAAGAAGAAGAAGAAGAAGAAGAAGAAGAAGAAGAAGAAGAAGAAGAAGAAGAAAAAGAAGAAGAAGAGGAGGAGGAGGAGGAGGAGGTGGAGGAGGAGGTGGAGGAGGAGGAAGGAGAAGGAGAAGGTAAACCAGCAAAAACAATAAAAAGGTGGATATTTTTAGTGGAAATTAGTAAGTTCTAGAATAGAAAAACAGTAGATAAACTGATTGTTCCATTTCCATAATGATGATAAGCATGGTGCCAGGTAGGCAGACCTGAGAGCTTATACCCTGATCCACAGGCAGACAAGCAGAGAGAATGACACTGGCCCTGGCTTTGGCTTTTAAACAAGGCCACATCCTTCTAACCCTTCCAAGATATCTGCACTAAAGACCAAACATTCAAACTGATCAGCCTATAGGCACCATTCTCATTAAAAGTCGCCAGAAAATGTGTAAGCTTTTGATTAGTTTAAGCAAGAAAATTTATTGGGAGAGGTAGAGAACATTCCAGTTACAAGAATTAGAAATAATCTGAGATGGAATACTATTATGGTCTGAGGATACCTCCCACATATAACTCCTAGAGCTCCCCTACATCTTTCTCAAGGTGTAAAACCTCTTCTGCTGGTCCTCTCTTCATAAGACTCTTTTGCCCTATGCCTCTTTGCCTTATGTTTTGGGTCTACTTATGTTTCTGTCTCTCAAAATCTGGAAAATTATGCTGTGTCTTTCATGTTTATGATGTAAAACATTTCAGGTTGTCAGCTCCCATCTGTAGGGACATACAAACTGGTTATGGATATATACATCACTAGGATCCATCTTACAGAGGTTCAGATGTCTTTGGAGCATGAATACTACTGAAAAATTATTTCATGGTGCTCTCGTCTACTGAGAAGGTATCTCTTGAGTTGGATTTTGGCCCATTTGCTCCAGACCCAAGCATGCCTGTCTAAAAGTTTCCTCCAAAGTCTCTGTCCTGGGTCAGGCTTGTCACCTGACTCCATGACAAAGAAAAAGAACAAAACAGAAGAACAGAGAAAAAGACACTTTGTGCTTAAAAATAGCTAAAAGTAGACTATTCACAATAGGAATACTATTACTTATCATATACTCCATTTCTTCTGTATTGTAGGGTTTATAAATTCATTGAGTGCAATTTTTAAAAATCTATGTATAGGTCATCTTCATTTTCTGTGTATGTACCTTGGATTCAACTCTTGATTACAAAAAGAGTATGTGCCTGATGCACTCACCTTAGAATTCCATGTAGCTTACTGCCATTTTGTCTGATGACCTAGGGTGTCTTTGGAGAATATACCAACCATGAGGCTTGCCATGTGACTCATCCACCATCTCTACTAATGTTAAAGAAAGGGCATCCCATGTGACTTTACCACTATTGAGGCTAAGGCAAACACATAATATAAATCAATGTAGGTACTACTCACTGAGCCCTCTGCTTACCATTGTACCTCCCTTTTATTAGACTAAGGAGGTTAATGCCAGGCTTCCAAGATGGTTTGTTTTGAGCTGAGTCATAAAAAAAAAAAACCTGGAGTTTGGTAAAAGCATATTTAAAAGATTCAGGAAAATGAGTCTCCAGTCCCTTTGTGAACTGTATTTATGATTTAAAGTTTCTTTTAATTCAAGAATTATAATTTTTTAAGCTTAAAATTAACAAAGATTTTATAAAATTATGAAATCCTAATCTTATAATAGAGTTACTAATTCATTATAAGCTGTTCAAGGTAACTAAGATATAGAACTTATTGGTCAGTCATGTTTAGTACAAATGTAATTCATTTACAGAGGCAAATTTGAGGAGAGAAACCAATTTTTATATCCCATCATAAAGTATTCTGTGTATGTTGTCAACATTAAGTCCAAAGAAAGTATAACAATACAAGTTTCAAGTAAACTTAAGTTTGTTTAGTGCAAATTAATATTCAAAATCAGGTATATAGAAATTGGCTATAAAAGATTGAATGCTTGAGCGAAATGGGTTCAATTTACTATATGCTCAAGTGTCAGGAAAGCCACCCAACTCAAGTCATTCCCTTGGATGGAGCATAAGTTCCTTTGGATGGAGCACCATCCCACCATAGTAAGTTGCATGCTAGCCTCATTGCAGGACAAAGATGCATGGCAAATAAGATCTGCCAGAAGTCTGCTGCTTCTGACTCTACCTGCTTAGGCCTTACCAGCTCTGGCAATGTAGGACAAACCAGAAAACAAAACAAAACAAAACAAAACAAAACAAAACAAAACAAAACAAAACAACCTTCTCTTTATCTTAAAGATAAATTTCTTGTGTCTCACATGACAAGAATTAGGAGGTGAGGAATAGATCCTCTTACTCAGAAAAGAATGCCAGAGTCTGCACCCTCATCTCACCTAAACATTTCAAACAACAGAAGCAAGTAGCTTTGGGAATATAATCTAGTCTCTACCCAGATTGAATTTTCCAGGCTAGAGCCTGTCCTCTCACCTTGAAGCCTACAAGGAGCAGGGCTTTGGCACTAATGTTTCCTAAGAAATTCCAAGACAAAGTCTCATTTAATTTGTGTAGTACTGTATCCTGCCTCTCTGCTGGGGGTGCCTGATTACTACTAGCACACTGCTGGGAGGAGGCAGGGCAAAGTCTGAAACAGGGAGTCCAGAGTGGTTCCCAGTCTCCTTTGTGGGGACCAAGGTGCCACCAGCTTACTGCCTGGAGAGGGAGTCAAGAATCCAGGTAGAGGTCTACTTTTCCCCTCTAGGTGCACAACAAGCAGGAAAGGTATGTGGGGCCCAGGACAAGCAGAATCCTGTCTAAATGGGAGTGAATGCCAAGAGTCCTGGAAGAGCTGGAGAGGAGAAAGCCTTCCCCACAGAGATCCTTAATGAAGCAGCTCTCTAAGACGCTCCTTGATTGTTAATATTGCTTTACTTGGTGGTAGATGTAAATTCGTACACTTTTTCGGGGTGAACCAAAGATTAAGTACCTTTGAGGGGAAGGAATACCCAGGAAGGGAAGCTCATTGGCTGAAGGCTCAAGGCTATCTAGATACCTCATTAGCATGGAGAACTCCAGGTGTTGTGCTACCTGACTGAGTACCCACCTCTCAGAGGGGTATTGTGGTTATGTATTCCAGAGCAGGTACACAGGCAGGGACAATGGCTCCACTCCTGCCATCAAATGTCTGATATTCCTGAGGTTTAAGCTCATTCAACCTTACCAGTTCTTATGCATATATGGTAGTGTGGTCCCACATACCCTAAGACTTTTGTCATCTTGCTTTACAAAGTATGCCTCTGAACAGCCAATCTTTTAAAGTAAAATGATGTAAGAAATATGCTTTCTGCTGTCAGACGTGGTGACATAGAGATCTGTCCTTCTGCAGAAGGAATAGTTTGTTTTAGCCTTCATTGTCAATCCAATTGATGTTATACATAAATTATTTATTATATATGTGCTATGACTAACTGCTTTCATCTGTTGGTTGGGGGTATGGAATGAAAATGGCTTAGCAGATTTTTTAAGAATTCTGTTACTAGGGTAATTTTCTAATTTGATTTTGGAAAACTTTTTAAAGTGAATCATTTACTCTTGACAGGGCAGACACTGTCTCTGGGAATATACTTTTTTAAATAGGAAATTATTTCTTTTGAGGGAATACAACCTAGAATTAAATTGTCTCTTTACACAGCTTGACACAATAAAATATATTTGCTATGTTATCTTGGAACATAAGTATAACAATTTGATGTCAACAAAAATGTGTATTAAGTCATCTATTCAAATTCTGGATATAGTCATTCAAGGTAATGGGCCAAATTTTTAAAATTTCACCTTATCAAGTTGTTTCTAATAAAAAATTATGCTTTAAATGAGCGACTTGAGAGACAGACTCTTTTTGTTCTTTTTTGTTGTTGCTGTTTAACATTGTTTTTTTTTATTTCTATTTTTTTCAAATTTTTATTAGATATGGTCTTTATTTACATTGCAAATGCTAACCCGAAAGTCCCCTATAACTTCCCCTGGCTCTGCTCCCCTACCACCCACTTGCACTTCTTGGCCCTTGCGTTCTTCTGTACTGGGGCATATAAAGTTTGCAAGACCAAGGGGTCTGTCTTCCCATTGATGGCCAAATAGGCCAACTTCTGCCACATATGCAGCTAGAGACAGAAGCTCTTGGGGGTACTGGTTAGTTCATATTTTTGTTCCTCCTACAGGGTTGCAGACCTCTTTAGCTCCATGGGTACTTTCTCTAACTCCTTCATTAGGGGCCCTGTGTTCTATTCAATAGATGACTGTGAGCATCCACTTCTGTATTTGCCAGGCACTGGCATAGCCTCACAAGAGAGAGCTATATCAGGGTCCTGTCAGCAAAATCTTGTTGGCATCTGCAATAGTGTCTGGGTTTGGTGGTTATTTATGGGATGGATCCCAAGGTGGGGCAGCCTCTGGATGATCATTCCTTTATTGGCTGCTCTGAACTTTGTCTCTGTAACTCCTTCCATGGGTATTTTGTTCCCCTTCTAAGAAGGATCAAAGTATCCACAATTTGGTCTTCCTTCTTCTTGAGTATCTTGTGTTTTGCAAATTGTATCTTGGGTATCCTGAGCTTCTGGGCTAATATCCACTTATCACTGAGTGCATATCATGTGTGTTCTTTTGTGATTGGGTTACCTCACTCAAGATGATGCCCTCCAAATCCATCCATTTGTCTAAGAATTTTATGAATCCGTTGTTTATAAAAGCTGCATAGTACTCCATTCTATAAATGTACCACATTTTCTGTATCCATTTTTCTGTTGAGGGACATCTGGGATCTTTTCAGCTTCTGGCTATTATAAATAAGGCTGCTATGAACATAGTGGAGCATATGTCCTTATTACATGTTGGAGCATCTTCTGGGTATATCCCAGGAGTGGTATTGCTGGATCGTCTGGTAGAACTATGTCCAATTTCTGAGGAATCGCAAAAGTGTTTTCTAGAGAGGTTGTACTAGCTTGCAATTCCACCAGCAATGGAGGAGTGTCCCTCTTTCTCCACATCCTCACCAGCAGCTGCTGTCACCTGAAGTTTTAATCTTAGCCATTCTGACAAGAATGAGGTGGAATCTCAGGGTTCTTTCGATTTGACATTTCCCTGATGATTAAGGGTGTTAAACATCTTTTTTGGTGCTTTTCAGACATTCAGTACTCCTCAGTTGAGAATTCTTTGTTTGGCTTTGTGCCTCATTTTTAAATAGGGTTATTTGGTTTTCTGGAGTCCATCTTCTTGAGTTCTTGATATGTATTGGATATTAGCCCATTATCAGGTTTAGGTTTGGTAAAGATCTTTTCCCAATCTGGTGGTTGCTTTGTTTCTTATTGACAGTGTCCTTTCCCTTACAGAAGCTTTGCAATGTTATGAGGTCCCATTTGTCGATTCTTTTTCATACAGCACAAGCCATTGATTTTCTGTTCAGGAGTTTTACCCCTGTGCCCATATCTTCTAGGCTCTTCCCCACTTTCTCCTCTATGAGTTTCAGTGTCTCTGGTTTTATGTGGAGTTCCTTGATCCACTTAGACTTGAGCTTTGTACAGGAGATAAGAATGGATCAATTCACATACTTCTACATGATAACCAGCACTTGTGCCAGCACCATTTGTTGAAAATGCTGTCTTTTTTTCCACTGCATGGTTTTAGCTCCCTTGTCAAAGATCAAGTGACCGTAGGTGTGTGGGTTCATTTCTGGGTCTTCAATTCTATTCCATTGATCTACCTGTCTGTCATTGTACTAGCACCATGCCATTTTTATCACAATTGCTCTGTAGTACAGGTTGAGGTCAGGGATGGTGATTCCACCAGAGGTTCTTTTATCATTGAGAATAGTTTTTGCTATCATAGGTGTTTTGTTATTCCCAATGAATTTATAAATTGTCCTTTCTAAATCGATGAAGAACTGACTTGGCATTTTGATGAGGATTGCATTGAATCTGTAGATTGCTTTGGGCAAGATAGCCATTTTTACTATATTAATCCTGCCAATCCATAAGCAAAGGAGATCCTTCCATCTTCTGAGATCTTGGTTGAGTTCTTTCTTCAGACACTTGAACTTCTTATCATACAGCTCTTTACTTGTTCAGTTAGATTCACACAAAGGTGTTTTATTTGTGACTATTGTGAAGGGAGTTGTTTCCCTAATTTCTTTCTCATCCTGTTTATATGTTGTGTAGAGAAAGGCCACTGATATGCTTGAGTTAACGTTATATTCAGCTACTGCACTGAAGCTGTTTATCAGGTTGAGGAGTTCTCCAGTGGAATTTTTGTAGGCACTTATATATACTATCAAATCATCTGCAAATAGTGATTTTTTTGACTTCTTCCTTTCCAATTTGTATCCCTTTGATCTCCTTTTGCTGTCAAATTGTTCTGGCTAGGACTTCAAGTACTATATTGAGAGGGTAGTAAGAGGGAGGGCAGCCTTGTCTAGTCTCTGATTTTAGGGGGGAATTGCTACAAGTTTCTCTCCATTTAGTTTGATGATGGCTACTGGTTTGCTGTGTATTGCTTTTATTATGTTTAGATATGTGTCTTGAATTCCTGTTCTTTCCAAGATCTTTATCATGAATGGGTGTTGGATTTGTCAAGTGCTTTCTCAGCATCTAATGAGATGATCATGTTGCTTTTGTCTTTTTGTTTGTTTATATACTGGACTATGTTGAAGGATTTCCATATATTCAACCATCCCTGCTTCCCTGGAATGAAGCCTACTTGATCATGATGGATGATTGTTTTGATGTGTTCTTGGATTCGGTTTGAGAGAATTTTATTATTTTTTCATTGCTAATAATAAGGACAATTGGTCTGAAGTTCTCTTTCTTTGTTGAATATTTGTGTGGTTTAGGCATCAGATTAATTGTGGCTTCATAGAATGAATTGGGTAGAGTACCTTTTGTTTCTATTTTGTGAAATAATTTGAGGAGAATTGGAATTAGGTCTTCTTTGAAGGTCTGATAGAACTCTCCACTAAACCCACCTAGTCCTGGGCTTTTTTGTTTGTTTGTTTGTTTGTTTTGGAGTCTTTTAATGACAGTTTCTATTTCTTTAGGGGTTATGGGGCTACTTACATAGATTGTTAATGTGATCCTGTTTTAACTTTGGTACCTGGTATCTCTCCAGAAAATTGTCCATTTCATTCAGGTTTCCCAGTTTTGTTGACTATAGGCTTTTGTAGTAGGATCTGATGATTTTATGGATTTCCTCAGATTTTGTTGTTATGTCTCCCTTTTATTTCTGATTTTGTTAATTAGGATACTGTCCCTGTACCCTCTAGTTAGTCTGGATAATGGTTTATCTATCTTGTTTATTTTCTCAAAGAATCAGCTTCTGGTTTGGTTGATTATTTGTACAGTTCTTTTTGTGTCCACTTGGATGCTTTCAACAATGAGTTTGATTATTTCTTACTGTCTACTCCTATTGGGTAAATTTCCTTTCTTTTGTTCTAGAGCTTTTAGGTGTGCTTTTAAATTGCTTGTGGATGCTCTCTCCAGTTTCTTTTTGGAGGTACTCAGAGCTATTAGTTTTCCTCTTAGGACAGCTTTCATTGTGTCCCATAAGTTTGGATATGCTGTTGCTTCATTTTCATTAAAATCTACAGAGTTTTAATTTCTTTATTTCTTCCATGACAACATTATCACTGAGTAGAGTGTGGTTCATCTTCCACCTCTATGTGGGCTTTCTATTATTTATGTTGTTGTTGAAGATCACCCTTAGTCCGTGGTGATCTGATATGATGCATGGGATTATTTTAATATTTTTGTTACTTTTGAGGCCTGTTTTGTGGCTAATTATATGGTCAATTTTGGAGAAGGTACCATGAGGTGCTGAGAAGAAGGTATATTCTTCTGTTTTAGGATAAAATGTTCTAGAAATATCTGTTTAATCCATTTTTTCCTAACTTCTGCTAATTTCACTGTGTCTCTGATATTTTCTGTTTCCAGGATCTGTCCATCCATGAGAGTGGGGTGTTAAAGTCTCCCACTATTATTGTGTTGAGTGCTACGTGTGCTTTGATATTTACTAACGTTTCTTTAATGAATGTGGATGTCCTTGCATTTGAAGCATAGATGTTCAGAATTGAGAGTTCATCTTGGTAAACTTTAACTTTGATACCTTTGATGAGTACAAAATGCCCCCGCTTGTCTTTTTGGATAACTTTAGGTTGAAAGACGATTTTATTCTATATTAGAATGGCTACTCCAGCTTTTTTCTTGGGACCATTTGCTTGGAAAGTTGTTTTCCAGCCTTTTATTCTGAGGTAGTGTCTGTCTTTGTCCCTGAGGTGGGTTTCCTGTATGCAGCAAAATATTGGGTCCTTTTCATGTAGCCAGTCTGTTAGTCTATGTCTTTTTATTGGGGAATTGATTCCATTGATATTAAGAGATATTAAGGAAAAGTCATTGTTGCTTCCTGTTTTTGTTGTCATTGTTGTTGTTGTTGTTGTTGTTATTGTTGTTGTTTTTAGAGCTGGTATCCTATTCATTTGACTGTCTTCTTTTAGGTTTTTTTGAAAGATTACTTTCTTTCATTTTCTAGAGCATAGTTTCCCTCCTCATGTTGGAGTTTTTCCTTTATTATCCTTTGATGTGCTGGATTCATGGGAATGATATTGTATGAATTTAGTTTTGTCATGCAATAATTTGGTTTCTCCATCTATGGTAATCGAGTGTTTTGCTGGGTATAATAGCCTGGGCTGGCATTTGTATTCTCTTAGGGTCTGTATGACATCTGTCCAGGATCTTCTGGCTTGCATAGTCTCTGGTGAGAAGTCTGGTATAATTCTAATAGGTCTGCCTTTATATGTTATTTGACCTTTTCCCCTTACTTCTTTTAATATTCTTTCTTTTCTTAGTGCATTTGGTGTTTTGATTATTATGTGATGGGAGGAGTTTGGTTTTTGTTTCAAAGTATTTGGGGTTCCGTAGGCTTCCTGTATGCTCATGGGCATCTCTTTCTTTAGATTAGGGAAGTTTTCTTCTATAATGTTGTTGAAGATATTTACTGGCACTTTAGTTTAAAAATCTCCTTTCTTGTCTATACTTATTATCCCCAGGTTTAGTCTTCTTATCGTGTCCTGGATTTCCTGGATGTTTTGGGACGAGCTTTTTGCATTTTGCATTTTCTTTGACTGTTTTGCCAATGTTTTCTATGGTATCTTCTGCATCTGAGATTCTTTCTTCCATCTCTTGTGTTCTGTTGGTAATGCTTGTGTCTATGACTCCTGACTTCTTTCCTAGGTTTTATATCTCCAGAATTGTCTCCCTTTGTGATTTCTTTATTGTTTCTCCTTCCGTTGTTAGATCCTGGATGGCTTTGTTCAATTTCTTTACCTGTTTGGTTGTGTTTTTCTGTAGTTCTTTAAGGGATTTTTGTGTTTCCTCTTTAAGGACTTCTACCTGTTTACCTGTGTTTTCCCATAATTCTTCAAGGGATTTTTATGTTTCCTCTATAAGGACTTCTACCTATTTAGCTGTGTTCTCCTGTATTTCTTTAAAGAGATTATTAATGTCCTTCTTAAAATTCTCTAGCAGCATCATGAGATACGATTTTAAATCCCAATCTTGCTTTTTTGGTGGGTTGGCATATCCAGGTCTCGCTGTGGTGGGAGCATTGGTTTCTGATGATGCCAAGTAGTCCTGCTTTATGTTGGTAAGATTCTTAAGTTTGCCTTTCGCCATTGGTAATCTGTGGTGTGAGATGTTCTAGCTGTCTCTGGCTGAACCTTGTTCTTCCTGTGAGTCTGTAAGCATGTGTCAGCAATCTTGGGAGACCAGATCTCTTCTGGCAAGACCAGTGCACAGAAGGCTGTGGAACATCCTTACCTCCTGGCTGCAGATGTAGACCCGTAGGACCATGTCCCAGAAGCTCAGTTGCCTGTGCTCTCGTGAACAGTCCCACCTTAGAGACACTGGAGAGGAAATGGCACTCTCACCTGAGTCCCAGAGTCAGAGGACTCAATAAATGATCATATTACTGAAAAATGTCATCAAAATATAAATGGTGATCTATAAAGCAAATACTATGAAAATAAAATTATGTCGTGAAAAACTATTAAATGTAAAAATAGAAAAAAGTCAATGACGGCAAGAAAAGATAAAAAAGACAAATACAGGGAGTAAAATTCAAATGGTGGGATAATCTAATTAATATCAATAATAACACTGAATATGACTGGATGAAATATGTCAAAGACTGAAATCTTCAGACAAGAGGTTTTGAAGTGATTATACCCAAGTGTTTGCTGCCTGCAGGAGATTTGAGGGTGCAGCTTGAGATCTATACTATAGAACTACTTATCCCATAGTCTTTCAAACCTGGAGTGGCACAGTTCCTTGACTACCATGCTGCTCTGGTGCTGTGCAAATTGTCCTCCTTAGCTGCAGTCAAGCCTATCATCTTCAAGGAACAGATCCAGTTGGAGATTCCACTTAATGGAATCTAAGCACAAATATTTTATCCACCTCATCCTTGCTTCTTGAAAATTCCACAATCATTAGGAAAAAGATAACAGTCTTCAAGTAAGCAGGACCCCTGTTACTTCTGTTCTTTACTGGCCAGATTCAAACCTGTCAACAACAAGGGCCAGACTCTGGAGGTCTAGGTCAAGGACATCTACTTTGTGAACAATTATATGAAGCTATTTCCCAAATCTGGGCTAGATAGATATGCACAGAGACTCAGAACATCATTGTATTTGGTCTGGCATCTGTGATCCCAGCACCAAGAAAGAACACACCACCATCAGTTGCAATGGCAACAACATACTGCTGGACATGATTATTTGGTATATGGCTAATGAACATGTACAGAATAAGTGAAACTTTCTTTGCCAAATTGTTGTCAATGATGATTGGTGTCTTAGTTAGGGTTTTACTGTTGTAAACAGACACCATGACCAATACAACTCTTATAAGAACAACATTTAATTGGGGCTGGATTACATACTCAAAGGTTCAATCCATTATTGTCAAGGCAGGAACAAGGCAGCATACAGACAGGCGTGGTGTAGGCAGGGCCAAGAATTCTACATTTTCATCTGAAGGCTGCTATGACTTCCAGACAGCTACGGTGAGGGTCTTAAGCCCATGCCAACAGTGCCATACCTACTCCAACAAGGCCACACCTCCTAATAGCATCACTGCCTGGGCTAAAAATATACAAACCATCATATTTCACTCCCTGGCCCCTATAGGCTTGTTCAAACACATAAGTCTATGGGGGTCATACCTAAACATATCATGACTAAGACAGCAATCATCCTTGACACCAATTTGTAATGGATAGTTTTCACTTCATAGGTATTGTCTAGCTACATACTTAGTGTAAACATGTTCATTAGCCATATACCAAATAACCATGTCCATCAATATACATTTAGTTCAACTTCCAAAGTCCTCATAGTCTATAACACTCTTAACAATGTTCACAGTCCAAAGTTCAAGGTCTCTTCTGAGATTCATCCAATCACTTAACTGTAATCCCCAGAGCAATACAGGAAAACAGATGGACAAAGTCCAAAATCTGCATCTCCATGTCTGATGAAAAAGTAGTCTTCAGATGTCAGACTCCTTTTTCATCGTTGTTGACTACAACAAACTTTTTCACCTGGGCTTGTTCCACTCCCTGTTAGCAGCTTTCCTCAGCAGATAGTCAATGGCTCTAGGTCTCAAACATATTGGGCTCTCCAAGTCAACTGCAGTGTTACATCTTCATGTTTCAATGTATGGATTCATACATGATTTTCTGGGCTCTTCCAAGTGTCTGCCATGTCTTCTCCAGCTCTGCCCTCTGTAGCACTGTAAGCTGAAATGGATCCAATCCACTGCTGCTCCCGTTCTTGGTTGATCATCCTATAGTACCGGCCTTTCCAATACAGTGGGGTCTTCTGCTGCAACTGGGTTTCACCAATAACCGACCATGGTCTCTCACAGTAACATGTCTCAACTGTTCTTTATGACCCCCTCATGCCTTCAAAACTAGTACTACCTGGGTGACTCTTACACATTACTCAGTACAGCTGCACCAGGAGGTATAACTTTGGCTATCTCTGGAACACAGCTTCATTGTGCTCTCAGAAAACACTTCCCAGAAGATTTCACCACAATGATGATGGCCTCTTCTTAATCACCACTAATTTCTTAGCTCCATCTAACCAGCATTAATTGTCCTAGTAGTCCCTTCTATTTTTCACTCTAAAGTCAAAGCCATATGGCCAAAGCTGCCTTGTTATGCTGCTTGCTGAGGCTGAAACTGAAAGACTCCGAGAAGAGTCCCTCGCTCAGGCCTCAGGACAATAGCGGACACCCAAGAAGTCATGACAGACCGAGCTTGTTGCAAACCACATGAGGCTTTATTCGAGAAAAGCCAGAGCTCTGGGGACGACTCATATCCCACGCAGGGGTAGAGGATTCGTCCTCGAGGGAAAAGAGTTCCCAGTTTTTATAGGTCCTCAGGGGGGGAAGGAGAAGGGGGAGATTAGGGGATTTCCAGATCTAAACAATGTCTATTCTCAAGAAATGGGTATGGGAGGGGTACAAGGAAAAAGTCTAATGAAGTTGCAGCTATGGGCACACACCTGGTCAGAACATTGGCAGACACACAGGTTCAAGGAGTGGCCAGAGCATCATGCACCTCTATTTTTCTAAATCAGTGAAGCTAGTTCTGCTAACACTGACGTCTATCTTGCCAATTTCAGGGCTTCTGTGTCCTTTTACATTCTGCCAGGATCTTTCATTCCCCACTTCTTCTAGTTACTAGTTCTAATCTTAGAACTAAACTGCAACCTCTTTTTTAAGGTTCTGCAGAGACTGGTATTGTTGTCTTAATACTAACAGCTGGACAGCACCAATCCTCTCTCTAACAAAGCTCATTAGATTATTAAGAATTAGTGGGCCACACGGCAGCAGTAAGAGCAAAATTATTAGAGGGTCTATCAGAGTAGAAATGAGAGTGGTCAACCAAGGGTGTTTATTTTTCAGGAGCTCTCTTTACGTGAAAGGCATGAATAGATGCCTTCTTCTTTGACAGCAGTGGGGGTGGTCAGTAGCAAGATGCAAGGGCCTTTTTAACAAGGTTTCAGATTCTCAGCTCAATGTCGTCTGACAAGAACTGCATCTCCCACGTGGAACTGGTGTGGTATCATCAAGTCTCCTGGTTCGTAGGCCTCTTTGAGCTGCTCTCAGGCGGTGTTTCTGACCACTTATAGGGCTTTTATGGATGTAAACAATGAAGGACCAGGGTTAAGTTTTAAAGGATCTAACACTCTCTTTACCTCAGTGAGTGGGGGATCCCCCCCCATACATGATTTCATATGGAGTAAGCTTAAATTTTCCTGGTGTGTTCCTAACACGGAAGAAAGCAAAGGGAAGGAGGGTTGTCCAGTCATTCCCGCTGGTCTCTAAGATTAATTTAGTCAAGTTTTTTTTTTTCTTTCTACCTAGCCTGAACTCTGGGGTCTATAAACACAATGTAATTTCTAATCAATCCCCAGTTGGATGGCCAGTCCCTGATTTACCTGGGCAACAAAGGTGGGTTCATTGTCAGACCCTATTACCTTAGGTATTCCGAATCGAGGAAAAATTTCTTCTAGGATTTTCTTAACCACAACATTGGCAGTTTCTTTTTTGTTGGGTAGGCCTCCACCCATCCCAAAAAGGTATCTACAAAAACTTCCACTAGGAAACTGCTTCCGTCTGTGTACCAGTTTGGAACACCTGGCCACGGCTGGTCACGTAGATCACTTTGCAGGCAGTGTTGAGAATAGCAGGAGGAGCAAACACGACCCGTTCAGTCAGCAGCAGCCTCTGGTAGTGAGTCATCCAGGCATTTGTCATCCATCGGTCTGGGGGCTGACGGATAATGCTTTCAAGAGAGTGGGGGGCTACCACAGTTATTTGCTGTCCCAGAGTTAATTTGTCAGCATCCTTAATGAGTAGGGCTACTGTAGCAACGGCCTTTAAACATGTGGGCCATCCGCTGGCCACTGGGTCCAGCTTCTTAGACAAATATGCCACTGGCCTCTCCCATGGTCCTAGAGCCTGAGTAAGAACTCCTCTGGCCACCCCCGCCCTCTCATCAACATAGAGGATGAAGGGCTTGGTTAGATCTGGCAGTGCCAAGGCTGGCGCAGTCAGCAGGGCCTCCTTAATATTTTCAAAGGCTTTCTGATGTTCTGATGTCCATCTAAATTCTCCACTTTCCTTGGTCAGGGGGTACAGGGGGGCAGCCAGTGTTGCAAACCCAGGTATCCAAAGTCTGCAGAACCCAGTGGTGCCCAAGAATTCTCTCACCTGTCTTGGAGTAGCCGGAGTTGGTATTTGAGTCACAGTCCTTTTTCTAGCCTCTGTCAGCCACCGTTTTCCATCCCAGAGGGTATATCTCAAGTAGACCACTTCCATCTGACATAGCTGGGCTTTTTTAGCAGAGGCCCGGTAACCCAACTCACCCAGTTCTGCTAGCAATCTCTTGGTCCCCTGCCAGCATTCTCTTCCGTGGTTGCAGCAAGGAGCAACATATTGAAGCAGAGTTACCTGGGAGTTTTCAGCTCGGAAGGAGGCTAAATCTCGATGTAGAGCCTCATCAAAAAGGGTGGGGGAGTTTTTGAACTGGGGTAACCACATCCAGGTCAATTGTCCTGTTTGTCCAGTGTCAGGATCTCTCCACTCAAAGACGAATATGGGCTGGCTGGAGGGATGTAACTTCAGGCAAAAGAAAGCATCTTTTAAATCAAGTACTGTATACCATTTTTGCTCCGGAGGGAGTGAGCTGAGGAGGTTATAGGGATTAGGAACAGTTGGGTGAATATCTTGGACCCTCTTATTGACCTCTCTCAGGTCTTGGACTGGTCGGTAGTCACTCGTGCCAGGTTTCTTTACTGACAGTAAAGGAGTATTCCAGGGTGACTGGCAAGGTACCAAAATACCTAATTGTAATAGTCTCTGATGTGGCCTGATTCCATCTCTTGCTTTACGGCTCATTGGGTATTGGCGCACTCCTATAGGGGTTGTATCCGTCTTCAGTCCCACAACCACAAGGGGAACTCTGACAGCCATTCCCATGCCTCCAGTCTCTGCCCATGCTCTAGGGAAAGCAGTCAACCAGTCTTTTAGTTCTGGCACATCTGTTTGCTTTATGCCTTCCTCAAGATGCAGGGCTAAGACTACGGAGGTGGGAGATTCCCAAGTTACTCTCGGCCCTTCTTAGGTAAATCTGATCTGGACCTTTAATTTAGTCAGAAGATCACTTCCTAGAAGCGGTGTGGGACACTCAGGAATGACCAAGAAGGAATGACTCACTTGGCCTTTCCCCAGATCTACAGTGCATGCAGTGGTCCAAGGGTATTGTTTCTGACCAGTGGCTCCAATCACTATGGTTCTTTTATTTTTTAATTTTCTCAGTGGATGTTTCAACACAGAATGTTCTGCCCCTGTGTCAATTAAAAAGTCCATGGGAGTCTCTTTCACCATCAGGGTTACCCTAGGCTCGGGGAAGGGGCCTGAGCCCCGTCTCCCCTATTTATCATCTTTCAGAGTCAGGACCTTAGGGGCCCTTTCCTTTTTCTTTGGGCATTCTCATGCCCAATGTCCTTTTTCCTTGCAATAGGCACATTGGTCCTTCTCTAAAATCTTCTGGACAGATCTTCTTCTTTCAGGTCTGGGTTCCTTGTTGCCCAGGTACCCTGTCTATCTATTCTCTGGCCTGTTCCTTTCTTTACGTTCCCCTACTACTGAGGCCAAAATCCTGCTTAAATTCCTCTCCTGTCTTCTTTCCCTCTTATTCTCCCTTGGGATACACCTTCTCTGCCTCCTTAACTAAATCTTGTAAAGCCATGGCATGTAATCTTTAAAAGCTATAGCAACCGAGGCTTGTTAACCCTCAAAGGTCCGGTTAAAAGGAGTATAGTATCTATAAGTTTCTATCAATCTTTCTAGAAAAACAGATGGGGGCTCCGTAAAGCCCTGCATCACTTCTCTTACCTTAGCCAAATTGGTGGGGCATCTCATCGCTCTCTTTAGACTAGAGCCCGGCCAGTAAACTGTCAACCTCTCCTTACATTGCGCCGTGTTGTAGTTCTAATCTGGCCGGTCCAGAGGGAACCCAGCGTTTCAATTGTACAGATCAGCCGATGAAAAAGGCCAATATTGGAGGGTCTGCAGAGACTGCCTGTCTGTGGGCAGGTTGCCCACAGCTCACAAAGGAAAAGGCAGAAGTGGTGTCAGGAGCTTCATCTGCTGGGGGACTCTGGGCTTGTCGGCTCCGTGTCCCAGCTGTAGGTCCTCGGTCCTCAGACTGTGCCTTTAGCAATCTCAGAGCAGGGTGCAGGGACTGCTTCTTAGGGCAGAAAGCGAGGGCACTGTGCTGACCCACTCGAGTGCATGGGAGCAGCCGGGGGAGGGCTCTGAGAGGCATGGGGGAACCCATGGTTTGATTTATGGCGGTGAATTCTGAATGAGGTAAGGCTGTTGATCCAGGTGGGACCCAGGTCCACTCTAAAAAACAATGGCTTTAAATTCAAAGATAAGAGTAAACCAAAAGTGCCTTCCAGTGACCATTTTACATTAAAAGTCGGCCACTCGGAGGCACAGAAAGTCTGCCAAGGTCCCTTCTTAATTTCTACTGAAAAATTATGGGCCCTTGATCTAACTTCAGTCCAGTGGTCTAAAGTCAAACTTAGGGGGGTCGTTACAGTCCGTTCAGTACCACAGAAAACACAAAACAAACACAGAAAACACACATACACACACTGACAAATGCCTGAAAACAGACACAAAAAACAAATACACACTGACAAATACCTGAAAACAGACACAAAAAACAAATACACACTTACAAATGCCTGGAAACAGACACAAAAAACAAACACACACTGACAGATGCCTGTTTTCCATCAAACAGACAAAACCAACTCAGAAATGCAGACGGTCGAGGGAGTACACTCCCCGCCTCAGACGGACTCCTAGAGTCCTTCCCCTCGCTCAGGGCGTCCCCCAGAGCGAGAAGCAGCCAGTGATTCCAGCACGTCTGCTGTTCACACTCAGTGCCTCATCCCGAGGCAAAGGTCTCCGTTTCTCACGAAACATCACGGCTGCAAATTTCAGCACAGAACATAGCCGGCTTACAGAAATATTTTTGGACAAAAATTTCACCTCCAAGTGGGTCTTCAGAGACATGGGTGGTCACGCCAATTCCGGACGAGCCCCCAAATGAAAGACTCCCAGAGGAGACCCTCACTCAGGCCTCAGGACAATAGTGGACACCCAAGAACTCACGACAGACCGAGCTTGTTGCAAACCACATGAGGCTTTATTCAGGAAAAGCCAGAGCTCTGGGGACGACTCATATCCCACGCAGGGGTAGAGGAGTTGTCCTCAAGGGGAAAGAGTTCCCAGTTTTTATAGGCCCTCAGGGGGGGAAGTAGAAGGGGAACATTAGGGGATTTCCAGATCTAAACAATGTCTATTCTCAAGAAATGGGTATGGGAGGGGTACAAGGAAAGAGTCTAATGAAGGTGCAGCTATGGGCACACACCAGGTCAGAACATTGGCAGACACACAGGTTCAAGGAGTGGCCAGAGCATTGTGCACCTCTATTTTTCTAAATCAGTGAAGCTAGTTCTGCTAACACTAACGTCTATCTTGCCAATTTCAGGGCTACTGTGTCCTTTTACATTCTGCCAGGATCTTTCAAAACATACCCACCACCATTCTATTACCAGCTTTCTGTTTTCCAATTCCCCCTCTCTCTAAGCTTGGCTGTCCTGGGATTTTCTTTGTAGATTAATCTTGCACTCAATAGATCTTGGAGCCTATCTTCTGGGATTAAAGGTGTATACCACCAAGCCTGGATCTAAATTTAGCTAGGTAGTATCTTGCCCCAGAGTCCCACTCTTGACTCTGCTATCTCTTAGAAGATAGGGTTCAGTTCCATTTCACTTCCTGTTGCCCCTTTAATACTCAAACAATAAATTTTTTTATTTGTCACTTCTAAGCTTGCTACACTTGTTCAAAGTGCTCTTCATGAGACTTAAGCAAAGAACAAAGTCTCTGTTGGGCTTTTATGAGATTTTTCTTTATCAGTGCAATTAACATATGTCTCTTTACATTAGCCTCAGGTAGACTCATCAGACACGGGCAAAAAGCAGTCACATTCTTCACCAAAATACAACAAAAACAATCTCTATGCCACATTCTGAAACTCTTCTCCTCTGAAACCTCTTGGGCCATGTCTACACAGTTTAGGTAGGTCCCTCACAGCAACAAAGTCTTCCATATTCCTACTACGGTGGCCCTTCAAACCCCATTGAAAGCATTCCACTGCTTTCCAAAACCAAAATCCCAATATCCACATTCTTCCAAACAAAATCATGGTCAGGCCTATATATATATATGGTCAGGTCACAGCAATACCCCACTCCTGGTACCAACTTTTTAGTTAGGGTTTTACTGCTGTGAATAGACATCATGACCAAGGCAACTCTTATAAAAACAACATTTTTTTTAGATTTATTTATTTATTTATTATAAGTAAGTACACTGTAGCTGTCTTCAGACACTCCAGAAGAGGGCGTCAGATCTCGTTACGGATGGTTGTGAGCCACCATGTGGTTGCTGGGATTTGAACTTCGGACCTTCGGAAGAGCAGTCGGGTGCTCTTACCCACTGAGCCATCTCACCAGCCCAAGAACAACATTTAATTGGAGCTGGATTACAGATTCAGAGGTTCAGTCCATTATTATCAAGGCAGGAGCATGGCAGTCTCCAGGCAGGCATGATGCAGGCAGGGCTGAGTTCTACATCTTCTTCTGAAGGATGCTAGTGGAAGGCTGACTTCCACATAGCTAGGAAGAGGATCATAATTCAGCCCATGCCCACAGTGACATACCTAGGCCAATAAGGCCACACTTATTAATAATGCCACTGCTGGGGTCAAACATATACAAACCATCACAACATGGAAGTCCTTACTGTGCAGCTTTCCAAAAGGAAGCAATTCAAAAGCTACCAAGCCAGAAATCTGTGATGGATAATGTGATAGCAAATAGTGTGATAGCCACTGTGTGACAGGCTGGGATAATACTGTTAATCCCATCGACCCCAAGCCTGAGGTTTGGGGAAAGCCTTGAACACATCTCTGACGGATTCTAAAACACATGAGTCTGGGAATTACCCCACTCAGAACTCTGAGAAGGGCAAGTAGAATCTGCAGCAGATACACAATATTGTGGAATGCTGTTTGTATTTTCTGCTGCCTCAAGAATGGTGCCTCAACAAGGAGTAGATGATGTACTCAGTTGATGCCAGGTGAAATCTTAGTCAAATAAAGACTAGAGCCTGTGATTAGGCATTGGAAGGAAAAAGCAGAGCTGGAAGTTTTAGAAAGTGAGAGAAGGAGAAAGAAGATAAGATGAATGACAGAGAGAGGGAGAGGAAGACAGAGGAAGAAGAGGTTGAAAATGACACAAACCTATGGGGCCTGGATAAAGAGAAGTACCTAGGGATTTTGTAGCTGGGCAATAGAGTAGTGTAGTGTAGTGTAGTGTAGTGTAGTGTAGTGTAGTCTCGTAACATATTTGCCCAATCTAGGCATCCATCTTGTATTCATATTAACTCAGTTGTGTGTTCTTTGCACAGGCATGTTGGGTTTGGAGATTTATGGTTATAAATCTGGCTGGTATAACATAAGTCTCTAGTGTTTTCATTTCAAGGGGCTAAGGGTGGCTGAGTGAGCCTTAGCTGGTGTTCTGCAGGCCAGCCACAGGGGGTGGATGGCCCAAGAAATGTGAGTGGTAGCTTCAGGCATTTCAGGTTAAACTGGTTTGGTTAGCTTAGCAAGCTAGCTCCAGGAACCAGGGCAAGACAGCTACATAGAGCTAGCTGTGGGGGTGGGGGAAACCACCAATGTCATCACCTAGCTGGAGAACAACCCTGATTAAAGGGACATGTTGGATACAGGTAGAAATGCACAGCCTAAATTCTGCCTCATTGCCAATATCTATGTTTATAATTTGGCTGAGCTGATCTCAGGTACCTGAGAAGTAAGGTACTGCACCATCTCTGACAACTTTGTCACCAAAAGTCACAAAAGATTTTAACAAGACACTGGACATCACAAATGCCACAGACAAGAAGAAAGAAGCAGAGGACATAGAGTATGAGGAGGTTGAAGATGATAAAGAGGAGGACAAAGAATTTACCATTGATCAAGGCAAGAAGCAGCATGCTGGCTTTAATGCTGTCTTTTATGAGACTCAAGAAATTTCAGGGGAATTTATTCAGGGGAGCTCAGATTTGGTATAAATTGTAATGACCCCTTCCATACACAAAAACATTCAAATGGGTGCATTGCCTTTGATTTCCTTTAGTCCTCTCTGTTGGGAATCAGGCTATGTTCAGTCCTGAGTTTCTCTACATTGTATGACAATAATGATTTTAGGGCTGTGTCCTACCTAGGAGGTTCCAATTCACGAGCAGCTGGCTGTTTTGAGTGAGAAGTCCCTGTGTATATTCAGATCCTACACCATCTATTAGGGAACCCTCATCCAGCATAGACTGACAAATAACTTATTCCTGGGAATAGAAGAGGACTCACTCTATTCATTTATTAGGTGAATTGAAACTGTGGCAGACGTGCACTTAATTAAAACCCTATAAGGAAAATGAGGCACTAGAACTTATCAGACATACCAGACAAAGGAAAGGATAGAACTCCTTCACCTGGAGCCCATAAAGTGATGGACACCTAACCCTGTGTTGGCATGGCTCCCACATCAACCTATCATCTGATACCTAATAGGTACAGTAAGAACTGAGGAGCTCTTTACCATTTCTGGAGCTTTTGCTTGGCTATCTGCCTTGCTGTTGACACTGTCTCCTGAACCCCTTGCCTGTTCACACATTTGCCTATTTGGACCTGGATCTTATCAGCCTTTTTTAGCCCCTCACCCATTTCCTACTTCTGAGCAGTTCAGCCTTTCATCTGGCAGTGGAACTATCATCTTTACTCTCAAGCCTGGCTCAAGCAGCTCTAGCAGCAGCTTCCTAGAGGCACTGTCTGGTTCATTATCCCCACAGACTCCTTCTCAGTCCACTGATGAAAACTTTACTGCAGCCTCCTTAACTCATATCTATTCTGAAACTATTATGCATGCATACAGAAGTATTTACTGTGCTATGTAATGGGTTAATACTAGTAATTAAGATGGGAATAATGAACCTGTATTTGCCTCAGCCTTGCTACTAGGGTAGGCAGATTAAGTGACAAATTGCTGTCATGGGAACCTCTAAACATTGTGAATTTATTGTTATTCAATATATTATGACAGTATAAAAAGACAAATCCTGCTTACCTATGGTTCAAGAACTGCAGCAACAGCATTCACCTATGGCTCTCTGGCTCTCTCTCTCTCTCTCTCTCTCTCTCTCTCTCTCTCTCTCTCTCTCTCTCTCTCTCCCTGACACACACACACAGACTGCAGGCACTTTCTCCTCCCCTCATCATTGTATTTTCATCTTCCTACCCTCTTCCTTCCCCTCCCCCTCTCTTTCCTTCCCTCTTCTTGCCTCCTCCTGCTCCTCCTCCCCTCTTTTCCTGCAATCCCTACTGTGGGAACTAAAAGGGGGCATAAGGAAGAGGGGGGGAGGGAGGATAGCTCATGTCCAACCAGAGTTCCTCCTATGCTCTGGGCAGGTGAACATGGGAGGGCGGCCAGACACTTTCCACTCAGCCCTTGGTGGGCATCTAAGCCCCTGACCCCACTCGACTGGGGGTGGACAAGGGGCACCCCTGAAACCAGGTACCCTGGGGCGACACCCTGTGCCCTGGGGTTATGGGAAAGAGGGCTGGGGGAGAGAGGCTCCCACACAGGTGAGAGTAAGTGCAGCGGACCTTGATGAAAAGAGACTGTCTATGGTTTTAAAGCTTTCTTATAGAAAGGCAGGGAGAAACACAGAAGGTATACAAGAAAGAGAGAGACAGGCCATGGCCAAGAGGAGAGAAGGGGGAAAGGAGAGAGAAAAGAAAGGCTAGAGAGTAAGAGGGAGAGATGGAGAGGAGAGGAGGGGAGAGGAGGGGAGGGGAGGGGAGCGGAGGGGAGGGGAGGGGAGGGGAGAGGAGAGGAGAGTAAGAGGAGAGCAAGAGAGCAAGAGGGTGAGGTGGGGCCAAGCAACCCCTCATATGGTTTTCATTGTTGCTAGGTAATTGTGGAGGATTCTAGCCTGATTTTCAGAAGCTTGGGACATTGCCTATGTGACTACTAACCATGCTTCTCTTGTGGGGGCTGTGGGGGTGGTAACTTCGATAGGAGCCAGGGTCCAGGAGACATGAGAGAACTCCTTCTGTCCTATGTAGATGAATTGTCACCACCGGGTCCCAGCGTTCAACATCTAGCCTCAGCTGGAAACCAGGCTGTCTGTGCATAGCCCAGTGCCCCACACCCTACTCATTCCTGTCCTCCTTCATGCCCTTTTCTCGCTCCTCATCCTCTGTCTTAGGAATCCTATTGCTGTGAAGAGGCATCATGACCAAGACAACTCTTATAAAGGAAAACATTTAATTGAAGCTAACTTATAGTTCAGAGTTTTGGTCCATTATCAGCATGGTGAGAAGCATGGCAGCATTCAGGCAGACATGGTGCTGGAAGAGCTTAGAGTTCTGCAACATGATCAGCAAGCAGAAGGAACACCATATATCACACTTCCTCCAAGATGGTCACACGAACTCCAAAACAAACAAAAAAACCCCAACTTAACAAAAAACCTGGCACAACCCTTCTAGTACCACTCCCTATGAGCCTATGGGGGCCATTTTCATTCAAACCACCACACCCTCCATTCCTTATGAAGTTTTCCCTTCTTTTCCTCTTCCCTTCTCCCTTTTTTCTGCCCTCTCTTCTTCCATCCCTCCTCATTCCCCCTCCAACTGCTCCTTGTCTCATCTTATCCCTCTTCTCCAACCTATCCTCCTCCATCCCTTCATTCCCTTCCCCTCCTTCTTCTCCCAATTGTCCGGCTTCCAACTTTCTTGTGTGTTTGTCAGTTTTGTTTTTTGTTTTGTTTTTTGTTTTTTGTTTTTTTTTTATTTTGAGACAGTGTTTCTCTGAGTAGTCCTGGCTGTCTTCATACTCACTCTGTAGACCAGGCTGGCCTCAAACTAACTTTCTTCTACATCTCTTCTTCCCTTTTCTTATCTTCCTCCTCCAGCTTTCCTTTTCCTCCCTGCCTTGCCCATTCTCATCCTTCTACTCTTCCCTCTCCTCACTCTCTCCTTTCTCCTTCCTGTCTTTCATTACTTGTTGTTCTCCTTTTATCCCTTCTCCCCTTTCCTTCTTCATTCTTTCCTTTTCCCTCCTTTTTTCCTACTCCTCCACCTCTTCTCCTCCTGTTTCCCCTCTTTCGGTTCTTCCCCATTTTATCTTCCTCTCTTCTTTCTCCTCACCTACTCCTCCTCTCTTCCTTTTTTCTCCAACCTTTCTACTTCCCCTCTTCTGATCTTCCTCTTCCTTTCCATTTCTTCCCTGCATTTCCCCTTCTTGTATTTCTTTTCTTTCCCTCCTTCACCGTTTCATCCAGTCTCTTATATTCTTGTCCTATTTTCCCCCTCATTTTCCTTTCTCACCCTTTTCTTTTTGCCATTTCTTTCCCTATCTTCTTCCTTCCCCTCCTTGTCTTGTGTATCTTTTCCTCACTTCTCTTCTTCCCCCTCCTTTCTTTCCCCCTCTTCCTCCTCCAACTTCCCCTATTCCTCCTCCTCCTCTCCTTGTCTCTTCCTTCTTTTTCCTTTCACCTCTCCTTTTCCTCCCTCATTCCTTTTCTCTTCCTCCTCCCTACTACTCCACTAAATTTCCTCCCCTCCTCTCCTCCTTTCTCCCTTCTTCCTTGTCCATCTCTTCTTCTTTTTTTTTCTTCCCACCTACTCCAACTCTTGCCCCCTCTTCTTCTCCTCCCCCTCTCTACACCATCCTTCTTCTCTAACCCTTCTCTAGCTCCCCCTTCTCCCCTTCTTCCTTTTCCTTTATCAGTTGCTCCTCTTCTGCCTCCTCTGCTTCTTTCTCTTCCTCTTCGTCCTTTCTTCTTTAATCTAGGGAGTGAACCCATGACCTTCTTAGTTTTATCTATAGACTTTTTATATTTTAAAAAGATTTTTACTTTTAATTATGTGTATGTATGCTTTTTTGTGTATATCTGTTATGTGGAGCCTTTGGCACTAGAAATGAGGGCATTTTATCATATAATATGAATATGCCATAGAATCTCATAATATGAAAGAGAAAGAAGCACCAAAATTCAAGCAATGTCAAAAGGCAACATAAAATTTTTAAGTGAACATTTATTTGCTGTTGAATGATGGTACATAGTGTTGAAGCATTTGAAATTTTTTTCTTCTCACAATAATCAAATGGAAATATTAAGCCCTCTTACACAATTTTCAAGGACATGAATTACCAATGCAAAGAGCAAAGAGAAATATTTACTGATTCATGACTAACAGAGTGGTCAGCTGACCCTTACAGGGCTTTGCAACAATATTCGGCAGAAGCTACTTTGTAATTGCTGACAGTAAAGAGAGAAGTGGACTTCTCTGCAAGATATTCCAGGAAATCATGCATATAGCTAGACACTAAGAGAAGACTCTGCCTATTAAGGGGTGAATGGGCCAATGCAGTCCCAATTTTCACAAACAATCTCAGGAGATGCGGAGCCCCATAAACCTGAGACATTGGAATACCAGGGTAAGCCAGGTGAATTTCAGCATACTGGGGCTTTTCAAACTTGCAGAGCAGCTGGGTGCCCAGCATCTTGTTGAAATACTCTCTTATTCCAAATACAACCTCATCAACGGAGTATTCCCTATTATCACCAAGATCCTGTGACTTCACAAAAGTCACATATTCTGCAAGAATGGTATCTACAGTCTTCTCAGCAGGAAGTTGGAATAACTGGTTTTGCTTGTTGACCAAGTCCCAGTCCTCAACAAGACGAAACTTCAGTTCATCAGGCAATTTCAACTCAACTCCCATTTTTATCTTCACAGTTGCAGGCATATTGCGGTGAGGGACCTGGGCTACTTGGTTGGTTTCACTGCCAATTCTGTTTTCTGGAGGACTCTGCAGGTTGTTTGGTTCTGTTGCCTTAGACATGGATCCTGAAGAGGATTTCTCTTCACGGAAGCCTGTCTCCATGGAGGGATGACCTTTCTCCACAGAATGCATATTGCCTTCCTCACTCCTTTCTTCAGCTGTGCAGCTTCTCTGGGAAGAGTGAGCTCTCTCCCCTGAAAGATCTTTCTCAAAGGAGCAACCACGCTCTGCCATGCTACCTTCCTCAGCAGAGAGCTGTCTCTTTGCAGGACAGCTTTTCTTGGCAAGATGACCTCTCTCCATGGAGTGAACTCTTTCTGCAGAACGAACTCTCTTTACACAGACAACTGGCTTTGCAGGTTGATGTTTTTTAGGAGGACAAACTTTCATAGAGGCAGACAGATGCCTCTCTGCCGGGTGACTTTTCTTTGGAGGTCTAAGTCTACCTCTCCCAGTGTGGGGATCTTTCTTGACAGAGGGTCCTCTCTCTGCACTACTACCCTTCTCAACTAAGTGCCCTGCCTCTGCAGGGTGGCTTTTCTTCCGAGGCTGACCTCTGCCTGTGGGGTGATCTTTTCCTGCAGATGTTCCCTTATCTGCATGGTTACCCTTTTCTGCTGAGCAACTATCCTTTTCATGGCGGCTTTTCTTTGGAGGCCGACCTCTGCCAATGGGATGCTCTTTCCCTAGAGAGGGTCCTCTTGATGTACTGCTACTACCCTTGACTGAATGACCCTCCTCTGCAGGGCCTCTTTTGTTGGGGCCACCTCGTTCTCCAGAGCGATCTTTCCCTACAGAAGGCACACTTGTTGCACAGATACCACACTTGATTGAGCACCACTGCTCTGCAGGGCTTCGACTGTTGGAGACACATCTTCTCACAGGGCGCTCTTTTCCTGTAGGGGGTGCTCTTGATGTACTGCTCCCACCCTCGACTGACCAACTCTCCTCTGCATGGCCGCTTTTGTTGGGGCAACCTTGTCCTCCAGAGCGATCTTTCCCTGCAGAGGGTCTTCTTGATGTACTGCTACCATTCTCGACTGAGTGAACGTTGTGTGCCCTACGGATTTTACTGGGGCGGCCTCTTCTTACAGGATGAGCTTTCCCTACAGAGGACCCTCTTGATGTACTGCTACTGCCCTTGACTGAATGACCCTCCTCTGCAGGGCCTCTTTTGTTGGGGCCACCTCGTTCTCCAGAGCGATCTTTCCCTACAGAAGGCACACTTGTTGCACAGATACCACACTTGATTGAGCACCACTGCTCTGCAGGGCTTCGACTGTTGGAGACACATCTTCTCACAGGGCGCTCTTTTCCTGTACAGGGTGCTCTTGATGTACTGCTCCCACACTCGACTGACCAACTGTTCTCTGCATGGCCGCTTTTGTTGGGGCAACCTTGTCCTCCAGAGCGATCTTTCCCTGCAGAGGGTCTTCTTGTTGTACTGCTACCATTCTCGACTAAGTGAACGTTGTCTGCCCTACGGATTTTACTGGGGCGGCCTCTTCTTACAGGACGATCTTTCCCTACAGAGGATCCTTTTGAAGTACTGCTACTGCCCTTGACTGTTTGACCTTCCTCTGCAAGGCCTCTTTTGTTGGGGCCACCTCGTTCTCCAGAGCGATCTTTCCCTACAGAAGTCACACTTGTTGCACAGATACCACACTTGATTGAGCACCACTGCTCTGCAGGGCTTCGACTGTTGGAGACACATCTTCTCACAGGGCGCACTTTTCCTGTAGGGGGTGCTCTTGATATACTGCTCCCACCCTCGACTGACCAACTCTCCTCTGCATGGCCGCTTTTGTTGGGGTAACCTTGTCCTCCAGAGCGATCTTTCCCTGCAGAGGGTCTTCTTGATGTACTGCTACCATTCTCGACTGAGCGACCATTGTCTGCCCTACGGATTTTACCCAGGCGGCCTCTTCTCACAGGGCGTTCTTTCCCTGTGGAGGATCCTCTTGATGTACTCCTACTGCCCTTGACTGAATGACTGTCTTCTGCAGGGCCTCTTTTGTGGGGGCAACCTCGTCCTCCAGATCGATCTTTCCCTGCATAGGTTCCTCTGGATGCATAGCTACCATTCTTGACTGAGCAACCTTCCTCTGTTGGGCCGCTTTTGGTGGAGCGACTTCTTTTGGCAGGATGATCTTTCCCTACAGAGGACCCTCTTGATGTACTGCTACTACCCTTGACTGAATGATCTTCCTCTGCAGAGCCTCTTTTGTTGGGGCCACCTCGTACTCCAGAGCGATCTTTCCCTACAGAAGGCACACTTGTTGCACAGATACCACACTTGATTGAGCACCACTGCTCTGCAGGGCTTCGACTGTTGGAGACACATCTTCTCACAGGGCGCTCTTTTCCTGTCGGGGGTGATCTTGATGTACTGCTCCCACCCTCGACTGACCAACTCTCCTCTGCATGGCCGCTTTTGTTGGGGCAACCTTGTCCTCCAGAGCGATCTTTCCCTGCAGAGGGTCTTCTTGATGTACTGCTACCATTCTCGACTGAGGGACCGTTGTCTGCCCTACGGATTTTACCCGGGCGCCCTCTTCTCACAGGGCGTTCTTTCCCTGTAGAGGATCCTCTTGATGCACTGCTACCACCCTTGACTGACCGACTCTCCTCTGCACAGCCGCTTTTTATGGGGCGACCTCTTCCTCCAGAGCGATCTTTCCCTGCAGAGGGTCTTCTTGACATACTGCTACCAATCTTGACTGAGTGACCCTTCTCTGCCCTACGGATTTTATTGGGGCTCCCTCTTCCTTCAGAAGGTCCTGTTGACGAACAGATCTCATTCTCAACAGGGCGACTCTCCTCTCTAGGGATGCTTTTGTTAGAGCGACTTCTTGCAGGTTGGTCTTTCCCTGCAGATGGTACACTTGATTCACAGATACATTTGACTGGGTGACCCTCCTCTGCAGGGCCTCTTGTATTACTGTGAACTCTTCCTGCAGAGCGATCTTTCCCTGCAGAAGTTCCTCTTAAAGCACAGCTACTTTTCTCTGAATGGCCCTTCTCTGCCAGATGACTTTTTTTGGCAGGCCAACCTCTCCCTGAAAGGCAATCTTTCTCTGTAGAGAGTCTGCTACCTGTAGCACTGCCTCTCTCTATCTGGCTATCTCTCTCTGCAGAGCTAAGTGTCTTGGCTGAGTAGCCTTTCTTTGCAGGGTGTCGGTTCTCAGTATCGGGACCCTTCTTAGTAGAAAGGCCTTTCTCTGTAGGTTGACCTTTCTTGGTAGGGCGCCCTCTCTCATTGGCAGGAGCATAGGGACTTCTCCCTGTCAACTGACCTTTCTCTGTGGACTGACGTTTTTCTGAAGAGCGTCTTTTATTGATAGGATGACCTCGATCTGCAGGATGGTCTTTGTCTGAAGACCCATGCTTCACAGATGAATGACGTTTCTCTGTAATCTGGCATTCCTCAGAAAAGTGAGGACTCTTCCCAGATTGGTGCGTCTCAGAGTGGCGCCTCCCCCCAGAAGAACTTTTCTGGGTCATCCGACCTTTTTCAGTTGGAGAGTGCTTCTCTGCAGAGGATCTCTTCTTCCTAGTAAGGCTTTTATCAGCATAAGGATGCTTCTCCACTAACAGAAGCTTTTCAGCCGAGGAACTTTTAACTGTGGTGTGATACTTCTCAGCAAGGGAACAACGCTTCTCAGTGGAAGAATTTTTCTCAGTGGAAGGAATTTTCTCCCCTGTATACGTTTTCTCCTTAGAGTAACCATTCTCCACCAAACGGCGTTTCTTCACAGAGCGGCCTCGCAGTCTTCTTTGAAGAGTTGGTTGAAGACTCCTCGACTCTGTTGACTTGCGTGGTGAGGAGACACTTCTTGCCTTTCGGGCCCGCCTGTCGTGTGGCTTCAGTTTCACAAAGTTATCTCCTTCAGCAAACTGCTGGCCACCAAGACTAGAACGTTTCTTTCTGGAACTCATTTAAGCAATAGTCTTGCTTTGTCTTCAAAGAACTAATGAATTCCCAGATTTTCTAGGACTGACTGGGAGAAACATGAAATGGGAACATAACCCAGAAGTCAGTAGTCCAAATGACTTCTACATTCAGGATCAAATCTCCTGATTTTTTATCAAATTCAGCTCTTTTTAAAGAGGTTGGAGGAGCAGCAGTAAGAGCATTCCTACTGCTTGTCCAACCGTAAGGGCAAATGCCCGTCTCTCTGGCAACAGTTGTAAACAAACGTCATCTTGGGGGCGGGTTTATGCCCATCAACCAATCGGTAGTCTTATGTAAATTTACTACCTTCCATAGCCAAATGATTGGACCACCACTCTGATGTCATAATGATGGCGCATGAGGGGGGAGGGCCTTCCTTTCTTTTTTCATTCCTTTCCTTTCCTTTCCTTTCCTTTCCTTTCCTTTCTTTTCTCCTTTCCTCTCCTTTTCTTTCTCCTTTCCTTTCTGTTTTTCCTTTCCTTCCCTTCCCTTCCCTTCCCTTCCCTTCCCTTCCCTTCCCTTCCCTTCCCTTTCTTTTCCTTTCTCCTTTCCTCTCCTTTCCTCTCCTTTCCTCTCCTTTCCTCTCCTCTCCTCTCCTCTCCTCTCCTCTCCTTTCCTTTCCTTTCCTTTCCTTTCCTTTCCTTTCCTTTCCATTCCTTTCCTTGCCTTTCCTCTTGTTTCCTATCTTTTCCTTTCTCTTTTCCATTTTCCTTCCCTCTTTCCTTTCCTCTCCTCTCCTCTCCTTTCCTCTCCTCCCCTCCCCTTCCCTTCCCTTTCCTCTCTCCTTTCCTATCCTTTCTTTGCCTTACCTTGCCTTTCTTCTTTCCTTTCCTTTCTCCTTTCCTCTCCTCTCCTTTCCTTTCCCTTTCCCTTTCCCTTTCCCTCTCCTCCCCTCCCGTCCCCTCCTCTTCCCCTTTCTTTCCACTTCTTTCCACTTCTTTTCTTTTCTTTCCACTTCTTTTCTTTGTTTTCTTTATTTTCTTTCAAGACCAGATTATCCCCAAGCTTGCAAAGATCTCAATTTCTGCCCCCCTCCCACAGTACAGGCATTAAAGACATGCATGTGCTGCTCATCTTTCTTGATTAAATCAATTTTCTTCTTCTGACCCTTTTTCTGCCTGAATCACTTGGTTCCTACCAGTCAATCCTAGATGAAAGGTTGCAAAGAAGCTCTAGGTTTGAGATTCCTACATCCCAGAAGAAACGGAAAGGGGTGTCACTTCCAGCCTCTAATCCCTGAGGAATAATAAATCTCTTTCCATCCTTCCTTTCTCTCTTGCCTCCAGGATTGGGCAACTTCTGAGTGTGGCAATGAGTTCATTTCCATTCACCCTGAGGATGGAAGAATAATAAAAATTCTGTTAAACTGAATATCTTTAAAAAATATGCAGATAAACTGAAAGTTTAAAAAAGTAGAAAATGATACAAGATATAAATTGCAACCCTAAGAATGCTAGAGTTGCAATGTCAGTATTAGGAAAAAAACATAGATGTTACAGCAAAAATTACAGGATAAAGAAGGCTTTGTAATGATGAAAGGATTAGACTATTAGGACGTTATCCCAATAATGAACATTTAATTATCTAAGAATGGAGAACAAAGTATATGAAGGAAAAAGTCAGGGAAATCGGTAGACAATTCAAAAGTACTAATTGGAGAATTCAATAGCTACTTTCAGTAGTGGTAGTTTGACTAGGTATGGCCCCCATAATTTCGTGTTGGAATGCTTGGCCTAAAGGGAGGGGTGCAACTAAGGGAATTGGCCTTGTTGAAGTGGATGTGGCCTGCTGGGAGGAAGTGTGTCACTGTGTGGTAAAATGGAGTTCTCCTGTGGCAAGCTATACCCAGTGTGGCACACAGTTTCCTTCTGCCTGTGGGTCAACATGTAGATCCACATCTCAGTTCCTTCTGTACTACCCTGTCTTCTTTCATGCCACCATATTTCCTGCCATGACAATAATGTACTAAAACTCTGAATATGTTAGCTCTCCTCAATTAAATGTTGTCTTTTATAAGAGTTATCATGGTCATGGTGTCTCTTCACAGCAATAAAATCCTAAGACAGAACGCTAAAGAGAAGACAACAATGAGGTAAAAGAGTTGAACAGCACTATGAAGCAAATCATTCTAGAAATAAATCTCCACAATTCACCCAAGAATAGCAGAATAGACATTCTTCTCAAGTGCATCTAGAATATTCTCCATGTTAGATCATGCATTGTCAAGAAGAAAAAAAGGGGATAGAAATAGCATTAAGTATGTTCTATAACCACAATATAATTAAGTTGGGTATCTGTGAAAATTAAATAGTATAACAATATATAAAGGAAAAACCAAAAAGGGAAATTAAAAAGTACTGTGAATACATCACACTAGGTGAAGAAGGCCTACCATCCCAGCCATTTGGACAGCTGAAGCAGGAGAACTGAAAGTTCAACTACAAAGAAAATACTTTGGAAATAAAACAAATGCAAATTAAGATAAAATATATGAATATGTACAAGATATCACTAAATTAGTTCTTAGGGGAAATTTTTAACAGTTAAAAAACAAAAACAACAAAACAAAACAAAGCAAAACAAGACAAAAAACAAGAAAGGGGGGCTAGAAAGATGTGTCATCAATTGCTGATCTTGTAAGACCCTAGTTTGCTCCCTATATGCAGTAGTTCACTACCATCTACAACTCTGTCTTTAAAAGATATAATGCCTTCTTCTGAGCTCTTTGAACACCCATACACACATGCTCATACATATACAAATAGCGCACACACATTTTAAAAAAATTTTAAACTCAATAATTTGACCTTTCCTTTTAAGACACAAGAAGAAGAAGAAGAAGAAGAAGAAGAAGAAGAAGAAGAAGAAGAAGAAGAAGAAGAAGAAGAAGAAGAAGAAGAAGAAGAAGAAGAAAAAGAAGAAGAAGAGGAGGAGGAGGAGGAGGAGGTGGAGGAGGAGGTGGAGGAGGAGGAAGGAGAAGGAGAAGGTAAACCAGCAAAAACAATAAAAAGGTGGATATTTTTAGTGGAAATTAGTAAGTTCTAGAATAGAAAAACAGTAGATAAACTGATTGTTCCATTTCCATAATGATGATAAGCATGGTGCCAGGTAGGCAGACCTGAGAGCTTATACCCTGATCCACAGGCAGACAAGCAGAGAGAATGACACTGGCCCTGGCTTTGGCTTTTAAACAAGGCCACATCCTTCTAACCCTTCCAAGATATCTGCACTAAAGACCAAACATTCAAACTGATCAGCCTATAGGCACCATTCTCATTAAAAGTCGCCAGAAAATGTGTAAGCTTTTGATTAGTTTAAGCAAGAAAATTTATTGGGAGAGGTAGAGAACATTCCAGTTACAAGAATTAGAAATAATCTGAGATGGAATACTATTATGGTCTGAGGATACCTCCCACATATAACTCCTAGAGCTCCCCTACATCTTTCTCAAGGTGTAAAACCTCTTCTGCTGGTCCTCTCTTCATAAGACTCTTTTGCCCTATGCCTCTTTGCCTTATGTTTTGGGTCTACTTATGTTTCTGTCTCTCAAAATCTGGAAAATTATGCTGTGTCTTTCATGTTTATGATGTAAAACATTTCAGGTTGTCAGCTCCCATCTGTAGGGACATACAAACTGGTTATGGATATATACATCACTAGGATCCATCTTACAGAGGTTCAGATGTCTTTGGAGCATGAATACTACTGAAAAATTATTTCATGGTGCTCTCGTCTACTGAGAAGGTAGCTCTTGAGTTGGAGTTTGGCCCATTTGCTACAGACCCAAGCATGCCTGTCTAAAAGTTTCCTCCAAAGTCTCTGTCCTGGGTCAGGCTTGTCACCTGACTCCATGACAAAGAAAAAGAACAAAACAGAAGAACAGAGAAAAAGATACTCTGTGCTTAAAAATAGCTAAAAGTAGACTATTCACAATAGGAATACTATTACTTATCATATACTCCATTTCTTCTGTATTGTAGGGTTTATAAATTCATTGAGTACAATTTTTAAAAATCTATGTATAGGTCATCTTCATCTTCTGTGTATGTACCTTGGATTCAACTCTTGATTAC
Source organism: Mus musculus (assembly GCF_000001635.26). NCBI lineage: Eukaryota > Metazoa > Chordata > Mammalia > Rodentia > Muridae > Mus > Mus musculus. The sequence goes on from NC_000086.7 coordinate 17,921,580, forward strand.
AAAAAGAGTATGTGCCTGATGCACTCACCTTAGAATTCCATGTAGCTTACTGCCATTTTGTCTGATGACCTAGGGTGTCTTTGGAGAATATGCCAACCATGAGGCTTGCCATGTGACTCATCCACCATCTCTACTAATGTTAAAGAAAGGGCATCCCATGTGACTTTACCACTATTGAGGCTAAGGCAAACACATAATATAAATCAATGTAGGTACTACTCACTGAGCCCTCTGCTTACCATTGTACCTCCCTTTTATTAGACTAAGGAGGTTAATGCCAGGCTTCCAAGATGGTTTGTTTTGAGCTGAGTCATTAAAAAAAACCTGGAGTTTCGTAAAAGCATATTTAAAAGATTCAGGAAAATGAGTCTCCAGTCCCTTTGTGAACTGTATTTATGATTTAAAGTTTCTTTTAATTCAATAATTATAATTTTTTTAAGAATTATAATTTTTAAGCTTAAAATTAACAAAGATTTTATAAAATTATGAAATCCTAATCTTATCATAGAGTTACTAATTCATTATAAGCTGTTCAAGGTAACTAAGATATAGAACTTATTGTTCAGTCATGCTTAGTACAAATGTAATTCATTTACAGAGGCAAATTTGAGTAGAGAGTCCAAATTTTATATCCCATCATAAAGTCTATTGTGTATGTTGTCAACATTAAGTCCAAAGCTAATATAACAAAACAAGTTTCAAGTAAACTAAAGTTTGTTTAGTGCAAAATAATATTTATGCTTTAATTGGGAGAATTGAGAGAGACTCTTTTTCTTCTTTTTTTGTTAATGTTTAACATTATTTTTTTTATTTTTATTTTTTCAAATTTTTATTAGACATTTTCTTCCTTTACGTTTCAAATGCAAACCCGAAAGTCCCCTACACCTTCCCTGGGCCCTGCTCCTCTACCCAAACACTCCCAATTCTTGGCCCTGGCTATCCCCTGTACTGGGGCATATAAAGTTTACAAGACAAAGGGGCCTCTCTTCCCTTTGATGGCCAACTAGGCCATCTTCTGCTACATATGCAGCTAGAGACACAAGCTCTGGGGGTACTGGTTAGTTCAAATTGTTTTTCCTCCTATAGGGTTGCAGACACCTTTAGCTTCTTGGGTACTTTCTCTAGCTCCTTCATTAGGGTCCCTGTGTTCCATCCTATAGATGAATGTGAGCATCCACTTCTGTATTTGCCAGGCACTGGCATAGCCTCACAAGAGATAGCTACATCAGGGTCCTGCCAGCAAAATTTTTCTGGCATATGCAATAGTGTCTGGGTTTGGTAGTTATATATGGGATGGATCCATGGGTGGGGCAATCTCTGGATGGTCCTTGGTCCCCTCAGAGCTCTGAACTTTGTCTCTGTAACTCTTTCCATGGGTATTTTGTTCCCCATTCTAAGAAGGAGCTAAATATCCATACTTTGTTCTTCCTTATTCTTGAGTTTCACGTGTTTTGTAAATTGTATCTTGGATATTCTAAGTTTCTGGACTAATATCCAGTTATCAGTGAGTGCACATATCTGTGTTCTTTTGTGATTGGGTTACCTCACTCAGGATGACATCCTCCAGATGCATCAATTTGCCAAGAATTTCAATGTGTTTAATAGCTGAGCTCCATTGTGTAGATCTACCACATTTTCTGTATTGATTCCATTGTTGAGGGACATATGGGTTCTTTCCAGCTTCTGGCTATTATAAATAAGGCTGTTATGAACATAGTGGAGCATGTGTCCTTATTAAAAGTTAGGACATCTTCTGGGTATATGCCCAGGAGAGGTATTGCTGGATCTTCTGGTAGTATTATGTCCAATTTGCTGAAGAACCACCTGACTGATTTCCAGAGTGGTTGTACAAACTTGCAATCCCACCAACAATAAAGGAGTGTTTGTCTTTCTCCACATCCTCGCCAGCATCTGCTGACACCTGAATTTTTGATCTTAGCCATTCTGATTGGTGTGCGGTAGAATCTCAAGGTTGTTTTGATTTGCAGTTCCCTGATGATTAAGGATGTTGAATACTTTTTCAGGTGCTTCTCAACCATTCGATATTCCTCAGTTGAGAATTCTTTATTTAGCTCTGTATCCCATTTTTAATAGGGTTATTTGATTTTCTGAAGTCCATCTTCTTGTGTTCTTTATGTATGTTGGATATTACTCCCCTATCTGATTTAGGATCCTTTCCCAATCTGTTGGTGGCTTTTTTGTCTTACTGACAGTGTCTTTTGCCTTACAGAGACTTTGCAATTTTATAAGGTCCCATTTGTTGATTCTCCATGTTACAGCTCAAACCATTGCTGTTTTTTTGTTCAGTGATTTTTCCACTGTGCCCATATCTTTGAGGCTTTCCCCCACTTTCTCCTCCATACGTTTCAGTGTCTCTAGTTTTATGTGGAGTTCCTTGATTCACTTAGACGCAACCTTAGTACAAGGACATAAGAATGGATCAATATGCATTCTTCTACATGATAACTGGCAGTAGTGACAGCACCATTTGTTGAAAACGCTGTCTTTTTTCCACTGGATGGTTTTAGCTCCCTTGTCAAAGATCAAGTGACGATAGGTGTGTTGGTTCATTTCTGGGTCTTCAGTTCTACTCCATTGGTCTATCTTTGTGTCCCTATACCAGTACCATGCAGTTTTTATCACAATTGCTCTGTAGTGTAGCTTTAGGTCATGCATGGTGATTCCACCAGAGGTTCTTTTATTGTTGAGAATATTTTTTGGTATCCTAGGTATTTTGTTATTCCAGATGAATTTGAAAATTGCCCTTTCTAACTCAGTGAAGAATTGAGTTGGGATTTTAATGGTGATTGCATTGAATCTGTATATTGCTTTCAGCAAGATTGCCATTTTTACTGTATTGATCCTGCCAATCCATGAGCATGTGAGATTTTTCCATCTTCTGAGTTCTTCTTCAATTTCTTTCTTCAGAGCCTTGAAGTTCTTATCATACAGATCTTTCACTTCATAATTAGAGTCACACTAAGGTATTTTATATTATTTGTGACTATTGTGAAGGGTGTTGTTTCCCTAATTTCTTTCTCATCCTGTTTATCCTTTGTTTAGAGAAAGTCCACTGATTTCTTTGAGTTAATTTTATATCCAGCTACTGCACTGGAGCTCTGTATCAGGTTATGAGTTCTCTAGTGGAATTTTTAGGGTCATTTATATATACCATCAAATCATCTGCAAATAGTGATATTTTGACTTCTTCCTTTCCAATTTGTATCCCCTTGAACTCCTTTTGTTGTCTAATTGCTCTGTCTCAAACTTTGAGTACTATATTGAATATGCAGGGAGAAAGTGAGCAACTCTGTCTAGTCCCTGATTTTTGTGGGATTGCTTCAAGTTTTTCTCCATTTACTTTGATGTTGGCTACTGGTTTGCTGTATATTACTTTTATTATGTTTAGGTATGGGCCTTGAATTCCTGATCTTCCCAAGACTTTTATCATCAATGGGTGTTAGATTTTGTTAAATGCTTTCTCAGCATCTAATGAGATCATCATGTGGTTTTTGTCTTTGAGTTTGTTTATATAGTGGATTACGTTGATGGACTTCCATATATTAAACCATCCCTGCATCTCTGGAATGAAGCCTACTTGTTCATGATGGATGACTGTTTGATGTGTTATTGGATAGTTTAGCGAGAATTTTATTGAGTAGTTTTGCATTGATATTCATAAGGGAAATTGGCCTGAAGTTCTCTGTCTTTGTTGGGTCTTTATCTGGTTTAGGTATCAGAGTAATTGTGGATTTGCAGAATTAATTGGATAGGGTACCTTCTGTTTCTATTTTAGGGAATAGTTTGAAAAGAAAATCAATTTATATAATAAGTCTTATTAATAACAAAATAAGTAATTATCTCAATAAACACAGAAACATCATTTGATTGTAACACCCTTTCATAAATACAAAACACTTGGCAAACTAGAAATAGAGAGTACTTTCTCCAATCAGATAAAAGGTGTCTATGAAACCCTGTGACTGATATTCTATTTAATATGGAAAGAAAGACTACAACAGAAGAAACAGGGCGAGGATCTCATGTCTAGCTCCTTCCAAGTAACACTAGACTCAGAGTTCTAGCCAGAGTCTAGACTCTAGGTACACATATTGTACACTGTGGAACAAAATTAAAGAAAACTAAATAAATGGGAAAATATCTTACAGCATGGATAAATAGAATCAATACTGTTATGCTGTACATAGCCCTCAGATTGTTCGCTATGTTTAACACAATTCCTATCAAAATCTAGCTGGCTTCCCTTAGAAACTAACAAATTAATTTTAAAATTTGTGTTGTATTGTAATAGTCAGAATAGCCGAAACAGTCTTGGAAAAAAATATAACCAAAGTAGTAGGCCTCAACTTTACAGAGCGGGTAGGGGGTTGTGGCTCCCCCTTCTCAGAGGATAAGAGAAGGAGGGACAAATGGAGGGACCATGTGAAGTGGGGACTGGGAGGAGAGGAGGGGGCTAGAATCAGGGTATAAAGTAAATAAACGACTTAATAAATTAATGGGAAAAAAGATTATGTGGCAAAGTGACAATAGTAATAGATAACATATTATGGGTTTAGCGGTCCTCTCTGCTGCTAACTCTAATTGCCCACATGATCCTTTTATGACCACTGTACTTGGACGTGCGTTCTGGCTTATGCTCAGACCAACAGGATTCATTCTTGTCCTTACCAATCTGGCTTTCAGGATGATGCTTTTCTAGTTCTTTTTTAAGTTCACTGTGGACAAATCTATAGTTATGAATATATTCAACAATGACCTACCTAGGGATGGAGCTAACTTTTGGGAGAGACAAAGCCAGCTAATGAATCTGTCTAACAGTTGTCCTCTGAACTCCATACACCACATGCCAGCTGTGGCACTCACACACACAAAACATACAAAAATAAATAAATGAATGTATAAATAAAATCAACAAAAAGTAAGCAAAGAAACAGTAAAAAGAATATTTTTTCTAAAAAAAACAAGTTATGCATCAAAGGATAAATAAACCAAATATGGTATATACACACATAGGAAAGTTACTTAACCTTCAGAATCAAGATGACAGCATTCTCAACAAATGGTGCTGGTACAACTGACAGTTATCATGTAGAAGAATGTAAATTGATCCATTCTTATCTCCTTGTATTAAGGTCAAGTCTAAGTGAATCAAGGAACTCAACATAAAACCAGAGACACTGAAACTTATAGAGGAGAAAGTGGGGAAAAGCCTTGAAGACATAGGCACAGGGGAAAAATTCTTGAATAGAACAGCAATGATTTGTGCTGTAAGATCGAGAATCGACAAATGGGACCACATAAAATTGCAAAGTTTCTGTAAGGCAAAAGACGCTGTCAATAAGACAAAAAGGCCACCAACAGATTGGGAAAGGATCTTTACCAATCCTAAATCAGATATGGGAGTAATATCCAACATATATAAAGAACACAAGAAGATGGACTCCAGAAATTCAAATAACCCCATTAAAAAGTGAGGTACAGAGCTAAACAAAGAATTCTCAACTGAGGAATACCAAATGGCTGAGAAGCACCTGAAAAAATGTTCAACATCCTTAGACATCAAGGAAATGCAAATCAAAACAACCCCAAGATTTCACCTCACACCAATAACAATGGCTAAGATAAAAAATTCAGGTGACAGTAGATGCTGGTGAGGATGTGGAGAAAGAGGGACATTCCTCCATTGTTGCTGGGATTGGAAGTTGGGACAACCACTCTGGAAATCGGTCTGGCAGTTCCTCAGAAAATTGGACATAGTACTACCGGAAGATCCAGCAATACCTGTCCTGGGCATATACCCAGATGTTCCAACATGTAATAAGGACACATGCTCCACTATGTTCATAGCAGCCTTATTTATAATAGCCAGAAGCTGGAAAAAAACTCAGATGTCCCTCAACAGAGGAATGGATACAGAAAATGTGGTAAATTTATGCAATGAAGTACTACTCAGCAATTAAAAACAATGAATTCATGAAATTCTTAGGCAAATGCATGCATCTGGAGGATATCAAACACAATCACAAAAGAACACACATGATATGTACTCACTGATAAGCAGATAATAGCCCAGAAACTTAGAATAACCAAGATACAATTTGCAAAACACATGAAACTCAAGAAGCAAGTCCATGTATCCTTCATACCAGTGAGAACATCTTCTGGGTATATGCCCAGAAGAGGTATTGCTGGATCTTCTAGTAGTACTATGTCCAAATTTCTCGGGAACCACCAGACTGATTTCCAGAGTGGCTATACAAGCTTTCAATCCCACCAGAAATGGAGGAGTGTTCCTCTTTTTCTATATCCTTGCCAGCATCTGTGGTCATCTGAATTTTTGACCTTAGCCATTCTGACATGCTTCACTATGTTCCTAGCAGCCTTATTTATAATAGCCAGAAACTGGAAAGAACCCAGATGTCTCTCAACAGAGGAATGGATACAGAAAATGTGGTACATTTACACAATGGAGTACTACTCATCTATGAAAAACAATGAATTTATGAAATTCTTAGGTAAATGGATGGATCTGGAGGATATCATCCTGAGTGAAGTAACCCAATCACAAAAGAACCCACGTGATATGCACTTACTGATAAGCGGATATTAGCCCAGAAACTTAGAATACCCAAGACACAATTTGCAAAACACAAGAAAATCAAGAAGAAGGAAGACCAAAGTGTGGATACTTTGCTCCTTCTTAGAATGGGAAACAAAATACCCATGGAAGGAGTTACAGAGACAAAGTTCAGAGCTAAGATGGAAGGAAAGACCATCCAGAGACTGTCCCACCCAGGGATCCATCCCATATACAACCACCAAACCCAGACACTATTGCAGATGCCAGCAAGATTTTGTTGACAGGACCCTGGCATAGATCTCTCTTGTGAGGCTATGCCAACACTGGCAAATACAGAAGTGGATGCTCACAGTCATCTATTGGATGGAACACAGGACCCTTAATGAAGGAGCTAGAGAAAGTACCCATCGAGCTAAAGGGTTCTGCCACCCTATAGGAGGAACAACATTATGAACTAACCAGTACCCCAAGAGTTGTGTCTCTAGTTTCATATGTAGCAGAGGATGGCCTAGTTGGCCATCAGTGAGAGGAGAGGCCTTGGTATTGTGAAGATCATACTCCCTAGTACAGTGAAATTCCAGGGCCAGGATGCTGGAGTGGGTGGTTTGGGGAGCAGGTTGAGGTGAGGGTATAGGGGCTTTGGGGATAGCATTTGAAATGTAAATGAAGAAAATATCTAATTAAAAAATTGCCTAAAAAATAATCAAGATGAGTTGAATGAGTATTACCAAAGATTAGAGAGAGTGGAGGGATTAAGGGGAAAAAGGCTGGTCAACAGTTATTAAGTTACAATGATATGGCGGTAAAAAATTGATTCTGGTATGCTATTGCACATAGAGTAATACAGGTACCAATAATGTACTGCACATTTCAAAAGCACTATAATAAAAAGGATTCTCAATGTTCTCCAATGAAGAATATCTTCGGGAAATTAGATATATTTAACTTAATTTAAGCAGGATACAATGTTTACAAATTCCAAAACATGAACTGGGACTATACATAATGATTTTTCTGTGTCAGTTAAAAAATGAGTATTAGGACAGGATACTTCTGGTTTCTGTCTGCTCCTGGAGCTGATGCTGTGACACAGTGCCCAGAGCTGATCCTGTGCTAAAGCTCTCCATACCCAAATACCACTGGAGAGAGCTGATCTCCCAGGAGTGCTGACACACCTGTGAGATTAGGTAAGACCACCACTTCTGCTCAAATTCCTGGCCGAAGAGGAACCTGCACAAAGCCATCAGGACACAGGAACCAAGGAACAGCCTGAGACAGGAACCTTCCAATTTCCATTTGCACCCTAGAGCTGACCATGTTGCCACAGCTCTCATACCCAAATTCTTTCCAGAGAAAACTAGTCTCTCAGGAATACTGACACACAGACTTGCAGGCAACACAAGCCACACTCAGAGACAGCAAGACCAGCTAACAACAGAGATAAGGAGATGGTGAGAGACAAGGGAAAGAACATAAGTAACAGAAACCAAGGCTACTTGGCATCATCAGAACCCAGTTCTCCCACTACAGCAAGCCCTGGATACCCAAACACACCAGAAAAGCAAGAATCTCATTTAAAATCACATCTCAAGATAATGAGAGAAGACTTTTAAAAGGACATGAATAACTCCCTTAAAGAAATACAGGAGAACACAGCTAAACAGCTAGACACCCTTAAAGAGGAAAGACAAAAATTCCTTAAAGAATTACAGGAAAACACAACCAAACAGGTAAAGGAATTGAACAAAACCATCCAGGATCTAAAAATGAAGATAGAAACAATAAAGAAAAACCAAAGGGGGACAACTCTGGAGATAGAAATCCTAGGAAAGAAATCAGGAACCATAGATGCAAGCATCAACAACAGAATACAAGAGATGGAAGAGAGAATCTCAGGTGCAGAAAATTCCAAAGGGAACATGGACACAACAATCAAAGAAAATGCAAAATGCAAGAAGATCCTAACTCAAAACATCTAGGAAATCCAGGACACAATAAGAAGACCAAACCTATGGATAAAGGAAGTAGATGAAAATGAAGATTTTCAACTTAAGGGGCCAGCAAATATCTTATTAAAGAAACTTTAGTAAAGCTCAAAGCATACATTGCACCTCACATAATAATAGTGGGAGGCTTCAAAACCCCACTTTCATTAATGGAAGTTTCCTGGAAAAAGAAACTAGACAGAGCAAGGTAATGTTCAAATAATACAAAGTTGAAATTTTGAGGTGATGCATAGTTATTGTTTTGCTTTGTCCTGGAAATGATCTTGAACTCAAAAGCAGAAGTGTGGAAGGTCCAAAATCCTCATCGAAGGTGGGTTAAATGGACAAGGAAACAAAATGATGGGGAAGATTGCATACCTGAAACCTGAACTCATCAGAAATTACAACAGGAGTGGCATGGCCAGGAATGAAAATAAAACATGTCATGAAATCTTCAGGGGTGATGGTGCAACTGCCCAGTAGTTAAGAGCACTATCTGTTCTTCCAGAGGACCTAGAACACATGGTTCACAACCATCAGTAACTTCAGCTCAAGGAAACCTGATGACTTGTTCTGGCTTCTATGGACATTCTTTTGTGTGCATGTATTTCTTCCCACACACATATAGAGAGAATTAAAAATAAAAACAAAATTATTTTTAAAAAAAAAAGAAACTAGACAGAGACACAGTGAAATTTACAGAAGTTATGAAACAAATGGATCTAACAAATATCTATAGAATATTTTATCCTAAAACAAAAGGATACACCTTCTTCTCAGCACCTCATGGTACCTTCTCCAAAATTGACCATATAATTGGTCACAAAACAGGCCTCAATACATACAAAAATATGAAAATTGTCCCATGCATCCTATCACATCACTATGGACTAAGGCTGATCTTCAATAACAACATAAATATTACGAAACCAACATTCACGTAGAAACTGAACAACAATCTCCTCAATGATACCTTGGTCAAGGAAGAAATAAAGAAAGAAATTAAAGACTTTTTAGAGTTTAATAAAAATGAAGCAACAACATACTTGAAATTATGGGACACAATGAAAGCATTTCTAAGAGGAAAACTCATAGCTCTGGGTGCCTCCAAAAAGACTAGAGAGAGCATACATAGGCAGCCTGACAGCACACCTAAAGTCTCTAGAACCAAAGGAAGCAAATTCACCCAAGAGGAGTAGACTGCAGGAAATAATCAAATTCAGGGGCGAAATCAACCAAATGGAAACAAAAAGAACTATTCAAAGAATTAACCAAACCAGGAGATGGTTCTTTGAGAAAATCAACAAGAGAGATAAGCCCTTAGCCATACTCAAGACAGGGCACATGTGGTTGCTGGGATTTGAACTCAGGACCTTCAGAGGAGCAGTTGGGTGCTCTTACCTGCTGAGCCATCTCATCAGCTCCGACAAATTTTCTTTATGAATATCAATGCAAAAATGCTCAATAAAATCCTTGTAAACCGAATCCAAGAACACATTAAAACAATCATCCATCATGACCAAGTAGGCTTCATTCCAGGGATGCTGGGGTGCTTTAATATATGGAAATCCATCAACTTAATCCACTATATAAACAAACTCAAAGACAAAAACCACATGATCATCTCCTTAGATGCTGAGAAAGCATTTGATAAAATCCAACACCCCTTCATGATAAAAGTCTTGGAAAGATCAGGAATTCAAGGCCCATACCTAAATATAATAAAAGCAATATGCAAAAACCAGCAGCCAATATCAAAGTAAATGGAGAGAAGCTGGAAGCAATCCCAATAAAATCAGGGACTAGAAAAGGCTGCCTACTTTTTCCCTACATATTCAACATAGTAATTGAAGTACAAGACAGAACAATTAGACAAGAAACGGAGGTCAAGGAGATACAAATTGGAAAGGAAGAAGTCAAAATATCACTATTTGAAGATGACATAGTATATATAAGTGACCCTAAAAATTCCGCAAGAGAACTCCTAAACCTGATAAACAGCTTCAGTGAAGTAGCTGCATATAATGTTAACTCAAACAAATCAATGGCCTTTCTCTACAAAAAGGATAAACAGGCTGAGAAAAAAAATTAGGGAAACAACACCCTTCTCAATAGTCACAAATAATATAAAATACCTTGGTGTGACTCTAACTAAGGAAGTGAAAGATCTGTATGATGAGAACTTCAAGGCTCTGGAGAAAGAAATTGAAGAAGATCTCAGAAGATGGAAAGGTCTCCCATACTCATGGATTGGCAGGATCAATATAGTAAAAATGGCTATCTTGCTGAAAGCAATATGCAGATTCAATGCAATCCCCATCAAAATTCCAAATCAATTTTTCTACGAATTAGAAAGGGCAATTTGCAAATTCATCCAGAATAACAAAAAAACCTAGAATAGCAAAAACTCTTCTCAATGATAAAAGAATCTCTGGTGGAATCACCATGCCTGACCTAAAGGTGTACTACAGAGCAATTGTGATAAAAACTGCATCGTACTGGTATAGTGACAGACAGGTAGACCAATGGAATAGAATTGAAGACCCAGAAATGAACCCACACACCTATGGTCACTTTATCTTTGACAGGGGAGCTAAAACCATCCAGTAGAAAAAAGGCAGCATTTTCAACAAATGATGCTGGCACTGCTGACAGTTATCATGTAGAAGAATGTGAATTGATCCATTCTTATTTCCTTGTACTAATGTCAAATCTAAGTGGATCAAGGAACTCAACATAAAACCAGAGACACTGAAACTTGTAGAAGAGATATTGGGGAAAAGCCTCGAAGATATGGGCACAGGGGAAAAATTCCTGAATTGAATAGCAATGGTTTGTGCTGTAAGATGGAGAATTGACAAATGGGACCTCATAAAATTGCAAAGATTCTGTAAGGCAAAAGACACTGTCAATAAGACAAAAAAAAAAAAGCCACCAACAGACTGGGAAAAGATATTTACCAACCCTAAATCAGATAAAGGACTAATATCCAATATATATTAAGAACTCAAGAAAGGTGGACTCCAGAAAATCAAATAACCCCATTAAAAAGTGAGATACAGAGCTAAACAAAGAATTCTCAACTGAGGAATACCAAATGGCTGAGAAGCATCTGAAAAAATGTTCAACATCCTTAATCATCATGGAACTGCAAATCAAAACAACCCTGAGATTTCACCTCACACCAGTCAGAATGGCTAAGATCAAAAATTCAGGTGACAGCAGATGCTTGTGAGGATGTGGAGAAAGAGGAACACTCCTCCATTGTTGGTGGGAGTGCAAGCTTGTACAACCACTCTGGAAATCACTCTGGCTGTTCCTCAGAAAATTAGACATAGTACTGTTGGAAGATCCAGCAATACCTCTCTTGGACATATATCCAGAAGATGTTTCAACTGGTAATAACAACATACGCTCCACTATGTTCATAGCAGCCTTATTTATAATAGCCAGAACCTGGAAAGAACCCAGATATCCCTCAACAGAGGAATGGCTACAGAAAATGTTGTACATTTACACAATGGAGTACTAGTCAGCTATTAAAAACAATGAATTTATGAAATTTCTAGGCAAATGGATGGATCTAGAGGATATCATCCTGAGTGAGGTAACCTAATCACCAAAGAACTCACATGGTATGTACTCACTGATAAGTGGATATTAGCCCAGAAACATAGAATACCTAAGATACAATTTGCAAAACACATGAAGCTCAAGAAGAAGGAAGAGCAAAATGTGGACACTCACCCCTTCTTAGAATTGGGAACAAAACATACATGGAAGGAGTTACAGTGACAAAGATTTTAGCTGAGACGAAAGGATGTACCATCCAGCGACTACCACACCCAGGGATCCATCCCATTATCAGCCACCAAATGCAGACACTATTGCATATGCCAGCAAGAGTTTGCTGAAAGGACCCTGATATAGCTCTCTCTTGGGACGCTGTGCCAGTGCCTGGCAAACACAGAAGTGGATGCTCACAGTCAACAAATTGGATGGAACACAAGGTCCTCAATGAAGGAGCTAGAGAAAGTACCCAAGGAGGTGAAGGGGTCTGCAACCCTATAGGTGGAACAATAATATGAACTAAACAGTACCCCCAGAGCTCATGTCTCTAGCTGCATATGTAGTAGAAGATGGCCTAGCCAACCATCATTGGGAAGATAGGCCCCTTAGTCTTGCAAACTTTATATGCTCCAGTACAGGGGAACACCAGGGCCAAGAAGTGGGATTGTGTGGGTAGGGGAGCGGGGTGGGGGAGGGTATAGAAGACTTTTGGGATAGCATTTGAAATGTAAATGAATAAAAAATTGGAGAAAGAAAAAAAAGATTGTTTTGAAACAGATATTGTGTTCTACTTACTAGTGATCCTATGATCGTGTGGTGAGTCCTCTAGGGACCTTGGGACATCCACCGAGTTCGTGCCCAAGGTGACCAGGAGCTGGCGCAGACTGGAAGGGACTTGAGCCCCTGGTCAGGCGGGGTTTGAGTGGCCCTGCTCCTGGCACTGGCCCTTCACTCTTGTTTTGGAACAGATGTTGTAATCCTAAGATCATGCAGAGAGTCTTCTGGGGACCTTGGGACCATCCACTGAGTTCGCGCCCAAGGTGACCCATAGCTGGTGCTGACTGGAAGGGCGGTCTTCTCTTTTTATTATGTTTTTTTTCACTTTTTTCTGGTTTGAATACTCTTGGTCCATGGAAATTTGCACTAGTAGGAGGTATGACCTTGTTGGAGTAGGTGTGCCGGTCTTGGAAGAGATGCATCACTGTGGGGGTGGGCTATGAAGTCCTATACTTAGACTCTGCTTAGTTACGAAAAGACCTTCCTTCTGGCTGTCTACAGAGGACTGTTTCTCCTGGTTGCCATCCAATCAAGAAGTAGAATTCTCAGTTCCTTCTACAACACCATGTCTGTCTGGACGCTGACATCATTCCCACCATGATGATGACATACTGAACCTCTGAAACTATAAGCCAGCCCCAATTAAATGTTGTCCTTTATAAAAGTTGCTGTTGTCACAATGTCTCTTCACAGCAATGGAAACCCTAACTAAGACAACTCCCATGGGTATTAACCAGCCTTGACATATCAAGTTATAGTAAAATTAGACACATCTTCTCCTACTGAGGGTAGACAAGAAATGTGTCCCAAAAGCAGGAAACAGATTCAGACACAGCCCATCTTCCACAAGCTGTTAGGATTCCCACAAGAAGACCAAGCTGTACAACTGTTACGTATATGCAGAGGGCCTAAGTCAGTCCTGTACATACTCCCTAGTTGGCACTTCAATTTCTACGAGCCCCTATTGGCCCAGAAAAGTTGATTCTATAAGTTTTTTGTGGTATCTTTGACCCCTCTATCTCCTCCACTTCTTTCCCTCTTCTATAGGATTCCCCAAGCACTGCCCAATGTTTAGTTCTGGGGCTCTGTATCTGTTTGTATCAGTTGCTGGGTAAGGCCTCTCTGATGACTTTTATCCTAGGCTCCTGTCTTCAAGTATAGCAGAATATCATTAACAGTTTTCAGGGTGGGCTTGCTGCCATGAGATGGATCTCAAGATGAACCAGTCATTGTTTAGCTATTCCCTCAATATGTCCCCAAACTTTACTCCTGCATATCTTGTAGATAGAAGAAATTGTAAGTCAAAGGTTTTGTGACTGGATTGGTGTCCTATAAAGGATAACCATGCTACAGTCCACAGATCCAAAGAAGCTAAGTAATAAGTAGGACTCAACCAGGGATATGTGAATCTCACTGAAAAGGATAAATAGAATAGAAATCGTGTGTGGATGTATGGAAGGGGTCTGGATGGAGTGGGTACGGATGAGAATGGGAGGGGTCAGGTGGGGGAAGACAGGAAAAGAGTACTGGGTGAGACAACTGGAATGGGGGGGGGGGGCGCTGGCGTGAAGAACATCTCTAGGACAAGCTAGAAACCTAAGGCAATGGAAACTCCCAGAAATCTATGAGAGTGAACCTAGCTCAGACTCCTAGCAATGCAGGATATGGAATCTGAACTGGCGATTTCCTATAACCAGATTTTTTATTGCCCCCATGGTTTTTTGTTTGTTTGTTTGTTTGTTTGTTCGGTCAGACACTGGCCATTGACTTTCTTTCTCTTGATGTGTCTCACAGTTCCTAATCCAGTATGTAGATGATCTTCTACTTTATAGCCCCTTGCTCCTTTTGTCATAACAACATACCGCTCAATTTCTTAACATTTGTACAAACAAAGAATACAGAGTCTCTTCTTCCAGTGCTCAACTTTTTGACCCTTAGGTCAAAAATCTGGGCTTTTTGTTATTCCTCACTGTCACAAATTCATTCTCAATCACAGATAGCATTTGTGGTCCCTTGCCCTCCTACAACCAAGGAGGAGATTCTCTCTTTTCAAGACCTGGTGAGGTATCACAGATCCTGGGTTCCCAAATTCACTCTTCTTGCACATCATCTCTAAGAAATAGCTAAAGGCCCCCCAAGTGAACCCCTAGGCCCTTCTAAGCCCATCACATCTGACTTCTCTTACCTCTGAGATAAACTCCTACAAGCCCATGCTCTGGTTCTCCCAGACCTTCATCAATCCATTACTCTCTGTGCTATTGAAAAATAGAGAAAGGCCTGGTGGGTTCTGGGACAGATAAAAGGGACTAACTCTGCTCCTGTTGCTTATCTTTCCAAACAACTAAATACATCAGTTAGGGAATGACAACATTGCCTACAGATAAAACTTCCATATTAACCCAGGAAGCCTCTAAACTCACTTTTAGTTGCCTTCTCTCTATCCTTTCATATCACAACCTCAAGGATCTCTTGTTACACAAGAGACTCTCTCCCTTTAAGCATCAATCCTTTTACATCAGCCTTTTAGAAAACTATGACATCTGCCTTGACTCCTGTTCTCTTCTCAACCGTGCCACACTCTTTCTCAGAGCCATTAGTTTCAGCCAGTCCTATCTAGAATAACTCAAGACACTCACCAACAAAATCACAAAGCTCTTCATCTCCCTTCTGTTCCATTATAACTATACTTGGTTCATAGATGGACATACATCTCCCAGCCCCATTGACTCTTGCCAAGTGGGTTTTGCCATAGTCTGAGAATGCTGTAGAGTCTGCTCCTTTACCACTAGGCACTACTTCTAAGAAGGTAGAGCTAATCCCACTAGGACCCTCACTTTAGCACAAAGCAAGACTATCAACATATATACAGATTCTAGGCATTCCACATCTTACAGCACCATGTTTCCATTTGGCAGGAGTGGGGCTTACTTGCCACCAAGGGTACATCTATTACCAACGAGTTCCTAACCCTGAAGTTTCTAGAAGCCTCTTATCTCCCTACACAAGGGGCAGTTAGTTGAACTTACCAGGCCCCTACCAATGATAAACATTGGCTTTTGCTGACAAAACTGCTAATGACGTCAGTCAACACCCTTCCCCACCTCTCTCTACTTTTCTCTTTTGATTCTTTCACACTTAAATCTTATTTACTCTGAGTCCCAGCAGCAAGCTGTCCAGAATATGGGAGCTCCTGAAGGGCTCTGGGGATGGTTCCTTCTACAGGATGGGTATTGTCTCCCTGACAGTGAAGCAAAACCCTTCATGACAGCTATTGTCCTTTCAAATGCGGCCCCAACCTATCACTTTCTCTCACCTTTCTTCTTCTACTCTAGCTCAAGGATGTTCCATCTACACTCAAACCTCCTCATAAGGAGACTTATGACTCTCTCCTTCTTTCAACTAACACAAGTTTTAGAGTAAACTTCCTGGACAGGACTGGCATATAGATATCATACACATGCCTCCTAACAAAACAAAAACAAAAACAAAAAAACTATCTTTTTACTATGGAGACATTTTCTCTTGGTGGATAGAAGATTTCCTACTACTACTAAAACTGGAAAAGTAATCATGAATGCTATTTTGCCAAGATTTGCACATCCTAGATCCATCCTATAGGATAATGGTATTCATCTCCAAAGTCACTCAGTGGTTTGAAGGTCTTTGGGACTGCAGTGGCACCTTCACATTCCCTACTATCCCCAATCTTCAGGAAAGATTTCTATGCAGGTGGATTTCTGAGTTCGAGGCCAGCCTGGTCTACAAAGTGAGTTCTAGGACAGCCAGGGCTATACAGAGAAGCCCTGTCTCGGAAAAAAAAAATCTTCTGACTAAAGGGAATACCCTAATTAAAGTTATTAATAACATTATTCAAGACTTGACTACAGCATCTTTCTCCAAAAATTAAAGGCAATAGGTGGCTGGTAATTAGGGCTAATTGACTTATTCAGACACATCTATAAAAACTGCCTTCTGAACTTTGCCTTCCTTGGACTCAACTCCTACCTTTATCTGTAACTCTCATGCAGCCATGCCCCAAGCTCCCTCCTTCCTCAACCCATTTGAAATAATGTATGGCAATCTTTTCCTTTTTGGAATTTAACTTCCTATAGAAACAGTCCTACTCCATGTCTGCTTACCTTCCCTCATTCTCTTAAGACAACTTCTGGACCATGCTGATCATGTCTTCCCCCACAGCCTTCTACTTATCCTAGCACCCAAACCATTTTTCAAGGAGATTGTGCTTGCTTGAAAACCTGTTGCCCTCATACCTTCAATCCATTCTGCATGGACCCACACTGTGTCATGCTCATCAGACCCATGGCAGCCAGACTTCAGGGAGTCACAATTTAAATCCATCTATCACAACTCAAATGAGCTCCAGATCACTCATCTGAGAAGTGCTCCCATTGGATCAACAGGACAACTAAGACAAATTTTTACCTGCCTCCCATCCCTGAAGACCTAACATGGACTTTTTCCTCCTTACTCCTACTGAAGTCCTCTTTGCCTTCTGAACTATTCAGTCAGCATCACAGTCCTTGAAGTTTCAGGTATATGCCCAAGGTAAAGATCCCCCTAAAATCCTTAACTTCACAAGACTGCTCATAATATTCACATTACTTTTAATACCCATGCTGCCTGTCCAGTTGACCTTCTAGGAAGAGGAGGGAGAGTCTGACAACAAATACCTGTGCTTCATGCAAAACCAGAAAAAGCTTTACCATAAAAAAAAAGTCAGGCATGGTGACTCATGCCTTTAATCCCAGACCTTGGGAGGCAGAGGCAGGTGGATTTCTGAGTTCGAGGCCAGCCTGGTCTACAAAGTGAGTTCTAGAACAGCCAGGGCTATACAGAGAAGCCCTGTCTCGAAAAAAAATTCTTCTGACTAAAGGGAATACCCTAATTAAAGTTATTAATAACATTATTCAAGACTTGACTACAGCATCTTTCTCCAACAATTAAAGGCAATTGGTGGCTGGTAAGTCACATTCACCATCAGAAATCACCAGGATAATAAATGGGTCAAGGGCTTTGAAGCCTATGCCTATATGTATGTGCAAGTAGACCCCGAACCAAAGGAAAAGATTTTCATATTGTAGAACAGGTACCATGCACCCCCACCAGTGCTGTACTCAAGGCTACTGAAGAACCAGTCATTAACCTGTACTCACAGCTTCTAAACTTAAAAATCTCTTCTTTAGTTCTACTTCCTAGATGACCATTTTAAATGAGTCCTCGGACTTCTCCAACAATTACAGGAATTTTGCCAGATCTCTAACCAGTGAGTTCTTTGAGCTTCCTTACAACAGTCCCTGGTGGTGGTATTCCCCATTATAAATGTAACCTTAAAGCCTATACCCCATAACTCTAAAGCTATTTCTTCCCCTTCATCCCTAGCTTTTGCAGGGTATTTGATCACATTGTGAGTCCTGAAATTGTGGACTGTAATAAACCTGTTTCTAATTGTGGTATAGCACACACCTACAATATAAGAGCTAAATAAAATCAATCCTAGGTCAAGATGCAGAGCAAGTAACCAGCCTACAGAGAGGGAACATAGCAGAAAGGAGTGACATTTAAGGAGAAGGGTATTTAAGATAGCTTGGAGAAGGAGAAGGATGTTTTCCTTCTGAGACATTGGTAGAGTAGAAAAATCAGTTGGGTGCTTTCTCAGTCTTTCTGAGCCAGCAGGCTTTCACTACAGTGTTTAGCCTCTGAATCTTCCTTTGGTAAAATCAAACAGCTGGAATTTAGTTTTTAAAAGAACATCTACTTGTACCCCTACTCTCTAAAAGCCCCTGACAATAACTTTTTCAATATCTGTTCATCAACTTGTCCTTTATCTACCCATGCTATTATCACAATCATACAATCTTTACTAGCTGTGGAGGGGACCCTTTTCTGGTGTCACTTTAAACTCTAACATTTCATAACTAAATCCACCCATGACCCCTGTTTCTCAACATTGAACTTCCTCAGCTCACCTTCTACACAGAGGGTAAATTGTATACACACTTGTTGGGCTACTCATAGGAAACAAAGAACTGTGGCTCTTCCCATCTTGATTAGAGTGAGTCTGGTAACTTCAGTGACTACCACCAGCTAGGGGCTTAGACATAGTTCATATTTAACCCAACAGATCTCCATCCAACTGGCAGACACTATCCAGGACTCAACTGCTTTTCAAATGCTGCAAAAGTACATCACCTCTCTAGCCTCAGCATTCCTACAGAATCTGAGGGCTCAGACAGCTCTTGACTTAATGACAAGGAAATTTGTTTCTTTCTCATTGAAGAATGTTGCTACTACGTAAACAAGTCTGGACAAAGTCAAAGAAAGAATTTTTAAAAATCTTCACAAACTAGCTTACAAACTTCCACTACTGGCATCATCAGGTTCTGACACAAGACTCTCATTTTGGTCTCCCTTGGGTTCCTGGCTCCTTCCTGTCCTTGGCCCATTAATATCTACACTTCTTATAATAACAATTAACCCCTGTCTCTTTAGCATGGAACATAAAACCCACGCAGGAACTTTGGTAAGGTAGAACAGCTTGAGAGCCAAAGACTCGGTGGGCACAGGCCTGAAACTTAGGTGATTCCAAACTCCCTGCTAAATTGTAGGGCAATATAGGAATTTCACTTTCTCTGTAACAAACAGTATCAGCTGAAATTGAGAAATTTAGTGTCTGTTTTACTTGAGAACTCTGCTTTTTCTTTAGGCTTCACTAATGAGAAAGCTCTATAAACATAGGTGGCTTCAAAATTTCCCACCATCTCCTGTAAAGAAAACATCCCATTGGAATAATGTAGCCATGAACCCTGCCAGAAAAAATATTAGACTCTTTTGTCTGAATATCTGAGTATCTAATTTTGTCCCATGTCTGAGGCCATTGCATGGCAACTTTGAAGTCTTTTGGAGTATGTTTGTCACAAGTGCAATGCACTGGGGTCAAAAAGACAGGAGTCAGAGTTGCCTTTTCCCTAGAAGCACTTCCTAGACTATGTGGAAAGGCAATCTGTTAACAGTAAGCAGTAAGGATGGTCTAGTTTACCAAAGGAAAGAGGTCAGCCAGGCTAGTGGTTGGAGAGAATATTATATTTACCTATGGCTCAGCCCCTACCACCTCTCAATTTCTTCCTTTCAGCCCCTAGGCTTTAGGACCATCCACCTGCCTTCCCGTGCCTCCTTTACTACTATTTTACATTCCTCATACTTCGAAAATTGTCATTTCTTGAAACAAAAGATCTGCCATCTGATTTCTTACAAAACAGGGCTCAAGGAGATGAAAAAAATTTATCAGTTTTAAATTGGCCAGGGTCTGTCTCAAAAAGAATTACAGCATTTCTCCAGTCTATATCAAAATAGATTGTTTTCTTCTTTAGAGGCCAGAGAGATGGATCAACAACTTAGAGCACTTCCAGAGGACCAGAATTTGTAAATGTCCCTTTTATTTCCACTGATGATAAGATGAGATGAGATACATACCCAAGCTCTGTGAATACATGGCATGGGCTGAGCCCACCGAGTTTCTCTCTCTGTTCTAACTATACCTAGGGTGAGGTCTGGAGACTTCTAGCCTCTGTACAATCTAATCTTCCAAATTGATTTATTCAATCCAGCTTCTTTTGACTTCTGACTGATTTGCTCTATTTGGCTTATAGTAACTTTGACAATATGTTCTAATCTTCTGGATCCATCTAATTCTCTGGCTCATTCTGTCTTCACTTGTGTCTAGCTTGTTCTCTCTGCCACCATCTCTGTAAAACTGTTCCAGCAAAATAGCCATACACACACAACACACAACTCACAACACAGCAATTCTTTTCTCTCTCATGGATCTTTAGTCTCTCTTTCCTGTCCTCTTCTCATGTGAGTTGGGCATATCCTATCTCTGACTCATTCTATCATATCTTTCTCTGATTCATCACTTTGTCTGCTCCTCAATTAGATGTCACTTTCAAACATGGCTGAATAAAGGTGTGTACTAAAGGCATGCCTGTATTCCAGCCAAATCACGCTGTAACCCAGGATATATCTGCATTCTGGCCAGATTATATAGAACTAGAAGGTCTTTGAATGTGATCCCTTGCCAGAACAGGCATATTGCTGGATTAAAATTCCTCTATAATAATTTAGTTCCCAGCACCCGTGTTGCAGTTCTCAGAATGGCCTATACTCCAGCTCCAGGGAATCCAGTACCCTCTTCTAGCTTCCTTAGATACCCACACATATACACATATACATATATGCACATACATATACACATACACACAAGCACATACTCAGGCACATATACATAGCCATATATACATAAAATAATAATATGTATAATTTTAAATTTAGAAAATTTAAATTAGGAAGATACAGTTTAATGTATCTTTCCTGGACTTGTCCTTTTCTGTAAAATTCAATAACAATAACAAAGAAGTATTTTTTTTGTGAAGATCCAACCCAGAGTCTCACCCATGCTTGACAAGTATTACATCATTAAACTGTATTTCCAGTCTAACAACAACAACAACAAAATCTTATTTTCTCTTCACTAAAGGTCTTCCTGTGACCTTATCAAGAGGCTATTTCACTACTTGGAATCTTAATATTTAATGTTAAGTGTCCTACATTAAAATAATTATAATTTTTGTGGATAATAATTATTGAATTTTTAAAAATATTTCATGCAATGAATGATCAGGGAAAGTTATGTTTGTATGAGAGAATATCTCACCTCATTTTAACTCTCCTTTGCAGATTGTATGTATAGCTCATGTATAATTCCTGGGCATGTACAATCACAAACAAGCCCTAGGTCTAACCCCTTATACAACAGAGAAGAAGAAAAGAAAAAGAAAAGGAAGAGAAGAAAGAAAGAAAGAAAGAAAGAGAGAGAGAGAGAAAGAAAGAGAGAAAGAAAGAGAGAGAAAGAAAGAAAGAAAGAAAGCCAGTGAGAGAGAAATCTCTTTTTATGTTCTTTGTGCTGATAAATAAATACTGTTGTTGTTGTTTTACTTTTCACAAGGCCACCAAAAAAACCCAGGAAAATATGCATATCATTACCAGATGGTTTGCCACTCTGTTGGAGTCTATGTTATTTTCTGGGACAGGAACTCAGAAGTTTTTTTGTTTGTCTTCACTTCAGAGCCCCTGAGTAAATGACTCATGTTTGGATGATATCTGGGCTTGTCTCTTCATCTGCAAAGCCCCTAATCTCTGTATTTATCTACTAACCCAGAAAGGTTCTATCAAGTACCATGTTTTACAATAGATGTTAAGCACTAATTTAAAAAATGTTGCTGTCTGAGCTTATAAATTGCCTTAATTAAGTTCATGATTAACCTTGAGCAAGTTAGTTCTTATTTGATCTATGAAAAGATGAAAATTGTTTTCCAAAGACACCCAACACTAACTGTAGATACCTAAACATGCTATATGCTATGGTAAAGGAACTTTGCAAATATCATTAAAGCCATGAATCTGAAGATAAGGAGAAAATTCCACATCCATCTCCATGAAACCCTTAAAGTAGAGAGCTCACTCTGCCACATTAGAAAAGTGTCTAGGGGTCTCAGCAAAGGTTAATTCTGCAGAAGGGTATGAAGTCATGTCAAATCATTCAGGTAAGTACACTTCTCTGGGTCCCCAGAGTTTTTACTACTAATGGAAAAAGATCCTGGAGCTTACTCTAAGTGGTCAGAGCTTTAGCCTTACAGTCTTGCATGATTGGCTAATTTAAAGTGAACACAGTTCATGAGCAAAGGAGAACTTGTGAGAAGAGGATACAAGTCAAAGCAGAGGGAGACGCTGAGCTTGTACTTTGATCTCAGAAAACTGCTGAATGTGGAGAGAATATATATATTTATATATATATATATATATATATATATATATATATGCCACATTAGGTATCTTTACAAATTTCTTTAAAGATGGAAATATTTTGTCTCAATTGACACTTTGATAGAAAAGTCAGTACATGTCTGTTACATTTCCCAGATGGAAGTGGAACACAGGGACCTACAATGTACCTACAATGGCAGAAGTCTGAGAGCACATGTAGCACAGGAGGGGCTTGATCTGGTATTGCTAGGTACAGGACAGGTAACACCCAAGAGAATGAAGCCAACCACTGGGAGTAACACTCAGCCCACAACTGACAGCCAGCAAAGAACTAACAATCTTCATCCTTCAATTAAAACAATTGAAATTTGGCCAATGATCTTTCTTAAAGAGGCTCAATATGGATTCTTTCCAATAATTTCCTGTTAAACCTTGAGTTTGGGGTATTTTGATAGACTAACCCAAGGACTATATTCTTAAACCATGTTATCTGTATACAAACTTTTTATCTATAAATCTTCAAACTAATAAATGAGGGTAAATCTGTGGCATTTTAATGTCAGCAATAGAAACTAATATGTGGCCTGTAACCAAAATCTGCCCTGCTAGAGCCTTACAAATACACAGTTGGATGCTCACAGCCAATCATTGCACTGAATGTGGGGTCCCCAGTAGAGAAGTTAGAGAAAGGACTGAAGGAGCTGAAGAGGTTTGCAACCTCATAGGAAGAACATCAATATCAACCAACCAGATCCCCCAAAGCTCCCAGGGACTAAGCCACCAACCAGGCGTACATGTGGCTCCAGCTGCAAATGTAGCAGAAGATGGCCTTGTCAGGCATCAATGAGAGGAGAGGTCCTTGGTCCTATGAAGGCTCGATAGATGCCCCAGTGTAGGGGAATCAGAAAGTGGTGGGTGGGTGAGTGGAAGAACACCCTCATTGTAGGAAGCCAACTCTAAGATGGCGCCAGTTTCCGGTGTGCCTTTGTGGTAAACAACACCACTGTGCAGGCGCTAGCCCGAATCTGGCACCAACCCCTCCCGAGCGGATGCATGCAAGTTAGGTGCCAGCAGACTGACCAATCCCAGGGGGCCACGGAGCCTTCTCCTGTGCTGGGGTGCATATAAGCAGTGCTCCCTGGGTTCCTGGGGTCCCCCGTAGCAGCATCGAGGAGTTCCTGCAATACAGGCTGTTAAGAAGAATCCAACCGTGTTGTGTCTTCCTTGCCGGCCGAGGTGGGCGCAACACCTCATAGAAACAAGGGGAGGTGGGTGGGATAAGGGGTTTCTGGAAGTGAGGGAAACCAGGTAAGGGAATAATAACACTTGAAATGTAAATAAATTTAAATACATACATGCATACATGCATACATACATACATACATACATACATACATACATAAGAAAAGAGGACATGAAAGAAAAACGGAAGAAGTGGGTGTTGTGGATGGGCCTGGTGCTGTTTGTATGATAATTTGGCTCCCCTCAGAGGGGTTGTGGACAAGGAATGAGTCATATTCAGATGACTTCTTGTGAACCAACCTCTAATAAATAAAGGAGCCAGTCACTGGGCAAGTAGGCCCATGAACTTCTGGGTTGGAGAGAGGAAGAGAGGAAGCAGGAGAGAATTAGGTCCCTTTTGGAATGGGGACAGCAGAGGGGTAAGATGTAGCTGCTAGAGTTTCCCATTATCATGGTAGATCTGCAAGGATTCACCACTGGAGGAATCAGATTTTATTAAGAATTACAAGACTAGGTTTTAGTTGTTGTGCCCAGAGATTGAGATTCCATTGTTTCTGAACTAAGTTTGTGTTGCATTTTCCCTCACGTGGTGGCTTGTCTGGGTTCAAGAGAGAAAGGTATGGTGGCAAAGCATGTATTTGCCAGATGTGCACCACAAAGGCTGTGAAGGATTTGAAGCACAGGACTGACATGGTAGCGACCTGCGATTGGGAATTTAGCGAGCTGCATGGAGAGATTGTGGAGTTCTAAGTCAGAGCTTCCATGAGATAAAATCAGGTTGGCCATTGCCCACCAGTGTGTGGCCAGCCAGGTTGCTGGGGCAGAGGCACAAGCACAGGAACATGCTGGTTCCATTTTTAAAAAAAATAGTTTCCACAACAGAGGGGATAGGTAGTCTTATAGCAGTTAAAAACAAACTGTTAAGTCAAAGATGCTAAGGGCTGTCATCTCTATGTTTCAAATGGTAATTATATGTAGAGCTACTTTAGAAAGATAAACCAATCAGAAGCAGGGTTGCACTTAAGATTATAATCTGATTATCCAACCTGGCAGTATTTTCGTTCCCATTCCAACAAAATCACAGCCTATTGAAATGCATTTCAGCCAGACAGAAATAGAGAGACAGAACTGTTAGAAGATTCCAGAAATCAGAAGCAGCCCCAGTCCCACAGACAGCCAGTTTCAGTGGTCAATACATTGACTGTTTCTATCTCTTTAAATCACCATATTCTGTTTCAGTCAGGCTTTGATGTGGTCGGGGAAAAGAAGCCACAAAGAAACAAACAATGGGCTCTCTACTGATGTGCAGTAAGGGCTATGGATGGCCCAAACCCTCTGAGATGCTTCCTTATTAGTCCTAATAATTGCATATTCCATTACATAGTTTCCTAACAAATGTGAGACCTTAACCTAACAAGCCTTTTTAAAAATTAGATATTTTCTTCATTTACATTTCAAATGCTATTCCCAAAGCCCCCTATACTCTCTCCCTGCCCTGCTCCTCTACCCACCAACTCCTGCTTCCTGGCCCTGGCATTCCCCTGTAATGGGGCATATGATCTTCAAAAGACCAAGGGTCTCTCCTCCCATTGATGGCCAACTAGGCTATCCTCTGCTACATATGCAACTAGAGACACAAGCTCTGGGGGTACTGGTTAGTTCATATTGTTGTTCCTCCTATAGGGTTGCAGACCACTTCAGCTCCTTGGGTATTTTCTCTAGCACCTTCATTAGGGGCCCTTTGTTCCATCCAATAGATGATTGTGAGCATATACTTCTGTGTTTGTCAGGCACTGGAATAGCCTCACACAAGACAGCTATATCAGGGTCCTTTCAGTGAAATCTTGCTGGTATATGCAATAGTGTCTGGGTTTGATAATTGTATATGGGATGGATCCGAGGGGGGGGGCAGTCTTTGAATGGTTCTTCCTTCCATCTAAGCTCCCAACTTTGTCTCTGTAACTCATTCCATGGGTATTTTGTTCCCCATTCTGAGGAGCAATGTATCCACACTTTGAATTTCCTTCTTCCTGAGTTTAATGTGTTTTACAAATTGTATCTTGGATAATCTAAGTTTCTGGACAAATATCTGCTTATCAGTGAGTGCATATCATGGGTGTTCTTTTGTGATTGGGTTACCTCACTCAGGATAATATCCTCCAGATACATCCATATCCCTAAGAATTTCATAAATTCATTGTTTTTAATTGCTGAGTAGTACTCCATTGTGTAAATGTACAACATTTTCTGTATCCCTTCCTCTGTTGAGAGACATCTGGGTTCTTTCCAGCTTCTGGCTATTATAAATAAGGCTGCTGTGAACATAGTGGAGCATGTGTCCATATTACAAGTTGGAACATCTGGGTATATGCACAGGAGAGGAATTGCTGGATCTTCTGGTAGTACTATGTCTAATTTTCTGAGGAAAGAGCAGACTGATTTCCAGAGTGGTTGTACCAGCCTGCATTCCCACCAGCAATGGAGGAGTGTTCCTCTTTCTCGACATCCTCACCAGTATCTGCTGTCACCTGAGTTTTGATCATAGCCATTCTGCTGATGTGAGGTGGAATCTCAAGGTTGTTTTGATTTGTATTTCCATGATGATTAAGGAAGTTGAGTTTTTTTTTCAGGTGCTTCTCACCCATTCGGTATTCCTTAGTTGAGAATTTGTTGTTTAGCTCTGGAACCCAATTTTTAATAGCTTTATTTGATTTTCTGAAGTCCATCTTCTTGAGTTTTATATATATATATATATATATATATATATATATATTGGATATTACTCCCCTATCTGATTTAGGATTGGTAAAGATCCTTTCCTATTCTGTTGGTGGCCTTTTTGTCTTACTGACAGTGTCTTTTGCCTTACAGAAGCTTTGTAATTTTGTGAGGTCCCATTTGTCAATTCTTGATCTTATAGCACAAGCCATTGCTGTTCTGTTCAGTAATTTTTCCCCTGTGCCCATATCTTAGAGGCTTTCCCCCAATTTCTCCTCCATAAGTTTCAGTGTCTCTGGTTTTATGATGAGCTCCTTGATCCACTTAGACTTGAGCTTTGTACAAGGAGATAAGAATGGATCAATTCAAATTCTTCTACATACTAAACTCAAGTTATGCCAGCACCAAATGTTGAAAATGCTGTCATTCTTTTTTAATTTTTTATTAGATATTTTCCTTGTTTATATTTCCAATGCTAGGAACTAATCCAAGGAACTAAAGGGAACTGCAACCCTATAGGTGGAACAACAATATGAACTAAGCAGTACCCCGGAGCTCTTGTCTCTAGCTGCATATGTATCAAAAGATGGCCTAGTTGGCCATCACTGCAAAGAGAGGCCCATTGGACTTGCAAACTTTATATGCCCCAGTACAGGGGAACGCCAGGGCCAAAAAGGGGGAGTGGGTGGGTAGGGGAGTGGGGGTGGGTGGGTATGGGGGACTTTTGGTATAGCATTGGAAATGTAAATGAGCTAAATACCTAATAAAAAATGGAAAAAAAAATAAAATTTAAAAAAAAAAAGAAAATCTTCATTCTCATCAACTCCTATTATCCGTAGGTTTGGTCTTCTCATTGTGTCCTGGATTTCCTGGATGTTTTGAGTTAGGATCTTTTTACATTTTGTATTTTCTTTGATTGTTGTGCCGATGTTCTCTATCAAATCTTCTGCACCTGAGATTCTCTCTTCCATCTCTTGTATTCTGTTGCTGATGCTCGCATCTATGGTTCCAGATTTCTTTCCTAGGGTTTCTATCTCCAGTGTTGCCTCACTTTGGGTTTTCTTTATTGTGTCTACTTCCCTTTTTAGGTCTTGGATGGTTTTATTCAATTCCATCACCTGTTTGGTTGTGTTTTCCTGCAATTCTTTAAGGGATTTTTGTGTTTCCTCTTTAATGTCTTCTACCTGTTTGGTTATGTTTTCCTGCAATTCTTTAAGGGATTTTTGTGCTTCCTCTTTAATGTCTTCTACCTGTTTAGCAGTGTTCTCCTGTATTTCTTTAAGTGAGTTATTTAAGTCCTTCTTGATGTCCTCTACCATCATCATGAGATATGCTTTTAAATCTGGGTCTAGCTTTTCGGGTGTGTTGGGGTGCCCTGGACTGGGCAAAGTGGGAGTGCTGGGTTCTGATGATGGTGAGTGGTCTTGGTTTCTGCTAGTAAGATTCTTACGTTTACCTTTCGCCATCTTGTAATCTCTGGAGTTAGTTGTTATAGTTGTCTCTGTTTAGAGATTGTTCCTCTGGTGATTTTGTTACCCTCTATCAGCAGACCTGGGAGACAAGCTCTCTCTGAGTTTCAATGGTCAGAGCACTCTCTGCAGGAAAGCTCTCTTCTTACAGGGAAGGTGCACAGTTATCTAGCATTTGGACCTCCTCCTGGCCGAAGATGAAGGCCCCAAACAGGTCCTTTCCCAGAAGCAGTGTTGCTTTGGCCTGTCACAGAAGCTGTTGTTTCAGTAGTCCACACTCTCACCTGTGCAGACTACTATCTGCAGAGTCCCAGAACCAAGATGGCTCCCGAAGATCCTGAGGCAAAGGCCTCTCAGGCCGGGCGGACACCTGTCCTCTGGCCAGGAAGGTGACCGGATGTCTGGTGCCTGAAAATGGCGCTGCCTCAGAAGCTCTGTGGCTCTCGCCTTTCCCAGAAGCTGTTAGCTTCTGTAGTCCACACTCTCACCTGTGCAGACTACTTTCTGTGGAGTCCTGGAACCAAGACGGCTCTCCCTGATCCTGAGGCAAAAACCTCCCGGGCTGGGCGGACACCTGTCCTCTGGCCAGGAAGGTGGCCGGATGTCTGGAGCCCAAAAACGACGCTGCCTCAGAAGCTCTGTGGCACTCGCCTGTCCCAGAAGCTGTTAGCTTCTGTAGTCCACACTCTCACCTGTGTGGACTACTTTCTGCGGAGTCCCAGAACCAAGATGGCTCTCGCGGATCCTGAGGCAAAAGCCTCCCAGGCCGGGCGGACACCTGTCCTCTGGCCAGAAAGGTGGCCGGATGTTGGAGCCTGAAATGGCGCTGCCTCACAAGCTCTGTGGCTCTCGCCTGTCCCAGAAGCTGTTAGCTTCTGCAGTCCAAACTCTCACCTGTGCGGACCTCTTTCTGCGGAGTCCTGGAACCAAGATCAATGCTGTCATTTTTCCACTGGATGGTTTTAGCTCCCTTGTCAAAGATCAAGTGACCATGGGTGTGTGGATTCATTTCTGGGTCTTCAATTCTATTCCATTGGTCTACCTGTCTGTCCCTATACCAGTACCATGCAGTTTTTATCACAGTTGCTCTGTAGTACACCTTTAGGTCAGGCATGGTGATTCCAGCAGTTTTTCTTTAATTATTGAGAATAGTTTATGCTATCCTAGTTTTTATGTTATTCCAGATGAATTTGCAAATTGCAATCTCTAACTCGGTGAAGAATTGGGTTAGAATTTTGATGGGGACTGCATTGAATCTGTATATTCTTTTCGGCAAGATAGCTATTTTTACCATATTAATCCTGCCAATCCATGAGCATGAAAGATCTTTCTATCACCTTGATTCTTCTTCAATGTCTTTCTTCAGAGCCTTGAAGTTCTTATCATACGGATCTTTGACTTCCTTAGTTAGAGTCACACCAAGGTATTTTATATTTTTTGTGATTTTGTGAAGGATTTTGTTTCCTTAATTTCTTTCTCATCCTGTTTATCCTTTGTGTAGAGAAAAGCCACTGGTTTGCTTGAGTTAATTTTATATCCAGGTACTTCACTAAAGCTGTTTATCAGGTTTAGGAGTTCTCTGGTGGAATTTTTAGGATCATTTATATATACTATCATATCATCTGTAAATAGTGATATTTTGACTTCTTCCTTTCCAATTTGTATCCCCTTGAACACCTTTTGTTGTCTAATTGCCCTGGCTAGGACTTGGAGTACTATATTGAATAGGTAAGGAGAAAATGGGCAGCCTTGTCTAGTCTCTGTTTTTAGTAGGATTGCTTCCAGCTTCTCTCCATTTAGTTTGATGTTGGCTACTCGTTTGCTGTATATTGCTTTTATTATGTTTAGGTATGGGCCTTGAATTCCGGATCTTTCCAAGACTTTTATCATGAATGGGTATTGGATTTTGTCAAATGCTTTCTCAGCATTTAAGGATATGATCATGTGTTTTTTGTCTTTGAGTTTGGTTATATAGTGGATTACATTGATCAATTTCCATATATTAAACCATCCCTGCATCCCTGGAAAGAAGCCTACTTGATCATGATGGATGATCATTTTGATGTGTTCTTTGATTTGGTTTACAAGGATTTTATTGTGTATTTTTACATCGATATTCATAAGGGAAATTGGTTGGAAGTTCTCTTTCACTGTTAGGTTATTGTGTGGTTTAGGTATCAGAGTAATTGTGGCTTTATAGAATGAATTGTGTAGAGTACCTTATGTTTCTGTTTTGTAAAATAGTTTGAGGAGAATTGGTATTAGGTCTTCTTTGAAGGTCAGATAGAACTTTGCACTTAACCCACCTGGTCCTGGGCTTTTTTTGGTTGGGAGACTATTAATGACTGCTTCTATTTCTTTAGAGGACATGGGGCTATTTAGATTGTTGATCTGATCCTGATTTAACTTTGGTACCTGGTATCTGTCTAGAAAATTGTTCATTTCATCCAGGTTTTCCAGATTTGTTCAGTATAGCCTTTTGTAGTAGGATCTGATGATGCTTTGGATTTCCTCAGGTTCTGTTGTTATGTCTCACTTTTCATTTCTGATTTTGTTAATTAGGATCCTGTCCCTTTGCCCTCTAGTGAGTCTGGCTAAGGTTTTATCTATCTTGTTGATTTTCTTAAAGAATCATCTCCTGGTTTGGTTGATTCATTGAATAGTTCTTTTTATTTCTACTTGGTTGATTTTGGCCCTGAGTTTGATTAGTTCCTGCCATCTACTCCTGTTAGGTGAACTTGCTTCCTTTTGTTCTAGAGCTTTTAGGTGTGCTGTCAAGCTGCTAGTGTATGTTTTCTCTAGTTTCTTTTTTGAATCACTCAGAGGTATGAGTTTTTCTCTTGGGACTGCTTTCATTGTGTCCCATAAGTTTGGGTATGTTGTAGCTTCATTTTCATTAAACTCTAAAGTCTTTTAATTTCTTTCTTTATTTCTTCCTTGACCAAGGTATCATTGAGTAGTGTTGTTCAGCTGCCCCTCAACATTGGATCTCCAATATTTATGTTGTTATTGAAGACCAGCCTTAGTCCGTGGTGATCTGATATGATGCATGTGATAATTTCAATATTTTTTTATTTGTTGAGGCCTGTTTTGTGACCAATTATATGGCCAATTTTGAAGAAAGTACCATGAGGTGCTGAGAAGAAGATATATCCTTTTGTTTTAGGATAAAATGTTCTGTAGATATCTGTTAAATCCATTTGTTTCATAACTTTTATTAGTTTCAATGTGTTTCTGTTTAGTCTCTGTTTTCAGAATCTGTCATTGATGAGAGAGGGGTGTTGCAGTCTCCCAGTGTTATTTTGTGACGAGCAATGTGTGCTTTGAACTTTACTATAGTTCCTTTAATGAATGCGGATGCCCTTGCATTTAGAGCATAGATGTCACTTTAAAAAGATTTGTAAGCTAATTGTAATCAACTAGTAAATCTAGGCAATGGTTTACTCAAGATCTGTGTACACATATGTGTGTGTGTGTATACATATGTGCATGTGTATACATGTAGGAGCAAGAGGACAAGTTGAAGTGTCAGTCCTTACCTTCTATCTTATTTGAGAAATGGTCTTTTAGTGTTTGCTACTGTACACCAAAATGGCTGAACCATGAGCTTCCATGGATTCTTTTTTTTTTTTATTACATATTTTCCTCAATTACATTTCCAATGCTATCCCAAAATTCCCCCATACCTTACCCCCCACTTCCCTAACCACTCATTCCCATTTTTTTGGCCCTGGCGTTCCCCTATACTGGGGCATATACAGTTTGCGTGTCCAATGGGCCTCTCTTTCCAGTGATGGCCGACTAGGCCATCTTTTAACATATGCAGCTAGAGTCAAGAGCTCCAGGGTACTGGTTAGTTCATAATGTTGTTCCACCTATAGGGTTGCAGATCCCTTTAGCTCCTTGGGTACTTTCTCTAGCTCCTCCATTGGGAGCCCTGTGATCCATCCAATAGCTGACTGTGAGCACACACTTCTGTGTTTGCTAGGCCCCGGCATAGTCTCACAAGAGACAGCTACATCTGGGTCCTTTCGACAAAATCTTGCTAGTGTATGCAATGGTGTCAGCGTTTGGAAGCTGATTATGGGGTGGATCCCTGGATATAGCAGTCTCTACATGGTCCATCCTTTTGTCTCAGGTCCAAACTTTGTCTCTGTAACTCCTTCCATGGGTGTTTTGTTCCCAATTCTAAGGAGGGGCATAGTGTCCACACTTCAGTCTTCATTCTTCTTGAGTTTCATGTGTTTAGCAAATTGTATCTTATATCTTGGGTATCCTAGGTTTTCGGCTAATATCCACTTATCAGTGAGTACATATTGTGTGAGTTCCTTTGTGAATGTGTTACCTCACTCAGGATGATGCCCTCCAGGTCCAACCATTTGGCTAGGAATTTCATAAATTCATTCTTTTTAATAGTTGAGTAGTACTCCATTGTGTAAATGTACCACATTTTCTGTATCCATTCCTCTGTTGAGGGGAATCTGGGTTCTTTCCAGCTTCTGGCTATTATAAATAAGGCTGCTATGAACATAGTGGAGCATGTGTCCTTCTTACCGGTTGGGACATCTTCTGGATATATGCCCAGGAGAGGTATTGCAGGATCCTCCGGTAGTACTATGTCCAATTTTCTGAGGAACTGCCAAACTGATTTCCAGAGTGGTTGTACAAGCCTGCAATCCCACCAACAATGGAGGAGTGTTCCTCTTTCTCCACATCCTCACCAGCATCTGCTGTCACCTGAATTTTTGATCTTAGCCATTCTGACTGGTGTGAGGTGGAATCTCAGGGTTGTTTTGATTTGCATTTCCCTGATGATTAAGGATGTTGAACATTTTTTCAGGTGATTCTCTGCCATTCGGTATTCCTCAGGTGAGAATTCTTTGTTCAGTTCTGAGCCCCAATTTTTAATGGGGTTATTTGATTTTCTGAAGTCCACCTTCTTGAGTTCTTTATATATGTTGGATATTAGTCCCCTATCTGATTTAGGATAGGTAAAGATCCTTTCCCAATCTGTTGGTGGTCTTTTTGTCTTACTGACGGTGTCTTTTGCCTTGCAGAAGCTTTGGAGTTTCATGAGGTCCCATTTGTCAATTCTCGAACTTACAGCACAAGCCATTGCTGTTCTATTCAGGAATTTTTCCCCTGTGCCCATATCTTCAAGGCTTTCCCCCACTTTCTCCTCTATAAGTTTGAGTGTCTCTGGTTTTATGTGAAGTTCCTTGATCCACTTAGATTTGACCTTAGTACAAGGAGATAGGTATGGATCGATTCGAATTCTTCTACATGATAACAACCAGTTGTGCCAGCACCAATTGTTGAAAATGCTGTCTTTCTTCCACTGGATGGTTTTAGCTCCCTTGTCGAAGATCAAGTGACCATAGGTGTGTGGGTTCATTTCTGGGTCTTCAATTCTATTCCATTGGTCTACTTGTCTGTCAGTATACTAGTACCATGCAGTTTTTATCACAATTGCTCTGTAGTAATGCTTTAGGTCAGGCACTTCCATGGATTCTTATTTCTGCATCATATCTTGTCCTTGGTGTGCTGGGATTATAGACATTCAATATCACATCTAGCCTAGTGCTGGGAATCCAAATTTGAATTCTCATGCTTTCACAGCAAATGCTTGACTTACTAAATCATCTCCCAAGCCCTTTATATTGAAGTTTGTAAGTGAAATTTATCTGGAAATTTAAAGTATTTCAAAGTAGAAATAAAAGATCATTATAAAAGCCAGCCATGATGGCTCACACCAATATCAGTACTTGAGAAGCTAAGGCAGATGGGTTGCCATGTGTTCCAGGCCAGTCTGTGCTATGATGATAAGACAATTTCAAGAATCCTAATTAGTATTAATTAATTGTAATTATGCTCATTTTGAGACTCTAACTCTATTCTCTGCCTTACAATAGGCAAACAATTTAACTCAATTATATTATACTATCCTTTTTGTTAAATTAATTCATAAACAATCACCATAAGTTAACATTATTCATTATTAATGCTCTTGTTTCCTGACCAACAGAGAGAATGCAAGGAAACACTTATAGAAGGAACAAACATGCCCACAAATCATTTGACTGAAAATGTTTGTACTTGCTCAAAGCAACCCAGAGGAACTGAAACATGCAGGTAGCTGGTATTACAAACTGTCTATACTTCAATGCCACTGCTACTTTTAAATATTACTGACTTAGAAACATGATGTATTTATGGAGATGCATACTTGACAACTGCCCAGAAATTATCTTACGCCACATTTTTTCTCTAAAAAACTTGGATAAGGCCTGGAGAGATGTAGTCTCCCCTCCCCCAGCCTGAAACCTGCTTGCTCAGGGGTGGAGCTTCCTGCTCATTCGTTCTGCCACGCCCACTGCTGGAACCTGCAGAGCCACACACGTGCTCACCTTTCTACTGGACCAGAGATTATTCGGCGGGAATCAGGTCCCCTCCCCCTTCCTTCATAACTGAGTGTCGCAACAGTAAAATTTGAGCTTTGATCAGAATGAATTTGTCTTAGCTCCGTTTCTTCTTTCGCCCCGTCTAGATTCCTCTCTTACAGCTCGAGTAGCCATATCAGTCGAACCGTTCACGTTGCGAGCTGCTGGCGGCCGCAACATTTTGGCGCCAGAACTGGGACCTGAAGAATGGCAGAGGCATGCTAAGAGAAACGCTGCTGCTGTGGAGCTCCACAGGAAAGGATCTTCGTATTGGACATCGGAGCAACGGACAGGTACACATGCTAGCGCTAACTTAAAATTTCAGTTTTGTAAAGTGTTGCTGAGGATGCGGTAGGATACAAATTAAGCTTGAATCAGTGCTAACCCAACTCTGGTTCTGCTTGGGTCAGCAGCATGTTAATCGGAACTAGAAACGGAAACAGGCAGGTTGGCCACAGCTTTTTAGGAAGCTGCTTAGGTGGAAGAAGAAAGGGTTTAAAGTCATGGATCGGGCGGTTGCCCTTAGTTTTCAGGAGTTGTTTCAGGCCAGAGGAGTAAGGTTTGAAGTACAATTAGTAAGAAATTTTTTAGGTAAGATAGATAGTTGTTGCCCATGGTTCAAGGAAGAAGAAACAGTAGATTGTGGAACCTGGGAGAAAGTTGGTGAGGCCTTAAAAATCACTCAGGCAGATAATTTTACCCTAGGCCTCTGGGCGCTCATAAATGATGCTATAAAAGATGCCACTTCCCCAGGGCTAAGTTGCCCCCAGGCAGAGCTTGTGGTATCTCAGGAGGAGTGCCTGTCAGAGAGGGCCTCCTCAGAAAAAGATCTTCTTAACTCAAAAATTGATAAATGTGGAAACTCGGATGAGGAACTGATTTTTAACAAAAATCACTCAGATAGAAGACCTGCCCATTACCTTAATGAGAATTGGTCCTCTTGTGAATCTCCTGCTCCACCTATGGTCCCCACTTCGGGAGTGCCACTCATAGGGACACACGACTAAGCGAGTTAGAGTTTGAGATTAAGCTTCAGAGGCTAACAAATGAGTTTCGGGAACTAAAAAAGATGTCAGAAGCAGAGAAGTGTAACTCTTCTGTAGTTCACCAGGTGCCGCTAGAAAAGGTTGTGAGTCAGGCTCTTGGGAAAGGACAGAATATGTCTAATACGCTAGCCTTTCCTGTGGTCGAGGTAGTTGATCAGTAAGATACTAGGGCCAGACATTACCAGACCTTGGATTTCAAGTTGATAAAAGAGTTAAAGGCGGCTGTTGTGCAATATGGCCCTTCAGCCCCATTCACTCAAGCATTACTGGACACAGTTGTGGAGTCACACTTAACCCCTTTAGATTGGAAGACTCTTTCTAAGGCTACCCTGTCAGGAGGAGATTTTTTGCTTTGGGATTCTGAATGGCGAGACGCCAGTAAGAAAACTGCTGCTTCTAACGCTCAGGCTGGTAATTCAGACTGGGATAGCAACATGCTTTTAGGAGAGGGTCCATATAAGGGACAGACAGATTTGGCGGGATATGTCCGCCTTTGCACAGACATCGGGCAAACCCCATGGGACAAGGAATAGTTAAATGTGCTCATCGCACCTTAAAGAATTGGCTTTTTAAAACAAAAGAGGGGCAGCTATTTCCCCCAAGGTCACCAAAGGCCCACCTTGCCTTCACCTTATTTGTCCTAAATTTTTTGCACACCGATATCAAAGGCCAGTCTGCAGCAGATCGCCACTGGCATCCAGTTACTTCTAATTCTTATGCATTGGTAAAATTGAAGGACCCCCTCACTAATGAATGGAAGGGTCCAGATCCAGTTCTAATTTGGGGTAGGGGCTCAGTTTGTGTTTTTTCACGAGATGAAGATGGAGCTCGGTGGCTGCCAGAGAGATTAATTCGTCAGATAAACACAGATTCTGACTCTTCTGGTAAGTATCATTCTAAAGACTAAAATTCCTTTTGTGCTTAGAATTCAGCTGAGAGCGAAAGCTCCCAAAAAAGCTGTTCTCCTGCTACTCTTGGAGCCTGTTACTGGACAAGAGGCTAGAGATTAACCTCAGCTTTACAATTTGCATTTGAATAAAGTACCTGGACTTTCCCAAAAGAATTTCTGCTTTCTCACTTTCTCACTGTCAAGCTTTTGTTTTTCAAGCAGGATTAATCAGCATTCTCCAGCAGGACCAGGGATGTGTATCCCCGCCCCCCCTAGAGCACACAGTTGGCAGCTGTTATCTCCATTCTCAGGACATTCCAGCACGTGGCCTTCGGTCTGATTTAAAACTTATGTTTTCCTAGAGGGCTAGAAAAGTAGATATTTCTATATTAATAAAGATTGGTTTTTATTTTGATAGACAGGCTTAGTCCCTTAGCTGGCCTCTGGCTTTTCACCTTTGCTGTTACTGCAAGGTGTCCTTAGCTCCTCAGGCTGTGGAAAATACAGGGATGAGGAGAAACGACTTCCAGCTCCTATTTTAGCCACAAATCGTGGTGTTACTAATGACATAATTATTGCTTAGGCCTTGCTAAATCTGAGGTTGATAATTCTCCTTTAGGAGCTGCACAACACTCAGAACTGTGCATACTGGTTTGTGATCGTACAAATTCAGTATGGGTATCGCTTGGTGCAGAGAGCTACTGCAGGGGAAAGTCCAGCTTGACCATTTCTGAGTTTCCTGTGAGATAAGCCCGGTTTGAAAGAGGTTGGTATCAAATTTTGGCTAAAGACCAAAAATATTGTCGGCTCTGCCTCCCCTCCCCAAAAGATACCGAGAGCCACAGGTGTGGGTCTTAACAGTACCCACGGGAGGAATCGGGTCAATGTCCATTCAAGCCAAGGTTAAAGGCCCACTCATCTACGGATGAGAAAATCATTTGATCACCTCAGTTAAGCGTTGCCTTATTTAACTTAATTAATAGGGGGGAGAGAGATTGGAGACCGTACTGTTGAAAGGGCAAGCCCTTCACTGCCTCCCACCCAAATAAAAAAGCCATTTGGCCTTGTACTACAGAGCCAGTCGTACCCCTTCTCCCTGTTTCCCACCTATCATCCAAAAATGCGGAGGAATATCAACTTAGTGTTATCCTTAATATAGTGTATTTCAAATTTGTTCAGTCAAACTTAGCCAGAGTTCCAACGCCCTACTTAAAATTCAACTAGAAAGTAAACTACCAAGTACTAATTGGCATCATAAAGTCAGAGCCTACAGCCCCAGGCTTTTCAGTTAGTTGTTTACTAAGATAAGAAAGGACAGTCTTAAGCCAGATACAGTTTACTATAAGAAAAGTTAAAGAATCCCAGGGAAGCAGGTTTTTTCTTTAGCCCTAGAATCCAGGCAGAACTATTGAGCATAGATAATCCCCCCCCCCTCAGGCCAGCTTTTTTTTTTAAATTTTGTTAATAAAAGGGAGGAAATGTAGTCTCCCCTCCCCCAGCCTGAAACCTGCTTGCTCAGGGGTGGAGCTTCCTGCTCATTCGTTCTGCCACGCCCACTGCTGGAACCTGCGGAGCCACACACGTGCTCACCTTTCTACTGGACCAGAGATTATTCGGCGGGAATCAGGTCCCCTCCCCCTTCCTTCATAACTAGTGTCGCAACAATAAAATTTGAGCTTTGATCAGAATGAATTTGGCTTAGCTCCATTTCTTCTTTCGCCCCGTCTAGATTCCTCTCTTACAGCTCGAGTAGCCATATCAGTCGAACCGTTCACATTGCGAGCTGCTGGTGGCCGCAACAGAGAGATATCTCAATACTTCAGAATGCATAAGGCTCTTGCTGGAAACCTGAGTTTGGTTCCCAGCACCATCTGGGGGTAGCTCACAACTGCCTGTAGCTCCAGCTCCAGGGAAACTGATGCCCCTTTCTGATCTCCACTAGCACAGGAACATGGTGGCATATACTTACAGACATACACTCATATTCATAAATAAAAATAAATGTTTTTTAAAAGACAAAAGAAATTTAGATAAGCATTATGGAGGCCTGCTCATACCACATAGAGAAATTACCTATGCCACACTTTTTATTAAGTAACTCATAGCAGGAGCTATGGCTCAGTAGCAGAGCATGTACCTAGCAAATGTGCAACCCTAGATTGAATTCTCAGCATAACACACACACACACACACACACACACACACACACACACACACACACATCAGCTAGATTTACTTTAGGATTAGAGATGTAGCTCCATTTGTAGAGTTCTTTCCTACAGGAAAGAACTTTCTTGTATACAGGAAGCACTGAGTTGCATTCCCAATAATGTATAAATGGAGTATGGTGATAATTTCCTGAAATCCTACCATTTGGAAAGTAGAGGCAGGAGTTTGAGGCCAAGCCTTAGCTACAGGAGACTATCTCAAAAGCATGAGATTTGAGATTTGAGAGAGAGAGAGAGAGAGAGAGAGAGAGAGAAAGGGGGAGGGAGAAAAAAGAGAGAAAGTATATGAGTTGGATAACTCAACCCTTTGTCCACTATTATTATTGCTGCTGCAAAACTATAACAATGTTAGCACTATGAAATTAAATTCTGCCTATTTAGATAAGGAGACAGGTAATGTCATTTCAGTTTTAAACAATTCTGCTTTTAATGTATTTTAAAATAGTTTCTCTCTTAAAAAGAAAATGTAATATGCACATTTATGCAATTGTGAATAAAATTTTCTATTACAGAAGCCCTATCTGAATTATTGTCAATGAATGTGCACCGTATAGATAGCATATTTTTGGTTGGTAAATAGAGTGTCCCAGGGAAATACATTACACCTTAAGACTTTAATTTACTCCAACCTATTTATGAAAGATACTACTAGCCAATAAAATGAAAATAAATTAAAATGTAGAAAAGAGTCCTATTCCTTCTCACTGCCCTAGTTTCAACCCCTATGATCCTCCCGGAGATGAGTTATAATTGCCCTGTAGGATGAAAACACACACACAAAACACACACAAAATATTGTGTGTGATAATGTAAGAGATTGCTAATCACCAAGATAGCAATAATCACAGGAGAAAATATGAAATCTATGGACCACAAGTAAATGAATTGGCCATAATTACTAAACAGCCTAAAAAATCATGTCTATGGGGACAAATCTGTAAGGTCCCTTGAGTTATAAGGTACCAGGCTCTCTTTAAAGCTTTCTTGTAAATGTTTCACAAAGAAAGGAAACACAATCTGACAAATATTTTTACAGCCCCAGATGTCATTTTGAAAATTAAGTTTTGATGCCAAGTTTGGGTGTCCAGCTTTTCTTAGCAAGGTATTTTATAGTTTATACTATTCCCTACTTTACAAGGTGCTATGGTTTGGATCTTAAATGTCCTAAACAAAGTCCCTAAGGATAAACTGCTATAAACTTGGTTGGTTACTTTCATTTTCATCCATTCATTCATTTGTTCATTCATTCGGACAGAGTCTCATTGTACCCCAAGCTGGTCTCAAATTCACTCTGTAGCCAAGAATGATCTTGAACTTCAGATGCTCCTCCTTCCACCTCCTGACAGCTGGTATTATAAGCTTGTGCCACCACTCCCAGTTTATGTGGTAGTGGAGATTGAGCCCTGAACCCAAAGCTTCATGCAACTGAGCAACATCCTCAGGCCAAGACTAACTCTTTCTCCCTCCCTCCCTCCCCCCTCCCTCCCTCCCTCCTTCCTTCCTTCCTTCCTTCCTTCTTTCCTCCTTCCTTCCTTCCTTCCTTCCTTCCTTCTTTCCTCCTTCCTTCCTTCCTTCCTTCCTTTTCTTCCTCTCTTCTCCTCCTCTTGCCTCCAATAAACTAATTTTCTCTTGCTTTGTCCTAAAATTTCTATGGGGGTGGGGTGGGGGTGGAGCACCATAGGCTGAGGATCAAGCCATTAACATATGAGTCAGATGTTCCAAAGGACATTTGGAAATTTAATTCTTGATAGGGCAGACACTGACCCACCCAACCCCATAGTTATTCTATATAAAGGACAGATTTAATGGAGGAAACTTGTGGAAATCGGTTCCTTCCCTATCTCACTGGCACTTAAAACATAATTTTATGTGCTGAGTTGTAATTCAGTGCATAAACACTTCTTCTGACTTGCATAGTATGACTTATTTTGGTATATATTCATTTTTATAATCCCAAAAGAACATTTGTTATAACACCAATATGTATTTATTTAGAGTTCCTTTACACTGCTGTTGTTGTCTGATTGTTTAAGGATTTATTATTATTTATGTGTGTATCCATTGTGTATGTATATATATGTGTGAGTGCTTCAGAGGCAAGAAATGTAACAGGGATGCTGGTGGTCATTTAAGGGATCTATGAGCTGATTCTCTTGAATAGACCAGGAACTGGACAATAAGGAGGAAATATAGAAGACCTCACCACATTAGAAAGAAAAGTTAGTTTTATCCTCTCAGGTTAGGAGGCCCCCTAAGGCTAGGAATTTACTACATGGAGTCTGGTTTCCTATTGAGGTCCCTGGTTCTTCCTTTTTCTCCTGTTGGTTCTGTTTAGACAACCTTTCCCCCATACTTTTCCACCATTTCTCTTCCCAGAGTCTTCTGGGAACAAGAAGCCACAATCTCAAGGGGCCCTCTTTTGCTTTTCTTGTCTACCTGTGTCCCTCTAACTTTCCTTCCCTCAAGGCTGGAGTTATATGTATTTGTGAGCTAAAAGACAGGGGTGCTAGAAAGTAAACTCAATTGCCATGGGAAAGCATCAAGGGCCCTTAACCAGTGAACCACCTCTCTGGGCCCACCTAACCATTTTTAAAATCATATTTATTTGCCATTTTTTAAAATCTCAGACTTCGATTTTGGGATTGTTCTTCGTGGAAAAATAAAATCATAGTAGATGTTCTATTTTACTTTAGCTGGAATTATTTTATTTTTTTCTCATGCTTAAAAATACATAGTTCAACTTAGTAAACAATCCTCAATTGTCATTTTTGCATTATAAAAGCATAACCCATTATCTCCTGGTTTTCCTTAATTTTTGCTTTTGATGAGGACACATGATCCACTATGTTCATAGCAACTTTATTTATAATAGCCAGAAGCTGGAAAGAACCCAGATGTCCCTCAACAGAGGAATAGATACAGAAAATGTGGTACATTTACACAATGGAGTACTACTCAGCTATTAAAAACAATGAATTTATAAAATTCTTGGACAAATGGATGTATCTGGAGGATATCATCCTTAGTGAGGTAACCAAATCACAAAAGAAGTCATTAGATATGCACTCACTGATAAGTGGATATTAGCCCAGAAACTTAGAATACCCAAGATACAATTTGCAAAACACAAGAAAATCAAGAAGAAGGAAGACCAATGTGTAGATACTTCATTCCTCCTTATAATAGGGAACAAAATTCCCATGAAAGGAGTTACAGAGACAAAGTTTGGAGCTAAGACAAAAGGATGGACCGTCGAGAGACTACCCCACCCGGGGATCCATCCCATAATCAGCCACCAAACGCAGGCACTATTGCATATGCCAGCAATATTTTGCTGAAAGAAAAATATAGCTGTCTCTTGTGAGGCTCTGCCAGTGCCTGGCAAATACAGAAGTGGAGGCTCACAATCTATAGGATGGAACACAGGGCCCCCAATGGAGGAGCTCGAGAAAGTATCCAAGGAGCTGAAGGGGTCTGCAACCCAATAGGTGGAACAACAATATGAACTAATCAGTACCCCCAGAGCTTGTGTCTCTAGCTGCATATGTAGCAGAAGATGGCCTAGTTGGCCATCATTGGGAAGAAAGGCCCCTTGGTCTTGCAAACTTTATATGCCCCATTACAGGGGAACACCAGGGCCAAGAAGTGGGAGTGGGTGGATAGAGGGGCCGAGCAGGGTGGAGGGTATAGAGGACTTTTGGGATAGCATTTGAAATGTAAATGAAGAAAATATCTAATATAAAAATGAAAAAAGAAATTAATGATTCCCACAAGTTGTCCTTTGACCTCCATATGTAGCTAATGGTATGCATAACCATCCCCACACAAACATAATTAATAAAAGTAAGAAATTTATTTTAAGGAATCAGAGTTCTACATTCCAAATAGTGGCATCAAGTGATTTGAAAGCTTATCTATCACTTTGACTTCTGTTTTCTATTTTTTCTGTATTCTAGAGATTTTCTTCACTTTCTTGGGAGCTTATATTTTATCCATGATTTCTAGGTGCTTTGTTATGGAAAGAGCATCTCAAAAAGAAAACTCAAGTTCCTTTATTCTCCACAACACTAGAAATTAGTTATCATTGTTACCTTTTTATAATTGTGAAAATTAGGTTTCAGAGAAAATAAGGATCACATAGGTGAACCAGTAGTGTCATTTGGCACATTGATGACTGTTAGATGCTAATGTGTGTTGTCTCTAATTGTACTGATTCTTTCCTCTTTTAGAAAATATTATACTTAACACTAAAACAAAACAAAAACAAGAAAACCTCT
Source organism: Mus musculus (assembly GCF_000001635.26). Taxonomy (NCBI): domain Eukaryota; kingdom Metazoa; phylum Chordata; class Mammalia; order Rodentia; family Muridae; genus Mus; species Mus musculus. The sequence continues at coordinate 17,964,662 of NC_000086.7, forward strand.
TAAAGGTGCTATAAGTTGAAAAGAGTCTTAGCTACAAAAGTGAATTCATTAAACCTGACAAGCTCTGCTATAAAAACCCTATAACTTGGCCTAGGTCATTCATTATATTTGTCAAGTAACATATGGGATGTGAATGCAATGTTTTCCTGTGCATACATGATCAATAGCCCCTGTGCCTAAGCTAGTATCATGCCTTCCCCTTTCCTAGACTTTATTGTGATTTCTTTTCCCTTGTGATTCTATTGTTTTTAAGTCATTCTTCCCACTGAACCAGTCCTAGGCTATTACTAGTTCTAAAGAGTAGTCATAAAAATTATTTAGCCCCTGCTATATTTTTGACAACAAGGAAGGTCTTCTTAGAAACAGTAGCTAGAGCCCATATATGGCTGGGTTGTTAATTAGAAAAGCATCCTGGAGGACATGGAAGCCTAAGTGTGCCTGAATAGATTACATCTAATATTTTCTTAGTATCAGCATGATATTCCACTCTTAACACAAAACAGAAACACCTAGACAGAGTGGCTCAACATGGAAACATAATGTTAGCTATACACTAAGTTTTATTTCTTAAATCCTGGAAATTTTATTGGTTCATTTATTGATTCAATATCTAATATTTTATCAAGAATTTGGATATCTATAATTCCTTAGGTTGTCTTCTTCTAAAAAGTAAACATACACAAGGGCATATACATGCATAGATAGATAGATAGATAGATAGATAGATAGATAGATAGATAGATAGATAAGATAGGTAGATAGATCTATAAGTCATAAGAATCCTTCTGACTCTCAAATAGGACTCTATCCCCCTGGTAATTGGCAAAGAAACACCTTGTTGTTGGCAGTGGTTTTTTATCAGTCAGGGGCAGAACAGATGGCAGTTCTTTGTTCACCCAGGCTTGATGCCTGGCTTGATGTCCAAAGCTGTCCTATTCCTATAGCTCATAGAAATCAAATCAAATCTAAACCAAGCAGCATACTGCAGGTGTAGGAAGACAGAGACCTGCATTCCACCATGCCACCCACAGATCTGCTCTCCAGTACACAACACAGACAGGCCATAGATACCTGCTTGCCACCATGGTAATGCAGCATCGATGGAAGATGTCACCCAAGGGCCCACCAGCCACATGGCCAGCCTGCAGTGGGAGTCACCCACAGTATGTGGTGGCCGGATAGGTGGGAAAGAGAAGTGAAGCAGCTTGAGCATTACTAACAGACTTGGAAATGGAGATTCAAGGGTAGAAAGGTCTCTTGTGAGTGGCCAACCTTGTCCTAACTCTAGCTGCCACTGAAGGCAATGTCTAGGTCCATGGCTATTCAGCAGCCAGGGTCAGTACCATGTCCATATTACCACTAGAGAACATAGGGTTGTCTCTGACCAGGGCAGCCAAGAAGACCACATGGATGTCCAAGAGCTGTTCATAACTGGCCACACTTCTCACTGGATGCAGCACTCTGAAGGAGCTAGCTCTGCATCTCACCCAGGAAGCACAGTGCTGACAGGGATGGAGGTGAGCTGCCCAAGGGTATGAGTGTGGGAGAACTAGACCTGCCACTTGTCTGCACATTTGCAGTGGGGTGGCATAGACAGAAAGGTGAATTCTACCCACTACCCCCAACTGCTGCCACCTCCAGCAGTCAGGAAAGATGCCCATAGGATCATAAGCTCAGGAGACCTAGCCTTGTTCCTTACCAGCTACAGTACTTGGGAGAGCAGGCTTTGTATTTCACCTAGACAGCACAACAGAGATGACCCTGGAGTGGGGGATGCAGATGAGCCAACTGGGAAGTTGAGAGCATGGGAGAACTGGCCCCACCACTCCTCTCTCATAAGGTACCATGGGCAGGGTACAGGAAACTCATATTCTTTGTTCATGGGCTCCATGAGAATTCTGGGTTAAATTTCCTGGTGTGACAGAGTAGGAAAAGCCTAAGAATAGGCTCATTCAGTATTTTAGATTACTTCATTTGTTTTGGATTGCTTTAATTTTCAAAATGGGTGTGATTTTGAGATTTGTAGTTATATTATTCCTCTGGGAGAGAAGTCAAGCTAAAAGTTTTTCTGGTTACTGGCTCAAGGACATGCTACTTTGGGAGAAAGGCTCTACTTTTGTGTTCACAGAAAAGGAAATTAGGCTCTGGGCCCCTTCCAGAGTTATATGACAGAGGAAGGCCACCTGAAAATAGATTTGGATGAACCAAACAAACATATTCTTTGTGCCATCCCTCACATAGCATGAATGAAGACTTATGATTGGAGCAGAATTTCATTCTAACTAGTCTGAACACCCTACACAGATGAATAAAATCCATTCAGATATCTTGATGATACTAAAATTTTGTTTTGAGATTTGTGTATTATTGAATATACAGCCTTGGTGAGCCTCATCATCAGACAAGCTGAACTGACCGCTTGAATTCCTGATCTCTTGGACTTTCAGCCGGATCCAGTCAGGACACAGATATCAGAGACTATAAAAATCATTGGTGTGACCTTCTTAAGGCCAACCAACTCCCTCATTTTCCCTATCCCCCATTCAAGATATCTCAATGCCCATATCCAGCTGTAAGTAGCTAAGAAGAGTTGTGGCCCCGGTTCCCTTGAATTGGAGGTTTGGAGGTTGTTACACTATTACTGTTTTTCTGAGGAATTTAAAAATGATCATAATTTGAACAGGGATGAAATAGCTCAAATTGATTGCATAGCCATAATCTCATTTGGTAGAAATCTTTACAATAGTTACTAAGTTGAAGCCATAATTTCTTACTTTAGTACAGAATTTATTTAGATACAAATTTAAGGTTTTCATTGGTATAAATTTCTTATTGTTATAAAATTGGGATCAATATTCTTTATTTCTTATATGCATTGTGCCTATACAACACATTTAAGAATACAAGGCTTGGACCCAGTTCTTCTATAAATGTCATGCAAACTGATCTAAGATGTTTAAGCCTTTGAGGTAAAGGCCAAATAGCAAATTATTGGCTCAGAGTTAATTGCTAGGGTACTTGCAAGATATTTTATTTAGAAGTAGCTGAGAGTAGCTAATGGACAACAGTCCAGATTACTTTGTATGGATAGATGGTTTTCAAAAATGTCAGAAATCCACAAAATGTGACATTTAATGTTATTTAATCTTTTGTTGTTGAGACATATCTGCTCCTAGCAGCTCCCCTTTTGTGGATTCAAAGAAGAAATTGAGCATCTTTATCTCCATTGTGGCTAGGTAGCCACTGGGCAGAAATTGCCTATTTCATCTACAGACAAAATACTGTTCAGAAAAAGGACACACTATACAGAATAGTCAACTGATAATCTCTGCCAAGCCAGAGTAATCAGTCCTTCAAAATTCTGCATTTCAAAGATCTGTCAGATGAACCTGGGCCAGAAGGCTGAAGACTGATGCTCCAACTTCCTCACATACAGGGGCTGTATAGGTAGGAACAATGCCTCCCATGCCTCCCATGCCTCCTTACTACAAGCTGTGTTAGGCTTCCTAATTTTTCAGATAATATTGGTCATTCCCAGATTTCTGACAGTATTAAAGACTAGTTATAGTCTCATAGCCAACCCGGGCTGTTTAGCATTGAGAGAATATATTTGAGAAGATAATTTTCAGATAGCATATAAGCTAAAACAAGGACATAACACACAGTGATTTATAAGCCTTTTTAAAGTTAGGATAGATAACAGAGTATTCTATTTAATTATCAAAGATAGTGGACTGGATGTTAGGTGTATCTTATACTTTATAATTTACAAAATGGTAATAGTTTTGTTCAATTTACATTTGAGAGGAAAGAGCCTTTTAACTGGACAAAAAGGGGGAAATGTGGATTGTTGTCTATATGCAGGTAAGGGCAGGCACAAGATAAGGTGAGATCATGTAACTGACCAGTGGAAAAGGAAGCAGGTTGAGAATTCTAAAGACATGTACAAAGAAGATAGAGAGAAAGAAGAGACAGACAGGAGGAGACCAGATGAAACCTATTGGAGAGGAAGAGGAGACAGAATCACACAGTCCTGGGAGCCATAAGTATTGGGGATTTCTTACATAAATGGTAAAATTATAAATAGGGTGCATTTGCCACATCTAAGTGTGTAGCTTGTGTTTATTTCAATTGAGTATTGAGTTCATTGTGCAGATGTTTTGTGGGTTGAGAATTTACTAATATAAATCTGACTGATAAATTACAAGCCTCTAGAGTTTGATTTTAACTGGTTACGGGGACTTGTGACAGCTAGATGGGCTGTCACTGCATGGGGCTAGCCATGGAGGCAGCAAGACCACTGGGGCCAGAGAGTAGCCAACATTAGTGTGGAATGGTACCTTTTTTTATATTTCAAGCAACATACCCCCAAAGAAATGTGATTAAAGACTAGTTATATTCTCATTGCCAACCCAGGCTGTTTAGCATTGAGAGAATATATTTGAGAAGATAATTTTCAGATAGTATACAAGCTAAAACAAGAACATAACACACATGGATTTATAAGCCTTTTTAAAGTTAGGTGAATAATGTGACTGCTTTTTCCCTTGTCTGAAGGGTCTGCCTGAGGCTAAAGTGAGGAGATTTAGATTAATTGCATTGACGAATGGAATCACAAAACAGTATAGCATAGACTCTCTCTTGTTGTTCACCCTTATGAAGAGTATTTTGATTAGGCATAACAAACATAGAAAGGAAGAATGAAAAATGTATGGTGTAGGCTTGTATTTTTCAAAACCTACTTTAATAAGGGTTCTTAAACACATTATCTTCCCTTAAAGCCCATCTGCCAAAGGAATAAAGGTTAGTAGGACAAGGAGGATGTGGACCTGTTTAGAAGTAGTTCTTTGGGGCGATTTCAAAATTCATTGTCAGGATACCAGAATTCCAGGTTCAATAGTGTCATCAAACACAAATTAGCCACACTGGCTCAACACAGAAGAAACCACAAGGATCAGAAACACCACCAGAAGTTCTTTGGTGTGTGTGTGTGTGTTTAATATGAATTCATGCCAAGTAATAATCAGTGAAGAAAGCAAAGTGAGCCAATGCAAGAACATTGTCAGCAAAGACCAGTGTCAGCAAAGCCCAACAAAGACCAGCAAAGAGCAGTAGGCAACCAATGCTAGAGCATTGTCAATTGTCTAGTGGGTTATACTTATGCCCTTTTCAAACATCATATGTCTTCTCAAGCATCTGTTCCAACAAAATACCACATACCCTTTCACAAAAACACCATGTGTTAGTTCTCAGCAAAACATGCTCTCACATGCCTGCTTCAGCAAAACATCTTCTCACATCTCTGCTTCAGCAAAACGATTTTCATGTCTGCTTCAGCAAAAAAATCCTCTCATAAGACAGTTTTCAGAAATATATCACATGACATACCTGAGTCTCCAACAAATCCAGAAATTCCAGTTTCAGTATGGTTTGAGTATTAAAGGGAAACCAAGAAGTAGAATGGAGCTAAATCCTGTGTTCAAGGAGATAAACAGATAAAGGGAATGGTGATCTTGGGACAAGATCCGACCCAACTATACTTACTGTTTATGTGTTTGGAGTTGAACACGGGATAGTTATAACATATTAGGCATTATTATGAACTGATTTTTTTAAGATTTATTTATTTATTATATGTAGATATACTGTAGCTGTCTTTAGACACCCCAGAAGAGGCCATCAGATCTCATTACAGATGGTTGTGAGCCACCATGTGGTTGCTGGGATTTGAACTCAGGACCTTCAGAAGAGCAGTCAGTGCTCTTAACCAAAGAGCTATCTCTCCAGCCCCTTTTCTTTTTTCATGAACTGATTCTTGTTTTCATTTGGACATAAGGAGATATGACTCTGTGCCACAATGACAAGGTATGGATTGGTATGGCTATTCGTGGTTGTATATACCTTGACTATATCTGGAATGAACAATAATCCAGAAATGAAGGGTACACCTGCGATCCAGATCTTGAGGCATAGTGACCATGCTTATAAAGATCTTGTGAGAAGGAATTAAAGAAAATCTTGGGTCCACCAATGTCGTATATGACTTTAAGCCCAGGAAACAAAGGCAAGCAGATCTCTTATTTCAAGTCCAGCCTGGTACAGAGCAAGTTCCGGATTAAAAAAAAAAAAAAAAAAAAAAAAAAAAAAAAAAAAAGCTTAGGTTCAGGCAGTACACACCTTTAATCCTGGCACTCAGGAGACACAAACATGTAGAACTCTAAGTAAGATATAATAGAACAAGGGGACAATGTTCCAGGCCCAACAAGCAATAGAACTTTGCAGTTCTGGCCATGTAGCTCTGGTTTTATAGTTAAGAATAGAACAGGACATTGTCACACTGGCTAGACTTGAACATATATATGAAACCTCAAAGACCAGCCTCCACAGTGATACACTTCCTCTAATAAGGTTCACCTCCTCCAAAAAGGCCATAACTCCTAATAAGGCCACTCCCCATCAGCTAAGAATATTCAAACCATAATATGGACCAAAACAGAAATAGAGAAATAAAAACTTTATAGAATTCAATGAAAATGAATGCACAGCATACCCAAATGTATGGGACACAATGAAAGCAGTGCTAAGAGGAAAGTTCATAACACTACATGCCTATATGTTTTAAAAAATGGAGAGCTCTCATACTAGCAAATAAATAGTATACCTGAAAAAGAAGTTAATACAGGAAGAATAAATGGCAAGAAATTATCAAAGTAGAATCTGAAATCAATAAATTAGAAACAACAAGAACAATATAAAATATCAATGAAACAAAGAGTTGGTTTTTTGAGAAAATCAACCAAAGAGACAAACGTTTATCCAACTGAACTAAAATGAGAGAGAATATCCAAATCAACAAAATTTAAAAGAAAAGAAGGACATTAAAACAGACACAACACAGAAAGAATCATAAGGACATACTTTTAAAACCAGTACTCCACTATGTTACACAAATAGAAGTGTATAATTTTCTCGGTAAATAACACTTACTGAAGTTAAATTAAGAGCAGATAAGCAATGTAAATAGACCTATAATTCCTTGTCTTAGGATTTTCATTATAATCAAGTTGGGAGCATGTCAGCATACAAGCAGACATGTCATGAGAGGAGCTGAGAGCTCTGAAGGCCGCTAGGAGAAAACTGATTTCCAGGCAGCTGGGGAAAGGCTCTCTCAAATCCCACCACAATGACATACTTCCTTCAACAAGGGCACACCTACTCCAACAAGGCCATACCTCCTAATAGTGCTACTTCCTGGGCCAACCACCACATTCCACTCCCTGGTCCTCATAGGATTGTTCAAACATTTGAATCTATGGGGACCATACCTAGTCATAGCATAATGCAAAATACCTTTAATCCAACTTCAAAAGTCCCATAGTCTATAATAGTCTCAACAATGTTAAAAATACAAAGTCCAAAGTCTCTTCTAAGATCCATACCATTTCTTAACTGGAATACCTTAAGAAGTCAAAATCAAAAAGCAGATTGTATACCTCCAACATCATGCAGGATATACATTACCATTCCAAAATGTCATGGTGAAGAAATACTGGACCAAAGCAAGACAGAAAGCCAGCTAGGCAAACTCTGAACTCCACATCTTCATGTCTGATGCCAAAGTGCTCTTCAGATCTCCAACTGCTTTCATCCTTATTGACTGCTATTGGCAGACCTGGCATTCACCAGCAAAAAAAACTTCATTCTTTTGGGCTGGTTCTACTCCCTGTTAGCAGCTTTCCTTGGTAGGTATCCTATGGCTCTCACATCTCTAACATCTTGGGGTATCCAAAGCAACTTCAACTTTACAGCTTCTTGTACCAGTACCTGGAATCCACACATGATCTTCTGAGCTCTCCGAAAGGGCTTGGTGCTACATCCACTCCAGTGGTGAGTTGCATGACAGGCTTGAAAACTTGGAAGCACCTGAGACAAAGAGTTTCACGGAAACTTAGCCTCCTTTAACCTTGGCATTCCCATAGCATGTATACTCAAATTCTGTCCTTGCATTAGTCAGGTGTATGGATATGTGTGCTTTCTTGTATTATAGGTGCTTCCAAATAATGACTTTACAAATAGTTAAATCAGGTTGAACTTTACTCCCTGGCTTTTTACTCCCTGGTCTTCACCAATGTCCAAGGCAGTCTTTGAAGTGACTCTGAGCTTGGAATTCAGTAAAAATGTTATCCATTTAGTAACATTCAAATTTACTTCTAGTAGAGACAGTGAAAATAATTAGGCATTACAATTTACTTGAATAGAGCTAGAAAAGCTCAGGGCTAGTCTGCATAGTAATTACTTAGAACAATAGCCAAGTCACACCCATACATAGGCATACACAATGGCCTAGGAAATAAGTGGGTTGTAGTATTATTCATGAAAGGGTTAGTAGAATGGAATTCACCTGGTGAGGGTTTTTCACTAGGCCCAGAGGAATAGCATAATCAGATATTTACTAAAGGACCCCTGGTGGTGGGTTTAACAACAGACTAGCATTGCATCAGAGCATTCACCTGGCTCCTGTGTTTAGCTGATATTAATTAAGGGTTGTTCCTATTCTCAGTTGTAAACATGGCCTGGCTCCTGCCATCTTTTTATGTATGCATTTTCTTTGTTTTGTGTTAAGAACCAGTGTAGCTTGACAGATGTATTCGCCTAGCTTTCTTGTTTTTCTTCTGTAAAGAAGACTTGTGCTAGCTTTGAGAAAATACATTCAGATACAGACTCCCTTGTGTCTGTATTTGTTTGTCATCCACGCCAATTCCTTTCTCTCCTGTAACTACTGGAACCCCATTTTCCTGCAGATCGAGGACCCAATTTAGGTTCATCTGCAGCAGCTTGGGTCACTTCTCCAGCTCGGCATTCCGTAGAACTCTGGTTGACTCCACTCCACTGCTGCTGCCATTTGTGATGGCTATCCAATAGCAATAGCATCACCAATATCCTGTGATCTTCCAATGCAACTAGGCTTCAACAACAGCTCCTCATAGGCTCACTTCATTGTGCCAAGCTTCAAATTCTTTGCATGACCACTTTAGTCTAAGGAAGTCAACTGTACCTTCACTAATGGTCTTTCCTGAATGCTCTTAGTATCAGGCTTCAGCTTCTCTCTATGACCCCTTCATACTTTCAAAACTAGTACCACTTGGGTGATTCTTACATATTACTAAGTACAGCCACAGCACAAGATACAACCTTGGCTATCTCTGGAACACAGCTTCTTTGTGCTCTCAGTTTTCTGTATTTTACTAAGTGTGTGATGGTTTGAATATGCTTGGCCCATGTATTCTGCTCTCAGTATTTTTACCTCCTAGAAGATTTCACCTGAGCGATGCTGTTCTCTTAATCACCATTAATTTCTTAGAGCAAGCTAACCAGCATCAATTGTCCCAGTAGTCCTTTCTGTTCTTGAATCTAAAGCCAAAGCCACATGGCCAAAGCTGGCAAGTTCTGCTGCTTCCTGGGACTTGAACATGGACCCCTTGTTCTATTACTTATCACCAACTTTCTCTTTTCCAACTCCTTCACTGCCTAAGCTTGGCTGTCCTGGAACTTGCTCTGTAGACTGACCTTGAACTCAGAGATATGCATGTCACTTTCTCCTGAATACTAAGATCAAAAGTGTGAACCACCTTCCCTAGATTTAAGCTTTTCTATACCTAGAATTTGCTCTGTCCCAGGACAGTCTTGAACACAGAGATCTGCTTCCTTTGGCTCCTGGGATTCATGGTATGTACCACCATGTGCCACCATACAGGGCCAAAGTTTTTTTGGCCACTGTACTTCAAGATATGGATTAAAAGCTTGTGTCCTTCATTGCTGACTTGAAGTTCATTCCAGATTAAAAGTCCAGATACAAACAATAACCAGGTAATAATGCCTAACATGATATAACTATTCCTTATTCAACTGCAAACACATAAATTATAAGCTTAGCTGGGTGGGATCTTGCCACAAAGTCATAACTTCTTAACTTTTTTATCTCCTAGATCATAGAAATCTGCTCCAGTCTTCTTCTTGGTGCTCTTTTATTATTTGAAACATACAATTTATCCTTTTCCTTTCAAAGCTTGCTATACTTGATCAAAATGCTTTTCATAAGACTAAAACAGAGAACAAACTCTCTGCTGAGCTTTTTTGAGACTTTCTTTGTCAGTGCAATTAATATAAATCTCTTTACCTTTGCCTCAGGTAGACTGTTCAGGCAAGGGCAAAAAGCAGCCACATTCTTTACCAAAATACCACAAACCAGTCTCTAGTCCACATATTGAAATTCTTCTCCACTGAAATCTCTTGAGCCAGGTCTGCACACTTCAAATCAGACTCAAGACCAATGCCTTCCATATTCCTACTAGGATGTCCCATTAAGCCCTCACTTAAAGCATTCCACTGCTTTCCAAATGCAAAGTCCCAAAATCTACATTCTTCCAAACAAAAGCATGGTCAGGCTTATCACAGCAATACCCCAGTCCCTGGAACAACTTCTGTCTTAGGGTTTTACTGCTGTGAACAAACACTGTGACTAAGGCAACTTGTATAAGGACAGCATTTAATTGGGTATGGCTTATAGAATCAGTCAATTATTATCAAGGCAGGAGCATAGCAGCATCCAGGCAGGCATGGTACAGAAGTTTCTGAGAGTGCTACAACATGATCCAAAGGCTGACATTAAAAGACTGTCTTCAGGCAGTTAGGAAGAGAGTCTCAAAGCCCACCTACACAGAGACATACTTTGTCCAGCAAAGTCATACCTACTCCAACAAAGCCACACCTCTTAAAAGTGCCATTCTCTGGGCCAAGCATATTCAAACCATCACAACCCTAGTAAAAAATAAAAGCCGTCATTAAAGCTCTCCAAACCAGAAAACTCCAGGGCCAGGTACTTTTAGCAAAGAATTCTAGCAGACTCTTCAAGAATAGTTAATGTAGATACTCTTCAAATTTTACCACAAAATGTAAACAGAAGAAATATTGTATCATTCCTTTTACAAAGCCAAAGTTACCCTGATACTTACCCAAATAAAAACCCCACAAAGAAAGAGAATTGCAGACAAATTTCCTTTATGAACATAGATGCAAAATTTTTTTTATTCTCAATAAAGTACTTGCAAACCAAATACAAACATCATCTACCATGATCAAGTAAGGTTCATCCCAGGGATATTTCAACATACATAAATCAATTAATGATATCCACCATATAAACAAACTGAAAGACAAAAACCATATGATGATCTCATTACATTCAGAAAAGATCTTTGACAAAATCCAACATCCCTTCATGATAAAATTCCTGGAGAGATTAGAGAAACCAGGGACCTACCTAAACATAATATAGGAAGTTTACAGTAAGTTCAGTGCCAGCATCAACGTAAATGGAGAGAAACTTAAAGCAATTCCACAAAAATTAGGAACAAGACAAAGTTTTCCAATCTTTCCATAACTATTCAAAATAATACTTGAAGTTCTAGTCAGAGCAATAAGACAATTGTAGAAAGATAAGGAGATACAAATTGGAAAAGAAGTCAAAGTATGCTTATTTGCAGATGTATAAGATAGTATGTATAAGTGATTATAAAAAATATATCAGAAGACCCTACTGTGGGGAGCCGCCCTCACATTCGCCGTTACAAGATGGCGCTGACATCCTGTGTTCTAAGTGGTAAACAAATAATCTGCGCATGTGCCAAGGGTAGTTTTCCACCCCATGTGCTCTGCCTTCCCCGTGACGACAACTCGGCTGATGGGCTGCAGCCAATCAGGGAGTGACACGTCCTAGGCGGAGGATAATTCTCCTTAAAGGGGATGGGGTTTCGCCATTCTCTCTCTTGCTCTGGCTCTTGCTCTCTTGCGCTCTTGCGCTCTGGCTCCTAAAGATGTAAGCAATAGAGCTCTTGCTCTCTTGCACTCTTGCTCCTGAAGATGTAAGCAATAAAGTTTTGCCGCAGAAGATTCTGGTTTGCTGTGTCTTTCCTGGCCGGTCGCGAACGCGTGTAAGAGTTGGTGCCGAAACCCGGGACGAGAAAACCCTGGACGAGAAATCCTGGGACGAGAAAACCCGGGACGGAATTTACCATCACCGGTGCAAGGAAGATCCTTCATTCCGGAACCAGAACTGCGGGTCACGGTCATAAAGGTTCCCGTAAAACAGACTGTTGAGAAGGATCCGGCCTGGATTCAGAACTCCTCAGCTGGGGAACGGTGGTAATGAAGTGTTCCTGTAAAACAGACTGTTGAGAAGGATTCAACTGCGTGAATTCAGAACTCTTCAGCTGGGGAACAGGGTACCCATAAGTATAGCTTTACAAGGTAAGTCTGGTCTTGAACTTTCTAACGAAATTCAAGACAGTCTATCAGAAGTAAAGTGGGAAATAGCTTTACAAGGTATGTTTGGCCTTGAACTTTTTCTAGTGTTAGGAGCCTTTTTGTTCCTTTTCATATGTTATCAAGTGGTTAAGGCAGGGCTGAAAATTCTGGATAAAATTCAGGGCAATCTATCAGAAGTAAAGCGGGGAGAGAGAGTAGGAGCAAAGAGGAAATATGGTACACAAAATAAGTATACAGGCCTTTCCACGGGTCTTGAACCCGAGGAAAAGTTTAGGTCAGGTAAGAATACCTGGGGAGAGATTAGAAGGAAGGAAAAGAAAAAAGAAAAGAAAAAAGATCAATTAGCGGAGGTCTCTAGGAGAAGGAGCCTATACTCATCACTAGATGAGCTCAAGAAGCCAGTTCTTAGTAGTTCTGAATCAGATGAAAAGGCTATTAGGGCCTGGAAGGCACTCTCCCGAGCAGGTGAAGCCACTGGACAACTAACAAAGATCGTCCAGAGACCTCAGGAGTCCTTCTCAGATTTTGTGGCCAGAATGACAGAGGCAGCAGAGCGTATTTTTGCAGATTCAGAGCAAGCCGCACCTCTGGTAGAACAGCTCATTTATGAGCAAGCCACACAGGAGTGCCGAGCGGCCATAGCCCCAAGAAAGAACAAAGGTTTACAAGACTGGCTCAGGGTTTGTCGGGAGCTTGGGGAACCTCTCACCAATGCAGGCTTAGCGGCCGCCATCCTCCAATCCCAAAAATGCTCCATGGGCAGAAATGAATCAACGCATAGATCTTGTCCAGGAACAACTAGATGTATTATGGCAAATAGCTCAGCTGGGATGTGAACAAAAGTTTCCGGGATTGTGCGTTACTTCCATTCAGTATGAGAAATTTACTAGGGCAGCTAATTTGTCAAAAAGTCTTTCTCAGTATATGTTACAGAATTGGACGGCTGAATTTGAACAGACCCTTCGGGAATTGAGAATTACCATCATTCAGGTCAACTCCATGCGCTTGGACCTGTCCCTGACCAAAGGATTACCCAATTGGATCTCCTCAGCATTTTCCTTCTTTAAAGAATGGGTATGGGTGGGATTATTTGGAGATACACTTTGCTGTGGATTAGTGTTGCTTCTTTGGTTGGTCTGTAAGCTTAAGGCCCAAACTAGGAGAGACAAGGTGGTTATTGCCCAGGCACTTGCAGCTCTAGAACATGGTGCTTCCCCTGATATATGGTTATCTATGCTTAAGCAATAGGTCGCTGGCCATTCAGCTCTTGCACCCCACGAGGCTAGTCTCATTGCACGGGATAGAGTGAGTGTGCTTCAGCAGCCCGAGAGAGTTGCACGGCTAAGCACTGCAGTAGAAGGGCTCTGTGGCACATATGAGCCTATTCTAGGGAGACATGTCATCTTTCAAGAAGGTTGAGTGTCCAAGTGTCCTTCTCCCCAGGTAAAACGACACGGGACCAGACCAGGACCTCTCTGGGTGATGAGCCTGGGAGAAGGTTATGTGTACGGCTCCTTTACCTGCACACTGGGGATTTGACCTCTATCTCCACTCTCATTAATATGGGTGGCCTATTGCTCTTATTAAAAGAAAAGGGGGATCTGTGGGGAGCCGCCCTCACATTCGCCGTTACAAGATGGCGCTGACATCCTGTGTTCTAAGTGGTAAACAAATAATCTGCGCATGTGCCAAGAGTAGTTTTCCACCCCATGTGCTCTGCCTTCCCCGTGACGACAACTCGGCTGATGGGCTGCAGCCAATCAGGGAGTGACACGTCCTAGGCGGAGGATAATTCTCCTTAAAGGGGATGGGGTTTCGCCATTCTCTCTCTTGCTCTGGCTCTTGCTCTCTTGCGCTCTTGCGCTCTGGCTCCTAAAGATGTAAGCAATAGAGCTCTTGCTCTCTTGCACTCTTGCTCCTGAAGATGTAAGCAATAAAGTTTTGCCGCAGAAGATTCTGGTTTGCTGTGTCTTTCCTGGCCGGTCGCGAACGCGTGTAAGACCCTACTGCTGATAAATACTTTCATGGAAGTAACTGGGTACAAACTGACTCATAAAAATCAGTAGCCCACCTATATATAAATGGGAAATGGACTGAGAAAGAAATCAGGGAAACAACATCTTTCATAATAGCCTTAGCTAATATAAAATATCTCGAAATAAATCTAACAAAACAAGTGAGAGGCTTGTGTGACAAAAACTTCAAGTCTTTAAAAGAAGAAAATGAAGAAGATTCTATCAGAAGATGAAAAGACCTCTCATGGTCCCTGATCAGTAGGATAATACACAAAAAATGGCCATTCTGCCAAAATCAATCTACAGATTCAGTGAAATCCCCATCAAAATTCCAACACAAATTACTCACAGATTTTTAAAGGAGAATTTTCAGCTTCATATGGGAGCATGGAAAACTCAAGATAACTAAAACGCTCTTGAACTATGAAAGAATTTCTGGAAGTTATCACTATCCTTGATTTCAAGTTATAAACTATAGAAGAAAAATAATTTTTAAAAAGCATGCTATTGGCACAAAAACCAACAATTTGATCAATGGAATCAAATTGAAGACACAGACATAAATCCACACACCTATGGACACCCAGTATTTAGTAAAGATGGCAGAAATACACACTTAGAAAAAAATCACTAACAAATGGTACTGGTCATACTGGATGGTTACATGTAGAAGAATGCTAATTGGTCCATGCCTATCACCCTGCACAAAACTAAAGTCCAAATGGATCAAAGTCAAATCTCAAGATAGAACCAGATACATAGAAGAGAAAGTGGGAAATAACATTGAATTCATTATCACAGGAGAAGACTTTATGAACAGAACACCATTATCACAGCACTAAAGATGATTAATCAATATGGCTTTATGAAACTAGAAAGCTTCTGCAGGTCAAAGAACACCATCATTTGGACAATGCAGCAGCCTACAGAATGGAATAGATTTTTAACAACTACACATCCCATATAAAATTTATAAAGAACTCAAAAAAAAAAACCTATCAAGAAAACAAATAATCCAACTTAAAAATGGGAACAGACAAACAGAATGCTTAAAAAATGAAGCTCAAATGGCTGAGAAACACTTAAAGAAATGTTCAATATCCTTAGCCACCATAAGATGGAATCACAAAGTAGTTTTCTTATACCTGTCAGAATGGCTAAGACTAACTACACAAGTGACAGCTGGTGCTGGTGAGGATGTAGAGTAAAGAGAACACTCATCCATTGCTGGTGGAACAACAAAATTTTACAGCTACTATGGAAATCAATATATCTCTTCCTTGGGAATCATTCTACCTTAAGATCTGGCTATACCACTCTTATTCAAATAACCACAGGATACTTCATCCTCCAGAGATAGTTGCTTAACAATGTTCATTGTCTCTCTATTCACAATAGCCAAAAACTGTAAACAACCCATATGTTCCTCAGTAGAAGACTGGGTAAAGAAAATGTGGTATATTTGCACTACTTGACCATTTTTTAAAAAGAAGAAATCAATTGGTAAGTGGGCAGAATTAGAAAAAAAGTCATCCTGAGTAGGTAACCCAGACCTAGAAACACAAGTATGGTATATATGTGGATATTAGCTATTAAGTCAATGATAACCAAACTAAAATCAATAGCCCCACAAAGGGCAAGTATAGAGTAAGAGTTGGGGTGGGGGCATGTTTATGAATGGATGGGAGTAGGAGACAGGAATGGGAGAATCACGTTGGTAAGAGAAGAGAAGATGGGGTTGAGGGAGAGACTATGGGGCAAGACAGCTAAAATTAAGGCATGCACGCACACACACACATATACACACACATAAAATTTAAGAGACAGAGCCTCATCTGGGTATCTCTTGTCATCAAATGAAGGTTCCAGATAGGTTATATCTAAATGAGTTGTTGACCAAAGGGGTCCCATGGGGACTTCTAAACAACCAGCCTGTTGCTAACACTGTAAGTTGCACTCCACAACCTGCTGGCAAGGTACTATTGCTAAAGACAACACAGACACAATTCATTAAACATATAGAAATCAAGTTGGTGCCTACATAGAGCCTCTATCCCTACATTCTAGCCTCTTTGGTACAGGAAGGTACTCTGCATGCTACCAAAAGAGAAATGTAAACACCAACACAGCCACAAACCCTTGGATCTACAATGGGAACCTGCCTGCAAGATATACTAGTGCACAAATACTCCAACAAATCTGAGTTGAAATAAAGGCCTACTCCACACGATGGAACCCATACATGATACTGCTTGGGTGACCAAAAACATGAAACTCGAGAGCCCATGTTCCTGGTGTGCCTTAGTCATGGTTTGTATTCCTACCAAAACATCATGACCAATAAGCAAATTATGGAGGAAAAGGTTTATTCAGCTTACTCTTCAACATTGCTGGTCATCTCCAAAGGAAGTCAGGACAGGAACTCACACAGGGCAGGAACTTGGAATCAGGAGCCAGTGCAGAGGGCATGGATGGTGCTGCTTACTGGCTTGCTTCCCCTAGCTTGCTCAGCTTGCTTTCTTATAGAACCCAGGACTACCAGCCCAGGGATGGCACCACCCACAATGAGCCTTGCCAACCTTGATCACTAATTGAGAAAACGCCTTACAGCTGGAGGCATTTCCATAAGAGAGGCTCCTATATCTGTGATAACTCCAGCTTGTGTCAAGTTGACATACAAAACCAGCCAGTACATGGAGTAAAATCAAATAACTTGTTCTACTAAAAGAATGAAGCAATAAAATGACTCTTAATGACATTCTACCATGCTCAGAGATCAGTTCTTTGCTTGGCCATTATCAGAAAAGCATCCTCCTGCAGCAGATGAGAACAAATGCAGATCCACAGCCAGACAACACTCACAGAGTGAGAGATCTTGGAACTCTCAGTCCTAAACTGGTTGCTTCCATGAAATCCCTACCCTAAGAGCTATCGAACCTTGTAGAAGAGGAGGCAGAAAGAGTGTAAGAGCCTGAGGGTAATGGAGGCCACCAAGGAAACAAGGCCTTCTAAATCAACATAATCAATGCACATATGAACTCACAGAGACTGAGGCAGCATGCATAGGGACTGCATGGATCTGCACCAACCAGATAGGGGTCCTAGGGTTGAAAGGAGAAGTAGACATGTGCCCCCATTCCAAAACTATGTTCCATTGATAATCATGTGGAAATGAAAAATTAGTTTTCTCCAAGTGAGTCTCACTGACTACTCTTGAGGGTAGACTGCATGTCCAGGAGATGGCCAACAAAAAATGAACTCAACAGAAGCTATGGGGATTTCTTCTTTCATAATGTCATGATAGTGCTTTTAATTTCTTTACCTTGTTTTTATTTCATTTTTGTTGTTTTTTTCTTTCACTCACAGGTCCTTTTACACATATACTGTGGCTTTCAGTTTAGTGTTTTTATTGGATTTTTGAGTGTGTGAATAAGTGGGTCTCTGCATCTATACACCTTTTGTTGTTTGTTTTTTTATTCTATTTGCTTTGTCCTATTCCAATGTATGTGTGTGTGGGGGGGGGAGGGACAATAGACTATGCACAGTCTGGTCTCCAATTGAGTTGAGAGGTGGAACTCCACCCGGTGGTGATAATTCACCTACATGGGACAGTAGGCATTCCCTCATGCCTCCTGGATTCCTGGATCCTGTCGAAGTTACCGCCCCCACGGCCCCCACAGGAGAAGCATGTGGCTAGTAGTCACGTAGACAATGTCCCAAGCTTCTGACCTTCAGGCTAGACTCCTCCCAGTTACCTAGCAACAGCAAGATAACACAGCCCACTATAAGAGGGACTGATTGGCCCCACCTTGCACTCTCCCTCTTACTCTCTTAAGCTTTTACTTTCCTTATTCTCCCTCTTACCCTTTCCATCTTACTCTCTAGCCTTTCTTCTCTTTCTCCTTTTCCCCTTTCTCTCTTCTTGACCATGACCGGTCTCTCTCTCTTTCTTCCTTTTCTCTTTCTCCCTGCCTTTCTACAATAAAGCTCTAAAACCATAGACTGTCTCTGTTCATCAAGGCCTGCTGTGCTTGGATGATGGGATAGACTTTCTCCTAATGAGCAGTGCCTAATCTCCTGTCCGAAAGCCTTCCTGTGCTCCAGCCACAGACCAGACTAAGGACTCTTGCCTGCGTGGGAACCTCTCTCCCTCTTTCTGTATCTCCGGGGCCTAGAGTGTCACCTTGGGACCCCTATTCTGTTATCATCTCCTATGTTGTATCCAGTGTGGGATATCGGAGACTGAGAACCTGGTAGGGGGGCTGAACTTTGTCCAGCCCCTGCCATGTGAGGTCAGTGGCTTCACACAGCCCGATGCCCACCCGGGGCTGAGTGGAAAGCATCTGGCAGCCCTCACACATCTGTCTGCCCAGAGCATAGGAACTCTGGTGGGACTCGGGCACTCTCTCCCTCCCCCCTCCCCCCCACACCCCACAACCCCGAATGTGGTGTGTGTGTGTGTGTGTGTGTGTGTGTGTGTGTGTGTGTATGTGTGTGTGTGTATAAAATCTCAGCCAGGCAGTGGTGGCACAAACCTTTAATCCCAGCACTTGGGAGGCAGAGGCAGGAAGATTTCTGAGTTTGAGGCCAGAGTGAGTTCAGCCAGGACTACACAGAGAAACTCTGTCTCGAAAAACAAACAAACAAAAAATTCTCACTTTGTTCATTATCTCTTAGAATTCTGTTTGTTTTCTAATGAGAGACAGAAAGGGGGTAGATCCAGAGGAGGGGTTGGGGGTGGTGATGAACTAGGAATAGAAAAAGAAGGGGGAACTGTAATCAGAATATAATATGTGAGAGAATCTATTTTCAATATTAAGAAAATAAACTAAATCAATAAATAATAAAGCAGGGGATAAATTAAGAGTGATTGGGGTAGGGTATTATTATATATAGTTTTTTAGAGGTGTAGCTAAGAAAGATTTCAGAATCCAGACATGCATATATTTTTCAAGATCTCTGAAGGGTCTGAAGTTTTATAGTTACTTGTAACCTAAGAAGTTAATATGACATCATTTCATCGATTTTCATAGATGGCAAAAGATTCCTGAGTCAGCAACAAAATAATTTATTACTCACAAGACTAATCATAGTTTGAGAATCAGTATCTGAGCCAGTCCCTAAAGGATAACATGAAGAAGGTCAGGTGACACCAGTACCTATGGTAGGTTGTACTTCAGGAAAGAAACATAGAGAGCTTATAGAATATGAGTCTCAGATGATGGCTAGTAAGCATGCTCCAAAGGAATACACCACTGCTTTTTACCAAGGCTTTTAGCAGATGCTCACTCTGGAAAAGATAGTTCAGAACCAAAGTAGCTATTGACTCTGTGAACCCAGCACTTTAGAGATGAAGATGGTAAGGTTCCTGGGAGTGTGAGGCCAGTTTGAGCCTCATATAGTAAGCTCAAGGTTAGCCTAGGTTACATAGCCAAACTTTATCTCAAAAACAAAACAAAAGAAAAGAAAACAACAAAAGACAAACACGTGAAAGCAGCACAAAGAAGTATCTGTCAATACATTTCGATTTTTAATGGAAAGATAAACAAAAACATTCGTAATTATCTATATAAAGTAAAGGGGAAAAAAGAGTGTCAGGATGGGTGCTTGATTTCTCTGAATATACCTTTGTTATGCCTGTATTTTTTAAAAACATGTTTTATTTCACTAAAAAGCAAAATTAAAATTTTATGAAGCAATTCCTAAAAACTGAAAGTCATATGAAACTAATTGTCAAATTGGTAGAATAATCTCAAAGAGCATAATTTTTGAAGTTATTTTTAAATACAATCATTTATCCATACATCTCTAGTGGAATATACCCTAAAGTCAAAAGAAAATGCAAAAATATCTTCAACTCCTTCCAACAATCATGTGCTAGGAGTGATGTGGTTAGTATTTTGAGGCTGTTCCAAGAAACATGTTGATGAAATTCAGGACCAAACTTTTTGGTATGACAGAATAAATGGAGATCCAAGTTTCCTATTAAAGAGATTGAAGAAAACCCCATAGTTCTGAATTTGAAGAAGTATTTTATATGAACTCATAATATACTTTATTGAGAGATGTTCTGTTTCTAAGTTCGAACACTGAAAAGGTGTAGAAACAATAACCAATTCAGAAACAAAAATGTCCAGCTTATGGCATACAAACAACTTCCCACTCTGAAAAGACAAGGACTCCATAAAAGGAAATAGCTTATTCCACATCTAGACCAAGAAGTGAACAGATATGCTTGAATATTGTCACATTAAAAAATGAGGTAGCTAAAAATAGTGAGGATGTAAAAATAGTCAAGTGCCAATCAACGTATAGGAATTCTCACTGGTTGAAGCTTTGAACATCAGGGAAATTATGATTACATAAACAAACACATATTGGAAATTTTTACATGTTTATGTATATGTGTACACACATGGATACATATTTTGTTAGCTTACTTATTTTGGCAATGCTTGGATGAAGCCCAGAACACTGCATATTCCAAGCAAGTGATCTACCACAGAACTACATACCCAGCCCATAGTGGATATATTAAAATTGATGACTTCATGGGAAGAGATAGTAGAAAAATAATCCATTGGTCACTTGAAGATGATGTTAGAGACTAACTCATTCTTTTGAAAATGGGGTAATAAAGAGAAAGAAATTACCATCTTCACAAGGCTGCATGTATGCTAATGATTTCTGTTTTCATCTCTGAACCGTACCTCTCATCCTAGTTTCAAATTTACATATCCACCTATCTACTAAATATCTATGTTCGAATATAGCCATTCACAATTTAATGTCGCAAACTAAATTTGGGTTATCTTCCTGCCCAAAATCTGCTCCTTTCAGTGTTTCACCCTCAAAAGAATCAGCATCCTTTGTTTATTCACTAACCTCTTTTTTTATTCCTCTTCCTCTCATGCCCCATTTCCAAAGCAAATCCTCTTGGCTCTTCCTCTGACTTGTATCTAGAATGAGGCATATCCTCTCCTCCTTACCTCTTCTATTTCCACCTGGTCTGTGTTCATATTCTGTTTCCCTTGTTTGAGTTCTCCAACTTTCACTCTTGCATCCCTAGTAAGAAATTGTCTATACCTTAATCAGACTGATCCTTTAAAAGTTTATAAGATTATGACACCCATCTACCTCAAATCTTCCAAGCACATTCCATCTTGCTCAGAATGACATATTATCACATTTGCAACTAAGAGAATCAGAAAAATAAGAACACTAAATGGTCAAACTTGGCCACATTAGCCTGGCCCTGACAGGCTTCATCCCCCAAACCCCGAATTGAGCATTATGACAGTTTAGCTGCAAAAAACACATAAGCCATTTCCATTTCTTCTAGAAAATGGCTAGCCACAGAAAGCCCTCAAGCCTTTATATTAAACAAACCTTCCCTTTAGGAAATGTTCTGAAATGTACCCAACCAAGGGTCATAGAATACACCTAAGAATCAGTTAGTTACCTAATCTCCCATTTCCCAAAATCTCAACCATAATAGAACACTTGCCAGTCAGAGATTCCTTTTGTTCTAAAGAAAGCTGTTCTAAAGGTGAGTTACTCTTGAAAATCTATAGATACCATGTACCATTACAATTCAGTTAAAAGCTTTGGGGGAGTCTTTCCCCTCATATTTTCTCATTCCAAAATCACCTATTCCAGAATTCCAAATATGCATGAAGCTCTAGGTTCAATACCAAATACTACTTAAAACTGGACATGGTGGTACATAATTTTAACCCTAGCACTCACAGACACATAATGAGAAGGAATAAAACAACAAATAAATAAATAAATAAATAAATCCTTGCTTCAAATGGGATGGGGTGGTAGCACTGTATTTTTTCTGGGACCTATGGGCATAAGGAACTTCAGTTTATTTGGCCTGAGCTTAGTTTCACATCAAACTCAACTTGCAGTGTGAGTCTCCTTTTTGCTTGTGATCTATGTCCACCTCACCATTCCCTCAGTGTTATGTCTTCAGTGTCTCAAACCAGAAGCTGACCAATAACCTTAGTCTGAAATGTCATCTAAAATGAGATCTAAATAGCAGGACCTAGCAAGGAAAAATCCTGTGAAAGAAAATTTTAGAAGTTGGGAACATGTGGGGCAGCCTGGTCTCCAGTCAAGCAAAGGTCTGGAACTCCAGGTACCCAATGGGTGGTGTTTTCCACCTACATGGTGTCTCCTGGGCCCCTGGCTCTTGTTGCTGTTACCGCCCCCACAGCCCCCGCAGGAGAGATGTGTGGCTGTCAATCATGTAGGAGCAGCACCAAGCCTTCCCACAGATTTAAGAACTGGCAGCTGCCCTGTGGCTTTTTAAGTGGCTGCTGCGTTAGCAGGTTTTCTTTTTGTTTAAGGAGAAGTTAGATAGAGAGTCTTTGCCAACACACGTTGCAGGCTGTTGGGATTTAGACAGAGGACAGAGGGACCTTCAGCCAACAGCAGAGAGTAGCTCTGGCCAGGAGGCTTCAGTTGCCCCTTTAGTTTGTCTAAATCCACGTGATGGCGCTGACCAAAAGCACAGTAGGAAAAGACAGATAAATTGTTTCCAGAGGTGTGTGGGGCTCACCTTCCCACAGTATCCATTTGGTATGGTCGTGTCTGTTCAAGCCCCACTTTGGGAGCCAGATATGGGCCTGAGTACCAGAGGTCTTCTATGGAGATCTCTGGCCAGGCATGGTGCGAGGGTTCTGGCGAAGGGTAGCGAGTGCGGGCATGGAGGCTCGAAGTCTCTGTCATGTCTTCCAGGTAATTCAGTAACTCTGAGCAGCTCTGCACTGAGTTGAGTCAGGCTGGACCTATGGGAAGCCAACTATCCAGTTAGGAGTGCATCAGAACCTCAGGCAGCACTTCAGGAGGGCAGGTCTCTTTCCAAGTGTTACAGCTCTTGGAACAAAAACTCAGAGGACAGAGTAGTTCTTGCATACCTTTAATTCCCTGGATAGGATTTATATACAGTTTTGGGGGTGATTCAGGGTTCAACAGCAGATACTGCTCATTGGCTTGGACTGAGAACTTGGGGAAAACCTTATTTGCATGTGGGAAGGCTTGGTGCTATTCCTACTTGACTGATAGCCACATACCTCTTCTGTGGAGGCTGTAACTTTGACGGGAGTCAGGGGTCCAGGAGACATGATCAAACACCTTCTGTCCCATCTAGGTGGAAATTACCACCCATCTGGTCCCTGGGGTTCCAGATCTTTGCTTCACTGGAAACTAGGGTGTCTGTGCACTCCACAGGAACAGTAAATCAAAATCAGCAAGGGGTTATTTTCTTTCTGCTGTGGACCAAGCTCTTTAGCATTGTAATCTAGTATTAGCGGTAGTTAAATTATTTTCTTTGTTTTGAGTCCATTCCCCCATCTTTTTCTCCTTGCTATTTCAGAATTGCTGAGTGTTACAAATGTTGCCAGAAGCACATATCTCTTTTGAGGTCAGACTACCATTCACCAACCTTAAGTTTACTTTCATTATTCAGACTTTACCAGACCAGAGTCAGTGCTCTCCCATTATTTACAACTCAGAATATTTATTTATGGGAGGACTTGATGGCTTAGATCTAGACTCTGTTTCTCAAACAACCCAGGGGAAGAACCAGCAACAATTCTAATCTGTGATGCTGCAGACAGAAAGGCATCATCAGAATGACCTATGAAGCTTTGTTGACTAACTCCCAGATACTCACTTCTACTCTTACAAATTCAGTATAAAGCCTGATATGTTTGTTCTGTCTTAAATATAGGAGGGAGGGGTTAAAATAAGTCTTAAATCTTTTACTTAAATATAATTTGCACAGTTAAAACTTTACAATGTTAGACAATAGCTAACTGTGATTAAATAATATTTGCTTATCATTTTTAGATATTACCTTTTAACATTCTGGCATAACACTTAAGAATTTAGCTCAGTTATTCAATCCTCTTATATACACAGTGAAAAGGTATAGGTCTTCATATTTCTTGCCCTTGAATGCTATCATCTTTCCCCCAAATTCCTGATGAGCTTTCATTACCAAATTTAAGAATGATGCACTAGGGAAGAACAAGGAAAGCTATACAGGTGCATGTTTGGTATGTTTCACAAATACCTTTAATTCCAGAACATCCCTTAACAAGGAGAAAAGGAGAAGGGGCAGGAACAGTTGTGACATTTATGTCATTTTTTTATTGGTGACTTTCCTATTGCTGTGATAAAACAGCTTGGCCAAGCAACTTAGAGAAGAAAGGGCTCATTTAGTTCAACAATTTCAGAAAGATAGGAGTCCATTATCGTCATCATGGGAAAAAGCAGCAAGCCGAGAGCCCACATCTTAACCTCCACGCATGAAGCAAAGAAAGAAAATTGGCAATAGGAAAGGTATTTTTGATCTTGCCCCTTATCCCCTACTTATCCTGCCTCCCCAGTGACATACTTCTTCCAGCAAAGCCACACCTCTTAAACTCACCAAAACATTGTCACCAACTGGGCACCAAGAATTCAAATGCTCATGATTATGGGAGACATTTATCATTCAATCATACTTTTTAACACTGTGACAAATATCTGAAAGAAACTGTTTAAAAGACAAATTTTTTTTCACAGATTCAGCATGGGGGGGGGGGGACGTGAGCCATGTGACTAGGGGAACATGAATGAAGTCAAGATATGTCCAAAACTCCAAAATACCATGTTAAGACCAGCAGGAGTATGAATCACTTCCTCCTTGTTCTGGACTTCCATGACACAGTACACATATCCATTTGAAAACCTACCTCCACCCTCCCCCCTTAAAGCAGTGATGTAGCCTCATGGCCATGTTACAGGTTTAATTTCCTTTCTCCCTAAAAGGAAATGCTCAGCAAGCACCTAGAATTGCTTTCCATGTAAATGAAGAATTCCCAGCACCTTAACCCTAGCCAATAATGTACTCTCACCTCCAAAACCCCACCCACTCTACAAACAAAGTTGCAACACTAAAAACCATTCCCCCATCCACTATACCCGACACCTCCAACCCCCCCCCCCCCCCACACACACACACCTCCTCACTTATAACAACCATGTTCCTGCAAAAACACCTGCCCAGACAAGCTTCATTCCAGGCCAGCCTTCAATGACACCTGAATACCCCAAGATCAGAAGTAGAGCCTGACCTGCATCAGGGTTTCTAGTCTATCTCCATCTGGCTCCATTTTTTCTGGGCTGATGGTAAGTTAAGATTTTTATGGTATAACAGTATGGTAAAGGAAGGCTGCTCCCTTCATAATGACCAATAATGATAATCAGGAATCAAACACACACACACACACAGTCACACAAAGAAGGGTTTGAAGATGAGTCACAAGCACAGCAAACTACTTCTAAGACACAACACAATCAGGTCCACCTCCTACTTTATACTACCTCCCAAAAATGTTATCATATTATATGTTGTATGGAGATTTATGCACTGATTATATCAAAGCTCTCACTCCTAAGTCAGGACCATTTGGCAACACAGCCTTCAACACATGAGCCTTTTATAGGGATATTTCCAGCACAAATTTCATTCGTCTTAAAGTAAATGAGCATGCTTTTTTTTCTGTTATTAACATTACTGCTTTTTATTTTTGCTAAGCTGATAACTACTTGGTTATTGAACATTTGTGGGAAAGAATAGGGAATAGATAAAGAAACAATATTTATTCTATAAAGCAAAATAGTGATCCTGCATCCTGGCTAGTTTTATGTCAACTTGACACAAGCTAGACTCATCAGAGAGGAGAGAGCCCCAATTGAGGAAATGCCTTCATAAGATCTAGCTGTAGGCAAGCCTATAGGACATTTTCTTAATTAGTGATTGATGAAGGAGGGCCTAACTCTCATCAATCTGGTGCCACCTTTGCACTGGTAGTCATGAGTTCTGTAAGAAATCAGGCTAAATTTGACAAGATCCAACACCCATTCATGATAAAAGTCTTGGAAAGATCAGGAATTTAAGGCCCATACCTAAACATGATAAAAGCAATCTACAGCAAACCAGTGGCCAACATCAAAGTAAATGGTGAGAAGCTGGAAGCAATCCCACTAAAATCAGGGAATAGACAAGGCTGCCCACGTTCTCCCTACCTATTCAACATTGTACTAGAAGTCCTAGCCAGAGCAATTAGACAACAAAAGGAGATCAATGGGATACAAATTGGAAAAGATGAAGTCAAAATATCACTATTTGCAGATGATATGATAGTATATATAAGTGACCCTAAAAATTACACCAAAGAACTCCTAAACCTGATAAACAGCTTCAATGAAGTAGCTGGATATAAAATTAATTCAAACAAGTCAATGGCTTTTCTCTACACAAAGAATAAACAGGCTGAAAAAGAAGAGGGAAACAACACCCTTCTCAATAGTCACAAATAATATAAAATATCTTGGTGTGGCTCTAACTAAGGAAGTGAAAGATCTGTATGATAAGAACTTCAAGTCTCTGAAGAAAGAAATTAAAGAAGATCTCAGAAGATGGAAAGATCTCCCATGCTCATGGATTGGGAGGATCAACATTGTGAAAATGGCTATCTTGCCAAAAGCAATCTACAGATTCAATGCAATTACCATTAAAATTCCAACTCAATTCTTCAACGAATTAGAAAGAGCAATCTGCAAATTCATCTGGAATAACAAAAAACCTAGGATAGCAAAAACTCTTCTCAAGGATAAAAGAACCTCTGGTGGAATCACCATGCCTGACCTAAAGGTGTACTGCAGAGCAATTGTGATCAAAACTGCATGGTACTGGTATAGTGACAGACAAATAGACCAATGGAATAGAATTGAAGACCCAGAAATGAACCCACACACCTATGGTCACTTGATCTTCGACAAGGGAGCTAAAACCATCCAGTGGAAGAAAGACAGCATTTTCAACAAATGGTGCTGGCACAACTGGCGGTTATCATGTAGAAGAATGCGAATTGATCCATTTCTATCTCCTTGTACTAAGGTCAAATCTAAGTGGATCAAAGAACTCTACATAAATCAGAGACAGTGAAACTTATAGAGGAGAAAGTGGGGAAAAGCCTCGAAGATATAGGCACAGGGGAAAAATTCCTGAATAGAACAGCAATGGCTTGTGTTGTAAGATCGACAATTGACAAATGGGACCTCATGAAACTGCAAAGCTTCTGCAAGGCAAAAGACACCATCAATAAGACAAAAAGACCACCAACAGATTGGGAAAGGATCTTTACCTATCCTAAATCAGATAGAGGACTAATATCCAATATATATAAAGAACTCAAGAAGGTGGACTCCAGAAAATCAAATAACACCATTAAAAATTGGGGCTCAGAGCTAAACAAAGAAGTCTCACCTGAGGAATACCGAATGGCTGAGAAGCACCTGAAAAAAATGCTCAGCATCCTTAATCATCAGAGAAATGCAAATCAAAACAACCCTGAGATTCCATCTCACACCAGTCAGAATGGCTAAGATCAAAAATTCAGGTGACAGCAGATGCTGGCGAGGATGTGGAGAAAGAGGAACACTCCTTCATTGTTGGTGGGATTGCAAGCTTGTACAACCACTCTGGAAATCAGTCTGGTGGTTCCTCAGAAAATTGGACATAGTACTACCGGAGGATCCCGCAATACCTCTCCTGGGCATATATCCAGAAGATGTCCCAACCGGTAAGAAGGACACATGTTCCACTATGTTCATAGCAGCCTTATTTATAGTAGCCAGAAGCTGGAAAGAACCCAGATGCCCCTCAACAGAGGGATGGATACAAAAAACTTGGTACATTTACACAAAGGAGTACTACTCAGCTATTAAAAAGAATGAATTTATGAAAATCCTAGGCAAATGGTTGGACCTGGAGGGCATCATCCTGAGTGAGGTAACACAATCACAAAAGAACTCAAATGATATGTACTCACTGATAAGTGGATATTATCCCAGAAACTTAGTATACCCGAGATATAAGAGACAATTTGTAAAACACATGAAACTGAAGAAGAACGAAAACCAAAGTGTGGACACTTTGCCCCTTCTTATAATTGGAAACAATCACCCATGGAAGGAGTTACAGAGACAAAGTTTGGAGTTGAGACAAAAGGATGGACCATCTAGAGACTGCCATATCCAGGGATCCATCCCATAATTCGCCTCCAAACGGTGACACCATTGCATACACTAGCAAGCATTTGCTGAAAGGACCCTGATATAGCTGTCTCTTGTGAGACTAGGCCAGGGCCTAGCAAACCCATAAGTGGATGCTCACAGTCAGCTATTGGATGGATCACAGGGCTCCCAATGGAGGAGTTAGAGAAAGAAACCAAGGAGCTAAAGAGATCTGCAACCCTGTAGGTGCAACAACATTATGAACTAACCAGTACCCCGGAGCTCTTGACTCTAGCTGCATATGTATCAAAAGATGGCCTAGTCGGCCATCAGTGGAAAGAGAAGCCCATTGGACAGGCAAACTTTATATGCCCCAGTACAGGGGAATGCCAGGGCCAAAAAGTGGGAATGGGTGGGTAGGGGAGTGGGGGGGGGTATGGAGGACTTTTGGGATAGCATTGGAAATGTAATTGAAGAAAATACATAATAAAAAATATATTAAAAAAAGAAAAAAAAAGAAATCAGGCTAAGAAAATCATGAGGAATAAGACAGTAAGCAGCACCCCTCAATGGCCTCTGTATCAGCTTCAGTCTCCAGCTTCCTTCCCTGTTTGGGTTCCTGCCCTTACTCCCTTCAAGGATGAATACTGATATGGAAGTATAAGCCAAATATACCCTTTCCTCCTCAACTTTCTTTTTGATTACTGTGTTTCACTGCATCAAGAGAAATCCTAAGTTAGATACCTGCCTTTCATTTCTGCTCACTTTGCTGTCTCCCAGCTTTCTGGATATGTTCTTTCCTGTCTTTCTGCCCCTATTCTTGGTAAAGGTTTTTTAAAATGTTTTCACCCAACCCCTATTCACCTGAGAAATTTTCACATAACGCATAGTATATAGGTATATAAAATAGATATACAACTAGTGGGTGGTTTCAGTGATATGTCATATATGTTCTTGGGCATTTGAACACTTGGTGCCCAATTGCTGGAGCTGGTTGTGGAAGAGATTTAGGAGGTGTGGCCTTGCTGGGGAAGTATGTCACTGAAGGAAGCTTTTAAGAGCAAAGCCTCATGCTCCTTACACTTTACTCTCTTTCCTTTGTGCATACAGTTTAAAATGTGAGCTCTCAGCCACAATTCCTCTTAACCTCTGGAACTGGAAGCCAAGATAAACTCTGTCTTCTTAATTTGCCTTGGCCATAGTGTTCTATCACAACCAGAGAAAAATAACTTATATAGAAGTTGATACCAGGAGTTGACTATTGCTGTGAAGAATGTGACTAGATTGTTTGTATGAAGAATGTGGAAGATTTTGAAACTTTGGACTAGAAAAGTGGTTTAACACTATAATCAGAGCATAATGGAATGGAAAAGTAAGATGACAGAAGACAGTATTGCTAAGAGCAATTCAGGTTGTAAAGTCCTCAAGAGGATTCAAAGAAGAACTAAGTGAGCAACTGGTTTAGACACTATTTGTGTGAAATTTTGTCACAGAATGTAGCTCGGTTTTGCCCCTCTCTTAAGGATTTGCCTGGGCTAAATTTAAAAGCAATGAACTAATATCTCTGGTATATTTCAAGGTAGCCTAATACTGAATTTGTCACATGGCTGCTAGTAATCACTCTTGCAGCTCTACAATAAAAAGGAGCAAATGGGGCCAAAAAAGAAAATCCCACAAAATGTACAGTTTCAAAAGATTAAAAAAAAAAAAAAAAAAAAAAAAAAAAAAGCTTAAGGAAAGGTTACAATTGTTAGAGAGATTAGCATCATCAAGGGGGTAATCTAAACCAGGCATGGTGGTGCACGCCTTTAATCCCAGCACTTGGGAGGCAGAGGCAGGCTGATTTCTGAGTTCGGGGCCAGCCTGGTCTACAGAGTGAGTTCCAGTACAGCCAGGGCTACACAGAGAAACCCTGTCTCAAAAAACAAAACAAAACAACAACAACAAAAACAAAAACAAAAAAAGGGGGTAGTCTAATTTGTGTTGGATGAGAAAGGAACCCCCAGTTTCCACCTTCTAAAAGAAAAAGACCAAAAGTGTCTTCTGCTTCTAGTAAACACCTGAATACAAAAAGCTACTTCAAATGTCACTCTGGGCACTGATGTCTAGCCTATGCTGTTAGCTGAACCACACAATATTGCTGGCATGGTATTATTTTAAAATCAAGACAAATCAAGTGTAATGGAAATCTTCCTCTGTGGGTTCAGAAAGCCACTGAAGCCAGGCAGTTTGTGGCAGGAGGCTCCCTGAATGAAGGCCCTGAGAGGACAGGAGACCTTGCAAGACTGTTGGATTGCATTAGAAACCCCAGAATGTGGGGAGATGCCAGATTCATGGGATATCTGCCAAGGAGAGCTGCATACAAAGATTGTAATCAACTCACTGATAAGTGGATACTAGCCCAAAACCTAGGATACCCACGATATAAGATACAATTTCCTAAACACATGAAACTCAAGAAAAATGAAGACTGAAGTGTGGACACTATGCCCCTCCTTAGAAGTGGGAACAAAACACCCATGGAAGGAGTTACAGAAACAAAGTATGGAGCTGAGATGAAAGGATGGACCATGTAGAGACTGCCATATCCAGGGATCCACTCCATAATCAGCTTCCAAATGCTGACACCATTGCATACACTAGCAAGATTTTACTGAAAGGACCCAGATGTAGCTGTCTCTTGTGAGACTATGCCGGGGCCTAGCAAACACAGAAGTGGATGCTCACAGTCAGCTAATGGATGGATCACAGGGCTCCCAATGGAGGAGCTAGAGAAAGTACCCAAGGAGCTAAAGGGATCTTCAACCCTATAGGTGGAACAACATTATGAACTAACCAGTACCCCTGAGCTCTTGACTCTAGCTGCATATGTATCAAAAGATGGCCTAGTCGGCCATCACTGGAAAGAGAGGCCCATTGGACACGCAGACTTTGTGTGCCCCGGTACAGGGGAACGCCAGGGCCAAAGGGGGGGAGTGGGTGGGTAGGGGAGTGGGGGTGGGTGGGTAAGGGGGACTTTTGGTATAGCATTGGAAATGTAAATGAGCTAAATACCTAATAAAAAATTGAAAAAAAAAAAAAAAAAACAAAGATTGTAATCAGTCCAAAAGAAAGATGTATGTTTCAGACAGCAAAGCTGAAGAAGCCAAGCTATGTATGCCCTTTGACGATAGACAGGAAGTTACAGTATTTGGTTTTTGCTTTGCCTTGACCAGTATTTGGTCTTGTTTTGATCAAGTATTTCTTCACTGGACCCCATTCCTAACTTTTGGATTGCTACTATATATTGTGTGACATTGTACACGGGAAGTGTGTTATTTGCTCTTTGATTTTTTTACAGAGGCTTAAAATTAAGAGATTTCCTAAAGTTTCAAAAGACTTCTAAACAGTGTTGAGACTATAAAGACTATGGGGACATCTGATTAAATATATTTTGTATTGTGGTAGGGCCATAGTTCTGTGGGGGCCACAGAGTAGAACATAGTAGTTTGAATGATAAATCCCCTATAGTCTCAGACATTTAAATACTGGTCCCTAGTTGATAGTACTATACGGAAAAGTTTAGAAGGTAAGGCCTTGATGATGAAGTATGTCACTGAGGAATAGATTTGATCACTTAAGGTATCACCCTTCTTGCAGCTTTTTCTCTCTGCCTTATGTGTGTAGTCTGAAAACATGAGCTCTTAGCTTCTCTAGCCTCCATACTTCTACTATGTCACCATGAACTCTTATCCCTTTGGAACAATAAACTAAAAATAAACTCTTTGTTCTTTAAGTTGCTGTAGTCATAGTGACTCATTACATCAGCAAAGTAACTAATATGTAAATTAAACATTTAGAGATAATATTATTGTATCCATGTAAGAGAGTGTTGGAATAAGAGCACACATGACATAACATATGTAGAGGTTCATTGAACAACCTTGTAGAGTCATCTTCCCATTTTCCATGTATTCTAGGGATGGAACTAAGGTCATTAGACTTGCATAGCAAGCTTTTTACCTACTAAACTATCTCAAAATGTTTCTTTTAGAGTAATTCTTTGATCTGAATATGGTGACCCATGCCTTTAGCTCAGAGCAAGGTGGATCTCTAAGAATTTAAAACCTGCTGAGTCTATATAGTGAGTTCCAGGCCAGCTAGTATTATATACAGACTATGTCTCAGACAGACGAGAGAGAGAGAGAGAGAGAGAGAGAGAGAGAGAGAGAGAGAGATGAAGGAGGCAATTCTGATGATAAGGTCTTGTTCCTCAATTGTTTCTTAATTTGTCAGTAAAGAAAGCCAGGGGCCAATTTCTGGGTGAAAAGTACAGGCTGGACTTCTGGGTCCCAAGAGGAAAAAGCAGGTTCAAGGAAGAAAAGGGGAGTTTTGTTGTTGTTGTTGTTGTTGTTTTGTTTTGGTTTTTTTTTTGTATTTGCCATGTTTTGGAGGAAGTAGAACGCAACAACCATGTGAGGTCTCAGGAGGTCAGGGGAGTTAGGGCCTCTGGCCTCCACTACAGGTGAGTAGCCAATGATGTTTGCATGGGTATGTAAGACTAGCCACTGAAGTTTAGGACAAGTGGAGAGATTAAGATAATAAATTGGTAAGGGCATGCTTTTCCAGGCAGGAGAAAGTAACTCCCAGCAATTGTGTTTAGAAGGCAAACTGAGTGTGTGTGTCTTTTTTCAGTGGATTCAAAGGTCTTGGGAGGGTGTTGGTAGCATGGTCACCTCCCAGAACAAATGTGGGTAGAACAAAAGGGAAGTTGAGTGGGAGCTGGTAGTATGGTCAGATATACATAAAAGTTACTACTCATTAAAAATGAAATCAAATTCTATGTTAGCAAGATATATGTGCCTTGATTGCTTTTATGTGAAGAAATAAATCTTGGCTGAATATTTGATACTGCAAGATGTAAGGAAGCTCCAATGTGTTTCAGAGTTGATTGATATCTTGATTTTATACTCATCAATGCTGGGAAGATCATATCATAGAAATGAATAGTCCAAGATGGCAATTTTAGAAATTGTTAGAAATTCTGTACTGATGGAAAACTGAAATCCATTTAAAAATATTTTATAAAATTCAAGAAGATGATCGTGTACCCCAGGTCCCTCAGAGACAAGACTGCCCAAGAGAGTGCGTAGACTGCAGAAGCAACATAGCTTCTGGGACAAGCCCCATTTCTGGCTTCATCTTCAGCCAGGAGGAAGATCTGAGCACCAGACCTCTGTGCATCTTTCCTGCAAGAGGAGAGCTTGCCTGCAGAGAGTACTCTGACCACTGAGACTCAGGAGAGGGTTGGACCCCCAGGAGTGCTGACAGAGGCTATCAGAATCACAGGAGGAACAAGCTCCAGCCAGAGACAGCTATAAAAATTAAGGCCAGAGTTTACCAGATGGCGAAAGGCAAATGTAAGAATCTTACTAACAGAAACAAATACTGTTCACCATCATCAGAACCCAGCACTCCCTCCTCAGCGAGTCCTGGATAGCCCAACAAACCTGAAAAGCAAGATTCGAATAATAATCAGAACAACAAATGCACTAAATAAAGATAGAATATTAACAGCAGTGAGGGGAAAAGGTCAAGTAACATATAAAGGCAGGCCTATTAGAATTACACCAGACTTCTCACCAGAGACTATGAAAGCCAGAAGATTCTGAGGAAGTGTCTTACAGACCCTAAGAGAACACAAATGCCAGCCGAGGCTACTATACCCAGCAAACCCCTCAATTACCATAGATGGAGAAAACAAAGTATTCCATAAAAAAACCAAATTCACACATTATCTTTCTGTGAACTCAGCCATTCAAAAGACAATAAAGGATAAACAACATAAGAGCAAAAACTATACCCTAGAAAAAGCAAAGAAGTAAGCCATCAACAAACTTAAAAGAAGATTGCCACAAGAACAGATTCACAACTGTAAAAACAAAAATAACAGGAAGCAACAATGACTTTCAATTAATATCTCTTAATATCAATGGACTCAATTGCCCAATAAAAAGACATAGACTACTAGACTGGCTACACAAACAGGACCCAACATTTTGCTACATATAGGAAACCCACCTCAGGGACAAAGACAGACACTACCTCAGAGTGAAAGGCTGGAAAACAATTTTCCAAGCAAATGGTCTGAAGAAACAAGATGGAGTAGCCATTCTAATATCGAATAAAATTGACTTCCAACCCAAAGTTATCAAAAAAGATAAGGAGGGGCACTTCATACTCATCAAAGGTATAACCTACCAAAATAAACTCTCAATTCTGAATATCTATGCTCCAAATGCAATGGCATCCACATTCATTAAAGACACTTTAGTAAAGCTCAAAGCACACCTCAAACTATAATAGTGGGAGACTTCAACACCCCACTCTCATCAAAGGACATTTCCTGGAAACAGAAACTAAACAGAGACACATGGAAACTAACAGAAGTTATGAAACAAATGGATTTAACAGATATCTACACAACATTTTATCCTAAAACAAAAGGATATACCTTCTTCTTAGCACCGCATGGAACCTCCTCCATAACTGACCATATAATAGGTCACAAAACAAGCCTCAATAAATAGAAAACTATTGAAATTATCCCACGAATCCTATCAGATCCACCACGGACTAAGGCTGATCTTCAATACCAGTATAAATAATACAAAGCCTACATTCACGTGAAAACTGAACAACACTCTATTCAATGATACTTTGGTCAAGGAAGAAATAAGAAAGAAATTAAAGACTTTTTAGCGTTTAATAAAAATGAAGCCAGAACATACCCAAAATTATGGGACAAAATGAAAGCAGTCCTAAGAGGAAAACTAATAGCCTTGAAGTGCCTCTGAAAATAAACTAGAGAGAATATACACTAGCAACCTAACAGCACACCTAGAAGCTCTAGAACTAAAGAAAGGAAATCACGCAAGAGGCGCAAATGGAAGGAAATAATCAAACTCAGAGCTGAAATCAACCAAGTGGAAACAAAAAGAACTATTCAAAAAAATCAACCAAACCAGGAGCTGGATCTTTGAGAAAATCAACAAGATAGATAAACCCTTAGCTAGACTCACTAGAGGGCACAGGGACAGGATCCTAATTAACAAACTAAGAAATGAAAAAGGAGATATAACAACAGAAGCTGAGGAAATAAAAAAAATCATCAGATTCTACTACAAAATGCTATTCTCCACAAAACTGGAAAACCTGGATAAAATGGAAAATTTCCTAAACAGATACCAGGTACCAAAGTTAAATCAGGATCAGAATAATGATCTAAAAGAATTGACAAATAGGACCTCATACAATTGCAAAGCTTCTGTAAGGCAAAAGACACTGTCAATAAGACTAAAAGGTCACCAACAGATTGGGAAAGGATTTTTACCAATCCTAAATATGATAGGGGACTAATATCGAATATATACAAAGAGCTCAAGAAGTTGGATTCCGGAAATTAGAAGAACCCCATTAAAAATGGGACACAGAGCTAAACAAAGAATTCTCAACTGAGGAATACGGAATGGCTGAGAAGCAACTGAAAAAATGTTCAACATCTTTAATCATCAGAGAAATGCAAATCAAAACAACCTTGAGATTCCACCTCACACCAGTCAAAATGGCTAAGATCAAAAATTCAGGTGACAGCAGATGCTGTCGAGGATGTGGAGAAAGAGAAACACTCCTCCATTGTTGGTGGGAGTGCAAGCTTGTACAACAACTTTGAAAGTCACTTTGAAGGTTCCTTGGAAAATTGGATATAGTACTACCAGAAGATCTAGCAATACTTCTCCTGGGCATATACCCAGAAGATGTTCCATCTGGTAATAAGAAAGCATGCTCCACTATGTTCATAGCAGCCCTATTTATAATAGCCAGAAGCTGGAAAGAACCCAGATGTCCCTCAACAAAGGAATGGATACAGAAAATGTGGTACATTTACACAATGGAGTACTACTCAGCTATTAAAAACAATGAATTTATGAAATTCTTGGGCAAATGGATATATCTGGAGGATATCATCCTTAGTGAGGAAACCCAATCACAAAAGAAGCCCGTAGGTATGTACTCACTGGTAAGTGGATATTAGCCCAGAAACTTACAATACCCAAGATACAATTTGCAAAACACAAGAAAATCAAGAGGGAAGACCAATGTGTGGATACTTCATTCCTCCTTAGAATAGGGAACAAAATCCCATGAAAGGAGTTACAGAGGCCAAGTTTGGAGCACAGACGAAAGGACTGACTATCCAAGACGACCCCATCTGGGGATCCATTCCCATAATCAGCCACCAAACCCAGACACTATTGCATATGCAAGCAAGATTTTGCTGAAGTGACCTAGATATAGCTGTCTCATATGAGGCTATGCCAGGGCCTGGTAAATACAGAAGTGGATGCTCACAGTCATCTATAGGATGGAATACAGGGCCCCCAATGGAGAAGCTAGAGAAAGCTGAAGAGGTCTGCAACCCTATAGATGGAACAAAAATATGAACTAACCAGTACCCCCAGAGTTCATGTCTCCAGCTTCATATGAAGCAGAAGATGGCCTAGTCAGCCATCATTGGAAAGAGAGGCCCCTTGGTATTGCAAACTTTACATGCCCCAGTACAGGGGAACTCCAGGGCAAAGAAGTGAGCGTGGGTGGGTAGAGGAGAAGGGCTGGGGGAGGGTATAGGGAACTTTCGGGATAACATTTGAAATGAAAATAAAGAAAATATCTAATAAAAATAGAATAAAAAATACCAAGGGAGAATAAAAAAAAGAATAATGATCTAAACAGTCCCAATTCCCCTAAAGAAATAAAGGCAGTCATCAGTAGTCTTCCAACCAAAAAAAGCCAAGGACCAGATGGGTTTAGTGCAGAGTTCTATCAGACCTTCAAAGAACATCAGACCTTCCAAAGAACACCTTATTCCAACTCTCCACAAACTATTCCCCAAAATAGAAACAGAAGATACTCTAACCAATTCATTCTATGAAGCCACAGTTACTCTAATACCTAAACCACACAAAGATCCAACACAGAAAGAAAACTTAAGACCAATTTCACTTATGAATATCCATGCAAAAATACTCAATAAAATCCTTGCAAACTGAATCCAAGAACACATCAAAATGATCATCCATCCTGACCAAGTAGATCTCATCCCAGGGATGCAGGGATGGTTTAATATACAGAAAGCTATCAAAGTAATACAGTATATAAAGAAACTGAAAGACAAAAATCACATGATCATCTCTTTAGATATTGAGAAAAACATATGATCATCTATTAGATGCTGAAAAAGCATTTAACAAAATCCAACACCCCTTCATGATAAAAGTCATGGCAAGATAAAGGAATTCAAGGCTCATACCTAAACATAATAAAAGCAATATACAGCAAACCAGTAGCCAACATCAAACTAAATGGAGAGAAACTTGAAGCAATCCCACTAAAATCAGGGACTAGACAAGGCTGCACACTTTCTCCCTACCTATTCAATATAGTACTTGAAGTCCTAGCCAAAGCAATTCGACAACAAAAGGAGATCAAGTAGATACAAATTTGAAAGGAAGAAGTCAAAATATCACTATTTGCAGATGATATGATACTATATATAAGTGACCCTAAAAATTTCACCAGAGGACTCCTAAACCTGATAAACAGCTCCAGTGCAGTAGCTGGATATAAAATTAACTCAAACAAATCAGTGGCCTTTCTCTACACAAAGGATTAACAGGATGAGAAAGAAATTAGGGAAACAACACCCTTCACAATAGTCACAAATAATATAAAATACCTTGGTGTGACTCTAACTAAGGAAGTCAAAGATCTGTCTGATAAGAACTTCAAGGCTCTGAAGAAAGAAATTGAAGATCTCAGAAGATGGAAAGATCTCCCATGCTCATGGATTGACAGGATTAATATAGTCAAAATTGCTATCCTGCCAAAAGCAATCTACAGATTCAATGCAATTACCATTAAAATTCCAACTCAATTCTTCAATGAGTTAGATAGGGCAATTTGCTAATTCATCTAGAATAACAAAAATCCTAGGATAGCAAACCCTCTTCTCAACAATAAAAAAACCTCTGGTGGAATCATCATGCCTGACCTCAAGCTCTACTACAGAGTAGTTGTGATTAAAAACTGCAAGGTACTGGTAGCTACAGACAGGTAAATCAATGCAATAGAATTGAAGACCCAGAAATGAACCCACACACCTATGGTCATTTGATCTTTGACAAGGGAGCTTAAAGGATCCAGTGGAAAAAAGACAGCATTTTCAACAAATGGTGCAGGCACAACTGGCGTTTTTCATGTAGAATGCAAATTGATCCATTCTTATCTCCTTGTACAAAGCTCAAGTCTAAGTGGATCAAAGAACTCCACATAAAAACAGAAACACTGAAGTTTGTAGAGGAGAAACAAGGGGAAAGCCTCAGAGATGGGCACAAGGGAAAAATTCCTAAACAGAACAGCAATTGATCAAGAATAGACAAATGGGACCTCATAAAATTGCAAAGCTTCTGTAAGGCAAAAGACATTGTCAATAAAACACACAAAAAAAGGCCACCAACAGATTGGGGAAGGATTTTTACCAATCCTAAATCTGATAAGGGACTAATATCCAATATATACAAAGAGCTCAAGAACTGGACTCCAAAAATTAAAATAAACCCATTAAAAATGGGGTACAGAGCTAAACAAAGAATTCTCACCTGAGGAATACCAAAGGGCTGAGAAGCACCTGAAAAAAATGTTCAACATCCTTAATCATCAAGCAAATGCAAATCAAAACAACCCTGAGATTCCATCTCACACCAGCCAGAATGGCTAAAATAAAAAATTCAGGTGACAGCAGATGCTGGCGAGGATGTGGGGAAAGAGAAACACTCCTCCATTGTTGGTGGGAGTGCAAGCTTGTACAACAACTCTGGAAAGCAGCCTGTAGGTTCCTCAGATAATTGGTCATAGTACTACCAAAAGATCCAGCAGTATCTCTCCTGGGCATATACCCAGAATATGTTCCAACTGGTAAGAAGGTCACGTGCTCCACTATGTTCATAGCAGCCTTATTTATAATAGCCAGAAGCTGGAAAGAACCCAGATGTCTCTCAACAGAGGGATGGATACAGAAAATGTGGTACATTTATACAGTGGAGTACTACTCATTTATGAAAAACAATGAATTTATGAAATTCTTAGGCAAATGTATGGATCTGGAGTATATTATTCTGAGTAGGTAAACCAATCATAAAAGAACTCACTTTATATGGACTCACTGATAAGTGGATATTAGCCCAGAAACTTAGAATACCCAAGATAGAATTTACAAAACACAAGAAAATCAAGAAGGAAGACCAAAGTGTGGATATTTCATTCCTCCTTAGAATATGGAACAAAATACCCATGAAAGGAGTTACAGAGACAAAGTTTGGAGCTGAGTTGAAAGGATGGACCATCCAGAGACTGCCCCACTGGGGTTCCATCCCATAATCAGCCACCAAACGCAGACACTATTGCATATGCCAACAAGATTTTGCTGAAAGGACCCTGATATAATTGTCTTTATGAGGCTATGCCAGTACTTGGCAATTACTGAAGTGGATGTTCATTGTCATCTATTGGATGGAACACAGAGCTCCCAATTGAGGAGCTAGAGTTGAAGGGGTTGAAGGAGTTGAAGGGGTCTGCAACCCTATAGTTGGGACAACAATATGAACTAACCAGTACCTCCAGAGATCGTGTTTCTAGCTGCATATGTAGCAGAAGATGGCCTAGTTGGCCATCATTTGGAAGAGAGGCTCTGTGGTCTTGCAAACTTTATATGCCCTAGTACAGAGGGATGTCAGGACAAAGAAGTGGGAATAGGTGTGTAGGGGAACAGGACAGGGGGAGGGTATAGGGGACTTTCGGAATAGCACTTGAAATGTAAATGAAAAAATATCTATTAAAAAATTGAAAAAAATTCAAGAAGGTCATTCATGTTTTTTTTTAAATCAAACATTCCAATTCAATAGAATTCAAGCATATGCAAATTTGTTACATTCTGAGGAATGATAGCGGGGGAAATGTTAAATGTCCTATCTTTTGTAATTAGCCCATTATTTTTACATAAGAGCAAAAGAATTTGTACACACAGTAAAACTACTTCAGTACATATAATCAACTCAAATCTGAGCTAAAGTATTTCAGGCCACATCTGTTGGTGTCCTGTGGCATGCTAGCATGAACAACTGTTTTGTGTTTAGAATCAAGCTACAGTGATGTTATATGCCACAACACAGGAAAACATTATCAGAGACACCTCAAGTTCATAATGCATTTGATTTTAAATTAAAGTGTACTCATTGTGCATTCAGAAAACTTTTACTGTTACTAATTTTTTTCAACACCTTTTATTTTAAGACCTTATTATCCTATAACTCACTATGTAAACCAGGCTGGCTTTGAACTCACAGAGATCTGCCTGCCTCTGCTCTCTGCCCCTCTGCCAGTCTGCCCCTCTGCCCCCTGCCCCTCTGCCCCTCTGCCCCTCTGCCCCTCTGCCCCTCTGCCCCTCTGCCCCTCTGCCCCTCTGCCCTTCTGCCCCTCTGTCTCTCTGTCCCTCTTCCTGAGTACTGGGATTAAAGACATTTGTCAACATTCCAAGCTCTAATTACATATTCTTAACCAACAGTTAAAAAGCTGTCTCTAGGCCACCAGACTCTCATGCTAGTCATTAATCAACTTCTTTCTGCTTTCTGCTCCTAGAACTTATAGAATCCCTCACATATAGATGTCCCCACAGGCACAACAAACTCCTGACTTCTGTTATCCCTTCCTTGTTATTGATTTACATTATTTTTTCATACTCCTATATAATCATTTTAATGATGCAACAATCTGGGACCGACTTGAATATGTGCCTCAAGATTTCATGTGTTTAAAATTAATTCTCTTTATAGGGTATTAAGAGAATAGAAATTTAATCTGACTTTAATGCTTAGAGGTCCCTTGGGCAAAAATCAAAGTCCATCAGGACAGAGCATTCATCATCAAATCCTGATGGCTTTATTACAAAAATGAAAGACATTAAAAGAGATCTATACAGAGACCCTCCCTGTCATTAGATAAGCTATACCACCTAGAGATTGATAGCATAAAGACTGGCATCAGTTGTAGTCCCTAGACTTTACACTTCTGGAATTATATGCAAAATAAATCTCTTTTCATTTCTCTGCCTTGGGTGGTTCATTAAAGCAATAAGAAATAGCATTTGGGAGACAGGAGCAGGGGGATTTCTGATGACTCAAGCCCAGCCTAGTCTACATAGCAAGTTCCAGGACAGCCAGAACTACATAGAGAAATCCTGTCTCATTTAAAAAAAAAAAAATGAGCTGAGATAAAACTTTGTCTCAGAAAGTACTGGAAATGCATACATATTCTCAGTCTACTCTGTTGAATAAGAAGTTTACCCATAGCTAGGCTCTCCCACTTGAAGATGAAATGCACATTTCAAAAGCTTTTGTTGGGTTATTCTGGTATGACCCTACTTCACAGGTTCTTTCAAAACTTCCTGTGACTTAAATAGAGCTAAAAATATGTTTTAAATCCTAATTAAAAGAGTGAAGGGCATGTTCAAAACAAATAGCACAAGCAACCTACACAAGTTAATTCCAGGAATGGCAGAATGATTCAGTGTCAGGAAATTTACTAAAAACTGATTACAGCAACAGATCAAGCCAGTAAATTCATATCTGTTTCTTCACAGATGCTAAAAAAAAAAAAAAAAAAAAAAAGGCCACAAAAAACAAATTGCATAATGTCTGATACCCACTTCTGGTTTTTCTGTAGTGCTGTATGTAGGTTGTTCAAAATCAGTATTATGCTTAATAGACAAACAGCAGTAGCCTTCCCATGTGAGACTGACAGTAGTCAAATATCTTCATTGATTACTATTATTTACCCTTAATTTAAAATAATACCTAACATAATTTTTTTTTGTTTTTGTTTTTGAGGTTTGGGGGGTTTGGGGGCTGGGGGGTTGGGGTTTTTTTGTTTTGTTTTGGTGTTTTTGTTGTTGTATTTTTTGTTTTGTTTTGTTTTGTTTTGTTTTTAGAGACATGGTTTTTCTGTGTAATTCTGGCTGTCCTGGAACTCACTTTGTAGACCAGGCTTCCCTCAAACTCAGAGATCAGTCTGCCTCTGCCTCTCAAATGCAGGAATTAAAGGCATTCACCTTCACTGCCCAGCTAACATAATGTTCTGTTTATTGGTTTGGGTTTTGGTTTTGCAAGACAGTTTCTCTATATAACAACCCTAGCTATCCTGGGACTCCCTATGTGGAGCAGGCTGGCCTCAAATTCATAGCAATTGGTCTACCTCTGTCTCCCTACTGCTGGGACTAAAGGCATTCACCACCATGCCTTTACCAGCTCAATACCTAACATAATTAACAAAAATAAATGAATAAATAAATAAATAAGTGAAGTGTAAGAACATAGAAAATGAGATTATCCTTATTTACATTTGATTCAAAGTATAACTTAGAAAAAAGCAAATGAATCAACTAGAAACTGCTAAAAAATAAAAATAAGATAATTTCCTAATATATAAATAAAATATACATATATATTATATATATTATGCATAATATATAAATAAATACAAAAATCAGCATCATGGAAACAGTGCTAATAAAAAGAAACGATGTACAATGTTAAAGCATGCTGTGTTATATATACAACAAAAAAACTATTAGAACAACAACAAAATATCATTCACAAAAGACATGATAAAAAATAAAACACCTAGATTAGAGGCAGGCAAAGGTGTTTGCTACGAAGCCTGACTCTCTGGGTTTGACTCCTAAGAACCATATGATAGAAGAAGAAATCTAATACTCATATGTTGCCCTCTGACCTCCACCCGCATGTTATGGCATGGGCACATCTCTTTCCCATTAAATACATACATACATACATACATACATACAAGCATACATATGATTTTAAAGTTTAAGACAAATTTCTTAAAAATATTTTTAAAATATCTCTGTGGCCTATTTTAAGAAAATTTATAAATATTCCCAAGGGATACAAATAATTTAAAAAGGCCAAAGATCTGAATAAGAAAAATCAGCATCATAAAATCAGTTCCTTTTCTCATAATTAATCTATAACTTTAATGTGAGCTCAGTTAAGTACCAGCAGGGTTTCCTCTGGAAGAATATGAAATGTCTCTTGAGTTTATGGGTATCATAATTAGCTTCATATGTCAGTAACACAAACCTAGGGTCATCTGGAAAGAGGGAACCTCAATTGAAGAACCACCTAAATAGGACTGGCTTGGGGGAGGGATATGTTTTGAAGGCATTTTCCTGATTAATGATTGATGTGAGAGGACCTTGACCACTATGAGCAGTGCCATCTTTGAGCAGTTGTACCTGGGCTATATAAGAAAGATATGTGATTATGAGCCTGGAAGCAAGCTAGTAAGGAACATTTATCCATGGTTTCTTCTTCAAGCTCCTGCTTTGAGTTCTTACCTTGGCTTCTCTTGATGATAGACTATATCTTGTACGATGAAATAAGTCCTTTCCTCTTCAAGTTGCTTTTAAGCATGGTATTTGTCATAGCAGTACAAAAACAAACTACAACAGTGTGCAAAAAGAATAATAATTAAAAATAATCTAGACTTTTTTTTCCAAATAAGATAAGAAATTAGGTCTGAAGGATGGCATCTGTCTGTAATCTCAGAACTTAGGAGGAAGAAAGTAGAGTATCAAAGGTCCAAAGCTATCCCTGGCTCTCTAGCAGTTTAAGGTAAGCCAGGGCTATGAGGAACCCTGTTTCAAAAAAGAATTATATCATGAACTTATAACAAATACCATGTTATAATGATTCATGGTCTGATAACTTCTACAGATTAGAAGGCCCAGCATTTGACAGTTATACAAATTTAGCATGTGATAAAAGTGACATGTTATGGGACAAGGGGCTTGGGGTGGGGAGAGTGACCAGGAAAGGGGAATAACATTTGAAATGTAAATAAAGAAAACATCAAATATAAAGAAAAGAAAAAGTGACATGTTAAGGCAGTATAGAAATACTGGACTGACCAAACCCAGACACTATTGCATATTCCAGAAAGATTTTGCTGAAGGGACCCTGTTATACCTGTCTCATATGAGGCTATGCCAGTGCCTGGCAAATACAAAAGTGATGCTCACAGACATCTATAAGCTGGAACACAGGGCCCCCAATGGAGGAGCTAGAGAAAGTACCCAAGGAGCTGAAGGGGTCTGCAACCCTATAGGTGGAACAATAATATGAACTAACCAGTACCCCGGAGTTTTGTCTCTAGCTGCATATGTAGCAGAAGATGGCCTAGTCGGCCATCACTGGGAAGAGAGGACCCTTGGTATTGCAAACTTTATATGCCCCAGTACAGGGGAATGCCAGGGCCAAGAAGCGGGAGTGGGTGGGTAGGAGAGCAGGGTGGAGGGAGGATATAGGGAACTTTCAGGATAGCATTTGAAATGTATATAAAGAAAATATCTAATAAAGATGAATAAATAAATAAATAAT
Organism: Mus musculus; assembly: GCF_000001635.26. Lineage (NCBI taxonomy): Eukaryota > Metazoa > Chordata > Mammalia > Rodentia > Muridae > Mus > Mus musculus. The sequence continues at coordinate 18,009,630 of NC_000086.7, forward strand.
AAAGTAAAACTTTAACACACACACACACACACACACAAATGCTGAATGGTTGAACAGATTATATAGTTGAAAGACCAGGTAAAATTCAGACCCCCTAGCAAACAGAGTAAAGCCAAGACTGTAGGTTACCTGGTTCAGTGACTCTGTTCCAGGAACTGGATGACCACAAAAGTTAGATTAAAATCTTGAGAACAATCTTGAGAAGCAGGGAGGTCCCCCTTGTGATTTTTCATGGGTATTTTTGGTATTTTCCAATAATGCCCTCCCTACCCCCTTGGGTAGTGGTTTCTTTCTTTAAATACCCCCTCTTCCAGCTACTCGGGGTCTAACTCCTCTACCCCTGCATGGGATACAAGTCGGCCCCTGCGTGCTGGTTCCTATCAATAAACCTCATGTGATTGCAGCAAGGATGATCTCTCATGAATTCTTGGGGGGATGTGTCATCACGAGTCTTGAGTGAGGGTCTCCCCTCTTCGGGGTTCTTTCATAGGGACTATTGGTGAGTATGTGATAGTTTCGTAGCCCTCAATTATTAAAAATAGATCCTAGATTTACATGACACAAATGAAGCCATAACCTAATAGATGGAAGGATACAGGTACTTTTTTTATAATTACAGCATAGCCTAAGTCCAAACCTAAAGGCCATAAAGGAAATGATTAATATCAATTACTACATATTCAGTATTTTTGCATGGCAAATATCATCATAGTGAAGTTAAAAGACAAATGGCAAACTGAAAAAATAAACAACTGTAATTCATATAGTACATTTAAAAAGCTTAATATATCAAAAATAAAGTAATATCAGCCTAAAAGAAAGATGGGTAGAAAGAATTCACTGGGAATGAAACAAAAATGGCTTTCAAATGCACAACAAGATGTTTAACCTCACTGATCATAAGAGAAAGAAAGAAAATGACACAGAAAAACTCTCCTCACTTAGATTCAAACACTGATAACTGGCAAAGATGTGAGGAAACTAGCTTTCTCAAGAACTGCTGGTCGATATTATTCTAAATGTGGGCTAGTACACAGAGAGAGAGGGGGGAGAGAGGGAGAGCAAATAATGTAATAATTTAAAACATTTTTATTATAAATGGACCCATCAGCTCTACTTCTCGGAATTGGTCAAACATACTTGCACATGCACAAAAAATTACATGAACCAGAGAGGTGCATATTTTACATACCAAGGCAGACCTTCCCTACAGGATCTCCTAGCATTCCTTAGTTCCTACCTGGTGTACCCTGTCCCCAACCCTGAAATTTCCAGGACAGGGTCTGGGGTGCCCTTCCCACAGAGGCTCTTCCCTATATCATCCAGATATTTTGGTCTCTTTCTCCTTTCTTCTCTCTCTGCAAGTGCTCTTACTCTCTCACTTTCCTCCCTCTCCTTTCTCTCCTTACCCACAGCGACTTCCCTGGTCTGAGGAGCCTTAGCTTACTGGGGACCCCTGATTGAACCACATGGAGCCGGGATTGATGCAAAATGCAAGAGGAATTTATTGTTCCAGTGCACTGGGGTCGTTCCAGACTGAAAGGAGAAGTAGTAGTGACCAACACCCATTCAGCGAGTTTTCATGTGGTTTCCAGTGGCAGAAGAGAGCGTCAGCAACTAGGCACAATATAATTGGAGAGACAGTGCACCTTTAACTTGATTGGTATTTAGGGAATGAGGTGACAAGGACTTCCCTTGTCTGAAGGTAGGCAATGGTCTTGTGATGGTTTGTATATCCTTGGACCAGGGAGTGGCACCATCTGGAGGTGTGGCCTTGTTGGAATAGGTGTGACCTGGTTGGAATGGGTGTGTCACTGTGGGTGTGAGCATAAGATTCTCACCCTAGTTGCCTGGAAGTCAGTCTTCCACTATCTGCCTTTGGATGAAGACATAGAACTCTCAGCTCCTCCTGTGCTATGCCTGCCTGGATACTGCCATGCTCCCTCTTTGATGACAATGGACTGAACCTCTGAACCTGTAAGCCAGCCCCAATTAAATGTTGTTTTTTATAGGACTTGCCTTGGTCATGGTGTCTGTTCACAGCAGTAAAACCCTAACTAAGACAGAAGTTGGTACTGGGAATAGGGTATTGCTGTGATAGGCCTGACCATGCTTTTATTTGAAAGAATGTGGATTTTGGGACTTTGGATTTAGAAAGCAGTGGAATGCTTTAAATGGGGCTTAATGGGTCATCCTAGTAGGAATATGGAAGACTTTGTTGCTGGGAGTGATTTGAACTGTGTTGCCCTGGCCCAAGAGATTTCAAAGGAGAATTTCAGAATGTGGCATAAAGATTGGTTTTGTGGTATTTTGGTGAAGAATGTGGCTACTTTTTGCCCTTATCTGAAAAGTTTTCCTGAGGCTAAGGTGAAGAGACTTGGATTAATTGCATTGACAAAAGAAGTTTCATAAAAAACCCAGCAGAGACTTTGTTCTTTGGTTAAGTCTTATGAAGAGAAATTTGAACAAGCATAGCAAGCTTAGAAAGGAAAAATATAAAATATATGGTGCGAGTATTAAAGGGGTACCAGGAAGTGAAATGGAGCAAAATCTTGTGTTCTAGGAGATAAAAGATTAAGGGAGTAGGAACTTGGGGCAAGATCCTACCGAGCTAAATTTAGATCCAGGTATGGTGATACACACCTTTAATCCCAGGAGACAGGCATGTTGATCTCCGCGTTCAAGGCCAATTTACAGAGAAAGATCCAGGAGAGCCAAGCTTAGGCAGTGAAGGAGTTGGAAAACAGAAAGCCAGTGACAATTTAATAGTACAAGGGGGTCATGCAAGCAGCAGAACTCAGCTGCTTCAGCCATGTGACTCTGGCTCTAGAGTTAAGAATGGAAGGAACTACTGGGAAAATTGATGCTGGTTAGCTGGATCTAAGGAATTAGCAGTGATTAAGAAGAGACCAGCATCACTGAGGTGAAATCTTCTGGAAATTGTTTTCTGGGAGCACAAAGAAGCTGTGTTCCAGAGATACCCAAGGTTGTACCTCATGCTGCGGCTGGACTTGGTAATGTGTAAGAGTCACTCAGGTGGTACTGCTTGTGAAGGAATGAAGAGTGCTGAGGCTTAGCACTGTGAGAGGCCACGGAAGGCCATTGGAGAAGGTGAAGCCTCAGCTGTAGTTGATGGCCCAGGACTGAAGGGGTCATGCAAAGGATTTGAGGCTTGGCACCCTGAAGAGAGCCTATGAGAGGCTATTGGTGAAGTCTAGTTGGAGTGGAACACCCCAGTGTATTGGAGATGTCAATACCATGGGATGATCACCAAGAACAGCAGCCGTAGTGGAATGGATCAACCTGAGCTTAGAGTGCTACAGAGGGCAGAGCTGGAAAAGTGATGCCAGCCCTTAGGAGGAGTCCAAAAGATCAAGTGGAATCCCAGACACTGAAACAAGAAGCTGTAACATTGAAATTGCCTTGGAGACTCAAAGATGTTAAAGATGCCAGAGCCATGGGATACATGCTGAAGAAAGCTGCTAACAGGGAGTGGAACCAGCCCAGGAGAAAGCAGTTTGTTGCACTCAACAAAGATGAAAAAGGAGTGGAGACCACTTTGACATCAGCCATGGAGATGCAGAGTTTGGAGTTTGCCCAGCTGGTTTCCTGCCTTGCTTTGGGGATTACAGTTAATTAAGTTGAATGAATCTCAGAAGAGTTCTTGAACTTTGGACTTTTAACATTGTTGCGACTGCTATAGACTATGAGGACTTTGAAAGTTGGACTAAATGCATTTTGTATTATGCTATGTTTAAGTATGGCCCCCATAGACTCATGTTTTTGAGCAAGTCTGTGGGGACCAGGGAGTGGATTGTGATGGTTTGTATATCCTTGGACCAGGGAGTGGCACCATCTGGAGGTGTGGCCTTGTTGGAATAGGTGTGACCTGGTTGGAATGGGTGTGTCACTGTGGGTGTGGGCATAAGATCCTCACCCTAGTTGCCTGGAAGTCAGTCTTCCACTATCTGCCTTTGGATGAAGACATAGAACTCTCAGCTCCTCCTGCGCCATGCCTACCTGGATACTGCCATGCTCCCTTTGATGATAATGGGCTGAACCTCTGAACCTGTAAGCCAGCCCCAATGAAATGTTGTTTTTTATAAGACTTGCCTTGGTCATGGTGTCTGTTCACAGCAGTAAAACCCTAACTAAGACAGGTTTGTACTGAGGAACGTGTCCTCACCTGTATTCCACCCTGTTGTCTGAGAAATGTTAATTAACCTCTCCCTTCCGGAGGAGCAACAGTTTCATAACATTCCCAAAGTTACTAAGCTGACCTTTTCAACCCAAGAGCAGCTGTACAGTAAACTTGCATTTAATATAATCTAATCGGTCTTGAATTGGCTCATTTCACTGGTGGGGAAATAACTTATCATATACATTTTTAAAATAAATATGTACCATGGAATACTACCCAACCATCAAAATGAATGAAGTATTACTCTGGATATTAATAGACAGTGGTCTCTTAATGTTCTTACTAAGAAAAACCTGAAGCACATTACATTATGAGGCATGTTACATTATATTTAATATACAGCCACTTGCAGAATTGTATTTGTTTACATTTGAAAAAATGTAGAGTGTTTGCTTAGTATGCACAAAGTCAATTCAGTCCTCAGCACTGTATAAATGTGGTATGGTGGTAGATGCCAGTGATATTCTAGTACTCTATAGCAGAGGCAGGAGGATCTAGAGTTCAAGGTTATTTCCAGCTATATAAGCAGATTCACTATGTAGAGTGGAGGTCAAAGGCAATGTTGGGAGTTTTCTTCAACAATTCTACCTTAGTCATTGAGGCATTAAAACCCAGAGGTCAACAGTTGAGTTAATCTCACTAATCAGCTACCTTCAAGAATCCCCTCTCTGTCCCTAAACTGTATTTTTACAGATGGTCTTCCACACCCATCTGCATTTAGTAGGATTAGGTAGAGGTAGATCAAAATTCTGATCCTCACATTTGCATGACAATGGCTTCTTCTGTCTCCTACTAAGCTATCTCCCCAGCCCTCATTGTTTCTTTTGGGATTGAAACAAATTATCCCCCTTGTTTTTCCCTCTGAGATATATCCTGGACTTCATGCCAGAGTAAAAAGCACATCTTCATTTATAAGTATTTTTGAAAATTGGTAAGCAAAAGAGAAAGAGAGGGTGGGGGAGGAGAGAGAGAGAGAGAGAGAGAGAGAGAGAGAGAGAGAGAGAGAGAGAGAGAGAGAGAAGAAGAAGAAGAAGAAGAAGAAGGAGGAGGAGGAGGAGGAGGAGGAGGAGGAGGAGGAGGAGGAGAAAACCAAAAAAAAAAAAACCAAAAACAAAGTGTGAGGTTAATTAAGACACATTTTAGGTAAAAATGACTGATATTTGACTGAAACCTTCGAATTTATCAAGTAATGAACTGGTGTCATATCTAGTTGACACCCCTAAATCTTTAGGAGCTGCCGATTCCTCTCTGACTGAGTGAGAGTAATGCAGAAAGTTGCTCTTTATAGCTATGCTATACTATGACTAAATTTTAATTGACTGGAGATGCAGCTCTGTGCTTTGGTATTTGGCTAGCATGCATCAGACACTAACTTTGATATCAGTACTGCCCTCCAACCACCACAAAAAATTACTCTGTTGATTTGAAATTAAAAATTTTTTTAATACTATGTATGTTACTAGAAATCCTATTTGAAACCCAAATCAAGTAGGTCTATGGTCTTGGTTTGGTATTTACTGTCTGGAGTAAAGTAGGTTGGTACTAACACAGAAATACTCCCTCAAGGCTGAAGAAGAGGACTGACAGATTTCTTCTTGGCTTGACTCTTGTTCTTCTACCTTCACTTTCCAGTCATGCTGAATTATCTACAGTCTTACACACTGGCACATAGTCATGGTGTACACTGTTCTCTCCCAATTTCTGTTCTTCATTTTCCATTTGATTAATGTCTATATGTCTTTAGCCTAAGTATTTAAGAACAAAACTCAAAATAGATTATGTATTATAAATTACTCCCAGTTTCTTCAGGCAAGTGACTGCTAGATTGATCTACTTTTCATCTTTCTACTTCATGTAGAGAAATGGGTTCTGGAGAACAGTTTTTTCCTACAAAAATGTAATAATCAAGAGTAGTGATGGATGGTAACTCATCCTCCTTCCCAGCATCTGTCAACAAAGGCTAGTGATAAAGATCACTGTGTATTTGTGAACTTTAATCATTTATTTTTCAAAGGGACAGCAGATACTCAATTTTACCACAAATCAATCCATGTATGCATGTTTAATATTGTCAGATTGTTTGACTTTATAAAAAAAAGCTAGAGTTTCAATGATACAAAAAGCCCTTCTTTCCTTCCACATCCCAATACAGTGCAGAAAAAATAAACAGCTTTCTTTGGACATGGAGTCAGAAGTGTTTTGCACTTTAAGGCTGGTAAGCATAGAGGTTTAACAGTTGATTGCCTCTTGGAAACCACATGTGCAGCAATCTAGATTTTAGAATTTGGCACTGTTTTACAGCTCTTCTCACAGAGGTTTTAAAATAATATGACATGTAGTCAGAACAAATGTATTGTTGTTAATATTTTATCAGAGAGTTGTTTTCTCTTTGAATATGTCTCATTACAGGCACTGATGCATTATTAAGAATAACTGCATTGTATCCAAGACCAACTCCTACAGTATGAATTTCTGATTTCATAATAGATGTAAATGAGCAAATCAGCTACACTTAATCTAAATTTACTTTTCAGCATACTTTGTTAGAATGCATATACTCTTCCGTTTGTGAACTACCTGCATAATCATGTAATATATTTCATGCTTTGCAGTAGAATGGAACAATTGGAGCCAAAACCATTGTAAATAACCAAAGAGCAGCTGCAGGTATCACTGGGAATATTACCCAGGAATTATCAGCCACTGGTACAATCAAGAATGCATCTCTCAAATTCCCACAAGAAGAAACAATAGCATACCATATAACCATGGAGTTATTTGTGAGCCTCTTTCCAAGAAACATTTTAAGTCCAACATGATGTCTCAAACCACTTTTCCCCAAAGAAACACTACTCAAAGAATAAAGAGGTAGTTTTTTATCTTATTTAGGAATTACTGTGAATTGATGAGCAATCACAATTTTTAATACTTTGGAACATTAAATTGAATATGCCTTGGGCAAATGAAGATGATACATGTAGAGCCATCCCCTGCTATGTTGTTTAGTTGAAACCTTATTATGGAGGAAAGCTTTTAGAGGATGTGATCCCATGATAGGCAAGACTTAATGTCCAGATATGATTTGTCTTTGCCATATATGCTGGAAAATCAGCTTGTAACCTTGAAGAAAGTTTAAAAAACAACTCACTGTTGTAATAAAGAGCTTGACAAAGCACAGCCTCTTGGTAAGTACATGGGTATCAATTGAGTCTTGAGGCAGAAGTAAACTCTAAAGTATAGGGTACAGAGGAAGCCCTAAGTGACTGAGTCCTGTAAAATGTGTGCTGTTGACAGGAGCCCAGTCAAGCCCCTGAATCTGTGTAAGAATGGCACAGAAGGTTTCTATGTTGTCCCAGCTCCTAATCTCCCATTGTGCCCTAAACACTGGTCCTGCTCTCTGGAACCTATACAGCTTTCTCTAGGAAATTAACTCATATACTGAAGAGGTCAGCTCAGAGCCGTTGGAAAATTCAACCAGGTACCCCTTCCCTCCTGGAAGAGACAGGTCATTGAGCACATAGGCTGGAAGGAAGAGGCTAATTAAGCCCCTACTTCCTCATTCCCTAAAGACCAATAAGTTTAAAGGGTGCACTGCTCCACCAATCCTATTGTGCCTAGTTGCTGATACTGTATTGTACCCCTGGAAACTGTATAAAAACTCACCAAAAGGCTGCCCAGGGTCACCACCTCTCCTTCAGGTAAAGGATGACAACCTCAGCCTGGAGAAACAATAAATTCCTCTTGCTTTTGCATTGGTCCCCAGCTCTGCATTGTTCACTCGGGGGGGGGGGGAGTTCCCAGTAAGCCAAGGCTTGTCAGAGTCTGACAATAAAATACTCAAAATACAAAATGTTAACAACTTGACAATGAAAACCTGTACAATGGAATAAATTTAAAGGCACCAAAATGTTTGGTGTTTTGTTTTGTTTTTGGTTTTTTGGTTTTTTTTTTTTTTTTTCTATTTTCCCCTCTCTTAAAGCAATTGAGCCTTGGAGAATCTATAAATTGTACATTAAAGAAAATCCATTTACATATTAATTATGACTCTTTGCTCTCTCATTAACAATTGGTTTTAAACCAAAGAAGGATGATTCACTAAGCCAGTTTGCTACAAATTAAATTAACTTCTCAGTATGTTGTCTAACCTCTGTGCAGAACATCTCCCACCCCATACGCACACACACACACACACACACACACACACACACACACATACATATACTAAACAGAGAAATATAATTTAAGTTGTCAAAAAACTCTATAAAAATTAAAGAAAACTTCCCAAACTCATTTAAGATCTTAAAATATCTAATAACGTTTAATGAAGGAAGAAAAAAAAAGGCTTTTTACATTTCAAAAACTATTTTATGTGGAAAGACTAGAACTGCTCCTTATCTGTTTGTTGATGCTGTAGAACAACTGGCTTTTAATGTATCATTGACATTGGCATGAGAGATAATGCATCTGCTTTGGAAAAGATCTTTTAAAAGTTCAACATAAAGTTTTCCTGTGATCTAGTAATTCCTCTCAGATATGTAGTCAAGAAAAATTGAAGCACATATATCTACAAATATTTGTACTAGAGTACTCTTACTAGCTATACTGATAATAGGCAAAGACTGAAAAATATCTAGATATCCATGAACAGAATGGCTGAATAAGATCTAATGTGGTCAACCTTAACTTTCAATTTAACATAGCCTAGAGTCATCTAAGAAGAAAGTCCCTTTTGAAGAGTTTCCTAGATTAGATTGTCCTGTGGGCATGTCTGAAAAAGAAGGAGGTGTTTCATGTAATTTTAAAACCACAATATCTCCTTGCCCAGGGCAGTGGCCAGCTCTATGGCCTCTCCTGGTTCAGTTCCCCTAAATCCAACATGAACGTGATCATCTCCCAACCAGGGGATACCTGGAAGCTGTTGTCCACACTCCAGCAGCATCCCGTGGCTATCTTCTTCAAGCTGCCAATAACTGCCCTGGCCACCTGCTTTCTTCTCTATACCACCTTATCACTGTGGATGGAAAACACTAGGCAGTTTAATATTTTAAAACTAGCCAGATAACTCAAAATCTGGGCAAAGAATTCCCTGTCCTAATTTTATCAACTAGCCCCTTCCATTCTCCTTGGCCTCTGCCCCTGGTGGAGGCGACAAACTATAGGTGCCTTGAGACCCACATGGCTGTAGTTTCCTGCCAGCTCGACAAACTGGCCTAACTCCTCTTTTTCTATTTCCCCTTCTCTTCCTCCTGTGACCCAGATGTCCTACTATTTTCCCTTTGTCCAGCCATTGGCTTTTGCCTTTTTAATTGACACAATCAAGAACCAATTAGGTAAGTACCTCCCTGTACAGGGAGGTATCTTCACCACTAATTGATGAGTCCAGACCACTGTGGGCAGTACCATTCCTAGAATTGATATTGTGTTGTATAAGAAAACAAGTGAAGCATGAGCCAGTAAGTAAGCCAGTGAGCAAGCAATCAAGCATCCCCAATGGTTTCTGGCTCCAAAATCCAGCTTTGAGTCCTACCCTCCACTTACATCAATGATAGAACATGATCTAGAAATGTGATGGTTTATATATGCTTGACCCAGGGATTGGCACTATTAGAAAGTGTAACCTTGTTGAAGTAGGTGTGTCAGTAGGCATGGGCTTTCATACTCTTGTCCTAGCTGCCTAGAAGTCAGTATTTTCCTAACAGCCTCCAGATGAAGATGTAGAACTCTCAGCTCTGCCTCAATCATAACGGGCTGGACGCTGCCATGTTCCCTGCCTTGATGATAATGGACTGAACTTCTGAACCTATAAGCCAGCCCCAAATAAATGTTGTACTTATAAGACTTGCCATGGTCATGGTGTCTGTTCACAGCAGTAAAACCCTAATTAAGATAGGAGTATAAGCTGAAATAAACTCTTTCTTCCTTGTCTTAATTAGAGCTTTCATTACTATGAAGTTCTATCAGACCTTCAAAGAAGACTTAATACCAATTCTCTTCAAATTATTCCACAAAATAGGAACAGATGGAACACTACCCAATTCGTACTTTGAAGCCACAATTACTCTGATACATAAATCACACAAAGACCCAACAAAGAAAGAGAACTTCAGACCAAATTCCCTTATGAATATTGATGCAAAAATACTCAATAAAATTCCTGCCAACTGAAGCAAAGAACACATTAAAACAATCATCCAACATGGTCAAGTAGGCTTAATCCCAGGGATGCTGGGATGGTTCAATATACAGAAATTTATCAATATAATTCATTATATAAACAAACTCAAAGAAAAAAAACATATGATCATCTATTAGATGCTGAAAAAGCATTTAACAAAATTCAACACCCCTTCATGACAAAAGTCATGGAAAGATCAGGAATTCATGGCCCATACCTAAACATAGTAAAAGCAATATACAACAAACCAGTAGCCAAAATCAAACTAAATGGAGAGAAACTTGAAGCAATCTCACTAAAATCAAGGACTAGATAAGGTTGCTCTCTCTCTCTCTCTCTCTGCCTGTTCAACACAGTACTTGAAGTCCTAGCCAGAGCAATTAGACAGCAAAAAGAGATCAAGGGGATACAAACTGGAAAAAAATCAGTCCCTGGTTTCCAGAGGAGGGAAGATTGACATTGGAGGATTGGAAGCGAGTAGGTAGGATGCTTCCTCCCTCGGAAGGAACTGATGTATTAATAAAACAATTGGCTTGGGAAAACTTGAATACCTGTGCCAAGACCTGAACAGACCAATACGTAAGACAAGTTCCCTACAAGATTATATTAAAGCATGTGTAGATGCCTCACAGGCCGTAATTCAGGGGATAGCTTACGCCACAGCAAGGAAAGGGAAGAAATTTGGCGTCCATGTCAGAAATACTTATAGAATTACATGTTTCGGTTATAAAAATCCGGGGCACCTGAGAAAAGATTGTAAAAATCTCTCAGGAGACAAGAAGAGCATTCCTTTGGTTCCCTTCCAGCGTTGTGACAAACACTGGAGAAGTGAATGTAAATCAAAGTCCCATAAGGATGGGACTCCACTCATTAGAGAAGCAGGTAAGACAAAGAACTATGGAACTATATGTTTCGGTTGTGAAAATCCGGGGCACCTGAGTAAGGATTGTAAGAATCCCTCGGGAAACAAGAAGGGCCTTTCTCCAGGTCTCTGTCCAGGCTGTGGTGGAGAAAACCTTGGAGTAATGATTGCAGGTCAAGATCCCATGAGAATGGGACTCCGCTCACAAAAGAAGCGGGTAAGGCAAAAAACTAAAGGGGCAGTCTCTTAGCCCCGATCAGGAACTGTGGAGCTCATTATAGGACACAGCTCCACTTATAAGAAAAACTTCAAGTGGTGGATTCTGATACTTTAGGTAAAATTAAAAGTTATGGTTAATTTATGGTTAAAGTATAAAAAGAGACTTCATAAAGGTCAAAATATAGGTCATTTCTGTTACCTTATTTACAACTTCCCAATCTTACACTGTGCCAAAAACTCGTAGAAAAGGCTTTATTGGAAGTTAAGTCATCTCCTCAAACATATATAATTCATTCTATAGACGGTATTTTTGTTGGTTGCAGAAAATAGAGAGCATTTTTGCAGATGGCTATAAAATATTTGACAAAGTGTGGACTGATGATGGCTTCAAAAGAGATTCAGCATGGTAAACTTTTAGGCTATTTGAGACATTTAGTGTATAGAGATTGTGTGTTTTCTCAAAAATTTGCCCTCAGATTAAATAAATTAGAAGTTTTGGATGCTTGCCAGAAGCTGTTAGAAAATTTTGGATTTTAATCTTGGTTTGACAACCTGCCTCGTACAAGCAGGAAAGGAAAGGAAGGGATAGAGGAAAATGGATTTTGGAACTCTCCAAGCGACAGAGAGAAATCGGGGGACGCCTTGTTTTATTCTCTCTGGCCCCTACAGGAGAAGTTCTCTACCCTCTTTATAATGTCTAATGTTTGGTGCACTAATCACGCCAATTCATGTATGTTTTTTGTTTCATTGTCTGAAGGATTGTTTCGTTGTCTGAATGACTGACTGTTTTTTGTTTCATGTTGAAAAGAAAAGAAAAATAAATAAATAAATGAATAAATGGTTAAAACTTTACCTGCTGATTCACTCTCAGTTTGCACAACGGAGGCTGAGAGAGACCCCTCATTTTAGCCAAAAATCAAGCACAACAGGAGAGGTCCTGCTAAAAAACTGTTTTTAAAGAAAAGGAGTCTGCAACCTCTTAATTCTAAAGCTAATAAGCTGATGGTTGTTTTTCCTAAAAAATTCTCTGCAATTTTGTGATTATTGTGTTTAGCAAATGACAAAGTGTGTTTTTATCTTATAATTATAGCTATAAAAAGTAAAATTCTTTAAGTGATCTAAATTTATAAGATTTGTGTAGCCACTTCATTTGGTTTTTGATTGGTCTTAAAGGTATAAATATGATCTGCATATCTTGGTCATAGAGAATTGGCTTATAAGTTATTTGGGTATGATTAAAAAGGTATAACATTGGTTACAAAGTTAGCTTAAGTAGTAACTCAGGGCTAGAGTCATTTTCAAACAAAAGCACCTGGCATAAACCAGCCCATAAAACTAGTCCTCTAAAGATACTTCTAAATTGAGATAATATATTATGTTATTCTTATCCAAAAAAGTAGACTTAAAACAATGTCTCTTTAATGGAACATTAAAATTTACACTGTCATGCATTCATAAATTGGCAGCCAAACTTCGTAACGTGATAGTGATGTTTCTAGTATTGATTTTAAGGAGAATAAATTGTTTAAAATTGGGTCTTACTTCCCAAAAGTTATAGATATATTCTAATATTGCAACGGAAACTTAAAAATTATGGTTAAAATTGCCAGTGTCCCATTGACTGCAGTTTGCAGTTTGATCAAAAGCTTAAGATTTTTAACTTACCCATAATTAAGATTGTTACAAGAGTAATCATCTTATGAGAACGCTAATGCCACTCACTTTGGCCATTCAGTCATACAAAGCAAGGCAGCGTTAACTAGATATACTCGTCTTTGTGCAGAAATTAGACCCTCACACAATCAGTTTGGCTATGGTTGCAGCATTGCAGGACCATAAAAGGTTATAAAAAAAAATGTTTAAGGTATAAGTCATCTTAAGAAAGATTGTCCAAAATCAGAGGCATGGACAGACAGTTGAATTGTTCCCCTAGAATCTGTCCTCATTACAGGAGGGCCAAGATGCTCAGATTAGAAAATATACATTTGGGTTGATACAAAGCTTAGAGCAGCCTCAGAGAAGTTTGTGCAAAGTTTCTTGTGTTTTGCAGACTGCGCCTAGAGAAGTTCTTGAAACTTCACCCCTCCCTGCCTTCAGGGGGATTTCTTTTTAGCTAAACAACATTTTTCAGATCTGCCCAGGTGTTGTTCATAATACAGTCTAAATTCAAGATTTATAAAGGTCAATCAAGCTGTAGAACTTATAAAGGCATTACAAGATAGCTTGCCTACTTCATATAAAATTATTATAGATTTGAAAGTTTATCTTTTTTATTTGTAAAGAGTTTACTTTTAGTGAACTGGTGTCCATTAAAGGGTTTTGCCCCTAGGTATGGCTAATATAGTCTTATATTATGTAAGAAATTTTCATTGTCCAGGCTTCAATACAAGATGCTAAGACTTTGAATCTTTCAGTATATATTGTTTCCTAAGTGAAAAGTATTTTATTAGCTAATGCCTCTAAAGGGAAGTTTACTTCAAATCTTTAATTTCACACAGTGAGTCTTAAAGTTCTGGGGAGTAATTGTTGCTTCATAAAATTCAGAGGCAATATCTTTTTTAATATTTAGTGTTTTAGTTATACTGGAAAATTGTGGTACAAATTTGCTTCAAAATTTTATTTTCAAAAGCTTCCAGGAGATGTTAATTGGCTAAGACCTTAAACTCACCACAGGATAACCTAAGCCTTTGTTAGGTGCTATCAAGTGAGATTCAAATTAACTGGTGAGAACCAAAAAGGCTTTAACAGAAAGTAGAGGAAACTTCTGTAATCTATTGGTATCGATTGTAATTGGTGGTAATCAAATATTAGCTACATATTCTAGTTATTGTTATTAAATGTGTCCACAGCTATTCTTTGGCAAGAAAAAACATTAATGTAAAATCATCCTTTTTCACCTCAAATTTTAACATCCTATCATAAGGCTGCTGTGGTGCTAATTAAGAATTAAAAATTCCTTGTTCCAAACAGCAATTGGTCATTACAGAATATTGATATTTGACCTATTGCATACCATCATTTTAAATAAAATTGATACTCATCCTAAAAATAAGTTAATTGCTTATATGCATGCTTCTGTATCTTCTATAAATTCATGCATGCATGCATCCCATTTACTGTATTTAAAAACAACCCTTCTATGGGAGAAAAGTATATGTAAATTAGATCACATGTTTATTCTTTTGAGTTTCTGCCTGTTTCAGCACAGATAATTAAATTATGTGCTGTAGATGGTGTTTTAAACTGTTGAAGATTGCCTGGAAAAGACCTATTAAGACAATGCCATGCTAGATTTATATCCCAGGTAGATTATGGATCTTATACAAAAATAATTGGCCATATAATCTCATGCTTTACATCATCAAAATAGTAATGGCTTGAGATAATAATTTGGTATTTTAAATAAATAAATAAATGTGCATGTCATATTGTAAAGATTTGCTCTCAGTGTCCTCAGTTTCTACATGTTCCACACATTAGTGTTAATTCTCGAGGACTTATACTTAATCAATTATTACAAATAGATACTCATTTTTTATTTTAGAAAAATAAAATATACACATAACTATTGATACCTTTTTAGTCTTTCTAATTACAACTGCTTTAACAAGAAAAGCATCTAAAAGTATAGTTAGTCATTGCCTGTGTTGATTTTTTTTTTTTTTTGCTTAGTGTTCCAAATCAAATTAAAACTGGATATTATAGCCAAGGATTTGAGATGTTTTGTCAACAATTTAATGTTACCCATATTACTGAGATTTTTATAATTCTCAAAGAAACAGTACTGTGGAACTTTATTTTTTATTTTTTTTTTAAAGTTTTAATTTGTTTTTTTTTTTTTAATTTTTATTAGGTATTTTCCTCGTTTACATTTTCAAAGCTATCCCAAAGGTCCCCCATACCCACCCCCCCAATCCCCTACCCACCCACTCCCCCTTTTTGGCCCTGGCATTCCCCTGTACTGGGGCATATAAAGTTTGCAAGTCCAATGAGCCTCTCTTTGCAGTGATGGCCGACTAGGCCATCTTTTGATACATATGCAGCTAAAGACAAGAGCTCCTGGGTACTGGTTAGTTCATATTGTTGTTCCACCTATAGGGTTTCAGTTCCCTTTAGCTCCTTGGGTAATTTCTCTAGCTCCTCCATTAGGGGCCGTGTGACCCATCCAATAGCTGATTGTGATCATCCACTTCTGTGTTTGCTAGGCCCCGGCATAGTCTCACAAGAGAGAGCTATATCTGGGTCCTTTCAGCAAAATCTTACTAGTGTATGCAATGGTGTCAGCATTGGGAAGCTGATTATGGGATGGATCCCTGCATATGGCAATCACTAGATGGTCCATCTTTTCGTCACAACTCCAAATTTTGTCTCTGTAACTCCTTCTATGGGTGTTTTGTTCCCATTTCTAAGAAAGGGTAAAGTGTCCACACTTTGGTCTTCGTTCTTCTTAAATTTCATGCGTTTGGCAAGTTGTATCTTATATCTTGGGTATCCTAAGTTTCTGGGCTATTATCCACTTATCAGTGAGTACATATTGTGCAAGTTCCTTTGTGATTGGGTTACTTCACTCAGGATGATACCCTCCAGGTCCATCCATTTGCCTAGGAATTTCATATATTCATTTTTTAATAGCTGAGTAGTATTCCATTGTGTAAATGTACCACATTTTCTGTATCCATTCCTCTGTTGAGGGGCATCTGGGTTCTTTCCAGCTTCTGGCTATTATAAACAAGGCTGCTATGAACATAGTAGAGCATGTGTTCTTCTTACCGGTTGGGACATCTTTTCGATATATGCCCAGGAGAGGTATTGCGGGATCCTCCGGTAATACTATGTCCAATTTTCTGAGGAACCGCCAGACTGATTTCCAGAGTGGTTGTACAAGCTTGCAATCCCACCAACAATGGAGGAGTGTTCGCCTTTCTCCACATCCTCGCCAGCATCTGCTGTCACCTGAGATTTTGACCTTAGCCATTCTGACTGGAGTGAAGTGGAATCTCAGGGTTGTTTTGATTTACATTTCCCTGATGATTAAGGATGTTGAACATTTTTTCAGGTGCTTCTCTGCCATTCGGTATTCCTCAGGTGAGAATTCTTTGTTCAGCTCTGAGCCCCATTTTTTAATGGGGTTATTTGATTTTCTGGAGTCCACCTTCTTGAGTTCTTTATATATATTGGATATTAGTCCCCTATCCGATTTGGGATAGGTAAAGATCCTTTCCCAATCTGTTGGTGGCCTTTTTGGCTTATTGACGGTGTCTTTTGCTTTGCAGAAGCTTTGCAAATTTATGAGGTCACATTTATCGATTCTTGATCTTACAGCACAAGCCATTGCTGTTCTATTCAGGATTTTTTTTCCCTGTACCCATATCTTTGAGGCTTTTACCTACTTTCTCCTCTATAAGTTTCAGTGTCTGTGGTTTTATGTGGAGTTCCTTAATCCACTTAGATTTGACCTTAGTACAAGGAGATAGAAATGAATCAATTCGCATTCTTCTACATGATAACCGGCAGTTGTGCCAGCACCATTTGTTGAAAATGCTGTCTTTTTTCCACTGGATAGTTTTAGCTCCCTTTTCAAAGATCAAGTGACCATAGGTGTGTGGGTTCATCTCTGGGTCTTCAATTCTTTTCCATTGGTCTACTAGTCTGTAACTATACTGTACCATGAAGTTTTTATCACAATTGCTTGTAGTACAGCTTTAGGTCAGCCATGGTGATTCCACCAGAGGTTCTTTTATCCTTGAGAAGAGTTTTTGCTATCCTAGTTTTTTTTTGTTATTCCAGATGAATCTGCGATTTCCCTTTCTAATTTGTTGAAGAATTGAGTTGGAATTTTGATGGGGATTGCATTGAATCTGTAGATTGCTTTTGGCAAGATAGCCACTTTTAAAATGTTGATCCTGCCAATCCATGAGCATGGGAGATTTTTCCATCTTCTGAGATCTTCTTCAATTTCTTTCTTCAGAGCCTTGAAGTTCTTATCAGACAGATCTTTGACTTCCTTAGTTAGAGTCACGCCAAGGTATTTTATATTATTTGTGACTATTGAGAAGGGTGTTGTTTCCCTAATTTCTTTCTCAGCCTGTTTATCCTTTGTGTACAGAAAGGCCATTGACTTGTTTGAGTTAATTTTATATAAAGCTACTTCAGTGAAGCTGTTTATTAGGCTTAGGAGTTCTCTGGTGGAATTTTTAGGGTCACTTATATATACTATCATATCATCTGCATATAGTGATATTTTGACTTCTTCCTTTCCAAATTGTATCCCTTTGATCTCCTTTTGTTGTCTAATTGCTCTGGCTAGGACTTCAAGTACAATGTTGAATAGGTAGGGCGAGAGTGGACAGCCTTGTCTAGTCCCTGATTTTAGTGGGATTTCTTCCAGCTTCTCACCATTTACTTTGATGTTGGCTATTGGTTTGCTGTAGATTGCTTTTATCATGTTTAGGTATGGGCCTTGAATTCCTGATCTTTCCAAGACTTTTATCCTGAATGGGTGTTGGATTTGGTCAAATGCTTTCTCAGCATCTAATGAGATGATCATGTGGTTTTTGTCTTTGAGTTTGTTTATATACTGGATTACATTGATGGATTTCCATATATTAAACCATCCCTGCATCCCTGGGATGAAACCTACTTGGTCAGGATGGATGATTGTTTTGATGTGTTCTTGGATTCGGTTAGCAAGAACTTTATTGAGGATTTTTGCATCGATATTCATAAGGGAAATTGGTGTGAAGTTCTCTATTTTTGTGGGGTCCTTTTGTGGTTTAGGTATCAGAGTAATTGTGGCTTCATAGAATGAGTTGGGTAGAGTACCTTCCATTTCTATTTTGTGGAATAGTTTGTGAAGAACTGGAATTAGGTCTTCTTTGAAGGTCTGATAGAACTCTGCACTAAACCCATCTGGTCCTGGGCTTTTTTTGGCTTGGAGACTATTAATAACTGATTCTATTTCTTTAGGGGATATGGGACTGTTTAGATGGTCAACTTGATCCTGATTCAACTTTGGTACCTGGTATCTGTCCAGAAATTTGTCCATTTCATCCAGATTTTCCAGTTTTGTTGAGTATAGCCTTTTGTAGTAGGATCTGATGGTGTTTTGGATTTCTTCAGGATCTGTTGTTATGTCTCCCTTTTCATTTCTGATTTTGTTAATTAGGATTTTGTCCCTGTGCCCTCTAGTGAGTCTAGCTAAGGTTTTATCTATCCTGTTGATTTTCTCAAAGAACCAACTCCTCGTTTGGTTAATTCTTTGAATAGTTCTTCTTGTTTCCACTTGGTTGATTTCACCCCTGAGTTTGATTATTTCCTTCCGTCTACTCCTCTAGGGTGAATTTGCTTCCTTTTCTTCTAGACCTTTCAGGTGTGTTGTCAAGCTGCTAATATGTGCTCTCTCTAGTTTCTTTTTGGAGGCACTCAGAGCTATGAGTTTTCCTCTTAGGAATGCTTTCATCGTGTCCCATAAGTTGGGTATGTTGTGGCTTCATTTTCATTAAACTCCAAAAAGTCCTAAATTTCTTTCTTTATTCCTTCCTTGACCAAGGTATCATTGAGAAGAGTGTTGTTCAGTTTCCACGTGAATGTTGCCTTTCTATTATTTATTTTGTTATTGAAGATCAGCCTTAGTCCATGGTGATCTGATAGGATGCATGGGATAATTTCAATATTTTTGTATATGTTAAGGCTTGTTTTGTGACCAATTATGTGGTCAATTTTAGAGAAGGTACCATGAGGTGCTGAGAAGAAGGTATATCCTTTTGTTTTAGGATAAAATTTTCTGTAGATATCTGTTAAGTCCATTTGTTTCATCACTTCTGTTAGTTTCATTGTCCCTGTTTAGTTTCTGTTTCCATGATCTGTCCATTGGTGAAAGTGGTGTGTTGAAGTCTCCCACTATTATTGTGTGAGGTGCAATGTGTGCTTTGAGCTTTACTAAAGTTTCTTTAATGGATGTGGCTGCCCTTGTATTTGGAGCATAGATATTCAGAATTGAGAGGTCCTCTTGGAGGATTTTACCTTTGATGAGTATGAAGTGCCCCTCCTTGTCTTTTTTGATTACTTTGGGTTGGAAGTCAATCTTATCAGATATTAGGATGGCTACTCCAGCTTGTTTCTTCATGACATTTGCTTGGAAAATTGTTTTCCAGCCTTTCATTCTGAGGTAGTGTCTATCTTTTTCTCTGAGATGAGTTTCCTGTAAGCAGCAAAATGTTGGGTCTTGTTTGTGTAGCCAGTTTGTTAGTCTATGTCTTTTTATTGGGGAGTTGAGACCATTGATATTAAGAGATATTAAGGAAAAGTAATTGTTGCTTCCTGTTATTTTTGTTGTTAAAGTTTGGCATTCTGTTCTTGTGGCTGTCCTCTTTTAGGTTTGTTGAGGGATTATCTTCTTGTTTTTTCTAGGGCGTGGTTCCCGTCCTTGTATTAGTTTTTTTCTGTTATTATCCTTTGAAGGGCTGGATTCGTGGAGAGATAATGGGTGAATTTAGTTTTGTCATGGAATACTTTGGTGTCTCCATCTATGGTAATTGAGAGTTTGGCTGGGTATAGTAGCCTGGGCTGGAATTTGTGTTCTCTTAGTGTCTGTATAACATCTGTCCAGGCTCTTCTGGCTTTCATAGTCTCTGGTGAAAAATCTGGTGTAATTCTGATAGGCTTGCCTTTATATGTTACTTGACCTTTTTCCCTTACTGCTCTTAGTATTCTATCTTTATTTAGTGCATTTGTTGTTCTGATTATTATGTGTCAGGAGGAATTTCTTTTCTGGTCCAGTCTATTTGGAGTTCTGTAGGCTTCTTGTATGTTCATGGGCATCTCTTTCTTTGGATTTGGGAAGTTTTCTTCAATAATTTTGTTGAAGATGTTTGCTGATCCTTTGAGTTGAAAATCTTTATTCTCATCCACTCCTATTATCCGTAGGTTTGGTCTTCTCATTGTGTCCTGGATTTCCTGGATGTTTTGAGTTAGGATCTTTTTGCATTTTCCATTTTCTTTGATTGTTGTGCAGATGTTCTCTATGGAATCTTCTGCACCTGAGATTCTCTCTTCCATCTCTTGTATTCTGTTGCTGATGCTGGCATCTATGGTTCCAGATTTCTTTCCTAGGGTTTCTATCTCCAGCGTTGCCTCACTTTGGGTTTTCTTTATTGTGTCTACTTCCCTTTATAGGTCTAGTATGGTTTTGTTCATTTCCATCA
The DNA here is from genome assembly GCF_000001635.26 of Mus musculus. Classification (NCBI taxonomy): domain Eukaryota; kingdom Metazoa; phylum Chordata; class Mammalia; order Rodentia; family Muridae; genus Mus; species Mus musculus. The sequence continues at coordinate 18,030,290 of NC_000086.7, forward strand.
CCTGTTTGGATGTGTTTTCCTGTTTTCTATCAGGACTTCTACCTGTTTGGTTGTGTTTTCCTGTTTTTCTTTAAGGACTTGTAACTCTTTAGCAGTGTTCTCCTGTATTTCTTTAAGTGAGTTATTAAATTCCTTCTTTATGTCCTCTACCATCATCATGAGATATGCTTTTAAATCCAGGTCTACCTTTTCAGGTGTGTTAGGGTGTCCTGGGCTGGGCGAAGTGGGCATTCTGGGTTCTGATGATGGTGAGTGTTCCTGGTTTCTGTTAGTAGGATTCTTACGTTTACCTTTCACCATCTGGCAATCTCTGGAGTTAGTTGTTATAGTTGTCTTTGTTTAGAGATTGTTCCTCTGTTGATTTTGTTACCCTCTATCAGCAGACGTGGGAGACTAGCTCTCTCCTCTGAGTTTCAGTGGTCAGAGCAGTCTCTGCAGGCAAGCTCTCCTCTTTCAGGGAAGGTGCACAGTTATCTGGTGTTTGGACCTCCTTCTGGCTGAAGATGAAGGCCCAAAACAGGATCTTTCCCAGAAGCTGTGTTGCTTTGTCCAGGAAGGTGGCCGGTTGTCTGGAGCCGAAGATGGCGCCGCCTCAGAAGCTCTGTGGCTCTCGCCTGTCCCAGAAACGGCTGGCCTCTGTATTCCACACCGTCACCCGTGCAGCCTGCCCTCCGCGGAGTCCCGGAGCCAAGGTGGCTCCCGCCGGAGCCTGAGGCAGAAACCTCTCAGGCCGGGCAGACCCCTGTGCTCTCACCAGGGAGGTGGCCGGTTGTCTGGAGCCAAAGATGGCACCGCCTCCTGGAACTTTAAATCTATATCTTCAAAAAAGTTTTAAATTTGGATGCCAAAAATCTCGCTGAGTGTCTATGGCACCCTACAATCAGGCATACTCATGAGATGAAGGGATCCACATATTGGCATGTGGCATGATACTGTTCAGATACTTAATATGGGGAAAAGGGGAAATGTTTCTGTTTTTTCCACAGAATGCTGCAAGAGCATGCTAGCTTCCAATGTGACAGGCTGACCTGTGAGTAGGAGCTGACAGTATCCTGACAGTGGTGACAAGAAAGCTGTATTGAGCGCACAGAAAAGGAGAAATCGGAGAGAGCACACACAAGCAAAATAAAGAAACTCTATCTCTACCATGGGCTACAGCAAGGAGATCCGACCTGGTGTCAACTTTGGAGACAACTAGAAAAGCTGACTTGTGAGGTGGAGGGACTGCTACGAGATTTCATCAGAGACACTGTTTTTGGACATTCAGATCCAACACAACATCTCCTGTGTGCATCTGTCTGTCAAATTCATCTGACACTTTGCCCACCCGCGACTAGAGACCTGTTCCATGCAGACAACTGTTCCATGCAGACAAAGGGGCCCAGAGGGTCTGTGGCAGTTGATCAAGGGCCTCTACTTCAAACCAGATACTCTGAAACTAACAGGAAAGAAAGTGGGGAAGAGCCTTGAGCACATGCGCACAGGGGAAATTTTCCTAAACAGAACACCAATGGTTTATGCTCTAAGATCAAGAATTAACCAGTGTGACCTCATAAAATTGCTAAGCATCTATAAGACAAAGGATACTCTCAATATGAAAAAAATGACAACCAAAAAACTGGGAAAAGATCTTTACCAACCCTACATCTGATAGAGGGCTAATATCCAATATATACAAAGAACTAAAGAAATTAGACAACAGAGAACCAAATAACCCTAATAAAAAATGGGGTATAGGGCAAAAGAAATAATCCTCAACTGAGGAATACCAAATGGCTGAGAAGCACTTAAAGAAATGTTCAACATCCTTAGTCATCAGGGAAATGCAAATCAAAACAATGCTGAGAATCCATCTCACACCAGTCAGAATGGCTAAGATCAAAAACTCAAATGACAGTAGATGCTGGTCAGGATGTGGATAAAGAGGAATACTCCCATTTTGCTAGTGGTATGGGAAGCTGGTACAACCACTCCGGAAATCAATTTGCCAGGTCCTCAGAAAATTGGACATAGTACTACCTGAGGACCCACTAATACCACTCCTGAGCGTATGCCCAGAAGATGCTCCAACATGTAATAAGGACACATGCTCCACTATGTTTATGACAGCCTCATTAATAATAGCCAGAAGCTGGAACGAACCCAGATGTCTCTCAACAGAAAAATGGATACAGAAAATGTGGTATATCGACACAATGGAATACTACTCAGCTATTAAAAACAATGAATTTATGAAATTCTTAGGCAAATGGATGGAACTAGAAAATATCATCCTTAGTGAGGTAACCCAAACACAAAACACATGGTTTGCACTCACTGATAAGTGGATATTAGCCCAAAAGCTTAGAATACCCAAGATACAACTCACAAACCACATGAAACTCAAGAAGAAGGAAGACCAAAGTGTGGATACTTCAGTCCTTCTTAGAAGGGGTAAGAAAATACCCATGGAAGGAGTTACAGAGACAAAGTGTGGAGCAGACGCTGAAGGAATGACTATCCAGAGACTGACCCACCTGGGTATCCATCCCATATAGCATCACCAAACCCAGACACTATTGTGGATACCAACAAGAGATTGCTGATCTAAGCCTGTTATAGCTGTCTCCTGAGAGGCTCCACAAATACAGAGGTGGATGCTTGAAGCCTACCATTGGACTGAGCACAGGGTCCTCAATGAGAGAGCTAGAGAATGGACCCAAGGAGCTGAAGAGGTTTGCAGCCCCATAGGAGGAACAACAATATGAACCAACCAGTAACCCCCGAACGCCTAGGGACTAAACAACGAACCAAAAAGTACACATGGTGAGACCCATGGCTCAAGCTGCATATGTAGCAGAGGATAGCCTTGTTGGACATTGATAGGAGGAGAGGCCCTTGGTCCTGTGAAGGCTTGATTCCCCAGTGTAGGGGAATGCCAGGACAGGGAAGCGGGAGTGGGTGGGTTGGTGAGCAGCGGAAGGGGATAAGAGATAAGGGGATTTTGGAGGGGAAACCAGGAAAGGGGATAACATTTGAAATGTAAATAAAGAAAATATCTAATAAAAACAATCTAAAAAAAAAAAGAATTAGGATGTGGAGAGAGAGCGTTAAAGAAGGTAAGTCATTAGGATTGGGGGACACACCTTAGTGGTAAAGCATTTACCCATCATGCCTGAAGCACTTAGTTTGACCAACATGTTCTAGAGACAAAATGGATGACTTTTGAACATATAAAACTATTTGATTTCAATATGCCTATGGATCTTAAGAAAATCTATGGAAAATCTTGTACAAATTCTCTATGAAATATAAAAGGTTAGACAGTCCTACTGTATTGATCTAAATGAGAGATTTTTTCCATCAGTTAATGCATTTGAGCACTTGATCCCCAATTAATGGTACTATTTGAGGAGGTTATGTAAGTTTAGGGAGATAGAGACTTGCTTGAGGAAGTTTGTCACTGGTGGAGGGCTTTGAGGATTCATAGCCTCATCCCACTTCCTGTTCACTTTTTTGCTTTCCATGTGTGATTGATATTTATCTCTTACCTTCCTGATCCTGCCACTTGCTGCTATGTCTCTTTACTATGAAGGATTCAAAATCAACTCTTATATAAGTTGTTTTAGGTCATGATATTTTAATCACAGCAACAGAAAAAAAAATATCTACTGAAATCCACCTAGGATTTGCTATTAATAACCTTTATAGAGAGGAACAGAAGTTCAAGGTTGTTCTTACATATATACCAAATTCAAGGCTAGCCTCTATATAGTACATATATACATGCAAGTGAACACACATATCTGACTACACATATACATACTCATATATACCACACACAGACACATAAGAAAAGAAAAAAGTAACAATAAAACATATACCAAAAACTAGTAACCTATCTGTACATGGGACAGCATACCTGTAATACCTATACTTTCAATGCCAAGATAAAAAGACCTTGAGGGGGAAATAGGTTACCATAGCAAATAAAAGGGTGATAATAAAAACCAGATCTTTCTAAATAGGTTTCTTTTTTCATAAACCTTACTGAAAACAAGTAAGTTCTTTATATAATTTTTAAAAAGTAAATCAAATAAAAATAAAACACTCTTAAATTTGAAACAATGAAGTAAATGAACCAGAATGCTCTCAACTTTCACAAAGAATTTTTCAACTGTCTTTTGAGGCAAGGTCTCATGTAGTTCAATTGCCTAGAACTAGAAAGGATTCAAATTTGAAAGGAAGAAGTCAAGGTATCACTATTCACAGATGATATGGTAGTATACATAACCAACCTTCAAAATTCTGGCAGAGAATCCCCACAGCTAGTAAACAAATTTACCAACGTGGCTGGATATAAAATTAGCTCAAATAAATCAATAGCCCTCCTTTATATAAATAATAAATGGACTGAGAAAGAAATTAGGGGAAACACTATCCTTCACAATAGCCACAAATAATGTAAAATATTTTGGTGTAACTCTAACCAAACAAATGAAAGATCTATATAACAAGAAGTTCAAGTCCCTGAAGAAGGAAATGACTCCCATGATCATGGATAGGTAGGATTAACACAGGGTAAAATGGCCATCATACCAAAAGGAATCTACAGATTCAGTGCAATCCCCATCAAAATTTCCACTCAAATTTTCGCAGATCTTAAAAGAAGAATTCTCAGCTTCATATGGAAAAACACAAAACCCAGGATACCTAAAATAATCCTGAACAATAAAACAATGTCAGAAGGTGTCACCATCCTCAACCTCAAGCTATACTTCAGAAAAATAGTTATAAAAACTACATGAGTTTCATATAGAAACAGATATGTTGATCAATGGAATAGAATCAAACACCCAGAAACAAAGTCACACACCTATGGACATTTGAATTTTGAGAAAGAAGCCAAAACCATACAATGGGGGGGGACATCTTCAAAGAATAGTCCTGGTCTAACAGGATGTCTGCATGTGGAAGAATGCAAATAAATCCATATTTATCACACTGCACAAAGTTTGGCTCCAAGTGGATCAAGGACCTCAACATAAAACCAGATACACTGAATCTAATAGGAGAGAGAACATGGGAAATACACTCAAACTCATTGGCACCGGGGGAAATTTCCGGAACAGATCAGGTGCTAAGATCACCAATTGGTAAATGAGACCTCCTGAAACTGAAAAGATTCTGTAAGGCAAAGGACACTGTCAGTAAGACAAAATGGCAGCTTACAGATTGGGAAATGAATCTTAACTAACCCTATATCCAACATAGGGCTAATATACAAAATATTTAGAACTCGGGAAATTAGACTCAAAAAAAAAATTTAAAAATAGGGTCTAGATCTAAACTGAGAGTTTTCAACAGAGGAATCTCAAACGACTGAGAAGCACTTAAAGAAATGTTCAATATCTTTAGCCATCAGGGAAACGCAAATCAAAACAACCCTGAGATTCCACCTTACACCAGAGTGCCTAAAATAAAAAAATAAAAATAAATAAATAAATAAATAAATAAATAAATAAATACCTCTAGCAATAGCACATGTTAGTGAAGATGTGGAGAAAGGGGAACACTCCTCCATTGCTGATGAGATTGAAAACTGGTACAACCACTCTGAAAATTAATTTGGCAGTTCCTCAGAAAATTAGAAACTAGAAATAGTTTTACCTAAAGACCTAGCTATACCACTTCTGAGTATATACCCAAAAGATGCTCCATCATATTACAAGGACACCTGCTCCACCATGTTCATAGCAGCTTTAGTCATAATAGTCAGAAACAAGAAATAACCCAGATGTCCCTGAACCTAAGAATGTACATAGAAAATGTGGTTCATTTACACAATGGAATACTATTCAGCTATTTTAAAAAGGACATCATGAATTTTACAGGAAAATGAATGGAACTAGAAAATAGCATCCTGAGTGAGATAGCCCTGACCCCAAAGAACATATAAGTACTCACTGAGAAATGAATATTAGCCGTAAAGTACAGGATACTCATGGTACATCCCACATACCCAAAGAAGGTAAACAAGAAGGAAGGCCCAAGAAAGGAGCTTAAATTTCACTTAGAAGAGAGAATAAAGTAGTCATAGGAGACAGAGGGAAGGAGGGAACTGGGTGTGAGAAGGGATGGGAGGAGACGGGGAGGGGGTCAGGATCAGATATGGGGAGAGACAGGGGAGAGGGCCAGAGGGCCAGGAGAATGAATATATATATGTGAGGTGGGTATGGGGTGAGGAAATCTCTAGGAAGTCCCGGAGACCTGGAATTGGGGACACTTCCAGGAATCAAGGCAGGTGACCTTAGCTGAGATGTCTAACAATAGAGACATGAAATCTGAAGAGGCCACATTCTATGGCCAGACAGGACCCCCCAGTGGAGGGATAAGGATGCCAACCTATCCACAAAGTTTTCAACCCAAAATTTGCCCCTTTAAAAAAAATACAGGGGCAAACATGGAGCAGAAATTGAAGGAATGGCCAATCAATAATTTGTCCAACTTGAGACCCATCCCATGGGTAAGTACCAATTCTAACACTATTAACTATACTATTATGCCTTCAGACGGGAATCTAGCATTACTGTCCTCTGAGAAGCTCTATTAAGCAACTGACTGAAACAAATGCAGATACCCTCAGCCAAGCACTGGACTGATTATGATAGAGTCAGGGGAAGGATTGAAGTCCCTGAAGGGGATAGGAACTCCACAGGAAGACAAAGAGAGTCAACTAACCTGGTGTCCAGGGAAGTCTCAGAGACCGAGCCACCAACCACAGAGCATACATGGGTTTGAAAAAGGGTACATATGTAACAGACATGCAGCTTAGTCTCCACGTGGGTCCCCTAACAACTGGAGCAGGGGCTGTTCCTGAAGCTGTAGTCTGACTGGGGAATCCGATCCCTAGCAGGGCTACCTTATCTAGCCTCCATGGGAGATGTGCCTAAACTGCAGACACTTTATGGGCCAGGATGTAGGGAACCTGCTGAAAGGAGAAGGGAAGGGGGGGAATAAGAGAGAGACTCTGTGAGGGGGAACCCAAAGGGTGAATAGCATTTAGAATGGAAATAAATAAATAAAAGTGACATTAAAAAAACTCATTAGAAAGCCTTATCAATAGAATGGATCATATCAAAAACAGTCAAGAATGGAATACAAAGTAAGATACTTAAATCACTTAATGAAAGATTCCACCCTGACCTCTCACATTGAGAGAGAAAACCCTGACCTCTCACAGTGAGAGAGAAAAACACACAGAAGAATCTCTGGGTCGCCATCTTGGTTCCGGGACTCCACCGAACTTAGGAAATTAGTCTGAACAGGTGAGAGGGTTCACCACAGAACCGGACAGCTTCTGGGACAAGCAAAGCCACAGAGCCACTGAGGCAGCACCCTTTTTGGGCCACAGACAGCCGGAAACCCTCCCGACCACAGGACAGGTGTCCGCCTGGCTCAGAAGCCCTCTGCCTCTGGAGCAGCGGACACCATCTTGGTTCCGGGCTCCGCTGAACTTAGGAACTTGGTCTGCACAGGTGAGAGTGTGCACCACAGAAGCTGACAGCTTCTGGGACCTGCCAAAGCAACACAGCGTCTGAGAAAGGTCCTGTTTTGGGCCTTCTTCTTCGGCCAGGAGGAGGTACAAACACAAGATATCTGTGCACCTTCCCTGTAAGAGGAGAGCTTGCCAGCAGAGAGTACTCTGAGCACTGAAACTCAGAGGAGAGAGTCTGTCTCCCAGGTCTGCTGATAGACGGTAACAGAATCACCAGAAGAACAATCTCTAAACAGAGTCAACTATAACAAATAACTCCAGAAATTACCAGATGGTGAAAGGTAAAAGTAGGAATCTTACTAACAGGAACCAAGACCACTCACCATCATCAGAACCCAGCACTCCCACTTCGCCCAGTCCAGGGCACCCCAACACACCCTAAAAGCTAGACCCGGATTTAAAAGCATATCTCATGATGATGGTGGAGGACATCAAGATGGACTTTAATAACTCACTTCTTGTCAGAGTATGCCTGGGCCTAGCAAACATAGAAGTGGATGCTCACAGTCGGCTATTGGATGGATCACATGGTCCCCAATGAAGGAGCTAGAGAAAGTACCCAAGAAGCTAAAGGGATCTGCAACCCTATAGGTGGAACAACATTATGAACTAACCAGTACCCCGGAGCTCTTGACTCTAGCTGCATATGTATCAAAAGATGGCCTAGGCGGCCATCACTGGAAAGAGAGGCCCATTGGACACGCAAACTTTATATGCCCCAGTACAGGGGAACGCCAGGGCCAAAAATGGGGAGTGGGTGGGTAGGGGAGTGGGGGTGGGTGGCTATGGGGGACTTTTGGTATAGCATTGGAAATGTAAATGAGCTAAATACCTAATAAAAAATGGAAAAAAAAAAGAAATACAGGAGAACACTGCTAAAGAGTTACAAGTCCTTAAAGAAAAACAGGAAAACACATCCAAACAGGTGATGGAAATGAACAAAACGATACTAGACCTAAAAAGGGAAGTAGACACAATAAAGAAAACTCAAAGTGAGGCAACACTGGAGATAGAAACCCGAGAAAAGAAATCTGGAACCATAGATTCGAGCATCAGCAACAGAATACAAGAGATGGAAGAGAGAATATCAGGTGCAGAATATTCCATAGAGAACATCGGCACAACAATCAAAAAAAATGGAAAATGCAAAAAGATCCTAACTCAAAATTTCCAGGAAATCCAGGACACAATGAGAAGACCAAACCTACGGATAAAAGGAGTAGATGAGAATGAAGATTTTCAACTAAAAGGACCAGCAAATATCTTCAACAAAATTATAGAAGAAAACTTCACAAATTAAAGAAAGAGATGCCCATGAACATACAAGAAGCATACAGAACTCCAAACAGACTGGACCAGGAAAGAAATTCCTCCCGACACATAATAATCAGAACAACAAATGCACTAAATAAAGATAGAATACTAAAAGCAGTAAGGGAAAAAGGTCAAGTAACTTATAAAGGCAAGCCAATCAGAATTACACCAGATTTTTCACCAGAGAATATGAATGCCAGAAGAGCCTGGACAGATGTTATACAGAAACTAAGAGAACACAAATTCCAGCCAAGGCTACTATACCCAGCCAAACTCTCAATTACCATAGATGGAGAAAACAAAGTATTCCACAACAAAACCAAATTCACACGTTACCTTTCCATGAATCCAGCCCTTCAAAGGATAATAACAGAAAAGAAAAAAAAACAAAAAAACAAAAAACAAAAAACAAAAACAATACAAGGACGGGAACCACGCCCTAGAAAAAGCAAGAAGGTAATCCCTCAACAAACCTAAAAGAAGACAGCCACAGGAACAGAATGCCAAGTTTAACAACAAAAATAACAGGAAGCAACAATTACTTTTCCTTAATATCTCTTAATATCAATGGTCTCAACTCCCCAATAAAAAGACATAGAATAACAAATTGGCTACACAAACAAGACCCAACATTTTGCTGCTTACAGGAAACTCATCTCAGAGAAAAAGATAGACAGTACCTCAGAATGAAAGGCTGGAAAAAAATTTTCCAAGCAAATGTTATGAAGAAACAAGCTGTAGTAGCCATCCTAATATCTGATAAAATTGACGTCAAACCAAAGTCATCAAAAAAGACAAGGAGGAGCACTTCATTCTCATCAAAGGTAAAATCCTCCAAGAGGAACTCTCAATTCTGAATATCTATGCTCCAAATACAAGGGCAGCCACATTCATTAAAGTAACTTTAGTAAAGCTCAAAGCACACATTGCACCTCACAGAATAATAGTAGGAGACTTCAACACACCACTTTCACCAATGGAAGATCATGGAAACAGAAACTAAACAGGGACACAGTGAAACTAACAGAAGTTATGAAACAAATGGATCTGACAGATATCTACAGAACATTTTATCCTAAAACAAAAGGATATACCTTCTTCTCAGCACCTCATGGTACCTTCTCCAAAATTGACCACATAATTGGTCACAAAACAGGCCTCAACAGATACAAAAATATTGAAATTGTCCCATGCATCCTATCAGATCACCATGCACTAAGGCTGATCTTCAATAAAAAAATAAATAATAGAAAAGCAACATTCACGTGGAAACTGAACAACACTCTTCTCAATGATACCTTGGTCAAGGAAGGAATAAAGAAAGAAATTAAGGACTTCTTAGAGTTCAATGAAAATGAAGCCACTTCATACCCAAACTTATGGGACACAATGAAAGCATTTCTAAGAGGAAAACTCATAGCTCTGAATGCCTCCAAAAAGAAACTAGAGAGAGCATACATTAGCAGCTTGACAACACACCTAAAAGCTCTAGAACAAGAGGAAGCAAATTCACCCAAGAGGAGTAGAGGGCAGGAAATAATCAAACTCAGGGGTGAAATCAACCAAGTGGAAACAAGAAGAACCATTCAGAGAATCAACCAATCGAGGAGCTGGTTCTTTGATAAAATCAACAAGATAGACTCACTAGAGGGCACAGGGAAAGCATTCTAATTAACAAAATCAGGAATGAGAAGGGAGACATAACAACAGATCCTGAAGAAATCCAAAACACCATCAGATCCTTCTACAAAAGGCTATACTCAACAAAACTGGAGAACCTGGATGAAATGGAGAAGTTTCTAGACAGATACCAGGTACCAAAGTTGAATCAAGATCAGGTTAATGATCTAAACAGTCCTATATCCCCGAAAGAAATAGAAGCAGTCATTAATAGTCTCCCAAACAAAAAAAAAAAGCCCAGGACCAGATGGGTTTAGTGCAGAGTTCTATCAGACCTTCAAAGAAGATCTAATCCCAGTTCTTCACAAACTATTCCACAAAATAGAAACAGAAGGTACTCTACCCAACTGATTCTAAGAAAGCCACAATTACTCTGATACCTAAACCACAAAAAGACCCCACAAAGATAGAGAACTTCAGACCAATTTCCCTTATGAATATCGATGCAAAAATCCTCAATAAAGTTCTTGCTAACCGAATCCAAGAACACATCAAAACAATCATCCATCCTGACCAAGTAGGTTTCATCCCAGGGATGCAGGGATGGTTCAATATACGGAAGTCCATCAACGTAATCCAGTATATAAACAAACTCAAAGACAAAAACCACATGATCATCTCGTTAGATGCTGAGAAAGCATTTGACCAAATCCAACACCCATTCATGATAAAAGTCTTGGAAAGATCAGGAATTCAAGGCCCATACCTAAACATGATAAAAGCAATCTACAGCAAACCAGTAGCCAGCATCAAAGTAAATGGTGAGAAGCTGGAAGCAATCCCACTAAAATCAGGGACTAGACAAGGCTGTCCACTCTCTCCCTACCTATTCAACATTGTACTTGAAGTCCTAGCCAGAGCAATTAGACAACAAAAGGAGATCAAGGGGATACAAATTGGAAAGGAAGAAGTCAAAATATCACTTTTTGCAGATGATATGATAGTATATATACGTGACCCTAAAAATTCCACCAGAGAACTCCTAAGCCTGATAAACAGCTTCAGTGAAGTAGCTGGATATAAAATTAACTCAAACAAGTCAATGGCCTTTCTCTACACAAAGGATGAACATGCTGAGAAAGAAATTAGGGAAACAAAACCCTTCTCAATAGCCACAAATAATATAAAATACCTAGGCGTGACTCTAACTAAGGAAGTGAAAGATCTGTATGACAAGAACTTCATGTCTCTGAAGAAAGAAATTAAAGAAGATCTCAGAAGATGGAAAGATCTCCCATGCTCATGGATTGGCAGGATCAATATAGTAAAAATGGATATCTTGCCAAAAGCAATCTACAGATTCAATACAATCCCCATCAAAATTCCAACTCAATTCTTCAACGAATTAGAAAGGGAAATCGCAGATTCATCTGGAATAACAAAAAAAAACTAGGATAGCAAAAACTATTCTCAAGGATAAAAGAAACTCTGGTGGAATCACCATGCCGGACCTAAAGCTGTACTACAGAGCAATTGTGATAAAAACTGCATGGTACTGGTATAGTGACAGACAAGTAGACCAATGGAACAGACTTGGAGACCCAGAGATGAACCCACACACCTATGGTCACTTGATCTTTGACAAGGGAGCTAAAACCATCCAGTGGAAAAAAGACAGCATTTTCAACAAATGGTGCTGGCACAACTGGCGGTTATCATGTAGAAGAATGCGAATTGATCCATTTCTATCTCCTTGTACTAAGGTCAAATCTAAGTGGATTAAGGAACTCCACATAAAACCAGAGACACTGAAACTTATAGAGGAGAAAGTAGGAAAAAGCCTCAAAGATATGGGTACAGGGGAAAAATTCCTGAATAGAACAGCAATGGCTTGTGCTGTAAGATCGAGAATCTATAAATGGGACCTCGTAAAATTGCAAAGCTTCTGCAAGGCAAAAGATACCGTCAATAAGACAAAAAGACCACCAACAGATTGGGAAAGGATCTTTACCTATCCCAAATCGGACAGGGGACTAATATCCAATGTATATAAAGAACTCAAGAAGGTAGACTCCATAAAATCAAATAACCCCATTAAAAATGGGGTTCAGAACTGAACAAAGAATTCTCACCTGAGGAATACCGAATGGCTGAGAAGCACCTGAAAAAATGTTCAACATCCTTAATCATCAGGGAAATGCAAATCAAAACAACCCTGAGATTCCACCTCACACCAGTCAGAATGGCTAAGATGAAAAATTCAGGTGACAGCAGATGCTGGCGTGGATGTGGAGAAAGAGGGACACTCCTCTATTGTTGGTGGGATTGCAAGCTTGTACAACCACTCTGGAAATCAGTCTGGTGGTTCCTCAGAAAATTGGACATAGTACTACCGGAAGATCCGGCAATACCTCTCCTGGGCATATATCCAGAAGATGCCCCAACCGGTAAGAAGGACACATGCTCCACTATGTTCATAGCAGCCTTATTTATAATAGCCAGAAGCTGGAAAGAACCCAGATGCCCCTCAACAGAGGAATAGATACAGAAAATATGGCATATTTACACAATGGAGTACTACTCAGCTATTAAAAAAATGAATTTATGAAATTCCTAGGCAAGTGGATGGACCTGGAGGGCATCATCCTGAGTGAGGCAACCCAATCACAAAGGAACTCTCACAATATGTACTCACTGATAAGTGGATATTAGCCCAGAAACTTAGGATATCCAAGATATAAGATACAATTTGCTAAACACATTAAACTCAAGAGAACAAATACCAAAGTGTGGACACTTTGTCCCTTCTTAGAATAGGAAACAAAACACCCATGGAAGGAGTTACAGAGACAAAATTTGGAAGTGTGACAAAAGGATGGACCATCTAGTGATTGCCATATCCAGAGATCCATCCCATGATCAGCTTCCAAACTCTGACACCATTGCATACACTAGCAAGATTTTGCTGAAAGGAACCAGATATAGCTGTCTTTTGTGAGTCTATGCCAGGGCCTAGCAAACACAGAAGTGGATGCTCACAGTCAGCTATTGAATGGACCACAGGGCCCCCAATGGAGGAACTAGAGAAATTACCCAAGGAACTAAAGGTAACTGCAACCCTATAGATGGAACAACAATATCAACTAAGCAGCATCCCGGAGCTCTTGTCTCTAGCTGCATATGTATCAAAAGATGGCCTAATAGGCCATCACTTGAAAGAGAGATTCATTGGACTTGCAAACTTTATATGCCCCAGTACAGGGGAACACCAGGGCCAAAAAGGGGGAGTGGGTGGGTAGGGGGGTGGGGGAGTGGGTATGGGGGACTTTTGGTATAGCATTGGAAATGTAAATTAGCTAAATACCTAATAAAAAATGGAAAAAAATTCATGTGTGTGTGTACAGTGTGTGAGTGTGTGTGTGTGTGTGTGTGTGTGTGTGTGTGTACACCATGTGAAAATTTAGGGACTCAATGAAAATACCTAATTTCCAAATATGAGCATAAAAGAAGAGGAATACCATGGAAAAGGCATAGGAAATGTCTTCATTAAAATCATGAAAGAAAATTTCCCAAATCTAGTGTCTTAGTCAGGTCTACTATTGATGTGATTAAACACTGTGATGGTTTGTATATTCTTGGGCCAGGGAGTGGCACCAAATGGAATGTGGCCTTATTGGAATAGGTGTGACCTGGTTGGAGTAGGGTTGTCACTGTGGGTATGGGCTTAAGATCCTCACGCTAGTTGACTGGAAGTCAGTCTTCCACTAGCAGCCTTTGGATGAAGATGTAGAACTCTCAGCTCTGCCTGTGCCATGCCTGCCTGGATACTGCCATGCTCCCACCTTGATGATAATGGACTGAACCTCTGAACCTGTAAGCCAGCCCCAATTAAATGTTGTTTTTTTATAAGACTTGCCTTGGTCATATTGTCTGTTCACAGCAGTAAAACCCTAACTAAGACAAACACCATGACCAAAGCATTGTATAGAAGAAATAGTTTACTTTTTCTTATGGTTTGAAAGGGATGTGTCTATAATGGCAGGAAATGTGGCAGAAATCAGCAGGCATGATATTGGGAATGGAGTATGAGAACTGACACCTTGAACCACAAGAACAAAGCAATTAAATGTTATCCTTTTAAGAGTTGCCTTGGTTGTGGTATCTCTTTACAGCAACGCAAACCCTAACTAAGACAAAAAGTAACAAGAAATGGTATGTGTTTTTAAATTCTCAAAGCCTATCTCCAGTGATGTACTTCCTCCAACAAGGATATACCTCCAAAACTTTCCCAAATATCACCATCAACTTGGAACCAAGTATTCAAATACATCTGTTTATAAGGGACTTTCTCATTTAAACTGCCACAAAATTTTATAGTTAAAACATTAAAATTAGAATCAAGAAATGTTATTGAAAGATTAAATAATACGTCACTTATAAAGTCAGGCTCATTAGAATAAAACCTGATTTTTAAGAAGTAACCTTTAAAGCCAGAAGGACCTGTAACAAAATTTTAAATAACAATGATCAATTGATATTTTTATGCCTAGTGAAACTATTCATCAATGTTGAAAGATTAATAAAACTTCCCATGATAATAATTAGAGGAATTTGTGACCTGTAGCCTCCCCCAGCCTTGAGCAGGCTGGCTCAGACATGCTCTACCACTGTCAGCTAGCCCACCTAGGGTGAAGTCTTCTGACCTAGATAAGGTCTATTGTTCTGCAGTATCCTCCAAGATGCCATTACCTGCTGAGAGGCTGAAAGTGTTCTCCTGACACTATCCTGATGAAAGGAGATCTTGGAACGGTGGGGGATGAGTCCCCGCTTTATAAGCTCAGACTCTTAAGTAAACATTGGCCTTGATCAGAAAACTTTGTCTTGGATCTTTATTTCTCTCACAATTTTTCCCATACAGACCCAGCCTTCCTTTCAGGAACCCTGTTCATGTAGCTTTGGGCAGCTACAGTGACCATTTTAACAACTCTATTGAGAATACCAGAGTAATACTGTCTTAGTCAGGGTTTCTATTCCTGCACAAACATCATGACCAAGAAGCAAGTTGGGGAGGAAAGAGTTTATTCGGCTTACACTTCCATGCTGCCATTCATCACCAAAGGAAGTCAGGACTGGAACTCAAGCAAGTCAGGGAGCAGGAGCTGATGCAGAGGTCATGGAGGGATGTTCTTTACTGGCTTGCCTCCCCTGGCTTGCTCAGCCTGCTCTCTTATGGAACCAATACTACCAGCCCACAAGGGGCCTTTCCCCCTTGATCACTAATTGAGAAGATGCCTTACAGCTGGATCTCATGGAGGCATTTCCTCAACTGAAGCTCCTTTCTCTGTGGTAACTCCAGCTGTGTCAAGTTGACACAAAACTAGCCAGTACAAATACCTTAATCTGAAGAGGATAAACATATCTCAGGGATCACAAGGAACAAAGAAAACTGTCTGGACAGATAATCACACAAGGCATAAGAAAATACCACATAACTAATAGTGTGACAAAAATTAATCTATATCTTAAAAAAAAAACTCAAAATAGGAATAGTTTCATTTCCCCAATAAAAAGACACAGAGTAAGTGCTAAAGAGATTTATCAATGGTTAAGTGTACTCACTGCTGTTCCAAAGGACCTGGGTTGAATTCCCAGCACCTACATGGT
The DNA here is from genome assembly GCF_000001635.26 of Mus musculus. Taxonomy (NCBI): domain Eukaryota; kingdom Metazoa; phylum Chordata; class Mammalia; order Rodentia; family Muridae; genus Mus; species Mus musculus. The sequence goes on from NC_000086.7 coordinate 18,046,425, forward strand.
GGTTCACACTCATCAGTACCTCCAGTTCTGGGGGCTCTAATGTCTCCTCTGAACTCTGTATGCCCTTGAACATACATACATATAAAAAATCTATTTATTTATTTCTAAAATTACACAGTTTAGAGCAGAAAACAGAATTTATCATTCTGTTGTCTCTAAGAAAAACACCTATCAACAATAAATAGTTCCTAAGGGTCAGGGGGTATACAAAGTTATTCCAAGCAAGTGGAACCAAGAATTAAACAGGCATAACAATTATTATATTGAGCAAAATAAACTTCAAAGCAGAAAACACTCAAACAACACAAGAAGGGATACTTCATGCTAATTTTAAAAAAATCACACAATGGTATATTACAATCCTAAATATATATGCATTTATGCATTAAACACAAAGGAAATACTACAAGATGTTAAACCACAAATTAATCACAACAGTGATAGTGGTTGATTTCATTACCCCACTTTTCATTAACAAATAGGTCATCTGGGAAAAAAAAGTCAAGAAACTCTGGAGATATATGAAATTATAAATCAAGTGGTCCCACCCAAACATCAAACACTAAAAAATAGACACTCTTCATAGTACCCCATGTAGCTTTCTCCAAAATCAATCACATATCACAAAGCAAGTCTCAACAGATCTAAGAAAATTGAAATAACATCCTACATTCATTCTATTTGTCAACAATAGAATAAAGCTGTACATCAAAAGCTATTAAAAAAAATCTATATAAAGCCAGGAGTGGTGGCACATGCCTTTAATCCCAGCCCTCAGGAGGTAGAGGCAGGCGGATTTCTGAGTTCGAGGCCAGCCTGGTCTACAAAGTGAGTTCCAGGACAGCCAGGGCTATACAGAGAAGCCCTGTTTCGGGGAAAAACAAAACAAAACAAAACAAACAAACAAACAAAAAACAACCAACTACATATATATTCAAGGAACTAAGCAACACACTACTGAATAATAATTCTGTGAAGAAAAAAAATCAAAAAATAAAATATAAACTTTCCTTTGATTGAATGAAAATACAATATATCAAAATCTATGAGACATGTGAAGGCAGTCACAAGAAGAAAGGTTTGTTGTTGTTGTTGTTGTTGTTGTTGTTGTTGTTGTTGTTTTCTCTACACAGGGTTTCTCTGTGTAGCCCTGGCTGTACTGGAACTAATTCTGTAGATCAGGCTCGAACTCAGTAATCCACCTGCCTCTGCCTTCCAAGTGCTAGGAATGAATGCACTTGCCACCAAACCTGGCAGTGTTTTATTATTATTATTATTATTATTAGGTATTTAGTGTTTCTTTTAAACATAACATTTATTATTTCAAAAGATCATATATTGAGACTAAATCAAAAAAGAGGAAAGTTTATTGTACTAAGCATCTATATAAGAAATTTTGAAAGATTTCATATTAATATAATGATGTATTTAAAAGCCTAAAAAAAGAAAATATACCCCCTTAAAAATAGCTGGGAAGCAATAATTAAAATCAGTACTGAAGTTAATATGGTAGAAACAAAGAAATAATCAAATGAGTAATTGATTCTTTGAAAACTTTGACAAGCCTCTAGACAATCTAACCAAAATAAAGAGAAGGTCCAAATTATTAGAGGGTATGAGGTCCTTGTGCATATAGATAAGTACTATGTAAAACAAAACAAAACAAAACAAAACAAAACAAAACAAAACAAAACAAGTTAAACATGCATGCTTGTCTCTTCAAAGGAAGGAGATATTAGCTATTTTCACCCCAAATGCTGGGAATGTGTGTAGTTTACAACAACCTGGTATTATGTTGCTATCTCTAGGGCCATGCTTCACTCAAATCCCCAAGAATACTAGGTTTGCTTATCTGGTTATTTTCCCGCATAGATCTTGAGCATTGCTTCTAGGCCATAAATTGCATCCTTATGAGTGGTGCCACATGTACTAAGTGATTTCTGTGTGCTTAGGGCCATGACAATCCTGAATCCCACAGGCATCATTTACCTCAGTCATTCCCTTTAGATTCCTTATATTTTCCTCATTCTCCCTAGACACTGTTCTTGAGCATTGCCCATCTCTGTGGAAGAAGCCATATGTACTTTGTAAAGACTTTCAGAGTAAACATGTCTTAAGCTTTCTTGTACAAACAGGAAGAACTGAGTTAATTGTCATCAGAAACTTTTTTTCGAAAATTGTGCTATGCTTATATATGGCTAAAATAAACCAGACTCCAGAAATTTGAAGCTGTGACTGCAAACTAAAGTTGTACTATGTAACCGATCCCCCCCTCCCCCCCCCCAGCCTGAAGCAGGCTGATCCAGACCTTGACCCTGCTGCCACTAAGGAGATTACCTAGGGTGGATGGCGCCTTCCTGCCTAGATGACTCGATTGTTCAGCCACTACTGCTGTTCTCCTTCAAGACACTGCTACCTGCTGAGAAGCTGCTGAGCTATTCTGGAGACTACACCCTATCCTGCACATCGTCACCTGCAGCTGGTTCCAGGCTCCAAGAATGGATTAGTAGGGGATGGGCCTCCCCCCCCCCCCCTTATAAGCACAGTTTTCTATTAAACATTTGAGCTTTGATCAGGAACCTTGACTTAACTCCATGTTTCTCTTGACCACGTGAGCCATGGGCCGGCTCTCAACAGTCTGGCACCCAGGCCAGGGACCTGAGGAATGGCAGAAAAACACTGCTTGGTGTGGAGCTCCACAGGAAGAAAAAGAAAAGGATCATATCGGACACTGAAGCAACAGGTACACATGCTAGCGCTAGCTTAAAACTTCATTTTTTAGAGTGTTGCTAGAGGTGTGGGAGGATATGGGCTAAGTTTAGAATCAGTGCTAACCCAACGCTGGTTTCCACTTAGGTTAGCAGAGAATTATTCAGAACTAGGAACTGATCAGGCGATTGTCCACAGTTTTCAAAAACTGCTTTAGGTGAGAGGAATAAGGGTTTAAATTAAATAATCAGACAGATGTCCGCAGTCAGGAGCTGCATCAGGTGGCAGGAACAGGGTTTGTAATAATAAAATAATATAGAGGAAAATGGATTTTGAAACTCTCCCAGAGGCAGAGAAAAAATTGGGGGACGCCCTGTCTTTTTCTCTCTGGCCTTTACAGCAGAAGTTCTCTGCCCTCTTTGTGTTGTCTAATGTCTAGTCTAATGTCTGGTGCACCATGTGTCAATCCATGTGTGTTTGTGTCTAGTTGTCTGAATAAGTGAATGGTCTGTGTTTCATGTTGGAATATAAAAGATGGCTAAAACTTTATCTGCTGGTTCAGCAAAGCGGAGAGTGGCCACATGCTTTAGCCAAGGATCAGGCAGAGCAGGGGAGCCACTCCTGGAAAAGCTGTTCTCAAAGAAAGGGAGTCTGAAGCCTCTTAGTTTGGGGGCAAAAAAGCTGATAGATGGTTTTTTTCCTGGAGGGTTCTCTGCAATCATGATTAATGTGTTTGGCAAATGACAAAGTGCATTTTTTATCTTATAATTATAGCTAGAAATTTTTAAATTCTTTGATTGGTCTAAAATTATTAGACGCATGTAGCCACTTCATTTGGTTTTTTTACTGGTCTTAGAGGTGTAATATGCTCTGTGTGTTTTCATCGTAAAGTATTAGCTTATAAGTTATTGGGTATGATCAAAAACGTGTAACACTGGTTATTAGAAAGTTAGCTTCAAATTGGTAACTCAGGTTTGGAGTCTTTCCAAAAGGTGGCATAAGGCAGGCCAAGAGGCTGGGCCTCTAAGGATACTTTTAGTTGAGATAATATTTAATGTGATTCTTATGCTAGAAAGTAGAATTAAAAGTAAGATTTAAAGCAATGTCTCTTTAATGAAGCATTAAAATTTGCACTGTCATGAATTCATAGGTATAAATTGGCAGCCAAATTTTGTAACGTGATAGTGAAGTTTCTAATGTTGATTCTAAGGTGATAAATTGTTTTGAAATTGGGTTTTGCTTTCCCAAAGTTGTAGTTTTAATCTAATATTGCAAAAGAAATTTAAAAATTCTAAAATCTGTCCTCATGGCAAGAGGAACAAAGCTCAGAGCAGACTCTGCAGGGGCTTGTGTGACTTTCTTTTGTCTTGCAAACGGTGCCTAAGGAAGCTCTTGAAACTTGCCTCTCCTTGCATTCAGGGAAAATTCTTTTTAGCTAAAAGAACACTGTTGCAGATCTATCCTGATGTTGTTCTAAATAAACTTCAAATCCAAAGTTTATAAAAAGGTCAATTGGGCTGTAGAATTTATCAGGACATTGCGATTTGACTTGCCTACTTCATGTAAAGTTATTATAGATTTAAAAGTTTGTTTTTTCCTTTATACCTGGAAAATTGTAAAGAGTTTGCTTTTAGTGAGCTTGTAATCACTGGAAAATTTTGCCTCTAGGTATGGCTTATATAGCCTTACCTCATGTAAGAAAAATTCTTAGTGTCTTGCTTCAATACAAGAAGCTAAGAGTTTGAATCTTTCAGTGTATATTGTCTCCTAAGTGGAAAGTATTTTATTAGCTAATTCCTCTCAAGGGAAGTTTACTTTAAATCCTTGCTCCCACACTAGGAGCTTTTAAGTTCTGGGGAGTAGCTGTTGCTCCAGAAAAGATTCAGAGGCAATATCTTTTGAATACTTAGGGTTTTAGTTATACTACAAAATTATGGTACAGAAAAATATAAGAATGAAAAACTGATTTGCTTCAAAATTTTATTTTCAAAAGCTTCCAGGAGATGTTAATTGGCTAAGACCTCACCTTAAACTCACCACAGGCGAACTTAAGCCTTTGTTAGGTGCTATTAAGTGAGACACAAATTAACTGGCAAAGAACAAACGGCTTTGCAGAAAATACAGAAAGCTTTTATAATTGTTATCAATTATAATCGATGGTAATTAAATATTAGCTGCCTATTTTAGTTATAGTTATTAAATGTACCCACAGCAATTCTTTGGCAAGAGAAAACATTATTGTAAAGTCATCTTTCTTCTCCTCCCAACTGACCATTGGCCTACATGGAGCTGGCCGGCTGCTAGCTGCTTCGGGGTGGGGCCGTGAGGTACACAGCTTTCCCTGAGTGGTGGTGGCATGGGAGGCCGCCAGAAACAGGGTGCCTTTGTAGCAAACTCAGGGGAGGGCTTGAAGCGCCAGTCGCGTGTGCCATTGCCCCCATGAGCATCTGCCTGTCCCCGCCGGGGGTGGCCATATTTTTCCCACTAGGACTCGGGGTGCTCTGCCACCCTAGCTCGGGCTTCCTGGCCTACAACAGATTCGACTGCTTCAGCCTCTACAGCCTGGGAGGAGAGTCAGAGGTGGGTGAGGCCGAGGTGGCGTTCACCACAAAGCACAGTTTTAACATCCTATTAAGGCTGTTGTGGTGCTAATAAAGAATTGTAAGGTAAATTCGTATATTTTAGAAAATGTATAACAAAAATTGTGTCTTAAGAAGCTGACAAAGTGTCTGTTCCTTATTCCAAACAGCAATTAATTTGGTTATTACAGAATGTTAATATTTGATCTATTGCATATCATCATTATAAATAAAATTGACAAGCATTATCCCAAAGATAAGTTAAAAAATTAATGCATGCTTCTGTATCTTCTATAAATTCATGCATGCATGCATCCCATTTACTGTGTTTAAAAACAGCCTTTCTATGGAAAAAAAGTATATGTGAATTGGATCACACACTTACTTTTGAGTTTCCTCCTGCTTCATCACAGATAATTAAATTGTGTGCTGTATATGGTGTTTTACAATTGCTTAGAATTGTTCATCCCTCAGATGCTATTAATTCTCAAGTTTGCAATTGCTTATGCAACTCATAAGAAAAATGCTGTTCCTTTAAGAAGATAAGTTAAAAATTGTTTTAATGCATGCTTCTGTATCTTCTATAAATTCATGCATGCATGCATCCCATTTACTGTGTTTAAAAACAGCCTTTCTATGGGAGAAAAGTATTTTCTTTTGGACAGTTAAGAATTTGTCCTGGGTTGCCTGGAAAATACCCCCAGGATTTGCTTTTGTGTTATAGAGATTTACAAAAAGGTTTAGCTGATAAAGGATTACAGATAGCTCCTGAAAAGATACAAACTCAGGATCCTTATAATTATTTGGGTTTTAGACTTACTAATCAAGCTGTTTTTCCCCAGAAGATAGTTATTCACAGAGACAATTGAAGGACTTTGAATGATTTTCAAAAATTGTTAAGTTATATTAATTGGCTTTGCCCCTATTTAAAGCTTACTACATCTTGGTTCCGGGACTCCGCAGAAAGTAGTCTGCACAGGTGAGAGTGTGGACTGCAGAAGCTAACAGCTTCTGGGACAGGCGAGAGCCACAGAGCTTCTGAGGTAGCACCATTTTCGGACCCCAGACATCAGGCCACCTTCCCAGCCAGAGGACAGGTGTCCGCCTGGCCCGGGAGGCTTTTGCTTCAGGATCCGCAGAAGCCATCTTGGTTCCGGGACTCCGCAGAAAGTAGTCTGCACAGGTGAGAGTGTGGACTATAGAAGCTAAAAGCTTCTGGGACAGGCCAAAGCAACACAGCTTCTGGGAAAGGTCCTGCTTTGGGCCTTCATCTTCAGCCAGAGGAGGTCCAAATGCCAGATATCTGTGCACCTTTCCTGTAAGAGGAGAGCTTGCCAGCAAAGACTGCTCTGACCACTGAAACTAAAAAGAGATCTAGTCTCCAAGGTCTGCTGATAGAGGGTAACAGAATCACCAGAGGAACAATCTCTAAACGGAGACAACTATAACAACTTACTCCAGAGATTACCAGATAACGAAAGGTAAACGTAAGAATCTTACTAACAGAAACAAAGGCCACTCACCATCATCAGAACCCAGCACTCCCACTTTGCCCAGTCCAGGGCACCCCAATACACCCGAAAAGCTAGACCCGGATGTAAAAACATATCTCATGATGATGGTAGAGAACATCAAGAAGGACTTTATTAACTCACTTAAAGAAATACAGGACAACACTGAAAAACAGGTAGAAGACATTAAAGAGGAAGCACAAAAATCCCTTAAAGAATTGCAGGAAAACACAACCAAACAGGTGATAAAAATAAATAAAACCATCCAGGACCTAAAAAGGGAAGTAGACATAATAAAGAAAACCCAAAGTGAGGCATCACTGGAGATAGAAACCCTAGGAAAGAAATCTGAAACCGTAGATGCGAGCATCAGCAACAGAATATAAGAGATGGAAGAGAAAATATCAGGTGCAGAAGATTCAATAGAGAACATCTGCACAACAATCAAAGAAGAGGGAAAATGCAAAAAGATCCTAACTCAAAACATCCAGGAAATCAAGGACACAATGAGAAGACCAAACCTACAGATAATAGGAGTAGATGAAAATGAAGACTTTCAACTCAAAAGGACTGGCAAAAATCTTCAACAAAATTATAGAAGAAAACTTCCCAAATCTAAAGAAAGAGATGCCCATGAAAATACAAGAAAACTACAGAACTCCAAATAGACTGGACCAGAAAAGAAATTCCTCCCGACACATAATAATCAGAACAACAAATGCACTAAATAAAGATAGAATATTAAAAACAGTAAAAGAAAAAGGTCAAGTAACATGTAAAGGCAAGCCTATCAGAATTACACCAGATTTTTCACCAGAGAATATGAATGCCAAAAGAGCCTGGACAGATGTTATACAGACACTAAGAGAACACAAATTCCAGCCCAGGCTACTATACCCAGCCAAACTCTCAATTACCATAGATGGAGAAACCAAAGTATTCCACAACAAAAGCAAATTCACACATTATCTTTCCATGAGTCCAGCCCTTCAAAGGATAATAACACACACACAAAAAAAAAAAAAAAAAAAAAAAAAAAAAACAATACAAGGACGGAAATAACGCCCTAGAAAAAGCAAGAAAGTAATCCCTCAACAAACGTAAAAGAAGACAGCCACAAGAACAGAATGCCAACTTTAACAACAAAAATAACAGGAAGCAACAATTACTTTTCCTTAATATCTCTTAATATCAATGGTCTCAACTCCCCAATAAAAAGACATAGAATAACAAATTGGCAACACAAACAAGACCCAACATTTTGCTGCTTATAGGAAACTCATCTCAGAGAAAAAGATAGACACTACCTCAGAAGGAAAGGCTGGAGAACAATTTTCCAAGCAAATGGTATGAAGAAACAAGCTGGAGTAGCCATTCTAATATCTAATAAAATCAACTTCCAACCCAAAGTCATCAAAAAAGTCAAGGAGGGGCACTACATACTCATCAAAGGTAAAAACCTCCAAGAGGAACTCTCAATTCTGAATATCTATGCTCCAAATACAAGGGCAGCCACATTCATTAAAGAAATTTTAGTAAAGCTCAAAGCACACATTGCACCTCACACAATAATAGTGGGAGACTTCAACACAACACTTTCACCAATGGAGATATCATGGAAACAGAAATTAAACAGGGACACAGTGAACTCGCACAATATGTACTCACTGATAAGTGGATATTAGCCCAGAATCTTAGGATACCAAGATATAAGATACAATTTTCTAAACGCATGAAACTCAAGAAGAACGAAGACCAAAGTGTGGACACTTTGCCCCTTATTAGAATTGGGAATAAAACACCCATGGAAGGGGTTACAGAGACAAAATTTGGAATTGTGACGATAGGATAGACCATCTAGAGACTGCCATATCCGGGGATCCATCCCATAATCCGCCTCCAAATGCTGACACTTTTGCATACACTAGCAAGATTTTGCTGAAAGGACCCAGATATAGCTGTCTCTTGTGAGACTATGCCGGGGCCTAGCAAACACAGAAGTGGATTCTATTGGATGGATCACAGGACCCCCAATGGAGGAGCTAGAGAAAGTAACCAAGGAGCTAAAGGGATCTGCAACCCTATAGGTGGAACAACATTATGAACTATCCAGTACCCCAGAGCTCTTGACTCTAGCTGCATATGTATCAAAAGATGGCCTAGATCACTGGAAAGAAAGGCCCATTGGATTTGCAAACTTTATATGCCCCAGTTCAGAGGAACTGGAGGGCCAAAAAGTGGGAGTGGGTGGGTAGGAGAGTGGGGGGTGTGTATGAGGGACTTTTGGGTTAGCATTGGAAATATAAATGAGGAAAATACCTAATAATAATAATAATAATAATAAAGCGTACTACAGGGGAGTTGAAACCTTTTTGATATTCTTAAAGGGAGTTCTGATCCTACCCCTTCTGAGGCTAGATCTTTAGCCTCAGAAGGATTGCTGGCCTTGCAACTAGTGGAAAAAGCTATTGAAAAACAAGTTGTCACTTATATAGATTATTTTTTGCCTTTACATCTGTTAAATTTTAATACGAATCATATGCCTACAGGATTGTTATGGCAAAAGTCTCCTCTATTGTGGATACATTCAAGGATTTCTCCTAAACGTAATATCTTGCCATATTATGAAGCAGTAGCTCAGATGATTATCCTTGTAGGAAGCAGGCACTAACTTATTTTGGCAAAGAGCCAGATATTATTGTTCAGCCTTATAGTGTAGGTCAAGGCACTTGGCTGAAGCAGCACAGTACAGATTAGTTGCTTGCTGAAATAGGGTTTAAAGCAACTATAGACAGCCACTACCCTCAAGATATGTTGGTAAAATTTTTAAATGTACATGAGGTGATATTTCCTAATATGACCTCTTTATAGCCCTTACACAATGCTGTTCTGGTGTTTACTGATGGCTCCTCTAAAGGGCGAGCTGGATATCTTATAAATAATCAACAGGTAATCATAAAGACTCCTGGCCTCTCAGCTCAATTAGCAGAACAGCAGTACTGAATGTCTTTTAGTCTGTGCATGAGGCTTTTAATATTTTTACTGATAGTTTATATGTTGCACAATCAGTACCCTTATTGGAGACCTGTGGTATGTTTAACTTTAATACACCAGCAGGATCCCTGTTTTCACAATTGCAAAACATCATTCTTGCCCGAAAACATCCGTTCTATATTGGCCACATATGATCTCATTCCGGTCTGCAATGATTGCATCGACAGAGCTCTAATAGGAGAAGCCTTAATTTCAGATCATGTTACTTTGGCCAAACGTGATTATGAAAAATGTCATCTCTCTAGCTATACCTTAAGACTTCAACATAAGATCTCTAAGGAGCAGTCAAGAATAATTGTAAAACAATGTCCTAAATGTATTACATTATCTCCAGTGCCACATTTAGAAGTTAATCCACGAGATCTTATGCCTAATCATATTTGGCAAATGGATGTAACTCATTATGCAGAATTTGGAAAATTAAAATATATACATGTTTGTATTGACAGTTGTTCAGGATTTCTCTTTGCTTCTCTGAATACTGGAAAGGTCTCTGAATACTGGAAAGGTCTCTAAAGATGTAATTGATCATTGCCTACAAGCCTTTAAAGCTATGGGATTGCTTCAACTTATTAAGACAGATAACAGGCCATCCTATTCTAGTAAAAATTTTACTTCATCTTGTAAGGAATTTGGTATCAAACATAAAACTGGAATTCCTTATAACCCAATGGGACAAGGAATTGTTGAACGTTCTCATCACACTTTTCAATTAAACATTTGAGCTTTGATCAGGAACCTTGACTTAGCTCCATGTTTCTCTCGACTGCCTACTTCCCCTCTCTTTTCAGCCCCAGCTTGCCTCTCAGGTGAAACCCAGTCCATGTGAGCTGTGGGTTGGCTCTCAATAGTACTGAAACAAGTTTCATTCTTGCCAATCCTCAGATTATTTTCCTGCTGAAAATGAGTCTTACAGGGGCCCCATACACAAATTAGAGATGAAAGGAAAAGGAGACATTATAAAGACACTGAGAAAATCCAGAGTGTCCTAAGGAAAAATATGTGTGTGTATATGTGTGTGTGTGATGTATATGTATATGTATATGTATATGTATATGTATATGTATATGTATATGTATATCCCTAGATGTTATAGTATGTGCCTGTGGTACTAACACTTGAGAGGAAGAGGTAGGTGCTCTGCCACAGAGCTGCATACTCAAATAGCAGCGGGAGGGAGAGAGCCTCCCAGGAGTGCACACAGGCCTATGAGTGCAGGGAGGACCACCACTGCTGCTCAGAGGAACCCGCCAGGAACCCGTAGGACAGAGGAACCTAGGAGCTGCCTGGGACAAGAGTCTTTTGGTTACTGTCTGCACCCAGAGCAGGTCCTGTGCCACAGAGCTACTAACACAACTACCACCAGGAGAGAGCTTGTCTCCCAGGAGTGCCTACACACCTGTCAGCACAGGTAAAACCACCTTTAAATTCCTGGCCCAAGAGGGCCTCTCTCAGAGCCACCAGGACACAGAAACCGAGGATCAGCTGGGGACAGGATCTTTCTGGTCTCTATCTGTACCTCAGAGCTGACCTTGTACTACATCTTTCCATACCTGAGTTCCTCCCAGAGAGAACTGGTCTTCCAGGAATACTGACACACAGGCTTGCAGAACAGACAAGCCACAGTCAGAGACAGCAAGACCAGGTAACAAGAGAGATAACCAGCTGGCAAGAGGCATAGTGTTCAGAGGGGAAATGTGGAAAGGGGATAACATTTGAAATGTAAAATAAAGAAAATATCTAAGAAAGAAGGAAGGAAGGAAGGAAGGAAGGAAGGAAGGAAGGAAGGAAGAAAGGAAGGAAGAAAGGAAGGAAGGAAGAAAGAAAAGAAAGAACCATTTACGGGAAAAAGAAAGTCCCAGGATCACATAGTGCACGTCATCTTTATATGAAGTATTTGGTACTCGCCTGTAAAAAGATGAATGCTACTTTGCCAATACTATTTCACATAATTAAATCTTACTAATTTTTTCTTTAAAAAAAGGGGGGGGACAGAAATACAAGAGACAAAGGTAAACAGGTAGAAGACATTAAAGAGAAAACACAAATATCCCTTAATGAATGAGAAGAAAGCACAACAAGACAAGTCATCCGGAATCTAAAAATGGAAATATAAAGAATACAGAAATCACAAAGGGAGACAGACTAGAAAACCTAGAAAAGAGATCATGAGTCCTAGGTGCAAGCATCTTCAACAGAATACAAGACATAGAAGAGAGAATCTCAGATGCAGAAGATAAAAAAAATTAACAGGACAGTCAAAGAAAATGCAAAATGCAAGAAGATCCTAACCCAAAACATCCAGGAAACCCAGGGCACAGTGAGAAGACCAAGCCTAAAAATAATAGGTACAGAGGAGAGCCAAGATTCCCAATTTAAGGGCCAGTAAATACACATACAAAATTATAGAAGAAAACTTACCTAACCTAAAGAAAGAGATGCCCATAAATATACAAGAAACCTACAGAACTCCAAATAGATTGGACCAGGAAAGAAATTTCACCTGTCACATAATAATCAAACCACCAAATGCATTAAACAAAGAAAGAATATTAAAAGCAATAAGGGAAATTAGGTCAAGTAACATATAAAGGCAAACCTATCAGAATTACACCAGATTTCTCACCAAAGACCATGAAAGCTAGAGGATCCTGGGCAGAGTTCATACAGACCCTAAGAGAACACAAATGCCAACCCAGAATACTGTACCCAGCCAAACTTTCAACCACCATAGACACAGAAAACAAGGCATTCCATGACAAAACAAATTTACAAAATATCTTTCCACAAATCCAGCCATAAAAAGGAAAATAGATGGAAAACACCAATACAAGGGGGAAAGTACACTCTAGAAAAAGTAAGAAAGTAATCTTCTTTCAACAAACAAAAAAGAAAATAACCACACAAACATAAAAATAACATCAATAATAACAGGAAGCACCAATCACTATTCCTTAATATCTCTGAATATCAATGGACTCAATTCCCCAATAAAAAGACATAGACTAACAGACTGGATATGTAAGCAGGACCCAGCATTTGGCTGCATATGGGAAACGTGCCTCAGTGTCAAAGACAAACACTACCTCAGAGTAAAGGGCTAGAAAACAATTTTGCAAGCAAATGTTCCCAAGAAACTAGATGGAGTAGCCATTCTAATATTGAATAAAATTCACTTTTAACCAAAAGTCATCAAATAAGATAAGGAGGGATACTTCATACTCTTCAAAGGAAAAATCTACCAAGAAAAACTCTTAATTCTGAACATCTATGCTCCAAATGCAAGGGTACCCACATTCGTGAAAGAATCTTTACTAAAACTAAAAGCACACATTCTACCTCACACTATAATTGTGGGGGGACTTCAACACCACACTCTCATCAATGGACAGATGAAGGAAACACAAACTAAACAAAGACACAATGCAACTATCAGAAGTTATGGACCAAATGGATTTAACAGATATCTATAGAACATTTCATCCTAAATCAAAAGAATATATATTCTTCTCAGCACCTCATAGTACCTTCTCCAAAATTGACCATATAATCAGTCATAAAACACAGCACAGTTTCTGTTCCATGCCAGCACCCAGCTACTTTAGTCCCACGGTCCCCAGAGGACTCTCCACCTCCTCACCAGGAGTTCTAGTACCCAGGATCTTATGATCACTGGTGAGTAGAATGTAAAATCTGTTTCAACATGATCAGGAGAACATGGAGCCAGCTGGACCATAGAAACTGGAAGACAGGCCAACCAGTGGCCCATGTTCCTTCCGGTTGACACCAACACCATGCCATCTTGGGCTCAAACTCAGTGGACAGTCCCATGGTCCCCAGAGGAGGTATCACTTCCAGGCACTGTAACACGCCCACGATCTTAGGATCCCAGGATCCCAAGAGATTGGCCACACCAGGATCAGAGGAAGCTTGATTGCCAAGAACTCTGACATACCCAGAATCTCAGGTTCACAGGATCCCAGAATCACAGAGAAAACTAGACTCGGAGGCATTCTGACTCATCTAGGATTACAGGAAGGACAGACTCCAATCAGATGTATTGAGTACAGGGAGTACTTGAGATACTCAGATGGCAGGAGGAAAGTATAAAAACAGAAGCAACAGAAACCAAGATTACACGACATCATCAAAACCCAAATCTCCCACCAGAGCAAGTCCTGGATAAACCATCACACTAGAAAAGCAAGATATGGATCTAAAGTCACTTATGATGATGATGATGATGATGATGATGATAGAGGATTTTAAGAAGGAATTAAATAACTCACTTAAAGAAACACAGGAAAACACAGGTAAACAGGTAGAAGCCCTTAAAGAGGTAACACAAAAATTCCTTAAAGAATTAAAGAAAAACACTACCAAACAGGTAAAAGAATTGAAAAAAATCATCCAGGATCTAAAAATAGAAGTAGAAACAATAAAGAAATCACAAAGGGACACAACTCTGGAGATAGAAAATCTAGGAAAGAAGTCAGGAACCATAAATGCAAGCATCAGCAACAGAATAAAAGAGACGGAAGAGAGAATATCAGGTACAGAAGATTCCACAGAAAATATGGACACAACAATCAAAGAAAATGCAAAATTCGAAAAGATCCTAACCCAAAACATCCAGGAAACAATGAGGAGTCCAAACCTAAGGATGATAGGTGTAGACAAGAAGGAAGATTTCCAACTTAAAGGGCCAGTAAATATATTCACCATATTGTAGAAGAAAACTTCCCTAACCTAAAGAAAGAAATGCCCATGAACATACAAGTAGCCAACAGAACTCCAAATTGTATGGACCAGGAAAGAAATTCCTCCCAACACATGATAATCAGAAGAAAAAAAAGGCACTAAATAAGGATAGAATATTAAAAGCTGTAAGGGAAAAAGGTCAAGTAACGTATAAAGGCAGACCTATCAGGATTAAACCAGACTTCTCCCAAGATACTATGAAAGCCAGAAGATCCTGAGGAGATGTCACACAGACCCTAAGAGAAGACAAATGCCAGCCCAGGATAATATACCCAGCAAAAATATCAGTTATGATAGATGGAGAAACCAAGATATTCAATGACAAAACCAAATTTACACATTATCTTTCCACAAATCCAGCCCTTTAAAGGATTAAAAAAAGAGAAAGGGCCTAGCAAACACATAAGTGGATGCTCACAGTCAGCTATTGGATGGATCACAGGGCTCCCAATGGAGGAGCTAGAGAAAGTAACCAAGGAGCTAAAGGGATCTGCAACCCTATAGGTGGAACAACATTATGAACTAACCAGTACCCCGGAGCTCTTGACTCTAGCTGCATATGTATCAAAAGATGGCCTAGTCGGCCATCACTGGAAAGAGAAGCCCATTGGACACACAAACTGTATATGCCCCAGTACAGGGGAACGCCAGAGCCAAAAAATGGGAATGGGTGGGTAGGGAAGTGGGGGGGGGGAGGGTATGGGGGACTTTTGGGATAGCATTGGAAATGTAATTGAGGAAAATATGTAATAAAAAATATTTAAAAAAAAAAAAAGGGAAAACTCCAACACAAGGCGGGAAACTAAACTCTACAAAAAGCGAGAAAGTAGTCTTTCAACAAACCTAAAAGAAGATAGCCAATAAACAGAATTCCAACCCTAAGAACAAAAATATCCCGAAGCAACAATTACTTTTCCTTAATACCTCTTAATATCAGTGGACTCAATTCCCCAATAAAAAGACATAGACTAACATACTGGTTACATAAACAACACCCAACATTTTGCTGCATAGAGGAAACCCACCTCAGGGACAAAGATATACACTACCTCAGAGTAAAAGGCAGGAAAACAATTTTCAAAGCAAATGGTCCCAAGAAACAAGCTGGAGTACCCATTCTAATATCAAATAAAATCGACTTTCAATGGAAAGTCATCAAAAAAGAAAAGGAGGGACACTTCTTAGTCATAAAAGGTAAAATTTACCAAGATGAACTCTCAATTCTGAATATCGATGCTCCAAATGCAAGGGAATAAACCTTCATTAAAATAACTTTAGTAAAGCTTATAGCACATATTGTACCACACACACAATAATAGCGGGAGACTTCAACACTCCATTCTCATCAATGGACAGAACATGAAAACAGAAACTAAACAGAGACACAGTGAAAGTAACAGAAGTTATGAAACAAATGGATTTAACTGATATCTATATAACATTTTGTCCTGAAACAGAAGGATATACCTTCTTCTCAGCACCTCATGGTACCTTCTCCAAAACTGATCATATAATCGATCACAAAACAGGCCTCAACAGATACAAAAATATTGAAATTATCCCATACATCATATCAGATCACCATGGACTAAGGCTGATCTTCAATAACAACATAAATATTTTAAAACCCACATGCAGGTGGAAGCTGAACAACACTCTACTCAATGGTAACTTGGTCATGGAAGAAATAAAGAAAGAAATTAAAGACTTTTTAGAGTTCAATGAAAATGAAGCCACAATGTACCCAAAATTATGGAACACAATGAAAGCAGTCCTAAGGGAAAACTCATACCTCTGGCTGCCTCCAAAAAGAAAGTGGAGAGAGCATACACTAGCAGCTTGACAGCACATTTAAAAGCACTAGAACAAAAGGAAGCAAATTCACCCAATATGAATAGACAGTAGGAAATAATCAAACTCAGGGCTGAAATCAACCAAGTTGAAACCAAAAGAACTATACAAAGAATCAACCAAACCAGGAGCTGGGTTTTTTTTTTGTTTTTTTTTTTTTTTTTTTTTTTGAGAAAAATCAACAAGATAGATAAACCCTTAGCCAGAGTAACTAGAGGGCACAGGGACAGTATCCTAATTAACAAAATTAGAAATGAAAAGGGAGACATAACAAAAGAATCTGATAAATTCGAAACATCATCAAATCCTAGTACAAAAGCATTTACTCAATAAAACTGGAAAATCTGAATTAAATGGAAATTTTTCTAGATAGATACCAGTTGCCAAAGTTAAATCAGGATCAGACTAACATTCTAAACAGTCCCATAACCCATAAAAAAATAAAAAGTCATTCATAGATTCCCAACCAAAAAAAAATTAAAAAGCCCAGGAAAACATAGGTATAGTGCAGAGTTCTAGCTGACATTCAAAGGTGACCTAATTCTATTATTCCTCAAACTATTCTACAAAATAGAAAGAAGGAATTCTACGCAATTTGTTCGATGAAGCCACAAATACTTTGATGCCTAAACCACACAAAGACTCAACAAAGAAAGAGAACTTCAGACCAATTTCCCCTACTAATATTGATGCAAAAATACTCAATAAAATTCTTGCCAAATGAAGCCAAGAACACATCAAAATAACCATCAATCATGAACAAGTAGGCTTCATCCCAGTGATGCAGGGATGATTTAACATGTGCAAATCCATCAATGTAATCCTCTATATGAGCAAACTCAAAGACAAAAAGCACATGATCATCTCAGTAGATGATGAGAAAGCATTTGACAAAATCCACTACCCTTTCATGATAAAAAGCTTGAAAAGATCACGAATTCAAGGCCCATACATAAACATACTAAAAGCAACATACAACAAACCAATAGCCAACATCAAATAAATAAAGAGAAAATTGAAGCAATCCCGCTAAAATCAGGTACTAGACAAAACTGCTCTCTTTCTCCCTACCTATTCAATAGAGTACTCGAAGTCCTAGCAAGAGCAACTAGAAAACAAAAGGAGATCAAATGAATACAAATTGGAAAGTAAGAAGTCAAAATCTCACAATTTGCAGATGATATGATAGTATATATAAGTGACCCTAAAAAATTTCACCAAAGAGTTCCTAAACCTGATAAACCACTTCAGACACAGTTGGATATGAAATTAACTCAAACAAATCAATGGTCTTTCATACACAAAGTATAAACAGGCTGAGAAAGAAATTAGGGAAACAACACCCTTCAAAATAGTCACAATTAATACAAAATACCTTGGTGTGACTCCAACTAAGGAAGTGAAAAATCTGTATGATAAGAACTTCAAGGCTCAGAAGAAAGAAATTGAAGATCTCAGAAGATGGAAAGATCTCCCATGCTCATGGACTGGCAGGATTAATAAAGTAAAAATGGCTATCCTGCTAAAAGCAATCTACAGATTCAATGCAATCACCATTAAAATTCCAATTCAACTCTTCACTGAGTTAGAAAGGGCAATTTGCAAATTCATCTGGAATAACAAAAAACCTAGGATAGCAAAAACTCTTTTCAACAATAAAAGAATCTCTGTTGGAATCACCATCCTTGACCTCAAGCTGTACTACAGAGCAGTTGTGATAAAAACTGCAAGGAACTGGTAGCGACAGACAGATAAATCAATGCAATAGAATTGAAGACCCAGAAATGAACCCACACACCTATGGTCACTTGACCTTTGACAAGAGAGCTAAAACCATCCAGTGGAAAAAAGCATTTTCAACAAATGGTGCTGGCACAAGTGGCTTTTTTCATGTAGAAGAATGCGAATTGATCCATTCTTATCTCCTTGTACGAAGCTCAAGTCTAAGTGGATAAAGGAACTCCACATAAAGCCAGAGACACTGAAATTTATAGAGGTGAAAATGGGGAAAAGCCTCAAAGATATGGGCACAGGGGGAAATTTCCTGAACAGAACAACAAGACTTACTGTTCTGTAAGACTAAGAATCAACAAATGGGACCTCATAAAATTCTCCCAATCAAAAAAACCCGGCCAGCTCCAGGTCACCTTGGGCATGAACTCAGCGGAGAGTCCAACAGTACCCAGAGGACTCTCCATGAGATCTTAGAATCACTGGTGAGTGGAACACAACGTCGATTCCAATCCAATCACCCCAGGCCTGTGCCAAAAGCAGAGAATCAGAAAACCCAACTACCAGGGGCTCAAGTCCATTTTGGTCTGCATCAGCAACAGATCACTTTGAGCAGGAAGTCAGTGGACAGTCCCAAGGTCCCAGAGGCCTCTCCATGTGATCTTAGGATTGCTGATGAGTGGAATACAACATCTGTTCCAAAGCAATTGTGACAGGCCTGTAACAGCAGGAGCAAGGACACGGGAGCCCTGCCTGACCAGCAGTTCTGGTTCCTTCTGATCAGTGCTGGTATACCTTGGTTCCAAACATACCAGACAGCCTCATGGTCCCCAAAGGAGAAACCAATTCCAGGCTCTATAACACACCCAGGATCTTAGGATTCCAGAATAGCAGCATAACAGGAGCTTGGTTGCAACAGGAACTCAGGGTCTCAGAGGAAGCTTGATTGCCAAGAATCTGCCACACTCAGAATCTCAGATTCACGGGAGCCCAGAATCACAGGATCACAGAGAAAGCTGGACTCTGAGGAGTCCTTAATCAACTGGGATTATAGGAAGAACAGGCTCCAATCAGATATTTTGAGGGTAGCAAGCACTTGAGATAATCAGAGGGCAGGAGGCAAGCATAAGAACAGAAGCAACAGAAACCAAGGTTACTTGGCATCATCACAACAAACTCTCTCACCATAGCAAGTCCTGGATATACCATCACACCAGAAAAGCAAGATATGGATCTAAACTCATTTCTCATGATGACGATGGAGGACTTTAAGAAGGAAATAAACAACTCACTTAAAGAAATACAGTAAAACACAGGTAAACAGGTAGAAAACCTTAAAGAGGAAACACAAAAATCCCTTAAAGAGTTACAGGAAAACACTACCAATTAGGTAAAAGAATTGAACAAAACCATCCATGATCTAAAAATGGAAGTAGAAACAATAAAGAAATCACAAAGGGACACAACTCTGGAGGTAGAAAATCTAGGAAAGAAGTCAGGAAATATAGATGTGAACATTAGCAATGGAATACAAGAGATGGAAGAGAGAATCTCAGGTGCAGAAGATTCCATAGAGAACATGGACACAACAATCAAAGAAAATGCAAAATGCAATATGATCCTAACTCAAAACATCCAGGAAATCCAGGACACAATGAGAAGTCCAAACCTAAGGATAATAGGAGTAGATGAGAATAAAGATCTTCAACTTAAAGGGCCAGTAAATATCTTCAACAAAATTATAGAAGAAAACTTCCCTAAACTAAAGAAAGAGATGCCCATGAACATATAAGATGCCTACAGAACTCCAAATAGACTGGACCAGAAAAGAAATTCCTCCCGACACATAATAATCAGAACAACAAATGCACTAAATAAGGATAGAATATTAAAAGCAGTAAGGGAAAATGGTCAAGTAACATATAAAGACAGACCTATCAGGATTACACCAGACTTCTCCCCAGTGACTATGAAAGCCAGAATAGCCTGGACACATGTTATGCAAACACAAAGAGAACACATATGCCAGCCCAGGTTACTATACCCAGAAAAAATTGTCAGTTACCATAGATGGAGAAACCAAAGTATTCCATGACAAAACCAAATTCACATAATATCTTTCCATGAATCCAGCCTTTCAAAGGATAATAAAGGGAAAACTCCAACACAAGTAGGGAAACTACACCCTAGAAAAAGAAAGAAAGTAACCCTTCAACAAACCGAAAAGAAGAGAGCTGCAAGAACAGAATCCCAACTCTAACAACAAAAATAACAGGAAGCGACAATTACTTTTCCTTAATATCTCTTAATATCAATGGACTCAATTCCTCAATAAAAAGACATAGAATAACAGAATGGCTACATAAACAGAACCCAACATTTTGCTCTATACAGGAAACCCACCTCAGGGACAAAGACAGACACTACCTCAGATTAAAAGGCTGGAAAACAATTTTCCAAGAAAATGGTCAGAAGAAACAAGCTGGAGGAGCCATTCTAATATCAAATAAATTCGACTTCCAACCCAAAGTTATCAAAAAACACAAGTAGGGCCATTTCATACTCAATAAAGGTAAAATTTTCCAAGATGAATTCTCAATTCTGAATATCTATGCTCCAAATGCAAAGGCAGTCACATTTATTAAAGAAACGTTAGTAAAGCTCAAAGCACACATTCCACCACACACAATAGTAATGGGAAACTTTAACACACCACTCTGATCTATGGACAGATCATGGAAACAGAAAGTAAACAAAGACACAGTGAAAGTAACAGAAGTTATGAAACAAATAGATTTAACAGATATCTATAGAACAGTTTATCCTAAAACAAAAGGATATATCTTCTTCTCAGCACCTCATGGTACCTTCTCCAAAATTGACCATATAATCGATCACAAAGCATGCCTCAACACATCCAAAATTATTAAAATTATCCCATGCATCGTACCAGATCACCACAGACTAAGGCTGATCTTCAGTAACAACATAAATAATACAAAATTCACATACAGGAGGAAGCTTAACAACACTCTACTCAATGATATCTTGGTCAAGAAAGAAATTAAAGACTTTTTAGAGTTTAATGAAAATGAAGCCACAGCATACCCAAAGTTATGGGACACAATGAAAGCAGTCCTTAGAGGAAAACTCATAGCTCTGATTGCTGCCAAAAAGAAACTAGAGAGAACACACACTAGCAGCTTGATGGCACACCTAAAATTTCTAGAAGAAAAGGAAGGAAATTCACCCAAGAGGGGTAGGCAGCAGGAAATAATCAAACTCAGGGCTAAAATCAACCAAGTAGAAACAAAAAGAACTATAAAAAAGAATCAACCAAACCAGGAGATGGTTTTTTGAGAAAAATCAACAAGATATATAAACCCTTAGGCAGACAAACTAGAGATCACAGGGACAGTATCCTAATGAACAGAATCAGAAATGAAAAGGGAGATATAACAACAGAACCTATGGAAATTCAAAGCATCATCAGATTCTACTACAAAAGGCTATACTCAACAAAACTGGAAATCCTGGATGAAATGGACAATTTTCTAGACAGATACCAGTTACCAAATTTAAATCCGGATCAGATTAACAATCTAAATCACCCCATACCCCCTAAAGAATTAGAAGCAGTCATTAATAGTCTTCCAACCAAAAAAAAAAAAAAAAAAAAAAAAAAAAAGCCCAGACGGGTTTAGTGCAGAGTTCTATCAGACCTTCAAAGAAGACCTAATTCCAATTCTCCTCAAACTATTTCACAGAATAGAAACAGAAGGTACTCTACCCAATTCATTCTATGAAGCCACAATTACTCTGATACCTAAACCACACCAAGACCCAACAATGAAAGAGAACTTCAGACCAATTTCCCTTATGAATATCGATGCAAAAACACTCAATAAAATTCTCGCAAACTGAATCCAAGAACACATCAAAACAATCATTCATCATGATCAAGTAGGCTTCATTCCTGGGATGCAGTGATGGTTTAATATACAGAAAACCATCAACATGGTGGGACTTTAGGTGCATATGTAGCAGAGGATGGCCTAGTCGTTCATCAATGGGAGGAGAGGCCCTTGGTCCTGTGATGGCTCTACGCCCCAGTACAGGGGAATGCCAGGACCAGAAATGGGAGTGGGTGGGTTGGGGAGCAGAGGTAGGGGAAAGGGGATAGGGGATTTTCGGGGGGAAAACTAGGAATGGGGATAACATTTGAAATGTAAATGAAGAAAATATCTTTAAAAAATGAAAATAAAATAAAATAAAATTTAAAAAATGGGGTACAGAGCTAAAAAAGAATTCTCAACCTAAGAATACTGAATGGCTGTGAAGCACCTAAAGAAATGTTCAACATTTTTAGTGATCAGGGAAATGCAAATCAAAAGAACCCTAACATTCCACCTCACACCAATCACAATGGCTAAGATCAAAAACTCAGGTGACAGCAGATGCTGGCAAGGATTTGCAGAAAGAGGAACACTCCCCCATTGCTGGTGGGATTGCAAGCTGGTACAACTACTCTGAAAATCAGTTTAGCGGTTCCTCAGAAAATTGGACATATTTCTACCAGAAGATCCAGGAATACCACTCCTGGGCATATACCCAGAAGACGCTCCAACATGTAATAAGGTCACATGCTCCACTATGTTTATCACAGCCTTATTTATCTTTATCTATTCAATATAGTACTTAAAGTTCTACCTAGAGCAATTAGAAAAACAAAGGACAACAAGGGGTAGAAATTGGAAAGAAAGAAATCAAAGTATCCCTATTTTCCAAAATTCCACTAGAGAACTTCTACAGCTGATCAACAGCTTCAGCATAGTGGCTGAATATAAAATTAACTCAAACAAATCAGTAGCCTTCCTTTACTCAAATGATAAACAGGCTGAGAAAGAAATTATGGAAACAACATCCTTCATAATAGTCACAATACTATAAAATATCATGGTGTAACTTTTACCAAGCAAGTGAAAGATCTGTATGACAAGAACTTCAAATTCCTGAAAAAAGAAATCGAAGATCTCAGAAGATGGAAAGATCTCCCATGCTCATGGGTGGTAGGATTAACATAGTGAAAATGGTCATCTTACCAAAAGCTATCTATGGATTCAATGCAATCGCCATCAAAATTACTACACAATTCTTCACAGACATGGAAAAAGCAGTTCTCAATTTCATATGGAAAAAAACAAACAAACAAACAAAAAAAGGATAGCCAAAACAATTCTCAATAATAAAACTGGGAAAATCACCATCCCTGAATGCAAGCTCTACGACAAAGCAATAGTGATAAAAACCACATAGTATTTGTACAGAGACAGACAGATAGATCAATGGAATAGAATTAAAAACTCAGAAATAAAGCCACACACCTATAGACACATGATATTTGACAAAGAAGCCAAAAAAAAAAAACATACAGTGGGGGAAAAAAAAGAAAGCATCCTCAATAAATGGTGCTAGCCTAATGGGTGGTCTGTATGTAGGGGAATGAAAACAAATCCATATTTATCGCCCTGCATAAAATTGGTACCCTATAGGTTGGAGAAAAAAATCTTCACTAACCCTACATCCAACAGAGGACTAATATCCAAAATATACTAAGAACTCAAAAGTTTTACCCCCCAAAAAAACAAATAACCCAATTTTAAAATGGGCTTACAGAGATAAACAGAGAATTCAAACAGAAAAATCTCAAATAGCAGAGAAGCACTTAAAGAAATGCATCAGAAAAATGCAAATCAAAATGACCCTGAGATTCCACCTCATACCAATCAGAACAGCTAAGATCAAAAACTCAAGTTACAGCACATGTTGGCAAAGATATGGAGAAAGAAGAACATTCCTCCATTGTTGGTGGGATTGCAAGCTGGTACAAGCACTCTGGAAATCAATTTGGCAGTTCCTCAAAAAAAATTGGAAATAGTTCTACCTAAAGACCCAGCTATACCACCCTTGGGCATATATCAAAAAGATATCCCAACATACCACAGAAACACAGGCTCCATCATGTTCATAGCAACCTTACTTTTAATAGCCAGAAGCTGGAAACAACCCAAACGTCCCTCAACTGAAGAATGGATAAAGAAAATGTGGTACATTTACACAGTAGAATACTATTTGGCTATTAAAAATAAGAACATCATGTATTTTGCAGGTAAATGAATGGAACTAGAAAATATCCTGAGTCAGGTAACACAGACCAAAAATGTCATTTGTGTTATGTACTCACTGATTAGTGGATACTAGCCAAAAAGTACACAATACCTAGGATATAACCCATAGAATGTAAGAAGTATAACAAGCAGAAAGGCCCAAGTGAAGATGTTTCAATTCCATTTAGATGGGGGAAGAAAACAATCATGGGAGTCATAGGGAGGGAGGAACCTGGGTGGGAGAGGATTAGGGGAAGGAAAAAGATGAACAGGATCAGGTGGGATGACAGGAAAAAAGCCCAGGGGCCAAGAGAATGAATGGACATAAGCAGCATCAGGAAGTGGTACATGGGGGGACCCTCTAGAATGTACTAGAGACCCTGAAGATGAGAGACTCTCAGTACTCATTGCGGGTGACCTTAGCTAAATGCACAACATTGGGAAGAGGGAACTTGAAGAGTCCACCTCCAGTAGATAGACGAGGACTCAAGCGGAGGGACAGAGTTACTTACTAACTCACAATCAAAATTTCTGACCCAGAATTGTTCCTATCTAAAAGAACTACAGGGACAAAAATGGAGACTGAAGGAAAGGCAGTCCAATGACTGGCCCAACTTGGAATCCATCTCATAGGAGGGCACCACGGCCTGACACTATTACTGATGCTATGATGTGCTTACAATCAGAAGCCTAGCTAGCATGGCTGTCCTTTGAGAGGCTCTACCAGCAGCTGACTGAGACAGAAGCAGATACTTACATCCAACTACTGGACTGAAGTCCAGGACCCCTATGGTTGAATCAGGGGAAGCTTTGAAGAAGCTGAAGGGGAGAAGGACCCCATAGAAAGATCGGCAGTCTCAACTTACCCAGACCCCAGGGAACTCCCAGAGACTGAGCCACCAACCAGGAGCATATACGACTGGCCCAAGGCCCTTGGCACAAATATAGCAGAGGTCTGCCTGGCCAGGTTTCAATGGAAGATGTGTTTAATCCTCGAGAGACTTGAGGCCCTGGGGTGGGTAGGTGGGGAAAACACCTTCTCAGAGGCAAGGGGAGGAGGAATGGGAAGAGGAACGGGGGGGGGGGGGGACCGAGCAGGGGGCGATGACTAGAATGTAAATAAATTTCTTTTAAAAGGCAAAATAAAACAAGCCCATGACTCACATTGCTAAATCATTCAATCACACTGAGTCACCTGCCCTTCCCTGGCAGTTCTCTTGTAAAGATAAAACAAGTATATCTGCACTTCCACTCCTGTTTACCATAGTACTTGAATTCTTTGATAGAGCAGTTGGACAAAGGAAGGAGGGTAAGAGAAATAAGAAGCTCTAACACATGATTCAGCTGCATATATATACAAAATATCCTACTAGAGATACCTGCTTATTCATGTTCATTTCTGCTCTATCCACAATAGCCAGGAAATGAGAACAGCATAGATACCCATCAATGGATTAATAGATAAAATGTGACACATTTTTACACAATAGAATAGCATTCAGCTGTAAAAAAGAAATGAAACTATGAAAGTCACAGGCATATGAATAGAGCTGAAAACATTCATTCTGAATGAATTAACTCAGCTGTACAAAAACAAATATTGCAGGTTTTCTCTCATTTAGATATGTATGTTTCATTTGGAAGACCTAAAGAGGCCAAGAAATTAGTAAGGGGCCATTGGAGGAGGGGGATTTCAAGAGAGAAGTGAGAGAATGCAATGATGTAAAGAATTTAAAGTTTGGGCAGAAGATGAAAAGCCAAAGAAGAAGAGGGAACACATGAAAATGAGTAATATTAGAATACTTTCAAAACATTACATAAGAAGCTACTAGAGAAGCTCCCTAAAGAGTTTAAGTGGAACTAGTTTATAATGGAGCAACAAAATAGGAGAAGCTTCAACTTACTAAAATCAGGAATAAAAGAAGGAATGTCACTATATGAGGAATTGGACAGTGGCAGAAATAAAAGAATGTGGCCACCCAGAGTGCAAAAGATACATATGAACAGCAGAGGTCCTTGGTATGAAGAGAGAGGAAATTTCTAAAGAGAGGACATCTCTGGCAGTCATCAGTCACTTGCCAAGTACAGCTCAATATCAACATAAAGTGTTGAAAAGACAACAGTCACCTCCCAACTCAAACCCCCATGTATATAACTAACCATTCCAATATCCAGAGACTCAAATAGGAGCCCTAATTTTTCTTATTTTTCCCTTTTTTTTTTCTTTTTGGTACACTTTTACTAGAACCTTAACTTCAGCATATTATAAATGTTTTGTTTGCATTTTTATTCCCCTTAATATAGTCACCTAAATTTGTGTATTTTCACATTTCAGAGTAATGTTTCTCTTTCTTGTTTTCATTCATTTTTGCTACCTGTGTTCCCCTTTATCCTACTACCTTTTACTATATGTTGACCCAATCTTTTTTTCCACAAAACTCACACATTTTAACTTTAGTTCCCCTTTTTAAATTTACCTAATTTTACTATTATTTTTCTCATTATTGGAAATTTTCTCTGAATGATACTGGAGATTATGTCATCAAAAGTAAGCTTCTCAATATGAAGATTGCCAAACAAAATCAAAAGAGAAATCCAAACTAAAAGATATATGTGGAAGTTTGACTGAAAATTCCCCTTTCCCCAGAGGCCAATATATGTGAATATTTAGTCACCAAGCAGTGGAACTATTTGAAAAGGATTAGGAGGTATGACCTTGTTGGAGTAGGTGTGGCCTTGTTGAAAGAAGGAATGGACTTTTAAGTTTCAAAAGTCCATGCCAAATCTAGAGTCTCTCTTTGCCTGTAGACCAGAATGCAACTCTCAGCTAATGCTGCAACACCTGCCTGCATGCCACAGTCCTTCCTGCCATGATGATAATGGACAAAGCCTCTGAAACTGCAAGCATCCCTAACTTAAATGCTTTCTTTTATAAGAGCTGGCTTCATCATGGTATCTCTTCATGGCAATATACTAGTGACCAAGTCAAAGTACAACTTCTAACACATAAAACACATGAAAAAGCAAGGAAACACAGCGGCAAATGATTTTAAATCTTTACCTACTAAACAAAAAGAAACTGATAAAATGTCACAGGAAATTTTCAAAACTTTAATCCTAAAGTTCATCAATGACTTCAAAGAGGATACAAACAAACAGAAGGATTCCATTCAAGACCTCGAGAAAAAAAGCCAATCACACAATGAAAAAGGCCAGAAAAATAAATGAGAAAATCACCTACTTTATTAAAATAATTAGCAACATAGAAAAAATATTGAGCAAGGAAATTAAAATTTGGAAAAATATAGAAATGGTAGAAATGAAAAACTCAATGAATCAAATAAAAAGCTCAGGGAACAGTATTATCAATAGACTTGGCTAAGCAGAAGACAGAATGTGAAAGAAAAAGGATAACAGAATATATGTGACAGAAAAGCTGGAGGCAGGAGTATTTAGAGGGATGACAGGGATTAACAAAATATAAGCAGGTGGGATGAGGGAATGTAGAAGGGACGTGAGAAGAGTAAAAATTAAATATAATGATGCATATGTATGAAAATGTCAAAATGAGATCCATTGCTTTGTATGCTGACTTACAATAGTAATAAAAGAAATATGAGAGGGGCTGACGAGATGATGTAGCAGGTAAAAACACAGGAGCCAAGCCTGATGATCCGAATTCAATCCCCAGACTACATGTGATGGCATTAGAGAATCTACCATTACATGTTGTCCTCCAACTTCCACTCAGGTGGTGTGGTATGAACACATGCTAACATATACACATTATGCAGACACACATACAGAAAGGAAGGAGAGAGGGAGGGAAGGGGAGAAAGAAACAGTCAGAGAGAATAATATAAATCTTTTTTAAAAAAAGATTTCATGGCTCACACTGACTGTAAGCACAAATTTAGGGGATTGAACACTGCCTGACCTCTGCATGTATCTACACTGCTGTATATATACCACATGTAGACAGATTATATATATAACCAAAATGAAAAACACTTGGATTTGATACACAGAGCACAATTTATTTTTTAAAAAATGAAAAAATAAAGAATTTGAGCTGGAGAGATAGCTCAGTAGACCCAGATATAGCTCTCTCTTGTGAGACTATGCTGGGGCCTAGCAAACACAGAAGTGGATGATCACAGTCAGCTATTGGATGGGTCACACGGTCCCCAATGGAGGAGCTAGAGAAATTACCCAAGGAGCTAAAGGGAACTGCAACCCTATAGGTGGAACAACAATATGAACTAACCAGTACCCCGGAGTTCTTGTCTCTAGCTGCATATGTATCAAAAGATGGCCTAGTCAACCATCACTGCAAAGAGAGGCCCATTGGACTTGCCAACTTTAGATGCCCCAGTACAGGGGAACCCCAGGGCCAAAAAGGGGGAGTGGGTGGGTAGGGGTTAGGGGGGTGGGTATGGGGGACCTTTGGGATAGCATTGAAAATGTAAACGAGGAAAATACTCACATCTACCTCTTCCTCTCTAGTTCTAGAATTAAAGGCATAAGCCACCATGGCTGGCTAGAGCAGTAGATATTCTGGACCATGCCCTGCAGTGAAATTCCTGCACCCATGCTGGTGCCCATACTGTATTCATATTATAACGAATCAGCATGCACAGTTCTGAGTAATGTGCAGCTCCCAAGGGAGAATTGCCAACCTCAGATTTAGCAAGGCCTCTACAAGAATTACATCACTAGTAACACCACAATTTGTGGCTCGTAGGCTAAATTAGGAGCTGGAGGTCACCCTCCTCATCTCTGTTATTTCCACAGCCTGAGGAACTAAGGGGAACTTGCAATAAGAGCAAGGGTGGAAAACCAGAGACCAGCTAAGGGACTGAGCCCGTCTATCAGAATAAAAACCAATTTCTT
The DNA here is from genome assembly GCF_000001635.26 of Mus musculus. Taxonomy (NCBI): domain Eukaryota; kingdom Metazoa; phylum Chordata; class Mammalia; order Rodentia; family Muridae; genus Mus; species Mus musculus. Next base: position 18,075,681 of record NC_000086.7, read on the forward strand.
CTAATATTTGAAATTTCCAACTTTCTTTTTTTAATATTATTATTATTATTATGTATTTTCCTTAATTACATTTCCAATGCTATCCCAAAAGTCCCCCATACCCTCCCCCCCACTCCCATACCAACCCATTCCCACTTTTTGGTCCTGGCGTTCCCCTGTACTGGGGCATATAAAGTTTGTGTGTCCAATGGACCTCTCTTTCCAGAGATGACTGACTAGGCCATCTTTTGATACATATACAGCTAGAGTCAAGAGCTCTGGGGTACTGGTTAGTTCATAATGTTGTTGCACCTAGAGGGTTGCAGATCTCTTTAGCTCCTTGGGTACTTTCTCTAGCTCCTCCACTGGGGGCCCTGTGATCCATCCAATAGCTGACTGTGAGCATTCATTATGGGTTTGCTAGGCCCTGGCCTAGTCTCACAAGAGACAGCTATATCAGGGTCCTTTCAGCAAACTCTTGCTAGTGTATGCAATAGTGTCATCATTTGGAGGCTAATTATGGGATGAATCCCTGGATATGGCAGTCTCTAGATGGTCCATCCTTTTGTCTCAGCTCCAAACTTTGTCTCTCTACTCCTTCCATGGGTGATTGTTTCTGTGGATTAGGTATCAGAGTAATTGTGGCTTCATAGAATGAGTTGGGTAGAGTACCTTCTACTTCTATTTTGTGGAATAGTTTGTGCAGAACTGGAATGAGATCTTCTTTGAAGGTCTGATAGAACTCTGCACTAAATTGGTCCTGGGCTTTTTTTGGCTGGGAGACTATTAATGACTGCTTCTGTTTCTTTAGGGGATATAACACTGTTTAGATCATTAACTTGATCCAGATTTAACTTTGGTAACTGGTATCTGTCTAGAAATTTGTCCGTTTTCCAGGTTTTCCAGTTTTGTTGAGTATAGCCTTTTGTAGAAGGATCTGATGGTGTTTTGGATTTCTTCAGGATCTGTTGTTATGCCTCCCTTTTCATTTCTAATTTTGTTAATTAGGATGCTGTCCTTGTGCCCTCTAGCAAGTCTAGCTAAGGGTTTATCTATCTTGTTGATTTTCTCAAAGAACCAACTCCTCATTTGATTAATTCTTTGAATAGTTCTTCTTGTTTCCACTTGGTTGATTTTGCCAATGAGTTTGACTATTTACTGCCGTCTACTCCTCTTGGGTGAATTTGCTTACTTTTTTCTAGAGCTTTTAGATGTGTTGTCAAGCTGCTAGTGTGTACTCTCTCTAGTTTCTTTTTGGAAGCACTCAGAGCTATGAGTTTCCCTCTTAGCAATGCTTTCATTGTGTCCCATAGGTTTGGGTATGTTGTGGCTTCATTTACATTAAACTCTAAAAAGTCTTTAATTTCTTTCTTTATTCCTTCCTTGACCAAGGTATCATTGAGAAGAATGTTGTTCAGTTTCCACGTGAATGTTGGCTTTCCATTATTTATGTTGTTAATGAAGATCAGCCTTAGTCCATGGTGGTCTGATGAGATGCATGGGACAATTTTAATATTTTTGTATCTGTTGAGGCCTGTTTTGTGACCAATTATATGGTCAATTTTGGAGAAGGTCCCGTGAGGTGCTGAGAAGAAGGTATATCCTTTTGTTTTAGGATAAAATGTTCTGTAGATATCTGTCAGGTCCATTTGTTTCATAACTTCTGTTAGTTTCACTGTGTCCCTGTTTAGTTTCTGTTTCCACGATCTGTCCATTGATGAAAGTGGTGTGTTGAAGTCTCCCACTATTATTGTGTGAGATGCAATGTGTGCTTTGAGCTTTACTAAAGTGTCTTTAGTGAATAAGGCTGCCCTTGCATTTAAAGCAGAGATATTCAGAATTGAGAGTTCCTGTTGGAGGATTTTACCTTTGATGAGTATGAAGTGTCCCTCCTTGTCTTTTTTGATAACTTTGGGTTGGAAGTCGATTTTATTTGATATTAGAATGGCTATTCCAGCTTGTTTCTTCATACCATTTGCTTGGAAAATTGTTTTCCAGCCTTTCACTCTGAGGTAGTGTCTGTCTTTTTCCCTGAAATGGGTTTCCCGTAAGCAGCAAAATGTTGGGTCCTGTTTGTGTAGCCAGTCTGTTAGTCTATGTCTTTTTATTGGGGAATTGAGTCCATTGATATTAAGAGATATTAAAGAAAAGTAATTATTGCTTCCTTTTATTTTTGTTGTTAGAGTTGGCATTTTGTTCTTGTGGCTGTCTTCTTTTTGGTTTGTTGAGGAATTACTTTCTTGCTTTTTCTATGGCATGATTTCCGTCCTTGTATTAGTTTTTTTTTTTTTTTCTGTTATTATCCTTTGAAGGGCTGGATTCGTGGAAAGTTAATGTGTGAATTTGGTTTTGACACGGAACACTTAGGTTTCTCCATTTATGGTAATTGAGAGTTTGGCCGGGTATAGTAGCCTGGGCTGGCATTTGTGTTCTCTTAGTGTCTGTATAACATTTGTCCAGGCTCTTCTGGTTTTCATAGTCTCTGGTGAAAAGTCTGGTGTAATTCTGATAGGCTTGCCTTTATATGTTACTTGACCTTTCTCCCTTACTGCTTTTAATATTCTCTCTTTATTTAGTGCATTTGTTGTTCTGATTATTATGTGTCGGGAGGAATTTCTTTTCTGGTCCAGTCTATTTGGAGTTCTGTAGGCTTCTTGTATGTTCATGGGCATGTCATTCTTTAGGTTTGGGAAGTTTTCTTCTATAATTTTGCTGAAGATATTTGCTGGCCCTTTAAGTTGAAAATCTTCATTCTCATCAACTCCTATTATCTGTACTTTTGGTCTTCTCATTGTGTCCTGGATTTCCTGGATGTTTTAAGTTAGGATCGTTTTGCGTTTTGTATTTTCTTTGATTGTTGTGCCAATGTTCTCTATGGAATCTTCTGTACCTGAGATTCTCTCTTCCTTCTCTTGTATTCTGTTGCTGATGCTCGCATCTATGGTTTCAGATTTCTTTCCTAGGGTTTCTATCTCCAGCGTTGCCTCACTTTGGGTTTTCTTTATTGTGTCTACTTCCCTTATTAGGTCTTGGATGGTTTTATTCAATTCCATCACCTGTTTGGTCATGTTTTCCTGCAATTCTTTAAGGGATTTTTGTGTTTTCTCTTTAAGATCTTCTACCTGTTTAACTGTGTTCTCCTGTATTTCTTTAAGTGAGTTATTAAAGTCCTTCTTGATGTCCTCTACCATCATCATGAGATATGCTTTTAAATCCAGGTCTAGCTTTTCGGGTTTGTTGGGGTACCCAGGACTAGGAGGGGTGGGAGTGCTGTGTTCTGATGATGGTGAATGATCTTGATTTCTGTTAGTAGGATTCTTACGTTTGCCTTTCGCCATCTGGTAATCTCTGGAGCTAGTTGTTATAGTTGTCTCTGGTTAGAGCTTGTTCCTCAGGTGATTATGTTAGCCTCTATCAGCAGACCTCGGAGACTATCTCTCTCCTTAGTTTCAGTGGTCAGAGTACTCTCTGCAGGCAATCTCTCCTCTTGCAGAGAAGGTGCCCAGATATTTGGTGTTTGAACCTGCCTCCTGGCAGAAGTTGTGTTCCACTCACCAGAGGTCTTAAGATCCCATGGAGGGTCCTGTGAGGACCTTGGTGGTGTCCAGAAACTCCGCACGCAAGGAACCCCGGTGCTGGAGTGGACCAGAAGGTACTTGTGCCCCTGATCAGACTGGGTTATCTGCTTCCCTAGTTAATGCAGTCTCAGGTCCCACTCGATTGGATTGGAGCAGTTGCTGTGTTCCACTCAACAGAGGTCTTAAGATCCTGTGGGGGATCCTGTGTGGGTCCTTGCAGGTGTCCGGAGACTCTGAGGGCAAGGAAACCCGGTGCTGGAGTGGACCAGAAGGGCAATTTCCACCTTTGTAGCCCTTGTAGCCCTTGTAGCAAGCCTAAATCTCAAATCAGACTGAAAGCCACAATATGTGCTGGAATGTCTTTAGAATGAAAAATAGTAGCTGCCACTTGCACGCTCTTGGGGGTGGGGATGCACGGCTGCTGCAGTCAGGCTGGAGGGTGTTGATTGACCTGCTTGAAAAACAAAAATCTTAGACAGTGAAGAGTAACATTACAAAGCTTCTTTTGGGGAAGTCCAGGTACTTTATTCAGTTACAAACTAGCAAGGCTCAAGCTCAGTCTCTGGCCTCCTTGTGGGGGAGCTGGTTTTTAGAATTAGAAAAAGGGCCAGAGATTCTCTGGAAGAGAAGGCTGTGCTCTGAATTAACTTTGCTAGGTAATTAAGAATTTATTTATCTACAATAGGAATCTCTAATAATGGACTAAATATTAGACCAGTCTAAGATTGAGTTAGAATAACTGGTCACACTGAAGAAAAGAGAAAAATCATTATGACTCTAGTAAATGACTAATCTTACTAAGTCAGAATATACAGTCTCTTATGTTCTTTTGCCATAAAGTTAAAAGGCTTGAAGCTAGTCTAAACTGGAAAAATTGGCAAGAAAGGATGGGTCTAAAATATGTACCCAATTTAGTTTCTTAGTCACTTCAATCAGGGCACTGAGTCAACTCACCTGCCAGCTCGTCACACGAATTAACCATCATGCTTTTGCAGCGTTCTGTGAAGAGAACCTATGTTTTTCCCTTTTCTAATAAGGTAGCTGTTTAGGATCAAATTATAAGCCAATAAGTAGATCCTTTTAAGATACTATAAAGCATTTATTAAATTCTTTGAGATCTAAATTTCAAAATTTGAAAATAAAAGTATGAATTAAATAGTGTGCATGCGAATGCACTAAATAGTATGCACAGGGACATAATTTCCCCCTTCTTTGTCTTTTAAGAAGTTAAAGTTTTAAAGTTTCACAATATCTAGTCCTTAGAATCAATAACTAGTTGACAAAACATTTTAAATACTTGACTGTAAAGGGGCAGTGACTAATTGCACTTTTAATTGTTTTTCTTAAGGAGCGGTTGTAACTAGAAAGCTTGAAAAGTTATTAAGAGTCACATGTGCATAATTTATTTATTAACTAGAAATAAGAGCATTATTTGTAGCAATTTATTAAGTAAAAGTCCTCAAGAATTAACACTATTATGTGGAAACAAGTAGTAACTGAGGACACTAAAAGGAAGGAATTATACATGCACAATTTTCAAGAATACTAAAATATTACCTTAAACCATAACTGTTTTGAATATACAAAGAACGAGGTTATATATCCAATCTATCTTATATGTACGACTTATAGACTGCCTGAGATATAAATCTAGCATGGCATTGTTTTAAGATGTCCAGGCAATCTAGAACAACTTAATAAATGTCTAAAAACCGCCTTTTTAAAAGGACAGCATTTTTTCTATGAGTTGTATACACATAAGCAATTGCAAATTTGAGAATTAATAGCATCTGAGGGATGAACAATCTTAAGTAATTGTGAGCTCTGAGATATAGCATTGACTATTAATATACAAATTAAGGTTTTATTGTTCAGCATTTTAAAACACCATCTACAGCACACAACTAGATTATCTATGCTGAAACAGGGGGAAACTCAAAAGAATAAGCATGTGATCTAATTCACATGTACTACTCATAGAGGGGTTGTTTTCAAACACAATAATTGGAATGTATGCATGCATGAATTTATAGAAGATACAAAAGCATGTATAAAAGAAATTTTTAACTTATCTTTGGGATATTGATTGTCAATCTATTAAAAAATGATGGTATGTAATAGATCAATTATTAATATTTTGTAATAACCAAATAAATTGCTGTATTGAACAAGGAACATACACTTAGTCAGGATTTTAAGACACAATTTTTGTTATAGTTCTTTTAAAAATATATGAATATACTTTACAATTCTTTATTAGTACCACAGTGGTTTTAATAGAATGTTGAAACTGTGTTTTGAGGTGAAAGCCACCTCAGCCTAGTTTACTCTCGGCCTTGGCCGTCTGCCACCCTGGCAGGTGGAGTCACTCTGAAAAGGACTGTGGATTTTAACCCGCTGCTGAGCCCTATATCTCTGAAATGGAGGCGGTGTGCACTACGTTAAGCAACAGCTCTGCAGTCCTGTGTGCCCTAAGGCCCCGCCCCACAGTAGCCAGCAGCTAGCTGGATCCACGTGGGCCAACGATAGGCTGGGAGGATGAGAAAAATGACTTTACAATAATGTTTTCTCTTACCAAGGAATTGTTTTGGGCACAGCTAATATTTAATTACCATTGATTATAATTAATAACAATTGTAAAAGCTTTCTTTATTTTCTGTAAAGCCTTCTGTAGTAAACTAAAACCCTAAGTAATAAAAAGATATTGTCTCTGAATCTTTTGGGTGAGAGCAAGGATTTAAGGTAAACTTCCCTTGAGAAGCATTAGCTAATAAAATATTTTCCACTTAGGAAACAATATACATTGAAAGATTAAAACTCTTGGCTTCTTGTATAGAAGCAGAAATGATAAAAAATTTTTCCATAATGTAGATTAATATTTAGCCATACTAGAGGCAAAATATTTTAGTTATTACAAACTCACTAGAAGCAAAACCTTTACAATCATTAAGATGCAAAGGAGAGAGAAAAAAGGAAATAAACTTTTAGATCTATAATAACTATATAAAAGGTAGGCAAGCCAGATTGTAATGCCTTGATAAACTGAGCAGAAGCTGCTCTGAGCTTAGTTCCTCTTGTCATGAGGACAGATATTAGGATTACTAAGTTCCTTTTGTAACATTAACTTTTGCAAAGTAAAACCCAATTTTAAAACAATTTATTACTTATAGAATTAATATTAGAAGCATTGCTATCATATTATGAAGTTTGGCTGCCAATTAATACCTAGGAATACATGTAAGCTTTAATGCTTCATTAAAGAGACATTGTTTTAAATCTTATCTTTAATTCTACTTTCTAGGATAGGAACCACATTAATTATTATCTCAACTAGAAATATCTTTAGAGACCCAGCCTCTTGGCCTGCCTTATGCCACGTGTTAGAAGGACTTTAAACCTGAGTTATCAATTTTAAGGCTAACCATCTGTTAGCAATGTAACAATTATTTTAATCTTAACCAATAACTTATGAGCTGATTGTGAAAACACGCAGAGCACATTACCAATAAAAAAAAAAATGAAGCAGTTACATTTAGACTAATCAGAGAATATTAATTTTTCTAGCTACAATCATAGAATAAAAAGCACTTTATCATTAACTAAACGAAATAATCACGAATGTAGAGAACCCTCCAGGAAAAAACCATTTATCAGCTTTTATACCCCAAAGCTAAGAGGCTGTACACTCTCTTTTTTCCTATAAGGAACAGTTTCTCCATCAGGGGCCCTCCTGCTGTGTGCCTGTTTCCTGGTTGAAGTGTGTGGCCGATCTCAGCTTTGATGAACCACCAGATAAAGTTTTGGGGTTTTGGGGTTTTTTTTTGCCATCTTTATTATCCAACATAAAACATAGAACATTCATTCATTCAGACTGGACACGAACATACATGAATTGAACATGTGAATGGACTGGTGCACCAGACATTAGACAAAGACACAAAAAGGGAAGAGCACTTCTGCTGTAAAGCCCAGAGAGAACAAAACAGGGCACCCCTGAAATTTTTCTCTGCTTTTTGGGACATTTTCCTCCTGCATGATGCAGTTTCTAACTGCGGCCATCCGCCTGATTATTAATTTTCTTTTAATAAACCCTTTCTTTTCTCATGCCTAAAAATGTAGCTTCTGGGAGCTATGGCTAACCTCCTATTACGTTCCTAGCTCCTGATAAACCTCACTGCTGAACCGAAGTGAATTAGCACGCAGGTTTAACGCTGTTTCAACTTAGCCCATACCGACCTTCTCCAGTACGAATTTCCTTTAATTATTTTCTTCTTCCATGGAGCTCCAAACCAGCAGTGCTTCTTCCAAATGTCCTCTGCCATTTCCCAGTCCTGCGTTGGTTCTCCAGATCTGTTGCGGCCAGCCAGCGGCTCACATGTCTGGGTTCTAGCCTGGGAGGCAGCCTGGAATCTGGAAGAGAAGAGGGAGCTAGGCAATTCGAGAAAGATGGAGCTAAGACAAGGCTCTGATCAAAGCTCAATTTTACTATTCAGTGCACCGGGTTATGAAGAAGGGGGAAGGGGCCCATTCCCACCAAATCATCCTGGAGTCCAGTTTCAGGTGGCCACTTGTTTGGCTCCGGAACAGCCAGGTGGCAGGCAGCAGCAGTGGGAGTGGCAGAACGATAGGGCGGCAAGCTCCGCCCCATGCTCTCTTCTTGCTAACAGTGAAACCTGAGCAACCAGGTTTCAAGCTGGGGGGGGGGGGGCGGGGGGGAAGGTTACACTGTGCAATTAATTTGGATGATCATTTGTCAATACTTACTAAAAACAAATATACTAAAACATTAATTTCTCTTAAGTATAATGCTTGAACATATGTTTATAGCAGTACTTTTTACAAAAGCTCTAACCTGGAAGTTACTAAATGTCCTCAAACAACTGAATAGATAAGGAAATCCACTGAATACTGTAGAATGATGAGAATGTTAACTATAATTACAAATAATAGCAGGAACATTGTAAAAATAATATGGAGCAAAAGAAATTAGACTACAAGAAATCATATATACTATATGATTCAATTTATATAAAAGAAGGAATGTTCAACTACTGCCTATGGTCTGGCCACCTGTTTTGGTAATTAAAGTTTTATTGGAAGAGAACCACGTTCATGTATGTGTATATTGTCTTCGACAGCTTTAGAACTACAATTGCAGGGTTGAATAGTTGTGACAGAGACAAAAAAATTTGCTCTTTGACTCTTTAAAAAAAGTTATCCAACCCTTGTTATGAAATAAAATTCAAAAACAACCAAAATTAATCTTTGGCACTAGAAGTCAGGGTAACAAATAGGATAAGAGAACTGTAAACATTATTATGGATTTCTCCTTTTCTCAAAGCTATAAAAGAAAATCTCACCTAGATACAGGAGTAGCAACTATTACCATAATAATATCTGGGTTTTATCTACTGCTACAGTGTACATAATGCTAACCTCATTGAGACAGGTTTCCATGGACATGGCTGAAAGTAATGAAGCAGAGGTAAAACATTAATCTATAAAACAAAGAATATCTGTATACATTTGAGACTAAATCAAAATATAAGTCATATCTATGACAGTGACTTATTGTTTCTTTCTGTTGAAAGACTCCGAGAGGAGCCCCTCGCTCAGGCCTCAGGACAATAGCGGACACCCAAGAACTCACGACAGACGGAGCTTGTTGCAAACTACATGAGGCTTTATTCGGGGAAAGCCAGAGCTCTGGGGATGACTCATATCCCACGCAGGGGCAGAGGAGTCGACCTCGAGGGGAAAGAGTTCCCAGTTTTTATAGGCCCTCAGGGGGGAAAGGAGAAGGGGGAGATTAGGGGATTTCCAGATCTAAACAATGTCTATTCTCAAGAAATGGGTATGGGAGGGGTACAAGGAAAGAGTCTAATGAAGGTGCAACAATGGGCACACACCTGGTCAGAACATTGGCAGACACACATGTTCAAGGAGTGGCCAGAGCATTGTGCACCTCTATTTTTCTAAATCAGTGAAGCTAGTTCTGCTAACACTGACGTCTATCTTGCCAATTTTAGGGCTTCTGTGTCCTTTTACATTCTGCCAGGATCTTTCACTGTGAATCTCACCCAAGGATGATTTTGTATCTCTGAGAAACATTTGGCTAATGTAGAGATAAGAATTGTCACAAGTTGGTGCTAATGCAGGGTAAAGGCCAGAAATGCAGCACAGTAGCCCTCCCAAGATACAAAAGAGATATCTTGTGTTTCGTTAGTTTCGTTAGTTATGAAACTAACATTCGTTAGTTTTGAGTTAGTTTCGTTTTATGTATATTTGTGTATGTTTGTCTGTATAAATGAATTCCATTTGTATTCAGGTTCCCACAGAGCCCAGAAGATGGTGTCAGGTCCCTGGAGCTGGAGATACAAGTAATTGTGAGCTACCTGCCATGGATGTTGAGAACTGAACTCAGGTCCTCTATAAGAGTAGTGAGTACTCTTAATGTCTGAGCCATTTCTCCAGTCTATTGTGTTAGGTTGTTTGATCTGTGGTCAGCTGGATCTATTATTGTTTGTGGCATGAGGCAAGACAAAGCATTATCATAGCAGAAGCAGGACACAGGCTGTTAGCCATCCTCATGGTATCCAGAAAGCAGAGAGTAAGTGGAAGGGACAAGACAGACTCTTCAAAAGCATGACCTCAGTGACCTACTTCCTCCAGCTAAGCCACACCTTCCACAGTTCAACCAGCTCCTAATACCCTAGTCAAATTTTGAATCCATTAGTGGGTTAAAGCAGTCATAATGACAGAAGCCCTCCTGAATTAATTCTTTTTGGAAATGTCCTCCAAATATACCTAGAAGTCTGCTTTACTAATCTGCTAAATGGCTCTCAAATTGATCAAGATCCACTATCAAAACTTCCCAATGAGAAATAATTATTTGACCCAAAATATTAGTATTACTCAGTGTAAAAAAATCTTACTGAATAAATATCAAAAGAAATTAGTTCCTGTATAAGAAATATGTCATCTAAATTAGTTTTAACATACAACCAGTAAGATGGCTCTGTAGATAAAGGTTCCTATTGCCAAGCCCAGAAACCTAAATTAGATCCCCTGGTCCCACATAGTGGAAGAAAACAACACCTGCAAGTTGTCCTCTGATCTCCACATGCACACATATAGTCACCTTCTGAACCTCTTCACACATATACAAACAATGCACATCTTAATTAATAGTAATAATAAAACAAGCTGCATTATCAATAATAAGACTAAAGCTGTTTTGTCTAATAACTGTTGACAATGAGTATTGGAATACACCTAATGCAGTACTATTAAATTTAACAAAAGCAAGTGATTATCATGTGGAACAGTGAAAAACTAGACCATAGGCTCAAAGACTGACCCCTTAACTGAACCTGTGACTAGTTGTAGGACTATGGCTACTTATTCAACCTCTCTGTACCTACATTTTCTCATCTGTAAAATGGAAATTACATTAGTACCAAAGTCAAAGAGTTGCTGTGAACATGGATGTATGAAACATATATATGAAGCACTGCCAATTCACACCTGTAATCTCTGCATTCAAGAATCTAAGGCAATAAGATTACTGAAAGTTCCAGGCCAGCCTATGTTATGGAGACCCTATGTAAAAAAACAAAACAAATCCCACAAATCCTATTACATAACAAATGCTATGTAAATCTGAGCTATATGTTATTGCTATTATCAACATCATCACAATATGTTACACAAACAAGAGAATAGTAATAAGAAGGGGCTAAAGCCAAGACAGTCCCTTCATAAGTCTGTGCACAGGGACACACTACATCTAGCTAAGCCTACATTCTTAAGTTCCATCCCCTCCCAATACTCTCATCAAAATTTAAGTAAATTAATGAGTTAAACCACTTATTTGATTTCTTAATACTCCAGTGTTTCCATTTCCTATATCATGTTTTATGATATCTTGACATCTGTTGCTTGTAGTTTTGCTACCTTGCTTTAAGCTAGAATAAACCACGCTACCAGCCCCTTCCAGGTTCCCTTGGATCCATTGATGAAAAACACACTCATATTAACTTATTTTCAACCTGCCTTATTGGCTCAATTGCTGGGCACTTCTAATTTCCCACAGCTAGCATGCCCTTCCCAATAACTCTTAGTTTAGCACCTCTTAATCTGCTCCCAGCTTCAGTTGCTCAGTTACCTTTAGTCCCAGCTCAACACCCTAAATCTGCCCTCAGCTTAGTTACATTTCTAACCTCACTCCTGGAGAAGCAGCCTATGGCCACTCTGCCCTAGATCTCGCAGAGCCGGTCAACTTTTCTCTCTCCAACTTACTCCCCTGCATCTCTTAGCCTACCTCCAGAGACCTGGCAGTCCCTCCTTTTTCCTTCTGCCCAGAAATTATCCCCTAGTGTCTTTATGGATAAATCAAGAACCAGTTGAGGAACAGTACCTTAGCATCAGAACCACCCTCTATAGTTGCTATGATAGAATGCTCTGATCAAAAGCAACTTAGGAAGGAAAGTTTTTATTTCAGCTTATACTTCCAGGTAACATGTTGACTAATAATGAGGAATGTCAGGTCAGGAACACAAAGCAGGAAACATGGAAGAATAGTACTTGCTTGCTTTGCTATCTGATTTGCTAACTGACTCATGCTTACATAGTTTCTATATACAACCCTGGACCACCTACTTATGGATGATACTGCCCACAGTGGGCTGTGCCCTACTACATCAATTAAGAATCAAGAAAATCCCCCAAAGACATAAGCATAAGCCTATTAATCCTCGGTTGATGCTTACTTTTCAGATGACAAGACTAACCAGAACACTTAGGGGGTCCAATTTTTTTAAGTTATTATTATGTTTATAAATAGGGAAGCTCACAAGTATCATGGTATTTATGTGGAAGTCAGAAAAAAACTTGCAAAAGTTAATTCTTTTCTTCCATACTGTTGGCTTTAAGGATTGACTTACTTCATTAGGCTTAGTAGCAAAAGCCTTTATTTACCCTGAGCCATCTCATCATTCAGAAGTCTAATTATCTTATTATGTTGATAAAATTCTTAAAGAGCTTCTCTCTCTGACATCTCCAATATTATCTACCCCTATTTCCTAACTCTAAATTAACTTACTAATTTACTTTTTTATTCAAAATTGTATCATTATGCAATTTTTTACATTGCTTGAATGAGCTAAACTTGCCTTTTTCTTTTTCCTTTCTTTTCTAGAATATCTTTGTTTATAATGGAGTATTTGCTTAGCATGCATGAAACCCCAAGTTTAATCACCAGAGTCTCAAAAAAGGAAAAAACTGTTTCTAAGCTACCCATGTATAAATGAACTTGTGACAAAGTACATTCATTACAGGTATGTTTCTATTTTCCTTTTGTATATATTACAATTATTTATCTCAATATCTATCCCATTTCAGGGCTTCAACAATGTTTCAAAGTTATCTTTGTATTCTCTAGAACCTAGAAAATTACCAATCATACAATGTAGGTATTCATAAAAGCCAAGTGAACTGGAATAAAGACCCTAGAACACATTCAAGGAGAGTGTGTCTTAAACAGTAATATCCAGCCTCTAAAAGCAATCATTACACTTTCCTACTGTGTAAATTGGAAATCAAGTTAAATGGAAATGGAGAGGACAAACTTCAGAATCACAAAATCGCAGCCAGTGGGACTGAGTGATGTTGTAGTAAATATTTAATCTGAGACAGGGATTTTTTACTCCATGTTTAATCATTCAGTTCCGAGATAAAAGACACAACTTTTAGGTTTCTAATAAGCCTTTAGTTCACTAGAGCTGGACAGAAATCAACCCTCTAAGCTTTTAGAATCTACTTCCCCATCAATAATCCAGAGTTGTAACTTCCAACCATGTTTTCATGACTCATTTACCCAAAGCATCTTCTCCTCTCTCCACCTTCACTCCTCTCTTTGCCTTCCTCAGTCCCCAAGCCCAGGAAACAAAACCTTACCCACCTTTCCTCTGCTCAGAGATTGGGTTTCAGCATCTTTATTCAACCAATAGTTTTAAATTAAGGAACAAGGTCACATAGCATTACTTTGTATACATGCAGATTCTCTCATCCCTGGTGGGAACCAGGTCTTAGGAACCAGTATTTAGCATTGCAATATATAGCACTAGACCAAACCTCAACAGGGTGACATATGCTTATGGTGGTAGACGTGTTCAAAGAAGAAGAAAACCTCAGAACTGATCCCATGTGTCTAACTTGGATAAGCAAGCTGGCACCTGAGAGTGCTAGCCAACATAATAAGCATTGAAGGGAAAACATCTTAGGAAAATGTAATGTGTGCATTATAAGTCATGTTGAGTTTGAAACTTTGCATACTCCATATCTACAGCTCAGATTGATATGGCGGTGTCATATTTATAACATTTGAGAAGAATCTCTGATTGTAAAATTTCATCTGTGCTATAAAAGGTATAATATTTTGATAAAGTTATTATAAGTTATCCACAACAATTTGGGGACTGTAATAAATATAAACATCTTGTGTAAAATTGTCATTCTCCCAGTGTTTGCATAATTTCTCTTGATGAGGCATATAACTGTTGCAACATTTGCTTAATTGATAATTTGTGCATAATTTTCTAAACTTTGGAACATAATTATCATCACTTGTGTCAGAGATAACACTGCAATGAAACACATTGGTGAAATACTGTAGACACCAATGAAGTTTTAAAGATAGCAAACAAAGAAGAAGAAAGAAAAAGAATGTGATTAATATAAGAACAGCAAGCTTCTGTCAAACTCCTGATGCCTTAACATATCTTAGGGTGAGATAAATTTGGACATAATAAAAGCATTAATCTAAAGCAATATTGAGTGGGCTTTTAATGGAGCAAACCAAGACCAAAGGATTTGGATTTTAATTCCAACTTTCTGTTATATATTTGAATATTAACAGGCCATTTAAAATCTCCATGCCTTAGTCTCCTTATCATTATTTCAAAAGGAATTTCCAGTGAAGATCTTTCCAATTCCTGCAGTTTGTTATTGAAGTATCTGGTTCTGCATGGTATTCTCTGGGACATTTAACATCTCGTTCATTAATATTCAGCATGCTTATCTCACTGTTGCATTAAAAGGATTAGATCAGATATAGCTTATAAAGGCATTTTGAGAAGTTAAAACTGTTTTTGCAAATGTACAACATAATATTATGAAATTATTTTCCTTTTTCTTCTTTTCTGTGTTGGTGTGTGTGTGTGCATGTGCATATGTGTGTGTTATGCATACATATGTGCTGATTTGTGCTGTGTAGCAGTTTCCTCCAAGATTGAAACATTCCATCCCCCATGGACTCCTTAAAACATAAGGAAAACAAGTCAAAATACCTTCAGGAAGTCACTGAAACTCACCAGATTCAGAGGGCCCATTGTTCCCAGAATAAGAAATGAAGACTGCAGGAGGGGGGAGGTGTCACTCTCAGATAAGTTAATCTGCAGAGAAGAATTTGAGATAAGAGGAGCTGCCTGGAAGAAGAAACCAGCCCAGCTGCCTGGGCAAATTTTAGACTTGGAGTCATTTGGAAAGGACACTCTCTATCCTGTTGACCTGCTTGTAGGCTGTCCAGGTTCCCAGTTTCTGTGACTAAAGTAGACTTTGGTGACAAAGTTGTCTTTAAGATATTTCTGTTCCTGTAACTAAACCCTGATCCATATTCCTGTAAGTAACCCCAATAAAACTCATTGGCTCAAGTTGGACTGTGGTAGTAAGTATCCATACTTTGGTCTGTGGTGGACTCCTTATCTTAGGTAAATAAACATGTATGTTGTGTTTCCCCAGGGAATAGTCTTACCAAACAGAAAAATGTTGATGTGTGTTTGTGTGCATATGGAGGCTAATGTCAGAAATCTTTCTTGGTTGTTATTCTTGTATTATTCTTTGGAAAATACAATTGCCATGCTTTTATTGCAGAGTTTAAGACCACCAGGGAAAGGCCACTAAACAAAACTTAAATTTAACAGTTAAAAAACAACTTTATAACAACATTGCAACAATGGCCTCATCTTGCCAATATGAAAGCTACTGCCAAAGGGGAAGATGGGGTGGTTTTTTTGTTTTTTGATTTTAAGACACAAAACTACAATTGTCTCAACCCTGTGGATTTTTCATTATATGAGACATTATTACGGTTTTGTTGTTTGTTTGTTTGTTTGTTGTTTTATGAGCAAGGAGCAGTTTTGCAAGATGACAGAAGCAGAAGGAGCATCTGGTTAATTTAGGATGACAGTTTGTCTTAGACAGGATTTTTATTCCTGCACAAACATCATGACCAAGAAGCAAGTGAGGGAGGAAAGAGTTTATTCAGCTTACACTTCCACATTGTCATTCATCATCAAAGGAAGTCAGGACTGGAACTCAAGCAGGTCAGGAAGCAGGAGCTGATGCAGAGGCCATGGAGGGATATTCCTTACTGGCTTGCTTCCCCTGGCTTGCTCAGCCTGCTCTCTTATAGAACCAAGACTACCAGCCCAGAGATGGCACCACCAACAAGGGGACCCCTCCCCTTGATCACTAATTGAGAAAATGCCTTACAGCTGGATCTTGTGGAGGCATTTCCCCAACTGAAGCTCCTTTCTCTGTGATAACTCAGGCCTGTGTCAAGTTGGCATAAAACTAGCCAGTACATTTGACCCCTTGTCAACTTGACACACAAACACATCACTAGTAAGTCTCAACCCTTACTTCCTATTCATCCCCAACATCTAAATAACTTTAAAAGTCCCACAGTCTTTACATATTAAAAGTTCAATCCTTTTAAAATATCCAATATCTTTTAAAATCCAAAGTCTTTTTACAATTAAAAATCTCTTAACTGTGGGATCCACTAAAATACTTTTTTCAAGAGGGAAAAACATCAGGACACAGTGCCAATCAAAAGCAAAAATTAAACTCCAACTGTCCAATGTCTGGGATCCAACTCATGATTTCTGGCTCCTCCAAGAGCTTGGGTCACTTCTCCAGCCATGCCCTTTGTAGCACACATGTTGTCTTCTAGGCTCCAGCAGCCTGTACTCCACTGCTGCTGCTCTTCTTGGTGATCATCTTATGGTACTGGCATCTCCAAAATGCTACTGTCTTCCACTGTAACTTGGCTTCAACAATAGCCTCTCATGGGCTCTCTTCATGGTGCCAAGACTCAACTCCTTTGCATGAAGCCTTCAGTCCTAGGCCATCAATTGTAACTGAGGCTGCACCTTCACCAATGGCCTTCCATGGCCTCTCACAGTGCCAAGCCTCAACTGCTCTGTGTGACCCCTTCATGCCTTCAAAACCAGTACCACCTGGGAAACTGTTACACATTACTAAGTCTAGCCACAGCACAAGGTACAACCTTGGCTAACTCTGGAACACAGCCTCTTTGTGCTCTCAGAAAACACTTACCAGAAGATGTCACCTCAATGAAGTTGGTCTCTTCTTAATCACCGCTAATTTCTTAGCTCCAGCTAACCAGCATCAATAGTCCCAGTAATGCAAAGGTTTCATTTGGTAGTTCTGGTATCTTGTTAATCACAGCTGATTCTTCAGCCCCAGATAACCAGAACCACAGAATCTTCACAATCAAAATAGCAATGGCCCTGATAAGAATCTTTAATTTTCCCTCTGAAATTTCACAAGCCAGGCCTCCATTTTCTGCACTGTTCTCAACGGTATCTTCCAAGTTCCTACACAACATCCCACAGAGTTCTTAACACCGAATGGATCTTCTGGCCCAAAGTTCCAAAGTCCTTCCACAGTCCTCCCCAAAATATAGTCAAGTTGTCACAGGAATACCCCACTATGCTGGTACAAATTTGTCTTAGTCAGGGTTTCTATTCCTGTGCAATCATCATGACCAAGAAGCAAGTTGGGGAGGAAAGGGTTTATTCAGCTTACACTTCCACATTGTTGTTCATCATCAAAGGAATTCAGGACTGGCACTCAAGCAGGTCAGGAAGCAGGAGCTGATTCAGAGGCCATGGAGGGATATTCCTTACTGGCTTGCTCAGTAGAGGACCAAGACTACCAGCCCAGAGATGGCACCACTGACAAGTGGACCTCCCCCCTTGATCACTAATTGAGAAAATGCCTTACAGTTGGATCTTGTGAAGGCATTTCCCCAACTGAAGCTCCTTTCTCTGTGATAACTCCAGCCTGTGTCAAAACTAGCCAGTACACAGTTACACAATAAGGGAAGGGAGGAAAACTTTGAAATTAGCCAGATGGCTCTGAGACCAGCCTCCTCTTTAGATTGTTGTCAAGACACAACTGCTGACAGAGTTGGCCTTAGGATTGTGGTCTAGACATCCTGTGGTTAGGCTAAGAATAAGGTCCTACTGACTTTTCTGGTTTTACATGGTAACTTAGTTTGAAATGGAGCTAGTTTTACCATTATACTTTGTTATAAATTATTTGAGCTCCATATGCATGGCACTTATCATAAATTCAGTTACCAAACTAAGTTTAAGCCTTAAAATATTTTCAGTCATGTTTTCTTATACACTACAAGTCAGTGAAAATACTGGAAAGTTCCTGCTGAATCCTCATCCAATTACTGGTCCACAGAAGTCATGCAAGATATTAAAACAATTGCTGTTATCATATGTCACTGTTTAGATTGATAATAGAACTTTCTTCTAGAAAATATTCTCAAGAGTCAGCAGAATGGTCCTGTATGAACAACCATATGCATATATATATATATATATATATATATATATATATATATATGTATATATATATATATATATGTGTGTGTGTGTGTGTGTGTGTGTGTGTGTGTGTGTGTGTGCATGTACACACTCACAGAGTATAATAATAATAAATTTTAAAGAAAATATTTTCAAATCATTACTTATAGTAATTTCATTACACTGACATAAAAAAGATCTTACCCTTTATATTTGGTTTTCTCCTTTGAATTACTTTTATAGTAGAAAGACAGTTTTGGGTGTCTATAAATTAAAATAAAGCAAAAATTTTATGGATAGGCTGTTAATATAAGAAATCTTTGAGATATTTATTTGTTAAAGACCAAATCTTTGTAATCTGTTGTGTATTTTTATACTTCAAATTAGATGCTGAATTTTGACTGGCAATTCTTAATCTTCATTTATTATCACAATATTCACTGTTAGAAAAGTAAACATGTTTAACTTAGCATGACATTACATGCCTATAATTACAGTACTTTGGAGGTATTAGTAGGAAGGTCAAGAGTTAAATCCCAGCCTCAGCTTTTAGTGAGTATAAACACAGACAGAGCTACATGGTACTTAGTCACTGTAGTGGCTATTCATGGTTGTCAACTTGACTATATCTGGAATGAACTACAATCCAGAATTGGAAGGTTCACCAGTGCTCCTAATCTGAAGGCTGGGAAATAGAAGTTTCTGACTTGGATATTGGTATGGAGACTTGAGGCACAGTGGCTATGAATTCCAGAATATTAAGACAGGGAGATCTCCAAATTCAAGGTTATCTGGGATTAAAGGTGTTGTGACACACACCTTTAATCTGGGATACACGTCTTGCTGGAGACCTAAATAAGAACATTGGAAGAAGGAAGACTTTCTCTTCTCCTTCGCCTGCTTGCCATGTGGGACTGAGCAACTGGATTTTCATTCACATTCCTTGGATTTTCATTCACAGCTGTTACTGACCATTGTTGGGAGTTGGACTGCAGACTGTAAGTCATCAATAAATTCCTTTACTATACAGAGACTACCAATAAGTTCTGTGACTCTAGAAAACTCTGACTAATAAAGTCACAAAACAGGACAGGGGGCAGGGTGCACCTAGATTCACCTTTCTAAATTTTTCTACTGGTTATATTGAATATCATCTTTAAGATTTATTTTGAATCTCATGCACCTAAAGCCACCCACTGTAGATGCTAGGAATGGAACTAGGGCATTGTATAAGGGCAGTACTTGTTTTTACCTGCTGAGCCATCTCTTCAATCCTATGTATTAACTTTAGTTTTATTTTTTGAGACAGAGTGTCACATATTCCAAGCTGGCCTTGAACTCCTTGTTCTCCTAGGTCAGCCACCTACATGCTAGGATTATAATTATAGACTACCACACCCAACATACTTTCAGTATTTAATGTCAATTTAGTTTCTTAAAAGTATGTAGGCATAACCAAAGGCATACTGGTTATGGTTATACACAAACAGTAAATAAACTGATTTATTGTTGTGGTAAAATATATATGACAAAAAGTTATTAGAAAGGGCAATTTGCAAATTCATCTGGAATAACAGAAAACCTAGTATAGCAAAAACTATTCTCAACAATGAAAGAACCTCTGGTGGAATCGCCATCCCTGACCTCAAGCAATACTACAGAGCAATTGTGATAGAAACTTCATGGTACTGGTACAATGATAGACAGGAAGATCAATGGAATAAAATTGAAGACCCAGAAATGAACCCATACATCTATGGTCACTTGATCTCTGACAAAGGAGCTAAAACCATCCAGTGGAAAGAAGACATCATCTTCAACAAATGCTGCTGGCTCAATTGGAGGTTAGCATGTACAAGAACATGAATTGATCCATTCTTAACTCCTTGTACAAAAGCTTAAGTCTAAGTGGATCAAGGAACTCCACATAAAACCAGAGACACTGAAACTTATAGAGGAGAAAGTGGGGAAAAGCCTCGAAGATATGGGCACAGGGGGGAAATTTCTGAAGAGAACAGCAATGGCTTGTGCTGTAAGATCAAGAATAGACAAATGGGACCTCATAAAATTGCAAAGCTTCTGTAAGGCAAAGAACACTGTCAATAATAAAAAACAGCAACCAACAGTCTGGGAAAATATCTTTACCAATTCTAAATCCGAGGGGGGGGCTAATATCCAATATATACAAAGAGCTCAAGAAGTTAGACTCCAATAAACCATATAACCCTATTTAAAAATGGGGTGTAAAGCTAAACAAAGAATTCTCAAATGAGGAATACCAAATGGATAAGAAGCATCTAAAAAAATGTTCAACATCTTCAATAATCGGGGCAATGCAAATCAAAACAAGCCTGAAATTCCACCTCACACCAGTCAGAATGGCTAAAATCAAAAACTCAGCTGACAGCAGATGATGGCAAGGATGTGGAGAAAGAGGAACACTGCTCTGTTGCTGGTGGGATTGCAAGCTGGTATAATCATACTGGTACAACCAGTTTGGTGGTTCCTCAGAAAATTGGACATTGGTCTACCAGAACATCCAGCAATACCACTCCTGGGCATATAACCAGAAGATGCTCCAACTTTTAATAAGGACATATGCTCCACTATATTCCTAGCAGCCTTATTTATAATAGCCAGAAACTGGAAAGAACCCAGATGTCCCTCAACAGAGGAATGGATACAGAAAATGTGGTACATTTACAGAATGGGATACTACTCAGCTATTAAAAACAATGAATTTATGTAATACTTAGAAAAATGGATGGATCTGGAGGATATCATCCTGAGTGAGGTAACCCAATCACAAAAGAGCACACATGATATGCATTCACTGGTAAGTGGATATTAGCCCAAAACTCAGAATACCCATGATACAATTTGCAAAACACTTGAAACTCAAGAAGAAGGAAGACCAAAGTGTGGACACTTTGACCCTTCTTAGAATTGGGAATAAAACACCCATGGAAAGAGTTACAGAGACAAAGTTTGGGACCATCCAGAGACTTCCCCACCTGGGGATCCATCCCATATGCAACCACCAAACCCAGACACTATTGCAGTTGCCATGAAGATCTTGTTGACAGGAAACTGATATAGCTGTCTCCTGAGAGGCTCTGCCAGTGCCTGGCAAATACAGAAGTGGATGCTCACAGTCATCTATTGGACAGAGCACAGGGTCCCGAATGAAGAAGGTAGAGAAAATACCCAAGGAGCTGAAGGAGTTTGCAGGCTCCTAGGAGGAACAACAATATGAACTAACCAGTAACCCCAGAGCTCTCTGGGACTAAACCACCAATCAAAGAAAACATATGGAGGGACTCATGGCTCTAGCTGCATATGTTGCTGAGGATGGCCTAGTAGCTCATCAATGGGAAGAGAGGCCCTCGGTCCTGTGAAGGTTCTATGCCTCAGTATAGGGGAATGCCTAGGCCCAGAAGCAGGAGTGGTTGGGTTGGGGATCTGGGGGAGGGAGGAGAGGATAGGGGAATTTTGAAAGTAAAACTAGGAAAGGGGATTACATTTGAAATGTAAACAAAGAAAATATCCAATTTTTAAAAATAGGGAACACAGCTAAACAGAGAATTCTCGCTGAGGAAACTCGAAGGGCTCAGAAACACCTTAAGAAATTTTCAACATCCTTAGTTATCAGGAAAATGCAAATCAAAACAACCTTAGATTCCACCTCACACCGGTCAGAATGACTAAGATAAAAAAAACTTAGGTGGCAGCAGATGCAGGCAAGGATGTGGAAAAAGAGGAACACTGCTCCATTGCTGATGGGATTGCAAGCTGGTACTACCCCTGGAGAATTCAGTCTGGCAGTTCTTCAGAATATTGTATGTAGAATTACCTGAGGACACAGCTATACCACTCCTAGGCATATACCCAAAAGATGCTCCAACATACAACAAGGACACATGCTTCACTATGTTCATTGCAGCCATATTTATAATATCCAGAAGCTGAAAACAATCCAGATGTCCTTCAACAGAAGAATGTATTCAGAAAATGTGTTACATTTATGTGGGCCATTGGGCTATGCACAGACAGGCTAGTCTCCAGTCAAGCTGAGGTCTGAACACCTGAACATGACATTGTAGGTGTTCCCTCATGTTCCTGAAACTCTGGCTCCTGCTTAAGTTACCATCTCCCACAGTCCCCATAAGAGAAGCATGGCTAGAAGTCACATAGGCAATGGCCCAAGCTTCTGACTTTCAGGCTAAACTCGTCCCTGGTTACCTAGCAACAGTAAAGACCATAAAAAGGGCTGTTCAGCCCCCCCTTGGTCTCTTACTTCTCACTCTCTTACTTCTTATCCCTTACTCTCATACCCTTTCTCCTCTCTCTTTGCCTTCTCTCCTCTTCCCCTCTTACTCTTTCTCTCTAGCGCTCCCCCCCTCTCTACCTTCTCTTTCTCCCTGCCTTTCTATAACAAAGCTCTAAAACCATAGAGAGTCTCTGCTCCAGTCAAGATCCACTGCACTCACTCTTGCAGGTGTTGGGAACCTCTTTTCCCTCATCCCTCTCTCCCATAACCCTGGTGGCTTTAGCAAAGTAGCTCCGGTGATTCCAGGTAGAGCTGCCCCTTTGCCACCCCCCAAAGAGTGGGTCAGAGGCTTAGATGCCAGTCTCCCACGCCTGACTGACCAGAGAATAGGTGGAACACTGGCAGGGTGTGGGTCTTCTCCTTCCCCCTCTTCCCCAGGGCCCCCTTGTAATTTCTAACACATTTACTACTACTCAGCCATTAAAACAATGACTTCATGAAATTAACAGGCAAATGGATGGAACCAGAAAAATATCATCCTGAGTTAGGTAACAGTCACAAAGGAAAACATAGTACATACTCACTGATAAGTGGGTATTAGGGAAAAAAAGCTCAGAATACCCATGATACAATTTTCAGGCCATATTAAGGTCAAGAAAATGGAAGACCAAAGTGTGGGTACCTCAGAACTATTTGGAAGGAAAACAAAATAATTATGGGAGGTTAAGTACATTAGGTACTTGGGAGAAACAGAGGAGAGGTAGAAGAACAAAAGGAAGGCAAGATTAGATGTAGGATGAGACAGGCAAAATGTACAGAGGGTCAGAAAACTGAACAAAGGTGTGTAGCAATGGGGATGGTCCACCTATTCTCTGGTCAATGGGGGATGGGAAATGAGGTTAGCCAACAGAAAGTCCCAGAAGCCAGAAAACCATGAGGCTTCCAGTACCCAATGGGGATGACATTAGCTGAAGTACCCAACAAAGAGGAGGGAGAACCTGTAGAGACCATATCCAGAGGTTAGGCACGGCCCCTGGTTGAGGGATGGGGCCACCCATGTATCACAAAATTTTAAACCAGAATTGCTCCTATCTAAAGGAAATTCAGAGACAAGGAGTAGAACAGAGACTGAGGGAGGGCCTGTCCAGGGACTGCCCCACCTGGGGGTCCATTCCATGTACAGCCACCAAACCCAGACACTTGCTGATTTAGAGAAGTGCTTGCTGACAGGAACCTGATATAGCTGTCACCTGAGAGGCTCTTTCAGAGCCTGACAAATACAGAGGTGGATGCTCACAGCCAACTGTTGGACTGAGCATGGGGACCCCAATGGGGGAGTTGGGGGAAGAATTGAAAGAGCTGATAGTGTTTGCAACCCCATGGGAGGAACAAAAATATCAACCAACCAACCCGCCCACCCCCAGAGCTCCCAAGGACTAAACTAAACCACCAACCAAAGAACCCATGACTCCAGCTGTACATGTGGTGGAGGATGGCCTTGTCTGGCATCAATGGGAAGGGAATACCTAGGTCCAATGAAGGCTTGATGCCCCAGAACAGGCGAATGATAGGGCAGTGTGGCGGGAATGGGTAGGTAGGTGGAGGAACACCCTCGTAGAGGCAGGGAGAGGATGATGGAGGGAAGGTTTTCAGCAGGGGAATGGGAGGGGGATTAAATTAGGAATGTAAATAAACAAAATAACCAATAAAAAGAACTAATAAAAATGAGAAAAAAATTAGCTAGACAAATACAGAGTTTTAAAAAATCTATTGTAATGTTTTTAAGGAAAACAATACAAAGCAACTATCAAAAGAGTTGAGTTGCAGATTAAACAGCATAATATATGTCTGGTGTGTGTGTGTAAGGATTGTGGTATGTAGTTGTAAGCCGCCTGTGGCCTACATGAACCGGGTACTCCTGAAAGGCAGGCTGGGGCTGAAAACTAGACAGGGAGAGAAATAAAGACACCAAGACAAAAGTACTCTGTTCAAGGCACTTTAAAGTTTAGAGTCTAAACTTATATAGGGGGTAAGCCCACCCCCCCTCCCCGGCCAGTCCATCCAGGTGCCTGGATCCAGTCCGAAGTTGCCACTCAATGTGGATTGTCTCAAAGGTGTCTCAGCAGGCAGCAGCATCCTGGCGAAGCACAGCGGCAGTTGACACAAACAAAAGAAGCCAGCCAAATCAAAAAGCTACACCACAGGTGGCCCCACCTCAGTGGTGACAACATCTGCACCAGCCCGCTTCAGGCTGGGGAGGGGGGGGGGGAGGGCTACAGTGGTATAGTAGTTTGATTATGCTTGACCCATGGAGTAGCACTATTTGGAGATGTGGTCTTGTTAGAGTAGGTGTGTTGCTGTGGGCGCAAGCTTTGAGACTCTCCTCTTAGACATGTAGGAACCAGTGTTCTCCTAGAGGCCTTCAGATGAAGATGTAGAACTCAGCTCCTCCTGCACCATGCCTATCTTGACACTACCATACTGCTACCTTGATGATAATCGACTGAAACTCTGAACCTGTAATCCAGCCACAATTAAATGTCCTGACAAGAGTTGCCTTGGTCACAGTGTCTATTCACAGCAGTAAAACCCTAAGACAGGGAGAGAGAGAGAGAGAGAGAGAGAGAGAGAGAGAGAGAGAGAGAGAGAGAAGCAAAAGGGGGTAGAGAGAAAGGCAATGTGTGTATTGCTGTGTTTTCAACCAAAGTTTTGTGTATGCTAGACAAGTACTCTATCAATAAGCTATAGCTCCAGTCCCAAACAACATAACCATTTCAAATTTACATATGACAAAAGATTCTAAAAATGGAAGTCAGCAAGTTAGTTCAGAGGGTTAAAGCACTCTCCTCCAAGCCTGACAGCATGAGTTTAAGCCCTGGAACCTACTGGCAAGATATATTGCTTTTTTGGTATGTGTGTTCAAATGGGAATGGGGAGTGTGAACAGGTTAACCTTACCTGTTACTTCTCAATTGTTATTTCTCAGGTGCTGGATTGGTCAGGGATCTCTAAAGGAACAGAATTCCTATAATGAATATATAAAGTATTTCTTAAATCAGCTTACATTAAAATAGTAATAGCAACAATAAAATAGTAACAACAAGATAGTAACAACCGAAGTCTCTCACCTGAGAGGCTAACTACGCAGTTGCTCAACCTATTATGTTGTGTGGGTACCTCAGCAATTGCTATCCAGTGCATAAAACTTGGAATGCTCCTGGATTGCTGCTTCTCCTCCTTCAATGATAGAGGCCTGGAAACAATGGTTCTGCTTTCAGTGAAGAAATAAGCAGAAGAAAAACAGTATGATTTACTTCCGTAGTGCTCTCTTCTTATCCCAGCAGCTAGCAGAAGGTGCCCCCTTCTTATACAGGCTCTTCCCATATGGATTAAGGCAATTAAGGAAATTCCTTATGTGAGGTTCCCTACTCAGATAGTTCTAATTTGTGACGTTGACTTTGACATAAAAACCAACCACAGGTTCTGTCCACAATTTTTCTGAGACAAGTTCTTTTTCACTGGCTTCAAATTCTCCTAGTAGTTTAAGGCTGACCAGTCAGTAAGCCCCAGATATCTGACCATCATTACTGCCCAAGTGCAGATTACAAGCACATGCCTCCATAACCAACCTTCCCTCCTCTACACAGATGGATTCTGGGGTAGAGTATGTAAGGTAAGTGCTTTCCTTGACTGAACTCTCTCTCCAGCTCCACCAAAATATATTGTTAAATAAAGTAAATGAATAAATAAATCCAGACTAATGTGTAGGTGTCATGTTATCATTTTAGTCTTCCTCCTTGATTTACTCAACATTACTTTTTAGAATTGTGACTTACCTTAACAAATCTGTTACATTCAATACATTCTCTTGGAGATCCAGGGCCATGCTCCAAAACTCATGCCAGATCATGCTGTATGGAACTGTCCGTGAGAGAAGCTGTGTCAGAAATCACTGCCTGAAAACTGAAGAGTCAGTCCACTGCTAAGACTTCCAAGGAAAATCTTGGGTTTTCCCTGAACATGCCCTCCTAAAACATATGTATACCTTTCTTACCCAACATTCCCAGAGGCTCACTGACACATTGGTTCAGTTCTTCTGAAAGATGACTATTCTGTAATGCCTTCTTGAAGTACCATAGTCTCCTCCCATGAAACTCAGGTTTGCTATGTGGCCTGGGTTTTTACCTTAGACCTTCTTAAATATTCCTTTTAATTTTGGTAGAGGTGTGTTTGTGAGTGAATGTGTGTGTGTGTTTACCTTTTTACATACTAAATGAAAGAGTTGAAAGGAAATTCATCAAATTATGATGTTACTTCTGATGGGAGGAATGGAATGCTAGTGAGTGAATAGCAGAAGACTCACCTCTTACTATATAAACTTCTGTATTATAATTAGATTAAAATAAAATAAGAGAGTAGAGGGATTTCTCAGAAGTTAAGAGAACTCAACTGCTCTTACACTGGACATGAGGCAGGCAATACAAAGTTACATCTCCTGTAACTCCATCTCCTGTGGATCAGATGCCTCAGCCTTCTGCAGGCACTGTTATGCACATTCATATAGCACACACGGAAACACACATAATTAATCTAAAAAGAAAATAAACTTTAAAAAATAAAATATTCAGACTCTTAAATACATAAAATACAATACATAGTATTTTATACCAGTTTATAATCTCATGACAATTTATATCCCACAAGCTTCTTGTAGGACTTATAATCAGGATTCTAAGTCTATAGGATAGTTGTTTTCTCAAAAGCCTTTGTTCTATGGTTAGACAGCATCACAGGATTGCCTAAGTGACTTCAGATGCATGCTGAGGTGATATGATATGCTCAAAATGCTTAACAGTGAATCTGATGTCTCATATAATAAAAAAGTTAGAGGTCCACAACGTCTGGGGTTGATTGATGAGGAATTCTAGCCACACCTTCAAGGGCCCAGACTCTTTCTATTTCTTCATTCTGCCATCTTCATAGTTTAGTTCTTAGGTTGCCTCCTTAATGGCTGATGAAACCTGGCCATCACATCCATAAATGGCATGCACAAAGAAAGAAAGAAAGGGGGGTATCTAGTGTAAATGTAAATGCACCTCAGAGGAAGTGATGAGCTGAGAGCCATATCCAAACTATGTGAATAGATTGTTTTGACTGAGCCTAGAATGTTTTTATCTAACTATTCCTAGACCTAGACCTGAAAGCATTTAGCCACCAACAATTTGATCTTCTCTAAATCCAGACTTGAAGGCTTCAGTTTTCAGCCTCCATCTACTAGTCTAGGCCTAGAATGTTTTCAGCCTCTGAAACTCACTGCTGAATGAACTCACACTTTCTAGATCTTTCTGAACTCTGGCTGACTGGTTCAACTCAGCTGTTCTGGCTCAAACTCCTTCCAAGAGGACTAATTCTATGTCGCTTCTCTCAGATTCTGACTGAATTGCTTTGCTTAGAAAGACCACCTCTGAATGTCATGAACTGAACTGCTCTGAACTGTGGTGAACTGAACTGAACTGAACACCACTGACTTCCTTTCTTTTTCTCACTGCTCTTAACTAGCTTCTCTTTGCCATCTCGTGAGAGTTGGGTGTATCCTATCTCTGACTTATTCTGTCAAATCTTTCTGATTCATCACTTTGTCTGCCTCTCAATTAAATGTCACTGTTTGGGATTAAATGTATATACTAAAGGTGCATCCTGTATTCCAGCTAGAGGGGTCAAAGTTGTGTATCCAGTCAGAGAGGTTAAGGTTGTGGGGCACCTCTGCTTTCCAACTGGACCATATATTCAGGTGTGATCCCTTGCCATAGCAACCATCATTGCTGGATTAAAATTTCTCTGCAGGGATGGAGAGGTGAATCAGCAGTTAAGAGCACTGGCTCTTCTTCCAGAGGTCCTGAGTTCAATTCCCAGCAACCATATGATGGCTCACAACCATCTGTAATAGGATCCAATGCCCTCTTCTCTTATGTCCAAGGAGAACCACGATGTACTCACATACATAGAATAAATAAATCTTTTTTTAAAAAAAATAAATAAAAAATAAAATTTTCTACAATCTAGTACTGTTGTCACATTGGAGCCGGAAACCCTTTCTTGAGAATTTCCTATAGACTTCTCCTAGCCTGTCATTTGGCACATTGTTGATTACTCCACAACTAATCATTGGGAAGAAGAATGGAATTATGCAGAACTGGTTTACAATAAGAATCCATTTCATGCTGATCTCTGCCACATCAGAAACTGAGGAAGAGGACAATATCCCTTGAACCATTTGGTTGTGTGGGAAGGGCAAGTACCTCAATATTAGGAAGAAGTGAGAGTATGCAGAACAGGCACTCCATATTGTCTGCTACAATGCAGGAGTGTCTCAATGACACTGTTTTAAATTTTATGTTTGGGGATTAGGTTGGTCTTCTCCTTCCCTTACTTCTTTGTCTTTCAGAATCTGATCTCCTGGAGTACTAAGAATGCTAGGGAAATGTAGCATTACTTATCAAAAGCCCCAAGGTGGCAGATCCTCATGACAGTCCTCCTTTCCCCTTTCTTTTTAATCTGTTGTTTCAAAACCATTCAATTATACCTCAAGTCATCTGTGATTTTACAGCTACAATTTTTCTTTGTATCTCTTGCTTTATATTCTCTACTAACCAAACCATATCATTAGTTTCTGTTCTGGTTAATTTTTATTGTCAACTTGACATAGCCTGGACTTACCTGGGAAAAAGAAACCTCAATTGCAAAATTGCTTCAATTATATTCATCTGTTACCATGTCTGTGAAGAATTACTCAGATTAACGATTGATGTGGGAGAGCCCAGACCACTGTGGGTGGCACCATACCTAGGCAAGTGGGTTTTATAAAAATGTAGCAGAGTATGCTGAATTATTTTGTGTCAACATGACTCAAGTAAAAGTCATCTGATAGGAGAGAACCTCAGTTGAGAAAATGCCTCCATAAGATGAGGCTGTAGGAAAGCCCGTAAGGCATTTTCTTAACTAATGATCCATTAGGGAGGGTTCAGCACAGTGTGAGTGGTGCCATCTGGTTGGTAGTCCTGAGTTCTATAAGAAAGCAGGCTGAGCAAGCCATGGTGAGCAACCCAGTAAGCAACAATCACCTCTTCATGGTCTCTGCACCAGCTCCTGCCTCTAGGTTCCTGTCCTGTTTGAGTTCCTGTCCTAGCTTCCTTTGATGATGACTTATAACATGGAAGTGTAAGCCAAATATACACTTTTCTCCCCGACTTGCTTTTTGGTCATGGAGTTTCATCACAGCAATAGAAACCCTAACTTAGACACAGAGAAACCCTAACTGAATCCTTACTGTCTTGCTCCCTCAGGCAAGCCAGTAAGCAGAGTTCCTCCATGAATTCTGCTCCAGGTTCCTACCTTAAGGTTCTTGACTTGACTTCCCTCAATGATGGACTGTGATCTGGAAGAGTAAGATGACAAACATAAACCCTTTACTCCCTGTGGTGCTTTGAATAACATTGGTCCCCAGAGGCTCATACATTTGAACGCTTATTTAGGGCATGGCATTAGGAAAGGTTGCTTTGTTGGAGCCTTGTTGCAGCCTTGTTGAAGGAAGTGTGTCACTGGGGATGGGCTATGAGATTTCAGATACTCAAGTAAGGCCCAGTGTCTCTTCCTCTCTCTTCCTGCTGCCTGCTAATCTGGATGTATAATTTGCTGCCTGAAAATTGTCTTGCTTCCTGCCATGATGATAATATATTTAAACCTCTGAACCTACAAGGCAGCCCTGATTAAATACTCTCCTTTGTATGAGTTGCAGTGGCCACAGTCTCCCTTCACAACAATCAAAACTCTAAATAATGCACTTCCTAAGTTGATTTTGATCATGATGAGTTTTGGTGGGTTTTGTTTGGCTTTTATCCTTTCAAATATTTTTGTTATATATTTCATGTGGATGTCTGTTTTTCCTGAATATATGTCTGTGAACCATGTTCATGCAGTGCCCACAGAGGTCAGAAGAAGATGTAGCATTACCTCTGAATCCCAGAGTGGACAGAAGAGTATTCAGTTACTACTAAGTCATATGTCCAGCTCCAAATACTTTTAATAAAAATCTTCTAGAATTTCAAACTATGTATTTTGATCATACTCACCTCCTCCAATTCCTTTCATAACCACCCTTTCTGTCCTGACCTCTCTAAAAGTTTTTTTTTTCTTTTCTTTTCTTTTTTTTTTTTTTTTTTTTTTGTTGTTGTTGTTGTTTTCTCCCATCAGGTACAATTTGTGTCACCCAAATACTCTTAGGAATGTAGTTTGCCCTAGAGTGTGGTCCACCAACCATGGATTAAAGACAGCTTCTCTCCCAGAAGCTATCAAATACCAATAGCTCCATAGCTAAAGATGGTGTTTATCATAGCAATGAAAAACAAACTAGAACAATTCCTTTTTGAAAAAAATAATTCTAATTATAACATATCACAATCAGGCACAGTACACATGCCTAAAATCCCAGGGATTGGGAAGCTGAGCCAAGAGGATAGCAGGTTTGATGCCAGCCTGGGCTACACAGTGAGACTGTGTCAAAAAATAGACTAAAGGCTGCCAAGGTGACTCAGCAGGTAAAAGCACTTGTCACTAAGTCTGATGATGGAAAGAAAAATTGACTCCTGAAAGTTTTTTGACCTATGTATGAGAATCATAATACACACACACACACACACACACACACACACACACATAACATGTAAGCAAATAAAACTATGTAATTAATTGAGAATCTAGAGACTTGTAGGGTTCTTTTTCCCCCTGCTTTTGTTTTGTCTTATTTTTGAGATAGAATCCTCACTAAACTTGCTATGCAGTTCCAGTTGACCTCAAATGCATAGAAGATCTTCCTGCCTCTACCAAACAAGTGCTGGGATTAAAGACAAAGGCCACCAACTATTGCTATTGTTGTTGTTGTTGTCATCATGGTTGTTGTTGTTGCTGTTGTTTTCTTTTTCTCCTTTTTCCTCTTCTTTTTCTTCTTCTTTTTCTCCTTCTTTTTCTTCTTCTTCTTCTTTTTCTTCTTCTTCTTCTTCTTCTTCTTCTTCTTCTTCTTCTTCTTCTTCTTCTTCTTCTTCTTCTTTCCTT
Organism: Mus musculus; assembly: GCF_000001635.26. Classification (NCBI taxonomy): domain Eukaryota; kingdom Metazoa; phylum Chordata; class Mammalia; order Rodentia; family Muridae; genus Mus; species Mus musculus. Next base: position 18,107,302 of record NC_000086.7, read on the forward strand.
CTCCTTCTCCTCCTTCAATTCCTATTGCTGTGAAGAGACACCATGACCACGGCAATTCTTTTTTTAATTTTTTATTAGATATTTTCTTCATTTACATTCTGAATGCTATCCCAAAAATCCCCTATACCCTCCCCCCATCCTGCTCCCCTACCCACCAACTCCCATTTCTTAGCCCTGGTATTCCCCTGTACTGGGGCATATAAAGTTTGCAAGACCAAGGGGCCTCTCTTCCAAATGATGGCTGACTAGGCCATCTTCTACTACAGCTAGAGACACGAACTCTCGGGGTACTGGTTAGTTCATGTTGTTGTTCCACCTATAGGGTTGCAGACCCCCTTCAACTCCTTGGGTACTTTCTCTAGCTCCTCCATTGGGAGCCCTGTGTTCCCTCCAATAGATGACTTTTAGAATCCACTTCAGACCACGGCAACTCTTATAAACAACAACCTTCAACTACCTTATAGTTACAGAAGTTGAGTCCATTATCATCATGGCAGGGAAACAAATAAACATAATGCTAGAGAAGGAGCAGAGTTCTGCATCTGGATTCATAGGCAGCATGAGACTGTGTGTCACACTGGTCATAGCTTGAACATAGAAGACCTCAAAGCCCATCCCCAATAGTGACACTCTTCCCCCAATAAGGCCACCTACTGATAGTGTCCCTCCCTGGAAGTCAAGCTTTCAAACACATGAATCTTTGGGGCTAAGACCTATTCAAACCACCACATTGTTAGTTTTATTTTATAGCAAAACACCCCAACATGGTGGCACATGCCTATAATTCAAGCATTGGGAAGGAAGGAAATGCAAGGCCAGGGATTCAAGATTATCCTTAGCTACATAACGAAGTTGAGCCAGTCTGCTCTACATGAAATCCTGCTGAAAAAAAGAAAAATAAGAGAGAGAATAAAGACTATGACATATGTATATAAATTTTAGGAAAATCCCCACATGAAAAGGTAGCAATGCTCTGGAATAACTATTATACACATTTTTAAAGTACGTGCTTAGTTGCTCATGTCTATTCGTGAATCTACATATATGGGTACATGGATATTCTTTTCATTTTATAAAATGAGATCAAACTAATATATAGTATTTTCTCAATTAAATATTATAAATTTTTCTCTATGTTACTACTGTAGGAAGGATATTTTATTTTTCCTTGTAGAGTCCTGCAATGTACTCAAAACAACACTTACAGCCAAAAGATGTTATCTCTATTTTTTATTTATGAATAACACATAAAGCAAATGTGTTATCTACATCTGGATCTACAGGTAGCACATTTATTGGTAGATAAATTTACACACTTTTGTGAGGATTTACTTGGAATAAAAAAGTAAATTATAGGGCTGGTGTTGCAGGATATTTGATTACAAGGTAGTGTTGGTGTGGATCAGCCTTAGCACACACCTTTAATCCAGGAGATTTCTGCTTTAATATTGAGAATTAAATTAAGTCAACCATACATAAGAGGCAGAGCAAGCAAAGAGTTGGCAAGAAGTGAACATAGGATTATTAAGAAAGAAAAAAAACATAATAAGAGGAAGTCAGGAGAACAAATAGAGAGATGTACAGTAAGTAGAAGGGAAGGACATTTGGTTTGAAGGAAGGTTTTTCGAGATGACCTGAAAGAGAGGCCTTACTATCAGCTTAGAAAAAAGTTCAGCTGGGTTTTTCTGCATCTCTGAGCTAGCATGTTTTCACCCCACCATCTGGCTCTCAGGTCTTAATTGATAAAATTGAACGATTGAGATTTGTTTTTTTAAAAAAAAAATGGCACTCTGGCAAATAGCACAGAAACATGGATAGAAAAAGTACATGACAAACTGAGAAGCCATCAGATTTGGTAAGACAGCTGGGAAGTCCTGTGGCAGAAAGTTAAGTAATACTAAAAGGGAAAATCACATGTTAAAGATGGGAAAAATCATAATAAAGGGGTGTTGGTCTCTGTATAGTGCTACTTTAAATGAATTGAAAATTAGAAGCAGCAAATGAAAAGATAAACGACTTAATTGATATTGATATAATACTGCTTATAACTCCTATCAGTCTGGTATTTCACACTTTATCCTTAATATCCATAGTGGACTTGAGTGTGTGTGTGTGTGTGTGCCAAATAAGAAAAGTGGTTTGATAACTCTGCACAATGTGAAAAGTGGGTTGATAATATAGAAGGCTTAGAAAGAGTTATAGATGAAAATAAGAAAAATACTCAGACACAGACAAAGGAATTTAGACAAGCACTTATTGCGCCACTGTGTGGTAAAATTGAAGAGGGGTGTCCCATGGCTGTTGGAAAACCAATCTGAGCTTTCGGTGCAAGCTCCAGACTACCTTAGGCATGATCTCAGCAGATGGTCCTACGGTCCCCAGAGGACTCTCCACACCCCAAGCACCATCGCAAGCCCAGGAACTTTGGATCACTGGTGAGTGGAACACAACATCTGTTCCAACACAACTGGGAGTGCCTGGGGCCAGCAGGAGCAGGGACACAGAAGCCCCGCCCAACTAGCAGCTCAAGTTTCTTCCAGTCTGCACTGGTCTACCTTAGGTTCAAACTCATCAAACAACCCCATCATCCCCAGAGGAGGTGCCAAATCCAGGCGCTCTAACATGCCCAGGATCTTAGGGTCCCGGGATCCCAGGAGCTTGGTCACACCAGGATCTCAGGGTCTCAGAGGAAACTTAACTGCCAATAACTCTGACACACCAGTAATCTCAGGATCACAAATCCTGGAATCCCAGGATCACAAAGAAAGCTGAACTCTGGAGATTCTGACTGAACCGGGATTACAGGCTCCAATCATATATTGATGGCAGGGAGCACTTGAGATAATCAAATGGCAGGAGGCAAGCATAAGAACAGAAGCAACAGAAACTAAGGATACTTGGCATCATCAGAATCCAACTCTCACACCATAGCTAGTCCTGAATACACAATCATACCAGAAAAGCAAGATATGGATCCAAAGTTACTTCTCATGATGATGATGGAGGACTATAAGGACATAAATAACTCTTTAAGAAATTCAGGAGAACACACCTAAACAGGTAGAAGCCCTTAAAGAGAAAAAACAAAAATACCTTAAAGAGTTATAGGAAAACAATATCAAACAGGTGAAAGAATTGAACAAAACCAATCAGGATCAAAAAATGGAAATAGAAACAATAAAGAAATCACAAAGGGACACACACCTCTGGAGATAGAAAACCTAGGAGAGAGATCAGGAATCATAGATGGAAGTATCACCAACAGAATACAAGGAGATAGGAGAGAGAATCTCAGGTGCAAGAGATACCATAGAAAACATTGACACAACAGTCAAAGAAAATGTGAAATGGAAAAAGATCATAACCCAAAACATCCAGGAAATCCAGGACACAATGAGAATACCAAACCTAAGGATAATAGGTATAGATGAGAAGGAAGATTTGTAACTTAAAGGGCCAGTAAATATCTTCAATAAATTATAGAAGAAAACTTCCCCAACCTAAAGAAAGAGATGACCATAAACATACAAGATGCCTACAGAACTTCAAATAGTTTGGACCAGAAAAAAAAAAATATCTCCTGTCACATAATAATCAAAACACCAAATGCACAAAACAAAGAAATAATATTAAAAGCAGTAAGGGGAAAAGGTCAAGTAACATATAATGGCAGACCTATCAGAATTACACCCAACTTCTCCCCAGAGACTATGAAAGCTTAGAAGATCCTGGGCAGATGTCATACAGACCCTAAGACAACACAAATGCCAGCAAAACTCTCAATTACCATAAAAGGAGAAACCAAGGTATTCCATAACGAAAACAAATTTACATATTATCTTTCCACAAATCCAGTCCTTCAAAGGATAATAAAGGGAAAACTCCAACAAAAAGAGGGAAATTAAGCTCTAGAAAATGCAAGAAAGTAATTTTTCAACAAACTTAAAGAAGATAGCCACATGAACAAAATTCCAATTCTAACAATAAAAATAACAGGAAACAACAACGAATTTTCCTTAATATCTTTTAATATAAATGGACTCAATTACCCAATAAAAATACAAAGACTAACAGACTGGTGACATAAACAACACCCAACATTTTGCTGCACACAGGAAACCCACCTTAGGGACAGAGACAGACACTACCTTATAATTAAAGGCTGCAAAACAATTTTCCAAGCAAATAATCTCAAGAAATAAGCAGGAGTAGCCATTCTAATGTCGAATAAAATCGACTTTCAAGCTAAAGCTCTCAAAAAAGGTAAGGAGGGACTCTTCATACTCATCAAAGGTAAAATTTACCAAGATGAACTCTCAATCCTGAACATCTAAGCTCCAAATGTAAGGGCAGCCACATTCATTAAAGAAACTTTGCTAAAACTGAAAGCACACAGTGCACATCACACGATAATAGTGGGAGATTTCACCACCCCACTCTCATCAATGGACAAATGCAGGAAACAAAAAACTAAACAGAAACACACTGAAACTAATAGAAGTTATGAAACAAATGGACTTAACAAACATCTATATCCTGAGCTAGTATCTCGCCAGCAAGAATTCACTCGAACAACCGGATTCTTCTATGGCAAAGCTTTATTGCTTCATCAGACAGAAGACCCCGAACAAGGAAAATGGTGCTGCTTATATACCCCTCCGTGTGACGTGTCAGCTCCTGATTAGTTGCTCATTCATCACCCCACTACTATGCCCCAGGATGGACAGTGACTTGGCACGAATTTACTCTTACACCTGCACACATTACTTGTTTACCAGTTAGGCACAGCGGAGGCTCATGATGGAGATTGCTCACGGCTCTCCACATCTCCCCCTTTTTATTTTATTAAAACGCAATCCACTCTTTAATGGATGAAGATAGAGGTCGAATCCCTAGTGTGCAGAAATAGGGGCCATGTACAGGATTGGCTCTTAGGCTCACAGGCTTTTACCCAGAGCAACCCTGACCTGCTCCCATGCCGTTTTTCCTAGGGGAGGGACACTTGGACACTCAACCCTCATGCAAATCGACCTGTCTTCTAGTAGTGCCCAAACCTCTGAGCGACTCCTATGCGGTGCTTAGCCCAACAATCCATAAAAGTCAACGACCTACTCACTCGTCCCTGTGCAATGAGTCTAGCCTCTAGGGGTGCAAGAGCTGAGTATGGCCTAGGGCGAGCTTTAATTGTTGAGTCTCTCTCATTTTCCGCAGAACCGAGGAGCGCAAGAGCAGAGAACTCAGATGCCAATTAAGTCTTAAGCATGGATAGCCAAATTTCAGGGGAGGCCCCTTATTCAATGGCTGCAAGTACTTGAGCAATAACGACCTTATCATGGTTTTGTTGGGTTCTGAGCTTGCAGACCAACCAGAGCATGAACACAAGCCCACAGCAGATGGCAGCAGCAAACAAAATTACTCCCACCCATTCCTTAAAGTAAGAAAAAGCAGAGGTAAGCCAAGAGGTAAAATTGCCAACAATGATGGATTCTATTCGAGTTCCATTAAGGCTTAAAATCTGGCATTAGATGTAAAGAATTGAAGAAACACCCGAATTCATCAACAGCATGGTTTCAGGAACACAGAGCTCTTCAGTTTTCACTAGCGGGAGCACCTCCAACCACAGGAACATCCATGTCCTCACAGCTCCACCTGCCCTGAATTGCTCTGGTCAGCCGCTCCAGGACCTGCAGGTGTTGTCGATGATCCTGAGGAAACACAAACAAACAGACCCTCTCGCCCAAACCAATTGAGAGCGCTCCTTTTACCTGATTCAGTGCCTCATGTCTCTCTGGAGTTCTACAACACTGTCAACACTGGTGGGCAATGATTTCCACACCCTTATGGCAATCTGATTCACCTGCTCAAACATCTGCACTGAATATCCTGTCTGTTGTTGTACAAAGCAACCTTGATCAAGCAGCATATCCCTATCCCGTGCTGGATTTCCTGCAGCAACTTTAGCCACCGCCTGTTCATTTGTAAATTCAATAAAGAAGGCTTTCCAATCTAAATACTGCCCAGGTGAAAGGCATGCCTTTACCAAGCCTGCCCAATCGGACAGCATCATGCAGTGTCTATTCAAGGCCTCTACTTGAGCCACAATATAGGAGGCAATTAAGCCATACGTCCACATGGACTCAGCCAAATTCCTGATTACTTTGAAATCTAGAGGCTCATGATAACTCTGCCCTGCTTGGTCGGTGAAAATAGGACATCCCAGCAAGGAGAATCTAATCTCTCTCCAAATCTCCGAACAGAAGGTCCGTCTATATGCGGCTGCCTGCCCCTTTAAGAGCTCCATTTGCAATCGGCCCTCAGCAGGGCTTTTTCAGCTGTACCTGACTCCCAGCCACAGTGCTTTTATCACTTTCTGCTGTGCAAATTGAGGCTGCTTTTCAAACAAGTTAAAGGATGTACAGCCAGCAGATAAAGTTTTAACCAATTATATTTTTCAACATGAAACACAGAACAATAATCATTCAAACAACAAAACAAAAACAAACATGAATTGACAGACATATGGACAATGCACTAAATAAGGATAGAATATTAAAAGCAGTAAGGGAAAAAGGTCAAGTAACATATAATGGCAGACCTATCAGAATTACACCAGACTTCTCAGCAGAGACTATGAAAGACATAAGATCCTGGACAGATGTTATACAGACTCTACGAGAACACAAATGCCAACCAGGCTACTATATCCAGCAAAACTCTCAATTACCATAGATGGAGAAACCAAAGTATTCCATGACAAAACCAAATTCACACAATATCTTTCAATGAATCCAACCCTTCAAAGGATAATAAAGGGAAAATTCCAAAACAAGGAGGGAAACTGCACTCTAGAAAAGAGGAAGAGCTAAAGAGATCTGCAACCCTATCGGTGGAACAACATTATGAACTAACCAGTACCCCAAAGCTTTTGACTCTAGCTGCATATGTATCAAAAGATGGCCTAGTCGGCCATCAGTGGAAAGAGAGGCCCATTGGTCAGGCAAACTTTATATGCCCCAGTACAGGGGAACGCCAGGACCAAAAAATGGGAATGGGTGGGTAGGGGAGTGGGGGGGGGACTTTTGGGATAGCATTGGAAATGTAATTGAGGAAAATACGTAATAAAAAAAGAAAGAAAGAAAAGAAAAGAGGAAGAATGTAATCCTTCAACAAACCTAAAAGAAGATATCCACAAGAACAGAATTCCAACTCTAACAACAGAAATAACAGGAAGTAACAATTATTTTCCTTAATATCTCTTAATATCAATGGACTCAATTCCTCAATAAAAAGACATAGACGAACAGACTGACTGCATAAACAGGACCCAACATTTTGCTGCATACAGGAAACCCACCTCAGGGACAAAGACAGACTCTACCTCAGAGTAAAAGGCTGGAAAACAATTTTCCAAGCAAATGGCCTGAAAAAACAAGCTGGAGTATCCATTCTACTATTGAATAAAATCAAATTCCAACCCAAAGTTATTAAAAAAGACAAGGAGGCACACTTCATACTCATCAAAGGTAAAATCCAAGATGAACTCTCAATTCTGAACATCTATGCTCCAAATGCAAGGGCATCACATTCATTAAAGAAACTTTAGTAAAGCTCAAAGCACACATTGCACCACACACAGTAATAGTAGGAGATTTTAACACCCCACTCTCATCAATGAACACATCCTGGAAACAGAAACTAAACAAAGAGATAGTGAAAATAACAGAAATTATGAAACAAATGGATTTAACAAATATCTACAGAACATTTTACCTTAAAACAAAAGGATATACCTTCTTCTCAGCACCTCATGGTACCTTCTAGCAGTTGTGGCTGCTAGGCAGCTGCTAAAAATCATGTTGGATTTCATACGTCAAGTGTCAGAGTTTCAAAACAAAACCATTTTGCTCTGGTTCACAAAATTTTGGGCAAGGTGTAGTAGCTAGAGTGTCTTTAGTGGTTAGTGATGGGCTAGTTCTGCTGGACCTGCTCTAAATACTGCAAAACCCATTATTCCATGTGAGAATTCCCGAGTTTCAGTGACTCTAGCAACACAACATGTCATCAAGAAAGCATATTGATAAGTCAGTTTTCCCTCTAAGCTGGCTTCTACAGTCTCACAGAAGTAATTGCATTTCTGGGTATCCTACTAAAATGTTTCAATTTCCACTGAAAGGATAAGTGACATCTCTGATTTGTGCTTCTTTTGAGGGGTAGCAAAGTCCTGTTTCCCAGAATTTTGCGGTCACATCTTATCAGCCAGAACAGAGGCAAATCCTACAACATACTGGGGTGTAGATTGAGATTACTGTGGTTAGCTACATCCCTATAATAAGGAATAGAAGCACATTTTCTAGACAATGAGGCTAAAACAAGGAGAAATAAAGTAGGGGGAATGAGAGATGGAGAGCGTCTTGGTTTGAGTTTATTTAAACAAATTGAAACAAGGATTTCAATGTTAGAGATCAATTGAAAAGTAATTCTAAAAATGCCAGTAAAGATGTGAGTAGCTGCATTATGAAGCCAGTTACTACTATGGAAAAGTTCAGTTCAATCATGTTATGAAATTCTGAGAGACATGGAAGAGCAATACATTTCAGAGTTTTCATGACAAAGGGACAGACAACTGAGGTACTTATAGATCAGCTGAGGTACTTACAGATCAATTTTCACAATTTCTTGCTTGAGGGCTGATATGGGGATATTGATTCAGTTTCAGTCTGATCCATATAGGCTAGGTAAAATACAAAGGTCAAAAGATCTTAGTAAATCACTACCATGTCAGAAGTTGAAAGTAGCCAGTTAACTCACAAACACAAGAAGAACACAAGTACCAAGAGAATGCTGGAGTAGAGCCACAGAATAGAAGTCTGGTAAACACTCCAATGACATACTAAACACTGGGAACCAGTTAGTACAGCAGGAAAATCTGGAGGTTCCTCAGAAAATTTGACATAATACTACCAGAAGATCCAGCAATGCCACTCCTGGGCATATACCCAGAAGATTCTCCAACTTGTAATAAGGACACATGCCCCACTATGTTTATAGCAGCCTTATTTATAATAGCCAGAAGCTGGAAAGAACCAAGATTTCCTTCAACAGAGGAATGGATACAGAAAATGTGGTACATTTACACAATTAAAAACACTATTAAAAACAGTGAATTCATGAAATTCTTAGACAAATGGATATATCTGGAGGTACCATCCTAAGTGAGGTAACCCAGTCACAAAAGAACACACATGATATACACTCACTGATAAGTGGATATTAGCCCAGAAGCTCAGAATCCTTCTTAGAAGTGGGAACAAAATATCCATATAAGGAATAACAGGGCAATGTTCGGAGCAGAGACTGAAGGAATGACCATCCAGACACTGCCCCACCAGGGGATACATCCCATAAACCACCACTAAACCCAGACACTATGACAGATGCCAACATGAGTTTGCTGACAGGAACCTGATATAGCTGGCTCCTGAGAGGATCTGCCATTGCCTGGCAAACACAGAAGTGGATGCTCACAGTCATCCATTGGACAGAGCACAAGGTCCCCAATGAAAGACTTAGAAAAAGTACTCAAGGAGCTGAAGGGGTTTGCAGCCCCATAGGAGGAACATCAGTATGAACTAACCAGTACCCCCAGAGCTCCCTGGGACTAAAAAACCAATCAATGAAAACACATGGTGGGACTGGTGGCTCTAGCTGCATATGTAGTAGAGGATGGCCTAATCGGTCATTAATGGGAAGATAGGCCCTAGGTTCTGTGAAGTTTCTATGCCCCAATATAGGGGAATGATAAGGCCACAAATGGTAGTGGGTGGGTTAGGGGGCAGGGGGAGGGGGTAAAGGGAGCGGATAGGGGATTTTTGGAGGGGAAGCTAGGAAAGGGGATAACATTTGAAATGTAAATAAAGAAAATATCTAGTAAAATAAATAAATAACAAAAGAAAAAAAGAATAGAAAGAAAATCAACCTTAGTTTATCTAGTTACTATATGTGAACTATGAGACAATGATAAGAAGGTTAGGTAGTATTTAAATGGATTCCTATAAACATATTAGATTTGAGAAGATGTAAGGTCATGATCATTTCACATGGTATGCTTTCACCCTATGTGAACCAGATATTAAATTCATTAGCAATATAGACCAGAATTCTCCCCAAAGATTGAAAAGATTTGGTGACAGCAAAATTGGAAGCTGATCCTCAGTTACAGTGGCAAACATGGTTAAAAGAGGAAGCTCTGGCCATAGAACAACAAAATAGGGCTAAAGGTGTTATATTTCCAAGGGCAGTTACTACATGAATGTTGCTATGATGAATTACAAAGGCAGGTTGAATTTGGTAATCCCACCTTGACATTTAGTAGATTTAAATACTTGGGATAAGGTTGAAGAATCACAAAAGAGATCTGAATCATTTACTAAAAATATACAAAGCCCAATAGAAGCCTTCACTAATTTTTTGCAAAGATTGACTTCGGCTATAAATAGAATAGTATCAGATTCAAAAGTCAGGCAACTATTAATTGAATCTTTGCCTTTTGAAAATGCTAATTTGGCATAAAATGGGTAATTAGACCTTTAAAGCTAAGATCGACACCAATAGATGAACAGATTATAAATACAGCTGATATTGGATCTCACATTTATAATGCTACTCTGTTAGGGTGCAGGAGTTGCCTCACAAAGCACATGAACATCAATCTCATGTAGATAGGGATGGCCTATTGAGCCTTCACCCCAAGACTGATCGATCAGGGCCTCAGACCAAACTCTGGAGCTGGCTGTGACACTGAGACAGAATCTTACAGAGCTCTTAAACCTGAAATTCTTAAACATCTGTACCAAGTTATTCTACCAATCAGGATGTAGACATAGAGGACTTCCTTAGGAACATGTCTGTTATATACTTTTCCTGTTCCCATTGGTTGTGATATTCAATTGTGGTTGGTGAATTGCCTTTCCTAACATTCATGTCTCAACCTGCCTAACAGGATGTCAGTTATACATGTACATGTTTCTTTCTGCCAAGTAGAATGTCAAGTACCAGGGTGGAGGAACTTAAAACATTACTCTACCCCTACTAAAAATGGAAGTCCTATTCCAAATGGTGTCTTATATTGTGTACATGACTTTCTTATGTTGGGACATATCCCAGGTTCAACTTATAATTCACAGGTACAAGAAGTTCTGCTGGGGGGGTTGGTTCAGGACCAACCTTATTGTTAATACCTATACAAAGTAGTTCTAAGTGACCTTTATTGTGATTAGTTTCCAAGAACACCAAAGTATAGAACATAACAGAATATGTGCTCAAATCAGGCAAGAGAAAGTTTCCTAGTAACAGCACATAGAAAGTTTCCTTTTAACAGTATTAACAGCATAAAATGGCTAGCTAGACAGGTAGCAAATACTTAGGACTTAATTTCTAAACATTTTAAGAAAAAAATTAAAATATCATGTTTTAATTGTGGTACTAAAGGTCATTTGAAAAGGTAGTGCATGCAAGGCATTCCAAGAAACAATGTTTTTTTTTTCTAGAGATAATCCAAAAAGTTCTCAGCCATCTGAAATATGAAGAAGGTATGGCAAAGGACAGCATTGGCAAATCAACAAGGGACAGGCAAGATAACCAAGGAAATGCTCTAGAGTACCTCCTGAAAGGCCCAATATTACATTTGATTTAATCATTTCTGCTGCTTGTGGCTTTCACTACCCTGCCTAAGCTCCAGGATTGGGCCCTGCTACCAGCCTCTGACCAGCTTCCCTTGAATCCATGGATAAAAGATACACACAGTTGTTCATTTTCAACTTGCCTTCTTGGCACAATTGCTGGGCTCTACTATATCCTGCCTAGAAAAATGTGCCATTATCATTGCTCTTAGCTCTGCACCTCCCATCTGCCCTAAACTTTAGTAGGTAGTCCCATCTACCCCTGCTAAAATGCCCCTGACCATTCGCCTGTAGGAGCAGCCCGTGTGGCCACTCCATTTTGAGATCTCACATCAATGCTTTGAGAACTTAGTTCAACCCTTATTCATCAAAAGCATAGTGAAACTCTCCTCTCTTTCTTTGCATCCCCCTGCTTTCTTTGCTCCAAGGACCTTGAAGACCTGGTTATCCCTTCTGCCCAGCAATTGGCCCATGGCTTTCTTTACTGATAGATCAAGAACCAATTAGGGAGCAGGAACTTAACATCAGAACAACCTCTACACTTCACTTTTTCTGTCCAATAAAAAAAATAAAAAATAAACTCTTCTCCAAGACATAAATTGAACAAAACCATAACAATAACATAAATTACACAGTATGATATAAAAATGACATCCAGTCCATCATGTTTGTCAATTAGATAAGGTACTCTACCATCATTCCTAACTCAAAGAATTATGATTCAATCCTTAGATTATGTTTAGATGTTAGTCTGTAACACTATCTGAAAATCATGTCCTCCATTCTATAACCTCTCTCCCAACGCTAAACAACTTGAGTTTGATTATGAGACTAAAACTACTCTTCAACCTCATCAGAAATCTGAGAAAAATGTAAACACTACCTGGGTGTACAGGAAGCACCAAAATAGATTCTCAATTGTAGAGACAGCTGACTACCTGGACAACCCTCTGATTCCTCAAAATGTTGGAGTATCGGTCTTTAGCCTTCTGGCCCAAGATCATCTGACAGAACTTTGCAAAGCATAATTATTAAGGACTGCTTACACTGTCTTGGCAGAGCCAACAGTTGACTATTCTGCATAATGTGTTCTTTTCCTGGAAAGTATTTTCTCTGCAGATGAAATAGGTAATTTCTGCCCTGCAGCCAAGATAAGTAACCTAGCCTGGAGTTAAGATGCTCAATTTCTTCTTTGAAGCAAGAAGAGAGTGCTGTCAGGAGTGCTTGTCTCATTGTCAAATGATTAAATAACATTACATGTCACATTCTGTGGGTTTCTGATGTTTTGAAGACTATATAAGTAAAGTATCTTGAACTGTTAAACCTTAGCTATTCTTAGCCTTTTCTATTTGAGTAAGTTGAAGGTACTTTATTATAATTAAATCAAAATCTAACATCTGGCCCTTAACTTGTGTTGCTTAATCATCTTAAGCAATTTGTAAAACAGTTATTAGAAGCCCTGGGACTAAGTCTCATATTCTTAAATGAGTTGCATAGGCACAATGATTATCTAATACTAACAATATTAATCTCAAATTTTGTATCAATATAAAAAATTCACACCAATGAAAACCTTAAATCTGTATCAATATAAATTCTGTACCAATTTAAAAATTATATAACAATTTGTATCTATTATAAAGATAATTTTTGTATTGATATACAAATTATATTTGTATCACTTATAAAGATTTCTATCAAATAAAATTATGGCTACACAATGCTTTGTTCAAGAATAAAGTTTAGTAATCCATCCCGTCTATTTCCTCTGTGTTGAAAATTATGACCATTTCCAAATTATCTGTTAAAGTGACAACTTATTTTTATCTTAGAAAATAAACCTAACTAGACACCCATACCTAGGGAGTTGGGCTGACAACTCTACATAGTGACTTCCTGCTGAATATGGGCAATGAGAAGTTCTCTGAATAGGTGAGGAGGGGTAGGAAAATGAGAAAAACTGGTTAGACTTAAGGAAGCTAGCTTTAGCATCTGTTATTCACTCTGTGAATACTGTAAAGTTCAGAACTTGACTGAATTTGTGATCAGATCTGTCTGAAAGATTGGATGAGGTAAGATGACCTGGAATCTGCAGCAATCCTTGAAGCTGCTTTGGGCAGCAACCAGAAATAAGGGGTCAACATCTCTGAGGATGAATCTTACCAAAGCTGTACATTCTGTAATATATGAATCTCATAACCAAAATTTTATTACCATTAACATATTCGTATGGCTTGTACAGTGTGCACAGATCAGTTAAGGATAAAATTTTGTTCCTTGTTCGAGCAGGTGAAAGACAACTGTCTTTTTATGAGTTAATTGGTTAATAACCAATTGTAATGAGTATTCATTCATGCCGTGTTAAGGATGACATGATGAATTTTTACCTGTCCTGTTTGAGTTTCTCATACTTTTATAGTTCTTCAAGGGGTCTCATCCATCATATCTAATCTTTATCACTCTATAAGGGGTCCAAACCCTATTCTCCTTTCCTTTCAATAGAAATGCCGAGCATTTTTCCAAGATAACATGTCCTTTATCCAGTAACCAGAATTATTTGAATGTTTAACTTGATCTCTCTCCCATAGAAATTTTAATGTAGCCACCAAACTGATAACCACAATCATTTTTGATAAATAAAACAATTCAAAGCAAATAAAGCAATCTAAACAAATATTAACTGAAGAGACAGTGCTTCTTCTGTCTCCTACATGAGATCAAGGCCTAAATAATTTATTCAATATCCCTATTTACTTGCTGTATGATCCTATTTTTAGGTTTTCTTTTTATATAATTGTTAAAGTCTAAATTTCTACTGTCTGAAATAGGCTAAGTGATCTACACCCTGTCTTTGATCTAATTTTTTAAGATCAAATGCCTAAACATTTACAATTCTCTGTAATTACCTTTAATTAAATTTCCTTCTGCTTACTCTATAAGATAAAGAAATCCAAGAAATCCCAAAAGTAGACCATGTTCAAAGATTTCGAGAAATTGTCCTGGCAAGACTTTTTCAAATCTTCTCTAAAGCATTTTTTCATTCAATCTCCCTAACTTTCCTCTTCTGTGGAGCTTAAGATTTGATGTATCTATCAATTGGCTCTCTGCTTCTCAACATAAACTCTTTGTATACATTCCAAATCACAGAAAGAAATCCCTACATGGCTCTGGCAAAATCTGTATTGCCTTCTATCCTTAAAAACAAATAAATCAAAATTTAAATATCTATCCTTTGATTATCTGCTTGTAGAAAGTAGGCAGCTTTCATTGCTTATATCTTACTGTCTTCCTCCTAGTAGCAGCAGGAGTTCTCAGTGTTTGTGCTAAATCTCTCTCTGGCAGCAACTGCATGGCTTTCTTCTACTTTTCACACACTAGAGCCACATGGCTAGGATTCTGCTCGACTAAGAAACCAATTCTGCCCCCTATTAAACTATATCATTGTATGTGGTACTCTAATTGAGAATGTCTAAATTAATAGTGGATTCTAGCCTTCCACATTGCATTCCATCTGTAGTGTGCAGTTTTTGCTACCCTGCTTTAAGCTAGGACAGACAATGCTACCAGTCCTCCCCTGCCCCCCAGGTTCCCTTGGAACCATTGATGAAATACACACACTAAATTATTTTCAACCTGACTTATTGGCTCAATTGTTGGGCACTTAATCTCCCACAGCTAGCATGCATTTCCCAGTAACTCTTAGTTTAGCAGCTCTTAATCTGCTCGCAGCTTCAGTTGCTCAGTTACCTTTAGTCCCAGCTCAACATCCTAAATCTGTCCTCAGCTTAGTTATGTTTCTAACCTCATTCCTGGAGAAGCAGCCTATAAAAACTCTGCCCTATATCTTGCAGAGCCAGTCACTCTTTCTCTCTCCAACTTATGATGAAATTCTCTCTTACTCTCCCACATCTCTTAACCTGTCTCCAGGGACCTGGAAGTCCCTCCTTTTTCCTTCTTCCCAGAAATTAGCCCCTAGCATCTTTATCAATAGATCAAGAACTGATTGTGGAACAGGAAGTTAGCATCAGAACCACCCTCTATAGTTGCTGTGATAGAATTCTCTGATTACGTATTTTCCTCAATTACAATTCCAATGCTATCCCAAAAGCCTCCCACACCCCCTCCCCCACTCCCCTACTCACCCATTCCCATTTTTTGGCCCTGGCATTGCCCTGTACTGGGGCATATAAAGTTTGCCTGTCCAGTGGGCCTCTCTTTCCAGTGATGGCCGACTAGGCCATCTTTTGATACATATGCAGCTAGAATCAAGAGCTCCAGGGTACTGGTTAGTTCATAATGTTGCACCTACAGGGTTGCAGATCTCTTTAGCTCCTTGGATACTTTCTCTAGCTCCTCCATTGGGGGCCCTGTGATCCATCCAATAGTTGACTGTGAGCATCCACTTCTGTGTTTGTTAGCCCCGGCCTAGTCTCACAAGAGACAGCTATATTACGGTCCTTGCACCAAACGCTTGCTAGTGTATGCAATGGTGTCATCGTTTGGAGGCTAATTATGTGATGGATCCCTGGATATGGCAGTCTCTTGATGGTCCATTCTTGTGTCTCAGCTCCAAACTTTGTCTCTGTAACTCCTTCCATAGGTGATTGTTCCCAATTCTAAGAAGGGGCAACGTGTCCACACTTTGGTCTTCGTTCGTCTTCACTTTCATGTGTTTTGCGAATTGTACCTTATATCTCACTATATTAAGTTCCTGGGCTAATATCCACTTATCAGTGAGTACATATTATTTGAGTTCTTTTGTGATTGGGTTACCTCACTCAGGATGATGCCCTCCAGGTCCAACCATTTGCCTAGGAATTTTATAAATTCATTCTTTTTAATAGCTGAGTAGTACTCCATTGTGTAAATGTACCACATTTTTTGTATCCATTCCTCTGTTGAGGGGCATCTGGGTTCTTTCCAGCTTCTGGCTATTATAAATAAGGCTGCTATGAACATACTGGAGCATGTGTCCTTCTTACCGGTTGGGATATCATCTGGATATATGCCCAGGAGAGGTATTGCGGGATCCTCCGGTAGTACTATGTCCAGTTTTCTGAGGAACTGCCAGACTGATTTCCCGATTGGTTGTACAAGCTTGCAATCCCGCCAACAATGGAGCAGTGTTCCTCTTTCTCCACATCCTCAACAGCATCTGCTGTCACATTAATTTTTGATCTTAGCCATTCTGACTGGTGTGAGGTGGAATCTCAGGGTTGTTTTGATTTGCATTTCCCTGATGATTAAGGATGTTGAACAGTTTTTCAGGTGCTTCTCTGCCATTCGGTATTCCTCAGGTGAGAATTCTTTGTTCAGTTCTGAGCCCCATTTTTTAATGGAGTAATTTGATTTTCTGGAGTCCACCTTCTTGAGTTCTTTATATATATTGGATATTAGTCCCCTATCAGATTTAGGATAGGTAAAGATCCTTTCCCAATCTGTTGGTGGTCTCCTTGTCTTATTGACGGTGTCTTTTGCCTTGCAGAAGCTTTGCAGTTTCATGAGGTCCCATTTCTCAATCCTCGATCTTACAGCACAAGCCATTGCTGTTCTATTCAGGAATTTTTCCCCTGTGACAATATCTTCAAGGCTTTTCCCCACTTTCTCCTCTATAAGTTTCAGTGTCTCTGGTTTTATGTGAAGTTCCTTGATCCACTTAGATTTGACCTTAGTACAAGGAGATAGGAATGGATCAATTTGCATTCTTCTACATGATAACTGCCAGTTGTGCCAGCACCATTTATTGAAAATGCTGTCTTTCTTCCACTGGATGGTTTTAGCTCCCTTGTCGAAGATCAAGTGACCATAGGTGTGTGGGTTCATTTCTGGGTCTTCAATTCTATTCTATGGTCTACTTGTCTGTCACTATACCAGTACCATGCAGTTTTTATCACAATTGCTCTGTACTAAAGCTTTAGGTCAGGCATGGTGATTCCACCAGAGGTACTTTTGTCGTTGAGAAGACTTTTTGCTATCCTAGGTTTTTTGTTATTCCAGATGAATTTACAGATTGCTCTTTCTAATTCGTTGAAGAATTGCGTTGGACTTTTGCTGGGGATTGCATTGAATCTGTAGATTGCTTTTGGCAAGATAGCCATTTTTACAATGTTGATCCTGCCAATCCATGAGCATGGGAGATCTTTCCATCTTCTGAGATCTTCTTTAATTTCTTTCTTCAGAGACTTGAAGTTTTTATCATACAGATCTTTCACTTCCTTAGTTAGAGTCACGCCAAGGTATTTTATATTATTTGTGACTATTGAGAAGGGTGTTGTTTCCCTAATTTCTTTCTCAGCCTGTTTATTCTTTGTGTAGAGAAAGGCCATTGACTTGTTTGAATTAATTTTATGTCCAGCTACTTCACCGAAGCTGTTTATCAGCTTTAGGAGTTCTCTGGTGGAATTTTTAGGGTCACTTATATATACTATCATATCATCTGCAAAAAGTGATATTTTGACTTCCTCTTTTCTAATTTGTATCCCTTTGATCTACTTTTGTTGTTGAATTTCTCTGGCTAATACTTCAAGTACTATGTTGAAGAGGTAGGGAGAAAGTGGGCAGCTTTGTCTAGTCCCTGATTTTAGTGGGATTGCTTCCAGCTTCTCACCATTTACTTTGATGTTGGCTACTGGTTTGCTATAGATTGCTTTTATCATGTTTAGGTATGGGCCTTGAATTCCTGATCTTTCCAAGACTTTTATCATGAATGGGTGTTGGATCTTGTCAAATGCTTTTTCTGCATCTAACGAGATGATCATGTGGTTTTTGTCTTTGAGTTTGTTTATATAATGGATTACATTAATGGATTTTCGTATATTAAACCATCCCTGCATCCCTGGAATAAAACCTACTTGGTCAGGATGGATGATTGCTTTAATGTGTTCTTGGATTCGGTTAGTGAGAATTTTATTGAGTATTTTTGTATCGATATTAATAAGAGAAATTGGTCTGAAGTTCTCTATCTTTGTTGGATCTTTCTGTGGTTTAGGTATCAGAGTAACTGTGGCTTCATAAAATGAGTTAGTTAGAGTACCTTCTACTTCTATTTTGTGAAATAGTTTGTGCAGAACTGGAATTAGATCTTCTTTGAAGGTCTGATAGAACTCTGCACTAAATCCATCTGGTCCTGGGCTTTTTTTAGCTGGGAGACTATTAATGACTGCTTCTATTTCTTTAGGGGATATAGGACTGTTTAGATCATTAAACTGATCTTGATTTAGGTTTAGTACCTGGTATCTGTCTAGAAACTTGTTCATTTCATCCAGGTTTTCCAGTTTTGTTGAGTATAGTCTTTTGTAGAAGGATCTGATGGTGTTTTGGATTTCTTCAGGATCTGTTGTTATGTTTCCCTTTTCATTTCTGGTTTTGTTAATTAGGATGCTTTCCCTGTGCCTCTAGTGAGTCTGGCTAAGGGTGTATCTATCTTGTTGATTTTCTCAAAGAACCAGCTCCTTGATTGGTTGATTCTTTGAATAGTTCTTCTTGTTTCCACTTGGTTGATTTCACCCCTGAGTTTGATTATTTCCTGCCTTCTACTCCTCTTTGGTGAATTTTCTTCCTTTTTTTTCTAGAGCTTTTAGATGTGTTATCAAGCTGCTAGTGTGTGCTCTCTCCAGTTTCTTCTTGGAGGCATTCAGAGCTATGAGTTTCCCTCTTAGAAATGCTTTCATTGTGTTCCATAGGTTTGGGTATGTTGTGGCTTCATTTACATTAAACTCTAAAAAGTCTTTAATTTCTTTCTTTATTCCTTCCTTGACCAAGGTATCATTGAGAACAGTGTGGTTAATTTTCCACGTGAATGTTGGCTTTAAATATTTATGTTGTTATTGAAGATCAGCCTTAGGCCGTGGTGGTCTGATAGGATGCATGGGACAATTTCAATATTTTTGTATCTGTTGAGGCCTGTTTTGTCACCAATTATATGGTCAGTTTTGGAGATGGTCCCGTGAGTTGCTGAGAAGAAGGTATATCCTTTATTTTAGGATAAAATGTTCTGTAGATATCTGTCACATCCATTTGCTTCATCACTTCTGTTAGTTTCACTGTGTCCCTGTTTATTTTCTGTTTCCACGATCTGTCCATTGATGAAAGTGGTGTGTTGAAGTCTCCCACTATTATTGTGTGAGGTGCAATGTGTGCTTTGAACTTTACTAAAGTGTCTTTAATGAATGTGGCTGCCCTTGCATTTGGAGCGTAGATATTCAGAATTGAGAGTTCCTCTTGGAGGATTTTACCTTTGATGAGTATCAAGTCTCCCTCCTTGTCTTTTTTGATAACTTTGGGTTGGAAGTCGATTTTATCCGATATTAGAATGGCTACTCCAGCTTGTTTCTTCAGACCATTTGCTTGGAAAATTGTTTTCCAGCCATTCACTCTGAGGTAGTGTCTGTCTTTTTCCCTGAGATGGGTTTCCTGTAAGCAGCAGAATGTTGGGTCCTGTTTGTGTAGCCAGTCTGTTAGTCTATGTCTTTTTATTGGGGAATTGAGTCCATTGACATTAAGAGTTATTAAGGAAAAGTAATTGTTGCTTCCTTTTATTTTTGTTGTTAGAGTTGGCATTCTGTTCTTGTGGCTGTCTTCTTTTTTGGTTTGTTGAGGGATTACTTTCTTGCTTTTTCTAGGGTGTGATTTCGGTCCTTGTATTTTTTCTTTCTGTTATTATCCTTTGAAGGGCTGGATTCGTGGAAAGATAATGTGTGAATTTGGTTTTGTCATGGAATACTTTGGTTTCTCCATCTATGGTAATTGAGAGTTTGGCCGGGTATAGTAGCCTGGGCTGGCATTTGTGTTCTTTTAGTGTCTGTATAACATCTGTCCAGGCTCTTCTGGCTTTCATAGTCTCTGGTGAAAAGTCTGGTGTAATTCTGATAGGCCTGCCTTTATATGTTACTTGACCTTTCTCCCTTACTGCTTTTAATATTCTCTCTTTATTTAGTGCATTTGTTGTTCTGATTATTATGTGTCGGGAGGAATTTCTTTTCTGGTCCAGTCTATTTGGAGTTCTGTAGGCTTCTTGTATGTACATGGGCATGTCATTCATCAGGTTTGGGAAGTTTTCTTCTATAATTTTGTTGAAGATATTTGCCGGTTGAGAATCTTCATTCTCATCAACTCCTATTATCCGTAGGTTTGGTCTTCTCATTGTGTCCTGGATTTCCTGGATGTTTTGAGTTAGGATCTTTTTGCATTTTCCATTTTCTTTGATTGTTGTGCCGATGTTCTCTATGGAATCTTCTGCACCTGAGATTCTCTCTTCCATCTCTTTTATTCTGTTGCTGATGCTCGCGTCTATGTTTCCAGATTTCTTTCCTAGGGTTTCTATCTCCAGCGTTGCCTCACTTTGGGTTTTCTTTATTGTGTCTACTTCCCTTTTTAGGTTTAGTATGATTTTGTTCATTTCCATCACCTGTTTAGATGTGCTTTCCTGTTTTTCTATAAGGACTTCTGCCTGTTTGGTTGTGTTTTCCTGTTTTTCTTAAGGACTTGTAATTCTTTAGCAGTGTTCTCTTGTATTTCTTTAAGTGAGTTATGAAAGTTCTTCTTGATGTCCTCTACCATCATCATGAGATATGCTTTTAAATCCGGGTCTAGCTTTTTGGTTGAGTTGGGGTGCCTAGGACTAGGTGGCTTAGGAGTGCTGCGTTCTGATGATGGTGAGCAGTCTTGATTTCTGTTAGCAGGATTCTTAAGTTTGCCTTTTGCCATCTTGTATTCTCTGGAGCTAATTGTTATAGTTGTCTCTAGTTAGAGCTTGTTCCTCAGGTGATTATGTTAGCCTCTACCAGCAGACCTGGGAGACTAGTTCTATCCTTAGTTTCAGTGGTCAGAGTACTCTCTGCAGGCAAGCTCTCCTCTTGCAGGGAAGGTGCCCAGATATCTGGTGTTTGAACCTGCCTCCTTGCAGAAGTTGTGTTCCACTCACCAGAGGTCTTAGGATCCCGTGGTGGGTCCTGTGTGGGTCCTTGTGGGTGTCCGCAGACTCCCCGGGCCAGGCACCACGGTGCAGCAGTAGGCCGGTAGGCCATAGCAACCTTATTTATAATAGCCAGAAGCTGGAAAGAACCCAGATCCCCCTCAACAAAGGAATGGATACAGAAAATGTGGTACATTTACACAATGGAGTACTACTCAGCTATTAAAAGGAATGAATATATGAAATTCCTAGGCAAATGGATGGACCTGGAGGGCATCCTGAGTGAGGTAACCCAATCACAAAAGAACTCACACAATGTGTACTCACTGATAAGTGGATATTAGCCAAGAATCTTAGAATACCCAAGATATAAGATACAATTTGCTAAACACATGAAACTCAAGAAGAACAAAGACCAAAGTGTGGACACTTTGCCCCTTCTTAGAATTGGGAACAAAACACCCATGGAAGGAGTTACAGAGACACAGTTTGGAGCTGAGACAAAAGGATGGACCATCTAGAGACTGCCATATCCAGGGATCCATCCCATAATCAGCCTCCAAACACTGACACCATTGCATACACTAGCAAGATTTTGCTGAAAGGACCTAGATATAGCTGTCTCTTGTGAGATTATGCTGGGGCCTAGCAAACACAGAAGTGCATGCTCACAGTCAGCTATTGGATGGATCACAGGGCCCCTAATGGAGGAGTTAGAGAAAGTAACCAAGGAGCTAAAGGGATCTGCAACCCTATAGGTGGAGCAACAATATGAACTACCCAGTACCCCCCAGAGCTCATGTCTCTAGCTGCATATGTATCAGAAAATGGCCTAGTTGTCCATCAGTGGAGAGGCCCATTGGCCGTGCAAACTTTTATCTTCCCCAGTACAGGGGAATGCCAGGGTCAAGAAGTGGGAGTGGGTTGGTGGGGGAGTGGGTGGGGTGGGGGAGCAGGTGGGGGACTTTTGGGATAGCATTGGAAATGTAAATAAAATAAATACCTAATAAAAAAACAAAATAAAAAAATCAAGACAATCCCTCACAGACATAAACATAAGCCTATTGATCCTCAGTTGATGCTTACTTTTCAGTTGACAAGGCTAACCAAAACATTTAGGGGGTCTAATTTTTTATTTTTATAAAAAAGTTATTATTATGTTTATTAGTAGGGGGCTCACAAGTAAAAGGGCACGCCTGCAGATGTCAGAAGAAAACTTGAAAGAGTTAAAGCTCTTCTTTCATAATGTTGGTTCTAAGGATTGACTTATATCATTAGACTTGGCAGCAACAGGCTTTATTTACCCTGAACTCTCTCATCATTCAGAAGACTAATTATCTTATTATGGTAATCAAATTCATTTTTTAGTTTTGTTTTGCTCCTTTTTTAAAAATTGGATATTTTATTTGTTTCCATTTCAAATCTTATCCCTTTTCTGAGTTTCCCCTCAGCAAACACCATCACCCCATACCATGCTTCTATAAAGGTGCTCCCCAACCCACCTACCATTCCCGCCTCACCACCCTAACATTCCTCTACACTGGAGCATCAAGCCTTCACAGGACCAAGGGCCTCCCATTTCATTGATGGCAGATAATGTTGCTTCGGCTCATTTAATCCTTCCCTAACTCCTCCATTTGGGTCCCTGTGTTCAGTACAATGGTTGGCTGCGAGCATCCACATCTATATTGATCAGGACCTAGCAGAGTCTTTCAGTAGACAGCTGTATCAGATGCCTGTCAGAGAGAACTTCTTGGCATCAGCAATACTGTCTGGATTTGTTTGATGCTTCTGTGATGAATTGCCATGTGGGGCAGTTTCAGGATCATCAGATACCAGTTTTCCCACAACAGCAAGTTATGGGTACCCCAGCATACCAGAAAAACAAGACTCTGATTGAAAAATTACATCTCATGATGCTGATAGAGGACTTTAAAAAGGACATAAATAATTCCCTTAAAGAAATACAGGAGAACACACGTAAACAGCTAGATGCCCTTTAAGAGAAAACACAAAATTCCTTAAAGAATTACAGGAAAACACAACCAAATAGGTGAAGTAATTAAACAAAACCATCCAGGATCTAGAAATGGAAGTAGAAACAATAAAGAAATCACAAAGGGAGACAAGACTGAAGATAGAAAACCTAGGAAAGAGATCAAGAGTCATACATGCAAGTATCACCAAAAGAATACAAGAGATAGAAGAGAGGATCTCAGGTGCAGAAGATTCCATAGAAAATATTGACACAACGATCAAAGAAAATGCAAAATGCAAAAAGGTCCTAACTCAAAACATCCAGGAAATCCAGGACAAAATGAGAAGACCAAACCTAAGGATAATAGGTATAGAAAAGAGCAAAGATTCCCTACTTAAAGGGCCAGTAAATATCTTCAACAAAATTATAAAAGAAAACTTCCCTAACCTAAAGAAAGAGATGCCCATACACATACAAGAAACCTACAGAACTCCAAATAGATTGGACCAGAAAAGAAATATATCCTGTCACATAATAATCAAAACACCAAATGCACTAAACCAAGAAAGAATATTAAAAGCAGGAAGGGAAAAAGGTCAAGTAACATATAAAGGCAAGCCTATCAGAGTTATATCAGACTTCTCACCAGAGACTATGAAAGCTAGAAGACACCAGGCAGATGTCATACAGACCCTAAGAGAATACAAGTGCCAACCCAGGCTACTATACCCAGCAAAACTCTCAATTACCATAGACAGGAAAAAACAAGATATTCCATGACAAAACCAAATTTACACAATATCTTTCCATAAATCCAGCCCTACAAAGGATAATAGATGGAAAACACCAACACAAGGAGTGAAACTACACCCTAGAAAAAGCGAGAAAGTAGTATCTCAACAAACCCACACAGACTAACTCCACCTCTAACAACAAAAGTAACAGGAAGTAACAATCACTTTTCCTTAATATCTAAGTATAAAAATTAATATTACCAACAAATCCTGATCAATTAAAATTAAAAAAATATGAGGGATTAGAAATTTGTTGGCTGTTATCCAGTGGTCTCTCTATTTTGGTAATTGGAGAAATAAGTCCAATATTGTACAATCCATATCCACTTTCTGCTTGTTTGTACATGACAGTATAGTTCTGTGTACCACATAATGGTCTTGAAATCCTGCTTCTCCTATCTCAGCCTCTGTATTAGTAGGATTGTTTATTTGATATTTTTACACTATACTATTGTTTTCAAAACAGCTTACTTATTTGAAAATTATTTATACAGTCAAAAGAAACATAGAAAATTAATTTGGGAGGTTGCTTGTAAGACACAACAAAGAGTGAGACTGAATATTTTGCTTGATATTTATTAGTATTGTATCAATTTTGAAGAGGACCTTATTAGTTACTCTCTTTCTGAGGTCAATGCTTTTCAAAATCATCACAGTCAATCAACCAGAATCTTACTCTCACCTAATGTCTGTGACACCCTCCAAGCAGAACCATTCTTCATTGAAACAGTTGATAAATAACTTCATGGATAGACCATCTTGATACACACACTGTTTCTTAAATGAATGTAGCCTGTTCCTTGTGGGCTGAGAATGATGAAAATCATTCAAGTCAAATAGCTTTGACCATAGCAGGAAATGTGTATCCAAATAATTGTGCCGACAATTCTTTCCTTGGCACAGCAGAATTGTAAACTCTTAGCTTAGCTATACTGGAAGTAAAATCCTTTGGTAATGTGAGGGACAGCCTTAATACAATGAACTTCAATGTCTAAAACTTGTTCTTATTTTGGTTTTGTAGCACAGTAAGAACCAAGATTTTAAAACTCTACTAAAAAACAAACAAACAAAAAGACTTTATCTATTTATGTTCATTTAATAACACATCCATCATTTTTATGATTGTAGAAATATATATATTGTGTTGAATATAATAAAAAATAGTTAAATTTAAAATTAATTAATTAATTAATTAATCTAAAGAAAACAAAGGGCAGACCTATCAGGATTATACCGAATGTCTCACCAGAGACTATGAATGCTATAAGATTGTGGGCAGATGTCATACAGACACTAAGAGAACCCAAATGGAAGCCCAAGCTACTATACCCAGAAAAACTCAATTACTATAGATGGAGAAACCAAGATATTCCGTGACAAAAACAAATTCACACATCTTTCCACAAACCCAGACCTACAAAGGATAACAGCTGGAAAACTCCAACACAAGGAGGGAAACTACACCGTAGAAAAAGCAAGAAAGTAATCTTCTTTCAAAAAAACCCAAAGAAGGTAGCCATGCAAACATAATTCCACCTCTAATAAGAAAAATAACTGGAAGGAAGCATCAATCACTATTTCTTAATATCTCTTAACATTTATGGACTCAATTCCTGAATAAAAAGACAGGGACTAACAAACTCGATACATAAACAGGACCCTGCAGTTTGCAGCGTACAGGAAATACACCTCAGTATCGAAGACAAACACTACCTCAGAGTAAAGGGATGTAAAGCAATTTTCCAAGAAATCATCAAGAGAAAAAAGCTGGAGTAGCCATCCTAATATCAAATAAAGTCGACTTTCAATGAAAAATCATCAAAAAAGATAAGGAAGGACACTTCATATTCCTCAAAGGAAAAACCTACCAAGTAGAACTCTCAATTCTGAATATCTATACTCCAAATGCAAGGGCAACCACATTCATAAAAGGAACTTTACTAAAGCTCAAAGCACACATTGCATCTCACACAGTAATAATGGGGGACTTCAACACCCCACTGTCATCAATGGACAGAACAGGGAAATACAAACTAAAGAGAAACATGGTGAAACTAACAGAAGTTAGGGACCAGATGGATTTAACATATCTACAGAAGATTTGGTCCTAAATCAAAAGAATATACCTTCTTCTCAGCAACTCATGATACCTTTTCTAAAATTGACCATGTAATCCATCACAAAACAGGCCTCAACAGATACAAAAATATTGAAATAATCCCATGATTCCTATCAGATCACCACGGACTAAGGCTGGTCTTCAATAACAACAAAAACAATAGAAAATCCACATACACATGGAAGCTGAACAATGCTCTACTCAATGATAAATTGGTCAAGGAAGAAATGAAGAAAGAAAGTGAAGACTTTTTGGAATTTAATGAAAATGAAGCCACAACATACCCAAATTTATGAGACACAATGAAAGCAATGCTAAGATGAAAACTCATAGCTCTGAGTGCCTCCAAAAAGAAACAGGAGAGAGCATACACTAGCAGCTTCACAATACAGATGAAAGCTCTAGAAAAAAAGAAACAAATAGACCCAAGAGGAGTAGATAGCAGGAAACCAAATGCTGGGCTGAAATCAACCAAGTAGAAACGAAAAGAACTATAGAGAGAATTAAGAAAACGAGGAGCTGGTTCTTTAAGAAAATCAACAAGATTGATAAACACTTAACCAGACTAGCCACAGGGCACAGAGACAGTATCCAAATTAACAAATTCAGAAATGAAAATGAAGACATAACAGAAACTGAGGAGATCCAAAGCATCATCAGTTCCTACTACAAAAGGCTATACTCAATAAAACTGGAAAACCTGGACAAAATGGACAATTTCCTAGACAGATACCAGGTACCAAAATTAAATCAAGATCAGATTAATGATTTAAACAGCCCTATATCCCCTAAAGAAATACAAATTGGCAAGGGAGAAGTCAAAATATCACTATTAAAAAAAAGCACTATTTGCAGATGATATGATAGTATATATAAGTG
Organism: Mus musculus; assembly: GCF_000001635.26. Taxonomy (NCBI): domain Eukaryota; kingdom Metazoa; phylum Chordata; class Mammalia; order Rodentia; family Muridae; genus Mus; species Mus musculus. Next base: position 18,134,663 of record NC_000086.7, read on the forward strand.
ACCCTAAAAATTCCACCAGAGAACTCCTAAAGTTGATAAACAACTTCAGTGAAAGTAGCTTGATATAACATTAACTCAAACAAAGCAGTAGTCTTTCTCTACACAAAGAATAAATGGGCTGAGAAAGAAATAAGGGAAACAACACCCCTCACAGTAGTCAAAAATAATATAAAATACCTTGGTCTGACTCTAACTAAGGAAGTTAAAGATCTGTATAATAAGAACTTCAAGTCTCTGAGGAAAAAAATCGAAGAAGATCTCAGAAGATGGAAATCTCTCCCATGCTCATGGATTGGCAGGATTAATATAGTAAAAATGGCATTCTTGCTGAAAGCAATCTACAGACTCAATGCAATCTCCATCAAAATTCCATCTCAATTCTTCACAGAGTTAGAAAGGGCAATCTGCAAATTCATCTGGAATAACAAAAAAACCTAGGATAGGAAAAGCTATTCTCAACAATAAAAGAACCTCTAGTGGAATCACCATGCATGACCTCAAGCTGTACTACAGAGCAATTGTGATAAAAAGTAAAACTGGATGGTACTGGTAGAATGACAGGCAGGTAGATCAAAGGAATAGAATTGAAGACCCAGAGCTGAACCCATACACCCATGGTCACTTGATCTTTGACAAAGGAGGTTAAAAAAAAAAAATCCAGTGGAAAAAAGACAGCATTTTCAACAAATGGTGGCTCAACTGGAGGTTAGCATGTAGAAGAAGGCAAATTGATCCATTCTTATCTCCTTCTACAAAGCTCAAATCCAAGTGGATCAAGGAACTCTGCATAAAACCAGAGACACTGAAACTTATAGAGGAGAAAGTAGGGAAGAGCCTCGAAGATATGGGCACAGGGGAAAAATTCCTGAACAGAACAGTAATGGTTTGTGGTGTAAGTTTGAGAATCGACAAATGGAACCTCATTAAATTGCAAAGCTTCTGTAAGGCAAAGGACATTGTCAGTAAGACAAAATGGCAACCAACAGATTGGGAACGGATCTTTACCAATCCTAAATCAGATAGGGGGCTAATATCCAATATATAAAAAGAGCTCAAGAAGATGGACTCTAGAAAACCAAATAACTGTATTTAAAAATGGGGTACAGAACTAAACAAAGAATTCCTCAACTGAGGAATACCAAATGGCTGAGAAGCACCCCAAAAAAGTTCAGCATTCTTAATCATCAGGGAAATGCAAATCAAAACAACCCTGAGATTCCACCTCATACCAGTCAGAATGGCTAAGATCAAAAACTCAGGTGATAGCAGATGCTGGAGAGGATGTGGAGAAAGAGGAACATTCCTCCATTGTTGGTGGGATTGCAAGCTGGGACAACCACTCTGGAAATCAATTTGATGGTTCTTTAGAAGTTTGGTCATAGTACTACTGGAAGATCCAGCAATACCACTCCTGGGCATATACCTAGAAGATGCTCCAACATGTAATAAGGACACACGCTCCACTATGTTCATAGCAGCCTTATTTATAATATCCAGAAGCTGGAAAGATTCCAGATGTCCCTCAACAGAAAAATGGATACAGAAAATGTGGTACATGTATACAATGGATTACTACTCAGCTATTTAAAACAATGAATTTATGAAGTTCTTAGACAAATGGATGGATCTGGAGGATGTCATCCTGAGTGAGGTAACCCAATCACAAAAGAACACACATGATATGCATTCACTGATAAGTGGATATTAGCCCCAAAACTCAGAATACCCAAGATACAATTTGCAAAACACATGAAACTCAAGAAGAAGAAAGACCAAACTGTAGATACTTCGATCCTTCTTAGACGGAGGAACAATATACTCATGGAAGATGTTATAGAGACAATGTTCGGAGCTGAGACTGAAGGAACTACCAACCAGAGACTTCCCTACCTGGGGATCTATCCCATAAACAACCACCAAACCCAAACACTATTGCAGATGCCAACAAGATTTTGTTGACAGGACCCTGATATAACTGTGTCCTGTGAGTATCTGCCAGTGCCTGGCAAATACAGAAGTGCATGCTCACAGTCATTTATTGGGCAGAGCACAGGGTCCCCAGTGAAGGAACTTTGGAAAGTACCCAAGGAGCTAAAGGGGTTTGCAGCCCTATAGGAGGAACAACAATATGAACTAACCAGTACCCCCAGAGCTCTCTGGGACTAAACCACCAATCAAAGAAAACACATGGTGGGACTTGTGTTTCTAGCTATATATGTAGCAGAGGGTGGACTAGTTGGTCATCAATGAGAGGAGAGGTCCTTGGTCTTGTGAAGATTCTATGCCCCAGTATAGGGGAATGCCAGGGCCAGGAAGCAGGAGTGGGTGGGTTGGGAGCAGGAGAGGGGGGAAGAAATAGGGAATTTTCAAAGATGAAACTAGGGAAGGGGATAGCATTTGAAATGTAAATAAAGAAAATATCTAATAAAATGTAAAAATAAATAAATAACAATAACCAGGTTGTCATAACACCTAAACAATAGCTATCCCACATACAATCATAAACACATTATATATTTAACCAAATCATAATTGATGTGTTTATAAAAAGATAGATAGGAGGGATATGTTTTGGTGGAGACATGGTGAGGTATGGGGGAAGGGATGCCTCGTTACATCATCCTATGATATGCATATGTGTCACTAATGAGTACAAAGTGGTTGCTACCTGCTGCTCACTTAGTCCAACCAACATGTCATCAATATAGTGCAAGGATGTGATATTTTGTGGAAGAAACAACTGATCAAGATCCTTTCTAACTAAGTTATGACACAGGGCAGGAGAATTAATATATCCTTGAGGCAAAACTATAAAGGTATACTGCTGACCTTGACACCTGAAAGCAAATTGCTTCTTGTGGTCCTTATAGATGGGTACCAAGAAAAAGGCACTTGCTAGGCCAATACTTACATAACATGTACTAAGAGATGTGTTAATATGCTCAAGTACATACACTATATCTTGTACAGCAGATACAGTCACTACCTGATTTAGTTTTAGATATTCAACTGTCATTCTCTGTGATCCGTGATCCATCTGTCTTCCACACTGGCCAGACAGAGTTAAAGGGAGATGCGGTGGGAACCACCACTACTGCATCTTTTGTTGTAACCTCCGAATTACTGATACTAGAGAGATTTCAGTGTTGTGTACAGACAGTTTTGCTCTGTGTTACGCCCTCCACCCCCCACCAGAAGCTCCCATCCTCCCTCCAGCCCAGGGCAAGCACTATACACAGACAGCTGGTTTCTGTGCTGCATCCTCCTGCAGCAGCCCAGGGCTCCCTCCCCTCCCCTAGTGTTAGAATGGCACTACCCATAAAACTCCCCCTTAATGAGGACATTCTGAGGAGACATCCTCTCTGGCTTTGTGTCTCCAAATACCAACACGCCTGCTGATAAGCAGCAGAAGTCCAGGTGTGTGTCCTTGAGACCTTAGAGAAATAACAAGCTCAAGGGAGACCGTGGAAAAAAGGTAAACAGAGGTCCGATCACAGACAGTTAGGACTGGCCATAAAATTAGTCCCTGAACAGACACCCATTAACCCCACCTCCCGCTTCAGTACTATTCCAGCAAATGATAATAACCCTCTGCTCCCCTTTTCTGTGAACATTCACACTATTCCTAACTATACCGTATATAAACCCAATGTTTTCTGGACTCAGTGTCGCTTGCCAACATTCATGCGGTGAGTGCGAGGCAAGTGATCTGAATTCAAACTTAAAACAATAAAAGACTCATTTGAGAGTTGCAGCAGACTTTGCAATTCTTGGGCTTGTCTGGGTTTCCTGTGGACTCAGGGCACAGCACTTTCAAGTCCTTTATGGTAGCACTAGTTTCTGCAATTCCTCCAGGGATGTGATACTGTTTTTGACTCAGATTTCCTTGGCAGAGGCAAGTCTAAAGGCTTCCATTTAGCCTTTCCAACCATAATAGCCCTCACTCCACAGGTCAGGGAATCAATGTGGGAATTCTGCCAACTTCTCAGTATATCTATCCCAATTTTGCTTTCTGGGACTAGGGAAATAACCACATGATTAGTTTAGGACTCACTGGACCTACTGTGAATCAGAATTCAGCCAAAACTCCATTAATCACCTGACCTCCATAAGCCCCTACTTTAACTGGAAGATCACAATGTTTCTTGGGATCTCCTGGGATCAGTATCAATTCAGAACCTGCATCCAGTAGACCCCAGAAAGTCTGTTTTTTTAACTTTCCCCCAATGTATAGCTATCCTTGTAAAAGATTGTAGGTCCTTCTGAGGAAGAACCAGAAAAAGGATAAAGATAAAAAACTTTTGGGTATTTTATTAAGGTCCTTCCTCAAGGAAACCTGGTCTTATCTTCATTCAAAGGATTCTGGGTCTGCAAACTAGTTCAAGTCTGGAAATTTATTCATCCATCAAGGCTCCCCTTTGCCAAGATCCAATGTCATCTTTCTTTCATTTGTTTGAGAATTTTTCTGCTTATACAGATCAAACAAATATACAGTAGGCTTCTTATCTATCTCATGCCTGGAAACACCATAATTGATTAGCTAGTACCAAAGGTCCATATGAGTAATGCCACTATAAGATTCACTTGGCCAGTTGTCTTAGAGGTTCAGAAGTTTAGTTTATTATCATCATAGCAAGAAGCATGGTGGCATGCAGGCAGCATGGTGCTGGAAGAGATGAGAGTTCTATATCTAGATCTGAAGGCAGAAAGTGAACTGGTTTGAGCTTCTGAGACTGTAAAGCTCTCCCCCTAGTGACATACCTCCTCTGAGGAAGCCAAACATACTCTAACAAGGTCACAACTCCTAATAGTGCCACTCTTTATGGGTCTATGGGGCACATTTTTACTAAAACCACCACACATGCACTGACCATTCTTGCCCTGCTTAATTAAGGTCGAAGTCCAGACAGCTATCTGAGTCTAGCACATAATGGAGGACTCCCTTCATGAGCAAGGCTTCTCTTCTCTGACCTTATCGGGAGAGTTAAAAAATTTACACACCTCTACCTGCAGAATGTCATGTAGCCTTAGTTAGATTACAGGCTCAACTTCCTTACTTTTGATAAGAACCCATTCTGCTAGCACCTGAGATTCCTGAAATGCTTCCCAATGTTTATGAGGTATTTCAGTACCCTAAGCCTTCAGCCAATAGCCTCTGCCCATCCTGATGTTCCTATCTCCAGTCCCCAAAGTTATATGACTTGAACCACTCCAAGTTGATGTGTCTCCCCACAGCTAGTTCTGGTGCTGTCATTCACCATACTCATAGGGCTTCCAACCCTCCCTGTCAGTTGTTTCTGCTCCCTTTTTCCTTGTGGACAGATGTCAGCCAATGATATCTGAGGGTAGAGAGGGTCACAGACCATTATGGGTTATGCCATTATGGTCATTACTTTTTCTATGCTGACGATTATAATAGCTACAATTACCTTGTCTTTGGTGATTCAGTCCCCTTACCTTGGAGCCCAATTAAACCCATTGCATTTAATCTATCCAACTGAATGGCAGCTACTTCAACCCTAATGTATGGCACAAGGAAAAGGGAACAACAAAGCTCTTCAAATGTGTTGGTTCCCTCTTATCATTTTTCATCTTATAAGCTTAGTGAAGGTGGATTAGGTTTTGTACAATGTGCCCACTCAAGTATTGCAATTTTCCTGAGCCTTAAAACTTCTTTATCAACACTAAACAAAGGGATATTAGGCATCTCCAACTCCTTTTTCATAAGTCATAGCTTGACAAATGCTTTAGTTAATTATTCAAACAAACTTTTGACACCTTTTTCTTAAACTGTGGGAGCTTTTATAGTAAACCTAGAATCTTCACTTAGAGGACCCATATCAATAAACTCATCATGATCCAGTTTTATGTTCCTTCCACCATTATTCCACACCCTTAAAATCCATTCCTACATATACACCCCAGAATTCTGCTTAAAAGAATTAGAAAACTCATTAGTTTCTTTAGTAGTATAGTTCCCCTCCTCGTGGACTACACTTTCCACCTCCCCTCTGGGATCCTGCTGTGCTATGCCTTCAGTCTGGTTATAGGTCTAGAGGTAACTATTGGTGGGCCCTGAGGGAAATCAATATTGTCTTGCATGGTATTTATTTCAGAGAAAACCTGCTGGTTTACCAGACAATGGAAAATTAATTTTCTCAATCAAAGATGAAAAGGACAATGTTTTAAGGGGTGGGGTTGAGGGTAGAGAGATGGCTTCCTTGAATGAGATAAACCCTTGAGAATCTGAAAGTTCAAAGCTTTCAGCTTCAGTAGGGTCCTCCCCATCCTAAGTTGCGGGATCAGATCCCATTATTTACCAATTAATGCCCTTACTTTAAGTGTTGTCACCCTACAGGCTGGGACTTGAATTGTTGCTGTAATTCAGCCGAACTTAAAGTAGGGGCTTCAGTTTGATTTTCTGAAACTTGAGCTCTGTGGCTGCTGAAGAGAAAATGCTACTCCAGGGCACACTTTAGAAACCTTTAGACTGTTTATGTGCATCTGGGGCTGGTCAACTTTATCACTAAGTTGATTGTTGTCCATATTCTGAGATGCTAGAAGTTAGTTAATTTTATCATGGAACTCATTTCTATTCTTTGTCAATTTATCCAGAGATGCGAAAAGCAACCAACCAACATCATCATTTTTCTTATTTTTCCACAACCTGTCAAAAGCTATATAAACAGAGTCAACAAATCCATTGCCCCCCCACAATTGGTAAATCAGGATGCATATATTTATCCCCTTAAGTTTGTAATATAGTACATGCCATGAGCTTTTAGTATTCATTAAGCTCCCAGGAGGGGCTTCAGTAACTGTAGATAATAGCCTATTCTGCATATTTAAAGGATTCATCTTATACTTCTGTTACTCTAGAACCCCTTCTGGTACCAAAATCTGTATTAGTGAGGCTTCTCTAGGTGAAGAAGTGGTAGTGGGTGCAGGGGTGGGGGATGTAATAGACTAACTTACAGGCTATGTGGTCCAGCTAAACCAACAATGGCTTCATATAAACTGAAGTTCTAAAAACTCAGTAGTTGCTCAGTCCACAAGGATAGATATCTCAACTGGTCTTCGGTATATGTTGGAATCCCAAAAAACTAGGCTGTAATTCTCATGAAAGAATAGACTTACTAGTAAGGGGAGAGCAAGCAGGCAAAGAACAAAAGCTTCCTTCTTCCTTGTCTTTATATAGACTTCCAGCAGAAGGTGTGGCATAAATTAGAGGTGAGCTCAGAATATCTGGATTAAAGGGGTGTCTTTCTGCCTCAAACATCCAGATTAGAAGTAGATCTCCCTACTTCAAATTCATAAGAAATTTCCCATAGATGTGCCCTCTATTTTGTGGTTTTAGTTAATTCCAGATGTAATCAAGTTGACATCCTAGAATAGTTATACAAATTAATGGGTTTTATTATGCCATCTTTATATATAGGTCATTATACCTGTTTTCATCCATTCCCCTCCCATTACTCCCCTTCTTCTCCTATTTACCTGGTTCCCTTTCTTTCCTCAGTTAATCTCCCCCTCTGGATTTCCTAGTACATGAATCCCATTCCTTCTCTATTTCTTAGTCCCTTAAGATCTCTCTTCCCCCTGAGCCCCACCCCCGTCTCATGATTCTCTTGCTAATTTTGTGACCTACAATCACACATATATAATGTTAAAGCTAAGTCCTGCATAAAGAAAACGCAAAGGCATATATACATTTTGCCCTGGACTAAACCTTTTTCTGAGTCTGGCTTATTTCATATAACATAATGAAAGAAACCTAAATTTTAACTAGTTCTCTTTGTCTCTCTGGATACCAAGGCCTTACCTATGCTAGGCAAGTGCTCTACCACTGAGCTACACCCTAAGGTAAGGTCTTTCTTGTCTCTACTGCTTAGCCTTCCAAGGTAGCTGGAATTTTGGGCAGAGTTGTAGTATAACCAATTTAAGCTTATCCCCTACTGGTTTACATATAAATGAGACTCACACTATGATTACTTTATTTAGCATTAACAATTACTGGAAGGTAACCCATAAATCTGACTGCTGGCGTGGCTACCTCCCCAGCAGTGTATCTCTGATACTTGCTGTTTCTCCTGGCCATATGCTCATGGTCCATCTCACCTCATGGTGGCTTCCCCAACTCCCTCTCACGCTTCCTCATCCTCTTCTTGTCTCTCTCCTCCAACCAGGTCACTCCAAACCCACCTACCTCTAATCCCTCCAGTTTTAAATTTAGAAACAAGGTTTGCCTAGACCTTGGGTACAGAATTTAGCATTATAATAGCAAACCATTACAATACAGACCAAACCTCAACACAGATTCACCTATCTCTGCTTTCCAACTTGATGTAAATATGCTGGGATTACAGCTTCACTCCCAAAGCTTCAATTTTTTACATAGGTTCCATGTATTGTATTCCAGTCTCCAGGTTTATATGACAAGTAGTTTTACCTCCTGAACCATCTTTCCACTTCCCCCGACTGCCATCTAGTTAACTTCTTTCTCTGAAAGTGAAAACAGAGAGGGATCCTTAAATATTTTCTTCACTAAATAACAACACACAGAAAGAAGAGTCTCCAAGGAAATGAGGTAGAAGATGTCAATTCCTCATTCACCCAGGAAATACCCCATAGAAGTTTAAGATAGTCAACATCCCTTGGACTAAGGCATTATAAAATATTGGCTGAAAGAATAGATTGGTTTGTTTAATATTGGTCATTAGTGCCTTTGAAAATAGGTCTGAATTTACGTTGGTTAATTATGCTACACTTACAAATTTAAGTAGTTCATAGTTTTGAAATCACTAGAGACTAATGCTCTGTCAGGTCTTCCTATTACTATATAGGATGGATTACACCTCAAAGTAAGCCTTTTTATTTTATTACTGTTTTGTTTGTTTGCTTATTTATTTATTTCAGTAGTGAGAAAAGAACTCAGAGCCTTCTGCATGCCAAGCACATATTCTATCCCTGTGCTATATAGACATCCTGCCCTAAACTAAACCTTTTAAAATAACTTTAGATAAATTGAGATATCCCAACAAGTAGTTCTTATATTTATTTAGTGTTTGCATTATATTTTATTTTTCTTATTTTTTGTGCAAACTAATAATTTAAGTAATATTTTAAAAAATGATTTCTATATCTGAGAGAAGGAAAACTGTGTTGTGTCCTGAGGTTATTATTTCCCTAACCATTATGAAGAGAACACCAGCTGTTGCATCTTTGTTCATAACCATAGGACACTGTGCACACAAATCAAAATGATAGGCCAATGATGTGGCTCCATGGGTAAAGGCACTTGCAGTGCGAGCTTGGTAGCTTAAGATTAATCCTCAGCTCTCAAACATGTCCTCTCATCTCCATATGTGCACTGTGACATGTGTGTCCTTACACATACACACTAATAATAAATTTCATTTTTATTGATGATGGGATGAAAGTAAAAACTATGAGTTGTTGGATTTTCTGTGGAAGAATACACTGGTTTTAAGATATCATTCTTTACAATTTCAGTCAAACTACAAGACAATTTTAGCTGAAAGGAAATGTAAGTCTTGGGTAGCAATTTAAAAATAAAATTTTGGACCAACTGTAATGTGGCATTAACTTCTTCCAAAATGTTTTACTATTACTCTTAGGGCATCTTGGTTATAATCAAAATGACTTATAGTTTACAAAGCACATGGGCATTCTTTTGAAGGAAGCATACAAAAATAATTGAGCTATTGTTTCAGGGAATAAGAATAATCAAGTGATAAATCAACTAGGCTGTATGTATAAATGACAGTGACACAGCTAAGTGAGTCACAACTGACCACTACAGGCCAACTATAGTCTAGATAGAAGGCTAGAAATCAGTTAGCTATCAGAGAACAGCTATTAGCTGTTAGAGATTCTTACAAGCATCTCTAAAGTGTTTGAAGGCAGGAACAAAACTCTGTGGTTACAATTGGCCACAAAGAGCCAGAGCAGCAACTAAACCTTATTTTGCTGCAGTTCTGTAGCAATTAGCACATTACATGAGACAAAGGCTGTTGCAACTTCAAATATGAGACTACTGTTGTGTGGGGAAAGTATAAACTCTGTTCTTCAATACTAATGAAGTAGAATCCTTCTTAGGTGTTGTGTTCAGTGTGGTAGAATAACTAAACTATATATCAGATACGATATAATAGAACATGATAAAAGGCAAAAAAAAAAAAAGGAAAAAAATTAAGTGCTTTTTGTTTTTTTAAAATGACTAAGGCTGTGGATGTAGCTGAGTCGGTAGAGTGCTCATTTTGCAACTCAAAGCCCTGAATTCAGGCTCAGTGTTTAAGAGTGCTGACTGCTCTTCCAGAGGTCCTGAGTTCAATTCCCCGCAACTACATGGTGGCTCACAACCATCTGTAATGGGATCCGATGCACTCTTCTAGTGTGTGTCTAAAGACAGCTGTAGTGTACCCATATAAATAAAACAATAGATAAATCTTTAAAAAACAAACAAACAAACAAAAAACAAAAAACCCAACGCCCTGAATTCAATCTCCAGAACTGCATAAATGAGTACAGGCCTGCAATCCGAGCCTTCAGAGGTAGAGACAAAAGAAACAGAAGTTCAAGACCATCTGGCTACTAATAAGTTCATGATCACCTCAGGATACCTGAGACCCTGTCTCAAAAATAAATAAACTATAAACTATGAAGAAACGTATTGGAGACTGTAATCCCAAACCCGAGGAGGCTCAGGCCACACTGGGCTACAATGTTGAAATCTTGTCTCAAGTGTAAACAACCAACCACAAAGACTAGGAGGAGGAGGAGGAGGAGGAGGAGGAGGAGGAGGAGAAAAAAGAAAGAAAGAAAGAAAGAAAGAGAGAGAGAGAGAGAGAGAGAGAGAAAGAACTAACAGGGAGGGAGGGAGGGAAAAAGGACAGGAAGGAAAGAAAAAAGAAAGGAAGGAAGGAAGGAAGGAAGGAAGGAAGGAAGGAAGGAAGGAAGGAAGGAAGGAAGGAAAAACAGAGAGAGAGAGAGAGAGAGAGAGAGAGAGAGAGAGAGAGAGAGGTGAAGGTAGACTGTGACCACCCAGCTAGTTTTGCCCAAAAGCACAAGGCTTGTGCTTTTGGGGATTGTGACATCTGGGCATTGAAGGAGAGAGACAGATTGGTAACCATTGTGACACATGGGTAGTAGAAGAGGACAGAGGAAGGTTACAGACCTTTGCCTGAGACCAGAAGAGCAGCTGCTTTCCCAAAGTTGCAGAGACTGGTGCCCAGGAATCTAGTGCAGAGCTGACCTGTCACCGTGATGACAACAGCATCTTGTATCTTTCCGTCTCAAGCTACCCAACAGGATAACATCTATGGTCTCTCTCAAATAACTGCCAGTCTTTTTATCAGTAACTCTGCGGTAGCTAACGACAAACTCACCTTGTCCAACAACCATATCACCACGATCATCAATGTCTCTGCAGAAGTAGTGAATACGTTCTTTGAAGACATTCAGTACGTGCAAGTGCCGGTGAGCGATGCTCCTAATTCTTACCTCTATGACTTTTTCGACCCCATAGCTGATCACATCCACGGTGTGGAAATGAGAAATGGCCGCACGCTGTTGCACTGTGCCGCAGGAGTGAGCCGCTCAGCAACTCTCTGCCTTGCCTATCTCATGAAATACCACAATATGACCCTGCTGGATGCACACACATGGACCAAGACCTGCCGCCCCATCATCCGTCCCAACAATGGCTTTTGGGAACAACTGATTCATTACGAGTTCAAGCTGTTTAGTAGGAATACCGTTCGCATGATCTACTCTCCTATAGGTCTGATTCCTAACATCTATGAAAAGGAGGCCTATTTAATGGAGCTAATGTAATCCACCCATCTCCTCCCCTGATTGGGTCCTACATCAAGATAAAAACAATGACCTTGGACCTATGGTTGGTTTAAAAACAGAAAGAGGGGGAAAAACCTTGTGGATGGTATAAGATAGGGGAGAGAAGGGATTGGAACTTTTAATTATCATATCTTCAAATAAAGTTGAATGCAAAATGATAAATGTTTCTAAATCTTATCTTCAAAAAGTAAAATTTAGTAAATGGAAGATGGTGAAATGTTTCTTACCTCTTAAGGAGCAGGTCAGGCTGCTGGGACCTGACAGAAGGCAGGGGTGGGAGTGGACATGATATATAGGTCAGGGGATGGGGAAAGATGTGGATGTAGGTATGAGGTAGAGAGGCAGGGCAGGGGAAAAGTTGTGTCTGGGGGGTGGTGGGCTAGAGATTTTAGGCAGAGTGTGGGAAGGTAGAAATGTCAGGAGGTGATTTAAGGGTCTGGGGAGTGACAGAAGAAGGCTGGGATTTTGAGGTAGAGGTATACTGAGGTGGGAAAGAATAAGGATAGGAGGACTGTGCAAAGTATAGTTACATTCAGGTGGGGAGGTAGGGAAGGAAGGGGGAAGAGAAGGTTGTATTATGAGGTAGGAGTACAGGGAGGTAATGGAAGGTGGGGGAGGGGAGAGGTGGAATGTGGAGGTAGGAGTGTGTAGAGGTGGAAGGTGGAGGAAGGTGGGGCAGGTCTAAAGTGGGGGGTTGGGGAGAAGGGAAGTAGTTAAGATGGTAGTGAACTAGCTGTAAGGTAGTAATGTGGGAGAGTGGAGCCAGCATCAGGCTCTGCTCAGCTTAAACAGACCTGCCAATAGCATCATGTGCTTACAGAAGAAGAGATTTTTGAGCCCTGCTTGGACTGACTACCCTGAGAGTAAATCTTTTTTACACTCCAACTAGAAATTAGAGCCTTTGATATTATAACACCTCAAGTGAGTAATAAGCTACTGGATAAATGCTTCCACGGCCTTTATACCAGGCTCTGAGAGGCCTCAGCAAATCTCACACCATCCCTGTCTGGCCTTTTAACTCCAATTACCCAACTCTTATTTTCTAGATTAGATTCATTTCATGATGTCAAAGGCTCTGACTTTTAGTTGGACACAGGAACTCAGGGATTCCTCTCATGGACACTGACTTGTGTCTTAGGGTTTCTATTGATGCAATGAAATACTATGACCAAAAAAACAAGTTGGGGAAGAAATTGCTTATTGGGTTTGCAATTTCACATTGCAATCCATCACTGAAGGAAGCCAGGACAGGAAATCAAACAGGGCATAAACCTAAAAGCAGGAGCTGATGCAGGGGTCAAGAAATAGTGCTGCTTGCTGACTTGTTCCCTGTGTCTTGCTTAGCCTGCTTTCTTACAGAACCTAGGACCACCAGTCCAAGGATGGCACTACCCACATCAATCCCTAATTAAGAAAATGCTCTACATACTGACTAATCATAATAACCCACCATAAGAGCAGGCAAAGTGAGTCACTAGGCCAAAGATAGTCACCCTATGCAACCAACCAATGCCTGAAAAGGTTACTTGCTACACCAATGAGAATAAACCAGCTAGCCCTGTTGCCTAAATCTGCCCCTTACAAGGTATAAAAGTGTGTTTTTTCTTTGTTCTGGGTCTCTCCTCTGGCCTGCGCGCTGAGAGGAGGGTCCCCAAAGCATTGGATCAATAAAAAATATCTTGCGGTTTGCAGCAATGGTGATCTCTGTGGTCTTTGTGAGTGAGGGTCTTTTGACAGACTCCAACAATCCCTACTACCACAAATGGTGGGAGGATGCATCAGATGAAAGCCACTGCTTTAGACAGTGTTTCTTTTTTAGGGGGGGGGGGGTGTTTTTTTTTTTTTATTTTTCAAGACAGGGTTTCTCTGTGTAGCTCTGGCTGTCCTGGAACTCACTTTGTAGACCAGGCTGGCCTCGAACTCAGAAATCTGCCTGCCTTTGCCTCCCAAGTGTGCCACCACACCCTGCTGACAGTGTTTCTTTTTATGAATAGAAAACAAAAAACAAAAATAGGTTCACAGAAATCATGGCTGAATGTGGCAGAATCCCAATCACATAACTTTTCTGGCAGGAATCAAGTCAGGAAACTTCCTTACACGTATTGTTGAAAAGAAAATTATTTGAGTGTAAGTGTGTATGCCCATTTTTGGAATCTTAACTATTCCATGAAATGAACTCGTTATGCCCAGGGCTTGGGATCCCCAGGAGAATTTCAACAATTGCCAACCTTATGTAATATAAAAAAAGTGACTTTATTCAGTTCCTAATTGCAAACCTTCCCCCACTGTGCAGGTTAGGAATTCGATGCTCAAATCTAGGAGCTGGGAGTTTTTATAAACACATATGTGCATAAGGAGAAATCCTTGGGCTTTGGGGTTATGAGTCAGGGAGGTGACATACTGTTTGTTCAGACAGCAGAGAGGAATTGTGCAGCTGGGAGGGGTCTCCTATGACCTGGGTGCTATCAGGAACTAGTGTGTTTTTTACAAACTGGTCACAGCTGTCTGGGAACACATAATTGCTGTTCTCTCACAGCCAAAAAGTGGGGCACTTATCTTTTCAAGAATGTTTGGTTTGTTTTTTTCTCAAAGACAGGAGCTGTCTAGTTATCTATCAGGGAGGATCCCAGCCTTAATCTTAATATGGCTATATGGAGGCTGGGATGTGTATTCCCAAAGCTGGCATCTGCAACTCCCCCCACCTCTGGGGAGGGGGGTCGTTAGGGAGTGCCACCATGAAAAGGGGGATTGCAATGTTCTGGTGCCAGTTTGGGCTCTCTCTGTTTGCTCCCTCCAAAAGGCCGGTGGCTTTTCTGCGGGGGGGGGGGGGGGAGTGGTGGTGGGGGGTGGGGGGGAATGGAGCTCTGCACAATTGGCGGGAAAGTGCAGAGGCAGGCTTCCTACATCTCTTCAAACTCTTCAAGGATATACTGTGCTAGGAGTTGTAACACATGCATTGATCTAGATACAACCAGAACTGTAACCAAGCTACCAAGCAGTTTCAAGCCTCAAAAACCATTTTCATCATTCTTCTCTGCAGCCAGCAGAAGCTAGCCTCTGGCAAATGCTGATCTGTTTCCTTCCCTGTAGATATTCTTTGAACTAAATGTCACATAAATGGAACCATGTGGATGCGGTCTCTGAAGAGTGACTTTCATTCAGTACAATGTCTGTAAGAGTCACTCATATTGTTCTCCATGGTGTGGATATATCAGGGTTGGTTCTTTATCAGGATATAAGGATATTAGGAGTCTATATCAGAATATTCTATATAAGGATATGAGGCTTTATATTATATTCCTAGGAAATACTATAACAAAATATCAAAGAAAAGTGTGCAAAAAGTGTGCCTTAAAACAACAGTAATTTATTTTCTTACAGTCCTAAGGTCAAAAGTCCTAAATAAGGATGTTGGCAGGGTCACACTTCCTCTGAAACCTGTATGGGTGAGTCTTTAATTGTCTGTTCCTTGCTATTGGTGATACCAGCACACATTCCTTTGTTTAATTCATTACTCCAATTTCTGCTTTGTCACATGGCTATCTTTCTTATGTCCACATCCATCTTCCTTCTGTGTATATCTGTGTTCATATTTCTCTCTCTCTCTTTTTTTATTCAGCGAGAATATTTAATGTGAAAAATTGAGGCTTTTGCTATAGATGTGTATGCTGTTAATGTGTTTTGACTATAGATGGCTTAATGCCCTAGACCATGCCAGAAATTCACCTAAAATTACTTGTGTAAAATTCCCAAATGTTTGAGTTCCCAAATCCAGTGGCCCAGGAATTTCAGATAAGTGACTGAAGACCTTACAGCAACCTCTGTTTGGTGCCCTAGTGATTTTCTTCCTACCCTGCCTCCTATTGAGCTAGAAAGCTGTATTTTCTTTTGCAACGTGCAAAGGGCATTGATTAAGGCTCTGACCTAAGGTAAGTCTGCAGGCAGCTTTAGGCCTTGCATGTTCTGGGAGTGTATCCCTTTATGGACTGGCCCATTGCTACAAGTGCCACTTCATCCTTACTATTCCAGAGTTAGGGGGACAGAATTTGGAGTAGAAGATTCTCCCAGAGGAGGGCATAGGCCTTCCGATAGGAGAACTGGACCCTTCCATGTGTAGGGAAAAACAGGTTGACTCTTCCTAGTATGTAGGCTTCTCTCCAGATTTTGCCCTGAGAATTGAGCATTAAGGTTCAAGGAATTGGCACTTCCTGTTGCAGAGGATCTTAGCTTTGGGAAAGGCCTATTGATTACATTTTTGTGAGTCTTTGGCCTTCTCATTCCAGGTTGCAGTGTGTGCTATAAATCTTCCTCAAATCAGCTTCAGGATCTGTGCTGACTAGCCAAGCTTTCTTTTCCTGCCCTTGGTGTTTCTAAGAAGAATCTGTATGACTTTGAAGTTGAATACCTGGTAAAGAAAGCCAAGCAGAGGTAGGTACTGCAGTGTTGAGAACAAGAGTTCAATGCCAAATGTAGTCGCCTGGGGCAGAACACCATGGAGAATGAGGTAGACCTGGATGGCCCTCCAAGATCCTTTTTCTATACCAATGAGTTTTGAGTTGGTGAGGGCATCACCCTCAAACAGATAGTGAAAGACCAGGAAAAATTCAGACCCCCCTAGCAAACAGAGTAAAGTCAAGAATGTAGGTTAGCCAGTTCAGTGACCCTGTTCCAGGAACTGGCTGACCACAAAAGTTAGATTAAAAATTTGAGAACAATCTTTAGAAGCAGGGAGTTTTCCCTTGTGATTTTTAGTTCCCCCTTGTGATTTTTCACTGGTATTTTTGGCATTTTCCAATAATGCCCTCCCTACCCCCTTGGGTTGTGGTGTCTTTCTTTAAATGCCCCCTCTTCCAGCTACTCAGGGTCGAACTCCTCTACCTCTGCATGGGATACAAGTCGGCCCCAGAGTGCTGGTTCCTATCAATAAACCTCGTGTAATTGCAGCAAGGACAGTCTCTTGTGAGTTCTTGGGGGAGGGGGGGTTGAGTCATCCTGAGACTTGAGTGAGGGTCTCCCCTCTTTGGGGGTCTTTCAGTAGCTGTTGGCTGTGAGTGCCAGGACGGTCTGTTGGCATCAACTGGAGGCTGTTGCCCTGGAGCATCCCTGTACAAATTTGCCTACAATGACCAATGTGGAGAACCTTTGGGAGGCCACTAGGCAAGAATCTGACATTAGGCCAAGACAAAGAAGTAAGTTCAGGCAGGAATCTGACATTAGGGCATGACAAGGAAGTAAATTCAGGCAGAAATCTCACTTTAGGCTAGAATAAGGAAATAAGTTCAGGCAGGAATATTAATCTTAGGGTGGAACAAAAGAAGTAGGCTTCAGGTAAGAATAAGATTTTGGCCTTGGACAAGGAAGTGGAGTTCAGATATTTTGGTCATTCTGACAAGCCTTCAAAAATAGGCCATGGGAGTCATCACAGGACTTTGCTTATTGCCTTGCTTGTTCCTCATTGTACTGCCCGCCCTTAATATTTGCATGTAATTAAAATGATATAAAAACAAATTGGGAAAAAATAAACCTGCCTCAGTCTCAGAATTGGCTGGGGTCATGCTACAATGTTGTCTAATTGCCTTTTTTTTCTTTTTAATCCTTACTCCTGTGCTGGAGAACCTGTTGACTGATTGAGCTGGCTTGGTCAGACCAAGGCCAGGTGTGACTGAAAGCTGAGCAGCCCATCTACAACTCCTGCTGTTGCTGTGGCTATTACTGCCCAAACTGTGTAGTCCAGAAAAGCATCTGCTACGACTTCTGCATCACCTCCACCGACAATGGCCAAAGCTGGGGTGTCCACATGCTTCTCATTTCTCTCTGTATTTGATGGGTACTTCAAGGTTGTAAACTAACTCTCTCTCTCTCTCTCCACACACACACACAGTTACACACACACACACACACACACACACACACACACACATCTCTATATGTTTATATGCTTTGGTTTGGGTTCCTTGTGCTATATAGTCTATTCTCCAGTGGTCCATGCAATAGACTCTAGTTTGGTCTATATCCAGCGAGGGCTATTAAGGGCCATTTGTGGCCTTTTAAAAGGTAGGACCCTTTTGGAAATCCATAGGTTACTTAGATTATTCCCTTGAATGGTACGTTGACCTGGTTCTCTTCTGTTTCCTTGCTTGTGATGTAAGTAGTTTATTTCCCCTGCCATTACCCACATCTGCTATGGTATACCACCCTCACCTGAGTCCCAAACAAATACAATCCCCTGATTCTGTAGTTAAGTCTCCTAAACTGTGTGCTAAATAAACCACATTTTTTCCTCCATTGTATCTTATATCAGGTGTTTTGTTTTAGTGATGCTGCTAATGCTTACTAAAGCATTCTGATGAATGCTGGCCAGTACAATATCTAGTACTTTTTCTTCACATGCTTAAAAAATTATCTTTATTTAGTAGGAATGGGAGTGAAAGGTGTGCCAGTGTGCAAATAAGGAGGATAGGAGATAACTTTTGGGTATTATCTCCTTCTACGATGTGGGACCTGGAAATCAAACACAGGCAAATACCTTTCTCAGCTGAGCCACTAATCTGTGGTCTTCATATAGTTTGGTGATATGATAGTTTGGCACTAACTTCAAGACAATAAGTGTTTTATTTTTATCCATTATTAACAGAAAATGGACTTCCTGTGTGGTTAATTGTCTTTGCTTGATCAAAATGACTAACTTATTGCCTTCCTTTTTTGGTTCTGTATTTGTCTAATATCTTTGATTTTTAGTTTCTAATGTATTATGCAATTTTATCGCTATTCTTCATATGTTATATTAAATTTATTTTTGCTGTTTTCTTTATTTTCAGTTTGTTGGTGGTGAGTTCCCCCTTCCCCTTTCCCTTCCCACTTCCCCCTCCCCTCCCCTCCTTCTTCTTCTTCTTCTTCTTCTTCTTCTTCTTCTTCTTCTTCTTCTTCTTCTTCTTCTTCTTCTTCTTCTTCTTCTCCTTCTTCTTCTTCTTCTTCTAGAAAGCATTCCATTCTTTTAGTTGAAAGCAGCTACCCAGAGAAAGGAGGTACTTTTATTTGTGCTTCATATAGTTTTCTGTTCTCTGATTTCATAGTACTTTAGTAAGTACTCAGTTTTGGGGGTTTGTTTGTTTGTTTGTCTGTTTTTTGGTCTCTGTGTGTGTCTGTGTATGCATGTGCATGTGTTTTGTTTTTTTAGTTTTCTTTTCATTTTCTGGTATTCAACTAGCTTTCTGCTTTGGGTATACTACTCAGAGTTAGAAGGTGTCTTCTCTTCTCAATTAACCATCTATGGAAATACTCTCACAGACCTGACCAGGCATTGTTTCCTAGTTGATTCTCCAGCTAATCAAGTTGACAGTGAAGATTAAGAATCACAGCTTGACAGTGCTTCACTCCATGACACCTTATTTATGTGTATGTCAGTGATTGTGAATGTTCATGTGTGTGTGGAGGGGGGGGGAGGGGGCTGTGCAAATGCATTTCCAGGCACATGTATATGATGACCAGAGGATAACTTTATGTGTCACCCTTAGGTATTCCACCTTCCTTCGTCGAGAAAGGGTCTCATTGGCCTGGACCTCACCAATTAGGTTAGACTGGCAGACCAGCAAGCTCTAGGAATCCTCTTGTCGTCACTTTCTCAATGCTGGAACTAGAAGCACACATCACTACATCCAGCATTTTTTAAAATGAGTTCTATGGTCATTTTCATTCTTGAGTTTTGTTTTTTTTTTTAAATCACTTGGCTGTTGACATTAGATTATAAACTAATTTTCCAAGGAGTTGTCTTCTGAACTGGTGAGATGGCTTAGCAGGTAAAGGTGTTTTCTGTGTAAGCTAAATGACTTGAGTTCAAGTCCAGAATTTACATAAATAGGAAAGGAAAGAACAAACTCCACATAGTTATCTTCTAGCCTATAGACAGACAGACAGACACACAAATACACACACACACATGCACATGCACACGCACAGGCACATATATGCACACACCCTAGCATGTGCACTCTTGTGCACACGCACACACTGACAAATTTTGAAAAGAAAATATTTACAAGATGGTGTTATCTTTCACTCTCCTTCAAGTAGCAGGGTATATTTCTGGCATCTTTATATGTGAAATGAAGCTCACATGTATATTTTATTTGGGTGCCATAAAAATTTCCTAAATCAGGGAGATGATTTTTTTTTTAGGCTCCTTTTATTAGTTCTAACAAAGTATGTTTCTTTGGGTAGAGCAGACTGGTGTTTCAGCTCAAACCAAGTATATTTTCTCTTTGGATTCCTTTTTTCTTATCATTTTCCTTCATCCATTTCAGGAAGATGCTTTGACTCTTAGATTGTTTAATAGGCTCAATCCACATATTAGTTCTCTCAAAAGGAATATTGCCGTTAAGTTAACTTGTTTGTTTATTGATGCCTATGGCATGCTAAATGACTTTGCAAACTCTTTCAGTATTTGCCATGGTAATGCTTCTGCGCCATCCTTTTTAAAATAGTTCTCTCTCTCTCTCTCTCTCTCTCTCTCTCTCTCTCTCTCTCTCTCTCTCTCTCGTGTGTTATAGTGCTCTTTATTAATTTAAACAAGGATATGGGCTGGCATTCCCAGAGACATCAGTACCCAGTTGGTTCAGACAGTTCCTCTATTTGTTGACTAGGTCCTGATTTCTAGTGATATTAACATGGTGTCTACAATCAGCTGATTGTGTCCCAAGAGACTCCAGACACATCACAGACATGGAGTATATAGGACTTGGCGGCCTCACTGGACATCATCATCATCAAAGAGATCTTCAAAATCATTTTTAAAACTCTGCATGAACTGCCTTTTCATTGGCTGCCAAATCCATCAAGAGTCCGGAGCTACCTCCAGCCTCATCCAGGTCTACATAGGGCCCTGCGCCCTCGGAGAACATCTCATTCACAGCGAGTTCCATCTCAACAAGCATGCTCATTCCCTTGATGTCTACAATATCACTGTTCTTGTAGATTCTCATATATGTGGCCAAAGGAACAAGTCCATATTTCCTAAAAGGTCTAGAGAACACTTAGTGACAGCCTCTATTCTTTGTGTCTATCATTTGAGTTACTGGAAGATGACTGCTGTGGCTGAAAGTGTTTCTTAGCTTCTCTAAAACTATTTTCACCTAGAGCTGTTTCATGTAGATTAATCAGAAAAGCAAATATTTTAAGTCCTTCAAACACAGTATTGACTCTTTAACATTTAATTGGTACTGGTAATATTATAAATTGCTGAAGTACCAAGAGAAATTACTTAATTACCTTGTCTTCCCCCCCCCCCTTAATTAAAATACTTAGTTTATCTCACTTGTATATTTTTGTCTCTCCACTATTTCTGTATCAGACCACCACTATTACTATGTCCTATCATAACATTCCATACAACCAACCTGAGGTGAAGCTGTGGAACCTCACGGGCAGTTCTTAGGCAAGTTTCTCTCAGTTACCACAAGTTGAGCTCAATAATGCTATGTAAGGCAAACGGATACATGCATGTCTTTAGCGAAGAATAGCAAAATGGAGCAAACCAAACCAAGGCTCAGTGCTCTTCTCCCAGTGTCTGTGGGGCCGTATTTATATTCCTTCATCATGGATCCTTTCACGTGTCTGCTATAGCAAAGCATCCTTTCACCTGTGTTTGCTTCAGGAAAATAGTCTTTCACATGTTTGCTTTAGCAAGACATCCTTTCACCTTTGTGCTCCAGCAAAACATCATTTGACCTAACTGACTTTCCAAAGAAACTAGAAGTTTCCACTTCACCTAAGTTTCTTTTTTCTGGACACATTCTTTTGGCTGTTATAACCAAACACAATTTAACTATATACTTTCCCTTATTTGGTTAAGAAATAAGCCACTCCGAATTCATTTGTTGAGGTAATTTCATGAAGAAATCTTCTGTGATGAAATATTATACAAAAATTTTAATTCTTCACATTGTTTTTTTTTTTGTTCACATTGTGATAAATGCTTAGTCTGTCAATGTTGACTTATTTTATATTCTTTGTACTTTACTCATTGTTTTTAATCTACTGTCTTTCAGGGCCGGTTGATCAGTCCCTCCAAAAGCCAATATCTTGGCCTAATATTAGGGATTAAACTGAGGACCTTAATCATGGTCTGTGCTCTATCACTGAGCTGTGAACTATATCTAGAAAATCTCCAGTTTAAAGTAACAGCACTAGAACCACCAATAACTCAATGGTGATAGTTATTATTTCTTAGCATAAGTTATTTTAATAGTTTCATATAACTTTTCATGTGATACTTTAGCCTGTCACTGTAGAGTCACAGTATTGCTTCATCTTCCAACTTCATTTATATTCTTCCTTGTCTTGGCCATAGCTATTTTCAACTTCTTTTTAAAAACATTTTAAAAATTATTACTATTTTAGTATATATGGGTTTTTTTCCTGTGCATAACATGTGTGCAGGCACAGAGGCCAGAAAAATGCATTGAATTTTCCAGAACTAAAGTTACAGATGGTTGTGAGCCACAATATGGATGCCAGAAATTGAACTCAGGTCCTGCGGAAGAACAGCAAATGCTCTTAACTACTGAGCCCCAGGCCTGATTCTCAACTTTTTGAAGTAATCATAATTTCCATAATTTTAGGTGTTCGTACTGTTTCTGGTCCGCATGAAACTCTTTCCCTTACAGCCCAGCTCCTACCATTTTAATTTCCATTCACTATGTGACTTCCTTTATCTAGGTTAACAAAGATGTTTCTTCTAAAAAAAAAAAAAATCCTTACTAGCCTTTGTTGGATTGTCAATTTGTGTGGGATTATTTTTCTGTTTTAGGCCAAATGTATGCTCCTTTATTTTGTATAAATGTAAATTATGGGACACCTAGCCTATCCCCCCAATTCAGTATGTTCCCTGCTTTAGCTGGGGGAACAACAATTCTTTTTCTTTCCCTGAAGCTTCTTTCTCTGCTGATACTTCCTAGTTTTTCATTATTTCAAGTGGGTTTATAATAGGTTATTTAAAGCATCTTATGACGACTGCTTCAAAATCTTTGGCAGATAATTCAAATATCTAAACTGTCTTACTGTTTGCATTTATTGATCACATTTTCTCACTTTCTCACTTAAGATTAACCTGAGTTTGAAAAATTGAAACCTGAACCTTTTGTGACTAAGGATCTTGTATAAATCTTTCCTTTTATAGTGAACCTCTGCTTGCACTAGTGTTGGGTAGAGGCCCTGTCTCCTTCATGCCCTATGTTGGTTGAAGTTGGTTCCCCAGTTTTTAATGACAATGATTGGAGAGGCAGTGTCTTCTGGTCATTGCTTCATGAGGATGGGAATAGGTATTGGGGCTGGAGAGATGGCTCAGCAGTTAAGAGCACACTGGCTGTTTGCTCTTCCACAGGTCCTGTGTTCAATTCCCAGCAACCACATGGTGGCTCATAATCATCTGTAATGGGATCTGATGCTCTCTTCTGGTGTGTCTGAAGACAGCTACAGTGCACTCATATAAATGAAATAAATAAATCTTAAAAAAAAAAAGAAAGAAATTATTGGTCGCCCATATTGCTTCCACTGACAAACTGGGGGTTGTAGAAGTAGTGAAAATCCTGACTTGCCACTAGATCTTCTCTGACATTAATTCAGGGGAAAGCAAATGACCCTTCATAAAAGCTGAGTTGGGTGGGTGTATATTAAGCCTAATAAGGTAAAGCAGAAGTTACCAATCCATTCTTACAACTGAAGATTTATAGTGGTTCCTTATGTCAGTATAACCTTAGCCCATTTTTCATTCTGCCATCAGTTGGATAATCTATTCTAGAAAATATTGTTTTATATATATATATATATATATATATATATATATGCATATATATATATTCAGCTAATCATTTTTAGAAAATACTGTTTTGTATATATTTATTCACCTATTGTGTGTGTGTGTTTGTGTGTATGTGTGTGTGTGTATAGTTCAGAGGACAACTTCTAGGAGTTGGTTCTCTCCTTCTGCCTGTGAGTTTCAGAGATCACTCAGGTAATATCAAGCTCCTTTACTCACTGAGCAATGTTGTCACCATTGGGTAATCTTTAGGATTATTATGAGAATAACTGGTGAAATTTCTTGAACTTACTTTTGATCTTGACTTAAATGACTATTTTTTTGTTGTAGTTTTTTGGGGGATAGGATCTTATGTACCCCAGGCTGATCTTTAACTACTGACCATACCACCATTTCTGGCTCCCAAATGCTGGGATGATAAGCAAAGATAGCCTTATTTAGACTAGATGAAACATGCCTGTTAATGTGAGTTTCTATTATTTGTATAGGTTCTATAGTACTAACATTAAAAATTAACTATATTTTTCTTCCTTTCTTTCTTTCTTTCTTTCTTTCTTTCTTTCTTTCTTTTTTTCTTGAGACAGGGACTATATTTTTCTAAATGCTTAAATGCTTTAGGTTAAGTATTTGGTTGTTTAAAATAGGTTAAATTTATTCTCTTGTAACTGGTTTTATATTGATGGAACTTACACCATGTGTAATACTGCTTCAAATATACATGAAGTAGTCCATAAACTTTTATATCGTTTTAAAATATTGATTTACCCATGCAAGTTTTATAGGTTGGCAAATTCAGATTAAATTTTCTCCAGGTTTTTTTTTTTTTTTTTTTTTTTTTTGGTTTTTCAAGACTGGGTTTCTCTGTATAGCCCTGGCTGTCCTGGAACTCACTTTGTAGACCAGGCTGGCCTCGAACTCAGAAATCTGCCTGCCTCTGCCTCCGGAGTGCTGGGATTAAAGGCACGTGCCACCACACCCGGTGGCTCTCCAGTTTCTATTGTGTTGTTATAACCATAAAAAAAAAATCTAGATTTGGTGTAATTTTTTTCATTTTCGAATAAATGAGAGGTATACCAATGCTGTAGATATATACCTAAACATAAAATGAATTAGGATTGCTTGTGGTTGGGCTTATGGGGAGGGTGAAAACTAGGAGGAAGTGATTCTTAGTGTAATGTAGTAACAAACAATTTAGACCACATAGGTGAAAGCAAGAAAAGATCTCAAATATCAAAATTATAAAATTTATTTTTTTGTTTGATGCTGGAGATTGAAAGGCCCTGAGTATGCTAAACACACCCTGAGTCTTAATAAGACTTTGAATTCTGTATTACACATTTAGTACTTTGTTTATCTTATAATATCTAATCTCTCTGTGTTTGTTTTCAAGACAGGGTTTCTTTGTGTAGCCTAAGCTGGCTTCAGACTCAGAGATCCATCTGCCTCTGCCTCTTGATTGCTGGGATTAAAGGTGTGAGCACCCATGCTGACCATAGCATCTAATCTATAAAATGTCATTAAGTGGTTTCTTTTATACTTTGTGTGTGTGTGTGTGTGCACATGCGCTTGTGTTTGTGTCATGGTAAGCCTGTGAAGGTCAGAAGACAACTTGCAGGAATCAGTTTTGGAATCTGGCAAATATTTTGAGGGACTAAGGTTGGTTGCCCCACCATAAAGTGGTAGAGATTAGATTTGTATGATGTAACACAAACCAGGCTCCTATTTTTATATCACTTTGCCTTCTACATTTTAATGCCCTTCTTTGTAGCCTAGCATGACCTTCAACCTAGCACTCTACCAACTGAGCTAAATCAGCCCAGGTTTTTTTTCATAGTTATTATTATTATTATTATTATTATTATTATTGACATACGGTTTCCCTGTGTAGCCCTGGCTGTCCTAGAACTCACTCTGTAGTCCAAGCTGGCCTTGAACTCATAGATCCACCTGCCTCTGCCTCCCAAGTGCTGGCATTAAAGGCATGTGCCACCACTGCCCTGCCATAGTAATAATTATTATAAAACAAAATTTTTCCATTTTTGTATGTCATAAATTTAAAATTGCATTAATTTTGACAGTGACTGAGAAAGGCTCCATGCTTATTTCACATACATTTGACAGCTAAACTATGTAAATGCCAAAAAAATTACATAGACATGTAAGACTTATTTTATATGGACACTGCATGTTTGATGGAGGATAAATCCTTGTAGTTGGCCTGGTTTGGCCAGGCATGATTGTACGTGTCTATTATCCCAGAACTGAGGAGTCTGAGGCAGGAGAACACAGAGGCCAGCCTGGGCTACAGAGCAATACCCTGTTTCATAAAACCTGTGCCCCAATAAACTAGAATTACTCCACATCAAAAACAACAGCTTTGGTTTAGAGGTCACAGAGCTTGCACAAGGATCAGAACCCAGCTGTGCTAGCTAGACTCCAACCCCTCCCTATCACTTTATTTCTAAAACTCTAACCTTATTATTAAAGGGCAGGAAGGCACTCAGACATGGGTTGCTTATATCATTCTTGGAAAGGGACTAAATCAGGAACCAGTAACTTTGGGGACGTGGCCAAATACTGACAGGTTTGATTTCTGTTTGTGCAAGTGTCCATGTGGTAGTGGGGCCAAAAATCTCCCAGGTTTTGAAGGTCACCATTTGTGACATTTAACAATTCGTATGTTAATTTAGCTATAGAAAATATTCAGTCTCTGGTACTCACTCAGTCAAGTAAAATAGAACACCATAGAACATGTTTTGTAAAAGTGTAATTAAACACGAAATATAATCCATACAAAACTAGTTTATTCATCTAGTTACTAGTCTCCAGGCAACAATTTAAAGCTCTGTCTGTCTGCAAAATTAGTTGGGACTTTTATAGTCTCTCATTGAAGAACACAGCTAGGATTTACTGACTCAGCACTTATATATTCTGAAATCTAAATTTAAATATACCCTATTGATTACAGGTGTAAACTTATATAAAACATATAAAGCTTGGTTTATAAACGGATCTTTTCTTCATATAGTCCATTTACTAATATTTTCTATCCCAAAGACTGGAGGTGTGATGAGATACATCACATTATATCTGCCTTTTCAAAATAGTCGATGGAAAGTTTGGTCTATCTCCTGATTATACTATGGGTCAAACACCAGACTTATTTGTACCTGAGGGACAGAACAAGCAAATGTTACTGCTAAGGGTTTCCTATGTAGTGGAAGCAGAAAAAGGCTGGCAGGAAGCTGTGTTGAGGATTCTATTTCTCTAAGGCCAGTTCACATACAGCTCCTACTCTTCCATGGAGTACCCACTGAGATGACAGCAACAGAACCCAACATTCTGAAATCCCCCTCGACAAATTTCACTGTTTCTGTTTTTTTCTTTATAGTATAACGAATTACTGCTAGGGCGTAGGGTATATGCAAGCAGCAGGAATATCTGGCCCGAAAGTGCTGCCAACAGACAGACCTTTGGCGGTGGGGTGCGGGAGCCAGCGCGCCAGACCCCCTGCAGGCGACTGACTCTTCATTCCTCCCTGCCTGGGGTGAGTGGGCGGGGGTCGGGAGACGTTTTCCCCTTCCCCTTTTGAAAGGGTATGGGGCTTCGCGTGGCCTTGTCTAGGGCGGCGCCCAGGCTGCAGGGTATGAAGCCGGCTGCTGCTCCTCTGGCGCACTCCTCGTGGAGGCTATTATTTCTAGCAGTGCGCCTTCTTCCGAGGGCAGAGGTCTGGGGCCGAGTGTTCCCTCCCCGCGACTCAGCTGGTGTCCAGCCCTGTCGGGATCGATATTCCCGGAGTGCGCGAGCGCTAGCAGGACCACCGAAATCACAGTCTTGGCCCACCCTAGGGCTTCCGGGCAGCCAGAGGCTGTCCTAGGCTTTCTCGTTGGCGCTCGCTACAGGCGGTGCCGGACCTCGCCCAGACTGAGCACTCCCCTCCCCCCCCCGATCCCACCACGGCTCCCGAAGGGACACAGCCTGGACCCCTCCATTCTCTGCCTGTGTATTTAAGTAGCACAACCTAACCGGCTGCTCCCACTGGGTGACAACCCTACTCCGGACAGACGTGCCTATCAGCCAACCACCGACCAGAACTGGCGAGCATCCCGCTCTCGGATCTGTGGCGGCCTCGGTGGGCGGGGCTAAAGCAGCTAGCAAGTTAAGTGGAGCCACGACTGACGCGAGTCAACAAAGGTCACGTGAGGCGAGGGGCTGCTCTGGTTGGCTGCGCCGAGCGGGCTGTGAGGGGGGGGTCACGGCAGCGGCGTGGGGTTCGCTGTGTGACACAATTACAACAACTTTGTGCTGGTGCCGGGGAAGTTTGTGTCTCCTACGAATCCCCCCCAGAGCTCCCGCTCCTCGCGCGCTCCGGCCATTCCCGCCGACCCTGCCTGTGGCTGCCCCCTTCCCATCCCCGCGATGTGACCCTACAGCCGAGCCGTCGCCGCTCCGGACCCAGTGGTTCCACAGCCTCTGCTGCCTCTGCCTTCACCTCTACCGCGTTAGGATTTTTCGCTGCCGCCTCTCGCGGCAGAGGAGGAGGCAGAAATAAAGTTGGTGTGCCGGTCTTGTGCGGAGATTGGAGGCGTCCTTGCGGGCTCCGGCCCGGAGAGGGGGGGTGTCGGCGTTGGAGTTGTGAATTCGCTGCGTTTCCATGAAATCCTGCGGAGTGTCGCTCGCTACCGCCGCCGCCGCCGCCGCCGCCGCCGCTTTCGGTGATGAGGAAAAGAAAATGGCGGCGGGAAAAGCGAGCGGCGAGAGCGAGGAGGCGTCCCCCAGCCTGACAGCGGAGGAGAGGGAGGCGCTCGGCGGACTGGACAGGTACGGGGAGCGGGCACTCGCCCGGGCGGCTCGGGACAGGCTGGCGCCACTCTCCGAGGAGGCCGGAGCGCGGCTAGCCTGTGGCGGCCGTGGGGCGGGCACCTCGGCTTGGCGCTCTCGGCTCCGCTGACGCCCGGGCCTCGGGCTTTGGCACGGACGGGTCGGCGCCGATGCCGGGGCACTAACGAGCGGCGTGTGTCTTTCTCCGCAGCCGCCTTTTCGGGTTCGTGAGGTTTCATGAAGATGGCGCCAGGATGAAGGCCCTGCTGGGCAAGGTAAGGCAAACCGCGGGCCGGAGCGCGGACGCGGTCTCTCGAGCCAGAGGCGCGCTCGCCTGGGGCACCGGGGCCGGGTCACCACTCATTGTGGCCTCGAAAGACGGCCGAGGGGCTTCCGGAAAACTATTTCCTGCTACTGCGCTCCCCTCCACCCCCTGATACCTCGCTTGCTCTCTTGAGAGATCACTTCTCTTGGAGCCAGAGGACAGAGGCAGTGGCGCTTTTGGGGCCAAGCTCATGTGGGGCTTCCAAATTGACTACGATTTTACCGCCCTTGGAGGCTAGGCGGATGATCTCTGAGGTGCCTAGGGAGGGTCATGAGTTCGTAAACAGCTGTAGATTTCCTTAAATCCCCCGCTCGTTATCTTCCCTGGTTATTAAGGCTCTTTAGGCAGTCTGTTCCTGATGCCTGCTTTAGTCAAACATTTCGGGATGGCTTCTTGTCTCTGCTCCCTGAAGGGGGAAGTTGCACGTAGTTTAGGTCCGTAAAGAGTTTGCATGGGGTTATTGACTTGTATCATCATCGGTGTGTGCTTTACCTGAAGTTAGGTGATTTGTTTACTTTTTGGATCTTTCTGCCAAAGATCTACCACAGTTGTATGAGTGCGTTTTCTGGAGCTTGGTTTCCTGTGAGTCTGTCAGGAGCAG
Source organism: Mus musculus (assembly GCF_000001635.26). Classification (NCBI taxonomy): domain Eukaryota; kingdom Metazoa; phylum Chordata; class Mammalia; order Rodentia; family Muridae; genus Mus; species Mus musculus. The sequence goes on from NC_000086.7 coordinate 18,164,099, forward strand.
TTGGGGAGGATTCTGGGTGTAGTCTCTTGTTTATTTGTGTGCAAAGTTGTTGGTACTGTCATTTAGTTAAGTAATGGCTGCTTCTGTCCGCCCAAGATGGCGGGACAGGGTGGGAGGAGAAAGTGAGCCGGGGGAGGTTTGGGGGAGGGAGGAGAGGTAAACAGGGAAATAAATAGTATCAGAGAAGAATAGGCCTCTCCTTTGGAGTATGTAGCTCAGTAGTTAATAAAAATGATCACAGATTATTTGCATGTAGAATTTTTGTCCCCTTCTCTAGCTTTGAAATAGCGTGCATACGCCTGGTAAATGCTTATCAACCTGTAGCACATTTAGTTACCCATGGTAAGCTATTGAACAAAGGCTGGAGTCTCAGTCTGTCTACTTCAGTTTATATTTCCTGACCAAAGTGTGATTGGAATGGTAGGAGGAGGTTTTTTTGTTAGCTGGGACTCTCAAACTTGGAGTGTCTATGGTAGATGTTGCATTCATTAGACCTTTTCTTCTTTGCCGGAAATCTTTAGGTTTGATTTGATACTTTGTTAGCTCTATTGTTGCAATTGGGAAGTTTAAGAAAGGCGACTAAAGCTTAACGGCTTTAAAAAAAGTTGATTATTTTGCTCCTTACTTTTTGAATGTATTTTGGTTTGGCTGCCTTAATTGTTTTTATCTGTGATCATAATTACGTTTTTATTTTAAAGTATCAAAATATAAGAACTTGTGATTGCAGACAATGACTATAAGGCAAAACAGTCATAATCTTTTTCGGTAGGTCCATTTTCTTTGAATGGTAAGGAAATTTGAATTGAACTTTGACAGTGACGGTATTAATTTTCTTTCATTAAAATTAGCGCTGGAAAAATGTTCAGTAACTAGCTCTGGAATTATATAAATATAAATAGTTGTTAGCCCCCTCTTTTCAAGATTTTCCTCAACCTATTTGAAGTATTTTATGTACAAAGATTAGATTAATGTAAAGTTGTCATTCCAAAGATGTGTGTGTGTGTGTGTGTGTGTGTACACACACCTGTATATAGTGTTTAAATTTAAGGGCCATTTTATTTTGGAGTAAACATTGCTAGTTTAAATTGAGTTAATAGAGTTGCTTTCAGCGATAATTCATTTGGAAATTTAGGCTAAATTTATTCCTTTTGGTTACAGTGATGAAGAAATAAGTGGAATGTGTTTTAAGTGCATGTGTAAAGTGCTAGTTCTTACTTTCATATCTTAGAATGCTTGTTATCAGAATCACACATGGTTGTCCTTAACGTGGGATATTATATCATAAATAGTAAAACCTACAGTTAATATGAACTGAGTTCACATTTTAAAAATTGAGCATTTTCAAAATTTTCTAAATGTGTGTTATTTTATTTTTCTGGTATTTGAATACAGTCACATGTTAAGCATGAAAAAATATGTGAAGCTTCATTTTGTTTGGGGGAAGAATTATGACTTTATAAATCTCAGGTGGTATATTGATTAAAAAAAAATCTTCATTGATTCTGGCTTCTTAGGGTCTAGCTACTTAGATCAGGGCTCAACAGCTTTAATGCTAAAACATTCCATATTATGTACTTTGTACACCTACGTGGATCTTGATTGTGTCCTTATTAGCATGAACATTTCAGTAAAATGTGTAATATAAATTTATGCTTGATAAAATAACACCTCACATTTTCTATTTGAATTGAATTCGGACTAGAATGAGTGTTAAATTATTAAGTTTTATCCATCCTCTAACTGTCCTGAGAATCAGTATGTTTGAATGTGAGGTTTGGGAAGTAGATTGTTATGTTGCTTTCAGAATTATTTCCTATGTAACTCTTTTTAATAAAAAGTATTGGCTTTTCTCTATAGGGTGGTGGATTTGTTCAGGCAGTTTTACTGAACACAGAATAGAACATTTTCTAGAATTCTTTTTTTTTTTTTTTTTTTTTTTGGTTTTTTGAGACAGGATTTTTCTGTATAGCCCTGGCTGTCCTGGAACTCACTTTGTAGACCAGGCTGGCCTCGAACTCAGAAATCTGCCTGCCTCTGCCTCCCAAGTGCTGGGTTTAAAGCCATGCTCCACCACTGCCAGTCGTCTTTAAGGTTTTTAAGTGCACATTTATAAACAAGTCTAACATTTTAGAAAACTAAAACCATTCCATAGGTATTTTTTATTTGTCCTTTAACATGTGCAGATGATTTTTTTTTCTGGACTCTGCATACTTTTGTAAGGCTCGATTATGTAAGAGTTATTGAAAGGGTTGCTTGTAGAATTATCATTTGATATATAGTATAGTGTTTTGAATTTCAAGATAATAGTAATACAGTATTTTGTAGTAATACCTTAAATAAGGCTGTAAAGGAACTAAAGCTTGCTTTAGAATTTTTGTAATATAGCATGGTCTTTAACAGTTTTCTCTTTAATGATAACCCATAATTTATTATTATTATTATTACTACTACTATTACTTATTTTATGTCTATGGGTGTGTTGCCTGCATGTATATCTGTGTACCACTTGGGTGTTGACTGAGGAGGCCAGAAGAGCTTCTGATCTGATCCCTTAGAACTGGAGTTACAGCCAGTTGTGAATTGTCCTTCGTGGGTGCTTAGAATTGAACCTGAATTCTCTAGAAGAGCAGCCAGTTCTCTTAACCACCGAGCCATCTCTCCAGGACTAATAGTCATTATTTTTATTTCCTAATTACATTGGAATTACTAAGAAATAATTGAGTGAAACCTTTTTTTAGCAGAAATTAACTATGATGATTATTTAGTACAAATTTGAAAACTTTTGGGGTATATAGTTTTTAATTAGGTAAGGATTTGAGTTAGGAGTATATAGAGAGAAGCAAAGTAAAAGAGTGTAAATAAGATAAGGACATCATTAGGTCATTTTTAGAGGTGGCTTGTTTGTGTTACGATATTTGGATTATTCGTGATGTATGAAAATGAATGTGTACTCTTTGTAAGGACTTAAAGAAGATCTCCATTTTCAGTGCTAAAGAACTTTTAGTGTTTTGGTTGGAAAAAGTAGCTATAGAAATAGGACTGGCACGATGACTCATCAAGAAAAGGCTTTTGTTGCCAAGCCTGAGGACTTGAGTTTTGATCCCTTTAACAACTAACTCTCTCTCTCTCTCTCACACACACACACACACACACACACACACACAGACACACAATACATATGCCTTGTGTTTGAAAATTAGATCTAGTCACAATTGCTTGGAGAAAGTTTTATGCAGTTACTATGTTGTTTGCTAAAAAATTTGATATGTTCCCTGTAACAAAATTATAGTAAGAGATTACAGATCATGTTCATATGTCTGTCAGAGAATAAAGCTGAAGCAATAGGTACTTTTTTTTGTTTGTTTGTTGTGAATAGGGTCTTACTCTAGTCCCAGGTGGCTGCTAGTTGATCTTTCTGCTTCAGCTTCAGAGTGAGCCATCATGCTGTGTAATTTTAAGTTTCTGGTTTTCTTTTCATGGAATAGGTTTTCTGAAGATTCTCTTACAAAAGGCAACATTGACTCTCTTCTTCACATGGTTGTTAAAAACTGGTTCAGAGGTAAATTTCTGTGACTTGAATAGAATGATGGGGTTTCATACTTAAGTTTTATTAGTTGGCAGGACGTAGGGTTAATTTTTTTCTCACTTAGATCATGCAACATTTAGTTTTGTTTATATATTACCAATATTCTGCATATTTGAAAGGATTTCTGCTCGGTTTTGCTTTGAAACTCATTGGTGATACTTAGAGTTCTTTGAAATTGATGTTAATGATTGATAATACTGTGCATTATTAATATCTTTAAAATGTGGTATCCAGAGAGCTAATTTATGGTAAAAAGCTACCCACTACATTGTCCAAGAATTGAAGTGATGGTTGGGCTGTTTACAGCATACCTGTAATTATTTGCAGACTATTTAATTAATGGCATTTATTTAATGAATGCATAGTTGACAGTCATTTATTCATACTGAATCTTGGTATATAATTGCATAAGCTTTCTATATTGGTTTGTAAGTTATGACAGTAATATTTGAATTCACATCAAGCTCAGCTGGTCAGTGTAGGAAATAGGAAGTGTAGGAAGGTAATGTAGGTATCATTTTGGTTAAACTTGAAAGCTCCTTAAGTGGGATAGGATTAGCATAAGGATAACTGGCCTTCGAATATCAGTGGCAGAAGCAAAGTGTCAGGTACTCTGAATATTTGTGATAAAGGTCAGTTTAAAAAGGATAGGAATTCTTTCTTGGAGATATTATTTCTCAGTTTAGATAGCAACAAGTTGCCTTTTAATTTTGTTTAGGAAAATAATCTAAAAATCAAGTTTTAGCTTTTTCAGATCTTTAAAGGGTGATTTATACCTTGTGATCTTTGTAGTAATACATACTTTTCTATGGGTTCTTAAATGAGTTTGCCTGCCAGCTTAAAGATCCTTGACAGTTTTAGCAGGTTTCTCACAGAATAGTTTAATTACTATTTTGGAATGCAGAACATAACTTTGTACTTTATAGAGTTCCTTTCTGTCGTGTACAAAAATTTCTTAGATTTATTTACTTTATGGATGAGTACTTTGCCTGCATTTGTGTACTATGTATGTTCCTGGTCTTATTAGAGGTCAGAATAGGACATTGAATCCCCTGGGACTGGAGTTACAGATGGTTGTGAGCTGCCATGTGGGTGCTGGAAATTGAACTTAGGTCCTTTGGAAGAGTAACACATACTTTTGATCACTGAGCCAACACTTAAGCTCTTCTCACTATGAAAAAAATTATTGATTTTTTTTTTTTAGGTTTAAATTTTTATTTTATGTGTGTGAGTATATATGTGTACACAGATGTGTTTGAGGAGATCAGGAGACATTGGTTGACATATGGTTGTGAGCTATCATGTGGGTGCTAGGAACTGAACATGGGTTCTCTTTAAGAGCAACAAGTATTATTCATGATTGAACCATCTCTAGTACCATATTTTTATTTTTAATTATGTGCATGTGTGTCTGTATAGGTTTGTGCACATGAGTGCAGTGCCCCTGAAAGACACAAGAGGGTGTCAGATCTCCTGGAACTGGAGTTTAGGTAGTTGTGAATTGCCTGATGGGGGCATTGGAAACTGGACAGGTTTCTCTGTAAGAGCCATATGATAGCTCTTTTAATCACTGAGCCATTTTTCCAGGTCTTTTCTTTATTGCATTTTATTACATCTTTTTTTTTTGTTTTGTTTTGTTTTTTTCGAGACAGGCTTTCTCTGTAGCTCTGGCTGTCCTGGAACTCACTTTGTAGACCAGGCTGGCCTCAAACTCAGAAATCCACCTGCCTCTGCCTCCCAAGTGCTGGGATTAAAGGCGTGCTCACCACGCCCGGCCTATTTTATTACATTTTAGTAGTCCAAATAGTTGGACTATTTCTGAACTTGGTGGTGGTCTTTTGGTGGAGAAATGGTAGTGAATGAAGTATAGACATAAGGAGGTGTGGTATTTTGCAGTTTAGGTAGCTTTGTGATAGTCACTGAACTTAAGTCATTTTCCATTTTCCTCATTAGCATGTTTTATTTATTTGTTGTTTTTAGCATTTTATACATGCGTATTGTAATGACATCATTTCCCCCTGCCTCTTCTCTGTTCAACTTTTCTTTTCTTCTTTCTCTCTCTATTTTATTTATTTATTTATTATTTATTTATTTATTTATTTATTTTGGTTTTTTCGAGACAGGGTTTCTCTGTATAGCCCTGGCTGTCCTGGAACTCACTCTGTAGACCAGGCTGGCCTCGAACTCAGAAATCCACCTGCCTCTGCCTCCCAAGTGCTGGGATTAAAGGCGCGCGCCACCACGCCTGGCTCTGTTCAACTTTTCTTATGTTCTCCTTCCCACCTTTGAGTTTCATGGCCAGTCTTGTTTTCATGTGTATCCTATTATTTTCAGGCAAGTCTGCACAATTAGTGGCATCATTGTGTGTAATGTCTTTTTTAAAAAAAAAAACTTTTATTAAACATGATTTCTTTTATTATTATTATTATTTTTTAAATGTCAGAGAGCATTGTGCCTCTGCTCCCACCTGTCTTTGCCATATGAAAATTGAGGATAAATTGTTTGGAAAATGAGTAGAAACCAGATAAGTAGCTGAATTTATGTGGATTTGTATTTTGATATTGTGGTGGTATAGAATTTTATGTGTTAGAATATTATGTAGTACATGACAGAAATAATTTTTCTAAGAACTTGGGTCTTAGTTGCTTGAGTTTTGTTCAGATAGTTTGTATACTTAGGGAAATTATGTTTTCAGTATATAGTGGTTAAAATAAATGTTTTAGAATTTTGGTTTTCAAATATGATATGAGCTAAAAAATTTTTTTGCTTCAGTGATTTGTGAACCATTTGTTGTATTGTTGGGAGGATCTGTATCAGTTTTGGAGACAACCAATTACTTCTGGCTTTTTTTTTCTCTATAGTGTATCTTCAGAAGAAAACAGTCTGAGAATATAATACTTTAAATACAATAATAACAATATTTAGTGTTATGATCTTTCAAATGGTGCTACAATTTTTGACCTCTCGAACATTTATTATGGATAGTTTAAACTGTGTACAAGACAGAAATTGAATGAACTATTGAATCAGGAAACATGGCATAAGTAGTAGTTGGTTTTTATGGGAATGTTATTGATGTGGTGGAGCACTAGGTATTAAGTACTAATTTATAAATAGTCATCTGTTGATTTTCAGGTAGAAATATGCTTTGTCATCTACCAGATCTGTGATCCTTAGGCAAGCATCTTTTGGGGACTATTTTTCATTTGTAAAATGGAGTGGTAGTAGATTTCCTCCAGGCTTTAGGGTTTTGTGTTATAGAGGGAAAATAGTGTTTTCATGTCATGGAAGGTACTCAGTACAAGATAGATGTTATATGGAAAGACAATTAAATTTAAACTAAGACCTTGATTCATCTACGAGATAGAAGAGAGGTGGAGGTAGGTTTGAAAGCTCTTGAAAAGATTTTTAATTTTAGAGTTTTTGTTTACTTTTCCCTGCTTCAAATATGTTTTCTCTACATGGAAGCTCTGGGATAGGTCTTAATCCTGGTTCCAACTTGTATGTATACTTGACTGTCTATCTGACGTGTGTTTTGAGGACATATCTTTTAACTTTTTTTGTAATTGTCACACGCCACAAACCTGTCATCCCAGAAACCGTGGAATATTCATCAGCACCTCTTCTTTTAACATCTTAAGTCCTGCAGGGTGGTGGTGGCACACCTTTGATCCCAGCACTCGGGAGGCAGAGAGGCAGGTGGATTTCTGAGTTCCAGGCCAGCCTGGTGTACAAAGTGAGTGCCAGGACAGCCAGGGCTATACAGAGAAACCCTGTCTTGAACCAACGAAAACAAAAAAAACAAACAAAGAACAAAACAAGCAAACAAAAAACATATTAAGTCCTAACAATTACCAGAGCTTGTCACTTCTATATTTTAGATCTCAAATCTACCTATACTTGGCTTCTGCTACCATGCTATTTGTAGCCACTATTCTGTCTTTGATATTCAGGTTTCTTCATGCACTTTTTTGAATACATATATTTGGACATAGTTCAACACTGAAAAGTTACAAAAAAGATATTAGTTAAAAAAAATCTTTTTCTAAGTTATCTCTCAAAATATAGGTAACTGTTTCCCAAGGCAGCTGCTAAAAGGTTTGCTACATAATCTTTCATAATATTTCAGTACAAACACAAGCATAATTGTTGAGCATAATTATGTTGTACTTTCTTCCTGTATATTTGAGATCATAGTGTATATGTTTTGTATTGAATTGTCTTGGGTTTTAGAGTTGTCTAGTCTTTCACATAGTGAGATGCTCATGGGAGGATTGAGTTGGTGATTTTTGTTATTTTGATTTTTGAGATTCTTTTATGTCCTTTTATATGTGATTCTGAATGTAGAAATGCTTCAGCATGTACGGTTCCTAACTGAAAATATCTTCATATACTTTCTTAAGCTAACAATTGCTTAACATGCGCTATGAATTCTCAATTGGAATAACTGCTGACTTTTGCCTTTATATTTTGATTTTATTGGCATAACTGATGACCAGGTGTCATGAATATTAATTTGATTCATTTCTTGTGGATGTACAAAGGAGCCATAGTTGATGCTACTTTACACTTGACATTCATCTTCATATTTTATTCTTTATTATAGAAAAGAGAAAATAACTTGTCAAAAAAGGCACAGTTCTTACTGTGTTACTTATTTCACAGAAAGATACCTTTATTTTCATCATAAATTAGCAATAGGGCTAGAAGGTTGGTATTTTGCTTTTTCAAACTTATTAAACCTTTGATGGTTAGTATAGTAGCTGCATATGTTTTACATATGGCTTCAGAAAATGTCAGGATCTCTGCTTATCTTAGCGAACCTATTCCTTAAAACATTTAATAGACTTTGGTATATAATTTGGATACTCCTGTTGTTAATCCCACCAGTTCAGAATAGGACCACTACCATAATCTTTGAGCCAAATTTGAAGCACACCTTAATTAAATACTAGCCAGCAGGATGGACTCTGGCCAGGTCCATTCCTGGGTTCTTAGAAAATGGCTAGGAGTAACATCTTGCAGAGGCTTTTTTTCACAAGGCTGCTTTCCCATCAGGTCCAATCAAGAGCAAACATATATCCTTAAGCACATTTTGTTTGTTTGTTTGTTTGTTTGTTTTTCGAGATAGGGTTACTCTGTATAGCCCTGGCTGTCCTGGAACTCACTCTGTAGACCAGGCTGTCCTCGAACTCAGAAATCCACCCGCCTCTGCCTCCCGAGTGCTGGGATTAAAGGCGTGCGCCACCACGCCCGGCCTTAAGCACATTCTGAAGTGAAGTGTACCCCACCCCCTGCCATGCCCACACCCAATCTGGGACAAGGATATATGCTAACATATTTCTTGCCTACATACTTTTCACCTACATGTGATCAAGCACATTTGGTGTAGTTGGGTAAAACAATCTTGTTTAGGGGAATGAAAACATGTGGCTTGTTATTTCTCATACATGATAGCCTCTAACATTTCAGGAAGTATCTGTCCTTGGACAAGGGGCTTATAGATTAGAGGCATTAACTTAAAACTTAACTTTGGCTCTCTCACTATGGTACACTGTTTCATAAGAACAGTGGGTTTGAAAGCTGATCTCAATTTTAGGATTTATTGCATCCTTTCCTTATAGGGCCCCTAGTTTTCATCTGCTAGAAGAAACAACAACAAAGTGTGTGTTGTTTTGAAGACATGGTATACCCAGATAGTCCAGGCTGGCCTTGAACTTGCTGTCCTACTGCCTCTGCCTTCCAAGGGCTGGGATTAATAGGACTTTGCCATGGTAGCCAGCCAATTGTACCATCTGTTAACAGGAAGAGCTGGGAATTAGGAATTTCCAAAGTGATTATAACAACATTATTGCTGACTTGTTCATTTATAGAGTTGATGCACTTCTTTAAGATTTTGACTTAGAATTAGTGCACGATTAAATTTGGTTCTAGATTGTAATTTTCTTTGAATTTTAGCTTCAAGTTTCTGAGACTAGAAGTTGAATTCCCATAATGAAACCTAGAGTTGTATGGTGTTGTTGATCTAGTCCTTAACTGTTTAGTTAGTCTTGGATTATTCGAAAATTCATTTAATTTATTAACTTCCTCAAAATGTTTCTTTGTATTTTAGGGCCTATCTGATATTTAATTCTCCATATTAATGAATTCTGTTTTGTGTACACACATGGTTCTCTGGACAATAGAGGAGAACATTGGGAAATTGGTTTTCTCCTGCCTTGTTGAGGCAAGGTTTCTCTTGTTTTTCCTGCTATGCTATGTGTGTGTACTCCAGGCTAACTGGCCTAGGAGCTTCTGGGCTAGTCTCCTGATTTTCTCACACTTCACTTTAAGAATGTTGGGATTACAGATGCAACCTTTATCTGGCTTTTTATGTGGGTTCTGGGGACAAACTTAGTTTATTAAGTTTGCATGTCTATTACCTTTCACTTGTTGAGCCATCTTCTGGAATGGCCCAAGGCCACATGATTTCTGAGATGTGAATGTCACATTTAAATATATGTACCTGGTTAATTTGAGACAAGGTCTCATATGGCCCTGGTTATGTGGATTAGGCTAGCTTTGAATTTGAAACGATTCTGATTCTCCTGTCTCTGCCTCTCAAATGCTAGGATTGCAGGCATTTTCCACTATTCTGTTTATTCACTTGCTTCCTTTCTTTTCTTTCCCCTTTTCTGATTTAATTTTATTAAATGTGTGTCTGAATATGGGTATGTATACATGAATGCAGATGTCTGAGGAGGCCAGAAGAGGGTCCCAGATCTCCCAGGATCTGGAGTTAAAGGCCACCTGACATGGGTGCTGGGGACCAAGCTCTGGTTCTCTGGAAGGTTTAGTACACTCTTAACTCCTGAGCCTTCTCTCCAGAGTTCCTTTCCTTTCCCCTTCCCCCTCCCTCTCGTCTTTCTTTATTCTATGTACAGGCTGTTGGGAACTTGTGTCATGCCGATTTTCTTGCCCCAGCTGTTATACTGGTATTAAAGTTGTATGCCACCATACTTGGCAACATCTGTCATATTATTTTTTATCTGTATTTTTTTTTGTGTGTGAAATATTTATTCGACTATTTTTCCCCCTGTTCTTAGTTGAATTGTTTCCTCTTTACTCTGGCTTTGAGTCAAAAAAGGTGTCTTGGAAATGCTGGAGATAAAATGTAGAGATTGGTATGTACTGGGCAAATATGCTATCACTGGCTGAGCCAATACCCTTGGCCTGAGGGTTCTTTATATATTTTGATTGTTAAAACTATTTCTGCTGCACTATAAGCTTTTACTTTGAATGTTTTCGTAGGTTTTTGTTTGTTTGTTTTACAGAGTAGGAGTTACCGATTTTCAGCTGGGCATTGGTGGCACATTCCTTTAATTCCAGAGGCAGGCAGATCAAGGTCAGCTTGGTTTACAAAGTAAATTTCTGGACTACACAGAGAAACCGGCCGTCTCTAACCCCCCCCCCCCCCCAGCCTTCCCAACACCCCTGCAAAACAATAATAACAAAACTAACAAAATACCATTTTTCCTAGGCATACTGAATTTTTAAAAATTGCTCATCAGTTGCAGTGTGTATGTACATGGCATAATGTGGTTAGAGAACAACTGGTGGGAATTGGCTTTCTCCTTCCATCCTGTGGAATCTGGACTAGAACCTCAGGTCTTGTCCTTAGGTTTCCCTATATAGTCCATTGACCTGCTGAACTATCACTGGCTCTATTTCAGGAATCTTTAAGAACATTTTTATATAGGTCCTGAAGACTTTTTAAGAAATGCTTTTCATTCTTTAAACTTTTACTTGAGTGTATGTTGAAACCTCATGCTATTCTACCTACACCCCATTCCCAAATAACAACCCTGAGGCTTATTATTGAATAACGTGTGTAAGCCTTATGATAGGTTGTTTGTTCCCTGACTAGCTCCTAACTCAATTATCCTATTTATATTATTCTTTGCCTACCACATGGCTGGTTACCTCTCCTTAGTTTCATACATGTTTGACTTTCTCCATATCTGGATAGCAAATTTCGCTCCCTCTAACTCCCAAAGTTCCAAACTCTTATCTACTGGAACTCCCACCTATTTCCTGCCTCAGTAGGTAAAGGTCCTTACTTACCAAGCCTAATGACCCAAGTTAGATGCCCAAGGTCCACATGGTTGAAGGAAAGAAACAACTCTTTAAACTTGTCTTATGATCTTCATACATGTAACCCAAGGCACACTGTGCACTCTCTAAATGCACTAAACATTATTAAAAATCTTGATATGAATTTATACACTATAGGCATTGCTTTGTTGTCTTTCATTCCCCATGTCAGAGGTGCTTTTTCATTTAATTATGTTTCCTTTGACTTATTCTTTATTTGTTAAAGTTATGCCTAAGTGTTTCACTTCCTTTGAAACAAGTATAAATTATGATTGTAGATCTAAATTGAAGGTCATAATTTACACTTGTTCCAACTGTAAAACTGTGATGGTAGATCTAAAGTTTTAAAAAATGATATATATGTATGTAAATATTCATATATATTTGTGTGTCTGTGTGTTTGTGTGCATGCATGTGTGTGTGTGTGTGTGTGTGTGTGTATATATATATATATATATATATATATATATATGCCATAGTGTACGTGTGGAGGTCAGTGGACAACTTGGGAGGGCCAGGGATTGAAAGTTTTTTTTTTTTAAATTTTAGTAGCTGAGCATCAAACCTATGACCTCATGCATGGTAGGTAAAGTATCAGTAAGCCATACCCCTTGGCCTTGTGATGTATTCAATTTTAAATTATTTGTTTTGTGTTGTATGTCTTTGTGTGCCTACACATGCAGGTGCATGTGGAGGACAGCTTGATGTTTTAAATCAATCTTTACCTCTTTTGTTTTTTTTTTTTGGTGGGGGGCAGGTTCTTTTACTGAAACAGGCTTATGGATTTGTCTAGACTGGTTGGCCAGTTGTGCTTGTTTTTATGGTAACTTTGATAATACATTTATTCTAAAAATCTTTATTATTATTAAAGATCCTTGTGTGATATTCTAAGCAGAGACTCATGTTTCCTCTAAGTATTAAAAAAGTTTTATTTTTTTTCTAACCTTTATGCCTCTTGCCTCATTGCAGTGGCTAGCATTTTCAGCAAGTACTGTGTTAAGATTAGAGACTTACTGAATACAGAGGGAGAACATCCAGTTACTGGTTATAAAATGTAGTAGATACAAAAAAAAGGTTCCTTAAAATTACACTTTGTGTATGGGCACATGTGTTGGAGGTCAGGAGCTTGTGGGTGTTGTTTCCCTCCTATGTCCCATGTGGATCCTGGGGTTCCAACTAAGGTTGTTGTCAGGCTTGGCTACAGGCAACTTTTCTTTCTGCTGAGCCTGTGTTTGTTTGTTTGTTTTAATCAGCTGGTGTTAGATTTTTTTTTTAAAAGTGGTTGCAGTTTATCCAGTTGAGAAAGTTCCTGTGTCCACTCTACTCTCTCTTACCCTGCTTTTTAGCTGGTCCCTGTGGATGCTAGATTTGAAGTTAGAAATTCAGCTCACTGTGGGTGCCACTGGCACAAGGGAACGATAGAAACCACTTATGGGCCTACTACTCTGTTTTAGTGCTGATGGATAAGGAAGTTCAGCCCCCTACTGGGTCCCATTGCCACTATTGTGTCCTTGTTCAGTTTTGTTGATACTGAATTGGGTTTCAACTTAAGCTCCTTGCTGGTGCCTGACTACCTAGGACTTTGAGGTTGGGGTGCATATGAGTAATAATAAAGCTTTAAAGTCTCCTATCTGTTATATCAGTGGTTCTCAACCTATGTGTAGTGGCCGCTTTGGAGGGCTGAATTACGCATATCAGATATTTATATTGTGATTCATAACAATAGCAAAATTAAAGAGTAGCAATGAAAATGTTATGGTTGGGAGTCACCACTACATGAGGAGCTGTATTAGAGGGTTGCATCATTAGGAAGATTGAGAACCGCTGTGCTAGATGGTGGTAGTAGTGGCCTACCTTGCTTCTATATCCTACTCACGGTTCTGTAAATGGGTAAATGGAAGCACCAATTTCTTTACATGATTTGGATTATCTCTTCTTTCTGCCTTGCTACTCACTAGCCTAGGAATTGAGCATCCCTGCCTGTCATGACTAGAAGATCAGCTTCTTAACTAGCTCACTTATAGTATCTTGATAAAGGAATTGGAGTACTCTTATCTGTGACATTAAAGATCAGTGACTTGTTGTACCCTGCCAATACTACCCTGCTAGGGGTACCGTGGGCAAGCCTGCTTCTGCTGAGCACTGGGTATAAGTCACTTGCCTATACTGTCTTGGTAAGAAAATGAAAGTACCATCTGCCTCTGGTTTGTGGTGGGTTGTGCATGACAAGGTTTCTGTATGTCCCTATTCAATCAAATTTTGGGTAGAGGAAAGAGAACCAACTTTTTGTTAAGCTGCCTTTTTCTCAGTACTTCGGATTTCCTTGCGTTTTGTTTTGTTTTGTTTTGTTGTTTTTGGTTGATGGTACTGAATTAGGGACGTGGTTTTGCCACCTGAAGATAGTTTCTGCAAATGTAAGACATTTGGAATTCTGGGGACTCTTGTGAGAGTATATAATGCAAAAGCCCCAAGAGGGGTGTGGAGGCAGCAGCTGCTTGCCTCTTACAGACCTTCTGATTATGAAGATCAAAATTGTCTCAAGGAACTCAACGCCCCTAATCAACAGGAAGTAGTCTAATGATATTGACACCCTCTGTCCCCTATAGCCTTCTTTCTCTCTCTAGTGTTGGGGGGTTGGAGGAATAAGGGTGAAGAAGGGTGGTAGAAATAGGAACCCATAAAGTAGCCACAAGTCCAGTTACATGGGTATTTTGCCAACATGTATATATACTATTCACCATGAATGTGCTTGGTGCCCAAGAAGGCCAGAAGAGGGAACAGGGGTTATAAATGGTTGTAAGCCCCAAGTGGGTTTCTGGGAATGAAACCAGATTCCTCTACAACAGTAGCTAGTGTTAACCATCTCACCAGCTTTTAAAGTTTTTTGCACACTCCCCCACCCCCCGGGCTTTATGTGTTCGTAGTGTGTGTTTTATTGAAAGTAGTCTTTTCTGATACAATATATTCTGATTACAGATTTTCCTTCCCTACTACTCCCAAGTCTCTTCCCCTCCCCATATGGATCCATTCCATTTCTGTTTGCCATACTAAAAGAACAGGTTTCTAAGAAACAACAACAAAATGTAACAAAATAAAATACAGTAAGATAAAACAAAACCCATCACATCAAAGTTGTTCAAGGCAAACCAACAGAAGGAAAAGAGCCCAAAAGAAGACACAAGAATCAGAGACCCACTTGTTTACTGGCTCAAGAGTTCTATAGAAATACTAAACTGAAAGCTATAAGATATATGCAGAGCATCTGGGGCAGGCTCATGCTGGGTCTGTGCTTGCTGCTTTAGCCTGTGAGATCACAAGAGCTTTACTCATGTTAATTAAAGGGCCATGATTTGTTGGTGTCCTCCATCCCCTCTGTAATTTTTAAAAAATGGGTTGTAACAGGGAAGAGCATAAAAAAGTTTAATACTGTCTGAAAACTTTACAACATAATACAAAATAAAGTGTTAAAACAATTCACATTCAGAGGCCTCAGTGAACTCAAGGTAGATTAAACTAAAATTGCTGCCTATTAATATACATTAATAGTAAAAACTGTCAAAAGAGAGAATCTTTAAAAGAATAACAACAAAATAGAAATTCCTTACATACAGGATTCTTAATACAAAACAAAACTTGATTCCTTTATCAGACACCATGGAGGCCAGAACATGGAGGCCAGGATGACACTGTTGAGAGGAAAAGATGGCTAGCCAAGAAGTCCATTATCTATGTGCTTGGATTTTCAGAACTCATATCTCAATTTCCCCTTCTTCACTCTCTTTACTCTAGTACTCTAGTTTTGGGCCTGTACTGTGATTTTTATCGACTTGAAACTTGTGTCATTAAGCTTCTATCTCAGACCATTTTGTTCTCTTATCTTGTAGACTAAGAACCCACAAAAGGAAACACTGGCTCTCTGATAACAGTATCACTTTTCAGTCCTTTAGCCCCTTTTAGATTTATCACTGTATCTCATATTGTCAGTACTGGTATTTGTTTTTTGTTCCTCCCTTCTTCAGACATTTGCATGCAATGCCTCTTCCCTACTCAGCCTCCCTATTACTCTCTCTGTAATATGTTTTTGTGTTAAGTCAGCACTTAGATTATGGCTATATAAGTAAGTGTGGTCAAAATGAGATTTCCTTTTTATTTATAAGTTTTGTTTTTGAGGCATAAATTAACTTTTTTTGTTACTGTCAATTTTCCCTTTAATTTTGTAGCCACTTCCAGGTTCCTAGCTTTTGGTTTATTTGTAAGCAACGATGAGAGTACTTCCTACTCATTTTTTTTAATCTACTTCTGATTGTTGCTCTATTTGCCCTGAAGCATTTTTATCTCCTGGAGGTGGATTTGTACATGTTATGGTTAAGAATATAATACTATATCCTGGACTGGAGAGGTAGCTCTGTATTTAAGAGTTTGTATTACTCTTCTAGAAGTACCTGGATTTGGTTACCAGTTCCTACCTCAGGTGGTTTACAACAAACAGCCTATAACTTTAGCTCCAGGATTCTGATGCCTTTGGCCTCTGCGAGTAACCCATCCCCCCGCCCCCCAACACACACATACACATGATAAGAAGTAAAATAATCTTAACAAAAAGCCATATCCTTACTAAAACCTTAAAATTTTATCAGTCCTCATTGTTGGACCTCCACAAGCTCTTATCCTCATTTTATAAAGATTTATTTTTATTTTTGTATATGAATGTTTGCCTGCATGGATCTATATGTGTACCATGTGTATGTCTGGTGCTTCTGAAGTCTGAAGAGAGCCTTGGATTCCTTGGAACTGGAGTTACAGATTGTAGTGTGCTGTCCTAGAAACTGAAGCTATCCTCTGTAAAATGTTCTAAATTCCTCTGCCAGCCTTCTCTTTGTCTTTTAAATAAGTCTTTTAAACACCTTTTAATGCCATTGTTTCCTCATTTGTAAAACAGGATGGTTGTCACCCATGGATTTGAATGCCTATAAAATGCACTATGTTTAGCAGTTAGCAAGTATTGTAATACTGGTTATGATAAGGGACTTGCTAAATTACAGTAAATGTTAGAATGATATCTGGTCTGGGCAGTTGTGTGTGTCTCAGGTAGGATTTTGTTAAAAGAGTCAAGGAAAACCATTATATAAGGAAGGAGTGGGTCTTAAGAGAATTGATACCTGGAGGAATAGGTGGAAAAGAGTAGGTAGTTATTTCTTCTGATGATTGTGGGTTCTATGTATATTTTCTTTCTCCTTTCATATCTTCCCTGGCCCTATCATCAGACTTAGCTGCTTAGACTGTCAAAGCTGGTTAAGTGATTTACTTGTAGAAAATAAGTAGAGTTTAATGTTTTCTCTGTAATAACATTTCTGTTACTTGTATCTAGTATGTTTTCTCTTGTGATTGGATGGTCACTGGTGTAAGCAAAGCTTAACAAACAAACCCTGGGTATTTTTGTGAGAGTATATTAAAGTAAGGACATGCTATAGACCAAACAGTCACCCAACACCTTACATTATCTTGTGTTAATTAAAAATTATAAATTTCATTTATTTGTGCACATGCCCATGAATGTGCCATAGGACATGTGAAAGACCAGAATCTATTATGGGGTCCCAGGAATTGAACTCAGGCTTCAGACTTGATGGCAACTGCCTTTATCCACTGGCTGGCTTTTGCACTAATTTTTCTTAGCAGTAAATCTAGTTAATGATGTCTATTTGCTCTACTATGCTTTATATTATCAAAAACATGTATAGCTGCCAAGATTTCCCACAGTATTGACATCTATTCAATATTGACACCTGTGATTTCTTCTTAGTCGCTGAGGCTGAGTCACTTTTTTTTTGGGGGGGGGGTTGGCTTAGAGTGAGAATTCTTTTGAGTGGTAGTGATAAGATTTGTATATTAAAAAGTGTTTGTTTACCATTACCTGTCTTACATTGCTGCCCATAGATTTTGGTCCTATTTATACTTAAATAAGGAAAGGACAGAAAATGTAGTTTTGGAAAATAATAGACTGTATCTTAAAATGATATGCTTTTTTTTTTCTACACTAGGCATTGACACTTCAGTTCTGAGACCTAACCTAATTTATTGCTTGCATCCATCACTCTGCTATTATACAGAATTATCTGTCTTTAATTTGTATTCTCATTGCTTTGAATGATAAGAAATGTCTGTTTTCACCAAAATATGCTTTAATTGTGGGAGAAAAGTAATGTTAATCAGTTTAATTTTTGTTGTCCCCAAACCTCCAAAAAACTGTATACTTAGAGTTCACTGTGAACTAGGCAGCTAAGATAAGACATGGCCAACTCAGGATAAGTTCACATGATAATCTTTTGATTTTCTAAATGGTATGAACAGTGTTAGAAGATCGGCATCCCAAAGATAACCAACCACCATTCCAACTGTAGAGTCTGGACAAAGCAAACTTGATTCTTAATCAAGAGTGACAGTTAGGAAGTGGAGGAAGAAAGGAAAAGTCACTGCTCCAAGCTACCAAATTCCTAGAATTGAGCTTTGGGCCTTTGTGTAAACAAAGATTTTACTGAATGAAGAAGATTGCAAGTCTTTCAAGGTGGAGTAGACAAAATTATTTTACTTGTCTTCAACACAAGTTTATATTATTAATTGCTATTTCTTACAAAAGTTATATGCATTTAGTAGAACCTGTCCATTGAATTTAGATCATCTCCAGGCCTAGCTGTAAGGTGTTTTCTTATGATACTAGGCCACAGCAGTGAGCTACAGGTCCTAGTCAGCCATGGGACAACCCATGCTCAAAGGTGTACTGTGCTGCCAAGCTAAGATTGTGGCCGGTAAAGTTTAAGAAGTGCTTCTCTCTTTTTTAAATGACAAGGCTTTTCAGTGTTTTCTGTAGTCATCTGGAACTCTTGTGCTTAAGTGATCTACCCATCTCAGCTTTCAAAAGTAGCTAAGACATATACTACCACATTGGTTCCAGTGCATTTTTTTGGAACTAAGGAATTTCAGGTTTAACATGGATGTATTTGGAAGAGAAAATGTATTAGAGCAGTGTCTGTATTCTTGTGTGGTGAGGAATATTTGCATCTTTATTACTATACCCTCACAAATGTTGTATATGACAAGGTACTCTTATGTTGAACATGGGCATTAAGTGATAACTGAAGGGAAGAAATGAGAGATAAAGTACTGGTGTCTAATTACTTACTAGTTTTTGTTTTTAAAGTTAATGTGTATGGGTGTTGTGCTTGCATGTATGTCGTCCACCACGTTGTGTGCCTGGTTCCCAGTGCCTATGAAGGCCAAAAGAGGTAGTTGAGTTTACTGGGACTAGAGTTAGAGCCTCTTGTGAGATGCCATATGGGTTCTGGGTCCTCTCTGAGAAAACTGGTCCTTTTAGCCCAGGCTTACCAATCTTTACTTTCTTTTTAAGTTAAAAAATTTATCTTTTAGCCGCTCATTATGTTAAAATAAAGAATAACAAAGTTATTATTTACTTCTTGTAGTAAGCTGGGCAGATTGCCATGTGGAAGGCCAAAAAAGGTAGAAAAAGAATATTTACTTTTTCTTTTTTTGACTTTATTGGATATTTTATTTACATTTCAAATGTTATCGAGTATGTATTTCTTTTTTTGGTTTTTTTCGAGACAGGGTTTCTCTGTATAGCCCTGGCTGTCCTGGAACTCACTTTGTAGACCAGGCTGGCCTTGAACTCAGAAATCCACCTGCCTCTGCCTCCGGAGTGCTGGGATTAAAGGCGTGTGCCACCACAACCGGAGGGAGTATGTACTTCTTAATAGGCATTATTTTCTTTTTTTCTCCTTAATTCCTCTGGATCCTTAGGGTGTGGAATGGTGTCTTTCATATTCAGGGTAGGTCTTTTTCCTTTGGAAAGTCCTCACAGACAGATCCAGGTGCACCACATGGGTCTCCTGGGGTGGAAATTCTAAATCCTGTCATGTTGACAATGAAAATTGACCATCACAAAAAGGAAAATGAATTTTTTTTCTTCATAATATGTTTCTACTTTACCTAAATTTAATCTGGTGCCAATTGTACTTCTATTTTGGATTCTTTGCTGGGTTGCTATTTTTGTGAGGATAATGCCTGTCTTGTTTACTCTTGAATGCATACTTAACATAGTGCTAGGGTCTACTACATAACAGGTACCCCGTATGTAGTTGTTATATTATTGGTAACTTGTATTGGAAAAGCATTTTATTTCCCAGTTAAAGTCCTATACATATCGTGATCATTTTCATGATATTCAAATTATGTAAGTGTCCCTGTCTTCCATCATACACATACTTTGAGGGAGCATGTTTCCTTTTTATATTTCCTCATTTTATCCAAATGTCTTTTGTCTGTGTAATAAATGTACAACTTGGATTAAATGTTTTTAAAAATAATGGCAAGATTGTTATTTTTCTGAAGTGAACTGTGTATATTATTTTGTATTTTCGGCCAGAAAGTATGATGGTGGTGTGGGTCAGTTTTATTCATCTCATTCCTGATCATGTGAGATAGGTAGAGTGCACAATATTTTATTTCATGCATGAGGAAACTCACTATTAGGATTTTATCGCCATAATTAACATCTCACAGTTATCAGATTATAAAGCTGGGACTTGTTACTAGACTTAGGATCACAGTTTGTACATGAACAGGCCAGGTTCTGTCACCCATACTTATCTCATGAGTAAGCCATTCAAAAGAGCCAAATAAATAATGAAAAATAGAAAAAGCTTTATTTAATGTGGCCTCTTCTTGGGAAGAGGGACACAAGACCAAGTGGGATCCCTCTCACCTACAGGTCCATCCATCTTCTAGGGCAGTTGTTCTTAGTCTTCCTCATATTGTGACCCTTTAATACAGTTTCTCATGTTGCGGTGACCCCCCTCCCCCCAACCACAAAATTATCTTCATTGCTACTTTATAATTGTAAGTTTGCTACTGTTAAGAATTTGATGTGAATATCTGGTATACATGATATCTGTTATGTGACCCCCCAAAGGAGTCTCAACCCATAGGTTGAGAACCACTGTATAGTTTAAATAGAAGTCATGTCTTGTATAGTTTAAATAGAAGGCATGAAATATACATAAGCAATCAATATGATCATCACCTTCTAAGTTCTGGTACCTCATCCAAGTTCTAAGTTTTTTCCCCAACTTTCCACTCTGGCTGCCTTTAATGGGGGAATTCTAAATTCTTGAGATCCATTTTTTTTGTTTTGATTTTGTTTTTGTTTTTAGACAGGATTTCCCCATGTAGCCCTGGCTACCCTGGAACTCTCTATAGACCAGGCTGACCTTGAATTCAGAGATCTAACTGCTTCTGGCTTCTGAGTGCTGGGGTGTGCCACCACCACCTGGCTACAGGACCCTTCAACACAGGCTTGTTTGTAGAGGAATTTTAATCCAGCAACATGGCTGCTCTGACAAGTGATCATATCCAAAGACCTTCTAGGTCTACATGATCCATCTGGAATGTAAACACATCCTGGATTACAATATGGTCTGGCTGGAATACAGACCTGCCCTTAGTGTGTACCTTTATTCCCTAACAATGATGGTAAGGTTAGTTTGTAGAAGGAAGCAGCCATGTTTGAAAGGGATGTCTAATTGAATTGCAAATTAGTCAGAGAAAGATTTGACAGAATAAGTCAGAGATAGGATACACCCTACTCACAAAACTACATATAGCACATGAAAGATAGGGTACTTAAACCAGGAAGAGGGGGTATGTGTTTATGGCAGTTGAGGTAGAACAGTGTTACAGAGACAGGTTATAGAGAGAACAAACTAGACACAAGTGAAGGCAAAATGAGCCAGAGAAGGAGCCAGAGGATTAAAGCATATTGCCAAAGTTAGTATTTGGCCAAGCAGAGCAATTAAGTCAGAAGCTGAGAAAAGCTGGATTCAATCAGTCAGCTAGAAGCTTCAGGTCTTGGCCTAGGGATACTTAGAATAGAGAAGAAAATACTCTGGGCTCAGTTCAAACCATGGGTATGGCTCTCATCGCATCCTTTCAGCTAGGAAATAAAAGTGACGTTTGCATTTACACGTATTAGTACTTCAAGTTTGATTTTTAATTGGAGTTTTAAAAGCTTTATTTGGTGCTAGTAAGATAGCTTAGTGGGTAAAAGTGTTTCACCTTTAATTTCTGAGTTTCCATTCTCCACCTGGTAGAAGGAAAGAACTGACACAAGTTGTCCGCTGACTCCTTCCCAACACGAACATGCACACACACAAAGTCAATTAAAAAAAAGGTTCTTAGTGTTAATTCCATAGATGTGAGGAGAATAGACCACCTACCCAAATCATGGCTAAACAAACCTTTTCTTTTTCTTCTCCCTCTCCCCTTCTTCTTCTCTTCCTCCTATTCCTCCTCCTTCTCCCTTTCTCCTTACCCTTTTTTTCTCCTCCTCCCCCTCCTTCTCCTCCTTCTCTTCTTGTTCCTCCACCCTCTGCTCCTCTTCCTCTTTCTCCTCTTCCTCTACCCTCTCCTCCTTCTGCTTGATATGGGAAAGATAAGGATTTTTACAGTTCAATAGTAGGGGGTTTTCAGATGGGGGATTTGGGAGGCAAATAGGCAGGGTTATAGAAGTAGAACACAAGCATAACTGTTTTAAACAATTAAGGCATGGTTGCAAGGTGATAACAACCTTCTAAAACAAAGGCACAGTTGCTGTTTCCTGGAACAAGCAGTACAGAACCATTTGTAGTTTAAGTTACAGGTGGGCATAGTGTAATTCTTGAGAAACAAAGATTTAATCATAAGCAGGAATGAACTTAGTTTGTCTTTAAGATGGTTTTCAAGAGTAAGATGGAGGCAGGCTGGTTTAGCAAAAGGAACACTTTTTTTTTTTTTTTTAAGTAAGTGTTGTGTTTGTTTGGACAGATCACACAGTTCCACGGGAGAGACTTATTGTAGGGTAAAAAGGACAAAAGGGGGCGAAGAAAATGAAGAAGTGAAGAGAGGGGGTGGGGTCTGGCTTTTATATGGGCTGTGATGTAACTGCATGCACAACTGGTGCAGGTAAAGGTGGGGAGATGGACCAGGTAAACATTCCAATCAGTCTCCTCTGTGGACAGCGGCTTCTCTGTGGACAGCGACTGGTAGTCCTGTAACAGGAACTGATTAATACTTTGCTTAGAAATTTTTTGTATTTGTTGTTGAAGGAATGTAGAAACAAGATTAATGAGGCAGGGAGCAAATGATAACGTCAGGAAAATGATTAGGAAAGGCATCACGAAAGGGAGTATCCACTTCTATATATGTTTTTTGGAAATCTAGTAGGAATTGGAGGTGGAGGCCTCAGGTTCCCTGAAACTCTGCGTGTCTGATTGTAGTTCCTGGATTTTCTTACTATCCCAGATTGGTTGACGTAGAAACAGCATGTGATAAAATATCTTGACAAAAGCAATTTAAGAAAGGAAGGGTTTGTTTTTGCTCATTGTTGGAGTCTATTATGGTGGGGAAGTGAAAGCAGCAGGAACTTGAGTCAGTTGTTCATTTTGCATCTAGTCAGGAAGAGAAAGCAGTAAATGCTTATGCTTAGGCTCACATTCTTCCTTTTATACAGCCTAGGATCTCAGCTCAGAGAATGGTGCCACCCACATTGGGCAGGTCTTGCCACCCCAGTTAGCTTCATTCCCCCAGGCATGCCTAGATATCAAACTGACAGTTGAGAGATTTACCAGCACAGTCTTTGGCTACATAGTCAGTTTGAGGTCAGCCTGAGCTCCTCTTTTTCCCTCCCTAAAGAGCATTTTTTTTTTTTTTAATCTACCTGTTACTGGATTAATGAAATAGTTTTTCTTGTTACCTTATTTTAGCTGCCCATGTTCTGATTAATTATTTCAGAGTTTTTGCATCTTCACTCCACATGCTTCACTTCTTCATAAAGACAATTGCAGTTCATTTTAATTCTATATTGGTCTCATAAAGCGTTGGTACTATAGTTTGTGTTTAAGTGTTAATTAAGAAATTGTGAGTGTTGGTATGTGCATTTGGGTGGTCCAAAGGGGATATTGGGTCCCCTGGAGCTGCAGTTAGAGCTGGTGGTGATCTGGGAGTTGGTGCTGGGAACTGGGCTTTGGTCTTCAGCAATAGCATTTATGTTTTTAACCACTGAGCTGTCTTCCTGGCTACCTAGTTAACTTTTAAGGAATTTCAGTTAATGTATAAGTATAATATTTACATATTTACTATATTTCCTTTGTTTCTTTATTGTGTAGATCTCAATTTCCATCTTGTATTATCTTCTGTCTGCCTGAAGGACTTTTGTTTCTGGTGAAGTTTTCTTAGTAGGTAGTGATTTTTTTCTGCTTTTGTGGTAAAACTTTATTTTTCTTTCTTAAAAGGTTTTTGCTTGGTATACAGTTATTGATTGTTATGCCCAAGTTGCAGGGACACCAAAGACCACCGAGGAGCCAATTCCGATGCAAACATGTAGTCTTTATTAAGAGCTCGGGAGCAAGGTTTCTCAAAGTCCCAGCAAGTCAGAGTGAGAACACCAAGTGTAGGGGCGCAGGGTATTTATTGTGGTTACAGTAAGCTTGGGGAATTTCCATACGGGTCAGCAAGTTAATATTTTAAAAACTGCATTTCTGGCATAATCTGTAGGAACTGAACATAGGGGCAAAACCACCTGACCACCAGGATGTCTAAGTTATCTATTCTCTGCAGGATATCAGGTTATCTCTTGATCCTGCTATTGTAGCCTAGCTATTGCTGAGGGGTGGGAGGTGTTGTCATAGGATGTTTGCTCTGGTGAAGTTTGTGATTTTATTCCTGAAATTGGGGTTTAGCCTCTGGTCTCACACAAAATGGAGTTTTTGGTTTTTTGTTTTGTTTTGTTTTGTTTTTTTGTTTTAAATACAGAGTTGGTTGGGCCTTACAGACTCTATGGAGGTGTTATTCCAGGTTTAGTGCTTTACTGTTTTTATAAGTGAAATTTGCTTTTCTTCCCACCTATAAAGTAAGATGTCTTTGTCTAGTCTACTTCTGAGGTCATTTCTAGTGTTTGCTAGGTCTATTTTATCCCAGGGTTATGTTATGACTTGTAGGTTTTTGTTTTTCAGAATATATTTTTAATATTTCTTAATTGATATCTGTTTTTCCTTTGTCTATAACTTTTCATCTAATTTGAAATATCTGCTTTTGTGTCTTCAGAAAAATTTTCCTTACATCTTGCATTCTAATCACAATGGCTGTGTGTGTTGTGTATGTGTCATGCATGCATGTGAGTGTAAAAGTATGTCTATCTGCTCTCAGAGTTGGATTTCAGGTGTCTTCCAGTATTCCTGTCTGTGAGGTCACAAGGTCTTTTATTGAACTGGAAGCTTGACAATTCTGTCAGGATCTACTTGTCTCTACTCCTCAATATTAGGTGCTGCAGTCATGCCTGGCTTTTAGATGGATACTGACTGCTCATCATGCTTGTGCTTTTATTCAATTAACAATCTCTCTAGCCCCTTCTTACCATCCCCCCACACCACTGTTCTATTTAAAAGATGTTTTTCCTTGCTGTATCTCATTTTGTATTCATGTGCTTTCAAGTTTACTGACTTTGTTCTTTAGTAATTTTCAGTTATGTCTCAAAGAACCAAAATGGAACATGTGGTCTTTCCTTAACATGTTTATGTTTTACTCTAGTTTTTCAACCTTATATTTCATTGATATTTATATAATTTTGATTTTCTGTTGACTGTGATTGTAGTTTCTTGCATGCCTGGTCACTTAGGATAGTGTGAATTTTCCCTTTGTAGCTTCTGGATATGTTTTTGTTTTGTACAATGTCAGACAAAACAATGCAGCCCTTAGTCTTATTTCAATACATAGGGCAATATTCTTTTGAAAATGTCTTTGGGATGCTACTTAATAGGCCCCCGTCCCCTACCTCCCATCCCCCCTTACATACTTGTAGCAACTACCATTTGTCACTATTTAAGTCACATGCATTTTTTCCCCATTGTGTTTCAGATGTTCCTAAGGCCATTCCCTTCCCTAACCCAGCGCATACCCATTGTTAACTCTTTTAGTAGTTTAAGGTCAAATATATACAGATACCCTGAATACTCTTGTTTGTTATCAGTCTCATCCTACTATCTGCTTTCTATACTCAGCTCTTGGCCTATCCACATTTCTAGCTCCCTTTTCAGCCAGGTAAGTTACATTTTGACTGCATTCCTCTATTTTTACTGTTGGAAGCTTCTAGTGTGAGTGCATTCCTTTACTGTCCTTAAGTAGCCACTAAATTGGCTTTGCATCAGTTTAGATAAGTTTGCATTTTCTAAAGTTCTAATTTAGTGGAATCATGTAGTATATATTAATTTGTCATGTTTCTTTCTCATCATAACCTTCTGACTCATTTTGTCCTGTGTATCAATGTGTACTCACCTTTATTTCTGAGAAGTTCTTGAGCATATGAATATATCACAGTTTGCATACACATTGTCTTTTAGCTTGTGGGTTGTTTTTATGTTTAAAGATTCTATGAACATACTTTGATAGTCTTTATATGGGCATATAGTTGCTTTTCTTTTCTTTGGGTGAATACTAATGAGTAGAATTAATAGATTATATATAGTAAACTGGAAAAAGCCTTTCAAGGTGGGTGCATTTCTACCAGCAGTATATGAGTGCTCCAGTACTTCCATATTCTTCTGAATGATTGGAATAGATACTCTTAATTTTAAACATTTTAATATATGCATAGTAGCATGCCATCTTTATGCTGTTCACATTTTTCAGTTCACATTTCTCTAATGATAACAAGTGTGTTATCTTTTCTTTGGTTGGTACCAGTTCACATATTTGCTCTATTTTACTTGCAAAATACTGTTTTGTTTTTTGTTTTTTGTTTTTCTCTAAAATGGGCTCTCAATTTGTAGCCCTGTCTACATAGACCTGGCAGGCATCAAGCTCACAGAGATCTGCCTTCCTCCAAATTGGGTTTTCACATTATTTTGTTTTGAGAGCTCTTTCCATAGTTTGTATATAAAACTGTATCAGATTGTGATAAAACTGTATCAGATACATGTTTTGCAAAGATTTTCTTCAGTTTGTGATGCTTCTCTTCATTTTCGAACAATAGTTTCTGAAAAGTAGGAAAAATGTAGTTTTTATAAAGTTTCATATATCACTTTGTTCTTCCATACTGTTATGATTTAGTCTTTTAGCAGTATTAATTTCTGTTTGGACTCCCTCTCTCCTTCCCTTTTTATGTTAAAATTTGTGTGTGCTTACACACATGTGCATATGAGTCATGCACAACCACCCTGTGAAGGTCAGAGTACAACCTGAAAAAAAAAGAGTCAGTTTTCCTCTTTAAGTTTGTGTGTCCTGGGGATTAAACTTAGCCTGTCAGACTTGGTGGCAGTATCTACACCACTACCTGCAGAGACATCTTGCCAGCTCTATGTTCAGGTTTCTGTTTTCATAAGTTTGAAATTTCATTTCTAAGATCAAAGCAGATTAGAAGTACTTACAAGTGAAATAGGTAGTAGAGTTTTCTACATAAACTCAAGGCTTTACTGTATGTCTTGGGGTTTCTATTGCTGGCTAAAACACTGACCTAAAACAGTGTGGGGAGAAAAGAGTTTAAGAAGCTTATAAAACATCATCCAGGGAAATCAGAGCAGCAGGAACTCAAGCCAGGAACCTGGAGGCAAGAATTGGTTCAGAGGCTATGCAGAACTGCTGCTTACTGGATTGCTGCTCATGGCTTGTTCAGTCTGATTTTTTATAACATCTAAGACCACCTACTTGCACAGTGACCGGGACACATCAGTTATCAATAAAGAAAATGTCCTATAGGCCATTGTGGGATGGGGACAGGGTTTTCTCAATTGAAGTTGCTTTTTGATTTTTAGCTTGGGTCAAGTTGGCATAAAACTAGCCAGCACACCATACGAACTCTGTTTATGCATTTAATAGGAACTCTGGCATTTTATTCATTCAATAAATCTTCAGTTATTTTCTGAAAATGGTTCATTTTAATTCAAGAGATACTCTGAAGGAATGCAGCTTTTACAGAACATCTTATATCTTAAATTTTACTCTTTTTTGAATTATGTAAAGTGGCTTTCAACAGTATGAAATTAAGTGAGTTATTGTTGTAAAAGAACATTATTGTCCCACAAAGAAACACATGAAATGAAAGTAACCTGGTAAGGCAGTTTCATTTTGTAGAAGGGTGTGCCATGATTCAAGCTGAGTTAGCAAGAATACCAAGCAGGAAATTCAATAGGTTTTTTTTTTTTTTTTATCCTAATGCTGGAATAGCGTGCCTTTCCTCCTTAGCTGCCCTCACAGCCTTTTGTTGTTAGCTAGGTTTCCCCCCCTCTAACCCAGACTATTTTTTTCTGTGTATCCATACCTGTCCTAGAACTCCCATCTGTAAACCAGACTGGCTTTGAACTCAGAGATCTGCCCGCTTCTGCTGGGATTAAGAGTGTGCAGCACCTCTCAGCCTCTGGAGGAGGGCCCTAAAACAAGGAATTAATAATTGCTTCTGTGTTAGTTAATGTTTTATTGCTGTGAAGAGAAACCATGACCACAACAATTCTTACAAAGGAAAACATTTAATTGGGGCTGGCTCATAGTGTCAGAGATTTAGTTCATTATCATCATTGTGGAAAGCATGGCAGCATGCAGGCAGACATGGTGATGGAGAAGGAGCTGATCCAAAGGCAGCTGAAAGAGACTATTTCACACTGCATGTAGCTTGACCCCACAGTGACACGCTTCTTTCATTAAAGTTATGCCTACTCCAACAAGGCTACACCTCCTAATAGTGTCACATCCTATGGGCCAAGCATTTAAACACATGAGTCTATAGAGGCCATTCCTATTTAAACCACCAGAGCATCTATTCCCCTTAGGAAGGCTTAAGGGGAACCTGCCTCCTTAAGTATAATAGGTTGGAGCAGACTGTTGCCTGCCCAGCTGGAATTTAAGTAATATTTCCAGTTGTATGATGGCCAGGTGTACGGAGGAAAGGAAGCTCCTGATTGGTGCTTGGAAAGAGATGTGAGGGAGAAATAAAGACAAGAGTTATTACCATTGCAAGTGCTATGAGAAGCCAGAACTGAGGATAATTTTTAAATTTCTAAGTTAAAGTCCATAAGAATCTACTGATGGACTGACATTAGCATCTGTTTATTTTGGCTCTTTGTTTTGCCTTTGGCTGCCAAGGCTGATCTCTAGAGTAATGAACCTGTGAACTGCTTTTATGAATTTTGGTAGCTGTCAGGAGTGTCTAGAATAAGTATTAGGTCACTTCCAGATGACTTCTAGATAGGGAGAGAATATAAATTTAGCCATCATTTAAGTTTTAGGTTAAAGTAGTGATGGAGGGGTCTCTCTTGGCTGTAGGTTGGTGTTCTAGTGAGCTAGTATCTAACTTATATCTGGGCACCATTTTAAAAAAAAATCAAGAAACAAAATTAGAAATGACTCAGTGATTAAGAGCACTTGCTGCTCTTCTAGAAGACCCAGGTTTACTTTACAGCACTCAAATGGTAGCTCATAATTGGCTGGAACTTCAGTCCCAGGGGCAGCAGGCATGCAGGCACCCACACATATAAAATAATAATACTAAAATTAGAGCTGGAATAAGCAAGCTTCCAAAACCTGCACTATTTTGTTATGTGTCCCCTATTGAAATTATAGTTGTCTCTGCCTAATGCCTACATGTAAAAGGTTCCCTTTGTTTTTGTTTTTTTCTTGTCATGCTAGGTGTATTTAAACCCTTGTGCCTATACAAGCAGTATTGCTTTGTACTTCAGGATTACCTTGAACTCATTTATGTAGTCCAAGCTAACTTTGAACCTCCCATTCTCTTTACATTACTCTGTCTTGCCATCCTGAGTGTTGGGATTTTAAGTGTGAACCTCTATGCCTAACTTTTGTGCCCATTGTTGTGAGTTAAGCTTCCCTCTAGCCCACTTATTTATTAATTCACTTATCTTTATTTTACACCCCCCCCCCCCCCGTTTTGCACCCACTTTGTGCCTAGTGCTTGCAAATGTCAGAAGAGGGCAGTAGATTGGACTAGAAGTTGCGGATGATTATGAGCCACCATGTGGGTACTGTGAACCAAACCCAGGTCTTCTTGAAGAACAGAAATCACTCTTAAGCACTGAACCGTCTCTGCAGCTTAAACAGGATTTCCTTGTATATATATTTTGGAATTTCAAATTAAATTCAGCTAACTAAAAGAACATGAGAAAAAAGCTTTCTTTGAGTATCTTTGTCTACCTTCAGGTATTAATCTTTTTTTGTTGTTGTTGCTAAAACAAAGTATTCAATGTTGAGTACTTAAAAGAAAAGTTTATTGATATTAAAAGGTGTCTACTGTGGTGAAGATCTCATGGTGGATAATCGAGTTCTTGCAGTGTTTCTTCTTTTCTTCCTTTTACCATTTTTTTCCCATAAAGCTAATGGTTACTTTATTGAGATCTTCTTCTCGTTTTTTCTTTCTGCAGAGAAGATCTCTTTTTCTAACTTTCCTTCACTTGGCTTGCTTGTTTATTACCTGTGTGGGGCGTGGGCAGGGCATGCTTGTGCCTCAGCTCTGTGTGCTCAGAGAACAACTTGGGGTAACCATCAGTTCTTAATTTCAACCATGTTGGTCCCAAGGGTTGATCTTAGGTTGCCAGATTGCTCTGTTTTTTTGAGGCTGGCCCCAAAGTCTTAGGTAGCGGAGTATGAATTTAAACTCCTAGTCTTCCTCAGGAGTGGTGAGACCATAGACATGAGCTATAGCATATTGTGTGTGTGTCTGTGTGTGTCTGTGTGTGTGTATCATCTGCTAGTAGAATCTAAAGATTAAGAAACATTAGGCAAAGTATCCTACCATCTGAGCTATATCCCCATCCTCTGTCTATGGCATCATCTTGAATACCTGGTTGGTTAATATCAACAAGGCAGTAAGTATCTCAGGTGGCTCTTTGTTTGATTTTGCTGTTTGTTTTGGTTTGGTTTTGACACAGCTTCACCCTGTAGTCTAGACCATTCTGGAATTTACAATATTCCTTGTCCTATCTCCTAAGTGTTGGGATTATAGGTGTGAGCCACCATGCCCTGTCTGTCCCCCTACTTACCTTTTAAAAGAATTCTCAGAAACTGTCAGGCTACATTGAATGAAACTCTATTGTAGGAACATCATTACCACCTGTTTGACTTTTTCTCTACTCTCAGCTATAGTCCAAGAGGACTGAAGTCTCTGCTATGTAGTTGATTCCAGCCAGAGAAGTAACACAAGGGTAGAAGCAGAGCCCATCTTTTCTTCCCATTTTATTAGGCAGCAGTTTATCAGGCCACACTTTGAGGTTTTGCAGCCATGTCTTTATGTAAACATGGGTCTAATGAAATTGAGTTCTAATTGTAAAAGAAGAGATGATATCTGGGATACTTAAAATTTGAAGCAATTTACAAAACAGTGTTGATATAAATGTGTAAGGTGGGAAAGGTATGTTCTTACATTTGCAAAATAACTTGAATATGGCATTTAAAACGTCTGTTGCTTCTGTATAAAACAATTAACTAGCATGCTGACGTCAGGAGGGGGAAAGAAATTTGAGGATATTTTTCCTTTTGAATTAGTGATGTGTAAAATAGTGAAGGAAATTAAAAATAAAGGCTTGAGATTGTGATGGATAACTTCTAGAAAAAATGTCATTAAGAATCAATACTTGAAGATTATCAATTTAATTGTATTTTCTCAAGTTTCAAGAACATGTGACTTCCCAAATAGTTTGAATTCAGTTGACTTTTACCTGTAAACTTCATAAATACACTCAGTATTTTATAAGCAGTTAAGCAAAGGAATCATTGAATACCTGGAAAGGGATAAAATTTGCTTGATTCATGAAGTAGGAAGGATATCATCTTAAGTGAAAGAGACCTTTTAAAAAAAAAAAAAACAAACAAATATACAGGATAGTTTGTTTACTTTGAGTTTGCTCTGCAGATTCACAATGAATAAATTAGAATAAATCAGAAAATTAAGAGAAATTCACTCATATATGTACTTGTTTTGTATATGGATATATCTAATGCTTAGTATTGTATTTTATATATATTTTGTCATGTTACACACACTAGAAATATGATAAGTAAATGGATGATAGTGGTAATAGTGGCAGAAAGATTTTTTTTTCCCTGATCTGTATATCTTTAACAAATCTTTTTGCAGAACTATGTATATTTTACCTCTTTGGAGGTGAATGGGTAATGGAATTTGTGGCATGAGAAAAGTTGAAGATAATACATAATTGTAAAATAGGCAAAACATTTTAAAATATAGAATGGGAGTTGGCTTAAATATTCAATAGGCAATGACTAATAGTTGGGATCTTGAAAGGAATCGTAGCAGTAACAAGGCTTATTATTAGTAGTAGTAGTATATTTAACAACACTGTTTAAAAGAGTAGTTTTTCTTTCAGGTATGAATTAGGCTGTAGAAAAGAGAAACCTTGGTGCATAAAGTTGTACCCATGTTGTAATGTTATGTTCATTAGAATTGGGAAATGATAGAAGAAGGATAATGACTATGAGACAAATATTTAATGTATAGGGATGAAGAAATTTAAATTGGTGTGACTAAAGGGAACTTAAAGAGGAAAAATTTTGAGTATGAGGATAACCATTAAATTTTCCTTTATGAATGTCCAAATGTGAAAAACCTGATAGTTGTTAAATAAAACATTTGTAGTCCTTAGCTTGGAGACTTAAGAAAGACCCAAGTTCCTTTTTGAAGGGGTGGGGGACAGTTTCAAGACAGCTGTTGTTCTATGTAACAGCCCTGCTTGTTCTGGAACTTGCTGGCCTCAAACTCACAGAGATACACCTGCCTCTGCCTCCCAAGTGCTAGGAATAAAGTCTTGTACCACCAGTTTCTCTTTCATTTTGTGCTTCTTTCTGATTTTGATAAAGCAAGATATCTACATAAAATTTGTATGATTAAAGTGACTGTTAGAAACTAACTTTAGTTAAGAATACCGATAATGAAATTGGAGAATGACAAAGGACTATGAGAAATAAATAGGTTATAAAAGACAAGAAAGGAATATAGAAGGAAAGAAAACTATAAGAAGCTAAATATTGTCTTGCTTTCATTTTTTAATGTCTAGAAGCCAGTTAAGTTCCGGTCTGAGTAGCTACTCCTTGAATAGTAGCTAGCATTAAACCAAAAGTTTTTAGTTGGTTGAATTTATTATATCATTTGGTCCATAAAATAACAATTATTCCACAAAAATCTTTGAACTGCCAATATTCCAGTTCTTTTTGTAAGAATGTTTAATATTTGTATCCCTTAAAATAATATAGAGGATTGTCATTTTTTTCTACAGTAATAGTGTGAACACCCCTCAATGAAAATTTAAAATTTAAACGCATTCTTTTGTGTATATACAGGATACTACAAATGGAAAATTTCTATATCTTTCTATAGACAAAGTTAAATGCAGGTACACTAAAAATACAAAATTTTCTCCAGGCTATGTGTACAAGTTATAATGGATTCACTGTTTAGGGTTGGAATCTATTTTCAAGATGTTTCATTATGTGTATATGCAAATGTATCCAAATTAAAAACATTTCAGATTGGGAACACTATTTGCCCTAAACATTTCTTTTATTTCACCGAGACAAAGTTTTACTATGTAGCTGGCCCTTAAATTGTAGCAGTTCGCCTCAGCTTCTTGAGTATTGGAGCCAGCTGTGACTCAAAGCATTTTTTTATAACCTGTAGTAAGTATTAAAACTGTATTGAAATTTTTTCTTGAAAAAAGTGATTCTTTAAAACGACTCTTAGGTAAATTTTCACATTACAGTCTTTTCTCATATAATTCTTAAAGGGTTTATACATAGATTCATAGAAACCTAAGAAATCTTTAAAAATGCAGTGTATCTTACCTAAAGTCTCAATCAAGTGGTTTAATATTTTTTTCCCCTACTTCCTACCCAGCTTTGAGATTACCCCTTCCCCCTTTCCCCATTGAGTCCAGTTTGTGTTGCCATCTAGTTTTGGGATTGGGACCTGCTCTGGTGTGTGGGGTATTCTATAGTGGGTCACATCATTAAAACAAAGCAAAACATCTGACTTTCCTTCTTTCTGCAGTCATGAAATGCTAATAGAGCCTTAGCTCGTGGTAGGATTTCCTATCTTCTGCCTTCTAGTCTAGGATTTTGTTTGGCTGGAGTTTGTACAGGTCTTCTGTTACAGAAATTTTTCTTCATTCCTTTCCCCTCTCTTATCTGTTTGTGTGTGTACATGCTTGTGTATGAGGGTACTTATGTGCAATTCGGGAGGTCATAGGACAGTCTGACTTTCTTATATGGATTCTGGAGATCGTAATTCAGGTTGTCAGACTTATGTTGCAAGCACTTACTGATCTATCTCAGGGTCCAGTTTTGAGATCTTAATCATTTTGTCAGGACTCTTAAAATTAAGGTAAGCGAAGTTCCTCAAGATCTGTAGCATATTACAACTGGAATATGTCACCAAACTTTTTTTTTTTTCTTCTTTCTTTCTTTCTTTCTTTCTTTCTTTCTTTCTTTCTTTCTTTCTTTCTTTCTTTCTTTCTTTCGAGACAGGGTTTCTCTGTGTAGCCCTGGCTGTCCTGGAACTCACTTTGTAGACCAGCCTGTCCTCGAACTCAGAAATCTGCCTGGCTCTCATTTGTTTTTTTTTTTTTTTAAGAGTTCAAAAGAATTAATAGCTTTTTTTTTCTTTTCCGAGAAAGGAAATGTGAGAGCAAGGGTATATAAATATTTTGGAAGTGTAAGATAGAATTAATGTGTTTGACTGAAGTTCATAACAAGGAAAAGACAAAAGAATTTTTAATCTGGTATAGATTTTGGCTAAAGTGAACCATTGAATATAAATGGTAGTTGTTCTTATTACAGAGATTGTATGAATTCTCATATAATTTAATTAAGTTCTTCATGATTGTAGGAAAGATGGATAATATTTGATTTGGAAATAGGTTTGATTGTATCAGCAGAGATTACAGTAATAGTTTAGACTTGTAATTTATGGAGAGAATTGTCATTTGTTAAAGTGCTCCTTCTTTATTTGATTTGTCAAATATTGTTACAATTTTGTAATGGGAAAGACATTTATGCTGTAATTAGTGGAATCACTGATAAATACTTAAAGAATCTATTTGTCTTGAAGAATGATATGCTGAGATATAAGAAAAAAATATTGATTTCCTGGAGAGAGAGAGAGAGAGAGAGAGAGAGAGAGAGAGAATGTATGTATGTGTGTGAATAATCTTATGGAGGAAATGTATTTTTAGGATTGTTACCCATGTCTTAAAAAAACATTTGTGTTCTTTTTTTTCCTAGGCTGTTCGCTGCTACGAATCTCTAATCTTAAAAGCTGAAGGGAAAGTGGAGTCTGATTTCTTTTGTCAATTAGGTCACTTCAACCTCTTATTGGAAGATTATCCAAAAGGTAATCTGTTTTCTTGTTGAGTCATATACATATTCCTATATTATATTTACACACACACACACACAGATTTTTGTGGGCCAGTACAAAACCACAATACATACATACGCATTATGTGTATTATATAATATAATTCTTGTTACTGGAAAGGCAAGTAATACAGGAGAGAAACAAATGAGCTTGAACCTTAAATAAAACTAGTTTATTTTTTTATATGTTTTTCATCAGGAAAACTAAGTTATATCTCTGAATGTAGGAGTTAGTCCTCTGAAATTTGCCTTTTTAAAGAATCTAAGGTGCCAAATTAGACCAATCACTCGTATACAAATTTAAAAAGCTGCCTGCCCCTCCCCAGTACAAAAAGAAAACTCCACAGTAAAGGAAAACTGTTCTTACAAGCGATAACATTTAAACTTAGGGTAACACTAAATCTCTCTCTCTATGCACTGGATGTATTTGTTTTCAGCAAATGTGAGCAGAGTACCAAATGGATAGTAGTGGATTGTTAGTAATTCACATTGCTATCATATCCTGCCAGTTTTGGGTTTGGCCACACTTACGTTTTCCTAATGGAAGTCTAGTTTTAGTCTGAAATGTTCATACTTTGTGAAATTCCCAGTTTAGCTCTGATATTTATATTTGCAGATTTATATAAACATCTCCAAGTTCCTGTCTTCTAGTATGTAAAAGTCACAAAAGTAGTAGATGATCACTTAGAGATTTTCGGATTGTTATGTAATGCTAGCTAGTACTGAGCAAAATAGCTTCAGTTCGTCAGGATAACAGGCATTAATAACAACCCTTAACATCTTTTACATGTATTTATTTACTTGTTTGGGGGGGGCATGCATGTGGTATGGAATGGAGAGAACGACATTTAGTATCAGTTTTTTTCTTCCACTTGGAGGTTATCAGGGATTGAACTCAGGTTGTCAGAACAGGTGCTTTTTACCTACTGAATTATTTCTGGCCCAACTTACTGTTGTAACATCAGTTGAAGCTGGCAACTTATTTAAAGCAGACTATCATACTAAAAGTATACAGAATTCTATGGAATCTGTTTTGTTTTAATTCTACACCCTCATGTACTGAGAGGGGATGTTAGTTTGACAACACATGAGGGGCCTAGACTTGGAATGCCCTCATAGGACTCTCTGTCATTTAGTGACCTTAGTTACCACTAAACCGTGTATCTTTTAACTTTTATTTTTATTTCTTATTTTGAATGTACTAGTTAATTAGTTAATTTGTGTGTTTGCACATATGTGCATGCACATGTTATGACATGGGTGTGAAGATCAAAGGACAACTTGTATAGTTTTTTTTTTTTTTTTCCATCTTCCATGTGGGTCCTGGAGCAAATCTTAGGCCATTAAACCTGTCAGCAAGTATATTTCCTTACCTCCTGAGCTATTTTGCCAGCCCCTAACTTTTAAAACTTCATTGTTTGTGAATTTAGCTACATTTTAAATTTATAAAATGTTCAGTTAGGGGCTAGAGAGATAGATGGCTCAGCATTTAAGAACATTTATTGCTTTTCAGAGGATGGAAGCTTGAGTCCCAGTACCCACATTAGATGGCTCACAACCAGGTGTAACTAGCTTCAGTTCCAGGAGAATCTATCTTTTAGCCTCTGAGGGCACCTGTTTTCCTGTGCACATAAATGTATGCACGCACACGTGCATGTGTGGTTGCTCATGCTTTTAGCTGCACCACTTGGGAGGCAGAGGCAGGAGAATTGCTGTAAGAGTGAGGCTAGTGTAGTATCTTCCAGACCAGACTGGGCTACAGAGTTGAGATTTTTGTCTTACAATACAAATAAGTAAACAACAAATAAAAAGTTGGTCTGTAGCCGGGTGTGGTGGTGCACACCTTTAATCCCAGCACTTGGGAGGCAGAGGCAGGCGGATTTCTGAGTTCGACGCCAGCCTGGTCTACAAAGTGAGTTCCAGGACAGCCAGGGCTATACAGAGAAACCCTGTCTCGAAAAACCAACAAAACAAAACAAAACAGAAAAAAGTTGGTCTGTGAAGATAACAAAGAATCAAGGGGCATTTGGAAATTTCCTTTTATGTTTTGGAATGTGGGATGTAGGCAAATAGTAGTTAGTGTCCTGACAATTTATCTGGTGGAAGTAATAGTAAGTAATATGGGAGAAGAGGATATCTAAAGATTTAATTTACTGAAAAAAGTTTACTGTAAATACCCACTTACCATTAGATTAGATTAATTGGCTGTCTAGTAGACAGAATAATTTTTAACAGGAAGAAGAGAATGGGTATATCATATTTCAAACTAATTACTTCTATATGAGTTCTCCTTGAGAGTTTGAGGGGCACTTTCTCCCTATAAATAATTTTCTCTTTAAATACAAGCTAGGGCTAGAGAGATGGCCCAGTGGTTAAGAGTGACTGTTATTACTGTTATTATATGAGTTCTGTACCCAGTACTCAAATGGTAGCTAATAGCAGTCTGTTTCAGGGCATCTAATGCCTTTTTTGACCTTTGTGGAGTTCTGTTAATAATCAGAAACTAGTTATTCCCCCCCTCCATTCTTACAATTTTTTTTTTATATCTCTAAAAGAAGAGCCAAATGTTAGGTATAATACTTCCCTCTGCAGCATACCCACCCACACTCAAAGCACTACCACCAATTATAAAGACATTTCTTTCCTCAGGTTTACTCTTTTCTTTGTAACTGGCACAAAAAAAGAAAACTGTTTACCTCAGTTAAATACTTATTTTTAGGAAACATTATAAAACATATAAGTTAAAATGAACCATACAGTAAACATGTAAATCTCAGAGTACAGTGCTCCAAGTACCCATTTGTAGGGGACTTTCTGCCTTTGAGAATGATTCTCAATTATATACATGGATTTATTGTTTTCTTTTTAAAACATTCTTTGAACTCAGGATAGCCATGAGTTTAATTTCTTTAAGAAATAACAACAACAGACAACAACAACATAACCACCATTATACTTGCCATGGTAAACTGTAGAACCTGTTTTATGAACATGTTTGGTTGTGATTTTACTGTATTTGTTTAGTAAATGATATGCTATGGTTATTTTACTGTTGATTAAAAGTACACACATACACATTCTGCCTTTTATTTGGTTATTTTATTGTAGGCATAATGTTTTGTTTTGTATGCTATGTCAACGGTACCTATAGATTATTCAAATGCTGATTTCTTTGCCCTCCTATCTTGTTTCAATCGAGCCACAGCAATGTAATGGGTAGACCAAGAAACTCGTGTCTCAAGTTTATATAAACAGTTCTTACCATTTATTCACTGCCTTGACAACAATTGCTAGTCACCCAATGGCTGGGCAGAATAGGGAGTAGGGTAGGACATCTGCCAACAAAGGAAAGAGAAAGAGAGAGGAAGAAAAAGAAATCAGTGGCATGATGGAGGAATTGGAGCCATGAAGAATGGGTCTGAAGAACCAGATCAATAATAATATGCAATATCATGGGATGGGGCTGAGAGGTAGCCAGATTAGCATAGGAGGTAATAGTAAATCATTTAACTGCTAAGCTATTGAGCTGCAGTTTTGGATAAATCTATTTCTTCTGTGTGGATATTGGGAAATAGCATAAGCTAAAGACATATAGCCGCCTTATTAATTCATCCTTTATATTTATATTAAGGATAATTCATTTATGCATGACACCCCACATTGGTCGCTAATATGTCTTAGTAATTATTTAACCTTAGTTGCAAGTTTCTACCCTGCCTTTGATCATTCAGTTCCCAGATAAAAGACAAAAAAAAAAAATCTTTTATATTTATAATAAGCCTTTAAAGCACTAGAGCTGGGCAGATATCTACTTTCTAAGATATTCTGCCTACTTCTCTGTAAATAACCCCTAGATATCATTTGCCATATTCATCTGGGTTGCTCTTAACTCCAGCTGGCCATCACTCATGGCCATGTTTTCATGATTCACCTACTCCACAGTGACTTCTTTTCCTTTCACCTTCTCTCTTTTCCCCCTCTTGTTCCTCCTTAGACCCCAAGCCCAGGAAATGAAATTCCGTCTACCTCTCTTCTGCCCAGTTATAGGCTATAGGCATCTTTTTTCAACCAATAGTTTTAAATTATGGAGCAAGGTATGCATAGCATCACTTGATGCACATGAGGATTCTCTTATCCCTGAGGCAACCAGACCTTGAGGGCCACTATTTAGCATTACACTAGTTAGCAACAGACCAAACCTCAACATTTTTACTTTTAGGAATTTATCCTAAAAAGAGTAGTAGATAGGAAATTGTAGTAAAGCTGAAACCCATTGATGTACATTAGATTGCTATGGAAGGGAGTGTAGCCTTCATTTAGTAAGGAATTTAATTTAGAATTGCGACCTATGGAAACTGGAGAATGAAACTAGTATTGCATTGAGGGAAAAATGAAGCCATTATTATATAGCTTTGGCCAATTATTAAAAAGGTTGAAATTATTTAAAAGGTTGCCTTGGAAGGCAATTTTTAAAAAGTACA
Source organism: Mus musculus (assembly GCF_000001635.26). Taxonomy (NCBI): domain Eukaryota; kingdom Metazoa; phylum Chordata; class Mammalia; order Rodentia; family Muridae; genus Mus; species Mus musculus. The sequence continues at coordinate 18,203,774 of NC_000086.7, forward strand.
ATATAGTTGGATTGTAATAATCATTCCTAATGTTAGTATGAGAAAGTTAAAACCTTAAAATTAACTGATTCACATTTCATGTTGAGGTGGAAGTTTTTCCAAGTGTATAACTCCATAAAAATTTTTAACCAGTGATAGATTTGTCTCTTTTTACTACTTCCTTCAAGTAATTGCCTTCTTTCTCTCCTTACTCCCTCCACCCTCTAACCCCTTATCTATAATATTGTGGCAAAGTAGGTTTGGCATGTTTTAATTCTTAGACAGAAATGGTTAGGATGGGTTGTATACCAAGATTTTGTACTTTGTAGAAGTCTTCTGTCAGTCTGAGCATGCTATCTTTGATTAAATGACAATACTCCGTTGTGAGTATCTTATACTATAAACATAGTATATAAATACAGTGTAAGAACAAAAGATCTATTTTCTAATAATTGCTAGTAAGTTTGGCTAGAAAAAAATAAGTGTTTTGATGCACTTGTTAGAGTCATTCTGATACTGATTTGAAACATAAGGATATTGAAATGAAGGGTTTTTTTAAATATATATATATTCTCTATTCTTAGAAATACCTAGTGACAGTAAACTAAGAACTTTTTTTTAATAGATAAAGATTGAGGACTGCTTGTAGGACCCAGGTGGTAGGTACTTGTAGCCTTTATAGGGTCTCACTGATTTATCTGGTTTAAGAAACACAAAATTTATTAGTATCTTAAAATAAGATGCCAATGGAGGTAAATAAAATAGAATACCTAATAAAGTATAGTTACTAAGAAAGTATGTAATTGAATAGAGAGATGTAAAAAATTTCATTTTTAACTACCTGCAATTTAGAGTATCAACTCTGACTTTGAATTTGATGTTTCATATTTATTTAGTAATTCATAACATTGTTGTATAGATGCCATGTTTCTACTAAACATCAATAACAGCATGTTTCTTGTAACTGAGTGTCATTTAATTTGGATGGTATTAGGATTTCTTCAAGAATTCCTAATTTTGAAAGTGAATTTTTAAACACTGAAAACTTAACACAGTTTAATTTCTGTATTTAAATTTTTAAAATTCCAATTTAATGTTGGTTAGTGAAATATTTATTGGAAAAGAAAGACTAATATCAAATGAAAAAATTGTTAAGCTATGTGTTTTGACTTACTTCCCCCTAACTGTTCTAAGAACTAGACCCAAGCTTTCTTCATTCTAGATAAGTATGTACCATTGAGCTACACCCCTTTACTTTAGTACTATGTTTAAAAATAAAGTTTTTTTTTTTAAAAAAAAAAAAACTTAAAAACTTTCTTCTATATCGCATTCTAGTTTGGAAGCATTGTATAGAAAGCTCTAGAAGCAATTATTTTCCATATTGGATTCAAATATTTAGCCGCATAGACATAAAAGAATATCTAAAGAATATATCTACTGTTTATTGAATATTAGAAATGACACTTAATTGTTACACAGGTTAAGAAGTGGAACAGTACTGGTGCATCCTAGGTTTCCTCCACTTTTTTTTCCATGGGTGTACTCTATGTCCCGAAATTTCAGTGTTTTCTTAGTTTTCTTTTTCATTTTCTTAGAACCACTATTAATTTTTTTCTCATAATATATTGTCTAATTTGGAAAAATTGAGCAAAATGCCAAGTCTCATGACATATATTAGAAGTACAACATTTAGAGGCTGAGGCAAGAGGATTTGCGAGTTTGAAGCTTGTCTCAAACATGAGAATAAACACATTTAGCTATATACAAAAAGTACCTTTTATTTACAATCATAGTAGTAGGTTCTTAGCAGATGTAAAACTAAACAAGAGTTTCTGATTCATGGTCTAGCTTCTGGTTACTTAGCAGTTTATGAGTGTACCCCTCCCCTCTCTTTAGGTGTATGGGAGTTTGCCTACACGTATGTCTATGTACCACATGCATGTTTGATGCCTAGAGAGGCCAGAAGAAGGCATCTGATCCTTTTGAACTGTAGTTACAGACCCACTCTCTATATGGGTTTTTGGAATTGAACCTGTGACTTTTGAAAGAATAATCTGCTCTCACTGAACCATCTCCAGACCCTACAAGAACCCTTTTTAAGGAAGAGAATGGGGTAGGGCATTTGTCAATCTTGGTAATACTAGTACTCCTAGTTAGGATGTTGGGCAAGATTTAACAGCCAAATTCTAGAAACTCTGGAATGTAAGGAGCAGGTAGATGATTTTAAAAAGTAAATCAGAACAGAGTAATTAACACTTGTCTGTGAGGGGGTGCTGCATCCTGTCCATTTTGTAGTATTATAGAGGTGACACAAAGAGTTTATCAGACTGTACACAGTTAATAAAAATATGGTTCTAGATGAGAATCTGGTCTAGGTTTATGTGGATCTTCAGGTCTCAAATTGAGAAAGAAGTTATAAATGGCAGTAGAAACTAAGGATAGGCCTCTGTCCTTAGACTGTGTATAGTTGTTATCCTGGGATTTCACTTTACCTTGGATGTTTTAAAATACTCATTTTATTTCTGCCTCCTGGTTTTTAATGAATTATATTCTCTTTGTTGGTATGTATTATGCTCTTAGAGAATCATTTGCCAGTATTTTCTTCAGGAAACACTCTGTTATTACTTGATTTCTTTCTGGCCTCCCCATGACTCCTAGGCCTTGAGATCTTTTTCAGAAGAATCCAGACAAGACACTCGAGTATAGTATAGAAGATATAGTTTATTATTTTCAAGGGACGGGAGTGGGCAGCAGCCAAAGGGACCATTGAGAAGGAAAACATTGTCACTGAATAAAAGAGAGTCCAATGTCCAGAGTCCATTGTGCCTCCTACATTTAGATAGGGTTTATTATTTTTAAAGTTTTAGGAATAGCCAGACTTCTTGGGGTGTTTTCTTGTCCAGGTGATGAACAGGTACGTTTATCCGTACTCTTAAGGGAGGGCATACTGCTATATATCCTTGTGCTTTACCAGAAAGCCTCTTCCTAGATAGTAATCTCTACCCAGGTCGAGAGATGAACACAGATCTTCTTGTGACCAGTAATCAAAGTCCTGTAGTTTCAGTTTCTGATTTTACAAGCTCATGATTATGAGGGGAAGGGTCTCTCCTCATACCCAACGCTGGAAATTAATTTTGGTTGCGTTGTTGCATATAGGAAAGATACTTTTATTCTCCTGAGCTAAGAATGTGGGTATCTTAATATATTGTTGGAGTTAACTTTTCTTTAGAAGTTTGAAAACGTTGCATCATCTTGCTTCTAGACTAAACATCTGTTGTAGGCCTTTTTAGTTTAGTAACCCTATAGCTTTCTTGGAATTTTCTGAAATTTTAACTCGGATTCTTAAGAGTAGAAGTCAAAGCTCTTAGAACCCCAACAGGCTAGGCTAGGTCTTAATCCATTAGTTACCAGAGATGAATAATGATGAAGAGTGGAAAGGAGACCTTTGTAGCCATGGTGTGAAAAACAGGTAAAGGAGTTTAGTGGTTTCATAGGTCTGTCTTTCTGACATGAAGCTAAGGTTGCACTAGAGGGCAAGAGGAAACATAATTAAGCAGTCCTGGTTAAGGTATGGTTCTTTGTCTCAGCTCTGGTTCTACAAGGTGGTGGGATAAATTGTTAATACATTGTAATTCCCTGAGGAAACCAATCTGCTATCTACAACATGATTAGTTTAGCAAGGATGTAGCCTCATCTTCATGGATAATTGCTTTAATTGAGAGGGGGAATATCTTTCCTGGAAAGTTTTGGCTTTTTAAATCTAAGGCAACTGGAGGTTTTGGAAAATAACTTGTTTGCCTTTAGCTTTGACAGGAATGAGATAATGTTAGGTTAAGTAGGTTGAAGCAGAATATGAGACAAAGTAAAGGACAAAATGACAGATATTTTAGTCTTTTCATCTTATTGATTGCTTGTGAATTGAAGAGTTGGTGCTTTAGCAAAGGCAAGTTTTTCAAGTGCCCATTGCAGAATTATTGGTTAAATTTATCCTTTGCTACTGGTCTTTCTTTTTGGACTAGTGTTACTAATATGCTAGCCCTTTAGTAAATGACTTCTGGTTTGTTTGTTTGTTTGTTGTTCATTTTTGAGAGGTCTCTTAAACTTCATTATATCCTATTGCATTATTCTGTAATAGTTTTCCAAATTTTATTTTTCTAGAGCATCCTATCTGTTTATATAGAATTCTCTTCCTCCCTCATTAAAGCAACATTTCCTATCTTTAAAGAGTCTTTCCCCTTCTTTGGATGATCTTTATCTCATTTTTATCATTTATTTTTCATTTCTTTTAAATGTCCCCCCCCCCCACACACACACATTTCTTGTTGCTTGGATACTTTCTTTAGATAGCTGGTAATTCTTAACTCTCCATGTTTTAAGAATTGTAAAGTACAACTAGAACCTCTGAGCATGTACAAATAGCTTGTTTAGTCTGACCATGGCCTGCTTTTGTTGGAGAATTTATGCATCTGTTTTTGATCACATTGCCTAAGAAACACTGAGAATTGTTCCTACCTTGGTGGTAATCTCATAAAATGATTTGGATAAGAGTCTCTCTTCTTCTAAAAATCCAGGGTGACTCTAGGTTTAGAACAAAGCTTTTCTGGGCTTTAGAACAGAATGTGAATGATGACAGTTACTGTGCTTTAGTTATTTCTTATCTTTGTGCCTTGAGGAGGTTGGGCATGGAGAGGGTAGGTTTGGGAGATGGGTTACATATCACAATTTTTTTAGACAGATTCCTGGATGTGTGCTTATAGAGTTAAATGGGTGATCCAAAGTAGGAAAGATAGACAAAATGAAGGCAAATATATCAAGCTTTTATCCTGCTTTCGTTATCATATAAATTCAAGTGAGAAATCACTGCAAAAAAAAAAAAAATCACAGCAAAGGCGAGTGCTTATAAATACCTACTATAGTAATGCTTCTTAAGACTTTCCTAAGGTGAAACATAATTGTGACTTATAATTATTCTCCTTCTTTTAGCATTATCTGCATACCAGAGGTACTACAGTTTACAGTCTGATTACTGGAAGGTTGGTACACATTTTCATGCTTATTTCTTATTTGTTTTTGTTGGCACATTTATTGTTGGTTATAAAAAATAAAGATTAGAGCTCACTTTTTTTTAATGTTACTTCTACAAGAAAGAGATTTGAAGACGGAAATCAATATCATTTTGTTATTTTCTATTTAACTACTTTGTATTTTATTAAAAAGAATTAGATTGTTGACATTTTATTGACCAGAGATGATCTGATCGCATGTGAAATAATTGAAAAATCAAACACAGCCAAACAGCTTTCAGCTAGCAAGGGCTTGGGTTAATGGTTTGTGTGGTGCTGGGGATTGAACCCAGGGACTTATACTTGGTAGACAAGCACCTCACAACTGGGTTACATTTCACCCCTTTGTTTATGTATTTGTTTCCCGGCTAAGAATTTTGAAGTCACTATATATTCTTGATATTTATCATTAGTGTAGCTCTGGCTGTCATGGAACTTATTCTGTAGACCAGGCTGGCCTTGAATTCAGAGGTCTTTGCTGCTCTTGCTTCCCCAGTGCTAAGTGAGATTAAAGATGTACACCACCGCCACCTGGCTTGTATTGTCACTTTTACTGATTGATTCCGTTCCTTTGAAAAAGCTTTTTAGTTTTATGAAAACCTATTTGCCTTTTCTGGACTTTATTTTCCTGTGCATTATTTCTGAAGTCATTGCCTATACTAATGACATTGTTTCTCCTGACTTTTATTTTTCCTAGTAGCTTCATAGTTTCAGGTCTCAAATTTATTTCTGTTTAATTTTGAGTTAAGTTTTTTTACAAGGTTGGAGATAATAGTCCAATTTTAATCCCTTGCATAGTTTACCAGAATCAATGTGTTAATGAGGTTGCCCTTTCTTCGTTAATACTCTTGGTTCTTCGTAAGTAGTCAGTTGCTTCTCAATTGCATGGATTTATTCTTAGGATCTCTTACTTTTTTCTGTGTACATTGCTAATCCTTATCTTCTGAGCATAATTTGAAGTCAGCTAGACCTCACCTTTGTTATTAACTTTCCATATTATTTGGAAGGGGTGGTCTTTTATACTTCCATGAGTTTACATTTTCTGTTTCTATCTCATTGTTATTTTGAAGACATGTCACCTTGGGTAATTTGGACATTTGACATTATTATTGCAGTCCACAAAGATGAAACATCTTTCCATCTTCTGGTGTCATCAGATTCTTTCATCAATGTTTTGTAATTTTCATTGGGAATGTCTTTTATTTGTATAGTTAAATTTCTTCCCAGATATATTTTTTGTAGCTTATCATGAATATAAGATTCTTTTCATTATATCCCCCATACCCCTAGTCAGTCGGTGTGTACCGGTGTGGTGTGGTGTGTGGCATGTATCATGTAGCTTACAAATGTCTGTGCACATCCATGCAGGGGCCAGAGTAAGATGTCAGATGCCTTCCTTATTGCTCCCCAACACTCTTGTAATGGAATGTCTCATTGAACCCGGAGCTTACCATTTCAGCTAGCCTAGCTAGTAAATAAGCTCCTAGGAGCTGCTTGTTTCTGCACACTAGTGCTGCAGTTACAAGCATTTTTGGATATAACTAGCTTTTTACAGGGATACTGGGAATTTGAACTCAGGTCTTCATAATTGTACAGCAAATACACTTACCCACTGAGCCATCTCCCTGGTCCCTCACTCTTTCTTAACAGTTTTTGTCATCACTGTTTTAAAATAGCCCTGCTTTTTATATGTTGGTATTTTTGCATTACACTGTGTTGTTTTGAACATGTTAGTAATAGCCTTAGAGTACTAAAATGCATTAGTGTTTCATTAAAGCAAAGATATTAAAGCACTTCCCCTTGAAGTAATTTTATTAAAAGCTAGCCCAGATACAAATTCTCTACTTCTTTCTCCCTCTGTCTTCCAGTGTCTCTTTTTATCTGTTATATGAGTCTGAATCTGTTTGCCTTAACATACTCTCTTGTATGAGATGGGGAGGGAGAGAGATACTGAGATCCGAACAAGGGGGTTTTGCTCTGTATTAAGTGAACAGCATAGAAAGCATCACATGGAGAAGAAGACATGACGGATACTTTACAGAACTAACAGGGAATGAAATATTACTAATTACAATGGTCCCAGATAACAAACAATATTCCTATGCTGCTTCTAACATTTTTGGTGGATATTTGTTTTATAAGGTTGCATATTAACCTATTTGCTGCTTTTTAACAAATGACTACCACAGCACACATACCTACACATGTCTCTTTGGGTCAGGAGCATGAAACAATATAAAGTTTAAAATTGCAGCTATTTGTATTAGCTCATGTTGTTCAAAGGGAAATCCATGGCAAGTAAGGTTGGTTGTTTACTAGTTCTCTTATAGTTTAAACAGGTGGAATATAGAGTAAGATAGCTGTCTTAAGTTACTTCAAGGTATGTTATTAACTGGAGACAAAGTTCCAGTGTCTTAGAATATAGGATTTATTTTCATAATAACAAGTTGCCATATTCTTTTTTTTTTAAACAAACCAGCCTGTCAGTACTGCATCTCACTTGTGTGTGTTCTTTCTTTCTTTCTTTTTTTCTTAAACATTTTATTTATTTTATGTACATGAATACATTGTTGCTGTCTTCAGACACACCAGAAGAGGGCATCTGTTTCCATTACAGGTGGTTGTGTGCCACCATGTGGTTGCTGGGAATTGAACTCAGGACCTCTGGAAGAGCAGTCAGTGCTTTAAATCGTTGAGCCACCTCCCCAGCCCAAGTTGCCATGTTCTACAATCTCACTGAATTCATTTACCAGTTCTAATATTCTTAAAAAGTCTTTAGGTTATTCTGAACTTAGAACCACATCATTTATAAACAAGTGCAGTTTAACTTCTTCTCCTGCAAATCTTGTTTTGCTTCTTCACTTTAGGAAGCAATTCCTAAGGAGTCAGTGCTTTTTAGTATAAGCAGCTTTTAGTGCCAGTTTCATAGTTTGACATGAATTTATTTTTCAGTTGCTTCTCAGCATAAAATGCAATTGTTTTCAAAGATGATTACTGGCATATAAAATGCTTGGTTTTGACTGACAGTCAGACTCATTTGACCCTAAAATTGTCTGGGGTTGGTGTGGCAGCTCAGTGGTATAGTGCTTAGCTGGTATTTATGAAGCCCCAAGTTCAATCCCCAGTACTGCCGAAGAAAACAAAAAAGACAACCACCAATAAGAGAACTTTACTGTCTCAAACTGCTTTTGATTTAGAGCATGTCTGATGAAAAGTTTTAGAGACTTGAATTAATTCATTGCCCCAGCATTCTTTTCTGTTACCTCACTTTCTCACTACCTCACTTGGGAAACAGGGCTTTTTTCATTAGTCCTACTTATTGCTGTATGCTTCTAGGATAAAGGTCTAATATTTTTCCTGTCAATCAATCCTCATATCATAGTAAATTGAAAGTATTCTGTACTCTGTGGTCTGTAAAACTTGCATTGTCTTAAAATTCTAATGTATTCAAGACCATCATGCCCATTTATGATGTCCGTTTGTTTTGTTTTCTATAGGTTAGTGCTTGTTATTAGGTAGCAATTCTTTTTTCAGCATGGTTCTGTTTGTTACCCCACTTTCTCACCCTGTGGGAAACAGAGTTGAGGCCTTGCCAATCAGTTAATGGTAGGATGGGTTCAGGGGAAAAGCAGAAATTTATGCTGCATTTGAGAGTTAGTTTGACGAGCATGTGAATAAATAGAAATATAAGTTTATATATTATCAACTAAGAGGTGATGATGTTTTAAAGCCTTAATCGAAAAATATAGAAGGCTCTGTTGTACTTTATTTTTTACATCACGTAAAACAAACACCTACCCCCACCTCTGTACATGTATAACTTGCTTTTGTGAGATTTTTCCTAGGAAGTCTATTTCTATCCATCTCAGATTGGGGGAAAGAGGGCAACTACAGACTAAAGAAAACAATTCCACCCAAGTCCACCATGGTTTAATTGGAAGACTTTCAGGAGCTTGAGTGTGAGGAGTTACTTCAGGAGCATGGGCATCATAGGGCAACTGTACTACCAGAAAGTAGTCTTTCCCTAGCAGTGGTTATTTTTTATGTATTTGTGGGACTTCCTGAGCCTTGTGAACTTTCTACTCTTTCCACAGAAGAATGCCAATGGTCCCAGTCTTGAGAAGGTCTTATGCAAATGATCACATATCTGCTGGATATCAGGACCACAGTGACTATGCTATGCTTGGAGGACAGGGTTCTATATCACCTTTGTTACTAATAGTGGTATATTTGTTGCATTCTGTAAACTTAACATTTTATATATCATTTTCATGCCAAGCTCCTAGAGTATATATTGGGGTTCACTCTGTGTAGTACATTCCATTGCCTTAGGAAAATGTGTAGCTAACTTATCTCTGCCATTATGTTAGCACATGACGAATTTTCATTGCCTGAAAAATATTTTCATCCTCTAGTCTGTTGATTTATCTTTCCTTCCCTCCCTTAGAAACCAAAGTTATTATTGGTATATATATGTGTGTGTGTGTGTGTGTATTTTTTTTACTCCCTATTTTTTTATGCTAATGGACACATGAATCCCTGATAACCATCTTGTCTAATCAAAATGTCTTGCCATTTTCAAGCCTGGAGATTCTGTAGAAGTGAAATAGTACTGTATGTTTGTTTATGTCTGTGCTGGAGGAAGAGGGGCGAGAACTGCTGATTGTTGAGATGTTTTCAATTTAAAATCATTTTCATACAACTCTAGCCTGCACTTAATCTCTTCTGCACTCTGTTGACTTTTGACTCACAAAGGAAAGGAAACATTTACAAAAACAAAAGGAGAAACTAACTTTTTTTAGTAACTGTTACTATTACTTTCTCATCACAAATTTAAATTAAAAAGTATACCTGTATGTATGGTTTTAAACTACCATTGCTGTTCATATGAGAGAAAGCATGTAACCCTATCCCCAATACACACGCACACGTGCACACACACATGCATACACAGTTTCTCTGTGTATCCCTGGCTGACCTAGAACTTGCTCTGTAGTCCTAAACTCACAGAGATTTGCCTGCCTCTGCTGGGATTAAAGGTGTGTGCCACCATTATCAGGCTGAAAACATGGAACAATTGTGTTTCTGAGCAGAAATAATTTTGCTTAATACAACGATTTCCAGTTCTGTCCATTTTCATGTAAATATCATGACTTCATTTTTCTTTAGAGCTGAATTAACTAACATTGTGCATATGAACCGCATTATCCATTCATCTCTTGATGGGCAGCTAGGCTGGTTCCATCTCTTGGCTACTATGAATAGTACAGGAATAAAGATAGATGTGCAACTATATTCATGGGAGCAGTTCTCAACCTGTGGGTTGTGACTCCTTTGGGGGTTGAATAGTCTTTCACAAAGGTTGCTTAAGACCATCAGAAAACACATACTGACAAAATGATTCAGAACTGTAGCAAAATTAGTTATAAAGTAGCAACAGATAATTTTACCTTTGGGCTTCACTCTAACATGTAGTGCATTAAAGGGTTGCAGCATTAGGAACTGCTCTATGATATGTTGACTTAGAGTCCTTTGGATATGTATTCAGGGATGGATTTAGTGAATGTCTAGCATCTGCTATATTGGAGGGAATGTAGGAAGTACATATGTTTAATTAGTTCTCTTTCTCTTTTTTAAATTTGTTTTGTTTTTCTTGAGACAAGGTTTTACTGTGTGTTAGTCCTTCTCTCTGGAAACTTGCTGTGTAGACCAGGCTAGCCTTGACATTGACAGTAATCCTCTTGCTTCTGCCTGGCTCACATTCCTCTCTGTGTCATTTTTGTTTGTTAAAGTTCAATAAGTACACAAACAGAAAAATGTGAGCTTTGGTGGCTGATCTAGTCAAACCCTGTATCTGCTGTGTAGTATTTATCCAACTCCTTGAGCATTTGCTTAGTTTCTCTAAGCCTCAGCTCTTTTTTGTTATAAGTGAAACTGTCTGCCTCATGAGGTTGTCTTATAAAATATTACCATTCTGCACAAAACTTAAGTTCTTATTAAACAGTGCTATCAAGATACATTGTGCTAAGGTCAAATTAAGAGGTTAGAGATATTGCCTCTAATTTGATGTAGATCAATCAGCAAAGCTTCACATGGAAGGTAGTAGTATTTAAATGGATTTTTATAGTATATATTTAAATTGTTTCATAGTGTTGCGAGAATGGGAAAATGTTTAAGAGGGAGGAAGGGAGGGAGAGAGAGAATAAAGTAAAGAAATTGGGAGAATGTAAGATGTGTTCTAGAAGTAGAAATGTACTTCAGTAAACCTCCCCCCCCCCCCCACACACACACACAGAGTTGTTTGTTGTGATTCAATCTGTATTTCCTTCTTCAGAGAAAGTAGTTGTTTTTCAAGTCTTGACTTTATAGGTGATATATTTCATGACTCAATTTCTCTTGTGTTTGGAGTACCTTTTCTGCTATGTCATATATTACATTTTTTATTTGAGAGTTGGAGAAATACATTTTAGTTCAGTCAGTTTTGCACAATCTCATCAGTATTGTTCAGATTCTTTCAGAGGATGGAATAGGAAATGAATGATTTTGATTAAAAAACAGTTCTAACTAAATTAAAGAAAATTAAATATCAATTTTCAAAATGGATGTTGAGACCTTCTTAACTCTTCAATTTTGTGAATCCCTTAGTTACATATAATGTTCTCACTTAGAAAATTGGGGTTAATGAGGATATAATGAAAGTAAATTACCACATTATTAGATTTTACAATGTGCTTAAATGTTTTTCAATGTTTTTAGAAGTCACATAGAATTCAAAAGAAAGTACAGTAAAGTCCTAGCAAAAATTTTATTATTAAAAAATCATGTGCAAAACATCATAGTCAATGTTTGATAACTATTGTGGCCTATGTGCCCTGGTTCCCTTATACCTAGAGCAAGATGACTTGGAGGAATGTTCTACACTGTTGCCAGAGATCCCCAACAAGATTGAGTCCTAGTTCCAACAGCTACAATCAGCTCCATAAAGCATCCATTAATGGCCTCCCTTCGTATCCTGACCTCTTCACTTTCTTACAAGTGTTTAGCTAGGTTAACTGACCACATAAGCTACTAACTAGCACTGATACCTTTAGTTAAGTTTATACTACTTGGAAAATACAGCTTTTTAATTTTATGTTCAGTACCACTGAAGGAAAAGCTTAAAATTCACAAAAAAATGCATAAGAAAAGTCTACAATGAATTTTACCATTTAAAAAAAGAATTATCTGTCAAAACAACACTTACTGAATTATATTTAGGGGCTTAGCCATTAGTGAATATTCCTTTTGTAGTTTCAAAAACAAGGACTACATTTATTATAACTCATTTTATCTTCATCTTACCTACCTCTAAATAGAAACTAGCCTTTAGGTTTTTGTTGTTGTTTGGTTTCTTTTAGTTTTATGGAGATATGAACTTGTTTTTATTCAAGATAAATTCTTGAATTAGAAGCATTACTCCTTCATCAGTTTCCCATGTACTAGATGACATGTACCACCACACTTGACCATATTGAATTTGTAAAAAGGACAAATTTAGCCAGGTGTGGTGGCGCATGCCTTTAATCCCAGCACTCTGGAGGCAGAGGCAGGAGGATTTCTGAGTTCGACGCCAGCCTGGTCTACAGAGTGAGTTCCAGGACAGCCAGGGCTACACAGAGAAACCCTGTCTTGAGAACCCCCCCCCCCCAAAAAAAAAAAAGACAAATGTTTGAGCACACATATTTATTATATCTTGGGATCTTGGGGAATGAGAGGTGGGAGGTACAGAAAGCATAGGTACATGTGCCAATAGGAGAAAATAAGATGGCATAATCACAGCATTTTCTTTCTTCAGGAAAAAAAATATGTTTAAGTTTGCTGATTGAATTCCGCTAGTTTTTTTCTCCCCAGAACATACTAAATAGAAACCAGAGTATATCGCCAAGTTGATTGAATTCCATACCATCTGCTTACTCATAACTGTCATTTTGGTGTTTAAAAAATGTATTTTAAATATATTGTAAGACATGATAGGGATTTTAAGAATGTAAAACATTGTTGAGTACTTTATTTTACATCAACAACATACTATACACTTCATATAAACACGTTCCTTAAAAGTCTCTCTTTCCTTCCTTTATAGAATGCTGCCTTTTTATATGGTCTTGGTTTGGTCTACTTCCATTACAATGCATTTCAGTGGTAAGTTAACATGGCATACAGATAGTTAACTTTAATTGGTCCAATAAATAGCTTGTTTTAGTTTCTTTGGCTTTTATTTACATTTTTTTGTTTGATTGTATGTGTGTGTTAATATAAAATATGTTATTGTAAGTAAACCTTCAGTTTGCAATCATCTGTTGAGTTGATAAGATTCAGAAGTATTGACCCATCTTAAATTATTTAGACTTTTTAAAAAAATTGTTTATGATTTAAGATTTCTAGTAAAAGAGAATTAAATAGTGACTATCTATCTATCTTAGAATTTCTCCATTAATTATTGATGACTGGCTCCTAGGTTATTTGAACTGAAGAATAAGTATGATTAAACTGTGTAGTCCTGGCTAGCCCAAAATTTACTAAGAAGATCATGCCAATATGATCAAGGTGATCTTCCTGTTTCTACCTTCACAGTGCTGGCTTCACATCACCATACCTTCCTTTACATCAATCCACCCTGAATTATATTTGTGTCTTAGTTGGTTTTTTATGCTGTAATAAGATAGGATGACCAAGTCAATTTATAGAAGAGTTTATTGGAGTCTTAATAGTTTCAGAGAGTGAGTCTATTATCATCATAGTTAAGAAAGGAGTAGCACGCAGGCAGGCACAGTACTAGAGCAGTTGCTAAGAACTTACATCCTGATCCACCGGTGGGAGGCATACTTACAAGGCCTCGCCCAACCCTCCCCAACAGTCCTATGAACTGTTGACCAAACATTCAAATCTATGAGCCTATGGAAGTCATTCTCATTTGAGCCACCACACCATTCTTTCTTTAGTATTCATTATATATTTGAAACCAAGGATTTTTAAGTCTATTATATTTTAAGAAGGATCCAATTTGTGGAATTAAAAATTGTAAATGTTTAGAACTAGAGAAATAGTCTTAGAGGTGATTTATGCTTTTCTTTTTAATATTTTAGGTGGAGAAACAAGGATGTGTTATATATATTTAGCTTGATATTATGTAATTGTTGGTGTTAGACGCAAGGTTAATCTCCAAGCATACCTTTTTTTTTTTTTTCTGTTGTACTGCGTTTTAAAATTAGTAGGTGCAACTAACTGTTCAACCGTGGCTTGCCTGGAACTCACCAAGTCTGTCTGCCTGCCTCTGCTCCTCTGCCTCTGTGGAGATTAAAGGCATCCAGCCTTTCTTTCCTGTTTGTTTGTTACTGTTTTTTTTTTTAATGGCAAATTATCATGTAATGATATCATGTGTAATGCAGACTATGTTTAAACTCACAGCAGTCTTCCTGCCTTAGCTTCCCAAGTGGTGACATCACAGGTGCAGACCATCACATAGCATAGGCAGCAGATTTTGAGTTTGTATTTGTAAGGGTTCTCTTTGGCACATTGGTAAATCTTTATGATCGATTGGAAATAATGTAGGAAAGGGAGGAAGCAAGGAACTCTACAGTTTAAGAGTGGGTATTTGTTTCTCAGACTAGCCAGGTTTCACATAACTACTTATGACCTTCCTTCTATATTGAAGGTAAGAACAAAATTAGTACTGAAGTTCAAAGTTATTTAATAAATTTGTGACCATGTTAAGTTTGTTTATTTTTGATTCTTCATTTATGTATGATTTCTACATTATTCATTTTACCTCAGAAATGAAACTGAGTGATAAAAGGATAATACAGGATTTAACTTTAAATAAATGTCCTTTGTTTTTGCTCTTGGTCACCACTATTTCTTCTCTCTCTCTCTCTCTCTCTCTCTCTCTCTCCCTCCCTCCCTCCCTCCCTCCCTCCCTCCCTCTCTCTCTCTCTCTCTTTCTCTCTTTCTCTCTTTCTCTCTTTCTTTCTTTCTTTCTTTCTTTCTTTCTTTCTTTCTTTCTTTCTTTCTATGATTTTGTAGAAATCTGTTTAAAGGTCACCATTATTTTAAAGCATATTTAGTGATGTGTGTTTTTAGAATTAGTGCTATTGAGGAGTTAGGTTCATATAACCTTTTAAAAGATAGATTTATTTGTTTGTCTGTTTATTTATTTAATGTATGTGAGTGCACTGTCACTTCTCTTCAGACACATCAGAATAGAGCATCAGATCGCATTGCAAATGGTTTTGAACCACCATGTGGTTGCTGAGAATTGAACTTAGGACCTCTGGAAGAGCAATCAGTGATCTTAACTACTGAGCCATCTCTCCAGCCATATAATTTTTTTTTGAACTTATGATTAAATGTAGCAATTCTTAAACCAGAAATTCTATATAAATAATCTGGTGATATAAAAAGTTGTTTCTAGACTATCAAAAAAATTAGCAACAGTACTAGACACAGCAATATGTTCCTTTAAAAGTTTTTTTTCCAGTGGAGCATTATTCTTTGCCTATTTGAAAACTGAAACTTCTAAGCATTGCGTTGTCAAAGTATTTTATACAGTTTTTAGTAGCTATTCATCATGCTTTAAAATTCTGTCAGGATAAAATATTTATTAGCGATGTCTACTCTATACTACAGAGACCATATTCTGCTTCCATGTATTTTTGAGAGATAGGAATGTAGTAAGATAATAACCAAAATTTAAATGTAGTCTTTAGTGGTATTCCTATCCCCCCAACCCCCAGTTCTATTTTCCTGAGATGTGGAAACTGAAGTGTCACGTGAAAAAAAAAAAAACAGCAAAAGTTTAGATAGAAATACAAACTTGGTTAAATAAATGTATTGTATATTAGGTGAGGAGTTTTGATCAATAAAGAGATTAGACTGTAGAGTTCTTCCTTCTCGACAAATAACCCTATCTGTTACCTTTAAGTGATGGTATCGATTGACATCTGCTAATTGGTTATTTTGCTGATGCTAATGATTTAGAGAGAAAAGAATGATGCAGACCCGAATAAATCAAAACTTAGAAAAATGAGGACAATACATCATAGATAGAAAATAAAATGATTGGATTATAGATTCAACCTTATCACTGTATTTAATACTAAGTAACAAATAGTTGACACTGAATTTGCATGGTGAGGTTTGACTATAATAGTGGATTTAGAAGGAAGCTAAAAAATGAAGATATTCTAGATCAGGAGAATATAGTTTAAAGAAGCAGTGAAGTCAAGAATACCAATATTTGCAGACAGAAATTTTTGAGGTAAGCCACTTCACCTTTGAGGTAAGCTGAAGATGAACAGTAACAGCCAACTGAGAGTATATTTGTTAAATGTAACAAAGAGATATGATTATTAAGTTATTAGTGTCATACAAACTACCTGTTTGAGGAAGTAAGTGTAAGCCAAAATACAAAATCTTTTAAGGAATTTTTATCGGTAATCTAGTAATGAGTTTCTGAAAGTTGTTTCTATAACATTATAGCACCAAAGGTTGTGTGTGTTTGTGTGTGTGCGTGTGCGCATGCGTGCACCTGAGGCTGTGCATGTGTGTGCACATGTGTTTGTCTTTCGCACTTTTAGACCTTAAAGAATGAATATACACCGAGCCTAATGTGTTTATAGTATTTCTGAATCTAGGCTAATTGCCTACTCATAGGGATCATGTTTAAAATAAAGCTATGTTTGTACGTATGTAATGTTGTGAATCAAGTGGAA
Organism: Mus musculus; assembly: GCF_000001635.26. NCBI lineage: Eukaryota > Metazoa > Chordata > Mammalia > Rodentia > Muridae > Mus > Mus musculus. The sequence continues at coordinate 18,220,566 of NC_000086.7, forward strand.
GAGATGTCTGTACTGAAGGCTCACATCACAGATACTACATTTAGGGGAAAAAAACCTAGAATTTTAATTTAGACAAGAAATACTTTTGCAAGTGGTTGTTACTGATATCATGTAATCTTTTTTTTTTTCCTCATAAACTATTTGTTTTACCTTTTTTCTTTGCTAACTTCTTTTCTGCAATTCCACTTTTGTTTCATATCTGTGCCTCAGACTTGCCTGGGTTTTTATGGGCACATATGAACATTGCTTAGCAGTTTTTCTGACTCATATTATAAGGACATTATGAAGCATTAGTCTTGATTTTTATATTTTTTTAGACTGTGTCTCTTGTATCCCAGATTGGCCTTGAGCTCACTGGCTAGGTAGCAAGGGCTGACCTTGAATTTCTATTTATCCTGCCCCTACTTCCTCAGTGCTGAGATTAGTCAACCTTCTCAGGCACCTCTTGTTTGTTCAGTGCCCTTGGGGCTGGAACCCAAGGCTTCACCAATGCTGGGTAAGCACTCTCTTAACTCCCCTACATACATCTCTAGTTCTTGTTCATAATTTTTGCTAGCACACCTTAAAAGGTGTAGATCATAAATATGTATTGCAGCATGCTATTGTAAAACAATAAACATTAATACAACCATCACTTGACTGAAGATGTAAACATTCGAACTACCCTAGAAGCTTCTGAACATTTTGCATACTGCTCTTTCCGCAGAATTCTCAGTCCTACTTTCTAACCTTGATGCCTCTACCCACAGATATACAATCTTCCTCTCATTGAGCTTGCATTGATTTTGAAACAGTTTTGAATATGAATTTTATCTTATCCCTATTTTTTTCTGTTAGCCCTTTCACCTTTCTCTCGTATTATACATTCCTCAGACCCACTTAAATATCATCTAACACATAGATGCCTATTTCTTAAGGAAGAAAGTCAAGTACTGTCATAAGCAGGAATATAGGTCTGATGCTGAACCTATGTTCTTCCTGCCAAATAAACTACCTGGTAGAAGTCTTTAATATTATAAATAAGCACATATATAAGTAGTCATTTTTAGACTAGCCTAAGTATGATCCTTCAGAATAAAACTACTAAAACACATGAAGTATTTTATGGCATAATATTTTGCATAAACAATTAGCTTTTATTTTGGAAAATCTAAGATTCAAAATACTCACCGTTAATGTTTATAATACTAGTGTTAGCTCTTAAAAATCTTTGCAAATAATATATATTATATTTGATAGAGGTTTTTAAACAATAGAAGGTTTTAAAAACTACCTAATATGATTTCAGTATATTATTTTTTGTTATTTTACTGTGTCCTGCTATTAAATTACAAATATTTGCAACATTTTTATTTGTAAACAGGGTCTCAGTAGCCCAGGCTGACCCCAGTCTCCTTATCTTTCTTCCTTTCTACCTTTTGAGTACTGGATTTACAGCTGTGAATCACCATACTTGGGTACTAAGGTTTCAACTTAGGGCTTCTTGCATGCTAAGTAAGCACTCTACTATCTGACTACATCCTCATGCCAGTACCTTTATAACTTTAAACATTCAAAACATTTGGTCATTGTTTAATATGCCTTTTAAGCATTGGCTACACTAACATGATCAAGTTAGAAACAATAACAGCATAAGAGTCCATTCAGTAAAAGATTTTCTTCCCTGAGTTTGTTCTACTTGAATCAAACTTTTTTCTTTTTTTAAAAATAAATAAATATCCAATGAGAGTTTGAGGGAAAGAGATGGACAGACCAAGGAAACTTAACTAAAATAAACTTAGAAATAGATCCACGTGAATGTCTGGATTTCTGTAGTTTCCAAGTAAGAATGATCTTTTTCTATATAAATAATGTGGTTGCTGGATATTACTTTAGAAATGAAAACTGACTCCTCACTAATGCAGTATAAAAGATAGAGTGCAGTGGGTTGCACACGAAAACATGGAAAAACAAATTACAAAGTTTTAAAAAGACTTATTTTATGGCATAGACTAGAACATTTGCATTTAATATATAAAATGCTTAAGTGTTCCTTTCCGTTTTTAAGTAACAATTATTTACATTATTATTTCTTTTTTATAAATCTGACATTTAAAAATAGCATTACATAAAACGAGTTTTACTGTACTACCAAGCAGAAATGTGTGCATGTGTTAAAAAGTTAAGCTATCTTATGTCTATATTCTTTCAGGGCTATTAAAGCATTTCAGGAGGTGCTTTATGTCGATCCCAGCTTTTGTCGAGCCAAGGAAATTCATTTACGACTTGGGCTTATGTTCAAAGTGAACACAGACTATGAGTCTAGTTTAAAGGTAGGTTGTTGAGTTTTTTCAAGATACAATGTCCTATTTCTGTGATTGTTGTTGCTAAATATTAGCGCATTGAGAAATGTTGAAACTTAGATTGGCACTTTCAAAAAAAATTTATTTAGATGAAGAAACTATTCATCAATTATGAACTTGAAGAAAAATTTGGTTTCAAATACAAAGTAGTTTTGAAAGAGAAAGCCATGTGGTAACCAATTACACCATTAAACTTTTATTTTAAGTTTTGCTGAAATCTGTCAGGAAAGGATATTGGAGCATCTGAGAAATTCTCTGAAAAAGTGATTGGCCACCATAGAGCTACTTAATGTTGTACGTGTGACCTGGCCATCAAACGTTTTTTGTTTTTGTTTTTGTTTTGTTTTGTTTTTATTTTTTTAAGTGTATGACTATATATATTTATCCACTTCAACCAGCAGGGCATGTCTTGCATTTAAATAATAAAAACAGTATTTACAAGGCATTTGGACTTCTGGTTTGTGTATATAAATATTGTAAGTGAAAGATAGTTTGTTGTTTGTTAAATATCTTCCTTTTTGTGGCCATTCAATATTTCTCCCAATTTTTCATTTTATACTGAGTTGCTTCTACTGTCGTTGCCATTAGTACTAGAATTTTTGTTAAAACTGCACTTCTCTGCATGACAAAAATAAAGAATCTGAAAAGATTATAAGTTCTAGGGACACACTTATAGTTTTATGAAGTTAGTGACTATAATGTTTGCTAAGTTTTGTTGCATACTATTATGATTCCTAAGATTGTGATAAGGGAAGAGAATGAGATAAAGAATGACTTCACATTGGGCTATAATTTGAAATGTGAAGCTTTGTTTTTTCTTACAATGGGTGTTTCTTTCCATGAGTGTTTCTAATTGTTCTAGATTTTTAAAGTAGAAAATTATGCAAACACTGTTTCCTCTCGAACCATTCATGACTTTATAAGGAAACATTCTGATGAGAGTTAGCCACCTAAGAACATTAAGACAAATAGATTGTAAAAAATGTAGACCACAGTAGATGATGGTAAGTACAGTAGAGGAATAGATTCCAGCATATCTTAAGTAGCATGAAGAATGTAATATAATACCTGGAATTTAAGTTTTCCCCAGCTTACTGTTATTTTTAAAATATGCTGTGGTATGCCAACGGCTAATTAGATATGTTACCTTATGTATTTTAAAATTTCCTCCTGGGTAGCCAGTTTTCATTAGCTATCAGTTTCTTTGTTTTATTACACAAAATAAACTTACTTGAGCAGTTCACGATACTGTTAAAGCATCTCTCAAGTTTCAAAAGGGTTGGTAGTGGTTTAACAAACTTTATTTGGTGTATTTATTGGGGTGGTAATTGTGTCCCAAATTATAGAATGTAGCTATGCCTGAATATTAGTACAATAATAACCTTAGTAACTGTATGGATAAAAATCTCTGCAAGAAAGCAACATTATTAAGATTTCCTTTTGATTAGGAGGTATAGTATTTCCAAGCTAACTGAAAATATTTCTGCTGCCCTTTATACTCAACCAAAACATTCCTGTATAGTCAGGGTTAAGGTAAAGGTTCTTACCAAAAATGCTCCAATTAAGGGCAGACTTCTTTTTAGGAAGGGCTTTTGGTCATTTGTTTAAAATGATAAATAGTATCCGATATTTATTTCATTTCTATAAACATGGGTGATTTTAAGAGCTCTTGATATATTTTTCTTTTTCACAATGACAAAGTTTTTAATTTGATTAATTTCCCTTGCACTGATACTCATTTTTGAAGCCTTCTCTAAGTCATATATTCATTGTCTATTATGGAAATTTTTTGATCTCAACATTTTCTGTCAAAAAGCAGCTATTTTATTATATTACTGTAAGTGCATAGCATTCAGTAAATGGAGTTAGAAATCAAGAAGTACTTCCCCCTTTGACTGCCTCCAGTTTTTTGACTAGTATTTTACCTCTGGATAAATGGAGAATTTCTATTGCTCTTCTATCACATCAAACTTTTTCATAGTACAATATGTTCGAATAGATGGTTTTTAGGCTACAGTGTCAGCAAGTAATATCTTGCATTGAACCCGACAACTTGACTCAGTTCCTGAGGACCCACATGGTAGGAGAGAACAGATTGTTGCAGGTTGTCTTCTGACCTCCACACATGTGTGCACACACAAATACAAACAAATACAAATGAATTTAATTAAGTACTTTATAGATGATGTTGTCTTCATCTATAGATTAGTTGAGTAAATTGATCCGAAGTTTCATTAAAGATGATTTCTTTTTAGTTCTATGTTGTTGTTGTTGTTGTTGTTTTAGGGGAGGAGAGATATTTTTATAGACATCCTGCAAGAAACCAGTGAACTGGGCAGTAACTAGAACACTGTCTATGTTGGCTTTTCTAAAAGCTGGTATTGAAGTACAATATAAGTGACGGGCTTCATTTTACATCTTTCATATAGAAAGACTTTGCGAAGCAGTGCCTAATATACTACTGTCATTTGTTAGCATTGCTTGGGGCTGGAGAGATGACTCAGTGGTTAAGACTACTGGCTGCTCTTCCAGAAAGACCTGGGTTCAATTCCCAGCAGGCACATGGCAGCTCAGAACTGTCTGTAACTCCTGTTCCAGGGTATCCCACACCCTCATACAGACATACATGCAGGCAAAATACTTACGTACATTTAAAAATATATTAGTGCTTAATAGGTAATGATTGATATCCATTCATTCAGGATAATGAACCTGTCTTCCTGTTACACTTTTCAGAAGTATTTTACCTTTTATTCCATTAGTTTGAAATAGACCTCATGGCATTCTTAATTGTTTATCAAAGGAGATGTCATCATTAGAACAGTTAAACTCAATCTTTGAGCAAGGCTCAAGCCTCTAAATATACTATGCCTACATAATGGAGGGATGAGGAAATGAATAAAAAGAATATTTTAGTAGTGAGGATACTGTGAATATTCCTTGTTACAGATAAGATCTTTAAAAATATTTTTGTGTTTGTGGAAGTATAGCATATATATGTGCACATGTGCTTGCTTGAACGCTAAAGGAGACTATCCTTCTCTTAACACTCTCCACTAACCCCTTTGAGGTAGGTTTTTTTTCCTGATCCTAGGACTCACAGCTTCTCAGCTAGGCTGGAAACTACTAAGCTGCAGCAGTTCTCCTTCTCTGTCCCATTCACAGCCTGAGTTATAGGCATTCACAGAACAAACACCCTGCTTTTTTGTTACATACAAATTCCAGTCTTCATGGTTGTGCAGCAAACATTCATAGCTCCTGAATTATCAGTCCTGCTCCAGATCAGATCTTCTCTACCTTATTTTCTTGACTTCTTCCTGAAGAGCGGTATAGCTTATATAATACTTTTTACATGATAAAAGCATTTATATAAAAATAATTTATTTTCTTACATGTTCCTTTTATCTATATGTGAAATATGTTCCAGGGACTCCTGGTCCGTTGCAGTCAGTATTTCATATTTTTATCAAAATACATTCTTAAGACAGATTTGTTCTATTTTGGTACTAAGAAAACAGCTCTCATAGCAAGCAAATTTTGGTTTTAAAATTTGGTCTTGCCAGATACCTTGTAACTAATTTTGTGACTAGCAAAATTACTAATTTCTGATTCTTTCTATGTCTACTGAGCCAGAATAATCATGTCTACCTCACAAAATTGTTATGCAGGTGGGTATTTATGTGTGTATCCATATCATTCCGGATCTTACAGCCATTTTGCCCAGCTATACAGGAGTGTGAGGTATTATCTCCTTATTGTCCTGGCTGATCTAGAACTTGCTATCTTCCTGTCTTAGTCCCGCTGCTGGGATTCAACAGGAGTATGTGCCTGGTCCAGTTTTAGTTCTTAGTTTACTATGCTTTTGGTTTGGGTATGCTTTTGGTTTTGGTTTGGTTTGGTTTGGATTTGTCTCCTCACCACTCCCCCACTTTTTTTTTTTTTTTTTTTTTTTTGAGATAGGATCTGATATAACCTAGGCCAGGCTTGAACTTAGCAGAAGTTAGTCCTTAACTCTTCCTTTTTTAAATTAAATTAAATTTTATGTGTATGGATGGTTTACATGCATGTCTATCTGTATACTACTTTTTCCTGGTGCCTGAGTAGTGTATAAGAGATCAGATACCCCTGGGCCTAGAGTTATAGAAGTTTGTGAGCTGTTATGTGTGTGCGCAGGGAATCGATCCTAGATTCTCTGAAACCAGTACTCCTAACCACTCAGCCATGTCTTCCATGTCTTGAGCCCCTAGTCCAGAATTCTTGTTCTTTCTATCTCCATTTTCTAAGTCCTATGATATGATATATGTGTGTACTACCATAACTTCATTGGTGTTGTATGTGGTTTTGTTTTGTGTGTCTGTTTTATTGTTTTTGCCAGTCTACCCATCCTCAGAAATATGAAATCAATGACCATATTTTTCAATCATACAGCATTTTTTCCCCATTAAATTGGCCACTAAATATCTCCTGGGTTTAGTTGGTGGTGGGCAACTTAATTAACTTAACTTTCTTAATTCATTTGTAAACTGATTTACTATTATCTGAATGTAACTTCATTTCAGGGTGATAAAGCCTTTTGTTTGATCTTTTCTGCATCACATAATACCCTGCCCCAGTTAGATCTTATTGGCATTTTAACTCAGTTGAATGTATTTAGGGTGTGATTTTATTATATTTTAGTGCTGTTAATGATAATTACTATTAATAAATAGTAATTTCTATATGTATATTTAAAGCAGTGTGCTATATGGCTGGTTCTCTAAAAGTACACTGATTCTGACAGTCTGTATACTGCCTCACATTTCTATACCGTGCTGTATTATTAAAATTCTTTCTCACATTTGAAATTAAAATAAGAACCATGTTTTTCAATTAGTCAATACCGGGGCGTCTGTTTAATATAATGAGGATAATGGAGAAATTCTAGTGCGTACATATTTAAATATTATTAAACCATACCAAGTTAAGAGTTTATAGATTTGGAGAAAGGAGAATTGACTTAGTGCTTAAGAACACTTCCTATCCTTCCAGAGGACTTGAATTTGGGTTCTAGAATCTATGATGAGTGATTTGCAACTGCCTGTAAGTCCATCCTTTTTCTGTCTAGATCCAACACCCTCTTTTATTTTCAATGGGCGCACACAAACGCACGCACGCACGCACGCATGTACACCACACACACGCACACACTTAAATCTTACTGCCCAAAGAACATTGAGGTTGATCATTAGCAATCTATCTAATTTATCTATTCTGTGCCTGTGGGTCAGAAGAAAACTTGTAGTAGTTGGTTCTGTCTTCTTACCATGTGGATCTCAGGGATTTAAACTAGGTTATTGGTTTTTATCCAGTGATCCATCTCACGGACTCATTTTGAGGATTTTTTTTTTTAAAAGGGACTCCCGCAACTTTTTTTTTATCAGAATTTATGGGTTATTGCTAGTGTCTTTTTATAATTGATATTTGAAGATAATAATGATTAAAGGTTAATATGAAAGGAATGAGATAAGAATACAAAACACAGTTAAAGTAAAATAGATCGAACTCAAATGATACTTTTAGAAAACAAAAAATAAAAACATGGCACTTTACCAGGTATTGGTATGACTTAAATGATTAGATAGTCAGTGGAAGAAGAGGCTATAAAATGTTAAAATGCCTAATTGCAATGTGGACTAAAAAGAATTAGAAGATAAATTGGGTTTATTTGTTGTCTAAAACTACCTGATCTCATTGTTTCTCTGAATGCCTCAGTATATCATTTTTATCCTATATTAAACATCATACTTTTATGCAAAATAGCAGTTCACATTCTTTTCACCTTACTGGGAATTATTCATTTCTGGTTGTCTGATTTGATACGTAGCAATCTTTGAAAAACAGAGTCTTGACATGTAACTCAGGTTAGCTTTGATCTTATTGGCCTAGTCCCCCTGTCTCAGTGCCAAAGTTTTGGGACTACAGGTATGAGTCACAATATCTGGTTCAAAATTTGTGAATTTTATTCTCAGTTTTAAATGGTTACATATTAACACCAAAAAAAAAAAATAAATGAAGATAAGATATTCACTTCCTATCTAGAGATCACCTTTGAATTTATAAAATACTTAATTATTGTAGATTCACAGATTGTTTCATGTAGTCAAGCTACTATGAACTCAAGAAATACATTATAGGAATTTGAATATTATTTATTAATCTTATCCATAGTATTAAGTTAAAATATTCATGGTTTTTATTAATACTTTAACCTTATATTTTTGTTATTTCTGTTGTCTGGAGACAATGACAATTACTATTAACTTATTTCATACCTGATGTGTTCTCATTCTTTCTTGAAGTTCATTTCTTACCTTTTCTGACATTTTGAAAATTCTGGTTTTAGAGTGGTTTGAGAGAGATTATCTCATGCATATGATTTACCTTTTGAAAAGGTAATTGGAAAGTTCCCCATATCCTCCTTTATTTAAAAAATAGTGTTGGAAGCTTTAAAAGTTAAGACTTAGTGATTTGGCCTATAGCAAGGTAATAGGGAAGAAATTCTTCACTAAAGGATTCTACATAGTATTTGTATGTCATAGAATCCATATTTGCTAATTCTTTGAGTTGGTTGTAACAAATAGAGACAGTAAGAAAGGCCTGTTCATTATATTTTGGAACTTTTCATTTAGTGAATTTCATACTCTAGTGTCTTTGTTATTGGTAGCAATGTCACAAATTCTAGGATGAAGTCTATAAATAAAGTTGTGTTCATTACCAAATATTAAGCCTTATGAGAGACATCTCAATACTTGGGTGTGTGTGTGTGTATTTAAGCATATATTAGAAACTATGAGAGCATTGTTCTGGTAGGATTTTTTCCTACTTTTACTTGCATTGTATATTTCTTCCTTCTAAATAAGAATTGGCTCTTTATGATAGTGTAAGATTTTGTTTGACTTTTTATGGCTATCAGAAATATGAATTATGATTTTGGAAATTGGAAACCATTTCTTTTCTTTTCTTCCTTTTCTTTTTCCTTTTTTTTTTTTTTTTTGGTTTTGGTTTTGGTTTTTCGAGACAGAGTTTCTCTGTGTAGCCCTGGGTGTCCTGGAACTCACTCTGTAGACCAGGCGTTGAACTCAGAAATCCACCTGCCTCTGCCTCCTGAGTGCTGGGATTAAAGGCGTGAGCCACCACTGCCCGGCTTGGAAACCATTTCTTAAGGTTGGAAACCATTTCTTAAGGTTGAAACCTTAAACCTGAAAACAGTATAACCCTGTTTTTCATTGGATAGAACACCGCTGTTCCTTTTGATATGATGCCATTGCTGACTGCTTTCTATATGTTCCCCCGCCCCCATTTGTAGAAGGCAGTATCTTTTCTTTCTTTGTTCCTTTTTCTACTACTTGTCAATTTTTACTTTACCCGGTGATAGATCAATTGATTTATGTGTCTGTTTAATAATAGTTAACTTCACTCTACCTGTCAAATTTTGTTTTTACATTTGAGATTTGTCTGAGTTCGATGATATGTTCTACATATAGAAAGCAGAAAAAAATGTCTGAAATACTTTTGTATTTATGAAATATGTTTGGAAACTTACTAATGGCTTGTGTATGTGGCAATAAGTATGCCCTATACAGAAGTGTTAGAGCAATTACAAGTCTCTTAAGTCACAATTTTCTTTCTTAGATGTTTTAAGAGCACAACTCAGTTCTAATTAAAAAGTGACTATTAGTATTTACTCATGACTTAAATTTGTAGTTATATTTGGTGTTAAATTGCAACTTTATGAAGCAGTCAGTATATCTAACTTCACCTTTTAAAAGTTATGTTTGAAAATAACATTTTACGGGCTGGTGAGATGGCTCAGTGGTTAATAGCACTGACTGTTCTTCCAAAGGCCCAGAATTCAATTTCCAGCAACTACGTGGTGGCTCACAACGATATGTAATGAGATCAACATCCTCTTTTGGTGTGTCTGAATATAGCTGTAGTGCACTCATACATAAAATAAATAAATCTTTTTTAAAAAAGAAAATAAAAAAATTTACAGTAAAAAATTATGTGTGTACCAGCTTTATTTTGATATAGCTACAATGTATTCACTCTGAAAGTAATTTGAAAATGAGAAAATTTAAAACGCGTTTTACTTGTAATTATGTGGATATAGATTTTAGGCTTTTAGAAGTTATTCAGTTATAAACAGTAATTATTTCATAAGATCTTTCATTTTCTAGATGCATTGTTTGACTATATATGTATGTATATATATGTATGTATGTGTGGGTATATATATGAATGTACATATATGTGTGTGTGTGTGTGTGTGTATATATATATATATATATATATATATATATATATATATATATATATATATATACACATACATACATATATATGAATTTTCCTCTACATTTCTCTTCAGAATTGTAGTTTTTAACTAATGGACCATTGATTCGATTGCTACTTTTAATATTTTTGGTAATTATATAAATGTAATAATGATTCATGCCAGGTTTCTGTGCAGAATCTTGGATGCAGATAGGTGATCTTTGTTTCAGTGTTTCAGTGAGACCAGTAAAACTGAAGACTATTCTCTTAAAGCTTGGTTCCTTTTAGTTCAGTTCTTGCTTTTCTTCCCCAGAGAGGAAAGGGATGTTTTCTATTAAATAATTTCTTTTTGCAGGCTAGATGAGACTTAGAAATACAGTACAGTCTGAAAGTGTGATTGCTATGCTGTTCTTTCTGTCTAGAGGAAAGCCTGCTTTGCTGTCATACTACTTACATATCTTAAAATAGACTGTTTTCTATTGCTTTGGTGGCATACCAAAGGGATGTTTGAAGATATACAATCTGTTGAGTAGACTATAGAAAAGTGCAGAAAATCTTTGAGGTATTACATGTTGAAGGTTTTTTTTTTTTTCTTTCTTTCTTTCTTTCTTTCTTTCTTTCTTTCTTTCTTTCTTTCTTTCTTTCTTTCTTTCTTTCTTCCTTCCTTCCTTCCTTCCTTCCTTCCTTCCTTCCCTCCCTCCCTCCCTCCCTCCCTCCCTCCCTCCCTTCTTTCTTTCTTTCTTTTCCCCTGCCACTGTGCCCATAGTGTGTATATGTCCTGAGGGCATTAGAGGCTTTCAAATAAATATTTGTCAAGTGGATTAAGCATTTAAGATTTTGTGTTTGTAGTTCTATTATAGTTTAGTCACTTAGAAGTTACTGAAAGCCTTAAAATTTAAGAAATCTACAAATGCAGAGGCTAGCTTGATTTTTGTATATATGTAGCAGAGGTTTGTAATTGTATGTACAATAGTTATTGTATTCTTATCAAGTAGTAATTTTCAAACTTTCCTTTTCATATACTGTTAGATAACTGATAGTTTATTATTATTAGTTGAAGGTTCAAATTCACCAAGTTCAGTTTTGTTGCTTACATGTTGAAATACAATACGTGTGGACACTTTGCCCCTTCTTAGAATAGGAAACAAAACACCCATGGAAGGAGTTACAGAGACAAAATTTGGAAGTGTGATGAAAGGATGGACCATCTAGTGATTGCCATATCCAGAGATCCATCCCATGATCAGCTTCCAAACGCTGACAACATTGCATACACTAGCAAGATTTTGTTGAAAGGACCCAGATATAGCTGTCTCTTGTGAGACTATGCCAGGGCCTAGCAAACACAGAAGTGGATGCTCACAGTCAGCTATTGGATGGATCACAGGGTCCCCAATGGAGGAGCTAGAGAAAGTACCCAAGGAGCTGAAGGGATCTGCAATCCTATAGGTGGAACAACAATATGAACTAACCAGTACCCCCTGGAGCTCTCTAGCTGCATATGTATCAGAAGATGGCCTAGTCGGCCATCATTGAGAAGAGAGATCCCTTGGTCTTGTAAACTTTATATGCCCCAGTACAGGGGAATGCTAGGGCCAAGAAGTGGGAGTGGGTGGGTAGGGGAGTGGGTGAGGGAGCGTGTGAGTGACTTTTGGGATAGCATTGGAAATGTAAATGAAATAAATACCCAATTAAAAAATAGAAATACAATACTTAATACTTGGTGATAGTGTTTCTCTTAATGAAAGTTATTAGTTCTCTTAGGGCTTACATCTAAAAGTTGCCATCATGAATATCAGTTATTTTTATATAATTTGCTTAGAAATAAGCTTACTAAAGTTGATTAAAATGGTTTGGATTATGATTGTTTATTACTTTCAATGCTAAAGTTTTGTGGCAGCCTGGAAAATTACATAGTATATATTTATGGGACACTTTTTCAGAACTGTTGAAAGATTTGATTATTTTGTTTATTTAGCTTAAATTTATACCAATTCTATAATGCTCATTTACTTTAAATTTTTTTGTATGCTCAATTTTATTTTGCAAAACTTTGGTGTGAGATGTTACCAAATGTTTTGCATTTTAAAACATTTGCGTTAAATGTTGATGTTAACATGAATTTTTTTATGATTGCTTGTACTAGGGCAGTATAATACTACTAAACTACTAAGCTTAATTTCTCCTGAGGAATTAAACAAATTGTATACATACATTCTAAAAGGACTAATGAGTTTTATACTTCATGACCATTCTCATAATGAAAGCTTAAGAACCACTTTACGTTAAAAAGTAGCTGGACAGTTCAGTTGGATTTTGAATACTTAAAATCTAAAGCCTTTTCATAACTAAAAAGATACACATGATAATTTGATAATATTGAGTCTTGAAATTTTCTATTCTCACCTGCTTCAAGTAAATAACCCAACGATATGATATAATATATATATATATATATATATCAATTGAGAGCATTAAATGTACAAAATAATTCTCATTCATTGGTTAGTAAATTCTATTTGTGGAACATAGCTTCAGTATTTTGTTAGATCTGACATACCTGAAAAATATTTTAAGGTCCTTTCATACAACTCTTAAGTTTTTAATGCATTGACTTTCTTTCCTCTTATTTGCAGCATTTTCAGTTAGCTTTGGTTGACTGTAATCCCTGCACTTTGTCCAATGCTGAAAGTAAGTACTAAATACCTTTTGATACGTGTGTTCAGATCATTTTGTTACAAATGATAACAACACTTAAAATCATATTAACAAATTCTGTGTAGTTTTTCTTCCACAGTTATTGAGGCTAACTATGGGTTGATATGGCTACTTTACACATAGAATTTAGGAGATTAAATATTATGACTAGTCTGTCTGTAGCAGATATGTATTGAAGTAGGCTAAACAAGGTTGATTTTTTTTTTAAATAGCTTACTAATTGTAAATGACTTAGAGGGATTGCAAATAACATTCGTTAGTCATTTAGTAGATATGCAGAGGTTTATGTGGGAGCTCACTGATTGTGCTCTGGTGTTAAAATTATTGAAAATACTTTGACTTTATTATAATAGTTTCATATGTCAAATACAAAGTTTGAGGTGACATTTTCCAGTTAATTAAAGAAGAATGCTGTTGTGAAGTATGTTCTGATTCAGTGGTTTTATTTTCTTTTTCTATATAGATTTCTTTTCCTGTCCATTTAATATACTCTAAAGTAACAAATTTGATAATTGAAGAGTGCTTTTTAGAAATTATCAATTTTTTTAAAAAAATATTTCTTGAAAAATCAAATAAAAGAATCTGACTAACATGAAAATTTCAGTAGATGTTGTGTGTCAGGAAGTAACCATTTTGCTATAAATTGTTTGGGTATTCTTTTCCATTAGTTTGTTCTATTTCCTATTCTTCCTTCCTCTTCCCTCTTCCTTCCTTCTTAAGGGAAAAGTTGAAAGAGAACAGTTGAAAAATATTGTTGTATTAACCTGAATACAAAGGTTGAAGCATAAAGTGTTGCGCTAAAGGGTACAGATTCAGTACCCAGCTACTCTGTCATTCTGTCCTCTGACTTAGACAGCAGTATAGAAAAATGTTATTGACAAGTAGTTTTGTTGTATGAAATGCCTAAGGAAAATTTTAGATTGATTAGTGAAAAGTTGCAGAACTTTTAATATGACATGGATTAACAGCATGGGCAAACTGCAATTGTAGCTCTATGGTAGAGCATTGTGCTCCCCCAAAAGAAGTCTAAGGTAAAGTGAGCTTTGACAACCATTTCTGTAGGAAAAATGTTTCTAGCAGTATTTAATAATTTTATAATTTGAGAAACAAGATCATGGTGATGTGAGACGTTTTGTTATGGAATACAGTAGTCTCCTGGTATTTGTTTTGCTAATTCTGAATAAACTTAGTCTCATGTCCTTTTGTGGCAATATTAGTTTATCTCAAATGTAATTTGGTGGTGAAATTTTTTTATTTATTTGTTTTGCTCTATTTTAAAGAGGACCTTAAAGAACTTAACTGTATGGTTTTTTGTCTTGTTTTGTTTAATATAAAGGGCAACATTGGACTTAGTAATTCTTGGAATAATGAGATCCTTTTCATTAGTCCATAAGATTGCCTAGAAGAAATTTATAGAGTAGCAATAGAGCATCAAGTAGTTAATATTTTGTTTTGATTTTCCAATTACGATCACACAGCAGTATAGAAAAATGTTATTGGCAAGAAGTTTTAGTATTTTAGAAGGCTCCGTGTCTTCTTGCTATAATAGTCTGTCTCTCACATAACAAGGAAATAGTACAACTGGAATACTCTGTAAGAACTGCACTGTATTAGGCAGAGAGGAGTAGGTAAAGGCCCTTAAATATCTTCTCTATAACTTAAAACTTTAATTATTGTTTTTGGGTTTTTTATATTCTAAAGATATTTTAATTTTTACTTATGTGATGTTTAACATAGCGTAATATTTTTGAATTAGTATGTTATTTTTAAATTCATTATATGCTTCCTTACCTTGTGTGATGTTGTTACTCTGGTGTTCAGCCTGAGAGAATAAGCATGAAGAATCACCCATAGAAAGGAATAAAATGGTAGCCTTCCAAACCTTGTCCCATGCTGTCAGAGTCATCATTTCAGAAATCTATACTGATAACAAGTCTCTCTTAAAACTTGATCATAGCTTTGGACCTTGTGGTTTATTTTTTTAAACAAATGTACACAGGCTATATTTATGTAATTTTGAGAGGCTCTGAGAGTGCTTGAAATCAATTTATAAAATCGAAATCGAAGTATGGAGAACATAAAACACCAAAAAAAATTTTTTTAAAGAGAAAAGGGAAGGGAGAGATGGAGGGGAAAGACAGAGGGACAGAGACGGAAAGAGATAGAGAGACACACACCAGTTTTTATTCTTGGTTTGCTTTCATACATGGGTGATAGAATATCAGTAAGGAGGAGCAATAATATCCAAAATATTCTTTTTATTAATATTAATATAATACATAATATAATACATAAACATAAAAATATAAATCTAATAGCTCTTGTTTTAGTATGTTTTCTGTTAGATATTGACTTTAATACACATTTGACTTAACCTCAAGTACATTTTGAAATGTAAAATTTTGTAAGATTTCCCTATTTACTTAATGTTGTCATTTTAAACATTATAAAGTATATACTCATTTGCCATATCTTTTTACATTAATAATTAATAACACATTTTGTTTGATAACTAACAGTGACTAATATGGTTTATTATCCTATTTGTTCTTTAGTGTGACTGTATATTTTTTATTAAAAGCAAGTAAAAGTTCTTCTATTACTTAAATCTATGTAATATAAGCCATGCCTATATTCTGTAATGTTATTCTTGCCTAATTTTTCCCAAACCTTGCTGTACTATCAGTGACTTGTTTTTGTTTTCTATCATTCTTTATAGTTCAGTTTCACATTGCCCACTTATATGAAACCCAGGTGAGTGTTTTAATTTACCCAAGTGAAAAAGAAATATACAGTATTCACTTATAATCATGGACTAATGAAATTAAATGTATGCAGGAAATTTCATACAATTTTGGCTATTGTTACATACATATACTCATTAAGTTTAGTCAGAATATTGTTCAATCAGTTAATAGACAAGAAACTTGATATATCCAGAGAAGAATCACTTATAACTTGCTTATAAACTTGATTTGGTATTTCTAGTAATTGCATTTACTATTTCTTTTGTGGTGGTGAATGCTTTAATCTCTTGTAGATGCTAATTATAATATGTTGTTTTTAAATGATTTTTTTATCAGTCACCGTGTGTGTGTGTGTGTGTGTGTGTGTGTGTGTGTGTGTGTGTGTGTATCTGCATGAGTTGGTGTACACATGTTTGCAGGTGCCCTTGGATTTATGGGAAGTTGTGATCCTCCTGATATGGTACAGAGAACAGACCCATAGTCCTCTTCAAGATCAATAGGCACTTAGCCATCTCTCCAAACTTTTATTTATTTTGATTGTTTTGCATTTTTTTGTTTGTATTTGTTTCTTATTACTAAACCTTTAATGAAGTTATCATTGTTTTCTACATGATTTGAGGCAAAAGCCAACTTCGTGTTTCTTGATATGATGCAAACATTTCCAAGCATGTCACTGTTTTTATATTTCTCGTTTTTGAGTTTATAATAACATTTTCACAGCGTATTGTCTTTCTACGATATAAATCTGAATATATTAGTTAAAATAGTTCCCTGTCTTCATTACCTTAGGTTACAACCAGTCATCTTAAACTGACTTAGCAAGGTCTTTGTAAGCACTCTCTGAATTTTCTGCTCAGTCTTCTAGTATTCTAAGCATTTGAACATTTTTCTCCAAAATATACTATCTATATACAACATGGTGTATTTTCTGTTTCTGTCTTTGGTCTTCTTGCTACTTTGCAGCCCCAACCATTTCCAGTATGTGTTAGATGATCAACAATATCTTTTTGGTTGAAGGAATTAGGTTGAGTATGTGAGCCCTTATCCTACTTAACTATTGCATATTTAATTTTTGTAGACTAGATAAGATTAATGTCTTAGGATTTAGTTGAGTTCATGAGCAGAAGTTCAGTTAATAAGTACTGATAATCTTAATGTGCAGTTGTCTAAAATGATGATCCCTCCTGATGTATATATATAAAATAGTTCCTTAGTTATTTCCAATGCTACTTATTAATTTCATTTGATGCTTAGAATGAGTCAATAGATGGATTAGACATTACCTTTTATATTTAATTTGTAGATGTCAGATAATAAGGTACATGATTTGCCTGTGGCTCATATAACCAGTTTAGTATTTGTCCCTACACTTTTTTTTTATGATTTATTTGATTCAGACAGTTAAATAGTAGTAGTAAGAAGAATAAAAGCCACTGCAACCTATTGTTCTATGAAATGTAATTTAAAGGCAGTGTTTGCAAGCTTTCCACTTTTTGACTTTGAAGGTGTTTTAAACCTTATTACTTTTGTGATAATAGCTTTTGGTCATGTTAAAACTTTGCAGACAGTACTAAATTTACCTATGGGATTTGAAAATACTGTAAGGATTGAATACTATAATTATGGCCGTCTTAAATTTAAATTTATAGATGTTATAAATATTTTGTAATCTTTCATATTCTGGAAAGATTATGTATATAACAGGATTTTACTTTTTTATCTGTGATTTTTATTATAGTTTTTGGGGGTGTTTTATATTATTAAGTTTCTTGGGCACTTGCTAAGCAGGCAGACTATACTCTTGGATGGAGAGTACTCTGCTGTTATTAATATTAAATAAAATTGAGGTGATTTACATTATTAAATGAGTTTAGATGATTTTAGCTATTGGGAGTTGGCAAATACTTAAAGGTCATATTTTAATGATACATTGTTATAGTGGGTGTTAGTACTAGTATTACTTACATCGGAAATTGGAACCTGTCTGGTGTTAAAAGGAAACATCAGTAATAGAATCAGCACTTTCTTACTTTAAGTTAGTTTTTTGGTTTTTTAGTGTATCAAAGCATAGTAAATATTATATAATTCTTAATATTGGAATGATTTTTATATTTGTTTTCTTTTTCTCTAAATTTCTTTTTATGCTCTTTAGAGGAAGTATCATTCTGCAAAAGAAGCTTATGAGCAACTTTTGCAGACAGAAAACCTTTCTGCACAAGTAAAAGCAACTATTTTACAACAATTAGGTATGTAATAAAATGATATCTTATGTGTTCTTCTGTATATTTTTCATAGTTGGTAAAAAATAATCTGAACCCTCTTCTAAGTATTTCCCATCTTAGTCTCTATATTCTAATTCTTGTCCTTTTAAATTCTGAAAATTCTTCTTAACCATTGGGTGAGAAAGCATGAGAATTCCTCGGTACGAGGTTCATTTGTAATTTATGTCCAGTGAAATTAACTAATTTGCCTACAGTCAATTAGTGGTTTATGAACTTCCTTTCACGGCTTCATCAGTATTAATCACTAAAATATTTGTCTTAAAATTACTCAAACTCTAGCACACTATAGGTTTTATAAGCACACAATCCTATTTAGTGTATGAAGATAATGTAACCATTTAGGTTTTCTGATTACTATCTTGAAAAGAGAGCCAAGAAACCCTTCAATATTTAATTTTGTTACTTAATTATTGAATCTTCCCCCCCTATATTTTGTATTTGATTTCTTTCTTTTGTTTTGGTTTTGGTCTGGGAAAATTAGTTGTCAGTTTTAAACTAACATTGTATATATGTATTTTTATAATAGTTGTTTAATGTAATTTTGAAGTTAAAGTTCCATTTATTGTGATTGACTATATATAAATAATGATATTACCTGCTGTCTTGTTACTTGTCCTTTGCTATGATAAAACACCACGACCAAGGCAACTTATAAAAAGAAGGATTTGTTTTGGGATTGTGGCTCTAGATGGGTAAGAATATATCACAACATGGCAGGAGGCAGGCACTTGGCAGGAACAACTGAGAGCACACATCTCCAAACATAAAGAGGATCCAGAAAGTAGAAGAGGAACAGCAGACAGACACAGGGAGCTTTTGAAACCTCAAAACCCACTCAAGAGACATACTTCCTCCAGTGTCACAAACTGGGAACTAAGTATTCTAATGCCTCCTTCATACCACCATACTTTCATATAAACCTTTGTTTTTATATTTTAATTTTGTCTATTAGAATTTTATTTGAATTGTCTATATTTTTAAGAATTACAAGAGTATCAAAATGCCTTTAGTGAACTACAGTGTTTGAGTAATGTGAATTTTTATCATTAAATTTAAACATATTGCTAGTATAGTGAAAAAGTTTTTGCGTTTTAACTTGGAAAAACACGTGTGATGCTTTCAAAGTTATTTGCCTCTCAACTAATGCATGCATATAAATGTTTTCCCATGCATTTTTAGCTTCTTAGAAGAATATATGTATATCCTTCCTATCTACCAATCTAATTACTATCTATCTAATAAACACACACATACACATACACACATATTTTTAAGAAACAGATTGGAATATTGTGGTTTTATTTTGTTTGGTTCCTCAGTCACCTGACTTTCCACAGTGTTTTGTTAAATTTCAGAATATAAAAGTAAACTCATGACTTTGTGTAATTGTGTCTGCTTCATAGCAAATTGCTTTCTATTTCTGGACCAGTTCCTATTAGAGGCCATTTCTTTAGATCTTGGTTTCAAAAAAACACACACAAAAAAACAAACAAACAAAAAAACAACTTATGGGGGTAGAGGACCTGTGGCTATCAGAAAGGCACCCACACCTTTCATTCTTGTTTTCTCTCGGGGATTGAATTTATGTATTCAGGTTTGTACAACAAACAGTTTTGACTGGTGAGACACGTCTTCTCCCCCATCCCGCACCGCCCCCCTCCCCAGCCAATCTTGTTCTTACTAGTAATAGGAGGAGATGGGAAGTGTAGTTTGATTTAGAATACAATATTTCATGATGTGTTATTGTTCTTATTATTTTTTGCTTCATTAACTACTAAGTTGTTTTGTTTTGTTTTGTTTTCCAATTACGTGGTTGTTTTGCTTGCATTTATGTTGGTGTGCCAAGAGCATATCTAGTGCCCTCCAAGGCCAGAAGAGTTGCCTTTAATCGCAGCATTCAGGAGGCAGTAGCAGATAGATCTCTGAGTTTAAGGCCATCTTAGTTTACAAACCAAACAATTTTAAATAGTAGTAAGCATTAGATCTCCTGGAATTAGAGATTCAGAAGATTGTAAACCACCATGTGGTACTGGGGATTGAAGGTAGATTTTCTCAAAACCAAACAAACTCACAGCCCAGTGTTCTTAACTAATGAGCCACCTCCATATTCATATTCTTAGAAAAGTTTATTACTTTTAACATTTGAATAGGTCTTAGTTCTATTTTTCAAAGTTCAGTATTCTAGTCTATATTTTACATACAGTGTGAATTATGTTTAAGGAGATGGGATTGTGTCTGTATGTTAATTGAACTATCATTACTTATTTATTCCTTGAAAATAAATACTGAGTTAATAGAATGTCTTGGAAATTCTTTGCACTTATATTTTATGTGAAACAGTATGTATGATGTTTCTATCTTCTTTGTATAAGAACATGACTGCTAATAGCCAATACAGTCTTGTTATTTATAATTTTGATCAATTATATGTACATTTAAAGTGGATATGTTTGATTAGTGGTAGATTTTTGGAGTTATCTAGTGTTTGTAATCTACTACGTGTTAAGTAATTGTTTTTAAACACTTTAATTTCTCTGAAACATTGTTCATCTATTTAGTATTACGTTCCTATGAAAAAACTTTATTATAAGAATTAATAATTCTAAAATACCAAAATGTATATTCTCAAATATATCAATAATACATTAATAAGAATGGTTATTTTTATTAAATTTTTGCTTTGTGTTCTTAAAAATAGAATTCTTATATAATGTTTATTAATGTTTTAAAGGTTGGATGCATCACACTGTGGATCTCCTGGGAGATAAGGCCACCAAGGAAAGTTATGCTATTCAGTATCTCCAGAAGTCCTTGGAAGCAGATCCAAATTCTGGCCAGTCCTGGTATTTCCTTGGAAGGTGAGACTTAACCAGATAATTATATTCTGTTATTTATAGTCCTAATAGCTACGAGATTTAATTTCAACATCAAATGTTACTTTACGTTTTTACTTTGAACAGTATTTTTTTTTCTTAATAGATTATAATAAAGATTCCTGAAAGGCAAATGATAAAAATAAATTTTAAGTACAGAAGTTTTCTCATAACCTTATCTTAAGAGAACATTTTCTAGTTTCATGAACCTGAATTGCTATTAGTTTCTTTAAAAGATCCTTTACTATTTTTTGAAAAAAGATACTACTTTTTTCAGTGAATTACTTATATACTCTACCTCATGTAATTCCTAGCATTTGAATAATAGTAGACCTCAAGTCACACTTGAAATCTTCTATTTTTTAAGAAAGTGAGTAAGTTATTGTTGAACTGTCTGGAGAGAGACATTGTCAGAATTTTGTTCAGGAGTTATTTGATATACGCTATATATGTATTTGATAAATTGTCCTAATCCATTTTGCCGTTCACCATATAGTGGAAAACTCATTATACTAGGCACCAAAAGACTCAAATTTAAGTAAGGGCTTAGTTAGGTTTTGTAGAATTGTGGATGACATACATACATACACACACACACACACACACACACACACACAGAAACACACACACAATCACCCTTTTGATGCTTCAATTTTCTCCTCTACTTTTTCCTCATTTTTACTTTGAGAAGGAAATTTTACAGGGTGTTTTGATCATATTTACCCTTCTCTCAACGCCTCAGGATCCCCCTCCCCCTTTTACTTACCCAGTCATCCCCAATTCTGCTGCTTTACACTCTTCACAAACACCCTACCATTAGTGATTCCTGAGCTCTGAAAAGGGAATGTATAGCATAAATGCCCCATTTAGGACTGGGTATTTTCATTCTCTTAGACTCTGTACTTGGACCACTTGAGGGTATCTGTTAATCATCATCTACTGTAAATAGAAGCTTCTCTAATGACGGTTGAGAGGTGAGATGTCTATAGTTATAACAAGCTATTAAGAATCAGTTTAAAGCCGGCCAGTGGTGACGCGCACCTTTAATCCCAAAACTTGGGAGGCAGAGGCAGGCAGATTTCTGAGTTCGAGGCCAGCCTGGTCTACAAAGTGAGTTCCAGGGCAGGCAGGGCTATACAGAGAAACCCTGTCTTGGAACGCCCCCCCCCCAAAAAAAAAAACCCCAAAAAACAAAATCAAAGAATCAGTTTAATACTATGTCCATTTAGCAAAGTAATAGTAATAGGTTCTTTCCTAGGACTATAGCCTGTCTAGTCACAGGTTCTTGGCCACAATAGTGGTGCTGGGTATGAGTTCCATGCTGTAGCTTAAGTCTATAATTAGAAAGTGGTTGGTTATTCCCAATATGTTCATGCCACTGTTACACAAATGGGCATATCTTTACAGGCCAACTGTTATTCTAGCTTGCAACGTTCACAGCTGTGTGGAGTTGATAATTGCTTTTCTCCTCCAGTAGCATGGCATCTTCAAGTTTATAGTTCAGTACCAGCTTGGTATCTCCTATGTTTTATGATTCCAGTGTGTGCTATCTTTTATAAGGGGGTTGCACTAAATTAATGGTTCTTGGGAGACAAGGGAAAGTGTTACAGAATGCTACTGGCACCTCATGGGAGGAAACTAGGGATTCTGCTAAAAAAGATATTTAAAAACAAAAGAGTCTTCAAATGTACAGGACAGCCAGCCCTTTATAACAATTACTTGCCTGCAAAATAGATGATCTGTTGTATACATTCCTGCTTCAAAGCTTATTTTCTTAAATTTCCCTTGAATTCTAGTTTTATAAGATTAGTTTATAATGAATCATATCTAGAATTACTGTTTTAAAATGCAGTGATTTTTTTTTCAGCTTCATTAAGCAGTATTTCATATTTTTTTCTTTCCCTCAGTGAACTAATTGTGTATTCTGAACCACTGAGATATCTTAAACTTTTTCAGGTAGACATTAAATTTTCCTGACTTCTCAAACAAGGAATAATTATCACAATCTAACTTGTTTTATGGTTGAAGATGATCATTTCAGACAGTAATTATTCTTCATCTATCATAGTATTCTAGGTGTGTTTTAAACTTTTGATGCTTTCTCATAGTCACTACCATGTAATGCTCTGCTTTTATCATGAGAAATGCTTATGAATAGAAAATACTTTAAAGTTTGTTTTCCTATCTTTGTCCTTTGCTTTTGTTCCAATTTGATCTTATTTACTGACCTCTTGTCACAAATTCTTTTTCAGTATAACAGTTTTTGCAGGTAGTATTTGAAACTTGCTTCTCTGCTTTGTCAGTAAAATTATCTGATTCTGTCTTATCTATGATAGTAATGCCTTAGGCCTGTTTTCTACTGCTCTCTAATGGATGTGCTGTGTTCTTTCAGCTTTTTTTCATATAGATAAATTTCAAAGGTAGATTTCTATAGAGCTATTTTAAATTTTGATGTTTCTCTAATAGCCTTACCTCTTACTCATATACTCCAAATCAGCTTCATAAAACCATCCTCTTTTTTTGAGGAGAGGGGTCCTAGGCTAATATATCGTAACCAAATACTTTACTACTGCTGTTAAGTTATCCTTCTAGCTTCTCCCTTCTCCCTTTATTTACTCTCAGACGATCATGAAGTCTGGGCTACTCTTTTGGTTTTTGGTTCGCTCCCTTTTTCTTTTGCTTTTTCTGCTTCCATTCCTTTCATCTCAGCTTTGACTCATTCCAAACCAGTGAATATAACCATTTTTTTCTGTGCATAACTTTACTTTTAGTCTGTACTATACATTGTTGGCAGGTGAATATTCTTGTGCTTTTATCACAGCCATTCCCATTGTTATGGAAACTGATTTCAAAGTTTTGTGGTGGGGGTGGGATCTTAAAGTCTGTGAGTGCCGATGTGTATGATTATGTTGCACACGCATGTACATATGTATATATATATATTTAAAAAATACATTAGGATTTGTCCATACTGTTCAAATATATTTGCGTATTTCCCCTCATTTTCTATGTCAATAACACTTGTAAAGTATATATCAGTGAAATTTCAAAGAATAACTGGGGATAAAAATAGTTTCTGAACAAATAAAGATTTTCAGATTTTTTTGTTTTTGTTGGTTACTCTAAACCAGGAATCTCCCAAACATAAGCAAATAATAAGACAAATATAAGTTTGTTGGAAAGCTATCCTTACCTCATCTTTTTACCTTTTTCTAATTCTGAGTGAATTGTAGTCTCTTCTTAAACTGTCTATTAGCCATTTGATATGGCATTGCGATATTTACAGTACCTTCAATCCTCATGTCTATTGAAAATTCCCTAGGTGTGTTAGAGTATACTTTTAATTTTAACACTCAGGACGCAGGGTCAGGTAGACCTTTGAGTTCTAGGCCAGCCAGGGAGGGCTACAAAGCAAGACCCTGGTTGGGGGTACAAAAGACAAAGGAAAATAATTATATTTTAAGCTCCTTCAAGACAAAACTTATGGTCCTGTTTTCTTTTTCTTTTAGCACAAAACATATAATTTCTGTCTTAGTTATTTCAATGATGTTTGTATTAGGTACATACTCTTTAAAACATGGCAGGCATTAAACCTGAATCTCATAAAATAATACTATAGTCATAAAATAATACATACTATACTGTTTGTGATGCTCAGAGACAAACCATTACATTAGCATCTTTATAAATTAAATAATGTTTGCCCTTTGCTGTTATTTAAGCAAAGAAAATTTATTAGGTCTTACTTAAAAACATGTAATTTCGGGTTTTTGAACGCTATATTCTGACTATGAAAAACTAGATGTCAAAATGTAAAAGCAGAGCATTCATGGGCTATGTCCAACTCTTAGTATTATAATATCATTGTGAAATGGCCTATACTTATTTTAATAGACTTTATCAATGCAGTATACTTTAGCACCTCTAAGAAAGATTATAGTACAGTTTTGAATTGCTAGTTATTGTGTGTATTGTAATTTTCTTGCGCATATGCACACATGTGCCTAAATATATTAACATTTTTAAAAAACTTGCTTTGATACATAACCCTTTTTAAGCAAATGTAATTTGTTTTGGTATTGATGGAATTTTCTTACCCTCCCCCTTCCCTCTCCCTCTTAGGTGCTATTCAAGTATTGGGAAAGTTCAGGATGCCTTTATATCTTACAGGCAATCTATTGATAAATCAGAAGCAAGTGCAGATACATGGTGTTCAATAGGGTAAGACTGTCTAAAATTAATGATATTGGTGTGCAAAGATGACTGCATCACATAAAATACATTGTAATGAAAATCATGCTATAAAACTAACCAGTTTTTAGCTCACTTATTTTTCTTAATTTCTCTTTTCAGTGTGCTCTATCAACAGCAAAATCAGCCTATGGATGCTTTGCAAGCTTATATTTGTGCTGTACAATTGGACCACGGTCATGCTGCAGCCTGGATGGATCTAGGCACTCTCTATGAATCCTGCAACCAACCTCAGGATGCTATTAAATGCTATTTAAATGCAACTAGAAGCAAAAATTGTAGTAATACCTCTGGACTTGCAGCACGAATTAAGTATTTACAGGTAAAAATTTTAAATACCAATTTTTTTAAAAGCCACATATTTCCCTAGAACACCCAGGCAGGAATAGGTTGGCTGGAAAATTTGTCTAGTTATATCTGGATGTCTATATATAATATGTTTCTATATTTTGTAAATATACCATAGGTTGTAGTATTATTTTACTTTTTATTTTAAGTGAGATAAGCAATCTTGTTTAAAATGCTCTTTTGCACATTGATGCATATTAATTTGCCTAAGTTTTTTTCAGTGTACTCTCTACATGCTTAAGTTGTCATAGCATTTTAAGGAAAAGAACACAAACACTGTCTTTCACTTTTGCTTGAAGTTTCACGAGAAGACAGCTAATGAGAACCCTGGAAGCAGCTTAGCTATGTTTTGATTCTCACAAAGGTTTATATTCTGGTTACCCTCTTTATACTTATTATCTTTCTAAAGCCCCAAATTTAGAATCTATTTTCTTTTAAAAACAATAAGCTATAGCCTTTAGGAAGATTTAGTGGACTTGCTCTTACTCAAGTAGGCTTGTGTTAAATTTGCTTTTTACATAATTTTTCCTAGGCTCAGTTGTGTAACCTTCCACAAGGTAGTCTACAGAATAAAACTAAATTACTTCCTAGTATTGAGGAGGCATGGAGCCTACCAATCCCCGCAGAGCTTACCTCCAGGCAGGGTGCCATGAACACAGCACAGCAGGTGAGAAGTTGGGTTATGTTCTGCAAGTGCCCAGCTTTAAGGGTTCTTTTCAATCTGTAGTAGTCAAGCTTATTTTAAGTAAGCATAGAAGGCTTAATTAATAATAGCCTTTTCATTTAAGTGCTAAGGGAATCTAGATCAAAATAAAATTCCCTCTGATATGGGAATAAATTTGGGGGTACCAACTTAGAACCTTTGTGCATTTTCATGTTTTTGCAACATTTCTTAAAATAATGCTGCAGTGGTTTATTTAATTTTTTTAAAGAAGATTTTCAAAGGAAGGTACACATTCCTCCATTGATGATGACTCAGTGATTTTTGACTTTCAATAATTGCAATTAGAGATGTCCACATGATGTTGAAAATGAAAAGTATGCAGCTTGTAACTTTTATAATTTGAAGGAATGAATTAAGAATATATAGCACCCTATTTTTGTCTTCCTTCTGTGATTCTTAGGCATGTAAACCTCATCATCCAAATACTGAACCTGTATTAGGCCTCAGTCAAACACCAATTTCACAGCAGTCCTTGCCACTACACATGATTCCTCCTAGCCAAGTAGATGACCTGTCCAGTCCTGCCAAGAGGAAAAGAACATCTAGTCCAACAAAGGTATATGTCCTAGAGAAATAGAAAATCCCAGTCAAAAAAAGAAGTTCCAACTGCCCTGTAATTGTGCAGTTTCAACATTTCCCGTCCTTTACTTTAAATCTGTGGACATCAGAAGAGTAAGGTTTGAGTTTTCCCATCCCGAACTCTTAGAATCATATTAAATAAGGTAGGAATAACCTTGCATTCATCAAATCATTTTATCCATTTCCCTGCCGTTTAGGTATCAGCACACTTCATCATCACTTTTGAGCAACATTAAAATATATTTAATATGGAATCTAGTGGACAGTATGGTATATAGGCTAGCAGTTTGGGCCATAGTTTAGGGGTGGGCTTTTTGGGGTGGCTTATTAAAGAATCAATATTTTTTAAATTATGAATATTAAGTTTAATGTATATCTAAATTTTTAAAGAAAGTAATAATAAACATTATATATAATTACTCCAAATCTCATAGTCATTTAGACTTCATTAGTCATTAATTAATGTTAAGTATTTTGTCTTAAACAAATATTCTTTAATGTTTCTTTTTATCAATTTTCCTCAGAATACTTCTGATAATTGGAGTGGTGGCAATGCACCACCTCCAGTAGAACAACAAACTCATTCATGGTGTTTGACACCACAGAAATTACAGGTATGTAAATTATTTTTTAAGAAGTTTTAGTTAAAGTTAAATGGAAGGAAACCTGGTACATGATGCGTGTACATTATAATGAAGATAATTCAGTCTCTTTTTCCCACTTGTTTCTACTTTGATTTTGGAACAAATTATACATGTAGATGCATAAAGTATGAATATAGATTATATAGGATAAAGCCTTCTTTCAGCTTCTGCTCTTAATTCACTGATGTCTCCTGACAGTTTTCTGGCTTTGCTTGCTTCTTACCTGTCTTAGCAGAGCGGTGTGGTATATTCACTCAAGTATTTCACTTAAGTAATTTGACTTAAGTATAGTCATTCATGGTCCAGAAATATTAAATGAAAAATTTCAGACAAAACAAAACCCCATGGTGACTTCTAAATTATAAGGTTCTGCTGGCATAGTGGAATCCCATTCTATCTCACCGGAGACATCAATCATCTCATTGTTCAGTGTATTCAGGCTGTTATATGCTAAGTGATGCTTAATCACTTAGTAGCCTTCTCATTGTCAAAACAACTGTTTCAGTATCATGATTCATATATTAATAATGACCACAAACCACAAAAACAATGATTCTGACAATTGTAGTATATCAAACAGAAGCCACACATTGCTTCCTCTAAGTGAACATGTAAAAAGTTCTTTTAAAAATGCACAAAATATCATATACTAAGTTTGCTAAGATCTATGATAAGGATTACTCTTTTACCTTAAGTTGTAAATAAAGAGAATTTTATACTAGTTTTACTGTCACACCTAATACCGTACTGGCTATGGCTTCTGTATGTAGTGGTGTTAGGACTGGAAGGGCATTAAATTGTGGGTTTAGTTTTTCTGTGATTTTTGAAATTCACTAGGGGATCTTAAAAGGTGCCTCCTTTACATAAGGGGGTCTACTGTAAACTTTTAATGTTCCTTTTCAGGTCAATATATAAACAGACTACTTGTTATATTAAAAAAATCATATTTCTTTATATAGATATTTTATTAACTTAAACTTGCTTAAGTTGATCACTAGTTTTAGACAGTGTCTTCAGACTTTTCCTGTTTCAGACAATGCTTTTTGGAGCATATTTATCATGTCTTTTAAGCTTAAAGAGCTTTCTACCTAAACACCAAAAATTACTGTATTAGTAAAACTTCATGCTCATTTCTCTCAAAGATCACCTTAAAATAAACTATGTTGAGATGAATGCTTAGTGTTCTTATTCTGGTTTCTTAAACTATAAAAAGACTTAGATTGAATTAGGTTATTGTTGATCTGCAGTGTTTAACCTTAATAGTGGTTTTGAGTTTTTCTAATTATTCAGATAAAGATTTAACAGATTTGTTAGCTTCTTTTTAGATCTGTCTTTAATTATATTCTCCCTTTCCCCCCCTCAGCACTTGGAACAGCTCCGAGCAAACAGAAATAATTTAAATCCAGCACAGAAACTAATGCTGGAACAGCTGGAAAGTCAGTTTGTCTTAATGCAGCAACACCAAGTGTGTATAACATTTTCCCTCTATAATTTGATACAGTTTTGTGTACTTTTATTGACTGTAGCATCATTGTAGAATTCACTCATACTCATGTCTATTTATATTTGGTAGAACTTTGTGATCTATACTTTCTAAACTACTAGGAGTTTTTAAGAAAAGCATAGCTATTTAATTTTAAACACTATTTTATTATTTAATTCCATGGTATTTCATATATATTTTTTAGTACTTAGTAATTCTACACTAAACCTAGGTAAGGTTTTATACTCATCTTTAGTTTAGAGGATTTGTCATATTACAAGTTTTCTGGTTTTATTTATTTTATTTGTTGGCGGGTGGGGCACTTAAGGTTGAACACAGGGCCTTATTCATGCTACAGGAGCCTACTACCACCACCACTAATCTCTAATTTCCCATTCCCCTCTTCACCTCCTCCCTACCTTCACTCCCTCCTTCATACACATAAGGGAACTCTAAGTTCCCTGAGTTGATCTTGGAAATTGAGAACCTTTTGTCTCAGCTTCCTAAGTAGCTGGGATGGCAGTCCTTCCCTACTAGACCCACCTTAGAATTAAGAGTTTGAGGTTCCTTGAAGAACTATGAATTCCAGAATTTTTCATAAGTTTCAGCTGCTTTTTTTTTCTTTTAGTAATTAGTAACTAGATGTTTCCTTAACGTGAAATTTATTTCTGCTTTTCGTAGGTAGCTTGCCATATTAATAAATAGTTTCTTGTGTTTGAAGTTGGCATCAGATCAGAGATCCATGATTATTCATCTTTACATGCTGATATGCTGATTCTCTCCTCTGTGGACTACACACATTGAATTTATATGCTTTTCATTTGTTCCCTGCAGATGAGACAAACAGGAGTTGCACAGGTACGGCCTACTGGAATTCTTAATGGGCCAACAGTTGACTCATCACTGCCTACAAACTCAGTTTCTGGCCAGCAGCCACAGCTTCCTCTGACCAGAATGCCTAGTGTCTCTCAGCCTGGAGTCCACACTGCCTGTCCTAGGCAGACTTTGGCCAATGGACCCTTTTCTGCAGGCCATGTTCCCTGTAGCACATCAAGAACACTGGGAAGTACAGACACTGTTTTGATAGGCAATAATCATGTAACAGGAAGTGGAAGTAATGGAAACGTGCCTTACCTGCAGCGAAACGCACCCACTCTACCTCATAACCGCACAAACCTGACCAGCAGCACAGAGGAGCCGTGGAAAAACCAACTATCTAACTCCACTCAGGTAACAAGACTAGCTGCTTAGGTTGACTTCTCACACAGTAGTTCGTGTTTATTTTGTTTATGTATGGTAAGTGTTTGAACAATTGTTTTTATATGAATCATATAGTCCTACAATGTTGTTGCTGTGTTTCAATTCAGTATACATGTATATACTTTCTGTCCTGGATAATTTCCGCAGATAGACAATCTGGAAGATTTACCAATGAAGAAAACAAACAATATTTTTTAAACCCCAAGACGATTTCTAACTTATACTGGCCCCAGAAGCAAAATGCCTAATTTTATAGTAGTAGTAGATAGTGGTCAACATCTGAGTATAGACAGAATGAGTCGAAGAGAATAAAATGCCAAAATGGAGTATGGGAGTGAAGAGTTCCATTTTAAGCTGTCTTGAAAAGCTAGAACAGTAGTTGGGGAAGGTCACAAAAGGGTGGAAGCAGATTGGGAAAAGAATTCAAAATTGAGTCACAATGTCCAATTTGCCATGCAGGGAATTAAAGAACTAACAAGACAAGAGTAAAGGATTAAGGTGTGAGGTATTGGGCATTGATGAGAACATAAACCATATCTTGTCTTTCAAGAATGATATATCAAAGTTATATTAAATAATGCTGTTAGATCCATGTCTTAAATCAGAGAAGAAGCACTGTGACCATACAGTTTTTATAGAAGAAAGCATTTCATTGAGTTTTGCATAGTTTCAGAGGATGTATTCCATTATCATCATGGCAGGGAGCATGGCAGCACACTGGCAGACATGGTGCTGAAAAGAGTTCTAAGGATTCACAGGCAGCAGAAAGAGGGAGACTCTAGGCTTGGAGTAAGCTTTGAAACCTCACAGCCCACAGCTCCTAATTCTTTCAAACAGTGCTATGCATTTAAATCTCCAAGGCTACAGAAGCCATTCTTATTCAAACCACCACAATCTAGTAAGGTGATCTAGAAATTGATCACCCAAGGTGATATTTCTGGCGTTCAGAAATCAGTGGATGCAGGCAAACTCTACACCACAACCTATGGTGTACATTTCTCTGCTTGCCCTCCTTCTTTCTAGTAGTATGGACCTAAGGGTGGTGTTTCTTTGTTGCAGTTTTAAAGGGTAGGAGAAAAATAAATACTGCATTACACCAAATGTGTAGCGAAGTCCAAATATTTGCTGTTTGACTGTATACAGGGATGATTTGGAAACTTTTGAATAGAATTAGTTTCACTGGGTTGTTACAAGTTGAAGCCCAAGATGAAAGGATAGATAAAACTGGAGGTAGCAAGTATAGACTGTTCCCATGGGTCATCTGCAGTCATGTAGGTTGTACAGATAAGGGATAGTATAGCTAAAGGAGAAGTAGAGTTTAGAATTTGGTTTTGTTCGTATTTTAAATTAAAATGAGAAATAAGCTAATGGGAAACATTCAGTAGAAAGATTGATAAAATAGAGGAAAAAATTGTTATTTGAGATGATGTGTTTTGGGAATTCAGTATCTTTAAACATTATTTGTTAAGATGCCTATTAAGGTTCTAAAGTATAATTGACTGTTATATAAGTGAGAGCATTTGTTATGATTGTGAAGAATAGTTCTCTTATTTTTCTTCCCTTCTAAATCCTAGGTTTGCTTAACTGCTGATATTTTCAAAAATACTCAATCCTATTTTAGAAATCTGATAACATTAAAACAAAAAATCTTAGCTCATCCTAACCTGGCATTCAGGAAGCTGATGCAGGAAGAATTCAAGTTCAGGGTATCCATGACTATGACATAGCCAGATTTTGTCTCAGGGAAACAAATACTTTACCCTACCACAATGATTTTGCAGGACACAGCCTTCTGTACCTGCTAAATGGCAAGGAACCCTAGTCCCTCATGGCCACTACCTAGGAGCCTTACAATATAGTTATAATGAAGTAAGAAAATTGTCTAAAAATATTAAACTAATTTCGGGTCAAATTTTTCCCTCATGAGGTCGCTTTATAATACTGCAGCTGGAAAGCCCCTAATAGTCATGTAATTTTTATTCTTTAACTTACTGCCAAATTAAATCTTTTTTCAAAAAAGCTTTCAACTCAGCTACAACAAGTTTTAAACTATCAAATTAGTTCCCAATTCCAGGGTTCAATATGGCTGAGAAATTCGCATTCTTATTCAATTATTTTGTCAGTAAAACGAAATGAAAATTGTGATTCCAGGGGGGCAATTTTCAGGTAAAAATTATTCGTCTTAGTTCTACTTATTTTTATTTTACTAGATGTATTAAGTGACCTTCCTCTGGACTTAAAACTTTCCTTACCTATAGTATAGTATCTATCCTGGCAGATATTTTCCTAAATGTTTATACTCAGTTGATGAAAAAAAAATGCAGCTTTTTATAAGTCATTAGTAGAGACTTAAAATGTATATTTCTGTACACATATAAATAAAATATGGGGTTTACTGAGTGAGGAAGCTTTTTAGTAGAGTCTTAAGTATTTTAGAAACTTTGCTCTAGAGGATAGTTACTTTAGTGGTAATTGAATTAGGGATGAATATATTTACTTTTACATTTAAAGATAAAATTAATTTGCTTTCTATATTAATCTCTTAATAGATTACAGATGCATTATTTGGTTTATCATATCCATAGATTAATTATTAATGATATTATATGTCTATCCATATTTGAGTTTAGAAATGAAAATCCCTGTTTTAAAACTTAATTTAGAGTTCTCTGTGCTTTCTGTAAACTAATGTATGCCATACTAATTAGGGAAATTCTTTTAGCTAACTAAAAGTACTTTTTTGACAAATTTGGAAATTGGGTCAAATTATAAAGATACTTATTTTTTAGTGGCTTTTACATTTAATATTTAAAATTTTGAGTATGCTCTCAGTTTAACATAAGATTTAAACCATCCTTTTTTTCTTTTTAGGGGCTTCACAAAGGTCCGAGTTCACATTTGGCAGGTCCTAATGGTGAACGACCTCTATCTTCCACTGGGCCTTCCCAGCATCTCCAGGCAGCTGGCTCTGGTATTCAGAATCAGAATGGACATCCCACCCTGCCTAGCAATTCAGTAACACAGGGGGCTGCTCTCAATCACCTCTCCTCTCACACTGCTACCTCAGGTGGACAACAAGGCATTACCTTAACCAAAGAGAGCAAGCCTTCAGGAAACACATTGACGGTGCCTGAAACAAGCAGGCAAACTGGAGAGACACCTAACAGCACTGCCAGTGTTGAGGGACTTCCTAATCATGTCCATCAGGTGATGGCAGATGCTGTTTGCAGTCCTAGCCATGGAGATTCTAAGTCACCAGGTTTACTAAGTTCAGACAATCCTCAGCTCTCTGCCTTGTTGATGGGAAAAGCTAATAACAATGTGGGTCCTGGAACCTGTGACAAAGTCAATAACATCCACCCAACTGTCCATACAAAGACTGATAATTCTGTTGCCTCTTCACCATCTTCAGCCATTTCCACAGCAACACCTTCTCCTAAGTCCACTGAACAGACAACCACAAACAGTGTTACCAGCCTTAACAGCCCTCACAGTGGGCTGCACACAATTAATGGAGAAGGAATGGAAGAATCTCAGAGCCCCATTAAAACAGATCTGCTTCTAGTTAGCCACAGACCTAGTCCTCAGATCATACCATCAATGTCTGTGTCCATATATCCCAGCTCAGCAGAAGTTCTGAAAGCTTGCAGGTTAGTGTGGCAAAATTAATCACAGAGTGAAGTGTTTGACGATTTGTCTGATCAAGATCTGGGAAATAAAAGATAGTGTAATCAGTCATCCAAAGTAAAAGTTTGAACAGAGCTTGGTAATGCTTGAATGTTGTGCTTGTACTTACTGATGATTGTGCAATATGTCTGAACGTGCTGTTACTGCCCTCTACTGGTTACTACAGTTGTTGGCTTCAGTGTGGTTGACTGCTCTGGGGATGAAAACGAGACTCAATCACATTTGGCTAAAAATCAAGGCCTAGAAAAGCCTATTTGCTTGATTTTGAACAAAGTCTGTTAAAGGTTAGACTAGGGATAGACCTCAGCAATCGCCCAGGTAAGTCTCTGTTTACAATTCATTTGATTCTAGAAGAGCTTATAAAGAGATAGGAAAAGTAAGGGACAATGGAGAGTTAAAACAGACTGCTAGGTTTTTGTGAAAGAAAAAGCATATTTGTTTTAGTTTTTGAAGGATAAACCCTCTCAAACACTTAGAGGGATAATAAGTGTTCTGTTTAGAACAAAAACGTCATCATCAAAGGATCAGTCTGATTAGATTGCATCATCTTTCAGTAATATTTGAAGGATAGAGATTAATGGTCTTTTCATTGTACATGTTTCGTCTAATTTTTAATCATTGGTTTGTATTTGTCATCCCCTATGTATAAATAAATCATGGATGTAAGCAGTTAACATCACTTGGAATAGTCACAAAGAATTCTGCATAGTTTTCTAGCATTGAATTTTAAGTTTAAGCAGTGTTATACATTTTTGAAGGCCTTTGTTTGGTTGCTGGGTTTAATCAACAGAAAATAACTATTCTATAAATAGGAAATTTAAGCATTGGGTCAGTTAAATTGGCTATTTAATATAACAATTTCATTTTAAAGTTGGAAACAGTTCACATCTATCAGTTCTAGTATGTCTTATCATCTAGAAATATTATCTTTTGCTATTTACATTGCTTTATTAGAACATGTCCTCAACCTACCATTAATTGTTTATATGAAATTAAACTTTATTTTATAGAGTTTGCTACTTATTTGGAGCATGGGATAGGACTGGCATAGGGAGAAGAATTCATTTAAAATAAATTAAAATTAATCTTAATATCACTTTAATTGTAGTACTGAAACTTTAATATACTAAAGTTTAACCAGAAATTATGTCTGTTTTTTATTATTTTCTTTGTTGATCCAACCTTGCTGGGATCATTTTCCTCAATGGCCTGTAACATGGCAACAGCTGCCATTAATCTTAACTATTTTTTTGGATGGGGTGAGGCATAAGCAGGCTCTCTGTAGCCTTGAGTTCACTATGCAGACCAAGCTGCCCTGCCTCTTACCTCTGCCTCCTTAGTGCTGGGATTAAAGGTGTGCATCACCACATCTACCCAGTCTTAAATTAATGTGATTTTTTTTTCATGTTGGCATTTAATATATATCTAAATTAAATTTTTTAAAACATACTGTAAGATCACTTAATTTCTAAAATTTGTTTCTTTAGAAAATTTTAATTTAGGGGACATTAACCTCTTTTTGTCTTTAAGTTACTATCATTCATTTCAACATTGAACCCCTTTAAGTGTCTAGGTTAACAGCCATAGCGGACTGAGATGCAGTTACCTTGATACATTCCACTATTCTTGTCTTCTATCTGCCTGCCTCTGCCTTGGCTAATCTGGTCTTTACTCTCCTTTCCTAGTTTTGCTTCTATTCAGTTAAAGCAGGGGCTCAATACCTCATCCAGTCTTTGTAGACTCAAGACATTTGCTTTAAAAACAAAATGAGAAACCGAGATGTCATAAAAATTGCTTACTGGAGGTAGATTCTAGAGCTATATTATGTCCCAAAAGTTATAAGCAATGTGGAAAGGCTTTTTTTGTTGTTGTTGTTAATAAAATTTTGTGCTATGGAGTGGCTAGTTACTATATTTCTTAATGTCTTATGAAAGATACTCTTCCATCTCATTTTTGAGGACATTTGGACATTCACTTGAGTACATCCTCATAGTTTTATGTTAAACTTACAAAGGTCATTTTGCTTCATTATAGACACTTAAATAGCTAAACGCACCAAAACTTTTATCAGTCTCTGGAGTGGACTTGGGCTGTTTAAACCAATCTAGGCATTATCTTAATGAAGAGGCAGGAAATCACTTGTGTAAGTTGGAGACAAATCTTCTGAAGCTTAGAGCAAAAGGGTCTTGAGATTACAAGTAGTGGGGTGTTTGGTTGATACTAGCTTATGCCAGAACTCAGGTGAAAGTAACCCAGGTACAGTTTAGGGGCTTTTTAACAAAAGATTTTTTTTTTAAAGGTCCTTTTACTCAGAACACTTTCTTTTCATTTCTGTACTAAATATGGTTACTTCAGAATGGGAAAAAGAACGATTTAAGATGACATAGTTTCTAAATTCTCTCTGTAACCATCTTATTCCATAACTTTTCTTCCTTTTCTCTCTACTTTGGGCTATTTTGATAAAGTTTTATTATCTGGCCTGTGGTATTCTAAAACTGTTCAGAAAATAGCATATGTACCCTGCATCTGTCTGCAGCATTAAGATTGATAAGTAAATGTTTATAGTCTCTTAAATAGATGATTATATGTGTCAGTTATTTCAGAGAAATTTCTGTCTGTTTCGGACTTGATTTTTGCAAGCAGATTTTTAAGACACAGTAAAAAACTGCTAATATGACTATTTGCAATTTTTCTTGGTTGAGCTAATGTACCAACCTTGAATGGAAAAGATTCTGATAATTGAAAGGAAATTAGAATTCATACTTGTTCTTCAGATAAAGAAATCATAAACAAAATAGGGAATTTTTTTTTATGTTCAACATATTGTGCTTTTAGTTTTCTTCAGTGGAAGATCCAGGAATCAAAATAAGTATTTGCAGGAAGAATTTTGTTGTTCTGCTAGATTCAAAATTCACGGAGTTATGAAACTGTCTATTATAACTTAATTCAGAATTGTTTTCTGCCTTCTATGTAAATATAATACTGATTTTTCTTTTCTTTCCTGTTATTTTTAAAGGAATCTAGGTAAAAACGGCCTGTCTAATAGTAGCATTCTGTTGGATAAATGTCCGCCTCCAAGACCACCATCCTCACCATACCCTCCCTTGCCAAAGGACAAGTTGAATCCACCTACACCTAGTATTTATGTGAGTCTGAATTAGCTAGAAATCATCCAAGTTAGTGTTTTCTTCTATATGTCTTTTGTAAAAATCTTTTAGGACAATATATTACAGATACTGGCAGCAATGTGACAATTTGGCAACAAAAAGATATATTCAAAGATATTTTGTGATATTTTGCAAGTACCTTTTTAATTGTTGGTTATATTACAAATTTATTGTTGTTTTGTCTTGTTTTTGTTGTGCTGGAGACTGAACCTAGTACTTTGCACATTCTGGGCATGTGTTTTATAACATTGCTACTATTCCCATAGTTCCTCTGTATAAGGTATATTAGAATAGGTGAAAATATTTTCACTGCCTTAATTTTTAGCATTGTAGGTCAGAATGGGGTCCCATGTCTGGCATCCGGCCCTCCACAGGGCCAGAGCCACTCATGGAGGCAGACACAGGACCCCACGCCAAGGCCTCTACCAGGTAGGTGGGTGGTAAGCTGTGAGAAGCCGCAGGATCCCACTTTCAGGGGTGGGGAAGGCACATTCTGAGGTCCCAGTAGAACTGCTGGGAGCTGCTGGCTCAGGGGTCTGGGCTTGCACAGAGGCTGAGATTGGCAGGTTCTTACTCTTGGGCACTGCAGACGCCTCTGAATGCCGCAGAAGAGCTGAGAACAGATTGTGGGCCTGCATGCGGGCTCTGGCCCTGGGCCAAAGGGAAAGGGGCAGGAGGGATGCTCTGGCTGGTTACCACAAGGACATAAAGAGTCCTTAGGCGGGCACCTTGGATTGATGGGAGCTGTGTCTGGGAGTGCAGGGAGGCCTGTGGCAGGAGGTTAGACGCACAGCTCTCCAGAAGACCACCTGCTCCATTGCTCCAGCAATGATGAGAAGAGACAGGCCATGGTTTTAAGGTGTTTATTGTAGAAAGGCAGAGAGAGGGAGATAGTACGGAAGTAGAGCCCGGCTATGGCTAGATGGGGAAGAGATGGAAAGCAAGAGGGCAAGAGTGAGAGAGGCAGGACCAAGAGAGTAAGAGAAACAAGAGAATAAGAAAGAGATGAGGGGGCAAATAGCCCCTTTTGTTGTGGGCTGGGCCTACGTGGATTTGCCAGGTAACTGTGGGGAGGAGCATACCTGGATGTTGCCAAGTAACTGTGGGAATGTAGTCTAGACAGAATACCAGAAGCCTGGGGCATTGCCTACATGGCTGATGGATACACACCTCTGGGGGGCTGGGGGCCTGTGGCTGTGGGAGGCTGTAGCTGCAACAGGCACCAGGGGCTCAGGGGGCATGGCTGAACACCTGCCATCCCTCATCGGCGGAAGTCACTATCTACCGGTCACCGGGATTCAAGGCCTGTGCTCGACCCGGAACCAGGTTGTCTGTGCACAGCTCACAGAGCAGTATTAAACAAAAGCTACTTGGAACTATTTAACATTTTTGTTTTTAAGTAAACTGAGTTTTAAATCTATCAATTTTATGGGCCTTAATATTCACTCTGTTTTGTACACATGCTAAAAGAAATACCTTCAATGGCAGAAAAGAAAAAAGGATGTTTTAAGAATGTGGTCTTTGGAGCTGGA
Organism: Mus musculus; assembly: GCF_000001635.26. NCBI lineage: Eukaryota > Metazoa > Chordata > Mammalia > Rodentia > Muridae > Mus > Mus musculus. The sequence goes on from NC_000086.7 coordinate 18,259,519, forward strand.
GAGATGGCTAAGCAGTTAAGAGCATTTGTTGCTCTTGCAGAAGATCCAGATTCAGTTACCTGTGCTCACATGACCATCCATAACTCCAGTTGCCCTTGTCTGGCCTCCATGGGTACCAGGCACATGCATGGTATACATGCATATAGGCAAAACACTCATTTACATAAAATAATTTTTTAAGCTAGCATGTCTATAAAAGAAAGAATATGATTGTAGATGGATACATGTTACAAATATCTTTATAAGGTTTTTTTTTTTAGCATATTTAAAACTATCAGTTTTATCTCATAGAAATTTAGGCATCTGGTCTGAAGAATTGAATAAAAGCAATTCTTTTTTTTTTTATTTGTTTTGTTTTGTTTGGGGGTTCGGGGTTGGTTTTGTTCGAGACAGGGTTTCTCGGTGTAGCCCTGGCTGTCCTGGAACTCACGTTGTAGACCAGGCTGGCCTTGAACTCAGAAATCCATCTGCCTCTGCCTCTGCCTCCCAAGTACTGGGATTAAAGGCGTGTGCCACCACCGCCCGGCAATAAAAGCAATTCTTAATTGTGTTTTTCACAAATAAATCCTGATACCACTTTATTAACTTATTCCAAGAAAAAAATTAGATATGTATAAACTTATGGTAATATACTTCGGATGGTCTTACAACTATGAAAATGAATCTTGTCTTTGAGAAATTTTGATTTCTTCACTCAATTTTTAAGCATGTGACAAAAGTCTCCATCTCAACTCTTTGTGAATATATAGTTAAGAAGTATTAAACATACTCTTGTTATACAACTTATTATGAAAACTTATATACTTTGCCAGAGTGTCTACCCATTGAATATCTTTTCCCCATCTGCTTAAGTCATAATTCTGTTTTCATGAATTTCACTACTTTATATATGGAATCAAATTTCCTTATGACTAGCGTATTTCATTTATCATGTCCTCAAGGTTCATCCATGTTACAGCATTTGACAGGATAACCAGTCAGTTAATTTGGTGGTATTAGACTCTGCATTTTGCACATATTAATGAAAATATTCTACCATCAAGCTGTCTTTTCCCTCACTAACTCTTCATTTGTTGCTTATTTTTCCCCTGCTAGGGGTAAAACCTAGGGTCTTTTGCTTGCTAGTCAAGTATTCTGCCATTGAGCTATATACTCCATTCTTTAGCTATCTTCTAATCTTGCCTGATACTGTAGATATTTACGTACCTACAGGAATAATGTTGCATCAAGAACATATGTTATCATTTAGAATTTTTTAAGATTTATTTTTCTTATTTTCAATTACAAATATGGAATTAGATACATGTGAGAGTAGGTGGACCCTGGAGCCGGAGTTATGGGTAGTTGTGAGCCACAGGACTAGGAATCAAAATCTGATCCTTCCTCTACAAGAACAGTAAGTGCTTATATCCACTGAACCATAGCTCCAGGCCAATATGATCTTATTTTTGGTCAAGAGGACTCACTCTGTCACTCTAGCTAGCCTGAAATTCAGAGAGGCCCACTTCTGCCTCCAGAGTACTGTGATTACAGTGACTGCCACCATTTCCAGCTTCTATATCACGTTTTCTAACTTTTAAAATTTTGTGGTTTTTTTCAATATGGGTAGTATTGGAAATAAAACTTAAGAGCCCCCTGACTGTTCAGATAAACATTCTACCATGGACTTAGAACCCAGCCCATATTTGGTGATCTTACTCTCTGTGGAGGCCATTGAGGCCAAGCAAACTCTACCACTGAGCTGTTCTTTCTACTCAGTAATCCTCACTTTGGTCTTGAAGTTTAAATGTAATTTCAGCTACCTAATTTGTTCAACATATAGTACACAAAAATGTATTGGTTGCTACTTAGTCACAGTTAAAATCAAAGTGTAAAAATACTAGAAAATAGAAAAATATGAATGCATGAAATAAAGTAGCTATATAGGAAATAAATATAAGGCATAATATTTAAGTTAAAAAGCTGTATTTTCCTAAGATATAACCATATATTTTAACTTTACAGTTGGAAAATAAACGTGATGCTTTCTTTCCTCCATTACATCAATTTTGTACAAACCCAAACAACCCTGTTACAGTAATACGTGGCCTTGCTGGAGCTCTTAAATTAGGTATGCTTTTAAGTAAAAAGAAAAATGTTTTCTATATATGCTGTCTTTTAACCTTTTAAAGCACCAGTAAAGAAGTCTGGTACACCCCCCCACCCTCCCACCCCTCCTCCAATCACCACTCACACATCCACTTATTTTCTTTTTAATATGGATGGGGAATTTTGATTATTTTTACTTTGAGTCCATGATTTGAATCTATAATGGTCATAGTGTTAGTTGCTGGCAATTTAGGATTAGTTTTTTTATTTAGCCTTTATTTTTATCTAATGACTGATGTTGAACAGCTATGAGAATTTTGAATATAAAGTGTAAGTACTCATCAAGTACTGTACTATAGCCCCATTAGTATTTGCTAGCACCTACAAAAATTAAGTATGTGAAAGTTTAACCATTGGACTCGACTCATTCTCTATTTGAATATCATGAGCATTAGGACAAAGTAAGCCTTCAAAGTATATAAATGACCTGGTTGGTTTTTAGGAGAAATGGATATAGTGCCATAAAATGCTTCGTCTTTGAAAGAAAAGGCAGAAGTGGGGTGCATTTTTGTTTTGTTTTTACTGACTTGTTTTTTTTTTTTATTTATGGCTTACTTATAAAGACTTGGGACTTTTCTCTACTAAAACTTTGGTGGAAGCTAACAATGAACATATGGTAGAAGTGAGGACACAGTTGTTACAACCAGCAGATGAAAATTGGGACCCTACTGGAACCAAGAAAATCTGGCACTGTGAAAGTAATAGATCTCATACTACAATTGCTAAATATGCTCAGTACCAGGCCTCCTCATTCCAAGAATCATTGAGAGTAAGTATTTACTTCCTAGAGATTATTTTTAGACATTTAAAAATTATTTCATTTTGTAGCTTTGAAAGAAGACATTACTTTTGTAAATATCAGATTATATTACATTAAATACCTTGTAAGTGCTTTAAACAAACCTATGAGTTGATTCAGTAAATAATTTGTAGAGAGGGAATTACTATCTAGGAAAATGTTTCCTAGGTTATCTGAGGTATTTATGATTAAAGCAAGGTTTCTTCAGTACTATTGACATTTTGGGTTGAAAAATTCTTTGTTGTGGGGCTATTTAGCAGCATCCATGTCTTCTCTAAAGCATTTTAGACCTGGCAAATATTTCCTGGAAAACAAAGTTGTCCCCTCTTGAATCACTGATTTGGAGCCTATATCTGTCTTGAGTTTGCTTTATGCTTATTCTTATATGCTTGCATTTTCTTTTCTTCTGCCAGTTTAATATTACCAGGTAGGCAACCCTTTGAGGAAGTATTAGTGTTCTTCCTTCCAGTCATATAAAAAAAAAGTGCTGAGGAAGAGGTAGAAACAAGATATAATAAACATTAGACATTATTATATAATTTCAACACATATATTTATATTTTAAAATATGAATTTTGAGACTAATCAAAATTACTAAAACATCCCTCTAGATCTTACATCATTGAAACATTACTAAAATCATGTAGTAGTATAACAAGAACTTTGTGAGTTCTTCCACAAAATGAATATAAAACATCCATAGAAGTTAGCTCTTTGAAATACTGCTTTGTGCTAAATTGTTTGTTCACATATCCTACCAGGAAATTTAATTTCCTATGTGACTGAAAGTCTTGAGTTTGTCGTTCATTACATTTGCTTATCTGTTTTTAAATATTTAAAATGTTCCACTGAGCTCACATTTTTAGTCAAGACATCATTTATACATGAACTTACAAATTTGGCTTACTATATTATAGTTTCTATTTCTTTGACAAAAGCACTGTGACCTAAATCAACTTGGAGAGGAAAGGGTTTATTTGGCTTACATTTCCGTAGCACACCGCAGGAAACCAAACAGCGCAGGAACCTGAGACAGGAGCTGATGGGGAGGTATGGAGAGGTACTGTGTATTAGCTTACTTCTCGTGGCAACCCAATTTCTTTAGAGCCCAGGACCAACAGCATGGGTGAAATAGCACTAACAATGGACCAGGCCTTCCTCCATCAATCACTAATGAAGAAAGTGTCCTACAGCCAGATATTGTGGAGGCATTTTCTCAATTGAGGTTCCCTCCTTTCAGATAACTCTGGCTTGTGTTAAATTGACATAAACTACTCAGCACAGTTTTCCATTGTCCCTTTCTACTCCTACAAAAAATATTCATCTAGTAAAATCTCTCCTACAAGTTGCATTGTGTTACATTGAATTACATCAGTTTTTCTCTTCTTGCAAATAGAAGTACTATGAATCTGTAGTGACATAAAGGAAAGATTAACCAGTTGTGTGGAATTCTAAGTGAAAATGCCCTTTTCTGATTTTTAGGAAGAAAATGAGAAAAGAAGTCACCATAAAGACCACTCAGACAGTGAATCTACATCATCAGATAAGTAAGTAATTTTTCATTTCCACCTAATGGTTCTCTTTAAAAGATGTGCTTCTAATTTTCCTCTTTTTTTTAAGTTCTGGGAAAAGAAGAAAAGGACCCTTTAAAACCATTAAGTTTGGGACCAACATTGACCTGTCTGATGACAAAAAGTAAGTCCTTGTGATAGTTATGTGAGCTGACGAACAGAAATGTCCTTGCTTTGTCTGAGAATTGTTTACAATTTTTTCCATTTTGTTTCTTAGCATTATCCTAAATTGACATGAGGTCAAACTAAATAATTTTACTAGGTTTTACAGCTAAACTATTTTTTTATAGTAATACTGTTACATGCTTTTTTTTTAAAAAAAAAAAAGACAATTATTTTATGACAGTTTTTTTTTTCATTTATTTATGTTCTAGGCCTATAATTTTTTAATACTGTTTTACATTGGAAGTTAATTTATATATTCCATTATTTCTTTCATGAAAGTAAAATGTGGATTTTCTGATTGAGTAAATTCATAACCTCCACAAATATTTATATCAGGGTTTTACTCTTATTTCTTTATAGGTGGAAGTTACAGCTACATGAGCTGACTAAACTTCCTGCCTTCGTGAGAGTTGTATCTGCAGGAAATCTTTTAAGCCACGTTGGTCATACTATACTGGGCATGAACACAGTTCAACTATACATGAAAGTTCCAGGAAGCAGAACACCAGGTAAATTTTATGAATTAGTATCTCATAAAAGATGAAGCTTTTTTCATCTTTCCATGTAAAGCAAGAGACTAAACATCTTTCTACTTAAAATTAATAGAACTAAAAGGATTGATCTTGTAAGATTTGATGCTTTTATCAGGTCTTAGGTCAGAATTTCTTTTTATATCCTTCAAATCTAATTTTAATGATTTCTTCTGAAAAATTTTAGAGTACCCTCTAGCCCAACAACTGTTGTTCTTGCATACTTCTGAGAATGGTAGGGATACAATGTTTCATAACAGTTTTAAAAAAAAAAAAAAATCATGCCAGGAGTGGTGGCGCATGTCTTTAATCCCAGCACTTGGGAGGCAGAGGCAGTGGATTTCTGAGTTTGAGGCCAGCCTGGTCTACAAAGTGAGTTCCAGGACAGCCAGGGCTATACAGAGAAACCCTGTCTTGAAAAACAAACAAACAAAAAACAATCATAATTTATGTACTTATTTTATTGTGGCCTAGTGTGTGTCTAATATATAACACTTGAAAAACATTTTTCCATCTCTTCCATTCTATTTGGTTTTAAAAAGAAACTGTGGTTACAGTCAGTCCTCTAGTTAAGTTGTAACTGACAGTTTCAAAAGCACTTTATATAAAGTAATTACTAAACTCATCCCTGACTTGACCACCAACTAGACAGCTAAGGTTTTGCAAGTCATATGCTTTCTTGGTATTGTTTCCTTCATGTCAAACGATTTCATTTTCTGCTTTCAAGTTTTCATCAATCAATAATATACTGTCCTTGGGGTCCATGGGTTGACATGAAATTTTAGAATAATCTTTGAAATATTTAGTAATCTCTATAATCCTAACATCAATGAATTAGGACAGTTACTGATAAGGAACAAGTATCTGTCACATGTTTCAACTTCAAATGTTTAAGTACACATTACTTAAAACCAGAATGCTTTCTTTCTTTGTTCCTTAATGAATTTGTTTAAGAATCATTACAAAATAGAATATTTTGATTTCGACTAATATTGACCATTGTTTTCTTTTCTGGCAGGCTAGATTATTTTCCTTTGTAGAATATATAATTAATCTTTGGAAATTAAGATCTGAGACTGAGTATTACTAAGACAACAAGCAACACACACACACACACACACACACACACACACACAAATTCTGGCAAAAATTGTCCAGAGAACCATGTTCTACTTTCTGCTCCATCATTAGACATGTTTATTGTATGTGTCCATATATGCTTACACTAACCTGTGTATATGTGCGATGGCACATATGTAAAAGTCAGAATATAAATTTCCAGAGTCAGTTTCTATCCTTTTACCACGTGTATCTGTGGAGGTTTGACCACTGGTTGTTCAGCTTGATTGATACCAAGCATTTTTATCTGCTCAGTTCTCATTCACCTTGGACTCCCATGCTCCTTTCTCCTGTTAGTAAAGTTTTATTTGGTGGTGGTGGGGGGTGGGCATTAGAAGGTTCTGAAAATGCACCAAGTAACTGCACTAGAAATCTTAACATCTTGTTATCTTCTTCAAGTCATTTTTAATAAAAGTTTAAAAATATAATATATAGATTTCATACATGAGAGAAAACATACTTGTTCTTTTAGCCTGTTCACTTCATGTAGCAACATAATCTCCAACTTTATACATTTCCCTATGAAGGTTGTAATTTCAATTTTTTTATGTGCTGTTATTTCTATTGTAATTCAAATATATTAATTACATAAAATTTAAAAAATACATCTTTCCAGTATTGATGCTTTCCTCTGAGAGAGATTTCTTCATTTAGTCTTTGCTTATTTTTCTCAATAATATTGACTAAAATAATGGGCATATGCATTAAATTTTTTAATGTATATTATAATTTCATATCTTATAAAAACCAGAATCCCATTTGAGAATTCATAACATTATTAAAAGCAAATATAACTGAGAAAAAATTTTATCCAATAATTTTATATTTAGCCAACAGTGAGTTAATAAGTAATTAACATTAGTTGTATATTTATGAGATAGTGTCATCTTCATAACAATTTCAAAAGATATTTTTCATATACTATATTATCCTTAGCTATTTTCTCTTATTTTATTTTATTTTAAAATATGTATATTTCAAATGTCCCCTTTCTTGGTTTCCCCTCTGCAAACCTCCTAGCCAGTTCCCCCTTACCCTGCTTCTGTGAGGGTGTTCTCCCAACCCACCCATCCACTCCTGCATCACCGCCCTAGCATTCCTCTACATTGGGGCATCAAGCCTTCACAGGACCAAGGGCTTCCCCTCCCATTGATGCCAGATACGGCCCCTTCAATCCTTCCTCTGACTCCTCCATTGAGTTCCCTGTGCTTAGTCTGATGGTTGGCTGTGAGTATCCACATCTGTATTGGTCAGGATCTGGCAGAGCCTCTCAGGAGACAGCTGTATCAGGCTCCCATCAGCAAGCACTTCTTGGCATTAGCCATAGTGTCTGGGTTTGGTGTCTGTATGTGGGATGGATTCCCAGGTGGAACAGTCTCTGGATGGCCTTTCCTTCAGTCTCCGTTCCACTCTTTGTTTCTGTATTTCCTTTAGACAGGAGCAATTCTGTATTAAAATTTTGGAGATGGGTGGTGGGTTGCCCTATTCCTCAACCAGGGGGTGAAGGGAAAGCTTGTCTAACCTCTGGATATGGTCTTGACAGGTTCTCCCTCCCCTTTGTGGGATATTTCAGCTAATGTCATCCCTGTGGGCTCTTGCTTTCCTAGCATCCTGGACTTTCTGGTTGCTACCCCCAGTTCCCCATCCCTCATTGGTACACACCTCTGTTGAATTTCCTGACCATCTGTACATCTCCATGTCCTCCCATATCTGGTTCTTCCCCCTCTTTTACCCCTCCCTCTCTTGTCTTCCTCTCAAGTCCCTCCCCCCCTCTAATTCCCTTGATTATTTTGTTCCCCCAAGTAGAACTGAAGCATCCACTCTTAGGTGTTATAAGAAATGTATATGTTTTCATCAATACAATATAAAAAGTATCATTTTGCATGTGTTTGTATTAAATGGTTGTGTTAAACAGTTGTATTTGTTATAGGTTTCTTTACATCAAGCATATATATTTTAAACTCCAAGGTTGTCCTAAGGCTGTATTTACCCTTAAAGATTTTTATATAGATAATACAGTCATGGAATCTCTGATTATAATTAGAACTCACTTTTATTTAGAGTCCATACTATGGGGCAATTTCCAAATATCTACTTATAATAACTATTGAATATCATTATATATTTTGCCCCAAGATAAATGAAACAATAAGCTTCTGTTCTTTCATGAATTCTCAGTTAGAATAATACAAATATGATTCAATTCCTTAGAAAGAAATTTGACTGTATTCCATCTAGAACAAACCAGGGATGAGGGGCACTACACCAGAAATGCAGATTTTAAGTCACTAACTAGAATTCTAGGAAAGGCAAGATGTAAAGTATTATACTCTAAGCTTTAAGTCACCTTTCTTTTGGTCAAGCATTTACTTCATTGTAGTAAACCTGTTATGATCTCCTTGAATTCTGATAAAGTTGATCTTCATATGAGGGGAGGATCCCCTATTTTGCCTTTTCTTTCCCTCTTGATAATAGCTGTTTTATTTTATATTATTCTGTAAGGATTTATTTTATTAATTTTAATTGTATGGGTATGTATGTGCTCATGAGTGCAGGTACCCATGGAGCCCAGGGGTGCCAAAACCCCTTAGAGCTACCTATTGTAGTTTTTGAGATCAAACACAAGTACTTTATAAGAGCAGCATAGACTCTTCACCTCTGAGCCATCTCTCCAGCCCAAGTAGTTATTTTAAAAACAAGGCTTTAAGCCGAGCTTTGGTGGTGCACGCATTTCCCAGCACTTGGAAGGCAGAGGCAAGCGGATTTCTGAGTTTGAGGCCAGCCTTGTCCACAAAGTGAGTTCCAGGACATCCAGGGCTATACAGAGAAACCCTGTTTCGGAAAAAAACCAAAAACCAAACAACAACCAACAACAAACAAAAACCCAGGCTTTATTCACAATGAAAAAAAAAGGTAATGACATTTATAACAAATATATCTTATTGGGCACCATCCTAATTATTATTTCATTCATCTTCAAAATAGCACTTTTATACAAATGTTAATATTTGTTCTTATATATAAGGAGAGTGTGCTTAAAATGCTTTAATAACTTGCTTGGGTTGATGCTGTATCTTAGCCAAGCAGCCTATCAAAGCCTAAACTTTATTTTGGCTTCCATGTTAGTCCTTAATAAGTTAGGAGTAGTTCACCAAACACAATCATGAAACCAGACTCAACACAAAAGGCAAAAGAACTGAATCTTTAACATATTCTATTAACATTTTAAAGGTTTCATGTTTAAGGACACATTTTCTATAGAATTAATTATATGTTGATTTCTTTTTTCACCTTTAGGTCATCAAGAAAATAACAACTTCTGTTCAGTTAATATAAATATTGGCCCAGGTGACTGTGAATGGTTTGTTGTTCCTGAAGGCTACTGGGGTGTTTTGAATGACTTCTGTGAAAAGTAGGTTCCCATACTAAATTTTCTTTAAATATAATTACTAGGAAACAGTATCTACAAAGGACAGCTTACTAAACTGGATACCCTAATGTGGATACATAGTCAGCTTTTGGTTACAATTTAGTGGAAATCTTATGTTAAATTGAATTATTCCAAACCTATAATTTTATGTTACTAGAAAACTTATAGTAAAGGTATCCTGAAACTGTTCTATGAAATATACTAATAGACGTAAATTTAGAAAATTCTAGTTATTTTTTTCATTTTTTTTAAATATACATTCAAATACTTATTTAGAAGGCATGTATTCTAAGAAAATTTCTAAAAATATTTTAGAAAGTGGAAGAAATTCTGTAATTGAACATGCTTATTGTTAGGAATAACTAAAACTTGAATATAATAATCTTTGCCATATCATGGTATAAATTTTTCTTAAAAGTGACAATTTTTCTTCTAAAGGCTTTTTATAAAATTTAATTAACTCCTTCAGATTTTGTTTTGCTAATCAAAGAAAGTGCATGCTGAATCTTTTTTTTTCGATTCTAGAAATAGCCTTCCTTTATTTGGGTTATGTCTCATGGTAAAGAGTACTTCGGATTTTTAAATTTTGATTTAAATTAAATGTCTCTAGATAGAACTGTGTTCTTTTTTTCTATAAAGTACTCAATTGTATAAGCTCCTGATATTTTCATTTACTAATAAAATTAGAAAATTATGAATTAAGAATTAAAAGCATAAATTAGCATGTGATATTTGTCCCCATCTCAGTTAAATGTAGGAGGAGGGAAGTTACTGCAAATGTGTATATATGAAATTTGAAGACAAACTATAGACATTTTTTATACTAACATGTAATTTCTTAGTTTGCTTTAAAAATCCTTGCTGTAAATATTTGGGTAATTATGACACATATCATAATTGAAAAAAAATTAAGGACCCAAAATGTCTTTTCATGTAAGTAAGAGAAATAATCACCTTATAATTCTTCACTAACATTTGTTTAATTCAATTCAAGGAAACCAGATTCAGAATTTTACAGATTCAAATGTATTGATGAAGTAACTTCCTCTACTTTATACCATAATTTGTAGACTATTAGTTCTATTGATTAATTAAGGTTGCTGCCTGTTTACTTTTATGATGGTAGCACAAGGTTGAAATAGTGCTAGGATATGTGCTAATAACCATTTTTGTTTTATAGAGAGCTTTATTTGCATACCCTTATCACAAACATCTAGCCAGTCCTATCCCCTTGGCACTTAGAGTGTCATTAGCAATGTGTTCTAGAGTTTCAGAGAGTTGCCTAGCAGTTTACAAAGTTTTTATTTGTTTGTTTAGAGAGATAAGAGAACAAACATGAAAACACAGGATTAAGGGTGCGTAGGGCCTCTTTTCTCCTTTTACCATGTAGGGCCCAGGGATCTAAGTTCCTCAGGCTTGGTGGCAGATACTTTTACCAACCTAGCCATCTTGCCAGCCCTGAATTAAATAGCAGGTATTTGTTACTAGCTGAGCTGTCTTGCCAGCCCCGATTGATTGATTGATTGATGATTGATTTGGAAGAAAAAGGGAAAAAGAGAGATACTGAAGTTCTATTTTAGGTCAAAGGTTTTTCCCATATAATCTTGGATAATAGATGGTTTGCAGATTGTATGGTTTCTGTCACAATTGTGTTATAACAAAAAACAGTCATTGATCATATGTAAATAAATGGTAATGTCTATCTTCTAATAACATTTGTTGATAAAAACTGTCAGCAGGGTCATAGTTTTGTGTTACGACTTAATATGTACTTTGTCATATACTTTACCCCAAGTTATAAAGTAAAGGTTACTTCTTAGATTTTAAGCAAATACTTCCACTATATAAGTTCTTCTTTCCCCAAAATATGAAATTTGAAGTGGTTATTAAAGTGTATAAATTTCTTTTATAGGAAAAGTTACTATATAATTTTTCCAACATATATTATGAATAACCAGTAAAATATTAAAGTAAATTAGTAATAGGATCTATAGAATGTTTCCAAAGTGGTGGTCATAGTGGTGGTCATGGCTATTATGCATGATATATACAAGTTGGTTTTCAAGTGCATAGTTTTAATTAGCTGATCTTCAAAACCATTTAGAAGTTGACAACTTATTCCCCTTTTCCTGACTCAAAGCAGCAGGAGAGACTCTTTCTTGTGTGGGTTTTCTGGTACATAGTGTCCTTGTTTATGAATTTAAGTGAATTTATCTTCATCCTCTGTCATTTAGTGATTTCAAGGTACTGCAAGAATAGAAGGGTTTGGTGTTTAAAAGTAGGGAGGGACCTTAGTGAAATGAAATTAGAATAAAAGTATGTGCTATTTTAAAAGTAGCTACAGATTCCCCTTGGATTGTAGAGAAAGGAATTTCAGCTGTCTTTAGATATATTCCTGTACTTAACTTTAATTTCACTCTTTACATACATGTAGCAGTTTTTGTTAACAGTTAAGTTTTATTAAAATGAATTATCATTAAAAAAAACTTTTATATATATATATATATATATATAAAGAATTTATTAGAGTCCTTGACTGATTTGTTCTGTTCTTCTTATTTCAGAAATAATTTGAATTTCTTAATGGGTTCTTGGTGGCCCAACCTTGAAGATCTATATGAAGCAAATGTTCCAGTGTATAGGTTTATTCAGCGACCTGGAGATCTGGTCTGGATAAATGCTGGCACTGTTCATTGGGTTCAAGCTATTGGCTGGTGCAACAATATTGCTTGGAATGTTGGTCCACTTACAGGTATTTTAAAAGAATATACTTGGAAAAGGATTTAACCTAAAGTAAATAAATAAGTAAATGTCTTTTTTTAAAATAAGGAATGTCTCCTTTTTAGTATAAAAGTTAAATGTTAGCTAACTATTGAAAGTCCAAAGCCCTAGATCCTTAACAAATGAAAGACTTAAAAGTTTATATAGTTTTTTATACGTGGAAAATGTACTTGTAATTACTTTTTAGAGTCCTCAATTTTGTTTTATAAAGGGAACTCTTAAGGGAGAAGAATAAATAATTACAAATGCATTCTTATAGGTTTTTCTTCTATATTAAGTTGTATGTAAAACAGTTTGTGCCTACCCTTAGGTAGTATGCCTTAAAGTTAAGAATTTGGCATTTGTAGCCAGGAAGACCTGAATTTGAACCAGGACTTAGCTTTATAAGCTTGGGCAAGTTACTTAATTTTTCTAGTCCTTGATTTTTTTCATCTAGTGATGATAGTAAAACCAGTAAGGAAATTTTAAGAATTAAATGAGATAATGGATAAAAGTTAGTTATACACATAGGAAGCACTCTCTATATGATTACTACTGATGCTATTACCATAATTATCACAAAACAAAAATTTTTGTAAGCAGGGTGGTAGTGGCACATGCCTTTAATCTCAACATTTGAGAGGTAGAAGCAGGTAGATCTGTAAGTTCAAGGCCAGCCTGGTTTACAGAGTGAGTTCCAGTACAGCCAAGTCTACACAGAGAAACCCTGTTTCAAAAAATAATAATAAAAATAACAATTAATACATACATACATATATGTGTGTTTGTGTGTGTGTGTGTATATATATATATATATAGTTTTAGTGACTTGAGATTTTCATGAGGTAATAATGTTTATCTTCACATCTTTTCATGGTTTTGGTTTGTGATTTGTTTTTCTCCTCAGCCTGTCAGTATAAGTTAGCAGTGGAACGTTATGAATGGAACAAGTTGCAAAATGTAAAGTCAATAGTACCCATGGTTCATCTTTCCTGGAATATGGCACGAAATATCAAGGTTTCAGATCCAAAGCTTTTTGAAATGATTAAGTAAGTACTTTCTAAAATTGTACTAAACTCTTAAGGGGCAGGATGACTGTTAAGCACTCCCCCCTCCCCTTAGAATTATGTTACATTATATAGAATTACATTAAAACAAGATGATCCAGAAGTCTAGCAAAATATGAGATTCTGCTTGTTACAACTACTTTTCCCTTCCAAATAGCCCACTATTGTTTTAAAAAGAATAAAGGTATAAATTATTCTATGGCAGAAGATTGACTTTTTAGTATTTCCCCATTCTTCTCTGAATTATTTCATTTCTCAGTAGGACTGTATGGGACACAAGGAGAGAAGACAGCAGAAGCCAAAGGCATGGTCTTAAATTTTGCTGTGATAAAAGTTTTTAGTTGCTAGTTTATTTGGTACTCTAAATATATACATGTATATCCTTACTCTCTGACAACTGTTTTAGGTTTGACATATAACCATAGCCTAAAGCATTAGTTTTGTTTTGTTTTTTTTTTTTAATAAATTAAACATACAAAATTTTAAAAACAAAATTCAGTGAATTTCTTGGAATATGATCTTTAAAGAAAGCCTGCAATACTAAAGTTGACATTGTTATCTATTTAGTAAGCTTATAGTTAGGTTGTGTTATGTATGTATTAATTAAGTCATACCTCCCAAGGATTAATATTTATGGGTAAGTTGAAGATAAATATACTATTATCTTGAATTTTAATTGTTTGACAATCAAGAACAATTGAACACCTACTGCATATGGCAGTGACATAGCAAATAGAATAATAGATAAGACTTTTGCTGTCAAGATGATACTCAGTTGATAAACCCTTTCTTTCAAATTGCTTAAAAGAGTAATCTAGGTCAGCCACTCAGTTCTAATGGAAAACCTGAGCGCTAAGATTTACAGGAGAGTAAGAATTTAGCAGTGCCAAGTAATGAGAACCAACTAGGAAAATCAGCACAAATTTTAAGAATTACAAAAGGCATAAATTACAACAAAAGTTGAGTCGTGTTACTATAAATGGATTATACTATGTCATCTTAAGTTAGAATGAAGAAATACCTGTCTCTTCTGCAATCAGTAAACCAGGTTTTTGTATCTTGTAGTTAATGAATTTATAAATTTTTCTGTGCTCGTGGAAGTAAAAAAAGCAAGTACAGAGATGATGATGTTAATAAGTGTTTAGGTAGTGTGACTAGAGATGATGTGCCTTTCTGCCTATGTAGAATCATAAGTATTCATATCTAGTATTTCAACCCCTGACTTTAAGGGTGGGGAAGATGACTCTTGGAGAGGTTAATTGATTTGGCCGGATAAGAACCCACATTAGTAACTCAAACAAGGAGAGTTTTATATATTAAGAATATTATATATATATATATCCAGATACCAATTTCAACTATAAATGACTTGACATTGTCATCCTTGGAGCTGTTGATCATTTGTTCTTTTTTTTTTTTTTTTTTTTAAATTCATGAGTATACAGCAGCTGTCTTAAGACACACCAGAAGAGGGCATCAGGTCCTATTACAGATGGTTGTGAGCCACCATGCAGTTGCTGGGAATTGAATTCAGGGTCTCCAGAAAAGCAGTCAGTGCTCTTAACCACTGAGCCATCTCTCTAGTCCTTGTTCTATTTTTTTTAAATCTGATAATATCTAAAAATTTGACAAATGAACTGAGCATGGTAGCTCACACCTATTTATCTCAGCAGTTGGTAGTCTGAGATGGGATTGATTAATTGCCACAGTTTGAGTCCATTTTCAAATTTTCAAATATATAGTGAATTATACACCATCTTTAGCAGATTCCAAAAATAATCTGGGAGTGGAGAGCAGAAGACATACAACAAAAGAAAAATGGATGTTAGAAGCAAATCTCTTGGCATTATTTCTAATTGGTATATCTCTTAGGTGAAAAATATGTAGTATTTGGCTGCTAGTAATGAGTAATTTTCTCCTATATTAGGTATTGTCTTCTGAGAACGCTGAAGCAATGTCAGACATTGAGGGAAGCTCTAATTGCTGCAGGAAAAGAGATCATATGGCACGGGCGGACAAAAGAAGAACCAGCTCATTATTGTAGTATTTGTGAGGTAAGTCATTTTTGCCCACAATTGTTTATAAAAAGTTTTGTTTTTTAGTCTTTTTTTTTGTAGTGCATTTTACTTTGATTAGCATTATATATAGTTTTAATATTTTCTCATCAGATATTAATGTTTAATGGTGTTATATCTCCTTAGTTGTTTACCTTAACAGTATCCACTATAGAGTCGTTTGGCTGTTTGATCATTAACCAACAAGGAAAGTTAGGAGATTGTAGGTTAGGAACAATCTAGATGTACACAGATGCCAATAAACTGGGTTGAGTTTGGTATAGCCTAGTGGGCTTTGGTGTCCAGTTCTCTGGTGGAGTTCACATTTGACGTGTCAGTCTTCTGCTGTGGCTAAGGCTTGCAAGGGAAACGACAACAAAGTTATACCTGGTCTGAGAAACTTGAAATCTATTTTACAGTCAACTAATAAGTAATGTACATTGGGATTATAATGAATATGAAGGTGGCCTTAGTACAAAAATGCAGAGAGGAATAATTGATGTAGTTTAGTTTTCCTTTCTGTTATTGGCAGTAAGAACTTAGGAAAACAACAGCAAATCCATAGCTTTATCCCTTTCTTGAAGGATGAGTGTGGTTTCAGAAGGTTATATACAAACTATAGTGAGAATACAGGTTGACTGTCAGAAATACCATGAGTAGAGAAATTGAATACCTTTAGAAGAAAGGTTAGCTAGTCCCATGTGGCTATAATACTGACAGTTACAGATTCTTCTCATAAAATCTAGGTGACATGTAGCTTTTGATGTATCATGAAGCTGTCAAATAATGTGATGTTTATTCCAAAGTCATTGAATCCACCAGAAACATTTGAGAAGTCAACAAAGACAGTATCTGTTTCAGACAGAAAAACGGAAAGAATAGAGAAAATAAGATACATCATAGCTAATTCCTATAATAGATAATTCCTTTGCCACATATGCTAGACTAAAAATATGGCAATGGATTGTTAAAATGGTATAGAAATTTTAAAGTAAAGTATTTCTCAGCCTTCCTAATGCTGTGAGGACTAATAAGGAATATGGTTCCTCATGTTGTGGTGACCTCCAACCTTAAAATTATTTTCATTACTATTTCATAACTGTAATTTTGCTAGTTATAAATTGTAATGTATATCTGTGTTTTCTGATGGTCTTAGGCAGCCCTTGTGAAAGGGTTATTCAACTCCCAAAGGGGTCACAACCCACAGGTTGAAAAACACTGATCTATAAGATAAAAACCATTAGGTAACTTATTAAAAGGTAGAATTGAGGGACAAGTTGAAGAATACTGACAGATTTTCTAGCTCCATTCTTTAGGCTCATGTCATTGCCCATTAAGGATAATGAGAAATATGGTAAACTCTGGAATCTTGAATTGGCTCATTCTCATTGATAATTTCCTATCTTTGAAGAAGTTTAAGGATAAATTACAGATGGGGGCATTGATGATCTATTCCAAACTTTGAACTTTGCTAATTCTGTTGTTGACTTTAATTTTAAATTATTTACTTCATTTAGCATTTTAGTGGTGTATAAGGTAGTCAGAGGAAATTAATGAGGAAGTAAATGTGTCTTATACCTTGAAAAAATATCTGAGGATGAGTCGTACACAAGGTTATTTTAAGACAGATATATTATTTCTAATGTTTCAAAAACTCTTACTTTTAACATGAAGCTTATAACAAATACTTACTGTTACTTGCCAGTTTCTTCATCTATAAAATAATCAGTATATTCATTCATTTCACAGGTGTATTTTGAAGTTTTAGTAAGCACTAGGTACTATGACATGCTCTGGCAGTGCAAATATGAACACAGTCTTTGTATTCAAAGAGTTCAGTCTATACGGTTGCCTGTGATGGATTCTGTCAAGGAAACATGCAAAGAAAATAGTGATCACTTGACAAATTGTATACTAATGTTTTGATTTAAAAGAAAAATAAACTGGTATTTAGTAAAATTTTTAATTAAGTTCTATTAGAATTGTCATGGTTATACCATTAATTTCTTTCATTCACCTAAATATGATTGCTCTCATGTCTTGAGGTTTGGTGCAGTATAAACATTTTCAGTCTCAGTCTCACACTCCTGCTTGCTCCCCCACCCCCATCTTTTAACTGTACAGTTTTTTTTTAAAGTAGAAGACTATAACATAGAAGCAGTACAATAAACATTATCATATCTGTTGACCCCATTTTTCATTTGTGTAAAACAGGTGGAGGTTTTTGATCTGCTTTTTGTCACTAATGAGAGTAATTCTCGAAAAACCTACATAGTACATTGCCAAGATTGTGCACGAAAAACAAGTGGGAATCTGGAAAATTTTGTGGTGCTAGAACAGTACAAAATGGAGGATCTGATGCAAGTCTATGACCAATTTACATTAGTAAGTGAAATCAACATGTGAGTACATTAGATCAGTTGGGAGGCAGTAGTGTTTGCTCTGCTACCTGATAAATAGGAGGTAATGAAATATGTAGATTTTCTTTTTGCTTATCAAGATACTTCATGAGAGTATATTTATATTTCTTTTACCACCTTCTCCAAGTACTTATTCCTATAAAATTGACATATCACTTTTGCCTTGCTTCTTGGAGAGACCAGCCTAAAAATAATGGTTAAAACTGTATGATTTACAATGCTATCATGATTTTCATATTGTTTCATCTTGGCTGGTGAAATGTTTGCTTAAATAGTGTCTACAAAATAAAGCAGTGTGAGTGTGCTTTGAAATATACTTCTGCTTTTAGGGCTAATTGAATTTGTTTAAAATTGTGTACTGGCAGATGTTTTAATCTCGTGGGAGTATTTGAGGAGTGTTTAACTTCCTTGCATGTGGTATAACCTTATGAATTTTAAGTGTACTCACAAATCACAAAGTTTTTCATTGTAAGCAGCAGATACAGGAAGCATTTCACTCAAAACAGATCTGACTAGAACTACAGACATAATTTATGAATTTTTTTTTCTTCCAATACTTTCCACATACATGTAATCAAAACCTAGCTTTTGAAGTTTAGCTCCTGGTATTTTCATTTGGATGGTGTTCAAGATTGCTTCAAGAAAAAAAGAAAATCACCTGGAATTTATCCCCCCCCCCAAAAAAAAAGTATTACCAGCCTTAGATTACTGAAGGCAGTCACTAGTAATATTGTAAATAATTTGATAAATTGATTTTGTAAAGCCCTGTCAATGAAAGCAATATATAAAAAGTGGTAAACTAAATAATATTCTAAAAGATTTAGGAGGCATAGTAAAACATACAAAAGATTCTTACAAAAGGTGGCCAGGTGGGAGATCTTAAGGGAAATTGTACTGTTTCGTTGTGTAACAAGGCTGTTGAACTTTAACAGAGAATAATTTCCGCCAGTTTCATAAAGCAACATATATATTTGCAGCTGTGAATCAAGGAGCACAACTAACAAATGAGCATACCAAAATAGTCTGCCTTGCTTTTATTTCCAGGCTCCTCCATTACCATCCGCCTCATCTTGATATTGTTCCATGGACATTAAACATGAGACCTTTTCTGCTATTCAGAAAGTAACCCAGTTCTGCACCACTGCTATTTGTAGCTATCTCGTAAGGCTGCTGGCTGAAAACTGTGTCTATGCAACCTTCCAAGTGTGGAGTGTCAACCAACTGGACGGGAGAGTACTGCTCCTATGCCAGGACTCTCGTAAAGCTAATTAGCTGAACTTCAGAGAAAAAAAAAAGAATAATAATTACCACGTTTTGTATATATCTGACAAAACTGGCAACATCATAAAGACTACTGACTTGAAGACAACCTCTTTTATATTTCTCGATTTCTGGGCTAATGAATTTGTTTTCACCTATCTTTTCCCTTTCAGAATTTTATTCGGGGGGGAAAATAACTAGCCTAGCTGGTCATTTCTTTGTAAGGTAGTTAGCAATATTTAGTCTTTCTTTGGTCACCTTTTTTTTTTTAATGTGAAAAGTTAAGTAAGAAACTTTTTTTACTGCTTTTATGAATTTCTGTCTTGTTTTGAAACTATGATCGTTATAATTTTGGTTCCCAAATAAAACATTTAAAAAAAATAATTAACAGCAACGTCACAAAGATAATGGATTGCACATAGACTAAGAAATAAACTTCAGAATTGTGATTTTTTTTGTTTCTAATCTTGATGTAAATTTACACTATTTATAAATACATATTTATTGCCTGAAAATATTTGTGAATGGAATGCTGTTATTTTTTCCAGATTTACCTGCCATTGAAATTTTAAGGAGTTCTGTAATTTCAAACACTACTCCTATTACATTTTCTATGTGTAAATAAAACTGCTTAGCCTTGTACAGAAACTTTTATTAAAATTGTTTAATGTTTAAAGAGTTTTCTATTGTTTGAGTTTTAAAAAGAATTTATGTACAGTGCCCAATTTTTGTTCACTTTTCAAATCTGATTATATATATTTTATATATACTTATGTCTGTATATATAATATATATAGAAATCTAGATATATGTATAAAGATTTAGAATTTGAATTTTTCTTGTTTTAAGTTTCACATCTATGGTAGATTTTTGAGGTGTCTACTGTAAAGTATTGCTCACAAAAAGTATGATTATTTTTAAAGAAATATATATGGTATGTATCTTCAAGACCTAAAATGTCAGACTGGTTTATTGTTAAATTGCAACTACTGCAATTACAGACAAAAAAAATCTGCCAAATGTAGTATAATAGAAAACATAGTGATTGAACTTAAAACTTTAAAGGGAGTTTTAATACAGGCTTTTCAAATCCTATACATGACTCATCATTTTTTATGAGGAAAAAATTTCCAGGATGAAGGGCCGTGTTTTAGAATACAAATTAATTTAAGAGGCTTATTTTTTAATGTTAGGCAATTTTGAAATATCATGCCTTTCTGCATGCATGACAGTGGAGTGGGATTATGTTACCATTCACAGATTACCGCTAGTTAATGCTAGGATTTTTTTCCTTCTTTTTTTTTTTTTTTTTTTTTTTTTAAATAATGGCACCTTCCATTTGTACCATTTTCTTAAGTACTTTGGGACACATTTTTATTTTAGAATATAGTTCTTAAGAATTTTCCACCAAATTAGGGAAGAAGAATAGAGAATGCTGTAAGTAAAGAGTGGGTGGCTGGGTTGGTTGGTTCATATCTAGTCTTACCTGCTGGACCATTGTGGTGAATATATTATCTTTTCAGATATTTTTTAGAGTATGTCTTAGGAGTATTTCAAGGACTGAAAGTATAGAGATATTTTATTCAGTTGGTTAATAACTTAGTAAACATTGAATGTCTATTGGCATTCATTTCTTATTATTTCAGGAAGCAATTATTCCAAATCATTTATCCAAATACTGATTCAGCTGTTTAACTACAAATATTTTAAATGGTTAATTTGTAAAAATAAGCTATCAAGAAAGTCCAACAGAATGAAATAAGGAAGTAAGGCTTTTGTGAATAAAAATTCTAAGCCAACCTTAAAGGAACAAAACTACACCTAACTGTTCTTACTTTGTTCTAGTTTTTTGTTCTAGTCTTACTGACATATCTTTTGAGTGACTATGTTAAGGTAAAGTTTTGTCAAGATGAATGTGTTGTCTTACATCTATATAAGAGAAATTTATGTAATCCAAGTTTGAATAAATATATCAAGATTAGTTCTTGCTTAGGAACTTAGTCTTTGAATAAGTAAAAATAGAAATATGGAGATAGGAAGTAGAGGTCAAGTCAATATTATTCTTAAATAGATGAGTGAAGGTCTTTGTAAACAGCTTTACTTCAACTAACAGTCTTTATGATTTGCATTTTTCAAGTTTTAGAAGATAGTTTTGTTTTCTTTACTGTTTACATAGGTAAGTCCATTAAATATGCAATATCCAGATGTCTTAATAATGAAACAAATTTGCATCATAGTATATGCATTGAGAAAGAAGCTCATTTCATACATAATATATAAATAACAAAGCACATGTTGATCCAAGTGCCAACAAAATTCTTTTCTCATTGGCACTGATTAAAAGTTACTTTTAATGAGTATCAGTATTGCAATTTGATTTGCCTAACCTATTATTTAAGTTAATACAAAATTCTAAGTTTACATTTTAAAATAAAACCAAAGTCACATTTACAAAACAATGAACTGATAATTAGGACCTTTCAAAGTACTAGTAATTGACTAATCAAAATTAAGGACCAAATAATGTAGCAGCTTAAGTGAAATGAGGTGTCTTCTAGATATGAAATACTATTTTTATTGTGTGTCTGATGGGAAGGCTACATATATGCCATGCCATAAAATTATGTGGAATTTCATTTATTCTACATATTTATCACACACATGAGTAAAATGTGATTCCTGCTTTCTAGCCTTTTTATATACATCTAGGAAGGGATATATATATATATCCTGGGAGCTTAGAGATCAACTAGCAGGAGTGACATTGGGGCATGCATTTCAGCATCATCATACCTAACAGGACAAGCTGATTTGGGAATTCCAAATGTGGCTGAGGTTGAAGGAATGGCAAAAGACAGTTTGAAAAGAGCTAAAGACTCAACACTGGAAAGCTTTTCTTGCCATATGGAATGTTTGCATTTGTAGTTAATGTGAAACCATCTATTAGATTTAAGCTAAAGAACATTGAGTTTACAGTGCTCTTCCTGCCTGTTTATTAGTTTTGTACACTGTGTTTCTTATATTGACTTTGAACTCATATCCCTCAGCCTCCTGAACACGGAGATTACAAGCTTATACTACCATACCTAGCTTTATTGCCCTTTTCATCTTCTCTGCATTGCAACTTGATATTTCAGAAGGAAGAGATGATGCAGGCTTGAACTTCAAATTTTAAAGACCAAATCTGTAAGACCAAGTAGATATTTTTTCATGTAAACAAGGGTACTTCTTAGCCAGAATAGGTGATAACATGTGAGAAGTTCTGGAGGCACTAGATTTAACTGTAAAAGTAGCAATTGGATGTCTGAAATTAAGGTGTAACCTGGACCACAAGTATAGCTGAATGTTCTTTGAGGTGGTGCTAAAGACCCAAAAGATAATACAGGGACTGTCAGATGAAAAAACAGGTTGGTTAAATACCCAATACAAATATCAACACATAAAAGACAGGATACAAAGGAGCATAAAACTTAAGGTAACTAGAGTTAGGCTAGAACTTTTTGAAAAACAAACAAACAAAAAAAACTATTCCATGCCTCAAAGAAAAGGATTAGCCAGCTGGCTTTGAGTTGCCATTTGATTGTTGGTGATATTTGCCAGAGCTACTTCAGTGAAATAACGTGATTACTGAGAAAGGTATTAGTTTTGAGAGACGTGGATTGGTTTTGGTCTTTCTAGGAACTCCAGATAAGAAATTTAAGTTGCTACTCCTTGGTGACTAGCAAATCACCTATAAAACCGTATGTAGGGCTGGTGAGATGTGGATGACGGAAGAGCACTTGCCATAAGTGTTTGATCACCAGAACTCAACATGGTGGGAAGAGAACATTCCTTCAAGTTGATCGCTGACCTGTGTGTGTGTGTGTGTCATATATGGCTGCTACCTAAGCGTATGATGTTTTGTTTAAAAAAAAAAATTGAACAAGAAAATGAGAATTGACATTGTCATGACTTCAGTATTTCTGTCATGGACTTACATGATAGAAAGATTTGAAGGAAATGATATTTCCTTCCATTTAGCCCTGGTTTGACCTCATCTTTACATACAAGTAAATTCAGGCAAATGGAGATCATATAATTTGCATTAAGGGTTGTAGGTTACTTAATGCGGAAGCCAAAATATCTCTTTGCAGTCCCATTCCAAATTGTACTTCTTATTAGAGAACTAGGAATTGCTTAATCCTTAGTCTACCATTGTGTTAGTATTAAGGACTTATCCTGTTTGAATTTTTCTTTACCAAGCTCAAGATATCTTTAAACTTAATAACCTAAAATTAAGTTGGCCATATCTGATAGAACCTAAACCTTCAGACTAAAAGAGCACTGTTAATAGTTGGGTTGGACAACTGCTATGAAATGGAACCGCTCTAGTCAAACCAACGATGTATGGCCTATTTTTTTAAATGACTAAACATTTTAATACCAACAGGCAGAAAGATTGATTACTAATGAACATAAGGACTAATATTATAAGATAATTAGCTAGATAGTGGTGGTACACGCCTTTAATCCCAGCACTTGGGAGGCTGAGGTAGACTGATCTCTGACCTTGAGACCAACTAGATACAGCATGTGTCTGCGTGAATGCAAAGGATTCAAATGCAGATTCTCTTGCTTGTACTGCAAATATTCATCCATTAAAACATCTCCCCAGTCTCCCTGAATGTTTTTCTCCCCAATATATTATGGTATACATACAGGTAGTAAGATAATTACATATTATCTCTTTTTGTACATAATATGGTTACATATGTCCTGTCTCAAAGAAGATATTCATAACTGTGTGTAAGACCAGAGATAAATTTAATGGGTTGGAGAGATTGGTCATTGGTTAACAGCATGTATTGCTCTTCCAGAGGACCCAGGTTTCATTTCTAACACTCAATGTCAAGCAGCTTACAAGCCTAAAACTCCATCCATGTCCAGGAGATCCAATGTCTTCTTTGGGACTCCACAAGCATATGTACTCACATATGTCACTCCCCCCCCCCCACACACACACACACAATTCATAACTAAGAATAGCATTTTAAAAGGTATGTTTAATATAGAGCAATACTCTAAAATATACTTTCCTTCAAGAATGCACAAGTACAATATACTTACTTTAAAAGAGAAGGGGGACAGAGTAAGTGAATCCATAATACTAATGCATCAGAAGTTTTCATCTGAAAAGACTATAGTTCATCCAAGATTTAAAAATACAAGTGCTATATATAAATTCCAAGTAGGTGTGTATTTTGCACACATTAAGATCTCAAGTCTTACTGCTTTGAGACAGGGTCTCCTGTTGACTTGAAGGTTGCTGTTTTTGACTGATTGGCCAGCAAGCTCTCATGATTTACCTGTCTCTGCCCCACAAAATGCTCTGGTTACAGATACATACAGCTATTCTTGTCTTTGCGTGAATGCAAAGGATTCAAATGCAGATTCTCTTGCTTGTACTGCAAATATTCATCCATTAAAACATCTCCCCAGTCTCCCTGAATGTTTTTCTCCCCAATATATTATGGTATACATACAGGTAGTAAGATAATTACATATTATCTCTTTTTGTACATAATATTTTTTTTAAAGAATAGCTAAGATCTCTGTCCCTATCATAGTACCAGTTTATTAACTTTAGTCCATGCTATTCATTACAATTTTAAATTTGCACTATTTTGTCTCCTTTAACCTTCCCCATCCCCAACTTGGGGTCACTACTGATTGAGTCATTCTCTCTGTATTTATCAACCTGTAAATTATGTTGCCATATGTCATACTAAATCAGATTGTGTTCATAGTGCATGAATTAGAATTCCCCTAGTCTTATCTCCATTTCCAGAAAAGACCGGTTAGCTGCAAGAAAGTTCCATGAATCAGAGGCCATTGAAGAGCTCTGTGTGAACCTAGGAAGACCAGGAAACCTACTTCCCTTTTAGGCTTTTCTGCCAACTCTATCCAGTGCCCTTTGGCTGCTAGTGCTGCTGCTGCTTTCTCTTCCTCTTTCTCTTCCTTTTTACCTGTTTCACTGTTTTACCCATATACTTTCCCTCCCAGTTCAAATACTCTGATCCTATAGGCTAAATTTTTGTTTGGACCTTTATTATCTTAAAGTTTTTATGTCTTAGACATAAATTATATAAAAAATTTATGTAAGCCACCCATCATATAAGGAAATGGAATATTACTAATGCCCTAGATTCCAGAAGCTGCCTATTCTATCCATACTCTTCACCAAAGGATAACATCATCCTATTCTCTAAAAATGATTTATGTTCTTTTACCATTTTCTAACTCGGTGTATGTGATAAAGCTACTCATTATGAATTGAAGTATTGTCTCTTGGAGAGGGGAAGGCCTCATAAAATCTTGGGATAACAAACTTTAGAAGTTCTAGAAGCTCTAGAAAGTTATAAGATTCTTAGGCCATTTTACCTAGATTAGAAGAGCAGTATACAATTGCTCAAGGAATGGAGCCTTTTCAGTGGAGCTGCCTCTAAGTTGGGTAAAGAATTACAAGGATATAGCCTTCTGAATTTATCCCCATGCTGAGGTAGGCTTTTAAGCTGCCTTTTAGCAACCATACTCCCATAAGTAACCCCAATGAACTCTACCCAAGCTGAACTTGCTTTGGTCAGCCGTCTGAGCCTCATCAGAGGTGAACAGGTATTTATGGTTGTCTCCTCAGCGAAAGTATACAGCAGTATACCACAGATACACATTAGTTTCTGGATTTTAAATTTGCTTTCTCACATCTAAAGATGGGCATATTTAAATTAAATATTAAATACTAGTGGGCATATTAAATACTCATGACATTTATGCATAACAATTGACTGTTCATTTTCTGTATGCCAAATTTCCACATGGCATCATTTAGCTTAGCTGTCATTTAACACAGTAGTATTGTATACCTGATACTGTGTTGCATCGAGAAACACAAGATATCAATCAGATGTCTCACTTCATAGTGTTTGTTGCTAGTCAACTATTTAATACAACACATGGCTAGGGAAATATCTCAGTGTACAGTACAAGGACCTATGTTCAGATTCCTTATCACCTATATAAAAGCCCAACAGAATGCCATGCATCTGTGCCTCCAGAGATGAGTAAACTCCAGATTCAATGAGATACCCCCTGAAAAAATAAGATGAAGAGCAATAAAGGAAAATGGTGGACATTAGCCTTTGGTATCCACATACACACTTTGGCACCAGTAATACACAGCATGTAGATAAATGGATATTTGACAAATTGGTCACAAGATGTTTACCATAATTTTAACTTCCTGAGTAGTATTGGGGGGGGGGGTGGCTTGTCCTTATACAAATATTCTATCCACAACATTTTACTTTAGATTTTAACCCTGATCCTGACCCTCCTGTTTTCACCTTCCAAATACTTGTATTACAGGCATTTGTAACTAGCTATTTAAAATTCACACTTTTTTTTGGCTTTTATATACATTTTTCCCTTTCATGTATTTGAAAAGTCTTTTTTCCTAATACTTTTTGATTTGTCTTAAACAGTAAAAGTTCCAAGATGTGATTAAGACTTCCGGTTAGAGGTTTTGAGAAGAGCCAGGGTAACAAAAGAGAGAGGAAGACATTGGGTATAGCTGTCCAGCAGCCATGGATGAACCAGGTACCTGAAAGGGAGGCTGGAAATGAAAAAGGACAGGCAGGTGAGAGAAGGATGAAGCCAAGACAAAGGTCAAAGTTTAATCAAGGCTCAAAGTTTAATATTTAGCACTGTATTTATATAGGGAGAGCCCACAGACCCATCTTTGTTTCACCTGGATTATGTTGCAAAGCATGCTAGACTCCATCTAGGTCGGTAAAGACCAACTGTGGCAAACACTTAAGGTCTATTTAGTCTGCTCAAGGCTGTGGGAAGGACACAATTCCCCCTGTTTTGTTTTTTAAAGACGAGCTGGATGGGGGCACAAGATTTACTTGTTTTCCTAATCCCATCTAGGCTAAAGAGTGGCTAGATGACCATGCCTGCCTTAGGTCGGTATCTATATTGTTTCTTCTTATCCTTCGTGGAGGACAAACTTAGCTGTTTGATGCTTGTCTCTGTTTTAGGTCGATAGGAGCTTAAGAACACTCTTAGCAGTTCCTGACTACCGGCTTTCAAAAGCACACTCTTTCCCATTCATAACTAAGCCATGAAGGACATATGAATATGCACTCAATGCATTTCTTTTTTAAAAAATATTAATTTATTTATTATATGTAAATACCCTGTAGCTGTCTTCAGATGCACCAGAAGAGGGCATCAGATCTCATTACAGGTGGTTATGAGCTACCATGTGGTTGCTGGGATTTGAACTCAGGACCTTTGGAAGAGCAGTCAGTGCTCTTAACCTGAGCCATCTCTCCAGCCCCCAATGCATTTCTTCACAGCAATGAATAACAGCCATGGTGAGAAGCAGAGCTTGCTGAAAGTGATCCTGTGTGAAAACAACCAATCTGTTTAAGATACAAAGTCCAAAAGTTAAAAGCAACAGGATTACAACTAGAAATTAAATTTGTCTGTGGGAATGTCCCAGGCATTTAATTCAGCTGCTAATTGGCAAAGATCAAACACATAGTCTGGTCACCAGGTATATGGGGGGGGGGGGTGGCTTTGAGAACTGATAGAAAGCCCTTGCTCTCCAGTAAGAGTGGAGACTACACTCTAGGTTAACTTAGCTGACTGATAGGGATTTTGAGCCAGCTATATCATTGGTATCATAATCATTAGAAGGCTCAGGATCTGTGTTTACTTGACAAACCATTCTTTCAGGCAGCCATTGGGCTCCATTTTCTTTTTATGAAAAATCACAGACAGAACCGTGCCCCCATATTAGATACCTGATCATGATATGCCATATGCCAGTAAATGGATCCTTCCATTTCACCTAGGTATAAGTATGCCTAGTTGTAGGGTACCATAGACACTCGAAGAGAGTTTCTTAGCATCCAAATTTTAAATTTTTAAAAATAAAATGAGCATGATTTAAATAATGTGTACAGGGATATAGTTCCCCCTTTGTGGGGAATTAGGCTATGCAGGCTGGTCTCCAGTTGAGCTGAGGTCTGAACCCCAGTAAGTGATAATTCACCTACATGACACAGTAGGTGTTCCCTTATGCTCCTGGAACTCTGGCCCCTGCCTAAGTTACCGCCCCGCCCCACACAGCTCCCACAAGAGAAGTATGGCTAAAAGTCATGTAGGCAATGGCCCAAGCTTCTGACCTTCAGGCTAAACTCCTCCCCAGTTACCTAGCAACAATAAGATAAGACAGCATACTTTAAAAGGGGCTATTAGGCCCCCACCTCGCTCTCTCCTTTGTTTTCTTACCTCTCGATTCTCTCATCTTTCCTTTCTCTTTGTCTTCTCCTCTCCTCTTTCCTCTCTCTAGTCTTCTCTCTGTCTCTCTCTCTCTCTCTCTCTCTCTCTCTCTCTACCTTCTCTCTTTCCCCCTGCCTTTCTATAATAAAGCTCTAAAACCATAGAGAGTCTCTGCTCATCAAGATCCGCTGCACTCACTCTCATCAGTGTTGGGAACCTCTTCCCTCATCCCTCTCTCCTATAACCCTGGTGGCTTTAGCAAAGTAGCTCCAGGGTTCCCAGGTAGGGCTGCCCCTTTGCCAACCCCCGAAGAGTGGGTCAGAAGAATGCCCACCCAGAGCTGAGTGGAAAGTGTATGGCAGCTCTCCCACACCTGACAGACCAGAGAATAGGTAAAACTCTGGCAGGGTGTGGGTCTCCCCTTCCCCAGGGCATCCCCTGGGGCCCCTCTTTAGTTCCCAACACCTCTTTTTTTGTTTTGTATGAGGATATTATTTAAAGTTCCATGGACTTGTTGCACAATACCTTGTCCTTTAGGATAATAAGGAATCCCAGTAATATGGGTAATATTGAATTGTCTACATAACATCTCAAATGCTTAACTGTAATATCCAGTTCCATTATCTGTTTTAATCTGATTTGGAACACCAAGCATAGAAAAATAATGCAGGCAATGACTAATTACATTCTTTTTTTTTTCCATTTTTTATTAGGTATTTAGCTCATTTACATTTCCAATGCTATACCAAAAGTCCCCCATACCCACCCACCCCCACACCCCTACACACCCACTCCCCCTTTTTGGCCCTGGCGTTCCCCTGTACTGGGGCATACAAAGTTTACGTGTCCAATGGGCCTCTCTTTCCAGTGATGGCCGATTAGGCCATCTTTTGATACATATGCAGCTAGAGTCAAGAGCTCCAGGGTACTGGTTAGTTCATAATGTTGTTCCACCTATAGAGTTGCAGATCCCTTTAGCTCCTTAGGTTCTTTCTCTAGCTCCTCCATTGGGAGCCCTGTGATCCATCCATTAGCTGACTGTGAGCATCCACTTCTGTGTTTGCTAGGCCCCGGCATAGTCTCAGAAGAGATAGCTACATCTGGGTCCTTTCAATAAAATCTTGCTAGGGTATGCAATGGTGTCAGCATTTGGATGCTGATTATGGGGTGGATCCCTGAATATGGCAGTCTCTACATGGTCCATCCTTTCATCTCAGCTCCAAACTTTGTCTCTGTAACTCCTTCCATGGGTGTTTTGTTCCCAATTCTAAGGAGGGGCATAGTGTCCATACTTCAGTCTTCATTCTTCTTGAGTTTCATGTGTTTAGCAAATTGTACCTTATATCT
Source organism: Mus musculus (assembly GCF_000001635.26). Classification (NCBI taxonomy): domain Eukaryota; kingdom Metazoa; phylum Chordata; class Mammalia; order Rodentia; family Muridae; genus Mus; species Mus musculus. The sequence goes on from NC_000086.7 coordinate 18,289,516, forward strand.
TGGGAATCCTAGGTTTGGGGCTAATATCCACTTATCAGTGAGTACATATTGTGTGAGTTCCTTTGTGAATGTGTGACCTCACTCAGGATGATGCCCTCCAGGTCCATCCATTTGGCTAGGAATTTCATAAATTCATTCTTTTTAATAGCTGAGTAGTACTCCATTGTGCAGATGTACCACATTTTCTGTATCCATTCCTCTGTTGAGGGGCATCTGGGTTCTTTCCAGCTTTTGGCTATTATAAATAAGGCTGCTATGAACATAGTGGAGCATGTGTCCTTCTTACCAGTTGGGGCATCTTCTGGATAAATGCCGAGGAGAGGTATTGCTGGATCCTCCGGTAGTACTATGTCCAATTTTCTGAGGAACCGCCAGACTGATTTCCAGAGTGGTTGTACAAGCCTGCAATCCCACCAACAATGGAGGAGTGTTCCTCTTTCTCCACATCCACGCCAGCATCTGCTGTCACCTGAATTTTTGATCTTAGCCATTCTGACTGGTGTGAGGTGGAATCTCAGGGTTGTTTTGATTTGCATTTCCCTGATGATTAAGGATGTTGAACAGTTTTTCAGGTGCTTCTCTGCCATTCGGTATTCCTCAGGTGAGAATTCTTTGTTCAGTTCTGAGCCCCATTTTTTAATGGGGTTGTTCGATTTTCTGAAATCCACCTTCTTGAGTTCTTTATATATGTTGGATATTAGCCCCCTATCTGATTTAGGATAGGTAAAGATCCTTTCCCAATCTGTTGGTGGTCTTTTTGTCTTATTGACAGTGTCTTTTGCCTTGCAGAAACTTTGGAGTTTCATTAGGTCCCATTTGTCAATTCTCGATCTTACAGCACATGCCATTGCTGTTCTGTTCAGGAATTTTTCCCCTGTGCCCATATCTTCAAGGCTTTTCCCCACTTTCTCCTCTATAAGTTTCAGTGTCTCTGGTTTTATGTGAAGTTCTTTGATCCACTTAGATTTGACCTTAGTACAAGGAGATAAGTATGGATCGATTCGCATTCTTCTACATGATAACAACCAGTTGTGCCAGCACCAATTGTTGAAAATGCTGTCTTTCTTCCACTGGATGGTTTTAGCTCCCTTGTCGAAGATCAAGTGACCATAGGTGTGTGGGTTCATTTCTGGGTCTTCAATTCTATTCCATTGGTCTACTTGTCTGTTTCTATACCAGTACCATGCAGTTTTTATCACAATTGCTCTGTAGTAAAGCTTTAGGTCAGGCATGGTGATTCCACCAGAGGTTCTTTTATCCTTGAGAAGACTTTTTGCTATCCTAGGTTTTTTGTTATTCCAGATGAATTTGCAAATTGCTCCTTCTAATTCGTTGAAGAATTGAGTTGGAATTTTGATGGGGATTGCATTGAATCTGTAGATTGCTTTTGGCAAGATAGCCATTTTTACAATGTTGATCCTGCCAATCCATGAGCATGGGAGATCTTTCCATCTTCTGAGATCTTCTTTAATTTCTTTCTTCAGAGATTTGAAGTTTTTATCATACAGATCTTTCACCTCCTTAGTTAGAGTTACGCCAAGATATTTTATACTATTTGTGACTATTGAGAAGGGTGTTGTTTCCCTAATTTCTTTCTCAGCCTGTTTATTCTTTGTATAGAGAAAGGCCATTGACTTGTTTGAGTTTATTTTATATCCAGCTACTGCACCGAAGCTGCTTATCAGGTTTAGGAGTTCTCTGGTAGAATTTTTAGGGTCACTTATATATACTATCATATCATCTGCAAAAAGTGATATTTTGACTTCCTCTTTTCCAATTTGTATCCCCTTGATCTCCTTTTGTTGTCGAATTGCTCTGGCTAATACTTCAAGTACTATGTTGAAAAGGTAGGGAGAAAGTGGGCAGCCTTGTCTAGTCCCTGATTTTAGTGGGATTGCTTCCAGCTTCTCTCCATTTACTTTGATGTTGGCTACTGGTTTGCTGTAGATTGCTTTTATCATGTTTAGGTATGGGCCTTGAATTCCTGATCTTTCCAAAACTTTTATCATGAATGGGTGTTGAATCTTGTCAAATGCTTTTTCTGCATCTAACGAGATGATCATGTGGTTTTTGTCTTTGAGTTTGTTTATATAATGGATTACATTGATGGATTTTCATATATTAAACCTTCCCTGCATTCCTGGAATAAAACCTACTTGGTCAGGATGGATGATTGCTTTAATATGTTCTTGGATTCGGTTAGCAAGAATTTTATTGAGGATTTTTGCATCGATATTCATAAGAGAAATTGGTCTGAAGTTCTCTATCTTTGTTGAATCTTTCTGTGGTTTAGGTATCAGAGTAATAGTGGCTTCATAAAATGAGTTGGGTAGAGTACCTTCTACTTCTATTTTGTGAAATAGTTTGTGCAGAATTGGAATTAGATCTTCTTTGAAGGTCTGATAGAACTCTGCACTAAACCCGTCTGGTCCTGGGCTTTTTTTGGCTGGGAGACTATTAATAACTGCTTCTATTTCTTTAGGTGATATGGGACTGTTTAGATGGTCAACTTGATCCTGACTCAACTTTGGTCCCTGGTATCTGTCCAGAAATTTGTCCATTTCGTCCAGGTTTTCCAGTTTTGTTGAGTATAACCTTTTGTAGAAGGATCTGATGGTGTTTTGGATTTCTTCAGGATCTGTTGTTATGTCTCCCTTTTCATTTCTGATTTTGTTAATTAGGATTTTGTCCCTGTGCCCTTTAGTAAGTCTAGCTAAGGGTTTATCTATCTTGTTGGTTTTCTCAAAGAACCAACTCCTCATTTGGTTAATTCTTTGAATAGTTCTTCTTGTTTCCACTTGGTTGATTTCACCCCTGAGTTTGATTATTTCCTGCCGTCTACTCCTCTTGGGTGAATTTGCTTCCTTTTTTTCTAGAGCTTTTAGATGTGTTGTCAAGCTGCTAGTATGTGCTCTCTCCCGTTTCTTCATGGAGGCACTCAGAGCTATGAGTTTCCCTCTTAGAAATGCTTTCATTGTGTCCCAAAGTTTTGGGTACGTTGTGGCTTCATTTTCATTAAACTCTAAAAAGTCTTTAATTTCTTTCTTTATTCCTTCCTTGACCAAGGTATCATTGAGAAGAGTGTTGTTCAGTTTCCACGTGAATGTTGGCGTTCCATTATTTATGTTGTTATTGAAGATCAGTCTTAGGCCATGGTGGTCTGATAGGATACATGGGACAATTTCAATATTTTTGTATCTGTTGAGGCCTGTTTTGTGACCAATTATATGGTCAATTTTGGAGAAGGTCCCGTGAGGTGCTGACAAGAAGGTATATCCTTTTGTTTTAGGATAAAATGTTCTGTAGATATCTGTTATGTCCATTTGTTTCATAACTTCTGTTAGTTTCACTGTGTCCCTGTTTAGTTTCTGTTTCCATGATCTGTCCCTTGATGAAAGTGGTGTGTTGAAGTCTCCCACTATTATTGTGTGAGGTGCAATGTGTGCTTTGAGCTTTACTAAAATGTCTTTAATGAATGTGGCTACCCTTGCATTTGGAGCGTAGATATTCAGAATTGAGAGTTCCTCTTGGAGGATTTTACCTTTGATGAGTATGAAGTGTCCCTCCTTGTCCTTTTTGATAACTTTGGGTTGGAAGTCGATTTTATCTGATATTAGAATGGCTACTCCAGCTTGTTTCTTCAGACCATTTGCTTGGAAAATTGTTTTCCAGCATTTCACTCTGAGGTAGTGTCTGTCTTTTTCCCTGAGATGGGTTTCCTGTAAGCAGCAGAATGTTGGGTCCTGTTTGTGTAGCCAGTCTGTTAGTCTATGTCTTTTTATTGGGGAATTGAGTCCATTAATATTAAGAGATGTATTAGTCAGGGTTCTCTAGAGTCACAGAACTTATGGATAATTTCTAAATAGTAAAGGAATTTATTGATGACTTACAGTCGGCAGCCCAATTCCCAACAATTGTTCAGTCGCAGCTGTGAATGGAAGTCCAAGGATCTAGCAGTTACTCAGTCTCACGCAGCAAGCAGGTGAAGGAGCAAGAGCTCGAGCTAGACTCCCTTCTTCCAATGTCCTTATATTGTCTCCAGCAGAAGGTGTAGCCCAGATTAAAGGTGTGTCCCACCACACCTTTAATCCCAGATGAAAGGCGTAGCCCAGATTAAAGGTGTGTTCCTTAAACTCGGAGATTCAATCTTCTGGAATCCATAGCCACTATGGCTTAAGATCTTCAAACCAAGATCCAGATAAGGATCTCCAAGCCTCCAGATAAGGGTCACTGGTGAGCCTTCCAATTCCGGATTGTAGTCATTCCAAATATAGTCAAGTTGACAACCAGGAATAACCACTACAATCCACCCCTTGTCAACTTGACACAAATAATATCTCATGTTCACATGAAACAATAACAAGGTTGTAAATACGCCTAACATGATATAACTATCCCTCGTACAATCGCAAACACATTAGTAAATTTACAATGGGCATTCATATTACTTTATAATCCTCGTTTCTGCAACTGGTTACGTGGCCTTAATTGGTATTTATAACTACCTTCCTCTACTACCCATTCTGTATTTCCTTCACCTTCAGCCAGCACCTCAGCAGGTCTTGGCTCTTTTCCTGGAGGATTGACCCATACCTTCATTCCTGATGGGTCTGCGTCCTTTGTCATCCTGCTTGGATTAGGCTGTTGTAGTTTCCCATTGACTTTAATCACAGGACATGGTAGTACTAAGAGACGCCCTAAGGGATCTCCTGCACTCCAGACATAATCTTGCTTACCACCATTGTGAAGAGGTAATCCAATTTCCCCATGGTAATCTGGATCTATCACCCCTCCTAACACTGTTATTCCTTTTTTAGCCTGTTGGTTTAAGGGCATTAGAAGCCCAAAATGACCAGGGGGAAGTCTGAGCTTCCAGTTCAATGAAATGTTTGTTGTAGCTCCTGGTAGGAGCACTCCCCTCTCTGGAGCCAAAACTTCTAAGCCAGCAGAACCTAGAGTTATGGGGACAGGAAGCAAAAATTTTCCTAGAGGGTCACTAGGAGTGATAGTAAGTGGAACTATTCCGTTTTCCACCCCTTGATTCCTGGACCCATGAATCCTGGCTATGGGTGAAACTGTACCATATATCGAGCGCTGATTCAAAGCATATACTGCCTTCTGAAGAACTCTGCCCCAGCCTTCCAAGCTGTTACCACCTAATTGGCGCTGTAACTGCGTCTTCAAAAGGCCATTCCATCTTTCTATCAGCCCAGCTGCTTCAGGATGATGGGGAATGTGGTAAGACCAGTGAATTCCATGATCGTGAGCCCACTGTCGTACTTCTCTGGCTGTGAAATGAGTTCCTTGGTCAGAAGCAATACTGTGTGGAATACCATGACGATAGATGAGGCATTCTGTCAGTCCGTGAATGGTGGTTTTAGCAGAGGCATTACGTGCAGGAAAGGCAAATCCATAACCAGAATAAGTATCTACTCCAGTAAGAACAAAACGCTGTCCTTTCCACGAAGGAAGTGGTCCAATGTAGTCAACCTGCCACCAGGTTGCTGGCTGGTCACCTCGAGGAATGGTGCCATATCTGGGGCTCAGTGTTGGTTTCTGCTGTTGGCAGATCTGGCAATCAGCAGCAGCAGTAGCCAGGTCAGCTTTGGTGAGTGGAAGCCCGTGTTGCTGAGCCCAAGCATAACCTCCATCTCGACCACCATGACCACTTTGTTCATGTGCCCATTGAGCAATGACAGGGATGGCTGGGGAGAGAGGCTGACTGTCCACAGAACGGGTCATCTTATCCACTTGATTATTGAACTCCTCCTCGGCTGAAGTCACCTTTTGGTGAGCATTTACATGGGACACAAATATCTTCACATCCTTTGCCCATTTGGAGAGATCTATCCACATACTTCTTCCCCAGATGTCTTTCTCACCAATTTTCCAATTGTGATCTTTCCAAGTCCCTGACCATCCAGCCAATCCATTGGCTACAGCCCATGAGTCAGTGAATAATCGTACATCTGGCCACTTCTTCTTACAAACAAACTGTAATACCATGTGTACTGCCCGAAGTTCTGCCCACTGTGAAGATTTCCCTTCACCTGTGTCTTTCAAGGTTGTCCCAGAAAGGGGTTGTAATGCTGCAGCTGTCCACTTCTGGGTGGTGCCTGCATAACGTGCAGAGCCATCAGTAAACCAGGCTCTAGTCTTCTCCTCTTCGGTCAGTTGATCATAGGGAACACCCCATGAGGCTATAGGTGCATGCTTGGCAGCAGATGGCATTGTAACAGGAGTAGAAACCATAGGCATTTGAGCAACTTCTTCATGTAACTTGCTTGTGCCTTCAGGACCTGCTCTGGCCCGATCACGTATATACCACTTCCATTTGATAATAGACTGCTGCTGTGCACGTCCCACTTTATGACTTGCAGGGTCTGATAGTACCCAGCTCATGATGGGTAATTCAGGTCGCATAGTGACTTGGTGTCCTATTGTCAGACGTTCAGTTTCCACTAAGGCCCAATAGCAGGCCAAGAGCTGTTTTTCAAAGGGAGAATAGTTGTCTGCAGATGATGGTAGAGCTTTGCTCCAAAATCCCAAAGGCCTTTTCTGTGATTCACCTACAGGGGTCTGCCAGAGGCTCCAAACAGCATCTCTATCAGCCACAGACACCTCAAGTACCATCGGGTCTGCTGGGTCATATGGTCCAAGTGGTAGAGCAGCCTGCACAGCAGCCTGGACCTGTTGAAGGGCCTTCTCCTGTTCCAGGCCCCACACAAAGCTAGCAGCTTTCCGAGTCACTTGGTAAATAGGCCTAAGTAACACACCCAAGTGAGGGATGTGTTGTCTCCAGAATCCAAATAGACCCACTAAACGTTGTGCTTCTTTCTTGGTTGTAGGAGGGGCCAGGTGCAATAACTTATCTTTCACCTTAGAAGGAATATCTCTGCATGCCCCACACCACTGGACTCCTAAGAATTTCACTGAGGTAGATGGTCCTTGAATTTTGGTTGGATTTATTTCCCATCCTCTGGTACGCATATGTGTTACCAATGAGTCCAAAGTGGTTGCTACTTCCTGCTCACTTGGTCCAATCAGCATAATGTCATCAATATAGTGCACCAATGTGATATTTTGTGGAAGATCCAAACGATCAAGATCCCTTCTAACTAAATTATGACACAGGGCAGGAGAGTTAATATATCCTTGAGGCAAAACTGTGAAGGTATACTGTTGGCCTTGCCAACTGAAAGCAAATTGCTTCTGGTGGTCCTTATGGACAGGTACTGAGAAGAAGGCATTTGCCAGATCAATAGCCGCATACCAGGTGCCAGGAGATGTGTTAATTTGCTCAAGTAACGAAACTACATCTGGTACAGCAGCTGCAATTGGAGTTACTACCTGATTTAGTTTTCGATAATCAACTGTCATTCTCCATGATCCATCTGTTTTCTGCACTGGCCAGATAGGAGAGTTAAACGGAGATGTGGTGGGAACCACCACCCCTGCGTCTTTCAAGTCCTTGATAGTGGCAGTAATTTCTGCAATGCCTCCAGGAATACGATACTGTTTTTGATTCACTATTTTCTTTGGCAAAGGCAACTCTAAAGGCTTCCATTTGGCCTTTCCAACCATAATAGCCCTCACTCTACAGTTCAGGGAACCAATATGAGAATTCTGCCAATTTCTGAGTATATCTATCCCAATTATACATTCTGGAACTGGGGAAATCACCACAGGATGTGTCCGGGGACCTACTGGACCTACTGTGAGTCGGACATCAGTCAAAACTCCATTAATCACCTGCCCTCCATAAGCCCCTACTTTAACTGGAGGGCCACAATGTTTCTTGGGATCCCCTGGGATCAGTGTCAACTCAGAACCAGTATCCAGCAGACCCCGAAAAGTCTGATTATTTCCTTTTCCCCAGTGTACAGTTACCCTTGTAAAAGGCCGTAGGTCCCTCTGGGGAAGAACTGGAGAAAGGGTAACAGCAAAACTTTTGAGTGTCTTATCAAGATCCTTCCTCAGCGGAACCTGGCCACCCCTTCATTCAAGGGGTTCTGGATCTGCAAACTGTCTCAAGTCTGGAAATTGATTCACTGGCCGAGATTGCTGTTTACCACGATCTAATATAGCCTTTCTTTCATTTGGCTGTTTACCACGATCTAATGTAGCCTTTCTTTCATTTGTTTGAGAATTTTTCTGCTTATACAGATCAAACAAATATGCAGTAGGCTTCCTATGTATTTCATTCCTGGAAACACCATGATTGGTTAGCCAGTACCAAAGGTCCAACCGAGTCATGCCATTATAAATTTCACCTCTCCTGTGCTGACCATTACTGGGTATGTTATTATAAACATTCTTTTGTCTACGCTGTCCATTATAATAACTAGAATCACCTTGTCTCGGGCGATTCAGTGCTGCCACCTGGCCCTTGTTACCTCGGAATCCAACTAAACCCAGTGAATTTAATTCATCTAATTGAGCAGAAGCATCTCCAATGCTAAGATCTGGCACAAGGAAAAGGGAAAGAACAAAACCCTTCAAATGTGCTGGTGCCCCTCTCACCAATTTGCGTCTTATAGAGCTGGTGAAAGGCATATCTTCTGGACCTTCCCATTGTGGACAATTATGCTTTACACAATATATCCACTCTAGCATTGCAATTTCCCTAAGTCTTAAAATCCCTTCATCAACACTAAGCCACGGAATATCAGGCATCTCCAAGTCATTTCCAGTAGGCCATCTTTTGATAAACACCTCAGCCAACCATTCAAACAAACTTTTGACACCTTTTTTAACTATGCGAGCTTCCGTATTAAACCTAGAATCTCTACTCAGAGGACCCATGTCAATAAACTCAGCCTGCTCTAGTTTTATGTTCCTTCCACCCTTATCCCACACCCTTAAAATCCATTCCCACACATATTCACCAGGTTTCTGCTTGAATGAATTAGCAAACTCATTAAGCTCCTTAGTAGTGTAGCGAATTTCCTCATGGACTATACTTTCTACCTCCCCTCTAGGAGCCTGTTTTGCTTTGAGTCTGGTTACAGGTCTAGAAGAAACTATTGGTGGGCCGTGAGCAGACTCTGCAAAATTAATTTCCTCATGTGGGGAAGGCATTATTTCAAGAGGTGGGGCTGAGGGTACTACTTCCTCAGGTGGGGCAAACCCTTGAGAATCTGAGGATTCAAAATTCTCAGCTTCAACATGGTCTTCCCACACATCCCCGTCCCATGTTGTAGGATCCCATTCTTTGCCAATTAGAGCCCTTACTTTAACTGTCGACACACTCTGAGGCTGAGACTTGAATTTTCTCTGTAGTTCAGCCAACCTTACAATGAGAGTTTCTGTTTGATTTTCTGCAACTTGAGCTCTATTGCTACAAGAGAGAAGATTCTCCTCAAGGACACACTTAGCAACTTTTAGATCGTTTACTTGTGTCTGGAGCCTTTCGATTTTATCACACAACTCCTTCCTTTCATTCATCATTTTTTCCACAGATACTAAGAGCAGCCAGCCAGTAAAATCATTTTTCGATTTTTTCCCCATCTTGTAGAAAGCTTTGTGCACTGAATCACCTAATTCATTAAGAAAATCAAGGGCATTAGCTTCTTTAAGTTCGGAATATAGTTTCAACCATGGGTCTTCAAAATTCTCTGAGCTCCCAGGAGGGAGAGAATCTGGAGAGGTTTCAATATTTGAAAGTGCTGGTGGATCAACAAGCCAATTCCAGTATTTTAAAAGATTCATCCTTGTACTTCTGTTACTCTAGAACCACTCCTGGTACCAACTTCTGTATTAGTCAGGGTTCTCTAGAGTCACAGAACTTATGGATAATTTCTAAATAGTAAAGGAATTTATTGATGACTTACAGTCGGCAGCCCAATTCCCAACAATTGTTCAGTCGCAGCTGTGAATGGAAGTCCAAGGATCTAGCAGTTACTCAGTCTCACGCAGCAAGCAGGTGAAGGAGCAAGAGCTCGAGCTAGACTCCCTTCTTCCAATGTCCTTATATTGTCTCCAGCAGAAGGTGTAGCCCAGATTAAAGGTGTGTCCCACCACACCTTTAATCCCAGATGAAAGGCGTAGCCCAGATTAAAGGTGTGTTCCTTAAACTCGGAGATTCAATCTTCTGGAATCCATAGCCACTATGGCTTAAGATCTTCAAACCAAGATCCAGATAAGGATCTCCAAGCCTCCAGATAAGGGTCACTGGTGAGCCTTCCAATTCCGGATTGTAGTCATTCCAAATATAGTCAAGTTGACAACCAGGAATAACCACTACAGAGATATTAAGGAAAAGTAATTGTTGCTTCCTTTTATTTTTGTTGTTAGAGTTGGCATTCTGTTCTTGTGGCTGTCTTCTTTTTGGTTTGTTGAGGGATTACTTTCTTGTTTGTTCTAGGGCGTGATTTCCGTCCTTGTATTGCTTCTTTTCTGTTATTATCCTTTTTAGGGCTGGATTCGTGGAAAGATATTGTGTGAATTTGGTTTTGTCGTGGAATACTTTGGTTTCTCCATCTATGGTAATTGAGAGTTTGGCCGGGTATAGTAGCCTGGGCTGGCATTTGTGTTCTCTTAGTGTCTGTATAACATCTGTCCAGGCTCTTCTGGCTTTCATAGTCTCTGGTGAAAAGTCTGGTGTAATTCTGATAGGCCTTCCTTTATATGTTACTTGACCTTTCTCCCTTACTGCTTTTAATATTCTATCTTTATTTAGTGCATTTGTTGTTCTGATTATTATGTGTCGGGAGGAATTTCTTTTCTGGTCCAGTCTATTTGGAGTTCTGTAGGCTTCTTGTATGATCATGGGCATCTCTTTCTTTATGTTTGGGAAGTTTTCTTCAATTATTTTGTTGAAGATATTAGCTGGCCCTTTAAGTTGAAAATCTTCATTCTCATCAATTCCTATTATCCGTAGGTTTGGTCTTCTCATTGTGTCCTGGATTTCCTGGATGTTTTGAGTTAGGATCCTTTTGCATTTTGTATTTTCTTTGACTGTTGTGTTGATGTTCTCTATGGAATCTTCTGCACCTGAGATTCTCTCTTCCATTTCTTGTATTCTGTTGCTGATGCTCGCATCTATGGTTCCAGATCTCTTTCCTAGGGTTTCTATCTCCAGCGTTGCCTCGCTTTGGGTTTTCTTTACTGTGTCTACTTCCCTTTTTAGTTCTAGTATGGTTTTGTTCATTTCCATTACTTGTTTGGATGTGTTTTCCTGTTTTTCTTTAAGGACTTCTACCTGTTTGGCTGTGTTTTCCTGCTTTTCTTTAAAGGCCTGTAACTCTTTAGCAGTGCTCTCCTGTAATTCTTTAAGTGACTTATGAAAGTCCTTCTTGATGTCCTCTATCATCATCATGAAAAATGTTTTTAAGTCTGGGTCTAGATTTTCGGTTGTGTTGGGGTGCCCAGGACTAGGTGGGGTGGGAGTGCTGCGTTCTGATGATTGTGAGTGGTCTTGATTTCTGTTAGTAGGATTCTTACGTTTGCCTTTCGCCATCTGGTAATCTCTGAAGCTAGCTGTTATAGTTGTCTCTGTTAAGAGCTTGTACTTCAGGTGACTCTGTTAGCCTCTATAAGCAGACCTGGGAGGGTAGCACTCTCCTTGGTTTCAGTGGGTAGAGTATTCTCTGCAGGAAAGCTCTCTTCTTGCAGGGAAGGTACCCAGATATCTGGTGTTCGAACCGGACTCCTGGCAGAAGTTGTGTTCCACTCACTAGAGGTCTTAGGATCCCGTGGGGAATCCCGTGTGGGCCCTTGCAGGTGTCAGGCGACTCCGCTGGCCAGGAAGCCCTGGGCTCGAGTGGAGCGGTAGGGGCTTTTGTCCCGGGTCAGGCCCGGGCAGTCTGCTTCCCTATGTACCGCAGTCTCAGATTCCGCGCGATTGGATTGGGGCCGGCGCTGTGTTCCACTCACCAGAGGTCTTAGGGTCCTGTGGGGAATCCCGTGTGGGCCCTTGCGGGTGTTGGGCAAGACTCTGCTGGCAAGGTAGCCCGGGGCTCGAGTCTTGAGTCGAGCGGAAGGGACTTGTGCCCCAGATCAGGCCCGGGTAGCCTGCTTCCCTATGTACCGCAGTCTCAGGTTCTGCGCGATTGGATTGGGGCCGGCGCTGTGTTCCACTCACCAGAGGTCTTAGGATCCCGTGGGGAGTCCTGTGTGGGCCCTTGCGGGTGTCAGGCAACTCCGCTGGCCAGGAAGCCCTGGGCTCGAGTGGAGCGGAAGTGGCTTTTGTCCCGGGTCGACTAATTACATTCTTAGTTGCTTCTCCTGTTAAAGCACTTGCAACTAGAAAGCCTGAAAAGGTATCAATAGTCACATATGCATATTTTACTTTTCCAAAATCAGAAGTATGAGTAACATCCATTTGTAATAATTGATAAGGTTTAAGTCCTTGAGGATTAACACCATTATGTGGTACAGGTAGAAATTGAGGACAAGTATTTACAATTTGACATGGACATTCTCTATAAATACCAAAGTGTCTCAAGCTATTTTTATGATGTGAGATTCTTCCTGTGTAAGGCCTATAATCTGCCTGGTATACAAATCTGCTGTGGTATTGCCCTAAGGAGTCTGTCCAGGTAATCCAGTATGAGCTCTTAAATGTCCAAAGACAGTCCTTTAAAGAAACAGTACTTTCTCTTGAGTTGCATTTGAATAAGTAATTGCAAAATTTGAGAATTAGCAGGATCTAAAAAAAGGAACAATTTCAAGCAATTGTAAGCCATGAGCTATATATTAGCTATCAGTATACAAATTAAAAGCTTGATTTTTCAACATTTCAAAAATAGTGGCTATAGCACATAATTCTATAGCCTGTGCTGAAAGCAGGGGGAAACTCAAGAGAATAAACATGTGGTCCAATTACATATGCTGCTCTCCTATATATGATCTGTTTATAAATATAGTAGATGCATTCTTTATGTGATGCATGCATAAATTTACAAGAAATGCAAAACCATGCATAGAAGCAAATTGTAACAACTTGTCTTTTGGATAATATTTATCAACTCTGCCTAAAATGTTTGCCATGCAATAGGCCAAATATCAGTATTCTGCAGTAACCAATTTAATTGCTTGTATTAGTCAGGGTTCTCTAGAGTCACAGAACTTACGGATAGTCTCTAGTTAGTAAAGGAATTTATTGATAACTTACAGTCGGCAGCCCAATTCCTTACAATTGTTCAGTCGCAGCTGTGAATGGAAATCCAAGGATCTAGCAGTTACTCAGTCTCACACGGCAAGCAGGCGAAGGAGCAAGAGCAAGAGCTAGACTCCCTTCTTCCAATGTCCTTATATTGTCTCCAGCAAAAGGTGTAGCCCAGATTAAAGGTGTGTTCCACCACACCTTTAATCCCAGATGAAAGGCATAGCCCAGATTAAAGGTGTGTTCCTTAACTCGGAGATTCAATCTTCTGGAATCCATAGCCACTATGGCTCAAGATCTTCAAACCAAGATCCAGATAAGGATCTCCAAGCCTCCAGATAAGGGTCACTGGTGAGCCTTCCAATTCCGGATTGTAGTTCATTCCAAATATTGTCAAGTTGACAACCAGGAATAGCCACTACAATCCACCCCTTGTCAACTTGACACAAATAATATCTCATGTTCACATGAAACAATAACAAGGTTGTAAATACGCCTAACATGATATAACTATCCCTCGTACAATCGCAAACGCATTAGTAAATTTACAATGGGCATTCATATTACTTTATAATCCTCGTTTCTGCAACTGGTTACGTGGCCTTAATTGGTATTTATAACTACCTTCCTCTACTACCCATTCTGTATTTCCTTCACCTTCAGCCAGCACCTCAGCAGGTCTTGGCTCTTTTCCTGGAGGATTGACCCATACCTTCATTCCTGATGGGTCTGCGTCCTTTGTCATCCTGCTTGGATTAGGCTGTTGTAGTTTCCCATTGACTTTAATCACAGGACATGGTAGTACTAAGAGACGCCCTAAGGGATCTCCTGCACTCCAGACATAATCTTGCTTACCACCATTGTGAAGAGGTAATCCAATTTCCCCATGGTAATCTGGATCTATCACCCCTCCTAACACTGTTATTCCTTTTTTAGCCTGTTGGTTTAAGGGCATTAGAAGCCCAAAATGACCAGGGGGAAGTCTGAGCTTCCAGTTCAATGAAATGTTTGTTGTAGCTCCTGGTAGGAGCACTCCCCTCTCTGGAGCCAAAACTTCTAAGCCAGCAGAACCTAGAGTTATGGGGACAGGAAGCAAAAATTTTCCTAGAGGGTCACTAGGAGTGATAGTAAGTGGAACTATTCCGTTTTCCACCCCTTGATTCCTGGACCCATGAATCCTGGCTATGGGTGAAACTGTACCATATATCGAGCGCTGATTCAAAGCATATACTGCCTTCTGAAGAACTCTGCCCCAGCCTTCCAAGCTGTTACCACCTAATTGGCGCTGTAACTGCGTCTTCAAAAGGCCATTCCATCTTTCTATCAGCCCAGCTGCTTCAGGATGATGGGGAATGTGGTAAGACCAGTGAATTCCATGATCGTGAGCCCACTGTCGTACTTCTCTGGCTGTGAAATGAGTTCCTTGGTCAGAAGCAATACTGTGTGGAATACCATGACGATAGATGAGGCATTCTGTCAGTCCGTGAATGGTGGTTTTAGCAGAGGCATTACGTGCAGGAAAGGCAAATCCATAACCAGAATAAGTATCTACTCCAGTAAGAACAAAACGCTGTCCTTTCCACGAAGGAAGTGGTCCAATGTAGTCAACCTGCCACCAGGTTGCTGGCTGGTCACCTCGAGGAATGGTGCCATATCTGGGGCTCAGTGTTGGTTTCTGCTGTTGGCAGATCTGGCAATCAGCAGCAGCTGTAGCCAGGTCAGCCTTGGTGAGTGGAAGCCCATGTTGCTGAGCCCAAGCATAACCTCCATCTCGACCACCATGGCCACTTTGTTCATGTGCCCATTGAGCAATGACAGGGATGGCTGGGGAGAGAGGCTGATTGTCCACAGAACGGGTCATCTTATCCACTTGATTATTGAACTCCTCCTCAGCTGAAGTCACCTTTTGGTGAGCATTTACATGGGACACAAATATCTTCACATCCTTTGCCCATTTGGAGAGATCTATCCACATACTTCTTCCCCAGACGTCTTTCTCACCAATTTTCCAATTGTGATCTTTCCAAGTCCCTGACCATCCAGCCAATCCATTGGCTACAGCCCATGAGTCAGTGAATAATCGTACATCTGGCCACTTCTTCTTACAAACAAACTGTAATACCATGTGTACTGCCCGAAGTTCTGCCCACTGTGAAGATTTCCCTTCACCTGTGTCTTTCAAGGTTGTCCCAGAAAGGGGTTGTAATGCTGCAGCTGTCCACTTCTGGGTGGTGCCTGCATAACGTGCAGAGCCATCAGTAAACCAGGCTCTAGTCTTCTCCTCTTCGGTCAGTTGATCATAGGGAACACCCCATGAGGCTATAGGTGCATGCTTGGCAGCAGATGGCATTGTAACAGGAGTAGAAACCATAGGCATTTGAGCAACTTCTTCATGTAACTTGCTTGTGCCTTCAGGACCTGCTCTGGCCCGATCACGTATATACCACTTCCATTTGATAATAGACTGCTGCTGTGCACGTCCCACTTTATGACTTGCAGGGTCTGATAGTACCCAGCTCATGATGGGTAGTTCAGGTCGCATAGTGACTTGGTGTCCTATTGTCAGACGTTCAGTTTCCACTAAGGCCCAATAGCAGGCCAAGAGCTGTTTTTCAAAGGGAGAATAGTTGTCTGCAGATGATGGTAGAGCTTTGCTCCAAAATCCCAAAGGCCTTTTCTGTGATTCACCTACAGGGGCCTGCCAGAGGCTCCAAACAGCATCTCTATCAGCCACAGACACCTCAAGTACCATCGGATCTGCTGGGTCATATGGTCCAAGTGGTAGAGCAGCCTGCACAGCAGCCTGGACCTGTTGAAGGGCCTTCTCCTGTTCCAGGCCCCACACAAAGCTAGCAGCTTTCCGAGTCACTTGGTAAATAGGCCTAAGTAACACACCCAAGTGAGGGATGTGTTGTCTCCAGAATCCAAATAGACCCACTAAACGTTGTGCTTCTTTCTTGGTTGTAGGAGGGGCCAGGTGCAATAACTTATCTTTCACCTTAGAAGGAATATCTCTGCATGCCCCACACCACTGGACTCCTAAGAATTTCACTGAGGTAGATGGTCCTTGAATTTTGGTTGGATTTATTTCCCATCCTCTGATACGCATATGTGTTACCAATGAGTCCAAAGTGGTTGCTACTTCCTGCTCACTTGGTCCAATCAGCATAATGTCATCAATATAGTGCACCAATGTGATATTTTGTGGAAGATCCAAACGATCAAGATCCCTTCTAACTAAATTATGACACAGGGCAGGAGAGTTAATATATCCTTGAGGCAAAACTGTGAAGGTATACTGTTGGCCTTGCCAACTGAAAGCAAATTGCTTCTGGTGGTCCTTATGGACAGGTACTGAGAAGAAGGCATTTGCCAGATCAATAGCCGCATACCAGGTGCCAGGAGATGTGTTAATTTGCTCAAGTAACGAAACTACATCTGGTACAGCAGCTGCAATTGGAGTTACTAGCTGATTTAGTTTTCGATAATCAACTGTCATTCTCCATGAGCCATCTGTTTTCTGCACTGGCCAGATAGGAGAGTTAAACGGAGATGTGGTGGGAACCACCACCCCTGCGTCTTTCAAGTCCTTGATAGTGGCAGTAATTTCTGCAATGCCTCCAGGAATACGATACTGTTTTTGATTCACTATTTTCTTTGGCAAAGGCAACTCTAAAGGCTTCCATTTGGCCTTTCCAACCATAATAGCCCTCACTCTACAGTTCAGGGAACCAATATGAGAATTCTGCCAATTTCTGAGTATATCTATCCCAATTATACATTCTGGAACTGGGGAAATCACCACAGGATGTGTCCGGGGACCTACTGGACCTACTGTGAGTCGGACATCAGTCAAAACTCCATTAATCACCTGCCCTCCATAAGCCCCTACTTTAACTGGAGGGCCACAATGTTTCTTGGGATCCCCTGGGATCAGTGTCAACTCAGAACCAGTATCCAGCAGACCCCGAAAAGTCTGATTATTTCCTTTTCCCCAGTGTACAGTTACCCTTGTAAAAGGCCGTAGGTCCCTCTGGGGAAGAACTGGAGAAAGGGTAACAGCAAAACCTTTGAGTGTCTTATCAAGATCCTTCCTCAGCGGAACCTGGCCACCCCTTCATTCAAGGGGTTCTGGATCTGCAAACTGTCTCAAGTCTGGAAATTGATTCACTGGCCGAGATTGCTGTTTACCACGATCTAATGTAGCCTTTCTTTCATTTGGCTGTTTACCACGATCTAATGTAGCCTTTCTTTCATTTGTTTGAGAATTTTTCTGCTTATACAGATCAAACAAATATGCAGTAGGCTTCCTATGTATTTCATTCCTGGAAACACCATGATTGGTTAGCCAGTACCAAAGGTCCAACCGAGTCATGCCATTATAAATTTCACCTCTCCTGTGCTGACCATTACTGGGTATGTTATTATAAACATTCTTTTGTCTACGCTGTCCATTATAATAACTAGAATCACCTTGTCTCGGGCGATTCAATGCTGCCACCTGGCCCTTGTTACCTCGGAATCCAACTAAACCCAGTGAATTTAATTCATCTAATTGAGCAGAAGCATCTCCAATGCTAAGATCTGGCACAAGGAAAAGGGAAAGAACAAAACCCTTCAAATGTGCTGGTGCCCCTCTCACCAATTTGCGTCTTATAGAGCTGGTGAAAGGCATATCTTCTGGACCTTCCCATTGTGGACAATTATGCTTTACACAATATATCCACTCTAGCATTGCAATTTCCCTAAGTCTTAAAATCCCTTCATCAACACTAAGCCATGGAATATCAGGCATCTCCAAGTCATTTCCAGTAGGCCATCTTTTGATAAACACCTCAGCCAACCATTCAAACAAACTTTTGACACCTTTTTTAACTATGCGAGCTTCCGTATTAAACCTAGAATCTCTACTCAGAGGACCCATGTCAATAAACTCAGCCTGCTCTAGTTTTATGTTCCTTCCACCCTTATCCCACACCCTTAAAATCCATTCCCACACATATTCACCAGGTTTCTGCTTGAATGAATTAGCAAACTCATTAAGCTCCTTAGTAGTGTAGCGAATTTCCTCATGGACTACACTTTCTACCTCCCCTCTAGGAGCCTGTTTTGCTTTGAGTCTGGTTACAGGTCTAGAAGAAACTATTGGTGGGCCGTGAGCAGACTCTGCAAAATTAATTTCCTCATGTGGGGAAGGCATTATTTCAAGAGGTGGGGCTGAGGGTACTACTTCCTCAGGTGGGGCAAACCCTTGAGAATCTGAGGATTCAAAATTCTCAGCTTCAACATGGTCTTCCCACACATCCCCATCCCATGTTGTAGGATCCCATTCTTTGCCAATTAGAGCCCTTACTTTAACTGTCGACACACTCTGAGGCTGAGACTTGAATTTTCGCTGTAGTTCAGCCAACCTTACAATGAGAGTTTCTGTTTGATTTTCTGCAACTTGAGCTCTATTGCTACAAGAGAGAAGATTCTCCTCAAGGACACACTTAGCAACTTTTAGATCGTTTACTTGTGTCTGGAGCCTTTCGATTTTATCACACAACTCCTTCCTTTCATTCATCATTTTTTCCACAGATACTAAGAGCAGCCAGCCAGTAAAATCATTTTTCGATTTTTTCCCCATCTTGTAGAAAGCTTTGTGCACTGAATCACCTAATTCATTAAGAAAATCAAGGGCATTAGCTTCTTTAAGTTCGGAATATAGTTTCAACCATGGGTCTTCAAAATTCTCTGAGCTCCCAGGAGGGAGAGAATCTGGAGAGGTTTCAATAGTTGAAAGTGCTGGTGGATCAACAAGCCAATTCCAGAATTTTAAAAGATTCATCCTTGTACTTCTGTTACTCTAGAACCACTCCTGGTACCAACTTCTGTATTAGTCAGGGTTCTCTAGAGTCACAGAACTTACGGATAGTCTCTAGTTAGTAAAGGAATTTATTGATAACTTACAGTCGGCAGCCCAATTCCTTACAATTGTTCAGTCGCAGCTGTGAATGGAAATCCAAGGATCTAGCAGTTACTCAGTCTCACACGGCAAGCAGGCGAAGGAGCAAGAGCAAGAGCTAGACTCCCTTCTTCCAATGTCCTTATATTGTCTCCAGCAAAAGGTGTAGCCCAGATTAAAGGTGTGTTCCACCACACCTTTAATCCCAGATGAAAGGCATAGCCCAGATTAAAGGTGTGTTCCTTAACTCGGAGATTCAATCTTCTGGAATCCATAGCCACTATGGCTCAAGATCTTCAAACCAAGATCCAGATAAGGATCTCCAAGCCTCCAGATAAGGGTCACTGGTGAGCCTTCCAATTCCGGATTGTAGTTCATTCCAAATATTGTCAAGTTGACAACCAGGAATAGCCACTACATTGCTATTTGAAATAGGAATAAATGTCTCATCTGGTTCGTAAGACATTCATTACACAATACTTTCCTGATTTTATCTTACAGCAACAGCTTCATAATAGACTGTTAAAACTTTACTTGGAGATGAAGAAAGATGAATTGACATTAATGATCTCTTTTGCCAAAGAATTGCTGTGGGCACATGAGAAGCAATGACTCAAACAGCCAACAATTGATCTAATGTATCTGATGTTGGCTAATGCTTCCTCTTCTTTCTGCAAAACTATTCATCCTTCACCAGTTAATTTGCATCCCCCTTGAGAATGTCAAACAGAGGCTTAAGTCCTCCTATGGTGAGCTTAAGGTGAGGTATTAGCCAATTAACATCTCCTAGAAATTTTTGAAAATAATTTGAAGTTAGTAAATCATCTTTTCTTTCTTGAATTTTCTTTTTTTCTCCTTTTTTTTTGTTTTTGTTTGTTTGTTTGTTTGTTTTAGACAGGGTTTCTCTGTATAGCCCTGGCTGTCCTGGAACTCACTTTGTAGACCAGGCTGGCCTCGAACTCAGAAATCCGCCTGCCTCTGCCTTCTGAGTGCTGGGATTAAAGGCATGTGCCACCATGCCCGGCTTTTTCTTGAATTTTCTGTGTCACAATTTTTTTAGACTATAACTGAGGCCCCCAAAATTGAAAAAGATAATGCCTTTGAATCTTTTTTGGAGCAACAAATATTCCAAATTTTTAAAGCCCATTGTATAAGAGCAAAGCCTTGTAGTAAAACTCCTTCAGAGGGATCATCCAATAAAATACCCTTCATATAATGAATAATATACACTGAAAGATTCACAGTCCTAACTTCTTGTATTGAAGCAGAAACAAAATTTCTATATAATGTAAGACTATTAGCCATTCCTTGATGTCGTGTCCGCTCTCGACCAGCAAGAACGACAGGACCACCAGTCCTTCTAACAGCAGTTTATTCAGCAAACTTCCGTCTTCATCTCTCTCGCTTCAACTTTTTCTCTCTCAACTTTATCTCTCTCTCTAACCCGGGCCTCTCACTCTTATATACTCTCAGCCCTCATCCACTCACGGCAGGCCATGTCACCTCACCAGGCTCGCAGCTTCAGCTAATCAGGGCAGCAGGGGCATGTCTCCACCAAAATGGATTCACCAGTATCCTGGTGCACCTGCGCAGCTCTCACGATGGTTGTGGCTTATTTTCAGGTGTATGAGGAAGTCAGGTGCAAGTCATAAGACTTAGCTGCAGTCCCTGGTGCCTTCTTGGGACTGCTGCCACATCCGCTCCTCACACCTTGAGGCAAAACTTTCCAATGATACCGCTTCATGGGCTCTTTAAAATTACAAGATCACTAAAAAGCAAACCCTTTACAGTCATCAGTATACAAAGGAACAGTATAAAAATAATCCTCCATCTAGTAAACACCTTTCTGGGGGCTGGTCAGTATGACAAAGACAAAAGCAATACGACACAAGCTTCCCCTGAGGCTGCTCTGAGCTTTGCATTAACTATAAATATTTATTAATCTGAGCCTATTTCCTGATGTGTGGCCCAATGATTACCCCTCCTGCAGCGAGGACAGATTCCGGAGGAGTGATTCTGCTGCCTGTCTATGCCTCTATTTTTTTAGACAGTCTTTCCTAAAATGATATATGGTTCCATATTTAAAACATTCCTTGTCATCTCAGTGCTGTGAAATCATTTCTTGTACTGTAGTTCCCTGTAAGGCAGCAGCCATAGCCAGATCCTGATTGTATGAGGGTCCAATTTCTGTCTCCAAAAATTCTACCAACTACTTTTAGCTTTTAATTGGGACCCTGTTAGATAAACTACCACTGAGATATCCATCAACAGGGGCAGGAGGCTGGTATTACTCTTTCAACCATCTCTACTTGATTGATTTTTTTTTTAATTACAAACATGGGTGAGTTAAAAATTGTGCGCATGTGATTGAACTGCAGCCAATGGAACACTAGCAGTTTAACCACAATCTTCAAGTTTCTCTTGTGACACCAGAGCACAACCACAACTTTGGAAAGTAAAATTCAACCTTCAACAAACAAAACAGTCTCTCCAAAATCAACACCAAGTGCATCATCCCCCTGCTACAAAGTTTTTGACTGCCAGTTACTGTGCATGATGGCGCCGCCTCTTGGCTCATGCCACGTGTTGTTGTTTAAAAGGACTCCAACCCTGAGTTACCAGTTTTAAGCAAACTTTCTGTTACCAATGATACAAATTTCTAATCATATCCTGTTGTAGTAAATCTCTCCATCCCAAATATGCCCCAGCAATGAAAACATAATTCAATTAATATGAATACATGCTGTATGCCTAGATTGGGCAGATCTACCTCTATACCTCTATCTTGCACATCTATGAAACCCCTTAGAAATTGTGGTTTCTCCAGGCCATGTGCTTCTGCCCCACTTTTCTTCTTCCTCCTCTGTGTTCTTTCCCTATTCCATTTTCTCCTTCTTCCCTCTCCCCACCTTCTGCTCCACCTTCCCTTTATCTGCCCAATCATCAGCTCTCCTTTATTTTACAAATTAAGGTGGGAAGCAGGTTTACAGGAAATCACCTGAGTGCTGACTTGTTCAAAACCCCTCACTGGAGAATGGAATTAACATCAAATATAATTAGCCCCAGGGCTATCTGCAACAATGCCCAATAACTTGTAAGCCAATACTCTATAACCAAGGCATGCAGAACATATTTCTATGTTTAAAACCAGTTAAAAACAAAAATGAAATGGCTATACATATCTTATATATTTAGACCAAACAAAATTTTCTTGGTTTTTCTAGCTGTGATTTCAAGAGAAAAAGAACCTTGTCACTTGCTGAACCCAATAAACACAATTGCAGAGATTTTTCTAGGAAAAACAGCCATTAACATACTTGCCATAAAACTTGAGAAGCTGCTGGCCCCTTTTAAAGCAGCTTTACTCCAACTGTGCTTGATTCCCAGCTACAGTGCAGGGTATCTTATCAGTTTCTACTGTGCAAATTGAGATTGCCTTCAAAACAAGGGATGGATAACCAGCAGATAAAGTTTTAACCATTTTTTTTCTTTTGAACATGAAACAGAACAATCATTTAAACAATTAAACAAAAACAGACACACATGGACAAATTGGTGCACCAAAGACAGACAATAGACAGAGATGGAAGAGAACTTGATGTAACCAGAACTAAGGATATCTCCATTAGTAGCCAGAGAGGAGGAAGCAGGACATCTCCTTATTTCCTCCTGTTCCTAGGATAGCTCTGAAATCCATTTTCCTTCTCTTTTGCTAACGTGTCCCAGACAGGAGACAACTGCTTTTCTAAAACCTATTCTCTCTCTCTCTCTCTCTCTCTCTCTCTCTCTCTCTCTCTCTCTCTCCCATGTCATTTGTATATTTACCATTCCTACTTCTGGGAACTATGTACAGCATAAATCTGCTTTAACTAAGAATTTTTCTAAATCTGTTTTTTTTGTTTTGTTTGGTTTTTGTTTTTGTTTTTGTTTTTTGTTTTTTTTTAAACACCCTGCTCCTCTCACCTGATGCAGCTCTTGGCTGTGGACAAATGCCTATATAGAATTCCCCTGTCCCAATACCGATATCACACCCCTAGGTAAATTCGACATCTGGTCTACACTTCGTTCAGCCTAGCCTGTATCCTCCTTTAATGTACCTTCTGCAACTACAGCCTCCAAAAAATAAAATTTATGGTTAGTGCTAGCATTAATGCTGTCTCTTGCTTAACGCCATGAAGGATTACTGTTACTTCTTCCATTTTCTGTGGAGCTCCATCCAAGACAGCATTTCTCAGTTAATCTCCCCCCCCCACACACACACACACATTTTCAGTCCCCTTGTAGAGGCACCACCTGTAGCTGTCCAGCTGTCATGGATGAACCAGGTACCACGACATGAGGTCAAGAGAAGGATGAAGCCAAGATGAAGGTTTCTAATCAAGGATTAAAGTTTAATATTTAGCACTGTACTTATATAGGGAGAGCCCACAGACTCATCCTTTGTTTCAGCTGTATTATGTTGCAAAGCAAGCTCAGCAGACAGTCTGCTCCTGTAAGAAATTGCAGATGCGGCATGGTGGAAGTCTACACCTAGGTTGGTGGAAGACTACACCTAGGTTGGCAGAAGACTGTGGCAAACACTTAAGGTCTATTTAGCCTGCTCAAGGCTGGGGGAAGGGCAAAATTGGGAATTAAGAAAGAGGTGGCAGGGCCAATTAAAAGATATAAACAGCTCAGAGCAAAACTAGGCAACAGCCTTAATGCCTCTCACATGGCCCTGGCACAGGAGAAATTCGTAGCCACAAGATAAGCCCTGGAACCCTCATGATAACTAGCTAGGTTGGCAGCCAAAGCATAAATAATCCCCATTTCTCTTTAGATACATTGGGCAGATTTGGTGTGATGTGACTCCTGTTTAGCTGGTCAGCATTGAAAAAGAAAGCCATTCTAAGCCCATTGTGGCTCATGTCTTTAATCCCTACAGTAAAGAAGCAGAGGCTGGTGGACTGTTGGTTTTCTGGGTTATGCTGCATGGTTGAAAAGAGACACAGCATGATGAATTTAGGCTTCTCAAGCAGCAGGGGCATCAGCCTCTCAAGGAAGGAACAACCACCCTTTTTGCAGAGCTGCACAAAAGGCACCTTTAGCAAATCGACTTTGCATATCAAAACCTCTTATCTAGATGTTGTCTTGAAAAAGAACCATCACCTTAAGTAAGTCTCAGCCAACGAGACTTCTGGTTTGCTGGGCATTTCTTCTGACTAAGTTACGCAAGAGCTCCGAGAATCCTTTAAAAGGACAATCCCATAAAATCTCAGTTAATAATCACTGACAAAAAGGCTACTTCCAGGCCTTGGTACCCTCACTCCTGAATTCATGCCAGAGACAATGGTTATGCTAAAATTCTCCTATAGTGGATCTCTGAGTTCAAGGCCAGCCTAATCTGTAGAGCAAGTCCCAGGCCAGCCAGGGTTACATAGATAGAGGTTCTCTCAAAAGAAAAAAAAGGAGAAGGAGGAGGAGGAGACAGAGAAGGAGAAGGGGAAGGGGAAGGGGAAGGGGAAGGGGAAGGGGAAGGGGAAGGGGAAGGGGAAGGGGAAGGGGAAGGGGAAGAGGAAGAGGAAGAAGAAGAAGAAGAAGAAGAAGAAGAAGAAGAAGAAGAAGAAGAAGAAGAAGAAGAAGAATCGTGAATAAGAAGAGAAACAAGCCATCCTAGTGTCTCCCATATTTCAAGGTGCTATAGTCTGGCACCGTCTTGAGAGAGGACCTATTTGAGACTGAGCTACTCTGGGGACCTGAAAACAAGGTACAGTCACAAGTCATGGAGGCAGGGGGTAATATGCCCACCTCTGGGCAGGTGAAGGATACAAGAGGCAGTTGTAGAAAGGATGAATGTTGATGCAGCAGGGAACTCAGACTGGGAACTCACACTGGGATTCTTGCCTTCCATGGTGAGAAGTTCTATTGCTTGTGGATTACTATGGAGACAAAACTCTATGTGTGCTGCCTATGGCTTCCACAGCCATAGAACTGCATTCCCACTATATTTCATATGCTGTCAGCTGGGTTTGTGATTTCTAACCACAGGTATGGCCAATTGCTCAATTTGTGCATACCATTTTCTGATCACTGGATAGAATCTGAAAAGTGTGGAGGCTGGAAGACACAGTGCCCAGTTCTCTTGGATCTTCCCCTCAAATTCAGAATTCAGTGCTGTTTGCTTCCCTCAGTTTCTGATGCATTCAGCCACATGGTCAAACATCAGCATGGTGACCCGTCCAGCAGGTCCCCTATTCGAGGGTCTCAAGGGGACCTTCTCCTAAGAACCAAGTGGGGGGAAGAGAAGGACGGACACCAAGTGCGAGAAACGACACGTAAACAGTCTGAGAAGCATCAAGGTGTCGCTGTATTCAGAAAGGCTCAAGGCTTAAATGCACAAGCCAAAGGGGAAGTACTTTTCAGCAGGAGGGGTGGGGCAATAGAAATGCACAAGCAAAAGGGGAAGTACAAGTACTTCTCAGCAGGAGGGGTGGGGCAGTGGAAATTTTTCTTTTGGCAGCTACACAGGGAAGCAGGAACTTGGTGGTATCAGGGTGTGGTCAGGACATCTGGCACTGACTTAGGGCTGGAACTTTCTGTGGTTGTTCTTGGAACGGTGCGTCAGTGGCCCGCTTTTGGCCCCCTTTTCTTCTGGGGGGGGAGGTCCAATTCAGAGATCAGGACAATAGCGTTGTCTTAATAGCTCCCAACATCTCCCCCGTTTTAATATTTTTATAAAGGCATATTGTATAATAAATTTGTAGCCACGTTTTTAACGACCGCCTAAACGTCTGTTTGCTCACCGGGTGATTCTCTAAAACCACGAAGGACACAAGGACAAGTCATCTATGAGGCTTGAATTAACGGTTCCAGTCTGTTGGGTATAACCTGGGCTAGCCAAGGGATTTAGGAATGAAGCAAGCTCCGTGGGTAGAGGTAGAGGTCTGATCCCCAGTGTGCAATGTTAGGGGCCATGTACAGGATTGACTCTCAGGCCCACAGATTTTTACCCAGAGTAACCCTGACCTGCTCCCATGCCATTTTTCTTGGGGGAAGGACCCTAGGGCACTCAACCTTTATGCAATCAGACATGCCTCTCAGAGACTGTCTAACAGCTTCCAGACTAATCTCTATGCAGTACTTAGCCACACAACTCTCACGGGCGATGGCTTCAAGTTCCAATTTTTCAATGTGTCTAGGCTGGGATGACTGTTTAGTTTCCAATGTGGCGAGAATGTATATTACCATGTCGGAAGCACAGACTACGGCAATCTATAAATGATTCGTGGCATGAGACTGATAGCCGAATTTAGGGGGAGGGGAATGATCTTACTTAAGCACTTTATGGAAATTAAGTCTCTCTCCCTGAGACGAGGATGATGAAGCGGTATCCACGTCTGACTCTTCTCCACTAACCTGCTTGTTATCGCCTACGTCCAACCGATGGTAATGAACTGAAACAGATGTGCTTGAAAGAGATGAATCAATTTGAGATTTAACAAATCGGGTCAATTTCTGAAATGCCCAAGGACCAAAGGAAATCAATAATAGGAGTCCCAATAGGGGCCCCAAAAGGGAGGGCAACAAGCCATGGGGAGGTTGAAAACCAATTTTGGTACCATGACTCTTGTTGTTCTCTCTCTCTTTCTTTTGTCTAAGCTGGCAGTAACCTTGGCAATGCTATCTTTAACTAATCCGGTTTTATCAACATATACGCAGCATTCTTCCTTAAGTGCAGGGCATAAGCCTTCTTATTGTAGATAGAGCAAATCTAATCCCCTTCTATTTTGAAGGGCAACTTCTGAAAGGGAGACCAAGGAATCACTAAGATCATCTAGGCCCCTTTTTATATTCTCTATATCTTGGCTAAAAGCTTCATTGAGCAGATGGTTATTGCGTGCATTCTGTTGAGATGACACAAGGGTTTCGATTCCGGTCCCAGTCCCAGCAGCACCCAGGCCAAGAAGGACCGCAAGGGTCACTGCTGAGATAGGCTCTTTTTTGTGGCAGGATGGCAAGGAGGCACCTAGGTCCCAAAACTTTAATAAGTCATCTGACTTATGAATACTAACATTTGGAAAAAGCTGAACCAAGACACAATAATCTCTATTATTTATAAAATCTTGTATAATAATGTACCGTGTAAGGCCCGTGGAACATGCCAAAAAGGTATCATTTAGGGCAAGAAGATAAGAATACCTATTTTTATTTACTCTAAACGTATTATTACAAATCACTAGCAAGGGCCATGGCAGAAGCATATTTGGGCCCAACACACAACTTCCTACCCCAGAGAGTTCTGTCAAGGTAAGCTGAACTGACTCGAAGGGAAGCTGCCTAGTATCTGAAAGCAGGGTAAAATTTCCAAATAAGGCTATGCTCTCATAAAAGGGCGGGGAAGCAGAAAAGCACATCCAACAATCTTCAAATTCTGAAGCATTATCTCTTTGTGTCTTATCCAGCAAGGCTAAAGCAGAGGCATTCAATATAGACCACAGTAAATCAGTGGAAGAGGGGGGCCCGCTCACCTTCATCCAGGCCCATCGAGGCCTCAGTTCATCCAGGTCTACGTGCTCAGCCACGAGCAGGCCTCCCGTCCCGTGCCGGCAATGGCAGAGAGTTCTTGCTCAGACCCGCTGCCTCAGGCCAAAGAAGACCCAAAGGCCCAGCCTTGGCCTTCAGGTGGCTGCCATTCTTCCTGCCACACCACGCTCGCTGCCACTTTCAAGGCGTCCTCAAAGGCCTGGCTGGGGCTCCTTCGTGGGCCCGGCCCTGGAGAGCAGGTGGAGTTGGGGAGGCTGCCGCCATGCAGGCGCATCATTGGCAGGGCAAGAGTCACTGCAGAATGGCTGTGTGGCCTAGCCGGTGGCTGCCTCGAAGGCGAGGTCTCCTGGCATCCACGCTGCTCCTGGGCCCCTTGGGCTCACCCAGCGTGGGCCGAGGCCTGAGGGGCCTGGGGCGAAGAAGGCAGCACTCCCAAGCTCACTGAACTCTCTACCGGAACCCTGCACAATCTCCCATGGGGGCTAGGGGGTTGTCTGCAGTTGTCATCAAGGGAGACGGGCCCCATAGGGGGGGCCCTGTGGCCATTTCCCTGGACCGCAGGGAGTTGGTAGCCATTGATGTCAGTCTTAGATCAGCAATCTCGTGCCCAATGGTGGCCTCTCTTGCACTTAGGGCAAAGATGAGGGCGGGGGGGGGATTTTTGTTGGGTGACAGGCAGGGTTGAGACTAGGGTGCTCTGTCTTTGTGTAGGGCATTCTCTAGCAAAATGTCCAGGTTGGTTGCATCTATAACAATTTTTTTTCTCCTTTATTTAGTTGTAGAGCAGCCCCAATGGCCAGGTTAATAGACTTAGAAACTTGTTGAGAAAACACATCTACCTCATTACAAAGCTTGATCATACCATTTATATTTAAACTCTTAGTTTTACTTCTCAGGGCAGCCCTACAGGCCGAATTGGCGTTTTCAAGAGCAAGTTGTCAGACTAACAGACCCCTCACTTTCCTCAGGTCCCAACATTCTCTCACCTGCTTCCTGCAATCTGGCAACGAACTGCGCATAGGACTCTTGGGGACCTTGTATAATCTTGGTTAGGGGCATAGTCAGTGCCTCTGCAGCAGGGACAGCGCACCAAGCTCCCAGGGCCGCCTGTGCAGTCTGGGCGAGGACACCAGGGGAGAGCCCTAATTGTTTTATGTCTGCAGCGAAATTGCCTTTACCGCAGATTTTATCAGCAGTCCAGAAGGCTGTCTTACTAGTAGGATTCTTTATATTATTTGCAGCCAAATTTTCTCCTCTGTCCACAAACTCTGACTTCCAAGTTAAATATTGGCCTCTAGTGAGGACAGACTGAACAACTTTATTTCATTCATTGGGTATCAAGTAGCTTTCTCCTGTTAAACCTTCTAATATAGATACTGTGAACAGGGCATTAACCCCATAATTTTTGACTGCTGAATGAAGATCTTTTACATGTCTCAGTTTTAGCTTTTTGTAGACTGGTTGGCTGTTGGTGTCCAACCCTTCATCGGGGGACATGCCACCCTCATCGGAATCAGAGTTTGCTTGATCCTCCTCTTCATCACTCTCTGGTTCCCTCTGATCTTTATCGGAGGAGCCAGTGTGTGTGTGTGTGTGGGGGGGGGGGGGTCCTCATGACCTGGAGCAGCCTGACGGGCTTGAGCTTGAGTGAGGACAGGAAAAGCCAGTTTTTTATTCCCTTGTTTCTGAGAGGGACCTTTGCGGCCAGTTTGAGGATTTTTTGAGATGGGACCTTGAAGGTTCCCCATGAGGGCTCTTTGTAGACTCTGAGTCTCTAGACTGAAGTCTTGTAGCTCCTTTTGAAGTCCTAGAACACCTTTAAGATTGGTAATCTGAGTCTGAAGTTCTCTTTTAGTTTGAAGTAATCGCTGAACGAATGAAGGGGTCAGCGATACAGGTGGAGGATTAGGCTGAGGATTAGGGGGAAAGGGGGGCAAATAAGGAGGAGGGTGGAAATTGAAGGGCTCGATGGTAAGATAGGCACCGGGCCGGAGACCATAGTGGTCTTGTTCATATTTAAAGGCTTCCTCATCAAATTCTCCCTCCGAGGCAGGATCGAGGGGTTCATCTGACAACTCCTTATACAAAATGAGATAAATCTTTTTTGGTCTAGCAGGGGGTCGAACAGTAGCCCCTTTTCTAGAATCTAATGTAATTTGGGGAGGAAGAGGGGAAGGCAGGGAGTCCTTAGGGACCGGGGCATCAATAATCGATGACGGCCGAGACTGACAATTCGCCAGTGGCTTAGTTTCTAAAAAATCTTCAGTAAGGCCTAGGAGGCGAGCGCCCTCTCCGCCCTTTTCTGCCTGTTTAAGGATATCTCTGACGATTCCCCAATAGCTAAAAAAGGACTCAGGGACATCTTCTCCTTGTTTTATTAAAGCATTGATATCTTTGCCTACTTTATTCCAAGTTAAAGGGTGTATTTCAGGATCATTCAATACCAGCCATGGACATCTCTTGTCCACAAGACAAAAAAAAAATTTTTTTTATTAAATCCTTTTTCTTAACTCTTATCCCTCGCTCCTAAAGAGACCCCTTCATCTCTTGAATAAAAACTGTCTCTTTGGACAGAACATTCCCCATGGTGAATGGGGACAATTTTATGCCCAGGCTTATCTCTCGACGTCCGCGACACTCAAGCGAAGTGGCGGGGGAACTGTGTCACTGTCTGTGCGGTACCTCTCGAATCCGTTGTCTGGAGGGTGGTCGTACCTCAAGTGTCTGGAGCCACTTGACCCATCCAGCAGGTCCAGTTATGTGAGGGTCTCAAGGGGACCTTCTCCTAAGAACCAAGTGGGGGGAAGAGAAGGACGGACACCAAGTGCGAGAAATGACACGTAAACAGTCTGAGAAGCATCAAGGTGTCGCTGTATTCAGAAAGGCTCAAGGCTTAAATGCACAAGCCAAAGGGGAAGTACTTTTCAGCAGGAGGGGTGGGGCAATAGAAATACACAAGCAAAAGGGGAAGTACAAGTACTTCTCAGCAGGAGGGGTGGGGCAGTGGAAATTTTTCTTTTGGCAGCTACACAGGGAAGCAGGAACTTGGTGGTATCAGGGTGTGGTCAGGACATCTGGCACTGACTTAGGGCTGGAACTTTCTGTGGTTGTTCTCAGAACAGTGTGTCTTACTCCTCTTGGGGGGAGAGGTCCAATTCAGAGATCAGGACAATAGCGTTGTCTTAATAGCTCTCAACACATGGATGTTTGCCATCCCTGGGTAGAGTTGGGGAGTGCTGGACAGAGTGAGAACCTGCCTTTCCTACATGCTGCAAAGCCTTTCAAAGACTATGTAGCTCCTAATGAAAGGGCAACATAATCCCCATTTGTCTCCTTTTAAGGACCAGGCCTTGTGGGAACTAAAAGGGGCTGGGGCAAGGGGTGGGGGGGAGGACAGCCCATGTCTGGCCAGAGTTCCTCCTATGCTCTGGGCAGGCGGACACAGGAGGGCTACCAGATGCTTTCCACTCGGCCCAGGGTGGGCATCTAAGCCACTGACCCCACTCAATGTGGGGTAGACAGGGGCAGCCCCCAAAAGGTTATGGGAAAGAGCGCATAGGAAGAGAGGTTCCCACATAGGTGAGAGTCTGCGCAGTGGGTTTTGATGAACAGAGGCAGTCTATGGTTTTAGAGCTTTATTATAGAAAGGCAAGGGGAAAGAGAGAAGGTGGAAAAAGAGAGAGAGACTGGCCATGGCCAAGAGGAGATAAAGGGGGGAGAGAGAGAAGAAAGGCTAGAGAGTAAGAGGGAGAGAGAGAAAGAGAGAGGAGAGGAGAGGAAAGAGGAGAGTGAGGGAAGTAAGAGCAAGAGAGCAAGAGGAGTGAGAGTGGGGGGGTGGGGGCCAAACAGCCCCTCTTAAAGTATGCTGCTCTCTTTATGTTGCTAGGTAACTGCAGAGGCGTTTAGCCTGAAGGTCAGAAGCTTGGGACATTGCCTACATGACTACTAACCATGCTTCTCCTACGGGGGGTGTGGGGGTGGTAACTTCGGCAGAAGCCAGAGCTCCAGGAGACATGAGAGAACTCCTTCCATCCCATGTAGGTGAATTATCACCACCGGGTCCCGGGGTTCAACATCTAGCCTCAACTAGAAACCAGACTGTCTGTGCATAGCCCAATGCCCCACAAGGTCTGATTTCAAAAGAAGGCCATAAAGCTCCAGCTCCAGGATCAGACCATAAATCTCAGTAAGTAATGTATGTTTTATATAAAAGAGAGAGCCAGGACATGTTTTGTAAAGCCAGGTATGACGAGGTAGAAGGGGGTGCCTCTGTGGGCCCATGCTGAGGAATCCCTTCGATTGGCAGGCTCCTCCCCATACTTATCTGACAACAGCCAGATGTGCCTGACTCACTATGTCCCTTCGCTCCCCATTCTCCTCCCCAATTCTCTCCATGTGCTCATGGCAGATTCCCTTCCCTTCCCTTCCCTTCCCTTCCCTTCCCTTCCCTTCCCTTCCCTTCCCTTCCCTTCTCTTCTTCTTCTCTCTGTCTCTGTCTCTGTCTCTGTCTCTGTCTCTGTCTCTGTCTCTGTCTCTGTCTCTCTCTCTCTCTCTCTCTCTCTCTCTCTCTCTCTCTCTCTGTGTGTGTGTGTGTGTGTGTGTGTGTGTGTGTGTGTGTGTGTCTTTCTCCCTCCTTTCTCTCAACTCCCCTGCCTATGCCCTGAATAAACTCCATTCTATACTATACCATTGTGTGGCTAGTCTAGTTCCTCAGGGGGAAAGGATCGCAGCATGGGCCCACAGGGGCCCCTCCTCCCCTC
This sequence comes from Mus musculus, assembly GCF_000001635.26. NCBI lineage: Eukaryota > Metazoa > Chordata > Mammalia > Rodentia > Muridae > Mus > Mus musculus. Next base: position 18,321,854 of record NC_000086.7, read on the forward strand.
ATACCAAACATATTCCTTCTTCCTTATCTTTTCATAAAATACATTTGTGCTGAGACTTGGATTTAGAAATTTGAAGGTTTACATCCCCCGCTAGACATATCTACCCAAAATTTGGAGAACTGGTAAGCCCCTCCCCACCCCCACCCCCCGTCAGTGTAAACATCCCCTGGTCCCAAGGGAGAGTCATCAAGCTCACAACTACCCTCTGTGCTGTATTTGAGGATGGAAACATTCAGTCTTTATGACTGGTCTTTTCACTGACCCTCGTTCGAGGACTTCTAACCCTTGGGTGATCCCTTCTCCTCTGAACTGGTTTTCTTGACCCCTCCCTCTTGGGGCCACACCTCAACACACCCGATCTCATCTGAAGCAGTTTTTTTCTTGCTGTCATAGAAAAATCCTAAGCTTAGATAAACTGATTTTTTTTCTGTGAGTCCGGGACTCACATATAGCCACTAGCAATGATGACCTAGTATGTCTATACCTGACTATTTGTTTGTTTGTTATTAATTTTTTCTTGGGACACCTTTTTAAAAAGTAGGAGCATTTTAATAACTATTCTCACCCAAAGAGTTGGTCTTCGCCACCGTGTCCCTACTTGCAGGGATGTCTCTAGGTCTAATTCACAGTACCCAGCAAGCAATGTCTCTACATGGCCACTTAACTGACACTTTAAAAGCAACTCTTTCATTGGCGATCCGTAGGCTTTTACCTCCCCCTCCCATTCTCTTGCCACTTGCTCTGCTCTTGCTCTGCTCCTCGTTCACAGTCCCTTGATTCTGCTGCTGCTGCTGCTGCTGCTGCTGCAGGAAAAGCAGCCATAACCCTGCCTCCACCACGTGCACTTCTGTGTCATGCTGGGGAGGAGGAAGCTCGGCCCTGTGGGCCTGGCGCCACCCTGCCCCTTGATTCTGCCACCAAGGAAAAGCAGCTCCCCTCACACCCCCGCATTTCAGTGTTCTGCCTGGACCCCTGTTCTGCTGAGTCTCTGCTTTCCCTCGGCCATCTGACCCACCCCCATCATGTTCTTCCTGCTTTCCAGCAGCCACCTGACACCACTGCCACCAGCTTGGGTGGGAATTCTCTCACACTACCTGAGCTGAGTTGCTAGGAAACTTCGAGAATGCTGATGTCGTACCAGCTCTTACCCCACCCTGTTCACTTGCACTGGCTCTACCACAGCTGCCACCCAGTGCCAGGTCTCCAGGACACTGTTAGCTGCCTGGGAAGTGATTCTGCATGAATGCCTGCCCACTCAGTCTGTGGCACAGCCCAAACCAACCTGGGTACACTCTGTCCCTAGACAGTACTTGGTTCAGCCAAGCTTCTTCACAGCCACAGCCACCACTGTCAGCCCTCTGATATCTTAACATTCAACTCTAAGCTAAGTGTACACTAGACAAAACTCAGCCATTTGTCTCTTTGTGTGTTTGTCTCTTCATGTGCTTTTTCTCTGCTGATACATAGCCACAAGGCTGAGATTTCTAAACAGTATACAGGTTCAAGATCACTGCTTTATGTATGTTTAGCCTTGTTTTTGCTACTGTCATTAAGTTATAGTGTGCTCTATTTTCTAGATGCATTTTTTTAAGCCTACAGCACCCAGTATTCCCAGGCGGTCTCCCATCTAAGCACTAACCAGGCCTGACCCTGCTTAGCTTCTGAGATCAGACAAGATCAGATGCATTCAGGGTGGTATGGCCATAGACTCTAGATGCATTCTGTTGCAGACGAACCTCACTTGGGTCCTCATTCCACAGGAGAAACTTGGGTTCCAGTTACAGGTGGGCAAAGGAGTTGGCGAAAGTGTGTTGAAACAGACTCAACACAAGGGAGTGTGGATTTGTCTCAAATGAATGCAATTCATCTCAAAGCGAGCATCAGTTTTATAATACAGAAAACAAAGGAGTCGGATATCACAGCAGGCAAGGTACATCTGACACAAAACAGGGGAATGCCTACAAAGGACTGGCAGGAACCTACTGGGATAAAATTCAATGTTAACAACTCGGAATCAAAAGCAGCCCCACCTAAGGTCTGCTTAATCTTAGAAGTCAGGTGCAAGGGCTTCACTCCCTTGCCATAGTTCCTATTCTAGTCTATTGTATAGTCCACCTTCCCCCTAGGCCATTGTAAATACTTGTGTATGGGTGTAACTCAGCTATCTATGGTTCTAAGTATCTACTCTGGTTCCTCCTTAGATCACAAACTTCCTTCTTCCTAGATAATGGTAAATTCCTATCTAGGGCAGTGACTTAACTATCCATGCCCAGGGTCAGATCAAGGACTGCCTAGAATCTAACATTATATATATATATATATATATATATATATATATATATATATATATATATAACTTATATATATATATATAAATCAATCCTTAGGAGCACTTATAATAAAGCAATATTAAGGGAAAATGAAAGATCCTGACAGAGAGTAAAAATTCATGTAAGCCCCTAAACTTGTTTCCAAAATGGACTTCATTATTGGCAGAAAGTAAAAGTTTAACTTGCTCCAGGAAATGTTTGTACAGAATGTTTTGACCATTCCTTGAACCCGTTATGCTTGCCAACCACTATAGGTCACTGACAGGTGTTTGCAGTGTGGTTGCTGGGCTGAATTTGAAAAAATTTCCCAGCAACTTTAGATTGAGCCAATCCTGAGTTGCCCCATATACCAGCCATTAGCCAATGGCGTCATTGTGCTTGCAGCTGCCCCTGCTCTTGACTCCTTCCTTGTACCCCTCCTGCCTCAGATCAGGAAATCAAAACTTACCTGATTGGTTTCTTAGGGACATGTAATCTGGAAATCCCCTCCCCTCCCCTCTTCCTTTCCCCCTTGAGGGCCCATAAAAGGAGGGTCCCATTTCCCTTTGGGGTCGACTCCTCTACCCCTGCATGGGATACGAGTTGTCCCCAGAGCTCTGGCTTTCTGCGAGTAAAGCCTCGTGTGATTTGCATCAAGCTTGGTCTCTCATGAGTTCTTGGGGGTCTGCCGTTGTCCTGAGACTTGAGTAAGGGTCTCCATTTGGGGGTCTTTCAAAAGCACACAGATCCGCTTACCAAGTAAAGCAAGGACATTGAGCATTCGTTATACAGGATGCCACTGTTCCAGGAGACTAAGTTTCCGTGAACTTTTCACCTCAGGATGAAAGAACCTAGTGGGGAAACCCCCCCACTCATATCTCGAGTCGGCATGCACCCAAAAAAATCACAAGAGACTGTCTTGATGTAAACACATGAGGTAGTTTAATGATGGAGCTCCGGACCAATACATATCTCACACAGGAGATAACGGATGTCGGCCACGAGGCTCGAAAGCTAGGGGTTTTTATAGAAAAGGGGCTGGGGCTGGGGGAGGAATTGGCGCAGTTTCACATGATTGGTTCATTTAAACATCAGCAAACTGTACGTGCAGATCGAGGTAACAGCAGAGCATCTGGTTAACATTAAACCCACATCAGAAGGGCAGGAGATAGGGAGGCGCCGGGCCAGTCTGGACATTCTCTTTATCTTTATGGCCAAGCAGCCTCAGGAATGCCTTAACAATGGGCCTGCCCGGGCATGCCCTGGCCTGTTCTGCTATGTTCTCAGACCCAGGCTTCAAAGCTCACAAACAACTCTTTGGGCTATTACATGAATCACAGGTCTCAAGTTTTATTTTCTTTCAAAGACATCACCCAGGTTTGTGGGGCCTGTCACACTTGTCACTACTGAAGTGGATGTAGCAGCATTCTTAAACAAATAATTAAACAAACACAAGTTGTTTAACTCAGATTTGTTCAATAGATACTGCTCTCAATCCTATCAGAAATCTGCTAAATGTTTAAGCTTATGACAGACAGAGACTCCCAAAGCCTAACAATTACCCCCAAAGTCTCCAAGAAGATAATGGGCACAGTGACAAAAGTACCTTGATTGTGGTATGATAGCTACTGAGAAATACCACTCCATTGCCTTGCCCACTGGCAGAGCTTGGTCTACACTGTGGACAAACAAGATACCCTGAGAGTCAAATGTCTCATATTGCCTAAGTCAAGGTGGGTCGTTTCTCATTTTACACATATCTACTTCACAGGAACAAAAGAAAAAGCTTTCATCTTCTGGGTCTGACAGCCAGACTGACTCCATCCAAGTTGTGATGGAGACCACAGGGACTTGGGAACTGTTAAGGTAGTGGCCCAAAGACCAATCTCTGTCATTTTTATTAATACATGACTCCTAGGTTATAATTTATTCTTCCCAGATTTCTGACTATACTGACAGCTAAGGTAACTGTAGCTTGACAGCTAGAAAACAGACCTAGCTCCTTACCCTAAGGTATTTTGTCACTATATTTGCTCATTAATAAATTCATTACCTAGCTAAGACTGCCAGATTTCTTACAGACTTCATGATAAACAATATACTGAAAGAAAATAAAACTTGAGACCTGTGATTCATGTAATTTATGTCAAATAGCCCAAAGAGTTGTTTGTGAGCTTTGAAACCTGGGGCTGAGAACATAGCAGAACAGGCCAGGACATGCCCAGGCAGGCCCGTCGTTAAGACATTTCCTGAGGCTGCTTGGCTATAAAGATAAAGAGAATGACATGTCCGGACTGGCCCGGCGCCTCCCTATCTCCCACCCTTCTGACCTAAGTTAAATGTTATCTGTATGTACAGCCTGCTGATGTTTAAATGGACCAATCATGTGAAACCACGCCAATTCCTCCCCCAGCCCCAGACCCTTTTCTATAAAAACCCCTAGCTTTCAAGCCTCATGGTCGAATCCACTGTCTCCTGCGTGAGATACGTTTTGACCCGGAGCTCCGCCATTAAACTACCTCATGTATTTACATCAAGACGGTCTGTTAGTGATTTTTGGGTGCACGCCGAATTGGGAACAGAGTGGGGGTTTCCCCACTAGGTTCTTTCAATACAAGTTCTGATGTAAGCTTTCACAGATGTAACCTTCTGTTACTTCCTTAGCTAAACTCAGTTTCCAGTGACTAAATTTCCTCTTCTTGCTATGCCATTGTCCTAACATTAATCAGTATAGTTCTTATAAATTAGCATCACCCTAATGAAACATTCCACTATACAATCCAACTATATAATCACAAGTTCAAGTATATGTTTCCTTTGATTCCCTTTAAGATAAACTTAAAGTGTTTCTTGTGTGGAATCTACACTATAAGCTATCATGCTCAAATATAAGTTTCCCTTGGTTGACTTTTAACTATGTGTAGCAGAATTTCCCCCCAATTAATTTAAATATTAATACAACAAGAAGCCTGTGATTAGACAGGGAAAGGGGAGGTAGAGGTAAGGGTTTCAGAGACAGGGACAGGAAAAAAGGAGGGGAGGAAGGAAGGAAGTTGAAGGACTAGAAAGATGATCCAGATTCTATGTGGCTTTAATTAGCCACAGGTAGCTATGAATATCATATAAAGGACAGATAATTCCAGGACAATTTGTATTATCGAAGTGGGCAATTTATAGCAACATCAGTTGGCTCTGAGTTAATTGTGTAGACATTTTTTTGGGATGAGAATTTACTGATATAAATCTGACTCATAAATTACAAGCCTCTAGAGTTTTGATTTTACCAGGTTACTGGGATTTGGGACCACTGACGACAGTGGATGGATGGATGGGAATGTGAGCAGAATCTGAGCAAGAGAATCATGATCAGTCATTGCATGGGGCCATGGAGGCAGCATGTCACTGGGGCCAGAGAGTAGGTGGGTATACCATGGGATGGTACCATTTTTTATTATTTCCTGCTATAACTATGGACTTAAGCCTGTTTCTCATTTTGCTAAATGTAATATATTCAGTCTCCTAGACAGAAGGAAAAAGCCCTTCTTGATCCTTCTGTGCCACAAAAAGTTTTTGTCTTCCCTAAGCTCATCTAAAAGACTATTTATGTTAACATAAAAATGTATCTCCTTTGTAAACTTATAAGCTACAGGAAACCCAGACAGACCTACCTCTCATGGACCAAATAGACTCCATTTCTCTTTTGCTATCTATTCCAGAGGGTGGGATTCCTTTTCTGTGCCTTGAAATTGAGACTCCACTCACCATGAGCACCAAGACCTAAAGGTTTTAAAGGTACACCTAAGAATTTTTTTTCTCCCAAACATACTCAACTTTATTCTCTGTCTATAATACGTGTGTGTGTGTGTGTGTGTGTGTGTGTGTGTGTGTGTGTGTGTGTTTCAGCATCTTGTTAAGTCCAGGCCTTTACTACATCCAGGACAACTTCAGAGAAGCAACCCACAGATGCTCTAATCTGCTCTCACAGACACAGACACTTCTACTACTGGACTTGCTCCTTCCTATCTATTTACAAATAGTTCTACAGACCCTGAACTGCATGGAAACAGCCAACTCTCCGAAGACTGGATGAACATTCCCATACCCATTTTCTTAGGTTTGCCAGAGATATGTCACCCCAAGTTCAGTAGGAAATAGCTACAGATCACAACAACCCTATTCCTGATCCACCATCACCTCTTTCTAATTTTTCTTTCTTTCTTTTTTTTTTGGTCTTCGAGACAGGGTTTCTCTGTATAGCCCTGGCTGTCCTGGAACTCACTTTGTAGAGCAGGATGGCCTCGAACTCAGAAATCTGCCTGCCTCTGCCTCCCAAGTGCTGGGATTAAAGGCGTGCATGGATTTTTTTTTTTTAATTAAACCAAAACCAGGAGAATGTTGGCATTTCATCTAGGCTCTGCCCCATAGTTATCTGGCAATAGCCAGGTATGCTTGACTCATTATAAAAGGGGCTGCTTGCTTCCTCTTCTCTCTCTTGCTCCATTTTCTTATCCTCTTGCTCCTGCTCCCTTACCCTTTTCCCACTCTTTCCCCATTCCCTTCCCCCTTCTTCTCCTTCTATTTCTTCTTCTTCTCTCCCTTTCTCTTGACTCACCTCCCTATGCCCTCAATAAACTCTATTCTATACTATACCATCAGTGTGGCTGGTACCTCAAGGGGGAAGGAATACCTCAGCATAGGCCTGAAGAGACACCCTCCTCCCCACACCATACCATACCTCCACCAAATATATTCTTTCTTCCTTATCTTTTTATAAAACATAACACCTTCCCCCTAAGGTAACAGCCATATGATGGGTGTAGTGTAGATAGTGTAGAATAGAGTTTATTTAGGACATGGGAAGGGCATTGAGAAGGGAGTAGAGGCAGAGAAAGACAGACAAACAGACAGACAGACAGACAGAAGAGGAGAGGCTGGCCAGGGACAAGTGGAGAGAGAGGGAGGAGGAAAATGGGGAAAGGGAGAAATGGTCAGGGAGAGAGTAAGAGAGCGAGGAGGAGGCAAACAGCTCCTTTTATAGTATCCAGGCTTACCTGCTATTGCCAGGTTACTGCTGGGTGAAGGCTAGAAGGAATGCTAACAACCAGGCCATAGGCACCAGCTCCAGGAACAGACCATAAAATCCAGAAACAAGTTCATAACACTTCTTCCCAAAGAACAGCCTATGGGTAACCACAAAAATGGGGAAATATCTCACCTCAGAATGGGACCTTTGTGTTGGACAGCCCTATCTCATCCTATGATTAAATGTTTATGACATAGGAATGCAGAACACTGATCACCTGTGACCCCCCAAGCCCACCAATGAAATTTTAGATTACCTAATCATCAAGAGTTCTCCCAGTTCCCTATGAAAAGACCTGTGCACCTTTGTCTGGGATCACCATTTTGGAGAATATTTGACCCCTGCGTGCTGGTTGTGTCTGTAGAATAAATGCTCTTTGTCTTTGTATACTAAGTCTGAGGTCTTCCTTCAGTGATTTTTGGACCCTTACACAAATATATAAATAAGGGGCGCTTCTAACATTAATATGGCCAGATCCTAATAGCATACACTTTCATCTATCTTTCAGCCAAAATACAGCACTATCCTGCATGGTGGGAACTAATAAAAACTAAAATTGATTCTACCTATGATCCACTGCCCCCCCACACACACACACACATACACACCACCATGGTAGAGTCTAATATTAGATACTTCAAAACAAGCTTCTCTAATTCTTTGGGGTTTTTTTCCCCAAGAATGTTTTACTATTTTTTTTTTTTTTACTATTTTTTATTATATATCTTTTACTATATTTTTAGAGTTACTTTTAAAAACCTTGTTTTTATTTTTATTCCTCTTCCTATATTTATCTAATTTTATTTACATTTTTCTTTATAACTGAATACTAAATCTTTCTTGGTTCTCTTCTCCATTATCTTTATTTAATCTTGCTTTTTTTTCTCTCACTGCTTCCCCACTTTTATTTTCATGTGACATATGTGTGCTTATGGGAGATTGTATAAATATGTGTTAGTAGTAGCCTGTGGATACCAGAAGAAGACTCAGATTCCCCAGAACCACAGTTGATGGTGTTTGTGAACATCCATGTGGATGTTGGAGGAACCAAACTCAGATCCTTCACAAGAGTGGTACATGGTCTTAACTGTTGAATTATTTCTCCAGCCCCAACTGCCCCCTAAATTAATTTTTTATTGTAACTTTGTAAATTTAAGTTCATACTTAATTCTATAATTTTGCCACTTTTCTCTGGTTATTGGTGGTATTGTAGTTGGTTTTTATCGTATGTCTATGTCTGATGTATTTTGGTAGTGTACTAGGCCCCCAGACCTTAGCACAACTGGCTTCATGATTGAAGAACCATTCAGACCTGAAAACTCTGCACCTAGACAGTATCACCTGCCAAAACAAAAATGAAGACCTAATTCATCAAAGTCTATAGTTCTTTGAAAGTTTCTCAATTTTGCTTTTGGCTTCTGTAGTTTCTGTTTTGCCTAACTGCTCTCGTCAACTGAAGTATGTCAACCCAGAACAGGATTTATGTGTTTGAAAGCTCATCCTCAGAAAGGCACAGTGCCACACTGGGATCTTGAACACTCTGTGTAGTCTCTAGCTGTCTAATAAAGATTTTCTATTGACTTAAACCTATGACTACTCATGTGGATACCCCATAATACCAGTAGTGCTGTTAAAGTGTACCTTTTTTGCTTTCTAAGTAGTATTATGTGTTGATCCCTCAAGGAAAATTGTCTCACAAAGAAGATCCACATATAAAACCAGATATTCATCTAACATATATGCAAATAATAGCATAGCAACACAAGAAATGGCAAAAGCAGGGGCACAGGATTCCTCCAAAAGTTTATAACCCTTCAATGACCAAATCCAAAGACACTGAACTGCTTAAAATGTCAGAGGAAAAAAAAATAGTGTTGAGTTTTTGTCTGTTACTGTCTATTGTAATGCTAAGTGCAGGCCTCTAAGACATCTGCACATAACCCCTGGGACCCTGCCCCCAAGTTAATTCTGATTGATGGATAAAAATGCCAACCTCAGTAGCTGGGCAAAAGAGATGTAGATGTAGAGAGAGGACCAGGAGGAGGGAAGAGGCAGGAAGAAGCCACCATGGAATAGGAGAAGAGAAAGGAGAGCCACCATGGGTTAGCTGAGCCATAAATAAACACATGGCCATGTAGAGCTAAGAGCAGCCCAGATGAAACAGTAATAACTTGGGTTATGGATAGGAAGGTAGATTCTAACAGCATGAAAAGTAGGCACTTGCCCAGCTCTTGTGCTGCCTAAGGCATATTAAAAAATATATAAAGGCTGTGTTTTTCTCCGGGGAACTCAATAACCAATGGTAGGTTAGAAGTCCCAGGCTGGGCCAGGCAGTGGTGGCACACAGCTTTAATCCCAGCACTTGGGAGACAGAGGCAGGAGGATTTCTGAGTTCAAGGCCAGTCTGGTTTACAGTGTGAGTTCCAGGACAGCCAGGGCTACACATAGAAACCCTGTCTCAAAAAACAAAACAAACCAAACAAAGAAACAAATAAAAAACCAAAAAACAAAAAAGAAGCCCCAGGCTGGGATATTTAATATTACTAAAAAGTGTACTTTTAAAATCTGCTCAGTGACTTGCAAGAGGATTCAACAGATGAAAGAAGTAGAAAAAACAAAAGCACAAAAATGAAAAGTTCAACAAACTAAAAATATCCATGTAGATACAGCAGTGATTCTCAACTTTCCTAATGTTATGACCCTTTAATACAGTTACTTATGTTGTTGTAACCCTCAGCCATACAATTATTTTTGTTGCTACTTCATAACTGTAATTCTGCCATTGTTATAAATTATAATGTAGTATGTAGGATATATGACATGTGACTCCTGTAAAAGGATTGTTTTACTCCAAAGGGGTCATGGCCCACAGGTTGAAAACCACTAATATTAGAGCATCACTAATATAGTTGACCAGGTAGAAGAAAGACTATCAGTGGTTTGAAGACATGATTAATTATTACATGTGGGTAGCAAAAGGGGGTGCAGCAATCTCATAAACACATTTAAGCAGTCTGAGGTTTAAGACCAAACCTATAAATTTGTAGTGCAGAATGGAGAACCAATATACATATTATATAGGGATAGGAAGACTATTTCAAATTTCAATGACATTTATAAGAAAAGTTCTTAAATAATAAGAAAGAAGTGAACATCCAAGTACAAGAAGAATCTTGAACCCAAAATAGACATTCTGTGTTATGTTTAAAATGTCAAAAAGACAAAACAATAACAAAGAATACTGAAAGCTGAAGGAGATAGGAACTAAGTAACTTACAAGGGCAAACCCATCAGTGTGATAGCAGACCTCTCATCAGAAACCCCAAAGGCTAGGAGAACATGGACCAATGTATTACAAGCCCTTAAACTAACTGTAAACTAACATAGCTTATTCAATAAAGTTAGCTTTAAAATTAAAGAACAAATGAAGACATTTGTGATATGTATAAAGTAAAGGAATCTGTAACCACTAAGCCAGAATTACTAGACATTTAAAGGAATGCTATACACAAAAGAGAAAGATATACATAAGCCTGTGAACTCAGGACAAAATAAATGTCAACAGAAGAAATAGATGGAGAGAATTAGGAAACAAATATTATTCAGTAATGTAAACTAGCAAGTCTCTAAGATAAAGAAGAAATAAGTACATACTTTCAAATAATAATCCTAAATGTGAATGATCTTAACTAACGTGTACAATCTAATGAGATTAAAAACTATGATCCAACTGTGAGCGATTTCCAAGAAATTCACCACATTGGCAAAGACTTTCATAAACTGAGAGAAAATGAAGGAAGATTATATTGTAAGTACATTGAATCGAAAAACTCCAAGCCCAAGTTAGGTTGGATAAAGAAATTACTCACTACATATTAATAAAGGGAAAACTCAGTCAAGAATATATAATGATTATAAACATATATTCACCAAGTGTATTTATACTTATTTCATTAAAAAAAAAAAAAAGCAGCAACAACACACCACTGGACACAATGGGACAGATAGGTGCAGATGCAATAATAGTTGGGTGACTTTAGTATTCCACTCTTATCAATCGGCAGACCACCCAGACTAGAAAATCAACAAAGAATCTTTATACTTAAGCTATACCATGAGTCAAATTAATTTAATAGACTCCTGCAGAAAATTTTATCCAAAAGTTGCAGAATATGCATTTTTCTTCACAACCTTTAGGACATCCTTTTAAATAGCCCAGTTTTAGGCTATAAATTAAGTCTTAGCAAATGTGAAAAGTTGTCTAGTACCTCATCAGATTATAATGGAATAAAAGTAGAAATCAATATATATAGAAACTATAAAGATGGTGCAAATGCTGTGAATGAGCAACACATATTTATTCAATATAGGTCAAATAGGTCAATGGCCTAACTGAAATATATCAGAGAAGAAATTTATAACCTAGGATCATAGGAAAATGAAAATTCCACAGAAGGGGTAGAAGACAGCAAGATCACTTCTAGGCAGAAGTTTATCATATGAGTGCCAACATTCAAAACATCAGAGAGGTTTCACTACCTGTGAAGATAACTTTAATCCCAAAAGTTCAGAGTGAAAGGCAGAAGCAGTTGTATTTCTGTAAGATTGAGGCCAGCTTAGTCTATGTAGCAAGTTCCAGGCCATCCAGAACTATGTAGAGAGACCCTGTTGTAAAAATAAATAAATATGAATAAAAATAAATAAGTAGAAAATTTAAAGAGGTCTTAACTAAATAACATAATGATCAAGAACAAGTCAAACACAAAATCACAAAATTACTAAAGAAAGAGTAAAAGCTCTCTTGCTCTTTCTCTGCTCCCCTTCCCCCCACCTCTCTCCCTGTGCTCATGGCCAGCTTCTACTCCTCTATTTCTCTACTCTCTCCCTTTCTCTGCCTCTACTACACTCTTGACTCCCCTCCCTATGCGCTAAATAAACTCTATTCTATACTAAAAAAGAAAAAAAAAAAAAAACAACAGAGCATATTGTGACCTAAAAGAATAATACAAAGAAATATTGAATACAGTTGTTTTCTTAAGAGATAAGTGAGAAACTCTTAGCCAAATTAGTTAAAAAAAGAAAAGAGAGAGAAAGAAACCCAAGTTAATAGAATTAGAGATGAAAGAGGGATATTACAATAGGTAATACTGAAATTAAGAATCACTAGGCAATAAAACACATTTATGTCAAGATAAAATTGTATTCATTCTAAGAATGCAAGGATACTGCAAAAAGTAAAAATAAACAAAACAAAACAAAAAAACCCGATAAATGTAAAAAAGCATATAAACAGAATCAAGGACCAAAAATCAGTATTGTTTCAATAGATGCGTAAAAGGCCTTTGAAAAAGGCCATCCTTTCATGAGTCAAATGCTGAATAAACTAGAAAGAGAAGGAACATACCTCAGCGCAGTAAAGTCTGTGTATGACTGGTCTGCAGGCAACATTATACTGAATGAGAAAAAACAAATGTTTTTTTGTTTTTTTTTTAAATCAGTACCAATTCCAACACTTGGGAAGTAGAACATGTGGGTCTCTGTGAGTTCAAGGACAATCTGGTCTATTTAATGAGTTCCAGAACAGTCAGAGTGACATAATAGAAAGGCTGTCTCAAAAACAAAACAAAACAAACAAACAAAAAAATCAGGAATAAGACAAGTTTGGGTTTTTTTGGTTTTTGTTTTTGTTTTTTAAATTCCAATAGTAATGTTCAAATAATGTATAAAATTCTAGACACATCAATAAAACAATAAAATAAAATAAAACAAAAGGGGTACAAGTAAGTTGTTTTTATTTGCAAATGGTATGATTCTATAAAAAGAGACCTTAAAGACTACCCTAGAAAATGCTAAGCCCAACAAAAGCTTTGAACAACTGCCAATAACTCCTCAGGGGTTAAGTGTTGAGTGGTTTAATCTTTTGTAAATCCCGTGCAGACAGCCACAGCTGCTGAGATTCAGGAATGCAGCAATTTTGTTTATCCAAAAGAAGAATTTCTCTCTGGTCCTCCTGGACCTCCCTGCTCTTCCAATCTTGTTGGGAGCCGCGCCCACATTCGCCGTTACAAGATGGCGCTGACAGCTGTGTTCTAAGTGGTAAACAAATAATCTGCGCATGTGCCGAGGGTGGTTCTTCACTCCATGTGCTCTGCCTTCCCCGTGACGTCAACTCGGCCGATGGGCTGCAGCCAATCAGGGAGTGACACGTCCTAGGCGAAGGAGAATTCTCTTTAATAGGGACGGGGTTTCGTTTTCTCTCTCTCTTGCTTCTCTCTCTCTTGCTTCTTGCACTCTGGCTCCTGAAGATGTAAGCAATAAAGTTTTGCCGCAGAAGATTCTGGTCTGTGGTGTTCTTCCTGGCCGGTCGTGAGAACGCGTCTAATAACAATTGGTGCCGAAACCCGGGACGAGAAAAAAAAACTCGGGACTGGCGCAAGGAAGATCCCTCATTCCAGAACCAGAACTGCGGGTCGCGGTAATAAAGGTTCCCGTAAAGCAGACTGTTAAGAAGGATTCAACTGTATGAATTCAGAACTTTTCAGCTGGGGAACGAGAGTACCAGTGAGTACAGCTTTACGAGGTAAGTCTGATCTTGAACTTTCTAAGGAAATTCAAGATAGTCTATCAGAAGTAAAGTGGAAAATGTTTGGCCTTGAATTTTTTCTAATGTTAGGAGCCCTTTTGTTCCTTTTCACATGTTATCAAGTGGTTAAGATAGGGAGGATTTTAGATGAAATTCAGGGCAATCTATCAGAAGTAAAGCGGGGAGAGAGAGTAGGAGCAAAGAGAAAATATGGTACACAAAATAAGCGTACAGGCCTTTCCAAGGGTCTTGAACCCGAGGAAAAGTTAAGGTTAGGTAGGAATACCTGGAGAGAGATTAGAAGAAAAAGAGGAAAAAGGGAAAAGAAGAAAGATCAATTAGCGGAGGTCTCTAGGAAAAGGAGCCTGTGCTCATCGCTGGATGGGCTCGGGGAGCCAGCTCTTAGTAGTTCTGAAGCAGATGAAGAATTCTCCTCTGAGGAAACAGACTGGGAGGAAGAAGCAGCCCATTACCAGCCAGCTAATTGGTCAAGAAAAAAGCCAAAAGCGGCTGGCGAAGGCCAGTTTGCTGATTGGCCTCAGGGCAGTCGGCTTCAAGGTCCGCCCTATGCGGAGTCCCCGCCCTGCGTAGTGCGTCAGCAATGCGCAGAGAGGCAGTGCGCAGAGAGGCAGTGCGCAGACTCATTCATTCCCAGAGAGGAACAAAGGAAAATACAACAGGCATTTCCAGTCTTTGAAGGAGCCGAGGGTGGGCGTGTCCACGCTCCGGTAGAATACTTACAAATTAAAGAAATTGCCGAGTCGGTCCGTAAATACGGAACCAATGCTAATTTTACCTTGGTGCAGTTAGACAGGCTCGCCGGCATGGCACTAACTCCTGCCGACTGGCAAACGGTTGTAAAAGCCGCTCTCCCTAGTATGGGCAAATATATGGAATGGAGAGCGCTTTGGCACGAAGCTGCACAAGCGCAGGCCCGAGCAAACGCAGCTGCTTTGACTCCAGAGCAGAGAGATTGGACTTTTGACTTGTTAACGGGTCAGGGAGCTTATTCTGCTGATCAGACAAACTACCATTGGGGAGCTTATGCCCAGATTTCTTCCACGGCTATTAGGGCCTGGAAGGCGCTCTCTCGAGCAGGTGAAACCACTGGTCAGTTAACAAAGATAATCCAGGGACCTCAGGAATCCTTCTCAGATTTTGTGGCCAGAATGACAGAGGCAGCAGAGCGTATTTTTGGAGAGTCAGAGCAAGCTGCGCCTCTGATAGAACAGCTAATCTATGAGCAAGCCACAAAGGAGTGCCGAGCGGCCATAGCCCCAAGAAAGAACAAAGGCTTACAAGACTGGCTCAGGGTCTGTCGAGAGCTTGGGGGACCTCTCAGCAATGCAGGTTTAGCGGCTGCCATCCTTCAATCCCAAAACCGCTCCATGAGCAGAAATAATCAGAGGACATGTTTTAACTGCGGAAAGCCTGGGCATTTTAAGAAAGATTGCAGAGCTCCAGATAAACAGGGAGGGACTCTCACTCTTTGCTCTAAGTGTGGCAAGGGTTATCATAGAGCTGACCAGTGTCGCTCTGTGAGGGATATAAAGGGCAGAGTCCTTCCCCCACCTGATAGTCAATCAACTTATGTGCCAAAAAACGGGTCATCGGGCCCTCGGTCCCAGGGCCCTCAAAGATATGGGAACCAGTTTGTCAGGACCCAGGAAGCAGTCAGAGAGGCGACCCAGGAAGACCCACAAGGGTGGACCTGCGTGCCGCCTCCGACTTCCTACTAATGCCTCAAATGAGTATTCAGCCGGTGCCGGTGGAGCCTATACCATCCTTGCCCCCGGGAACCATGGGCCTTATTCTCGGCCGGGGTTCACTCACCTTGCAGGGCTTAGTAGTCCACCCTGGAGTTATGGATTGTCAACATTCCCCTGAAATACAGGTCCTGTGCTCAAGCCCTAAAGGCGTTTTTTCTATTAGTAAAGGAGATAGGATAGCTCAGCTGCTGCTCCTCCCTGATAATACCAGGGAAAAATCTGCAGGACCTGAGATAAAGAAAATGGGCTCCTCAGGAAATGATTCTGCCTATTTGGTTGTATCTTTAAATGATAGACCTAAGCTCTGCCTTAAGATCAACGGAAAAGAGTTTGAAGGCATCCTTGATACCGGAGCAGATAAAAGTATAATTTCTACACATTGGTGGCCCAAAGCATGGCCCACCACAGAGTCATCTCATTCATTACAGGGCCTAGGATATCAATCATGTCCCACTATAAGCTCCATTGCCTTGACGTGGGAATCCTCTGAAGGGCAGCAAGGGAAATTCATACCTTATGTGCTCCCACTCCCGGTTAACCTCTGGGGAAGGGATATTATGCAGCATTTGGGCCTTATTTTGTCCAATGAAAACGCCCCATCGGGAGGGTATTCAGCTAAAGCAAAAAATATCATGGCAAAGATGGGTTATAAAGAAGGAAAAGGGTTAGGACATCAAGAACAGGGAAGGATAGAGCCTATCTTACCTAATGGAAACCAAGACAGACAGGGTCTGGGTTTTTCCTTAGTGGCCATTGGGGCAGCACGACCCATACCATGGAAAACAGGGGACCCAGTGTGGGTTCCTCAATGGCACCTATCCTCTGAAAAACTGGAAGCTGTGATTCAACTGGTAGAGGAACAATTAAAACTAGGCCATATTGAGCCATCTACCTCACCTTGGAATACTCCAATTTTTGTAATTAAGAAAAAGTCAGGAAAGTGGAGACTGCTCCATGACCTCAGAGCCATTAATGAGCAAATGAACTTATTTGGCCCAGTACAGAGGGGTCTCCCTGTACTTTCCGCCTTACCACGTGGCTGGAATTTAATTATTATAGATATTAAAGATTGTTTCTTTTCTATACCTTTGTGTCCAAGAGATAGGCCCAGATTTGCCTTTACCATCCCCTCTATTAATCACATGGAACCTGATAAGAGGTATCAATGGAAGGTCTTACCACAGGGAATGTCCAATAGTCCTACAATGTGCCAACTTTATGTGCAAGAAGCTCTTTTGCCAGTGAGGGAACAATTCCCCTCTTTAATTTTGCTCCTTTACATGGATGACATCCTCCTGTGCCATAAAGACCTTACCATGCTACAAAAGGCATATCCTTTTCTACTTAAAACTTTAAGTCAGTGGGGTTTACAGATAGCCACAGAAAAGGTCCAAATTTCTGATACAGGACAATTCTTGGGCTCTGTGGTGTCCCCAGATAAGATTGTGCCCCAAAAGGTAGAGATAAGAAGAGATCACCTCCATACCTTAAATGATTTTCAAAAGCTGTTGGGAGATATTAATTGGCTCAGACCTTTTTTAAAGATTCCTTCCGCTGAGTTAAGGCCTTTGTTTGGTATTTTAGAAGGAGACCCTCATATCTCCTCCCCTAGGACTCTTACTCTAGCTGCTAACCAGGCCTTACAAAAGGTGGATGACGGTGATGTATAATGCTCAAGTATTCTCCTGCTTTTTTACCACTAACTAGGAACTGGGTTTGGCCTTAATTCAGACAGCCTTGGCTCTGTCTGGACAGGTCCAGACGACTGACACCATTAACACTTTGTCAGCCTCAGTGACTACAGTCATAGATGAACAGGCCTCAGCTAATGTCAAGATACAGAGAGGTCTCATGCTGGTTAATCAACTCATAGATCTTGTCCAGATACAACTAGATGTATTATGACAAATAACTCAGCTGGGATGTGAACAAAAGTTTCCGGGATTGTGTGTTATTTCCATTCAGTATGTTAAATTTACTAGGGCAGCTAATTTGTCAAAAAGTCTTTTTCAGTATATGTTACAGAATTGGACGGCTGAATTTGAACAGATCCTTCGGGAATTGAGACTTCAGGTCAACTCCACGCGCTTGGACCTGTCGCTGACCAAAGGATTACCCAATTGGATCTCCTCAGCATTTTCTTTCTTTAAAAAATGGGTGGGATTAATATTATTTGGAGATACACTTTGCTGTGGATTAGTGTTGCTTCTTTGATTGGTCTGTAAGCTTAAGGCCTAAACTAGGAGAGACAAGGTGGTTATTGCCCAGGCGCTTGCAGCTCTAGAACATAGTGCTCCCCCTGATATATGGTTATCTATGCTTAGGCAATAGGTCGCTGGCCACTCAGCTCTTATATCCCACGAGGCTAGTCTCATTGCACGGGATAGAGTGAGTGTGCTTCAGCAGCCCGAGAGAGTTGCACGGCTAAGCACTGCAATGGAAAGGCTCTGCGGCATATATGAGCCTATTCTAGGGAGACATGTCATCTTTCATGAAGGTTCAGTGTCCTAGTTCCCTTCCCCCAGGCAAAACGACACGGGAGCAGGTCAGGGTTGCTCTGGGTAAAAGCCTGTGAGCCTAAGAGCTAATCCTGTACATGGCTCCTTTACCTACACACTGGGGATTTGACCTCTATCTCCACTCTCATTAATATGGGTGGCCTATTTGCTCTTATTAAAAGGAAAGGGGGAGATGTTGGGAGCCGCGCCCACATTCGCCGTTACAAGATGGCGCTGACAGCTGTGTTCTAAGTGGTAAACAAATAATCTGCGCATGTGCCGAGGGTGGTTCTTCACTCCATGTGCTCTGCCTTCCCCGTGACGTCAACTCGGCCGATGGGCTGCAGCCAATCAGGGAGTGACACGTCCTAGGCGAAGGAGAATTCTCTTTAATAGGGACGGGGTTTCGTTTTCTCTCTCTCTTGCTTCTCTCTCTCTTGCTTCTTGCACTCTGGCTCCTGAAGATGTAAGCAATAAAGTTTTGCCGCAGAAGATTCTGGTCTGTGGTGTTCTTCCTGGCCGGTCGTGAGAACGCGTCTAATAACACAATCTTTCTGCCCTCTCTTCTAGGATGCTTTCTGACACTGGGTGGTAGGAGTGATGCAAGATATTCTTTCTTGGCTATGCACTCCTCTAACACTTATTCTCTGTACTTTTAGCCGAGTTTCTGTGTTGACCACCAGAAATTTCTTTGATGACTACTGAAATCTGCTCTAATCTATAGGTCTAGATATGAATTTAGAGAGCTATTTAATGCTATTCTGTTTTAGTAGAATATTATTAGTAGATTCACTACTGGGACCTCTGCAACCATGGGTTCTTGGTCAGATTTACAATAGTGAGCATGCATTTCTTCCTGGGGAATAGAACTGAAAACCAACCAGAAAGCAATTGGTCTAGATATTGTTTTAATTTCTATAAATATACTTAGATTGGTTTGAGAATGGAGTTGATTCACTGGAAGCATTTTGAATCTTTCAGGTCTCATTTTGAAATGTTTAAGATTAGAACAGTGTTCTATCTAGTTCTAATTTTATGCCACTACTGCAACAAAACCACTCAGAATAATTGATACCATGTTCTTATAAATGCATAGCTGGTTTGGAGGGGACCTGCTGAATTTACAAGACTTTGTGTTCTGTAATCAACTAGGCCAGGAACACCTGAATAGTGATAGAAATAGAAACAGTTTATCAAGGAAGAAAAAAGATACTCAAGGTGGAAATGAGATAGGATGAGCAAAAGAGAGATATTCCAAATTCCCATGCCATGTGGGTTGTGACCTTTTATAGGTTATTTTCACAGCACCCATGTGTTGTGGTAAATCTCCTCCCAAATATGCCCTGGCAATAAAAACACAACACAGTTAATATGATTACATGCTGTGTGCCTAGACTGCGCAGATTGACCACTACACTACCATCTTTCACATCTATGAGACCCCTTAGAAATTGCGGTTTCGCCGGGCGTGGTGGCGCACGCCTTTAATCCCAGCACTCAGAAGGCAGAGGCAGGCGGATTTCTGAGTTCGAGGCCAGCCTGGTCTACAAAGTGAGTTCCAGAACAGCCAGGACTATACAGAGAAACCCTGCCTCGAAAAAACAAAAAACATTAAAAAAAAAAAAAAAAAAAAGAAATTGTGGTTTCTCCAGGCCATGTGCTTCTGCTCCACTTTTCTTCTTCTTCCTCTTCCTCTGGGTCCTCTCCCTCTTCCATTTTCTCCTTCTTCTCTCTCTCAACCTTCCACTCCACCTTCCCTTTTATCTGCCCAATCATCAGCTCTCCTTTATTTTACAAATTAAGGTGGGAAGCAGGTTTACAGGAAATCACCTGAATGCTGACTCATTCCTTGTTCAGAGCCTCACACAGGAGAATGGCATTAACATCAAACATAATTAGCCCCAAGACTATCTACAACACCCATGTCCCTCCATATTTGTGTATCATGAGATTTTCTGGTTTCTTGTTAGTTATATGTACCTCAGATTGGGAGAGATTTCTGGTCCTTTTCTGCCAACTGGCTTCTTTCATTTGTTAGTCCTGATGCCTTTGTTTCCACACCCTTATTTTTGTGCTGTGAGTTCCCGCTCCTCACCAGCTTGGTCCTAGAAATCTTCCTGGGTTGCTGAAGGGTGTTTTCATTAGTCTTTTATAGCTTCTTCCCTGCTGATAAGAGGTATAATTTCTGCCGATGAAGACTCATTAAGTCTTTCATTCTACTATTATCTATTGGTTAGAGAAGAGACTCTAGATTTCCTGTAGTAGGAGTTGGATGCAATCCTTGTCTCATAAGCATCTTAATTTGAAACTTTCACATATCCCAGAAAACAAAAATTCAAGATAAAAAATGCAAGGTTTAAGCAATATGATTATGCCAATCAATAACCCCAGAACATACAAGAGCCAGGAAAGCCACGGCTAATGCTTATTTCAGGACAGTTATCTTTAAAAAGCGTGATCCAAGTGTATTCCTCGGATTGTTAAAAAAAAAAAAAGCAAAATAAAGCAAAACAAAACAAAAACATACTGATAACTATGTATGTCAAAAAATACAAGAGGAAAACATTAAGGAGAAATCCAGTGATAGGGTAGATTAAAAAGGAAGGTACCAGTTCTGCCAAAGAAAAGCAATTAGATCCGAACCATGAAGGAAAGCTACAACTACTGATATATTTACAAATAGAAATTATCTTTCTATTATAGTTGATGTGGCTGTGATTGTTCTACTTGGCATGTCGGTTACCCATACTGAGGGTTTAATCCAAAGGCTTGTAAAGTCGTTGTTTGTCCTTCATAAAGTCTCATCTGGTTCTTTTTTGTTCTGCATTATTACCAGGGATTTTCCTTGGGCTATAGATCATGCAGGGGAACCAAAAACCAAAAACCAAAACAAAAGCAAAAAACAGCATTTAAAGATTATTATTTTTAGATGTGTGCATGTACATGTGTTTGTGTGTCTGTGTATCTTTGTGCTTGTGAAGATAGTTGTGAGCCACCCAGCTCAAGTACTGGGGAACCAAACTTAGGTCCTCTGAAAGAGCAGGAAGTTCACTAATGATCTCCACCCCCCCATCCCCCCACCCCCCCACCCCCCATCCCCATCCCCGCCTTTGTAACTTTTAGGGTCAGTTGAGGCTCTTTATGGGTAACTTTTTGCTGAGAGTCTCTGCCTGCCCTTAGGGGAAGGGCACACAGATGAAAAGATCTCCAGCCTTTTAATACTTTATGCTGGATGCTGAAGTTAATGCTTCTAAAACTCTAAACGTTTTTTGCTTAATCATGACTTAAAACTGCTGGCATCTTTTCTCTATAACTCTATATGCTATATTTTACTACTTAGCTCTTTCTTATTGTTCTGCACTTCATTAAGTGCTGGGGACTTAACTCTTTCATATTGCTCTGTGCTAAAAACTTAACTCTTTATTACTGCTCTATGTTTCATTAAACGCTGAGGAAACTTAACTCTTTATCTCTCTATTATTTACTTTATGAATATCTTTGCTTAATTAGTGCTAGAAAACCCAACTCTTACTTACTTTATAATTCTCTGTACTTGATAATTCTGTCTTAATCCAAGTTGCTCTGAGGCCAGAAGCTGCAGATCTCTGGTGAATTAATACCTGTGCTTATCAGCAGAACCTGTCTCAGGATTTGTTGAAGGACATCTGCTGCAGCGTTTATGATTTGGGCGAAGATTGAAGTCATGGCTGATCCAGAAAGTGATGGCCAATTCCAGTTCACTGCTATTAAAAATTATTTCAACTCTTATATTCTCACGAGTAGAATGAATTATGTCCTGGCATTGCTTTGTTAGTCTTATACTTCAAGTTAAGGCCTAAAAGACTCCAGCTATGAAAGCAACATAAATGGGTTTTGAAATGTGTGACCTCATCTGTTAAGTCCCATGACTGAAGAAATTGATGTGAACTCATGATGTAATACTCAATTTGAACAATAAATGATGAACCTAGAAAAAAAGAAAGAACCTGTCTGAAGTTAAGAAGCCTGCCTCCTCTTTTTGCTCTTTCTGCAGCTCCTTTGTCTCCATCTCTCTTATGCTCTGTTCTGCTATTTTCTGCTATCTTCTATTTTGCTTCTCCTTTGCTTCTCCTCTATTCTTTTACATCCTTAATTCTGCTCTTCTTCTATTTCTCTCCTCATATGCTCAACTTCTCATTTCTGTAATGCTTTCGCCTCTTTAATGTCATCATTCCTAGGTTCTTTTTGTACCTTTTTAGATTACATGGTATTCCAAAAGTTCACAACAAGTTCCAACACAAATTCAAATCACAAATTGAATAAGAAGTTACAACAGAGATATTTACATGTGTTTCTATTTAAAGTAGTTATCTAACTAGACATTCATTATCTATTACTAGCTCCACAGTTTCATTGAGAGTCTAAAACTAATTCTTGTGTCTAAGCTAACATGGTATGTCAAAAGGCAAACTATTATTAAACTTTTGTATAGATAAACCTAGCCAATATTTTATCTTCTGTCCTTGCACCTACAATAAATTGTTTGTTCCTTTTATGACTATTAGTTAATGGTTTTATGGCCTAAAAGAATGTATTCCTAAATTTGTAAATCTTTATGCCTGCTTTCTATCTAGTGCAATTAGCTCATGACACATGAAGACTGGCAAAGTTCTAATTGAAAATTTCAGATCACAGAAGGCCTTAATTGCAGGGCTCAATAATTATTACTATAAACTTATGAATTCTTATAGAATTATCATTAGTAATTAAGAAATCATTTATTTGTCTATATCACATCAAAACAAGGCAGTACATCTTGTAATATGGTGTGCTAATGCCCAGGGATTGCTATATTAAATTAATAATGACAGGAAAAGCCATATATATATATATATATATATATATAATATATATATATTATATAGTAAGAATCAATCCTAAGATTAGTCTCATAGGTCCTTGCCTCCAGAGCTCATTCATCACAGTCTATGCAAAATGGTGGACATCTTAGGAAAATCACCTGCTAGGCTTAGCCTTTTCTAGATGGCTCCTAACAACTTTTAGCGACTTAGGCACATTCCTGAGACTCCTTTAATTTCCCTCTACCAGTTGTTTCATCTGCTGGGGTAAACCAGGATCTTACTAAACATGCAGTTTCCTTTGGAAGCATTGATAAAATTTCTATCTGTGATGATCTTTCTCTTTGTAGAATGCACACTGTAAACTCAGGAGAAACTAAAATCAATTATTTGACAAAACATAAAAGATCTTTTCTTTAAACAAGTTTTTGCAAACCCATACTATTTTTAAGTTGTAACTTTCATAAATCTTCTTGTGACACACTTAAAAATTTTGTTTTTTTCCCTAATCATACTTTACTTCCATTTTGGAATAATCCTTTATCTTTAGAATAAAAAACCTTTATATAAATCCTTTATCATCTGAAAGTATTTTTTTCTTAATCTTATTTTGCCAAAATATATTTATATTTAAATTTTATATAATTTTAAATTTAAATTTTTAATTTTCTGATAATTTCATACATGTGCCTTCTATGCTTCCATTAAACCTAATAATCTCCTATTATATTATCATATATATAGGTACATATATGTAAATGTACACATACACAAAACCTACCGAGTCCATTTAGTGTTAGTTATATATACATGTGTTTAGGGCTGACCACTTGGAATCAGGTAATCTATCATGGAGCTTGTCCCTAGAGAAAACTGAGTCTCCTTCTGTAGTGGTTTTGAATGAGAAAGTTTCCCCATAGGACATTTGAACACTTCATCCCTAATTGGTGGTACTTTTATGGGAGGTTTAGAAGGTGTATCCTTGCTGGAGGAAGTATGTCACCAGGAACAGGCTTTGAGATTAAAAGCCTTGCACCATTTCTAGTTCACTCTCTCTGTTTCAGGAATGTGGTCCAAGTTATTAGATCCCAGCTTTTGCTCCTGCCACCATGCCTGCTGCAATGCTGTCCCATGCCAGACTCTAACTCTCTGAAACTATAAGCCAGATAAACTCTTTCTTCTTTAAGTACCTTGGGCATGGTGTTTTATCATGGCAACAGAAAAATAACTAATATAAAAAAGGCAGCCATTGATTGCCTTATAGTTCTTCATATAGCAGCAGGACCTTGTGAAAATTCCCCAAGCCACATTAGTATGTGGACTGTCGTCATTATGTAAGCCTTTTTTAGGCAACTGTATTATTTAGTTAACATGGGCACAGCTTTTCTCTCATATAGCTAGAAGATACTAGCTAACAGTAAGCATACTGGTCCTCTGCCTCTTACAATCTTTTTGTCCCCTCCTCTGTGATTTTCCCTGTAATTTTAGTGTAGGAGTTGTATTTTAGTTGTATCAATTGGAGTTGCTTACCTCATGGTTGTTTTTTCTTTGAATTTTGACCAGTTATAGGTCTCTGTAATATTCTCCACCTGTTACAAAAAGAAGCTTCTGTGATGAAAGTGACAGCAATACTTACCTACGGGTATAACAATAAGCATTTAGAGTTTAGTTAGAATTCAGTTTGGTTAGGAAAGTGACAGTAGTAGTTTCTCATCTAGAGTCTATGATCTCTCCAGCCATAGATTAAGCTTATAGTACCAGGCACAAATCAGCTCCTATAGTTCAGATATTGAGTCTAATTAGACAGCAGTTGATTAACCTTAAAATAAAAGTGCCACTGTGACACAGCTGGGGTTATCGTGCCAAGGTGACCATTGCTGTGATTCAGGTTTTACAGCTGGCTAGGATTACTGATTACTTTTCTCCCTTGGTATCTTGCATAGCATCTTCCAATACTGTTACAGCTAGTCTTCAGGGTACAGGCTTCAATGTAGGTTCATTTGGATTCCTCTGGGTTCTGTGTCCAAAGTGTATGACATCTTAGCAATGGAGTCTTGCCTTCAAGTTCTGGGATGCAACAAAGGGCAATGGTTAATAGACTCTATGCTTTTGGGAGTCACTTGGACTCTCTCAACCAACAATACAAAGGGATGTTTCCCACAACTTGCACTAAAGTTTTTACGGGGACCATTATCACCCGAAGTAAAAAAATGACTCCACTTAAACTGTGTGTATGGTTTTCTTTTTTCAAAATTTTTATTAGATATTTTCTTCATTTACATTTCAAATGCTATCCCAAAAGGTCCTATACCCTCCCCTCGCCCTGCTCCCCTACCCACCCACTCCCACTTCTTGGCCCTGGCATTACCCTGTACTGGGGCATATAAAGTTTGCAAGACCAAGGGGTCTATCTTCCCATTGATGGCCAACTAGGCTATCGTCTGCTATATATGCAGCTAGAGACACAAGCTCTGGGGGTATTGGTAAGTTCATATTGTTGTTCCACCTATAGTGTTACAAACCCCTTCAGTTCCTTGGGTAATTTCTCTATCTCCTCCATTGGGGGCCCTGTGTTCCATCCAATAGATTACTATGAGCATCCACTTCTGTATTTGCCAGGCACTGGCATAGCCCCACAAGAGAGAACTATATCAGGATACTGTCAGCAAAATCTTGCTGGCATAGCCAATAGTGTCTGGGTTTGGTGGTTGCATATGGGATAGATCCCCAAATGGGGCAGTCTCTGCATGGTCCTTTCTTCCATGTCAGCTCCAAACTTTGTCTATAAGTTTCAGTGTCTCTGGTTTTATGTGGAGTTCCTTGATATACTTAGACTTGACCTTAGTACAAGTAGATAAGAGTGGATCAATTAGCATTCTTCTACATGATAACCTCCAGTTGTGCCAGCACCATTTGTTGAAAATGCTGTCTTTTTTCTACTGGATGCTTTTAGCTCCTTTGTCAAAGATCAAGTGACCATAGGTGAGTGAATTCATTTCTGAGTCTTCAATTCAATTCCATTGTGTCGCGTCTGCTCTCGACCAGCAAGAACGACACGACCACCAGTCCTTCTAACAGCAGTTTATTCAGCAAACTTCAGTCTTCATCTCTCTTCTTTCTCTTCATCTATATCTCCCAATAATAACAATCCTCTCTCGAATAATAATCCTCCCTCTAACCCGGGCCTCTCACTCTTATATACTCTCAGCCCTCATCCACTCACAGCAGGCCACGTCACCTCACCAGGTACACAGCTTCAGCTAATCAGGGCAGCAGGGGCATATCTCCACCAAAATGGATTCGCCAGTATCCTGGTACACCTGCGCAGCTCTCACGATGGTTGTGGCTTATATTCAGGTGAGGAAGTCAGGTGCAAGTCATAAGACTTAGCTGCAGTCCCTGGCGCCTTCTTGGGACTGCCACCATACCCGCTCCTCACACCATTGATCTACCTGTCTGTCGTACCAGTACCATGCAGTTTTTATCACAGATACTCTGTAGTAAACCTTGAGGTCAGGCATGGTGATTCCACCAGAGGTTCTTTTATTGTTGAGAATAGTTTTTGCTATCCTAGGTTTTTTATTATTCCAGATGAATTTGCAAATTGCCCTTTCTAACTCAGTGAAGAATTGAGCTGGAATTTTGATGGGGATTGTATTGAATCTGTAGATTACTTTTGGCAAGATAGCATTTTTTTCTATATTAATCCTGCCAATCCATGAGCAAGGGAGATCTTTCCATCTTCTGAGATCTTCTTTGATTTCTTTCTTCAGAGACTTGAAGTTCTTATCATACAGGTCTCTCACTTTGTTTGAGTCACACCAAGGTATTTTATATTA
The DNA here is from genome assembly GCF_000001635.26 of Mus musculus. NCBI lineage: Eukaryota > Metazoa > Chordata > Mammalia > Rodentia > Muridae > Mus > Mus musculus. Next base: position 18,348,773 of record NC_000086.7, read on the forward strand.
TGTGTGACTATTATGAAGGTTGTTGCTTCCCTAATTTCTTTCTCAGCCTGATTATCCTTTGTGTAGAGAAAGACCATTGATTTGTTTGAGTTAATTTTATATCCAGCTACTGCACTGAAGCTGTTTATCAGGTATAGGAGTCTCTGGTGGAATTTTTAGGGTCACTTATATATACTATCATATCATCTGCAAATAGTGATATTTTGACTTCTTCCTTTCCAATTTGTATCCCCTTGACCTCTTTTTGTTGTCTAATTGCTCTGGCTAGGACTTCGAGTACTATATTGAATAGGTAGGGAGAAAGTGGGCAGCTTTGTCTAGTCCCTGATTTTAGTGGGATTGCTTCAATTTTTTTCTCCATTTACTTTGATGTTGGCTACTGGTTTTCTGTAGACTGCTTTTATTATGTTTAGGTATGGGCCTTGAATTCCTGATCTTTCTAAGACTTTTATCATGAATGGATGTTGGATTTCGTCAAATGCTTTCTCAGCATCTAACGAGATGATCATGTGTTTTTTTTTTCTTTGAGTTTGTTTATATAGTGGATTATGTTGATGGATTTCCATATATTAAACCATCCCAGCATCCCTGGAATGAAGCTTACTTGATCATGATGGATGATTGTTTTGATGTGTTCTTGGATTCAGTTAGAGAGAATTTTATTGAGTATTTTTGCATAGACATTCATAAAGGAAACTGGTCTGAAGTTCTCTATCTTTGTTGGGTCTTTATGTGGTTTAGGTATCAGAGTACTTGTGGCCTCGTAGAATGAATTGGGTAGAGTACCTTCTGTTCCTATTTTCTGGAATATGTTTGAGAAGAACTGGAATTAGGTCTTCTTTGAAGGTCTGCTAGAAATATGCACTAAACCCATCTGGTCCTGGGCCTTTTTTTTTTTTTGGTTGGGAGGCTATTAATGACGGCTTCTATTTCTTTAGGGGATATAGGACTGTTTAGGTCATTAATCTGATTCTCATTTAATTTTGGTACCTTGTATCTGTCTAGAAAATTGTCCATTTCATCCATGTTTTCCAGTTTTGTTGAGTATAGCCTTTTGTAGAAGGATCTGATGGTGATTTGGATTTCCTCAGGGCCCGTTGCTATGTCTCCCTTTTCATTTCTGATTTTGTTAATTAGGATGCTGTCCCTGTGCCCTCTAGTGAGTCTGGCTAAGGGTTTATCTATATTGTTGATTTTCTCAAAGAACCAGCTCCTGGTTTGGTTGATTCTTTGTATAGTTCTTTTTGTTTCCACTTGATTTCAGCCCTCAGTTTGATTATTTCCTGCTGTCTACTCCTCTTGGGTGAATTTGCTGCTGTCAAGCTGCTAGTGTATTTTCTCTCTAGTTTCTTTTGGAGGCACTCAGAGCTATGAGTTTTCCACTTAGGACTGCTTTCATTGCGTCCCATAAGTTTGGGAATGTTGTGGCTTCATTTTCATTAAACTTTAAAATGTCTTTAATTTCTTTCTTTATTTCTTCCTTGACCAAGGTATCATTGAGTAAAGTGTTGTTCAGTTTCCACATGAATGTTGGCTTTCTATTATTTATGCTGTTATTGAAGACCAGCCTTAGCCCATGGTGATCCTGTAGGATGCATGGGATAATTTTCATAATTTTGGATGTGTTGAGGCATGTTTCAGTATTTTTTTTTTTATCTGTTGAAGCCTGTTTTGTGAGTGACTATATGGTCAATTTTGGAGAAGGTATCTTGAGGTGCTGAGAATAAGGTGTATCCTTTTATTTTAGGATAAAATGTTCTGTAGATATCTGTTAAATCCATTTGTTTCTTAACTTCTGTTAGTTTCACTGTGTCTCTGTTTAGTTTCTGTTTGCAGGATCTGTCCAATGAGGAAAGTGGGGTATTGAAGTTTCCCACTATTATTGTGTGAGGTGCAATGTGTGCTTTGAGCTTTACTAAAGTTTCTTTAATGAATGTGGTTGCCCTTGCATTTGGAGCTTAGATATTCAGAATTGAGAGTCCATCTTGGAAGATTTTACCATTGATGAGTATGAAGTGCCCTTCCTTGTCTTTTCTGATAACTTTGGGTTGGAAGTCAATTTTATTAGATATTAGAATGGCTACTCCAGCTTGTTTCTTTGGACCATTTGCTTGGAGAATCATTTTCCAGACTTTCAGTCTGAGGTAGTGTCTGTCTTTTTCCCTGAGGTGGGTTTCCTGTAAGCAGCAAAATGTTGGGTCCTGTTTGTGTAGCCAGTCTGTTAGTCTATATCTTTTTATTGGGGAATTGAGTCCATTTATATTAAGAGATACTAAGGAAAAGTAATTGTTGCTTCCTGTTATTTTTGTTGTTAGAGTTGGGATTCTGTTCTTGTGGCTGTCTTCTTTTAGGTTTGTTGAAGGATTACTTTCTTGCTTTTTCTGTGGTGTGATTTCTGTCCTTGTATTGGTGTTTTCCCATTATTATCCTTGAAGGGCTGGGTTCATGGAAAGATATTGTGTGAATTTGGTTTTGTCTTGGAATACTTTGGTTTCTCCATCTATGGTAGTTAAGAGTTTAGCTGGGTTTAGTAGCCTGGGCTGGCATTTGTGTTCTCTTAGGGTCTGTATAACATCTGTCCAGGATCATCTGGCTTTCATAGTCTCTGGTGAGAAGTCTGATGTAATTTTAATAGGTCTGCCTTTATATGTTACTCGACCTTTTTCCCTTACTGCTTTTAATATTCTGTCTTTATTTAGTGCATTTGTTGTTCTGATTATTATGTGTGGGGAGGAATTTCTTTTCTGGTCCAGTTTATTTGGAGTTCTGAAGCCTTCTTGTATGTTCATGTTCATTTCTTTCTTTAGGTTGGGTTAAGTTTTCTTCTATAATTGTGTTGAAGATATTTACTGGCCCTTTAAGTTTAAAATCTTCATTCTCATCTATACCTATTAATCTTAGATTTGGTCTTTTTATTGTGTCCTGGATTTTCTGGATGTTTTGAGTTAGGATCTTTTTGCCTTTTGCGTTTTCTTTGATTGTTGTGTCCATATTTTCTATGGAGTCTTCTGTACCTGAGATTCTCTCTTCCATCTCTTCTATTCTGTAGCTGACACTCGCATCTATGGTTCCTGATTTCTTTCCTAGGGTTTCTATCTCCAGAGTTGTCTCCCTTTGGGTTTTCTTTATTGTTTCTACTTCCATTTTTAGATCCTGGATGGTTTTGTTCAATTCCATCACCGGTTTGGTAGTGTTTTCCTGTAACTCTCTAAGGGATTTTTATGCTTTCTCTTTAAGGGCTTCTAGCTGGTTTCCTGTGTTTTCCTGTATTTCCTTCTTAAAGTCCTCCATCATCATCACGAGAAGTGACTTTAGATCCATGTCTTGCTCTTCTGTTGTGATGGTTTATCCAGGACTTGCTATGGTGGGAGAGTTTGGTTCTAATGATGCCAAGTAACCTTGGTTTCTGTTGCTTCTGTTCTTATGCTTGCCTCCTGCCATCTGATTATCTCAAGTGCTTGCTGTCCTCAGTATATCTGATTGGAGCCTGGCTTTCCTATAATCCCAGTTGATTCAGGACTCCTCAGAATCCAGATTTCTCTGTGATCCTTTGTTTGTGGTCGCCTGTGAACCTGAGATTCTGAGTGTGTCAGAGTTCTTGGCAGTCAAGCTTCCTCTGAGACCCTGAAATCCTGGTGTGACCAAACTCCTGTTATCCTGGGATCCTGTTATCCTAAGATCCTGGGCATGTTACAGTGCCTGGAAGTGGTGTATAGTTTGAGGATTGTGGAGCTGTCTGGTCTCTTTGCAACCAAGGTAAACCAGTACAAATCAGAAGGAACCCGAGTCTCTGGTCAGGCAGGGCACCGGTGTCCTTGTTCCTACTGTCACAGGCCTGTCACAATTGGCTTGGAACAGATATTGTCTTCCACTGATCCTAAGATTGCATGGAGAGTCCTCTGGGGACTGTGGGGGTGTCTGATGATTAGACCCCAAGGTGACCCAGAGCTGGTGCTGACCGGAAGGGTCGGGCCAGCTTTCTGCTTCCCTGCTGCTGTCTCAGGTCCCGCGTGATTGGATTGGAACCGATGTTGTGTTCCACTCACCAGTGATCCTAAAATCACGTGGAGAGTCCTCTGGGGACCGTGGGGGGTGTCCACTGATTCCGTGCCCAAAGTGACCAGGTGCTGACCGTGTATGTTTTAAATAAGCTTATAAAATAACGTTTCTCTATGTTTTTTTTAAACTACCCTTAGTGGTACTTATTTCTCATTTGTTCCTCTCCTCCTTTTGTATTTATAACATTTTGTATCTCTTTTATTACTTCACAGTTTCTCCTTGTCTGCCTTTTGTCTTTACAAAATTTATAAAACATTTTATCCTTAATAAAACAACTTTATATTTTAATGAAACACAGGAAACAACATCTGAAACACATATAAAACATGTTAACAGACCTGAAGTTTTTTTTTTAAAGCAACAAGTTCTAATTATCCAATTTGTTAAAGATTTAAACCTTATTATAAGAAATATTTAGAAATTTGTTTTGTTAAAGAGCATTTGCTTTGCATTTGGGGTAATGAGATATCTAAAGTAAAATAAGCTTCTGGCATCTCTATTCTTACTTTTGTGTTTATCTCCTTTTTTGTCATTCTTGCGTACCATTTAAGCAAACATATTAATTACTCTAGGAACATTAAAAGGACAAAAATAAGCCACTGACCCAGTTCCTGGATTCTAAGAACAATACAACTTTTCATGACCATCTCCCAGATGAGGATAACTATCCATGAGGACACAGTTGTGCCCACGAACAGCATCAGTCATTTTCAAAGAACTTGTCTACTCTGTCAAAGCAGGGATTTATTTGAACCATCTTGTAGAACTAGAATTAAGAAAATTATCAAATAAACCACCTCTTATATAGGCCTGCACATCTTGTGCTTTGTTTTAATTACTTACTTAACTTTAATTGCCATGTCTTTATCCCAAAGACAGACAGACTTCAGAATTTTGGGTCTGTTAATTGGTTCCCCCCAATGTCACCACATCAATTAAATTTCTTTTTTCTTTCCTTCACCATCTCTTTGAATGCATTTTGAAACTTATGATCAACTTAACCTCATAGGGCTATTGGGACTGTTCGGTAGCTTTTTCCTTTAAACTCCAATTATATTGTGAGCTAAAAGGAATTTGGGCTAATTTAACAACTTCAATTTACAAATATGTTATATGACAATTTGGTACTATGTAAACAATTTAAAAATATATATACTTGTAAATAATGTATACACACTGTCACACATAAATCTATATTTTAAAAATAATGAAGATATTTTAAAAATATTTTATTTCATTTTTTTGTATACAAGTGTTTTGCCTGCATGTATCCGTGTGCACCAAGTGAATGCCTGGTGCCTCTGGAGATCAGAAAATGGCACCAGATCCCATGGAACTGGAGTTACAGACAATTGTGAGCCACCACATAGATGCTGAGAGTTGAACCCAGGTTCACTGGGAGAGCAGCTCTTAAACACTGAGAAATATCTCTAGCCTAATACTGAAGATTTTTAGCTTTTGCCATCTTTAAACTATTGTTCAGAACTTTTATTTAAATAACATTAAGCAACTTTAAATACAAAATCTGCAATCTCAAAGATATGACTCAATGTAAATAAAGTAGTTCTTTTTTATTTTAAACACAAAGAACCTAACCTGATTATTAATAAGGATCAATGTGGCTGAGGAGATATCAACAGCTTGGTTCTTAAATAACTGTGTTGGTTAATTGTTAATTATCAACTTGACATAATCTAGAATCACCTGGCAAGGAATTCACAATCTACATTAAATTGGCCGGTAGGTCTATCTGTGGGGAATTATTTTATATTAGTTGGGATGAGAACACCTGCTTACTCTGGGTAGCACCATTCCCTGGCCAGTGAACTCTAAATTATTGAAGAGTGATTTAAAAAAAAAAAAAAAAAAAAAAACAGAACAAGACAGACAAAAACAACAAACAAGCAAACAAAAAAAAAAAAAATCCAAAAAACGAGCTGAGCACTATCATGCATACTTTAATTGATGGCTCTTTGTTATTGACTGTGGATATAATATGGCTAGTTGCTCCAAATTCCTACTGCCTTGATGTCCCCACACTGATGAGTTATACCCTGTAATTATGAGTCAAATAAACACTTTCTCTCTTTTAAGTTGCTTTTGTCAGAATATATTATTATGGTATGGTGTTTTGAATGAGAAATGCCCTACATCAACTTAGGCATGTGAATATTTGGTTTTCTGTTGATGGCACTTTTGTGAGGTTGTTGTTTAAGAATTGCCCCCTTGCTGAAGGAAGTGTGTCACTGGAGGCTGGCTTTGAGAGCTTAAAGACCCAAGCAACTTCCAGTTCATTCTCTCTGCTTTATGCTTGTGGTTCAAGGTACGAGTTCTCAACTTGCTTCCTCAGCTGACATGCTTACTTACATGCTGTCCCCACCAACATAGATTCTAACTCTTTAGAAATGTAAGCTCATTAAATCCCATCTTGCATAAGGTGCCTTTGTCATGGCACTTTATCACAGCAACGGAAAAGTACCTAATGCACACAATAGACAAAAACAAGACTGTGATTTTATTTTTTAATTTTTTCAGTTTTAAGTTGGAGGAAATAAAAACTTTGAAAGAAATTATGTTTTAAATGAGGAACACAAGTAAACAGACAGTAGTTTTATATTTTAATGTCATAAATCAAAGATTCGAATAAGAGTACACATAACTTCAGTCATTTAATATTTGACAAAGATGCCAAAAACATACCATGGAGAAAAGAAAGCATATTCAATAAATGGTACTTGGAAAACTGTATTGTCCACATGTAGAAGAATGAAATTAGACCCATAGCTATCACATTGCACAAAAACTAGCCACAAGTGAATTAAAGACACAAATGTGAAACCTGAAACATTGAAACTGTAAGAAGAAAACATAGGCAGTACCTTATATTATATGGATATAGAAAATTTCTTCCAGAGTAAGATTCTATTTGCCCAGGAATTAAGGTTAATGATTGATAAATGGGATTAGTTTGCATTAAAAATCATGTGTACAGCAAAGGAAACAAATGGCTGAAGAAGAAGCACACAGAGTGGGAAAGAGTCTTTGCCAGTTATACATCTGATAGTGTGGGGCAATGGATTATGCAAGGACAGACTGGTCTCCAGTCTGAGCATTAATATACAGAATATATTAAGAACTCAAAAATCAGTGTCAGAAACTCAAGCAATCCAATTAAAAGTGTGCTATAGATCTGAACAGAAAGTTCTTGAAAGGAAAAACAAAAATACCTAGGAAATATCTTGAGTGCTCTGTACCCTTAGAAATTAAAGCAATGCAAATTAAAACTACTTTGAGATTTCTCAGTTAGAATACCTAAAATCTTACCTCAGTTAGAATAGCTAAAATCAAGAAAACTGATAACAAATGATGCTAAGTATGTGAGGGAACTCTCATTCACTGTTGTTGGGATTGCACACTGGTTCAGCCAGTCTGGAAATCAGTGTAGAGAATTCTCAAAAGGCTAAACATAAATCTATTATATGACTCAGTCAAACTGTTACTTTGCTGAATATGTCCAAAGGACTTGACATCCTACTCCACAGTTACTTGCTCAGCTGTGTTTTTAGCCACTGTACTCACAAATAGCTAGGAAATAGAGACATCCTGAATGCCCTTCAACTGACAAATGGATAGTGAGAATGTAGTACATATACAGTATGGAATGCTACTCAGATGTAAAGAAATATGAAATCATGATCTTTGCAGGTAAATGACTAAAACTAGAAAAGATCCTAGTAAGTGAGGTAGCCCAAACACACAAAAGTAAACCTTGCATGTTCTCTCCCATCTGAGGCTCCTAGCTTCAAAGCTTCAGAAAAGAGTATTTAACCTGATATAACTGCAGAAACCAAGAAATTAAAAGGAGACCATTGCACAAGGTTGGGGGAAGGGAAGCATAGAGAAGCAACAAAAAGGAGAATAGTAGGGTATAAGATATCTGATTGGAGAAACAGAAGAAATGGAGTGAATGCTCTAATTAGGGAAGCAAATGGAGATAAATACAAAACAAAGAGAAAGGAAGGTATCATAGTTAGGGATTTACTGCTGTGAACAGACACCATGATCAAGGCAACTCTTATAAGAACAACATTTAATTGGGGCTGGCTTACAGGTTCAGAGGTTCACTCCACTATCTGCAAGACAGGAGCATGGCAGCATCCAGGCAGGCATGGTGCAGGAGGAGCTGAGAGTTCTACATTTTCATCTGAAGACTGCTAGTGGAAGACTGGTTTACAAGGTGCTAGGATGCTGGTCTTAAAGTTCACACCCACAGTGACACACCTACTCCAAGAGGGCCACACCTCCTAATAGTTCCACTCCCTTGGCCAAACATATTCAAACCATCACAGAGGGTAACATAAATGTAAGGATACTTGAAAAAGTTATAAGAAATAATAATATTACTTATCTAACTAAAGATACCAACAGTACACACACACACACATAGATTAAATAAAATTTTCTCATCTGGACAAAGAATCCCCAGGAGCTGCTGACTATCTAACATTAGATACCATCTTTTGATTTGTTTGTCAGGGTTGTCCAAAGAGACTACCAAAGCATTATAGGCTATTGTTGGCCCTGGCTTGCAGCCCAGAGGTAGAAGGTAAGTACCTACTGACAAAGACACCATGTACTTCAGACATAGGACCCAGATAAACCTGAGCTATATTGAACCTGAATGACTTCTCCTTGAAGACTATCTTTCATAGTACCAGAAGGCACTATGTAAGCTTCCAAGGGAAGAAAGAAACCAATAGTCCTACCCAGCTATGGTACCAACGAACCACAACAAAGACCAGCATGGCACAATAACCCTAAAGATTCAGAAGTGGCGCACATAATTTAGTGGTAACTAATAGCTCTCTATTTGGACTTAAGATCACTCAACAAGAGATAAATCATGCCTGTTACTAGAAACTTAGCCAATGACCCAGGACTAAAGTCATGGATCTTGAAGGAAAATGTATAACTACCACTTTACTATGTAGTGAGTTACTGAGCTATAGATATGTCATCACATGAAAGGATTCTTAAGAATACTTTAGGTTCTAAAACCAACTTGGATAAAACTGGTCTCTGGTCACTTTGATAAATAAATGCCTGTGGTAAATTGGTCTCTGGACCAGCCATAAATTTTTATAAAATGTGACCCTGAGCTAAAAGTAACTGCTTGATCATGAAACTACCTTCTCTCCATATTCTATAAATAGCACTTGGTTGCTACAGACATTCAAAATTGCCTGTGGTGATTTAAATACGCTTGGCCCAGGGAGTGGGACTCTTAGGAGGTAGGCCCTTGTTGAAGTAAGTGTATCACTGTGGGGGTGGGCTTTGAGACCCTCCTAGCTGTCCATGAGACAGTATTATCCTGGGTGCCTTTGGAACAAGATGTAGAACTCTCAGCTCCTACTTCCAAAACCCTACCTGCCTGGATGCTGCCATGCTTTCTGCCTTGATGATACTGGATTGAGCCTCTGAACCTGTAAGCCAGCCCCAATTAAATGTTGTCCTATATGAGCGTTTCTTTGGTCATGGTGTCTCTGTTCAGAGCAATGGAAACCCAAATAAGATGTTGCCTTTCTGTATATGTCACAGTCTCTGGTTTCTTGTTCTTAAAAACTTGAATGTACTGGATGTCAATGCTCACAACTCTGCTTGGGACAGCCTGGCTGGTGGTGACTAAAAAGTCTATTTGGCTTCTTCAGGCATTTTTGAAGTTTTTCCCTTCAAGTATCTAATAGCAACTAAACCAACATAAACCTTAACTACATATTATGCATATATAGATATAGGATCAATACACCCATACATAGGTGTAGTCCTTATGAATGGGGATGTTGCCACTCGTAGGTATGATTGAGGAGAGAGGTTTTATTGGAAATATTGTTGATTCCACTGAGCAAGAATGAAGCCCACTACCCAAATTAAAGCCAATTACACAAGTTTCGTTTACTATGCATAGGACTGACTCTCTATTGTGGGATTTGAGAGAGCAATGTAGGGTTTCCGACCTCCTTTTAAAGGGAAAAATTGCAAACCAGGATTTTTCAAAAGAATTTGTAACATAAAAACTTGGCAAGCAAATTTTACAGATTAAATTGTATATCATCTTGGTAGAATATCTCAAGATATCTCAAGATTCCTTGTCAGAACATCTTATCTTATCAGGGTAGAGTTCATGGTATGCTCAAAGTGTGAGTCAAACTCCATAGGGTGGGAAACATATCAAATTCTAGAAACAGGTTAAAGTATTGTCAAATTTGATTTTTGCAGCAAAAAGAAATGAACTTACTTTGACTTTATAATAAATTGGCTTTGAATCTTCACACAGAGTCTATCTGGTTCATCAATATGAGGGAGAGAATAGTCAGAGGCATCTGGAGTAGTCCATACTAAACCAGGTCAGCAGAGGACAGAGAGAGTGGTAGAGCAAGAGAGGAAGAGAAGTATGGGGGTAGAGGTCAAGCACCCCAAGAGAGGATCCACTGCCCAAGATGCCAAGAGAATGGGTGAACCAAGAGAACACAGAGTCAGAGTGGCTGAGTTAAATAGGGGTCAAAAGCTGAGGGAAGGGAAGCCTAGTCCCTGAGCTGGAGAAGTTTAGTGTACAGGACAAGGTGAGAGGTGGTAGTAGGAGCCACAGATACTGAGTGAGACTTTGTTGGGGATGGCCAGGGGCTCACATGTCCGGGTTCGAGCCTGGAAGGCATCTTGAAACTGAAAGAAAAGAGGGAGCCTAGGCAGGTTGAGAAATAATGGAACCAAGACAACTAGTCTGCTCAAGGTTCACATGTTTAATGGCAGACACACTTTATAAAGGAGAAGGGAAAGCCCATTCCCGCCAATTCATCTTTGGAGCCTGGAACCAGCTGCCAGTGATGACGTGCAGGATAGGGCATAGTCTCCGGAATAGATCTGGGGTGCCTCTCAGCAGGTAGCAGTATCTTGAAGAGGAATAGCGACAGTGGATGAACAATAGCGTGATCTAGGGAGGAAGGCTCCACCTTAGATAATCTCCTTAGTGGCAGCAAGGTCAAGTTCTGGCTCAGCCTGCTTCAGGCTTATGGGAGGCTACATCTCCTCCCTGTTATTAATATTTAAAAAAAGCTGAACTGAGGCATAAAATTTATGCTCCATAGTCCTGCCTGGGAATTATGGTGGCTGGCGGTCCCGCCTGTCTTAGGAAATCTTAGATCTTCCTGAATCATCCTTATCCGTCATAGGAGCGTACATGCAGCTTATTTGTGTTATTTTACACAAACATGGCTCTGTGGTGTATTATTAACAGCCACGACATCTTGGCATGTACCCCTGTCTTAGATTGGTATAATTCCGAGATCTGGGTGCCCCTCATTGGCTGTCAGGCCCTCATTAGCACACCTTACTCCCAAATCAGACCAAAGCCACAATATGTACTATAGTTCTTCTTGATGAAAATTAATAACTGCCACCTGTGCGCTGTTGGGGGCGGGGATGCACGCCTGCTGCAGTCAGGCTGAAAGGCATTGACTGACCTGCTTGAAAACAAAGTCAAGACAGTGAAAGGCACAGTACAAAAGCTTCTTTTGGGGAAGTCCAGGTACTCCATTCAATTGCAAATTAGCAAGGATCAGGCTAGACTTAGAGCTCCCGGTGTGGGGGAGGTGACTGGTGTGGGGGACATGACTTTGAGAATTGCAGAAAGGCTTACATCTTCCCTGGGAGTGGAGGCTGTGCATTAATTTAACTTATTGGTTAAAGAGGATTTTTAGTCATAATCAAGGTTAGAGTCATACTTACTAGAAGATTCAGGATCTGTGTCCAGTTGACGAACTAATCTCTCAGGCAGCCATCGTGCTCCATCTTCTTTTTGTGAAAAAAACACAGACCGAGCCCCGTTCCCAGATTAGGACCGGGTCTGGACCCTTCCATTCGTTAGTTAATGGGTCCCGCCACTTTACCATGGCATAAGAACTAGAAGTAACTGGATGCCAGTGGCGATCTGCTACAGACTGACCTTTAACATCAGTTTGCAAAAAATTTAGAATAAATAAAGCAAAAACAAGATGTGCTTTTGGTGACCTTGGGGGATATAACTGCCCCTGTTTTGTTTTTAAAAGCCAGTTTTGAAAAGTGCAATGAGCACGTTCAACTATTCCTTGTCCCATGGGGTTATAAGGAATTCTAGTTTTATGTTTGATGCCAAATTCTTTACAAAATGAAGTAAATTTTTTGCTAGAATAGGATGGCCCATTATCTGTCTTAATAAGTTTAGGCAATCCCATGGCATTAAAGGCTTGTAGGCAATGATCAATTACATCTTTGGAGGCTTCTCCAGTATGCAGAGAAGCAAGAAGAATTCCTGAACAAGTATCAATACAAACATGTATATATTTTAATTTTCCAAATTCTGCATAATGAGTTACATCCATTTGCCAAATATGATTAGGCATGTGGCACTGGAGATAATGTAATACATTTAGGACATTGTTTTATAATCATTCTTGCCTGCCCCTTAGTAATCTTAAGTCGGAGCCTTAAGGTCTGGCTAGAGAGATGAAATTTTTTTTTCCATTTTTTATTAGGTATTTCGCTCATTTACATTTGCAATGCTATACCAAAAGTCCCCCATAGCCACCCACCCCCTCTCCCCTACCCACCCACTCCCCTTTTATGGCCCTGGCGTTCCCCTGTACTGGGGCATATAAAGTTTGCGTGTCCAATGGGCCTCTCTTTCCAGTGATGGCCGACTAGGCCATCTTTTGATGCATATGCAGCTAGAGTCAAGAGCTCCAGGGTACTGGTTAGTTCATAATGTTGTTCCACCTATAGGGTTGCAGATCCCTTTAGCTTCTTTGGTACTTTCTCTAGCTCCTTCATTGGGGGCCATGTGATCCATCCAATAGCCGACTGTGAGCATCCACTTCTATGTTTGCTAGGCCCAGGCATACTCTGACAAGAGACAGCTATATCAGGGTCCTTTCAGCATAATCTTGCTAGTGTATGCAATGGTGTCAGCATTTGGAAGCTGATTATGGGATGGATCCCCGGATATGCTAGTGTCTACATGGTCCATCCTTTTATCTCAGCTCCAAACTTTGTCTCTGTAACTCCTTCCAAGGGTGTTTTGTTCCCACTTCTAAGGAGGGGCATAGTGTTCACACTTCAGTCTTCATTTTTCTTGAGTTTCATGTGTTTAGGAAATTGTATCTTATATCTTGGGTATCTTAGGTTTTGGGCTAATATCCACTTATCAGTGAGTACATATTGTGTGAGTTCCTTTGTGAATGTGTTACCTCACTCAGGATGATGCCCTCCAGGTCCATCCATTTGGCTAGGAATTTCATAAATTCATTCTTTTTAATAGCTGAGTAGTACTCCATTGTGTAGATGTACCACATTTTCTGTATCCATTCCTCTGTTGAGGGGCATCTGGGTTCCTTCCAGCTTCTGGCTATTATAAATAAGGCTGCTATGAACATAGTGGAGCATGTGTCCTTCTTACCAGTTGGGGCATCTTCTGGATATATGCCCAGGAGAGGTATTGCTGGATCCTCCGGTAGTACTATATCCAGTTTTCTGAGGAACCGCCAGACTGATTTCCATAGTGGTTGTACAAGCCTGCAATCCCACCAACAATGGAGGAGTGTTCCTCTTTCTCCACATCCATGCCAGCATCTGCTGTCACCTGAATTTTTGATCTTAGCCATTCTGACTGGTGTGAGGTGGAATCTCAGGGTTGTTTTGATTTGCATTTCCCTGATGATTAAGGATGTTGAGCATTTTTTCAGGTGCTTCTCTGCCATTCGGTATTCCTCAGGTGAGAATTCTTTGTTCAGTTCTGAGCCCCATTTTTTAATGGGGTTATTTGATTTTCTGAAGTCCACCTTCTTGAGTTCTTTATATATGTTGGATATTAGTCCCCTATCTGATTTAGGATAGGTAAAGATCCTTTCCCAATCTGTTGGTGGTCTTTTTGTCTTATTGACGGTGTCTTTTGCCTTGCAGAAACTTTGGAGTTTCATTAGGTCCCATTTGTCAATTCTCGATCTTACAGAGCAAGCCATTGCTGTTCTGTTCAGGAATTTTTCCCCTGTACCCATATCTTCAAGGCTTTTCCCCACTTTCTCCTCTATAAGTTTCAGTGTCTCTGGTTTTATGTGAAGTTCCTTGATCCACTTAGATTTGACCTTAGTACAAGGAGATAAGTATGGATCGATTGGCATTCTTCTACATGATAACAACCAGTTGTGCCAGCACCAATTGTTGAAAATGCTGTCTTTCTTCCACTGGATGGTTTTAGCTCCCTTGTCGAAGATCAAGTGACCATAGGTGTGTGGGTTCATTTCTGGGTCTTCAATTCTATTCCATTGGTCTACTTGTCTGTCTCTATACCAGTACCATGCAGTTTTTATCACAATTGCCCTGTAGTAAAGCTTTAGGTCAGGCATGGTGATTCCACCAGAGGTTCTTTTATCCTTGAGAAGAGTTTTTGCTATCCTAGGTTTTTTGTTATTCCAGATGAATTTGCAAATTGCTCCTTCTAATTCGTTGAAGAATTGAGTTGGAATTTTGATGGGGATTGCATTGAATCTGTAGATTGCTTTTGGCAAGATAGCCATTTTTACAATGTTGATCCTGCCAATCCATGAGCATGGGAGATCTTTCCATCTTCTGAGATCTTCTTTAATTTCTTTCTTCAGAGACTTGAAGTTTTTATCATACAGATCTTTTACTTCCTTAGTTAGAGTCACGCCGAGATATTTTATATTATTTGTGACTATTGAGAAGGGTGTTGTTTCCCTAACTTCTTTCTCAGCCTGTTTATTCTTTGTGTAGAGAAAGGCCATTGACTTGTTTGAGTTAATTTTATATCCAGCTACTTCACCAAAGCTGTTTATCAGGTTTAGGAGTTCTCTGGTGGAATTTTTAGGGTCACTTATATATACTATCATATCATCTGCAAAAAGTGATATTTTGACTTCCTCTTTTCCAATTTGTATCCCCTTGATCTCCTTTTGTTGTCGAATTGCTCTGGCTAATACTTCAAGTACTATGTTGAAAAGGTAGGGAGAAAGTGGGCAACCTTGTCTAGTCCCTGATTTTAGTGGGATTGCTTCCAGCTTCTCTACATTTACTTTGATGTTGGCTACTGGTTTGCTGTAGATTGCTTTTATTATGTTTAGGTATGGGCCTTGAATTCCTGATCTTTCCAAAACTTTTATCATGAATGGGTGTTGGATCTTGTCAAATGCTTTTTCTGCATCTAACGAGATGATCATGTGGTTTTTGTCTTTGAGTTTGTTTATATAATGGATTACATTGATGGATTTTCGTATATTAAACCATCCCTGCATCCCTGGAATAAAACCTACTTGGTCAGGATGGATGATTTCTTTAATGTGTTCTTGGATTCGGTTAGCGAGAATTTTATTAAGGATTTTTGCATCGATATTCAAAAGAGAAATTGGTCTGAAGTTCTCTATCTTTGTTGGATCTTTCTGTGGTTTAGGTATCAGAGTAATAGTGGCTTCATAAAATGAGTTGGGTAGAGTACCTTCTACTTCTATCTTGTAAAATAGTTTGTGCAGAACTGGAATTAGATCTTCTTTGAAGGTCTGATAGAACTCTGCACTAAACCCATCTGGTCCTGGGCTTTTTTTGGCTGGGAGACTATTAATAACTGCTTCTATTTCTTTAGGGGATATGGGACTGTTTAGAAGGTCAACTTGATCCTGATTCAACTTTGGTACCTGGTATCTGTCCAGAAATTTGTCCATTTCATCCAGGTTTTCCAGTTTTGTTGAGTATAAGCTTTTGTAAGAGGATCTGATGGTGTTTTGGATTTCTTCAGGATCTGTTGTTATGTCTCCCTTTTCATTTCTGATTTTGTTGATTAGGATTTTGTCCCTTTGCCCTCTAGTGAGTCTAGCTAAGAGCTTATCTATCTTGTTGATTTTCTCAAAGAACCAACTCCTCGTTTGGTTAATTCTTTGAATAGTTCTTCTTGTTTCCACTTGGATAATTTCACCCCTGAGTTTGATTATTTCCTGCCGTCTACTCCTCTTGGGTGAATTTGCTTCCTTTTTTTCTAGAGCTTTTAGATGTGTTGTCAAGCTGCTAGTATGTGCTCTCTCCCGTTTCTTCTTGGAGGTACTCAGAGCTATGAGTTTCCCTCTTAGAAATGCTTTCATTGTGTCCCAAAGGTTTGAGTACGTTGTGGCTTCATTTTCATTAAACTCTAAAAAGTCTTTAATTTCTTTCTTTATTCCTTCCTTGACCAAGGTATCATTGAGAAGAGTGTTGTTCAGTTTCCACGTGAATGTTGGCTTTCCATTCTTAATGTTGTTATTGAAGATCAGTCTTAGGCCATGGTGGTCTGATAGGATACATGGGACAATTTCAATATTTTTGTATCTGTTGAGGCCTATTTTGTGACCAATTATATGGTCAATTTTGGAGAAGGTCCCGTGAGGTGCTGAGAAGAAGGTATATCCTTTTGTTTTAGGATTAAATATTCTGTAGATATCTGTCAGGTCCATTTGTTTCATAACTTCTGTTAGTTTCACTGTGTCCCTGTTTAGTTTCTGTTTCCATGATCTGTCCTTTGATGGAAGTGGTGTGTTGAGGTCTCCCACTATTATTGTGTGAGGTGCAATGTGTGCTTTGAGCTTTACTAAAGTGTCTTTAATGAATGTGGCTGCCCTTGCATTTGGAGCGTAGATATTCAGAATTGAGAGTTCCTCTTGGAGGATTTTACCTTTGATGAGTATGAAGTGTCCCTCCTTGTCTTTTTTGATAACTTTGGGTTGGAAGTCGATTTTATCCGATATTAGAATGGCTACTCCAGCCTGTTTCTTCAGACCATTTGCTTGGAAAATTGTTTTCCAGCCTTTCACTCTGAGGTAGTGTCTGTCTTTTTCCCTGAGATGGGTTTCCTGTAAGCAGCAGAATGTTGGGTCCTGTTTGTGTAGCCAGTCTGTTAGTCTATGTCTTTTTATTGGGGAATTGAGTCCATTGATATTAAGAGATATTAAGGAAAGGTAATTGTTGCTTCCTGTTATTTTTGTTGTTAAAGTTGGCATTCTGTTCTTGTGGCTGTCTTCTTTTAGGTTTGTTGAGGGATTATCTTCTTGTTTTTTCTAGGGCGTGGTTCCCGTCCTTGTATTGGTTTTTTTCGGTTATTATCCTTTGAAGGGCTGGATTCGTGGAGAGATAATGGGTGAATTTAGTTTTGTCGTGGAATACTTTGGTTTCTCCATCTATGGTAATTGAGAGTTTGGCTGGGTATAGTATCCTGGGCTGGCATTTGTGTTCTCTTAGTGTCTGTATAACATCTGTCCAGGCTCTTCTGGCTTTCATAGTCTCTGGTGAAAAATCTGGTGTAATTCTGATAGGCTTGCCTTTATATGTTACTTGACCTTTTTCCCTTACTGCTTTTAGTATTCTATCTTTATTTAGTGCATTTGGTGTTCTGATTATTATGTGTCGGGAGGAATTTCTTTTCTGGTCCAGTCTATTTGGAGTTCTGTAGGCTTCTTGTATGTTCATGGGCATCTCTTTCTTTAGATTTGGGAAGTTTTCTTCAATAATTTTGTTGAAGATGTTTGCTGGTCCTTTGAGTTGAAAATCTTCATTCTCATCCACTCCTATTATCCGTAGGTTTGGTCTTCTCATTGTGTCCTGGATTTCCTGGATGTTTTGAGTTAGGATCTTTTTGCATTTTCCATTTTCTTTGATTGTTGTGCCGATGTTCTCTATGGAGTCTTCTGCACCTGAGATTCTCTCTTCCATCTCTTGTATTCTGTTGCTAATGCTGGCATCTATGGTTCCAGATCTCTTTCCTAGGGTTTCTATCTCCAGCGTCGCCTCACTTTGGGTTTTCTTTATTGTGTCTACTTCCCTTTTTAGGTCTAGTATGGTTTTGTTCATTTCCATCACCTGTTTGGATGTGTTTTCCTGTTTTTCTATAAGGACTTCTACCTGTTTGGTTGTGTTTTCCTGTTTTTCTTTAAGGACTTGTAACTCTTTAGCAGTGTTTTCCTGTTTTTCTTTAAGGACTTGTAACTCTTTAGCAGTGTTCTCCTGTATTTCTTTAAGTGAGTTATTGAATTCCTTCTTTATGTCCTCTACCATCATCATGAGATATGCTTTTAAATCCAGGTCTACCTTTTCAGGTGTGTTAGGGTGTCCTGGATTGGGCGAAGTGGGCGTTCTGGGTTCTGATGATGGTGAGTGGTCCTGGCTTCTGTTAGTAGGATTCTTACGTTTACCTTTCGCCATCTGGCAATCTCTGGAGTTAGTTGTTATAGTTGTCTTTGTTAAGAGATTGTTCCTTTGTTGATTTTGTTACCCTCTATCAGCAGGCGTGGGAGACAAGCTCTCTTCTCTGAGTTTCAGTGGTCAGAGCAGTCTCTGTAGGCAAGCTCTCCTCTTTCAGGGAAGGTGTACAGTTATCTGGTGTTTGGACCTCCTCCTGGCTGAAGGTGAAGGCCCAAAACAGGATCTTTCCCAGAAGCTGTGTTGCTTTGGCCAGGAAGGTGGCCAGTTGTCTGGAGTCGAAGATGTCGCTGCCTGAGAAGCTCTGTGGCTCTTGTCCGGAAGGAAGCCGGCCGTCTGGAGCTGAGGATGGCGCTGCCTCAGAAGCTCTGTGGCTCTTGCCGGGAAGGTGGCTGGTTGTCTGGAGCTGAAGATGGCGCCGCCCAGAAGCTCTGCGACTCTCGCCCGTCCCAGAAACGGCTGGCACTCTGTATTCCACACGGTCACCCGTGCAGCCTGCCCTCCGCGGAGTCCCGGAGCCAAGAAGGCTCCCGCCGGCGCCTGTGCCACAAACCTCTCAGGCCGGGCAGACCCCCGTGCTCTCACCAGGAAGGTGGCCGGCTGTCTGGAGCTGAAGATGGCGCCGCCCAGAAGCTCTGCGACTCTCGCCCGTCCCAGAAACGGCTGGCACTCTGTATTCCACACGGTCACTCGTGCAGGAGAGATGAAATTTTTCATGATCACATTTGGCCAAAGCAACAGGATCTGAAATTTAGGCTTCTCCTATTAGAGCTCAGTCGATGCAATCATTGCCTTCAACTAAAGGTCCAGGAAGACCAGAATGAGATCGTATGTGGCCAATATAGAATGGGTGTTTTCGGGCAAGAATGATGTTTTGTAATTGTGAAAACAGGGATCCTGCTGGTGTATTAAAGTTAAACGTACCACAGGCCTCCAATAAGGGTACCGATTGTGCAACATATAAATTATCAGTAAAAATATTAAAAGCCTCATTCACAGACTGAAAGACATTCAATACTGCTGTTAATTCTGCTAATTCAGCTGAGAGGCCAGGAGTCTTTATGACTACCTGCTGATTATTTATAAGATATCCAGAGGAGCCATCAGTAAACACCAGAACAGCATTGTGTAAGGTTTGTAAAGAGGTCATATTAGGAATTATCATCTCATGTACATTCAAAAATTTTATCAACCTATCTTGAGGGTAGTGGCTGTCTGTTGTTCTTTTAAATCCTATTTGAGCAAGCAACCAATCTGTTCTATGTTGTTTCAGCCAAGTGTCTTGACTTATGCTGTAAGGCTGAAGATAATATCTGGCTCTTTGCAGGAATAAGTTAGTGCCTGCTTCCTTCTAATGATAATCATCTGGGCTACTGCTTCATAATATGGCAAGATATTGCATTTAAGAGAAATCCTCGAATGTATACACATTAGAGGAGACTTTTGCAATAACAATCCTGTAGGCATATGAATCGTATTAAAAATTAACAGATGTAACGGCAAAGAGTAATCTATATAAGTGACAAATTGCTCTTCAATAGCTTTTTCCACTTGTTGTAAGGCCAGCAATCCTTCTGAGGTTAGGGATCTAGGTGAGGTAGGATCAGAACTCCCTTTTAGAATATCAAATAAATATTTCAACTCCCCTGTAGTGAGCTTTAAATAGGGGTGATGCCAATTAATATCACCTAACAATTTTTGAAAATCATTCAAGGTCCTTAAGTTGTCTCTGCGAATAACTATCTTCTGCGGAAAAACAGCTTGATCAATAAGTCTAAAGCCCAAATAATTATAAGGATCCTGAGTTTGTATCTTTTCAGGAGCTATCTGTAATCTTTTTTTCAGCTAAAGCTTTTTGTAAATCTCTATAACACAAAAGCAAATCCTGGGTGTCTTTTCCAGGCAACACAGGACAATTTCTTAACTGTCCAAAAACTGTCCTTTTAAAGGAACAGTATTGTTTCTTATGAGTAGCATAAGCAAGTGCAAGCTTGAGAATTAATAGCATTTGAGGGATGAACAATTTTAAGCAATTGTAAGCTCTGAGATATATATGTATTAATAAAGATACAAATTAGGCTTGATTATTCAACATTTTAAAACACCATCTACAGCACACAATTTAATTATCTGTGTTGAAGCAGGGGGAAGCTCAAAAGAATAAACGTGTGCTCCAATTCACATATACTTTTCTCCCATAAGAGGGCTGTTTTTAAACACAGTAAATGGGATGCATGCATGCATGAATTTATAGAAGATACAAAAGCGTGCATAAAAACAATTTTTAACTTATCTTTGGGATAATGATTGTCAATTTTATTCAAATGATGATATGCAATAGATCAAATATTAATATTCTGTAATAACCAAATTAATTGCTGTTTGGAACAAGGAACAGACACTTAGTCAGGTTTTTAAGACACAATTTTTGCTATAGTTTTTCTAAAATATCTGAATTTATCTTACGATTCTTTGTTAGCACCACAGCAGCCTTAATAGGATGCTGCAACTTTACTTTGAGGTGAAGAAGGATGATTTTACAACAATGTTTTCTCTAGCCAAGGAATTGTTGTGGCCACATTTAATAACCAATAACTAAATTAGGCAGCTAATATTTAATTACCATTGATTATAATTGATAAAAACTATAAAAACTTTCTTTAATTTCTGCAAGGCCTTTTGTTCTTTGTCAGTTAATTTGTGTCTCACTTAATAGCACCTGACAAAGGCTTAAGTTCTCCTGTGGTGAGTTTAAGGTGAGGTCTTAGCCAATTAACATCTCCTGGAAGCTTTTGAAAATAAAATTTTGAAGCAAATCAATTTTTCCTTCCATTTCATAAACAAAACTTGGTCCCTCTGACCGATTTCCGGAGACTGTCAGATGTCTCTGGCTCACCCCAGTCCCCAGGGCATCTCCTGGTGACATGACAGTCTTCCTAGCACATCTGCTGACCACAGTCCTCCGGTCCTTACAGCCCAAAGGGACAGGTGCAAATACCAAGCGCATGTTTCAGAAAACCCCATTGTCTATAAACACCAGAGAAACCAAACTCAGGCGGATCTAAACTCAGACTGCGCCATGTTTCAGAGACACGGGATGAAACATAGACAACAAACCAACACAATGAGCACATGTTTATTTCAGGAAACATAAAACAGACACTCAGGAATTTTATAAATTCATTCCTTTTAATAGCTTAGTAGTACTCCATTATGTAAATGTACCACATTTTTTGTATCCATTCCTCTGTTGAGGGGCATCTGGGTTCTTTCATCCTGAGTGAGGTAACACAATCACAAAAGATCTCAAATGATATGTACTCACTGATAAGTGGATATTAGCCCAGAAACCTAGTATACCGGAGATATAAGATACAATTTGCAAAACACATGAAACTGAAGAAGAACGAAGACCAAAGTGTGGACACTTTGCCCCTTCTTAGAATTGGGAACAATCACCCATGGAAGGAGTTACAGAGACAAAGTTTGGAGCTGAGCCAAAGGATGGACCATCTAGAGACTGCCATATCCAGTGATTCATCCCATAATTAGCCTCCAAACGATGACACCATTGCATACACTAGCAAGCATTTGCTGAAAGAACCCTGATATAGCTGTCTCTTGTGAGACTAGGCCAGGGCCTAGCAAACACATAAGTAGATGCTCACAGTCAGCTATTGGATGGATCACAGGACCCCCAATGGAGGAGCTAGAGAAAGTATCCAAGGAGCTAAAGAGATCTGCAACCCTGTAGGTGCAACAACATTATGAACTAACCGGTACCCCAGAGCTCTTGACTCTAGCTGCATATGTATCAAAAGATGGCCTAGTTGGCCATCACTGGAAAGAGAGGCCCATTGGACATGCAAACTTTATATCTCCCAGTCCAGGGGAACGCCAGGGCCAAAAAGTGGGAATGGGTGGGTAGGGGAGTGGGGGGGGGGAGGGTATGGGGGACTTTTGGGATAGCTTAGAAATGTAATTGAGGAAAATACGTAATAAAAATTATTTAAAAAAAATTCAAGACCATAGGCCTAGTAGCTGGTGTGAGGGGGCAGGGTTCCCAGAGTTGAGAGAGAGATCCTATCCTCAAGAATAGACAGAAGGCAGGAAAACTTGGGTTGTTGATTGACAGGAGTATGTATCTGGAGTCCATTTGACCTGTGACAGTTGAATGGATCCAAGTCTCATGACCCCCTGAAGCTTACATGAATCGTTTAATTTTGTAAAAAGAGATACATTTTAGATATACAAAAATTTTAAACCTATTAGCATTATCATTGTTTGTAATCTATACTGAAATCTACATTGTAGAAAAAGCAGTAGACTCACACCTTTGAACCAGAACAAAAGTTTAAGGACCCCAAAATGGTTCTTGGTTAAAAGCATTAACACTTTTCCAGAGGGCTGGATATATAGACTGGATAGAGATGGTTTTCCAGAGGATAAGAAGTATATTTAAGTCTATACTTTAAAGGCAGCCAAAGGAGATTTAAATTTTTGAGCTTGTGATTGTTGGGATTCAGACACTGGACAAACAGCTGATATGCATGTTTTACATACCAAAATGGACCTGGCCTCTAGACTTTCCTATCATCCTTCAGCCCCTACATGTTACTGCCTTATATGCTGAACTTTCCAGCCCAAGGGCTAGGTTTCCCCTCCCCCAGAAGCTCTTCCCTATAGAATTCAGACACTTTGGTTCCTCCTGTCCCCCCCCCCATCTACTTTCTCTCTCCCTGCATGCAGATCCTCTTTCTCTCTTTCTCTTTCCTCTCTTGTCTCCCTCATGATGCAACTTCTCAGGCCTCATTTCTTGGAACCAGTGAACCCCTCCAGAGAGCTGCCTCCTAATAAACCTGCCTTTAGTTTGGCTTGAATTGACTCATTTAGTTAGTGGAAATATCTTATGATAATAGTAGTAGTTACTTACCAGGGCTAGATTAATAGCTTGTCAGAACTCCATTGGTTAATGTTAAAACTCTGAACTTTTAAAGTCTTAATATAACAGCAGCATAGAGAGGGAGAGAAAGAAATCTGAAACAGTTTTCTACCTTTACAACTTGTTAATGTAAGCTTTCACACTTACCACAAATCAAAGAAACTTCTTTTTGTAACAAAGAAACCAGTCAAAATGTAGAGTTGTGGAGCACAGTACCAACAAAGACAGCTATAACAAAGTCCAGAGATGTCTACAACACAACTCTTGTACCCAAGGGTCAGGAATCATCGTTGAAGATGGAAAATTTTGGAAAACCAAGTGGCCTGCCCTAAAAAGACAAACAAGTTATACTATATGGATTGAGCAGAATATATATAACTCTGTTTCTGTCTTTGTGTCTGTGTGTCTATCTCTGTGTGTTTGTGTCTGTGTGTTTGTGTCTGTGTGTTTGTGTCTGTGTGTTTCTGTGTCTGTATCTCTCTGTGTGTATTTATGTATATACATATACATATACATATACATATACATATACATATACATATACATACATATATGCAGATCCTCTTTCTTTCTTTCTCTCCCCACTCTGTCTCCCTCATGATGCAACTTCTCTGGACTCATTTCTTAGGACCAGTTGAATCCTGCCTATCTATCTATCTATCTATCTATCTATCTATCTATCATCTATCTAGTGAGTATGTGTGTGTGTGTGTGTGTGTGTGTGTGTGTGTGTGTACAAAATGAGAAGTAAAGAAAAAAAGGCCATGAACTTGAATGACTGCATGTGCTAGAGGTACATGGGACAGTTTGCAGGAAGAAACATGAAGAGGAGAAATTATGCAGCTATAGTCTCAAAAACATTAAAAACTTATGCTCTGTGTCATATGATACAAGGTCAATTGTGCCTTTATTATCCTAAAATCAATTATGTATGTGTGGGGATATTCTTGACAAAGAAATCCAGGGCCAGCAAGATGGCTCAGCGGGTAGAGGAGCTTGCTGTGTAAGCCTGGTGACTTGCATTTGATTCCCAGAACCCATGGAATGGTCAAAGTATTTGTGTCCTTCGAGGTCTTTAAGAACACTGAGTCTCCTGGCTGAATAAAATAACAAACAAACAGAAAAGCAAAACAAAACATAATGAGGGAAAAGTCTGGGTTCTAAAAAGCTGCTAGGTTGAGAGGATTGGCTTGCTTATACAAATAACTTTGTCTTTTTAGTTTAAATTGTAAAAAGTTCAACTGAGGTGCTGGAGAGATGACTTAGTTAGGAACCCGTATCATCAGGCTCCAGGCCACATGTCAGTTGCCTCAAAACTGCCTTCAATTTCAGTTCTAGAGAATCTGACAAGAATTTCTGACCTCCTCAGGTACTACACACACACACACACACACACACACACACACACACACACACTCACTCACTCACAGCTCTTCTTTCATACATGAGCTGCATTTTACTCATAGCAACATAGCTTGCTTTTAATATTTTCCCATATATCCTCTTTTCTATTGTATTTGTGATCAGTATATTTGGAAAGTATGTGATTGCATGTGTAGCTAAATCTTATGCAGTCATATGCAGATGGGCAGCATTCCATAGGATATTTTTAAAAAAGAAATAAAGTTGGAGGAGGGATGCATTGGTGGTGGTGGGTGTGTGTGAGTGAAGGCTCCAATTAAGATGCATTTATATGCATGTGTAAAATTCTTGAAGAAAAAATATTTTAAAAATCTACTGTAAAGATGGTTACCTTTAGAATTGTTTTCATTTTTTAAGTTTTACTTTGTTGTGGCTTTCCAGCAGCCTCAGAGAACTGAGTATACCTGAAAGGGAGACTGGGAATGAAATAGGATGGGGGCAGGTGGCAAGATAAGAATGAAGTGAAGACAGATTCTCTGTTCAAGGCTCAGAGTTTAATTTTCAGCTCTGCATTTATATAGGGGAAACCCAAAGACCCACCCTTTGTTTCAGCTGAGTTATGTTGCTTCGTTTCAGCTGGACAATGTTGTAAAGCAAGCTCAGCAGGCAGTCAGCTCCTCAAGGCTCCATGGGAAATGCAATGTGGCAAGGCCATGCACTGACTCCAGCCAGGTTGTAAAATCTTTGGAGGGTTGTTTAGCCTATTCAAGGATGGGGGAAGGGCACACTTTGTGCATATAGATTTGTTTCCTAAATATATGTCCAAGCACCATGTGTGTACCTGGTGGCCACAGAGGCTGGAAGTAGGTGTTGGAGTCCTTGGGACTGGAGTTACAAAATGGTTGTGATCCATCATGTAGGTGCTCCTACTTGAACAGCAATGTTCTTAGCCACTGTGGTATCTCTTTGGACCCAAGGGTTACTTTTTCTAACTAGAAAGGTTTGACTAAAATGTTTAGCATAGTTTGTACCCTCATCTGCTTTTGTACAATTAAATTTGCTTTTCATGTTTTGTTTTTCTCTCCCACATTTTTTTACGATCACCATGATGCATAAATCTGTGTGTTTTAATTTGATTTTCCTTTATATTTTAGAAATTTCACATTTTCTTCCTTTTAGTAGCTAGTCTAGATACTTTATCAAATATATTTGCCTTAACCAAATATATAGCTCTTTTCTCACACATGAGCTATTTTACTCATGCAATGTGTGTCTAATGCTCATGATTAGGAATGTGATTGTATGTTTTTCATTTCTTTTAAAAATATAATATTTTTATCAATTCTTGGAGAATTTCTATATACTATATTTTGGTTATATTAATTTCCTATTCTATCTAAGTCCTCCAAGGTCTGCCCTCTACTCCCTCCCCTGTCCCTTAAAACTATTCTGAATCAGATTTCCTCAGACTCTTACACTCTTTCTCTCTCCTCTTCCAGGATGTTCCCTGAGCCTTGACTGTTGTGTTGTAATGTATTAATTGTGTTGTAAATAACTCCTTGAGCACTCTATGGTCCGTTATCTGCATTTTGACAGTTGTGACTTTCTGTAACCACCTATCTAAGCAGCAGAAAGAAGCTTCTTGGTGAGGGTTGAGAGCTACACTTATCTGTGGATATAAGGATAAATACTTAGATTTTTGTTAGAAATTAAACTGGTTTGGAAAAGTGGCACTAGTAGTCTCTCCAATAGGTCCCCATGGTCTCAGATATATGTAATTTTAAATAAACATGTATAATTTCCTATGAAGTTTTCAAACATCCTTAGTGTTTATTTGCCCCTTGACCTTCCCATTTCCTCAATGTTGCTCCCTCTCTCACCTCTTCATATAGGTCTCTCACACCCATTTTCCCATCTCCCCTTTAGAGCAGCTGTGCTATTTTCCTCTCTAGGGCTCCCCTTCTTCACGATGCAGTCTGCATCATGGTCAATTTGTACTTTTCTGATATCTTTAGTAAATCCAGATTATATACTCATATCTAAAGATTTGGAGCTAGCAGCCCTGGCTCACAACCATCTGTATTGGAATCTGATGCTCTCTTCTGGTGTCTTTGAAGACAGTGACAATCTAGTCATATACATAAGATAAATAAATACCTCTTTAAGAAAATAAAGTAAAACACAGTACAATTTGGAAAAAAGTTTCCAGGCAACAATCAGTCCAATCAGCCCAATCAGTCAAATTCCAGGAACACAATAAAGCTTAAGGTGTGACTACTTAGAAACTCTTTTACAAAGAACGTGTGATCATGTGGATGGGCTCTATAATTACAAAACCTAGAATTTAGTGTGGTCTCTGACTGATAGCATAGACATTAGCAGGTCCTAAAGTATATGTGACATCTCCCTTAAGGGGAGTATAGGGAGGGACAAGAGTCTGGAATAACCATTCTGGGGGAATTTGGGTAAGGTCTGCCTCTATAGCAAAAGGTGGATGAGTTCTGCCTCTACATATAGTAGAAATGTCACTGGTTGCTAATAATTACCACTCTTAGCTTTCTGGATGAAATGCAGGAATTTGATTTTTATCCCCTCCATTAAAGAGACACACCTGCATGATTAACTTTCCTGATTCTCTTAATGCTTCTCTGTGAGTAGAAAGACTCCTAAGCCCCCAACACAGCATGACTTAGTCAGTGCTGATTCAAACTTCTAGAGTCTTACCCCAAGCAGTTTATTCACAGTGCAGTTTGAAAAAAGTTTCCTGGTGTAATTCAATGCCCTGTGCACAGAAGGTATAATTACATTGGAGGTTGACTCAAACTCAATACTTCTTCCAAGAAAATGGGTTCTAGAGATAGGCTACAGGCATTATCTGAAGTGTAGCTGCCCGTGGCTACATGAACCAGGTTCCTGACAGGGAGGCTAGAGCTGTATGGGAAAGAGAAATATGAGACCAAGACAAAGATACTGATCAAGGCCCAAAGTTTACTTAAGAGTCGGTCTGAACTTATAAAGGGGACGGCCCATCCTCCACCACACCAGGCTGTCTTTGCTTTGTCACCAGGCTTTCCTCACTCCATCGCCAAGCTGTTGCTTATTCAGGATCGCCTCAGGAAGGCAGGTTCAGCCCCTTAGTGGGTAGCAGCATCTTGGAGAAAATGGCAGAGGTGGCAGAACAATAAACATATCTAGGTTGGAAGACTTCACCCTAGGTGATCTAGCTGACAGTAGCAGAACAGGTCTGAGCCAGCCTGCTTAAGGCTGGGGGAGGCTACACTGAAGAGCCTAGGAAAGGATCTGGTATGGTGTCTGTCATACAAATAGTCTGGATGTCATTTGTGCTGTTAGCCCCCTCCAATCCTAGTTGTGGGAACTTGGGAGAACCTCTGGCCATACAGAAAATACAAAGATCACCTAGACTAACAGAAAATACAAAGATCACCTAGACTATTAAGTATCTCTGTCCTGATTATGGTAGGATGGTATGGCTTGACCCTTCAGATAACACAGAATCACATACATCCATAGTCTTCTAGGTGGGAAAACAGGTTATATGTCTCTTGAAAAGACAGCTATGTGTATTTAGCCTTCCTAGTTTCCTTAGTGCTCATCTGTGAAGGCAAGGACCTTCCTTTGTGCTCCCAACAATTGAGCTTAATTTCATTCTTCTGCATGTGGACATCTAGTTTCCCCAGAACTATTTCTTGAAGATGTTTTCTTTACTGCAGAGTATGTTTTTGGCATCCTTGTCAAATATTATTTGGGTCTTCAGATTTATTCCATTGGACTACATGTATGTTTCTGTGTCAGTACCATTTTGTTTTTATTTCTATGCTTCTCTAATATGTCTTGAGATATGGAATGGTAACTCCTTGATCTTTTTTGTTTGTTTGTTTCAGTATTGTTTTGGCTAAATATCTGGGGTCTTTCATTTCATATGAATTTTAGGATAGGTTTTTTTTATTATTATTACAGTGAAGAATGTGATGGGATTTTGACTGAGAGTCCATTGAATCTGCAAATAGCTTTTGTAAAATGGTCATCTTCACAGTATCAATTCTATCAATCAATGAGCTTGGAATGTTTTCCCATTTTCTAGTGTATTTGTCTTTCTTCAGAGATTTACTGTTTCCATTGTAAAGGTCTTTCCCTTCTTTAGTTAGGTATATTCCTATATATTTTGTTTTCTTTATGAATATTATAAATGGGATTGTGTACATGATCACCTTTTCTGTATGTTTGTCACCCTGTTGAGTATATAGATAACACAAATTGGACTTTTTGTTTTGCTGGGGTGGGGAGGTCATAAGAGTCAGGGGGTATGGACAGGCAAGGACTAAGAAGTGAATGTGATAGGGGTATGTGATATGAAGAATCAATAAAAATATTACATTGACAAAAGTTATTGATTTATTTTTTTTGCAAGGCAAACTGTATCGTACATTTGTTTCTCATTTATACAGGTTTTCTGGTAGATAATTTTTGGGGAATCTCTAGTCTATATTATGTCATTTGCAAATAGAAAAAGTTTGAGTTTTTTCCTACTTGTAAACTCTGGCTGTCCTGGAACTCACTCTGTAGACCAGGCTGGCCTCGAACTCAGAAATTCGCCTGCATCTGCATCCCAAGTGCTGGGATTAAAGGTATGTACCACCATGCCCGGCCTACTTATAAACCTTTAATTTCCTACTCTTGTCTTGTTGATCTAGCTTAGAGTACAATATCAAAAAAAAAAAAAAAAAAAAAAAAAAGACTAGTGGTAGTTGATAGCATTGCCTTCTTCCGGACACAAGAAGCAATCTTGTAGGTGCTGGGAATTGAGCCCAGGTCCTGTGGAAGTGCAGACAGTGCTCTCAACCATCAATCCATCTCTCCAGCCCTTAATATATAGCTTATATTATGTTGAGCTTTGTTCCATCAAGTCCTGCAATCTCTAAGACTTTTATCATTTTTGTCAAAAGCATTCTATTGAGATGATCATGTGATTTTTTTTGTCATTAAGTCTATTTATGCAGTTTATTACATTTATTGGCTTGAATATGTTGAATCATCCATGAATTTCAGGGACAGAGCCAACTCAGTCATGGTGGAAGATCTTGCTGATATGTGTGCATTATTTTAGCAAGTTTTCCATTGAGCATTTTTGAGTCCATGTAATCAGGTATATTGGCCTATAGTTTTCTTTTTCTGTTGTATGATTATCTGTTTGGGGTATTAGAGGGAGACTTGCTTCATAGAAGAAGATTGCAAGTACTTATTCTGTTTCTATTGTAAGACCCCAACTCAATATGTCTCAGACCACGAGGAACAAAGCCAGCATGAAGCTCTTTGTTCTCTTACCTGGCAGCCAGAGAAGCCTATGACCACTGGGTGACCCACCCAGGCGCCTGACTCATTGTGTAAGGGACCAGGAAAGTTTGCCAAAGATAGCCTGTAACCCCTCCACCAGAGATGAGCTATACTTATCACCCCCATTTTTATGTTTACTCAGATTCCCCATCCCTTGTGGAATGTTTGCCAAAGATAGCCTATAACCCTTACGTCAAAGATGAGCTGAAATTCATCATCCCCATTCTTATGATGTTTACTCAGCTTCCCCTTTCTTTGTGGTTTCTTCCTTTAAATACCTGCTCTCTCAGCTACTCAGTGTGCCACGGTCCTCTATCCGTGTGGGGTGCACAGGATGCATGACTGTGGGCCCGGGAGCTCTTGAAATAAAAAAAAAATCCTCTTGCTGTTTGCATCAAGACCGTTTCTCGTGAGTGACTTGGGGTGTCACCTCTCCTGAGTCAGAACTTGGGGAAGTCCTCACGTTGTGGGTCTTTCACTATTACTTTCCTTTTTCAATAGTTGAAGATGGATTGGTTGTAGATCTTTTTTTAAATTTTTGTAGAACTCTACTGTGAACCCATCTGTCCTTGAACTTTTTTTTAAGCTGAAAGGCTTTTATTAATTACTATTTTAATTTCTTCATTTGTTCTGGGTATGTTTAGACTACTGATTTATTGGTTTAATTTTTATGGTTTGGCTCAAACTAGAAACTCAGTCATTTCTTTTAGGTTTTCCAATGTAATGAAATACAGATTTTCAATACAGTAAATTTCTTTGATATTTGTTGGAATGTTTCCTCAGACACTTTTTGATTCTGGTAAATTCACTCCTCTTTTCTTTTTTCTTTTCTTTTCTTTTCTTTTCTTTTCTTTTCTTTCCTTTCCTTTCCTTTCCTTTCCTTTCCTTTCCTTTCCTTTCCTTTTCTTTTCTTTTCTTTTCTTTTCTTTTCTTTTCTTTCTCTTTTTAGTTGGACCAAGGGTCTGTTAGTCTTGTTTATGTACTCAAAGAACCAGCTCTTAGATTGGTTGATTCTTTGTATTGGTTTCTTTGCTTCTACTTCATTGATTTTTTTTTCCTTTACACTTGTCCCATTTCCTCTCCACCTCCCTTCCCATTTTTTTAAAGATATTTTCTTTATTTACATTTCAAATGTTATCCCCTTTCCTAGTTTTCCCTCCAAAAATCTCCTGATTTCTGATTTGATTTGTGTGTGTGTGAAAAACCAAATGCTTTAATGAGGCTATAAAGAACAACAGTTCAATTATTTCATTGGATACATTAATATCAATCATAATATACAGAGCTGTGGACCATACAGAAAGTACTGTTATCAACATCAACTTCTTCCCAATACATTTTTTTTCCAAAAATATTAACAAGTTACATTCCTTGGTGCTTTGTTTCTATCTTTTAATGTCCTGTGCATTTTGTTTGTTCTTATTGCTTTATTGTTTACAAACAACCAGACTGAACTGTGTCATGTTCTGGGTATGACAAGATTGCTTGTATAACTTTTGGCAAAGTCAGAGGTTTGGTATTTCCATTACATTACCTAGAGGAAGGTGGATAACTTTGGTATTTTGAGCAGTCTAAATGGAGGTCATACCCTGAGGCACAATTCTGCACCCAGGGGTTGGGGAGTGGCAAGGATCATTCTCTCTTTAAAAACAGTGAGCAAAAACACTGCCTCTTGGTTTAACCAATCCCTGAAAGAACCCACATTCTGGGTGGCACAAAATAAATAAATAAAACCACTCCCCATGTTGCTGCCTCTGAATTGTTTGCCTGCCTCTCCTAGCAGCTGTATCTTATAAGGAAGGTGCTAGCGAAGCCAGTGATGGCAAGCTCAGAGGCTACAAGCCAGGGTAATGGTGCAATATGCCATACTTTCTTGCAACAAAGCTTCCAAGAAATTTGCTCCACTTCGGCCATAGTAACTTAGCTGGGAGTTAGTCAACTTTGTGAAGCCTTGTTCAATTATTTAAAAAGGAAAAAAGAAAATGTCAGAATCAGCTAAGAAAACCTAGCACTGCAATCTTCAACTTTTGCATCCAGCCCTCTGCCCTGCCAACACATGAATATGAAGAGAAAAACAGACAATGCTATGATTGTATTGGTGAACACTATGGTACAATTATCTTTTCATGCATATTTACATTTCTATTCTAAGAAAAGAATGGGAACTTATTTTCCCTGCCCCCTTAAGTAATAAAGCTACAAGACTGGATAGCATCATCAGCGTTTCCAAAGATTTGCATTACCCAACATGCATGGGAACCTTGCACTAGACGACTCTCACCAAGGCCATCCATTCATACATCTGACAATCACTGCTCTTGAATCTCTCCATCACCCATCACCAATTCACATTTGACATTTAAACACTTAAAAAAAAAAAGAAAAGAAAAACCTCTCCTGAAAAAGGTTTCCTGATGAAAAATTTGGCACTGCCAGGAAAATATATTTCATATTAAAAATATCTGAAGGGAAATTGGAAGCTCTTAGAATGTCTACAGAGACACCATGCTGTCTTCCTTCTTCACTCCAGAATCCATCTTGAAACTTTCTCCTAGTTCAGTCAGTGCTAGTCCAAAAAAGACTAATGAGATTTTTAAGGTACTTCATTCTGAAAGGATATGCTTTGTGCCACTCACGATTCAATCACAGGCTGCTACTGAGAAATTCCATTAAACAGCCTGGCTTGTACCAGTATATATCACCTGCACAAAAATCCACACTTGATACATGTAACTCTACAGATATTGCACAGGGTTATGCAAGTAGGTAATTCATAAAAACTAACTTTACAATGTTGCCACTTTGTCAAAATGTTGTTATCAAGTAATTTGTCAATACAGTGTTTCTCTCTTTAAAAAGAACCCCGCCAATTTGTTGAAATAAATCCCAGTTGAATTGACCATCACAGGCATGATAAATGCTATGGCTATTAATCTTTAAGAATATAGTTATTTTTATACCCTAGAAATGCACATTTAAATATTTTTTTTCTAGAAAGCCTGGTTATTAACCTATTAATACCACACCTTAAATGTGTTGAAAAACAGTTTCAAGTGATAGTGGAATATACAAAATATTTGCAAAGCTATCTTTGAACACAAGACCTTACATAAAAGTAATCTTTCTTGGTGTACAAAGAATGCAGAGACCCACCAGTGAGTTGTAAAAGTATCGAAAACTCAACATTTTAAGATGCATACTCGTACAAATTAATACAAACATTGAAAAAATGATAATAAAAAATCTATACAATTAAAGTGTATAATTTAATTTAAAAATAAAAATAGTAAAGCCAATTAGAAATGTGCCCAGTTTGGTTGTCTTTATCAAAGGCAAAAATGGAAAGAAAAAAAAAAAAGTGAAACAGACTCTGGTGCTCCTCAATATTTTACTCAGAGAGGACATTCATTTCAATTTCAAAATAATCTTATGAAAAATTGAATCACACTTATTATGAGGAAAACTATAACTATGCCCAGTAAAAGCCCAATAAAAGTTAGATCCTGTTTCATGCCTTAGTCTATAACTTCCTTTGGTTTAGCACAAGTTACATATTCTAGCCAGACAATCCTCATGAAAATGACTGGTAGATTTGTCTATACGTAATATATTCTTCATTTACGCAGTTTTCAGTCAAAGAAGTAGTAATGCTGGGAGGGCCCTGTGTGTTTAAGGCAGTACCAGGGAATCAGCACATTTATGAAGTGAGAATGGATTGGACTTTTTTTCCACCACCACCACCACCACCACCACCACCACCACCACCTCCTCCTCCTCCTCCTCCTCCTCCTCCTCTTCTATCAAAATCATCATCACCATCATCTTTGTTTTCTTCTTTGGTTGCTTTACATTCATGTAATTAAATTTTACACTTCTCTGAAGCAAATCCCCTTGCTCAGAAAGCTCACACATTGAGAAATCCATTCACAGATACTGCACACTGAAGGTACAATACTTCTGCTCTGATTTTTATTATTTCTTGCCATTGACAGAGTTTTGGTTTTGTTCATTCTTTTTATTTTATTTTATTTTATTTTATTTTATTTTATTTTTTATTGGATATTTTCTTTATTTACATTTCAAATGTTATCATCTTTTCCGGTTTTTCCCCACCAGAAACCCCCTATCCCATCCCCTCTTCCCCTGCTTCTATGACGGTGTTCCCCAACCCACCCACCCACTCCCACCTCCCAGCCCTTTATTTCTCCTGCACTGGATCATCGAGCCTTCACAGGACCAAGAGCCTCTCCCCACATTGATACCTAACAAGGTCATCCTCTGCTACATAAGCGGCTAAAGCCATGGGTCTCTCCATGTGTACTCCTTGGTTGGTGATTTACTCTCTGGGAGCTCTTGGGGGGTGGGGTGGGCATCTGGCTGGTTGATATTGTGGTTCTTCCTATGGGGTTGCAAATACCTTCAACTCCTTCAGTCCTTTCTCTATCTCCTCCTTCCGGGACCCCTTACTCAGTCTAATGGTTGGCTGCAAGCATCTGCCTCTGCATTTGTAAGGCTCTGGCAGAGCCTATTAGGAGACAGCTATATCAGGTTCCTGTCAGCATGCACTTCTTGGCATCAACGATAGTGTCTGGGTTTGGTCACTCTATATGGAATGAATCCCCAGGTGGGGCAGTCTCTGGACTGCCTTTTCTTCAGCTCTGCTCCACACTTTGTCTCCATATTTGCTTCTGTGAGTATTTGGTTCCCCTTTCTAAGAAGGTCTGAAGCACCCACACTTAGGTTTTCTTTCTTCTTGAGCTTCATGTGGTCTGTGAATTGTATCTTGTATAATCAGAGTGTTTGGGCTAATATCCACTTATCAATGAGTGCATACTGAAAGATCCTGGCAGAATGTAAAAGGACACAGAAGCCCTGAAATTGGCAAGATAGACGTCAGTGTTAGCAGAACTAGCTTCACTGATTTAGAAAAATAGAGGTGCACAATGCTCTGGCCACTCCTTGAACCTGTGTGTCTGCCAATGTTCTGACCAGGTGTGTGCCCATTGCTGCACCTTCATTAGACTCTTTCCTTGTACCCCTCCCATACCCATTTCTTGAGAATAGACATTATTTAGATCTGGAAATCCCCTACTCTTCCCCTTCTCCTTTCCCCCCTGAGGGCCTATAAAAACTGGGACCTCTTTCCCCTCGAGGTCGACTCCTCTACTCCTGCGTGGGATATGAGTCGTCCCCAGAGCTCTGGCTTTCCCCGAATAAAGCCTCATGTGGTTTGCAACAAGCTCAGTCTATCGTGAGTTCTTGGGTGTCCGCTATTGTCCTGAGGCCTGAGCGAGGGGCTCCTTTAGGAGTCTTTCAATACCATGTATGTTCTTTTGTGATATTTCCTAGTTCCATCCATTTGTTTTATGAAGGCATTGTTTTTAATATCTGAGTAGTACTCCATTGTGTAAATGTACCACATTTTCTGTATCCTTTCCTCTATGGGGGAAATCTGGGTACTTTCCAGCTTCTGGCTATTATAAATAAGGCTGCTATGTGTAGCATCCCTCAGCCCTGAAGCAGGCTGATACAGACTTTGACCTTGCTGCCACTGAGAAGGAAATTACCTAAGGTGGAGCCTCCCGACCTATATGGCTCTTTTGTTCTGCCACCTGCCACTGCTCTCTCCAGACACTGCTACCCGCTGAGAAGCCCCTGAGATATTCCGGAGGAACATCCTACAGGCTGGCTCCAGACACCAAGAATGGACTGGCGGGGGATGGGCCTTCCCCTTTTATAAGTAGACTCTCTTAGTAAACTGGCAGGCCTTGAACAGAATCATGTCTTACTCTCCATTAATCTCTCGCCTTCTAAGTCTCTTTCAGCCCCAGCCTGCCTCCCTGGTGTAACTGGTTCAAGTAGGCCGCAGGCCAGCATACAACAGCTATGAACAAAGTAGAGCATATGTCCTTGTTATATGTTGGAGCATCTTTTAGGTGTATGCCCAGGAGTGGTATAACTGGGTCCTCAGGTAGTACTATGTCCAGTTTTCTGAGGAATTGCCAGACCAATTTCCTCAGTGATTGTACCAGCATGCAATCCCACCAACAATGGAGGAGTGTTCCTTTTTCTCCACATCCTCGCCAGCATCTGCTGTCACCTGAGTTTTGGATCTTAGCCATTCTGACTAGTGCGAGGTGGAATATCCGGGTTGTTTTGATTTGCATTTCCCGATGAATAAGGATGTTGACCATTTCTTTATGTGCTTCTTGGCCATTTGATATTCCTCAGTTGAGAATTCTTTGTTTTGCTCTGGTCCCTATTTTTTAATAGGGCTATTTGGTTTTCTGGAGTCTAACTTTTTGAGTTCTTTGTATATATTAGATATCAGCTTTCTATAACATGTCCAATTGACAGTGTCCTTTGCATTACAGAAGCTTTGCAATTTTATGAGGTACCATCTGTGTATTGTTGATCTTGAAACATAAGCCATTAGTGTTCTGTTCAGGAAAACTACTCCTGTGCCCATGTGTTGGAGGCTCTCTCCCACTTTCTCTTCTATTAGTATCAGTGTTTCTGGTTTTATGTACAGGTTCTTGATCCACTTGGACTTCAGCTTTGTATAAGGAGATAAGAATGGATCAATTTTCATTCTTCTACATGCTGACCACCAGTTGAGCCAGCACCATTTTTTTTTAATGCTGTCCTTTTTCCTCTGAATGGTTTTAGCTCCATTGTCAAATATCAAGTGGCTATAGTTGTGTGGGTTCATTTCTGGCTCTTCAATTGTTTTCCACTGATCTTCTTGCCTGTTTCTGTACCAGTACCATAGAGTTTTTATCACTATTGCTCCATAATACAACTTGAGGTCAGGGATGATGATTCCCCCAGAAGTTCTTTTATTGTTGAGAACAGGTTTTGCATCCTGGGCTTTTTATCATTCCAAATGAATTTGCAAATTGCTCTTTCTAACTCTATGAAGAATTTATTTGGAATTGTGGTGGGGATTTCATTGAATCTGTAGATTGCTGTCAGCAATATGGCTATTTTTACTATATTAATCCTCTCAATCCATGAGCATGGGAGGATTTCCCATCTTCTGAATTCTTTGATTTCTTTCTTCAGAGACTTAAAGTTCTTGTCCTATGGATCTGTCTTAGTCAGGGTTTCTATTCCTGCACAAACATCATGACCAAGAAGCAAGTTGGGGAGGAAAGGGTTTATTCGGCTTACACTTCCAAACTGCTGTTCATCACCAAGGAAGTCAGGACTGGAACTCAAGCAGGTCAGAAAGCAGGAGCCGATGCAGAGGTCATGGAGGGATGTTCTTTACTGGCTTGCCTCCCCTGGCTTGCTCAGCCTGCTCTCTTATAGAACCCAAGACTACCAGCCCAGGGATGGTCCCACCCACAAGGGACCTTTCCACCTTGATCACTAATTGAGAAAATGCCTTACAGTTGGATTTCATGGAGGCATTTCCTCAACTGAAGCTCCTTTCTCTGTGATAACTCCAGCTGTGTCAAGTTGACACAAAACTAGCCAGTACAATTGACCCCTTGTCAACTTGACACACAAACACATCACTAGTAAGCCTCAACCCTTACATTCTTATTCATCCCCAAGATCTAAATAACTTTAAATGTCCCACAGTCTTTACATATTCTTAAAATTTCAATCTTTAAAATATCCATCTCTTTTAAAATTCAAAGTCTTTTTACAATTAAAAGTCTCTTAACTGTGGGCTCCACTAAAACAGTTTCTTCCTTCAAGAGGTAAAATATCAGGGCACAGTCACAATCAAAAGCAAAAATCAATCTCCAACCGTCCAATGTCTGAGATCCAACTTACGATCTTCTGGGCTCCTCCAAGGGCTTGGGTCACTTCTCCAGCCATGCCCTTTGTAGCACACACATCATCCTCTAGGTTCCAGATGCCTGTACTCCACTGCTGCTGCTGCTCTTGGTGGTCATCTCATGGTACTGGCATCTCCAAACCACTTCATGACCCCTTCAGTCCTGGGCCATCAATTGCAACTGAGGCTGGACTTTCACCAATGGTCTTCCATGGCCTCTCACATTGCCAAGCCTCAGCTGCTCTGCTCAACTCCTTCATGCCTTCAAAACCAGTACCACCTGGGTGACCCTTACACATTACCAAGTCCAGCCACAGCACAAGGTACAACTTTGGCTATATCTGGAACACAGCCACTGTGCTCTCAGAAAACACTTCCCAGAAGATGTCACCTCAGTGATGCTGGTCTCTTCTTAATCACCACTAATTTCTTAGCTCCAGCTAACCAGCATCAATAGTCCCAGTAATGCAAAGTTTTTGCTTTAGTAGTTCTGGTATCTTGTTAATCACAGCTGATTCTTCAGCCCCAGCTAACCAGAACTACAGAATCTTCACAATCAAAACAGCAATGGCCCTGAAAAGAGTCTTTAATTTTCCCTCTGAAATTTCACAAACCAGACCTCCATCTTCTGCAGTGTTCTCAACATTATCTTCCAAGCTCCTGTACAACATCTGACAGAGCTTTTAACAACGGATGGATCTTCAAGCCCAAAGTTCCAAAGTCCTTCCACAGTCCTCCCCAAAACATGGTCAGGTTGTCACAGGAACACCCCACTCTGCTGGCACCAACTTGTCTTAGTCAGGGTTTCTATTCCTGCACAAACATCATGACCAAGAAGCAAGTTGGGGAGGAAAGGGTTTATTCGGCTTACACTTCCATACTGCTGTTCATCACCAAGGAAGTCAGGACTGGAACTCAAGCAGGTCAGAAAGCAGGAGCCAATGCAGAGGTCATGGAGGGATGTTCTTTACTGGCTTGCCTCCCCTGGCTTGCTCAGCCTGCTCTCTTATAGAACCCAAGACTACCAGCCCAGGGATGGTCCCACCCACAAGGGACCTTTCCACCTTGATCACTAATTGAGAAAATGCCTTACAGTTGGATCTCATGGAGGCATTTCCTCAACTGAAGCTCCTTTCTCTGTGATAACTCCAGCTGTGTCAAGTTGACACAAAACTAGCCAGTACAGGATCTTTCACTTGTTTGGTTGGAGTCACACCAAGTTACTTTGTATTATTTTTGACTATTGTGAAGGGTGTCGTTTCCATAATTTCTTTCTCAACCTTTTTATCATTTGTATAAAGAAGGCTATGGATTTGTTTGACTTAATTTTATATCCAGATACTTTGCTGAAGTTGTTTATCAGCTGTAGGAATTCTCTGGTAGTAGTTTTGAGGTCATTTAAATATACTATTGTAGGACCCCAGATATGGGGACCCCCACTCTAGTCCAGGGACAGGATGCACCCACGAACACAAGAATCCTTCTTGATGCAAAACGCACGAGGCTTTATTGGCAGAGCTCTGGGCCGACACGTACCTCACACAGGAGGCTGGGGAGTCGACCCTGAGGCTCGGAAGCTAGGGGTTTTTAAAGAAGCAAAGGGTTAGGGGTGTGAGGAATTTCGACACAGGTACGGGATTGGCTCATTCAAACATTAACAGAAAGATTACATGTCAGCAAAAGGACTTTGTTCTGGTGGGCTTGGGGCTTATCTTTGTTCACATAACAACCAGTTGATGTATGACTTTACCTGGCGTCAAGGGGCAATAGACAGAGGGGACGTTCCAGCCAGATGGTGTTGACTCAGACAAGATAGCCCTGCTTGTCCTTGCATTGAGGGGAGGTTCTGGCTAGATGGTGTTGACTCAGACAAGATAGCCCTGCTTGTCCTTGCATTGAGGGGAGGTTCCGGCTAGATGGTGTTGACTCAGACAAGATAACCTTGCTTGTCCTTGCATTCCTTTCCATCTTTACAGTCAAGCCGTTCTTGGGAATGCCTTAACAACAGCCCTGCCCTGGCATGCCTGGGCCTGTTCTGCTTTGTTCTTGGCCCCAGGCCGCGGGCTCCTAGACAACTCTTTTTTATAAATCACAAGTTACAAAATCTCATTTTTCTTCATTATCACATCATCTGCAAATAGTGATAGTTTGACTTCTTTTCCAATTTGTATCCCCTTGATCTCCTTTTGTTGTCTAATTGCTCTAGCTAGAATTTCAAGTATTATATTGAATAGATAGGGAGAGAGTGGGCAGCCTTCTCTAGTCTCTGATTTTAGTGGGATTGCTTCAGTTTTCTCTCCATTTAGTTTGATCTTGGCTACTGGTTTACTGTATATTGCTTTTTACTATATTTAGGTAAAACCATGTGTTTTTCTTTTCCTTTGAGTTTGTTTATATGTAGTGGATTTCACTGATGGATTTCAGTATATTGAACCATCCCTGCCCTGAGCTGTGGCTGCGGCTGTTCAGTGCCCTGCTCTGGTGGCCAGGCACCTGCCTCCTGCCAATGGGGTTCAACTTCTGGGCCTTTCAGAGGTGGAGGTGTTCGAGTGAGGTTGGGGCTCTGGCTCATGCTGGCAGCCCAGGCAGAGGACCAAACATGCAGCTGGAAGTCAGCTCTGTGCCCTCCCCCCAACCTTGAGCAGACTGGCTCAGACATTGTTTACCACAGTTGCTAGCTCACCTAGGGTGGAGTCCACCGACCTAGGCAAAGTCTTTTGTCTGCCACATCTGCAGCTTCCTGCAAGAAACTACCTGGTGAGCAGCTGAGCTTATTTTCCTGACAGATCCTGACAAAATGACCAGGAGACCATCCTGGCATAGTGGGGGATGTGTTCTCCCCCTTTATAAGCTCAGACTCATAAGTAAACTTTGGGCCTTGATCACAGAACTTTGTCTTGGCTCGTTATTTCTTTCACCCCCCTTTCCATCCAACCCCATCTTTCCTTTCAGGAACCCAGTAGCCCATGGCCACTGGCTGCTACAGATGGCGCCTGATAAATAGCCTGAAAAATGGAAAGGACTGAGGGTACACTGTCTTGGTGGGGCTCCACAGAAAACAGAAGATGTATCCTGCACTGTAAGCTACATACAGCATTAATATTAGTGCTAAAAATTTCGTCTTTTGAAGGCTGTTTATCGCAAGAGTGCAAAAAAGGATACAATCTAGACTGAGTCAGCATTGGCCCAATGCTGATATCAGCTAGGGGTTGACAGTGGAAAATGAGACTGGAAAATTCTAAACAGGCATTTATCTGCAGTCAAGAAGTCCATCAGGCAGGAGGAGTAGGGCTTAAAATAAAATAAAAAGAGTAAAAAACAAAACAAACAAAAAACCAAAAAAAGGTGGGGGGGATGTTAGATATACAAATGACATGAGAGAGAGAGAGAGAGAGAGAGAGAGAGAGAGAGAGAGAGAGAGAGAGAGATAGGGAGAGAGAGAGAGAAGAAAAAATGGATTTTGGAGCTCTCCCAGGAACAGAAGGAAATCGGGAGAAGGAAATCCTGCTTTCTCTCTGATCCCTACAGGAGATATCCTTAGTTCTGATTACATCAAGTTCTCTACCCTCTCTGTATTGTCTGTGTATGGTGCACATGTCAATTTGTGTCTGTTTTTGTTTCGTTGTCTGAATGACTCTTCTATGTTTCATGTTGAAATGAATAAATGGTTATCTGCTAGCTATTCATTTCTTGATTCAGTCTCTGTTTGCACAGCAGAGGCTGATTAAAGTTGTCCTGCACCCTTAGCCAGGAGTCAAGCATGGCATGAGAGGCCCTGCTAAAAAGGGGCTTTTAAGAGGGGTCAGCAGCTTCTTAGTTCTAAGGCAAATAAGCTCATAGCTGTTTTTTTCTAGAAAAATCTCTGCAATTGTGATTATTTGGTTCAGCAAATGACAAAATGTGGTTTCTCTAGAAATTATAGCTATAAAAAGTAAAAATTCTTTGATTGGTCTAAATTTATAAGATTCTTGTAGCCACTTCATTTAGTTTCTGACTGCTTAAAGGTATAAATATGCTCTGCATGTTTTGGCCATAGAGTATTGGCTTATAAGTTATTGGGTATGATTAAAAAGGTGTAACATTGGTAACAAGAAATTTAGCTTAAAACTGGTAACTCAGGGTTGGAGTAATTTTAAACAAGAGCACGTGGCATGAACCAGTCCAGGAAACCAGGCCTCTAAAGATACTTCTAAATTGGGGTAATATTTTATGTAATTCTTATCCTAGAAACTAGACTTATATGGGATAAGATTTAAAACAATGTCTCTTTAATGAAGCACTAAATGTTGCACTGTCATGCATTTATATATAAGAATTGGCAGCCAAACTTTGTAATGTGAAAGTGATGCTTCTGGTATTGATTTTTAAAGAGAATGGATTGTTTAAAATTGGGTTTTGCTTTCTGAAAGTTATGGTTATGCTCTAATATTGCAAAAAACTTAAAAATTTCTGTTAAACTTCCAGTGTTCCATTGGCTGCAGTTTGATCACAAGCTTAAGATTTTTAACTCACCCATATATTGTTAATTAGGATGATTACAAAAGTAATCATCTTATGAGAGTGCTAATGCAGCTCACTGTGGCCTTACAAAGCAAAGACAGACAGATATATTTATCTTTGTGAAGAAATTGGACCCTCATACAATCAGTTTGGTTGCTGTCTTGCAGGGGACCACAGTACAAGCAATGCTTTCACAGCACTAAGGTTATAAGGAATGTTTTAAGTATAAATCATCTTTGGAAAGACTGTCCAAAAATTAGGATAGACAGACAGTCAAATTGTTACCCTGGAATCTGTCCTCACTGCAGAAGGTATAATCTTTGGGCCAGGACTCAGGCAGTAGGCTCTGTTTAAGAAATATTTACATCTGAGTTAATGCAAAGCTCAAAGCAGCCTCAGCTAGGCTTGTGTGGGTTTCGTTTGCTTTGCAAACCCTGCCTAGGGAAGTTTTTGGGACCTCTTCTCTCCTTGCCTTTAGAGGACTATTTTAAAGCCAAAACAACATTATTACAGATCTATCCAGGTGATGTTCAAAATAAATTTAAACTTAAGATTTATGAAAGGTCAATGAGGCTATGAAACTTCTAAAGGTATTACAACCTGGCCTGCCTACTCCATATAGAATTATGGATTTGGTAGGTTGTTTTTTGCCTTTGCATCCTGATAATTGTAAAGGGTTTGCTTCTAGTGTGCTTGTGATTGTTGTAAAGTTTTGCCCCTATGAATGGCTAACAGCCTTATATTATGTAAAATATATATATATTTTTTTGTATCTGCTTCAATACAAGAAGCTAGGACTTTGAATCTTTCAGTGTATGTTGTTTCTTATATGGAAAGCATTTTATTAGCTAATGCCACTGAAGGGAAATTTACTACAAATCTTTGGGGCAATGGCCTATTCACAGACAGGCTGGTCTCCAGTCGAGCTGAGGTATGGAACCTTGGGACCCAGTGGTGATAATTCACCTACATGGGATGGTAGGCATTCCCTCATGTCTCCTGGAACTCAAGGCTCCTGTCAAGTTACTGCCCCCACAGCCCCCACAGGAGAAGCTGTGACGAGTAGTCATGTAGACAATGACCCAAGCTTCTGACCTTCAGGCTAGACTCCTCCCAGTTAACTAGCAACAGTAAGATAACAGCCCACCATAAGAGGGGCTGTTTGGCCCCTCCTCTCACTCTCCTCATCCTCTCCTCATCCTCTCCTCTCACTCTCTTACTCTCTCTCCTCGCTCTCTCTCTCTAACCTCTTACTCTAGCCTTTCTTCTCTCTCTCTCTCTCTCTCTCTCTCTCTCTCTCTCTCTCTCTCTCTCCTTTTCTCCTTTTTCTCTTTTTTGGCCATGGCTTTCTTCTCTCTTTCCCCCTACCTTTCTACAATAAAGCTCTAAAACCATAGACTGTCTCTGTTCATCAAGGCCTGCTGTGCTTAGACTATGGGATAGGCTTTCTTCTAATGAGCCGTGTCTAATCTCCTGTTGAAAGGCCTTCCTGTGCTCCAGTCAAGGCCCAGACTAAGGACTCTCGCCTGTGTGGGAACCTCTTTCCCTCTGCCCTCTCTCCCATAACCCAGAGGCTGAGGGTGTCGCCCCAGGGCCCCTGATATGGGGGCTGCCCCTTGTCCACCCCCTGTTGAGTGGGGTCAATGGCTTAGATGCCTAACTGGGGCTGAGTGGAAAGCTTCTGGGAGCCCTCCTGCATCTGCCTGCCCAGAGCACAGGAGGAACTCTGGTGGGATGTGGGCTTTTTCCCTCCCCCCTCTACCCTTCCCCCCCTTATTTGCCCACACAAACCTTTTAACATCTTGTTATGAAGCTGTTGTGGTGTTACTAAAGAATTGTAAGATAAAATCATGAAGGTATTTTAGGGAAAAAAATGTCTTAAAAACCTGATGAGACGTCTATTCCTTCTTTCAAACAGCAATTAAATTGGTTATTGCAGAAAACTGATATTTGGCCTATTGCATAGTAAACTTTTTAGGTAAAATTGATTATCATTATCCAAAAGATAAGTTGTTAAAAATTGCTTCTATGCATACTTTGGTATTTCCTGTAAATGTATGCATGCATCCCATAAAGAATACATCTACTGTATTTAAAAACAGCCCTTCTATGGGAGAGAAGTATATTTGATTGGATCACATGTTTATTCTTTTGAGTTCCCTCCTGCCTCAGCACAGATAATTGAATTTCGTGCTGTAGCTAGGGTTTTGAAATGTTAAAAAAAAAATCAAGCTTTAATTTGTATATTGATAGCATATATATATATATCAGGGCTTACAATTGCTTGAAATTGTTCCCATTTTAGATATTGCTAATTATCAAATTTTAATTGTTTATGCATATACAACTCAAGTTAAGAGAAAGTACTGTTCCTTTAAAGAATTGTCTTTGAACATTTAAGAACTCATCTTGTATTGTCTGGACAAGACCCCTTAAGGCAATGCCACCCCAAATTTTTATTCCAGACAGATTACAGGCCTTATACAAGAACAATTGGCCATATTCATTCTTACATAATCAAAATAGTAATGGCTTGAGATAATAATTTGGTATTTTTAGAGAATGTGCATGTCAAATTGTAAAGACAGCCACAGCCCAACAATGGTGGAGCTTGGGAACCCAAGGAAGAATAGGAGGAAGGATTGCAGCCCTGAATGGGGTAGGAATTCCACAG
This sequence comes from Mus musculus, assembly GCF_000001635.26. Lineage (NCBI taxonomy): Eukaryota > Metazoa > Chordata > Mammalia > Rodentia > Muridae > Mus > Mus musculus. The sequence goes on from NC_000086.7 coordinate 18,393,716, forward strand.
GAAGACCAATAGAGTCAACTAACATGGACTCTTGGGGGATCTCAGAGACTGAACTACCAACCAAAAAGCATACAGGGGCTGAATCTAGGCCTCCCCACTCTTATGTGCTTGGTCTTCTTGTGGGTCCTGAACAATTGGAACAAAGACTATCCCAAAGACTATCCCAAAAGCTGATGCCTGTCTATGGGATATGCTCTTCTAGCTGGGCTGTCTTGTCTGGCCTCAGTGGGAGAGGATGTGCCTAGCCTTGCAGAGACTGGAAGTGCCAGGGAGATACCTGGGTGTGTGCATGTGTGGCTGCTCAGAGGAGATGGGACGTGGGAGGGGGGAAGTGTTGTGGGAGGGTGACTGGGAGGGGGCAGCGAGAAGGATGAAAAGTGAGTAAGTAAAAAAATAAAATTAAATTTAAAAAAAAGTCTAGAGATACCATGTGAATGCTACAAATCAGACCTATGTCCTCTGGAAGAGCAGCCAGTGCTATTAATTGCAGAGCCATCTATCCAGCTCTCTTGATTCTTTGTGCTTTGGTAGGCTCCTGGAGGTACTTCATACTTATGCTGATCCTTTAAAAAAAAAAAAAAAACTTGAAAGGAATTCTAGGTGACTCTCTAGAGCTATTGTCCTGTGTATTTCTATCTACTCTGGTAGTCTCCCCTGTAAACTTTTAGTTGTTTTGGATTCCTTGAAGTTTCAACTGTCTCTTTCAAGGAAAGCACTTGTTTAGATCTCTCTTGTCTCTTCCTGGGATGTGACCTAGAAACTCTTTGCTAGCATTAAGAAGGTACCATTCTAAGACTCACTTCATTGATTTTTGCTTTCTTAGGGATCACTGACTTGTGATGCTCACAAGTTTTCATTTTTAGACATTTTAATATCTGAAAATAAGCTTTTATGTATTTTGTTGAGTTTTTTTTTTTTTTTTTTACTAGTGTCAGGTGAGAGGACAAATACATCCTTTTATCCCATGTTTGCGGGAAACAGAAGTCTATTTTATTTTGTTTTTGTTTTTAATTGTGAGCATTCAAGAATCATCCCACACCACTCAAACACATATCTCGGCCAAACAGGGAGAGTTTATTGAACACACTCTCTGGGACTAATTGATCAATGACACAGTTCAGACTCACGAGCTGAGACTGAGACCCTGTTTCCCAGATGCAGGATATTTTATAGAAGCTCATAGCAACCATAAAAGCTCATATGCAGGTGCAGGAAGCACTGCTCGATAGTTGTGGCACTTGGTTTGGGCCTAAGCTTATTGTAGCTAACTATACAAAGAAGTTCTAACTGACCTTTACTATGATTGCCTCTAAAGGATGTCGAGGATATGGGGAATTTCCAAGAATACCAAAGCATAGAACTTAACAGGGTATGCAGTTAATGGTTAACTTGGGCATGAAAAAGGTCCTCTGTAATAATGTAAGATAGCTAAGTATATGCATAAAACAAAATGGCTACAGAAGTGTCAGAAAGTCAGCAGTTACCTAGGTCTTAACATTAATATAAACTAAGTTTTAAAAATTTTTCAATAGAGCTAGGCATTGTGGTATACTCTTAAAGTTCAGCACTAGAGAGGTAGAGGCAGGCAGATTTCCATGAGTTCAAGGTTAGCCTGATCTATATAGTGTGTTTCAGATCAGCCAGGACTACATAGTGAGATCTTGTCTCAAAGAAACAAGCAAGCAAACAAAACCAAAGCAAAGCCATATATTCATTGTTTTGTAGTTCAAAAACTAGTATGTTAGCTATTTTTCTGTTGTTCATATAAAATACCCAGACAAAAATAACTTAATGGAGAAAGGATTTATTCTGGCTCATGTGGGAAGCAAACTCCAAGATGGCACCAGTTTCCGGATGCTGTTGTCATAAACAACACCACTGCACAGGTGTCAACTCGAATTTGGCGCCAACCCCTCCCGAGTGGGTGTATGCAAATTGGGTGCCGGCAGACTGACCAATCCCAGGGGGCCACGGAGCCTTCTCCTGTGCTGGGGTGCATATAAGCAGGGTTCCCTGGGCGCCCGGGGTCCCCATAGAAGCATCGAGGCGTTCCTGCAATAAAGGCTGTTGAGAAGAATCTGTGTCGTGTCATTCTTGCTGGTCGAGAGCAGATGCGACATACAGTTCAAGAATATATGATGTCAAGAAAGTCACAGTAGCAGGAGCTTGAAGCAGTTTGTCATATTGCATCTATAGTCAGGAAGAAGGCAGTGTGGCTCAGCTTACTTCTTCCACTCTTATATAATTCAGGATTCATCAGGAATGGTGCCACCCAGAGTAGGTAGATTTTTCTACATCAACCTACTCAAGGTAATTCCCCACAGACATGCCCAAAGGCCTATCTTCCATGTGATTCTAGATCTCATCAATTTGATAATTGAGATTAACCATCAAACTGACATAACAATAACAATTATCCTAAACTTGTATCAGCTGTCTTGTTTTATTTTGTTCTGAAATAAAAACAAGAACTCAGGAGCTTATGATTGCTAAGCCTTTAGATTCATTTGTTTACTATATACAGAATTCTGCTATTTAGCTCAGGCTGTCTTTGAATACCAAAAACAATATCTGGACTTTTGTTTCAGTTTTTATTATTGAGACAAGGCCTTGCTATATAACCCTGCCAGATCTAGTACTCACTATACAACCCAGGGTGACTTTTAAATATGGAGTCTTCTGCCTCTGCTTCCCAAGTGATGGGATAATGTATGTGCCACCAAAACTAGCTGAGCTTATTTATTTCTTCAGTTAGGAAATTTTACTAACACATACTGTATTAAGTTTCACTATGCCATTTCTTTTCACTATGCTATTTTCAAGCAAAATTACTTTTTATTAATTATCTTCCCTATGTCTTCTCACTTGTCACCCTTACCTCACCCCCTCTTATGTCTTTCAACTCTGATATCCTTTACTTTTACACATCACATGTACCCTATTGCTTCCCTTTCTTTCTTCAACCCCTCAATTACTCCTCTTGTGGTTCCCCCCCTCCTAATTTTGTAGCCTATTACACACACTCATCAACTAGCATACATATGCATAAACATCACATGCTAGGATTCGCACATGTGAAGGAACGTGATTTTTTTTTCTGTGCCTGGCTTATCTAACTGAGTTTATTATTAATACTACAGACTAATGGTGCATAGGGGACTATCATGGGGGAAATGGTAGTAAAGGAGTATAAAGTTCAAGTTGTGCAAGATGAGGAAGTTTTGGAGATTTAAGGTACAGCAAGGTGACACAGTTAAGGGTACTGTGGTACTATGGTACTTGTAGAATAGAAATTTTCCAAGAGATTAAATCTTAAACATCTACATCACAAACAAAAAGTATGTGAAGCAACATGTAGGGATAATCTCCTCTGTTCTGTTTGGAAGCATCACCTGTCAATAAAAAAAGCTGTTGGCCTATTAGCATAGGCAAGAAGTAGAAGGTGGAAGCTCCGGGTAGAGAGAGAGGATTCTGGAAGAGAGTCAGGCACAGGAGGGGATTTGCCCCAAATTTGGAGCAAGATGTCACATGAAACTGCATGAAGAGAGGTAACCAACCACTGGCAGGACTTAGGATAGAATAAATGGGATCATTAAATTACAGGCTAGCAGGAGGAAGACAAAGCTTTTGGCCTAAGCATTTATTCGTATTAATTCAGTCTCAGAGTTGTTATTTCATGAACTTGGAGGCCAGTGGAAAAGCCTGCAATTATAATGATGAATATGTTAATTAACTTAATTGTGCCAGTAATCTCACAACATATATCAAAACATTGCATTATATACTGAGACTATTTTTGCATATGTTTTATTTTTTCCATAATTCTGAGTGTGTGTGTGTGTGTGTGTGTGTGTGTGTGTAAAAAACAGGTCATAAAATGAATATAACATAAGAGACATCCTGGCACTCAAGTGCATGACTTTATATTCAGTTTTCTAATTACGGATGGCCTTTATGAGGTTCTATTTGAATGGTGCTTCCTTTCTTGGGCATTACATTTTTAAAACGCAAGTAGAACTAAAAATGTTCCTTTTACTTATTTTCCATTATAAATGAATGATCTTACTTATAATTATCTTTAGGGCCAGTCTGGAAATTAATGAAGAAAGTCTCTTTTCAAAGTTAGATTAAATAGAATCCAGGATCCAGAAGCAGATTGTCCCCAGACTGTATGCTAGGCAGCAAAAGAATTCCTAGAGAGCTACCAATCTTCAATCTACAATGGAATCCTGAAGAGGTAGATTCTAACACCAGTGAAGGAATGCTTAAACAGGATAGATTAATTTGCCAGCCAGAGTGAGGGCAAGCAGGCAAAAAGCAAACGTTTCCTTTTTCCACACCCTTTTATGTGGGCTGCTACCAGATTTAAGGTGGGTCTTCCCACTTCAGAAGATCCATTTAAGAAAAATTCTCTCAGATTGCCCAGGGCTTTAGTTGATTATAACTGTAGTCACGTAAACAACCAAGAACAGGCATCATGCCTCAAAACTCTTAGAAACATTAGGGAACTTACTTGACTGAGGCAAAATGAAGCAGTTTCTTTGACTCTAAATCTATCATAATCTCAAACTCTGGGAGACCTCTCACCACACACATTACATTTTCTTGTTGTTATTTTATTTAATTTAAATTTTGTATTTAGAATGACTCTCATGTAGCCCAGGCTAGCCATACATTCACTTTATAGCCAAGAATGGCTTTGAACTCCTGAGTGCTGGAATTATAGGTGTGTGCTACGTTGTGGACTTGGACCCAGAGTTTTACTGCCTTATTGCTACCTAGGAGAATAGATTTCTTAGTAAAGTAAGGTGTGTGTATGTCAAAGACTTACAAAAAATATTAATCACAGCTTTACTCATATGCGTTTGAACTAACAACCCAAATGAACCAATATGATATGGTCTTATACAACAGAATTCTATTCTGCAATAGAAAATAAACAAACTATAGACACACAAAAGCTTTTGAGGTTTGGTCTTTTGCTATGCTAAATACAGCTTGCTCACAGAGACTGAACAGGTGATAGTATGTTACCTTGACCCCACAAGTTATCCCTGATTGGTGAATAAAGATGCTGACATCCAATACCTGGACAGAAGAGACATAGGAAGGATTTAGGGTTCCTGGGCTTGGGGTCAGAGGAGAACCAGGAGGTGAAAAAAGGGTGGAGAGAATAGAAAGCACCATGGGGTAAGAATCTTAATATAATGGTCATGTGGGTTGGCTATTGGAGTTAAGAGTAGCCCAGATGAAATATGGCAAATTATATAATGGGATTATTGTCTGGGAAATAGACATAATAGCATAGAGGGTAGATAGCTGCCCAGCTCTTGTGCTGATTAAGGCTTATTATAAATAATAAGATCTGTATGTCTTTTATACAGGAACTGAATGATCAAAGACAGGGTAGAAATCCTGGATTGAGATTAAATATTTTTGCAACATGGAGTCCTTAAAGGACATATCATACAATACCATTTAGATAAAGCTTAATAGCAGGTAAAACTAAGGCTTGGGTGGAGTGCCCCCCACCACCTGATTAGTAATCGCTCTACTGCTGAGCTACACCCCAAGGCATGCCCCTCCCCCTTTCTCTCTTTCAACATTTTATTTTGAGCAGTGTCTCAAATTGGCGAAGTTGGCCTTACATTTGTTATGCAATCCTCAAAGGCTTTGAATTGAAGATCCTTCTGCTGTAGCCTGTGAGTAGTTAGGATTACAAGCCTAAGTTACCAGGCCTGCATGACAGTTCTTGAAAAAGGGAAATAGTTTACTTTGTGATGATGATACTCCTGTGTGTGTGTGTGTGTGTGTGTGTGTGTGTGTGTGTGTGTGTGAGTGAGAGAGAGAGGGGGGGGGGACTGTTGTGGATAGCCCTGGGGCTAATTATATTTGATGTTAATTCCTTTCTCCTGTGAAGGGTTGCAAACAAGGAATGAGTCAGCACTCAAGTGATTTCCTGTAAACATTCTTCCCACCTTAATTTGTAAAGTAAAGGAGAGCTGATGATTGGGCAGATAAAAGGGAAGGTGAACTGGAAAGTTGGGAGAGAGAAGGTGGAGAAAATGGAAGAGGGAGAGGACGTAGAGGAGGAGCAAGAAGAAGAAAAGTGGAGCACATGGCCTGGAGAACTCACAAGCTCTAAGGGGTCTCATAGATGTGGAAGATGGTAGTATAATGGCAGATCTGCCCAATCTAGGCGCACAGCATGTATTCGTATTAATTGAGTGGTGTTTTCATTGCTGGGGCTTATTTGAGTTGGAGATTTACCACAACAGAAAACTTCGAGACAAAAATATTTTTTAAAATGTTCTTATACTGCAACTAAAAGGAAGGAAGGAAGGAAGGAAGGAAGGAAGGAAGGAAGGAGGGAGGAAGGAAGGAAGGAAGGAAGGAAGAAAGAAAGAAAGAAAGAAAGAAAGAAAGAAAGAAAGAAAGAAAGAAAGAAAAAAGAGAGAGAGAAAAGAAGACCAAGAACACGAATGGAAAGTGGGAAATGAACCCATGAATATGCCTAACAAAGAACAAAGTGATACTAGTAGGACCTGCAGTGCAGGCAGTGTGTGCTAACTGAGAGAGGGGAGGCAGGCAGCTCTTCTGTGGCATCCTGTGATGGGAATCTCCTCTGTCCCACAGGCCCTGCCTGGTTGTTTCCTGCTGGTGCCTACTGTAGAGCTGGCTCAAGGGGAGGGAACTGTGGTTTGCTTTTGAGGCAGGGATTGTCTTTACCGGAATACTGGCTCCTCATTCTCAAGAACCAGTTATTACAGCCTTTCTGGGAAGACAGATAATTCTGTAAAAATGATATGAGCTTTTGCCAGCTCCTTTTCAGCCCCTTAACCTCCTGGCAGCTGCTTCTGGAGCAGTGCAGAGCCAGCTGAAACAATTTCCATAGCACAACAGAGCGGGCACTAGTCCCACAAACTGGCTACCAAGCAGGAAAGAAAGAGGAAAAAAAAAAAAAAAAGGAAAGAAAAATAGACAGTGTCTCCCAAAGTCAGCACCAAGTTCCAAGCTGGGTGTGGTTGCCTATTCTGACCCACAGAGTAGGGAAGAAATGGCTGGGATTGCAAGGTGTGTGTGTGTGTGTGTGTGTGTGTGTGTGTGTGTGATAAGCTTTCTCTGCTCTCTTCCTTCCCCTCTATCTACCTTTCTAATTCTTAACACCATTGCCTTACTCCTGGGTCTATGGTTAGATTCCTGTATTTCCCTCCTCTACTCAATGTCAAGCAGGCTAGAAAGTGCTCTGCCCTAGAGCTATACCTCCAGACTTCTGGGCTTCTCCTTTTTTATTTTAATCACAGCTATTTCACTCCCTTCCTCTCAATCCAGAGTTGTTCTTGGTTCTCTCTGATTCCTCTGCTCCTAAAAGCATGATGGATTGGAGAGAGAAGTCCTTACTTCTCTCTCATTGCACAGACATCTGGGTGAATCATTACCCTTAATGTAACAAAAACCAAATAGTAAGCACATGCAAAACAGATGCTTACAGACAGGAGCCTAGTATAACTGTCCTCTGAGAGGAGCCACCCAGCAACTGATGGAAACAGATGCAGAGACCCGCAGCCAAGCATTATATGGAGCTCAATGGAAGAGTTGGGGGAAGGATTGAGGGACCCAAACGGGATAGGGCCTCCACAGGAAGAACAAGAGTCAACTAACCTGGACCCTTGGGGGCTCCCAGACACTAAATCACCAACCAAAGAACAATCATGGGCTGGCCCTAGTTCCCCCTTGTCCCTCCTTGCATATATGTAGCATATGTGCAGCTTAGTCTTTATGCGGGTCTGTTAACAACTGGAGCTCAGGTACAGGTGAGCTGGGGGTGAGAGTGAGGGAGGTTGTCTTTATGTTTGTTGCCTGTCTGTAGCTCCTGTTCACCTAACTTGGCTGCCATGTCTAGCCTCAGTGGTAGAGGAGGTACCTAGGCCTGCAGAGACTTGATGTGCCGGGGTGGGGTGATACCTTCTTTCTAGCATGCCAATGTGTTAGCACTTCAATTTTTGAGACTTAAAAACAAACATGAATATTGATTAACACTTTTGGTTTCATTTTGTTTTGAGACAAGATCTTGCAGTATGCTCCAAGTTGACTTTAAACATGGTTGCCTCTACCCCAACCTCAACTTCAACCTCATTACAGAAAAGGCTACAGGAGCTACTTCACCTGCTTTGTTATACATTTAGCACCATGAAGGCACATGAACTGATACATCTGCTTGAAAGAGTTTAAAATCAATGGTGATCTTGGCACCTGTGACAGTCATGGCCATTCTCAGGCCACTTTATACATATCAAGGAGACAATCCCATATTTTAATATGGGATTTTTTTCTGGATTTCTTTTATTTTCTACTTTGTTCATATAAATATTTTTCAAAATTCTACAATGAATACATCAATATTATTGTAAATTATATATATATACATATAGATAGATAGATAGGGTCTCTGCACATAGTCCTGGCTGTCTTGAAACTCACCTGAAACTCTCTCTGTAGACCAGGCTGTAGTAGAAAATTATTTAAACCTGGCCCAGGGTGTTGTGTCCGGCCAGCGGCTCACATGTCTGGGTTCTAGTCTGGAAAGGCATCTTGGAAACCTGGAAGAGAAGAGGGGGGCTAGGCGGCGCAAGAGAGAGAGACATAACCAAGACAGGCATTCTGAGCAAGGTTCAATTTTACTATTTCCGACACTCAGTTATGAAGCAGGGGGAGGGACCCGATTCCTGCCAAATCATCTTGGAGTAAAGTTTCAGGTGAACACGTGATAGGTCCGGAACAGCTAGCTGGCAGGCAGCAGCAGTGGGAGTGGCAGGACGATAGGGCGGCAAGCTCCGCCCCATGCTCTCTAACACTGAAACCTGAGCAACAGGTTTCAGGCTGGGGAGGGGAGGTTACACCAGGGTTTCTATTCCACCTTTGGTTACTGCGTTCCTGAATGAAAGATACACTCAGCTTTTATATGTTTAATAAGCCTTAATCAGCACAAGAGCTGGGCAGATAACTAGCCTCCATGCTATTAGAATCTACTTTCCTATCAATAACCATGGGTGATTACTTACTATGTTTCATCTGTGCTACTCTTAGCTCCAATTGGGCAGACCTCAGGGCTATGCTCTCTTGACTCTCAATCCATGGCCACTTTCTTTCTTTCTCCTGCATGGTCTACTTCTCCTTCCACTTCTCTGACTCCATCTAAAGCCTACCTATGTCTCTTCTGCCCTGCTATTGGCTGTTGACATCTTTATTTACCAATCACAATTAACTGGGGGCAGCGGCACTCAGCTAGCATCTAAGTGTGGATCCTCTCATCTCTGGGGCAACCTGTTTTTGGGGTCCAAATTATCATTAGACTACAAGCAGCATCAGGCTACACCATGCTGACAGAGATCCATCTACCTCTGCCTCCTGAGTTCTGGGATCAAAGGCATACACTACCATGTCTGCTTATTTATTTTTGTTGTATGTATATGAGTGTTTTGCCTGCATGTATGTCTGTGAACCACATGCATACAGTGCCCAAGACGGCAAGGAGAGAGCGTCGGATCTCATGGAATTGGGGTTATAGATGGTTGTGAGGTACCATGGAAAAGCCAGTGCCTGTAACAACTTTGCAGTTCTGGAAATATTTTAAAGTTCCAAATCAACACATGTTAAAGACAGAAATACAGTTTTGGAGATTCTGAATTCAACCACTGGCAATCTTACTTCTATTCTTTCTGTGCAAACTCTTATTTTAAAAACAAAAACTCCAATTCAAAACACAAAACCCCCAAATACTGAAACTATCCTGTAACAGAATATTCCATATCTGGGCCATACATGTTTTCTTGTGGCATAACCACTTTCTAAGCAATAATTCAATTTACTTACATACAAAATTCTGTGGCTATATCCCAAATTTTGGAGCCATTTCCCTACTTATTCGAGCTGAAACAACTCTGCTATTTAAAATAATAGGTGTTATCAACCAAAGCAGAGTTTGTATGATGATGCCATATGAACCTGTTGCCTTGTATGATAATTAAAATAGAATGGCATGATTATCATTTTAATGCATGCATATTCTATTTTTCAGCTGCAGTTAAATTGTTAGGGTTGCATTTCTTTCTGGAATCATATAGTACTGCAGAGTTGGTTATAAAATCTAGATGCTTGACTCCTTCACCCTTTGCCTTGCTACATAGGCAACAACAGACAACTTTTAGCTATTTTTTCTCCTACTGAGTGTACTTCTTTAAATAACATGTTTGAATGGAAATTTCTTAATTTTGTCTGTGGTAAACATTTTCTTTTTGAAATTCCACTATCGAAAATGAAGGTTCATTTCACTATATTATCTTTTCCTTAGCCCACACCTCTCATAAAGGTCTTTCTTCTATCCTCAATATAGATTATACTATTACTTCAGTTAATCAATATTTTGTGTCTGAAGCACTATGTCTTCATAAAATACCATTCATAGGTCCCCCACAAGGTATACAATACCCATTTTTAGTTTTTGCATAATTTTTTTTGCTCAGAAGTTAATTGTTTAAATGCCTTTGCTTGTGTTTTTCAACTATAATTACTTTTAATTTAACCTAAATTCTTCACCAGCATAAGTTTTCTTTGAAAACAAGCAGACACTCTGGGTTTGTGTTTTCTGTCTGAGGGAGTACCTTTTGAATTCATTTGACCTGGCCTTCTGGGTAGCATCTATGCCTGATGCTAAGCTGACTCTAGGCACTACCTTACTAGTGTCCTGGGATCCTTGTCCATCTGAATGCCAGCTCTCTGCTTTCCTACAACTCGTATCATCTTTATTATGACCTATTGTGCTCTTTAAGCAAAACACATCCTCTGATGGTTTCCTAGTACAGGGCATTTAAAAAGAAAAACTCAGACCTTGAATATTTGGAAATACTTTGGATAGTTTGAATAGACATATAACCAACTATTCAAAGTTGGAAATAATTTCTCTTCAGAAATTAGAAGTCATCATCTTAAGGTGTCAAGTGTTCCTGATCTTGCAATCACTACCTCTGAGAAAAATTTGAGTATTAAAACAAATGTCAATAAACTATAACCCTTTCAATATTAATCTACTAGTCCATACATAAAATAATAAGTATGGGGAAAGAAAAAGTTATTTTTGTACAAAGATTGCAAATAATCAATGGAACAGGAATAAACGAATTAGAAAGTCACTACTTGGCAACTGTCTTAGTTAGGGTTTCTATTCCTGCACAAACATCATGACCAAGAAACAAGTTGGGGAGGAAAGGGTTTATGCAGCTTACACTTCCATACTGCTATTCATCACCAAGAAAGTCAGGACTGGAACTCAAGCAGGTCAGAAAGCAGGAGATGATGCAGAGACCATGGAGGGATGTTCTTTACTGGCTTGCTTCCCCTGGCTTGCTCAGCCTGCTCTCTTAAAGAACTACCAGCCCAGAGATGATCCCACCCACAAGGGGCCTTTCCACCTTGATCACTAATTGAGAAAATGCCTTACAGCTGGATCTCATGGAGACATTTCCTCAACTGAAGCTCCTTTCTCTGTGATAACTCCAGCTATGTCAAGTTGACACAAAACTAGCCAGTACAATTGATCCCTTGTCAACTTGACACACAAACACATCACTAGTAAGCCTCAACCCTTACATTCTTATTCATCCCCAAGATCTAAATAACTTTAAAAGTCCCACAGTCTTTACATATTCTTAAAATTTCAATCTCTTTAAAATATCTATCTTTTTTAAAACCCAAAGTCTTTTTATAATTAAAAGTCTCTTAACTGTGGGCTCAACTAAAATAGTTTCTTCCTTCAAGAGGGAAAAATATCAGGGCACGGTCACAATCAAAAGCAAAAATCAATCTTCAACCATCCAATGTCTGGGATCCAACTCACAATCTTCTGGGCTCCTCCAAGGGCTTGTGTCACTTCTCCAGCCATGCCCTTTGTAGCACATGTGTCATCCTCTACGCTCCAGATACCTGTACTCCATTGCTGCTGCTCTTGGTGGTCATCTCATAGTACTGGCATCTCCAAACCACTGCATGACCCCTTCAGTCCTGGGCCATCACCTTCACCTGAGGCTGCACCTTCACCAATGGCCTTCCATGGCCTCTCACAGTGCTGAGCCTCAGCTGCTCTGTGTGACCCCTTCATGCCTTCAAAACCAGTACCACCTGGGTAACTCTTACGCATTATTAACTCCATCCACAGCACAAGGTACAACTTTGGCTATCTTTGGAACACAGCCTCTGTGCTCTCAGAAAACACTTCCCAGAAGATGTCACCTCAGTGATGCTGGTTTCTTCTTAATCACCACTAATTTCTTAGCTCCAGCTCACCAGCATCAATAGTCCCAGTAACACAAAGGTTTTGCTTTAGTAGTTCTGGTATCTTGTTAATCACAGCTGATTCTTCAGCCCCAGCTAACCAGAACCACAGAATAATCAAATTTCCAAATAGCAATGGCCCTGAAAAAGAGTCTTTAATTTTCCCTCTGAAATTTCACAAGCTAGGCCTCCATCTTCTGCACTGTTCTCAACATTATCTTCCAAGCTCTTACACAACATTTGACAGAGCTCTTAACACGGAATGGATCTTCTAGCCCAAAGTTCCAAAGTCTTTCCACAGTCCGCCCCAAAACATGGTCAGATTTTCACAGGAATACCCCACTATGCTGGTACCAATTTGTCTTAGTCAGGGTTTCTATTCCTGCACAAACATCATGACCAAGAAGCAGTTGGGGAGGAAAGGGTTTATTCATTTGTTCATCCCTGAAAGAAGTCAGGACTGGAACTCAAGCAGGTCAGGGAGCAGGAGCTGATGCAGAGGCCATGGAGGGATGTTCTTTACTGGCTGGTTTCCCCTGCCTTGCTCAGCCTGCTCTCTTATAGAACCAAGACTACCAGCCCAGAGATGGTCCCACCCACAAGAGGCCTTTCCCCCTTGATCACTAATTGAGAAAATGCCTTACAGCTGGATCTCATGGAGGCATTTCCTCAACTGAAGCTCCTTTCTCTGTGATAACTCCAGCTGTGTCAAGTTGACACAAAACTAGCCAGTACAGCAACCATTCTAGTGACAGCTGATTTAGATAAGAATTACCAATGGATGCTAATATTAGTACACGGGAAGTTTGAGGAACAGAGGCTATTTTGATAATTTCAAAGTATTACCTCTAAATTATATGTTAACTTTACAGTGGAGGCTTGTGAGTACAGGTCATCTTAACCACATGAACATCACCGATCATCTCATCAACTAACCTCATATGCCCTGTGATATGACACAGTGACAAAATTGCAGTGTCACTTCTTACTCCAACTGCAAAACCCATATTGAATCAGACAACCTCAACTGAATGACCTTCTACAAAACAAGCAGCCCCTCCATTTTAAAGAAAGACATCCAAGTGACAAAGCACATTCACACAAGTGGAGAAATTATTTCAAGTTAATGGAGACCAGAGACATACAACTGTGTGCAATGTGTGGTTCAGGATTAGATCATGAGACAGGAAAACCAAAAATCCCAAACTTTCTTGAAGGACAGTTTTGGGGAAATTTATAAAAATTGAAGATATACTGGAGTCAGCTAATAGGATTTCAGTGATACTGCTCTGGTCTGGGTCCTCATATTGTGGTTATAAAAGTCTTTGCTTTTAAGATATGGACTTAAGCATGTAGGGGCACATTTATAATCTTTCCAAAATAGCTCAGAAAAGAGTGGGAATATAAAAGGCAGAGCATGCGGCATCAGAGCCATCCAGGAATGGAGACAGGGAGACAGGTGAAGAGGGCAGTGAGGGCTGAAAGCAAACAATGATCAGTGCAGATTCAGGGTGCATGGAGGTATTTGGACTTTTCTATCAGCTTTTCTGAAAGCTTGAAGTAATTCCAAAATAATGTTGAGACTCAAAACTAGAAGGGAAACAAAAATCACAGGGAACTGAAAAAGATGACTTTGGAAAGCCCAGAGTCCTCCTGGTGGGCACCTGGTGAGTGCCTTATTTGAGGAGCTTCTGATGTCAATCTCCTGCTTGGGGTTCTGGGAGCCAGATCACTCCTCTATTCTCCAGCCTAGAGTTTTGAGAGAGGGTGGGGAACATACAGTCTTCATGCATACAAACTTTCAGGTCCTCTCTGCATGCATGCTGTCTAGGGAAGGAGTGTCTGATTTTGTTGTTGTTGTTGATCTTTCAGAGCCCTGACTTTGGATCTGAAAACTGGGGATAGGGCAGAGATCCAATTACTTCTAAAAAGAAGCCTTATCCAGACTCCAGTTACTTCTTGGCTCTCATTTCTGATGTGATCTGGTATTGTCGGTCTCAAACTTTGGGAGGAAAGGGATTTTGGTATGAATTGAGATGGTTCTCTAATTTTTTTGCTGCCAGTTTAAGATCCCGTTCTCTTGGTCCAAAATTATTTGCTGTTTGGCTTTCAAATTTGTGATTCTGTTTTCCCCTTTTCCATGTTACATTGTCTTGTAGTTTATACCTGTTAAAAATACCACTTATTCTCATTTAGTAGATGTCATGGATATTTAACACATGATTTTTGCAGGAGTCTGCAAATATGTTTCTCTGAATTCTTGAAGACTTCTTTTGGCTTGCATCCCATAAGTGGAATTACTGGGTAGAATGTGTCATCTCCTTTTAGGCTTTTTCTCCCCACTCTACTCACCACTCCCCTTTTAAGACTCTTGATGAACTTTGCCAAATTGCTTTTCAGTGGGATGATGTTCTTACAAAGTTTTCATGGCTTGCCTGTTTTCCTGCCCTGGGTAGGATCATTAAAAAAAATAAAATAAAATATTTGTTATTTTGACAAGCCAAATACTACTGACTTACTTTTGGCACAATCTCTCTTAAAGATTAATTTTTCTTAGGGAGTTGTTGCACGCACAGGCAAGATTCAAATAGATAGATTTGGCTAAGTGATAACTGTAGAGATGGCAGGATAGGGTAATGGGAGTGGATTAAGCTATGCTTGGCAGCTGCTTTCCAAGGGACACTGTAGTTTGTGTATAGCAGGGAAAGGATCTGAGATGGGCCCATAGGGGAGCCCCAAGTGTCTGTGATCTTCAACTGTGGTCCAAGCAGCACTTGTCCCAGGATGGATACATTCACATAAACAGATTGGATCAAAGAGATGGAGAGAAATGTCAGTAACAATGGAAATGGAGCAGTAATGTTTCTATCTGATGAACTCTGCCCTAGACTATACCTACTGTGGGAGACCCAAATCCTCTTGTAATGCCAGGTCAACTCCATGTGTTTGTCATAGTCAGGGCCATCTTGTCACACAGATGATGCTTTGGATTTTTGAGATACATGTTTTGTTTTCCACAGCACAACCCTGACATCCAAATTAACCTCTCCACACAGTGCTAATTAATTTCTGCTCTATGAGTAAAGGTTTAAAAATAAAATAAATAAAATAAAACAAAACTCTTAGAGGTAGCAAGATGACTCAGAATGTAAAAGGTTCCTCCTGAAAAGACTGATAACCTGAAGGAGCCACATGGTAGGAGGAAAGAATTGACATCAACTTGATTGCTGTGGCACACCCCACACCCCCACCACACATATACACATACACATAAGCACACACATAAGCACATACACCACACACACACACACACATATACATACACCATACACACACATATAACACACACATTTACACATACCACACACATACACACACACACAGAGGGTTAACTGATGTTTTTTTAAAATACTGTCTTTATTTTTGAATAATTTTATACTTATAACAAAGGTACAAAATAGAGTGCCGAATACATTTATACTGTTCAGTTAGGTTCCTCACATGCTAACATATCACTTAACTTGAATCTTCACTGATAATGATACTAAGAAATTAACATTGATAATAGCCCTGTTTATATGGACTCTATTTGAATTCTACCAATGGTCCTAGAGAAAAGGAGACAGAAATTCTTGAGAGGTGGAGTTGGGTTGGCACTATCAGTTAGGCCTTAGCCTCGGTGTTGCCCACAGCTGGCTTTGGCCAGGACAGTACAGCCCTTGTTTTCTCCTTAGACATAAACAATGCCTCAGATTGCCAAAATCAAACAAGGCCCCTCTTTGACTAAGATGGATCAAGATAAAACAAGGCTACTCTGTACTCATGCTTAACACAAACAACATGAACATTGTGCAGACAGAATGACCAAGCATCTTTCACTCTCACCCAAACCAAGGGCTGCCATTTTCTTTTCTTTTCTTTCTTTCTTTTTTATTATTGGGTATTTTCCTCGTTTACATTTTCAATGCTATCCCAAAAGTCCCCCATACCCACCCTCCCCAACCCCCTACCCACCCACTTCCCCCTTTTGGCCCTGGGGTTCCCCTATACTGGGGCATATAAAGTTTGCAAGTCCAATGGGCCTCTCTTTGCAGTGATGGCCGACTAGGCCATCTTTTGATACATATGCAGCTAGAGTCAAGAGCTCCGGGGTACTGGTTAGTTCATATTGTTGTTCCACCTATAGGGTTGCAGTTCCCTTTAGCTCCTTGGGTAATTTCTCTAGCTCCTCCATTGGGGGCCGTGTGATCCATCCAATAGCTAACTGTGAGCATCCACTTCTGTGTTTGCTAGGCCCTGGCATAGTCTCACAAGAGACAGCTATATCTGGGTCCTTTCAGCAAAATCTTGCTAGTGTATGCAATGGTGTCAGCGTTTGGAAGCTGATTATGGGATGGATCCCTGGATATGGCAATCACTAGATGGTCCATCCTTTCGTCACAGCTCCAAATTTTGTCTCTGTAACTCCTTCCATGGGTGTTTTGTTCTCTTTTCTAAGAAGGGGCAAAGTGTCCACACTTTGGTCTTCGTTCTTCTTGAATTTCATGCGTTTAGCAAGTTGTATCTTATATCTTGGGTATCCTAAGTTTCTGGGCTAATATCCACTTATCAGTGAGTACATATTGTGTGAGTTCCTTTGTGATTGGGTTACCTCACTCAGGATGATGCCCTCCAGGTCCATCCATTTGCCTAGGAATTTCATAAATTTATTTTTTTAATAGCTGAGTAGTACTCCATTGTGTAAATGTACCACATTTTCTGTATCCATTCTTAATGGAGCTCCAGGCATACTTCCTAGCCTACTAGCCTGTACTGTGCATGCATTAAGATATACAATCAAATCATTACTTCCAATTTCTCATAGCATCTAGTTTAGAATATTTCCAGTGAGCAAACATGTAAATGGGGTTTTACATATCTTCTTTCCTGCACAAAAATTAGCTCCCTATAAATACCCATGATGCTTTTCCTCATGTGAGTTCTTGAAGCCCTTCATCTTCGCTCTATACAGGGCATGGCATGCTGTTGTGTGGATACACTGTAGTTCATTATGCCTCTGTTCTGTGTAGCCACGGGACTGTGAAAGACAGCCTGTTTTCTAGTCAAGCTAGGTTCCAACCCCGGAGATCCAACAGATTAATCTGCAGGGGACAGAAAACCTGTTTGCCATGCTCCCAGACATAGGCTCCCGACATGAGGACTCAGCTCCATAATTTTGTGGCCATCAGTCACATAGGCTGTCTGGACTTCACCCCCACAGTTACTTGGCAATAGCCAGGTATGCTCCTCTCCACAGTGACCTGGCAACAACAAGGTAGCCTAGCTCACTATAAAAGGGGCTGCTTGGCCTCTCCCCTCTCTCTCTTGTCTCTTCTCTCTCTCTTAAGCTCTTGGTCTTACTCTGACCTTTTGCCCTCCTTCGTCCCCACTCTTCTCTCCTCTCTCAACATGGCCATGGCTGCCCTCTACTTCTCTACTCTTCTCCCTCTCTCCGCCTTTCTACAATAAACACCTTGAAAACATGGACCTTCTCTTCTCATCAGGATCCACTGGGCTGCAACAATGGAGCAGGTTTCCCTGTAAAGAGCCATGCATCTAACCTCCTACCGGGAGGCCTTTCTGTGTTCTAGCCATGGCCATCAGCCAACCCAAGCCACCCGCTGAGCTAGCAGCCTGAGCTAGCCAGACTCTCACTCACCCAGAAACTACCCAGCGCCTCCCCCCCTCCCGCCCCTTTTCTCTTTGGCCCTGGCCCTGACCGAGCTGCTCCCAGGACCCTACTTTGTTCTCAGCTCTTCTGTGACATCCAGAGGCATCTGAGACTTAGAACCTGTCATCTCTGGCCTCTGTGAGGCCCAGAGACCCCAGAACCAACTCTCCAGTGGTACCCAGTGGTCTGTGGTGCCCGAGAGTCGGAGCAGAGACTGTGCCTTCCCCACCTCGTGGAGTGGGGTCCAGTGGCCTAACATGGCCCAACACCCATCCTGCAGTGGTTCCGTGAGGTTCTTCGGCAGTATCCCACGTCTGCCTGCCCAGAGCCCCAGAGCTCTGGCAAGACTTGGGTCACCTCTCCCACCTCTTTTATTTCCCCATGACCAGTGCCCCACAAGTGGCAGCAGAGGATGGTTGCACCATCCACCAGAGACAGAACCAGCTAAAGCGTACCCTCCACACACAAGAGACCTACATCGGAACTCCAGATTGCCCAAGACCATGAGTGACTTAGTTTAAAAAAACTAGGCCTTCCTCTGATCTCTCTCTCTCTCCTCCTCCTCCTCCTCCTCCTCCTCCTCCTCCTCCTCCTCTCCTCTCCTCTCTTCTCCTCTCCCCAAGTTCCTGGCCAGCTTCTTCCCCTCCTCCCTCAGTTGCTAACTCTCACAGGTTCCCATTGTGACTGAAAGGTTCATGGGCTCCGCTGCCCCCACCCTTGCTCTGCGTCTGTACAAACGTCTCCTCCAAAATGGTGGTCCATAATTTGCTCCCCCAGCACTGCAGCAAGAGTCCCCATAGAGTGCTGCTCCTCAGATGGCAACACCTGCCCTAAGCTCTCTCTGCTTCCGCAGATGGCAGCACTTGCTCTGAGCTCTCTGCTTTCTCTGCCAGCCAACACGTGGTTCCCTGAGGTCCCTGCAGGCCAAAAGACAGGCTTCAAGCTCTCACACTGGCCAGTGGGCTAGTGCCGCTTCAGCTAGAAGTACGGATATAACAGAACTGCAGGTGCTGCCTCTCACTCCCGCTGTCCCTGACTGTGATTCCTTTAAGCTTTTCTTCAAGCTTGGCCTTTCATTTCCTGCTTGCCAAGCAAAAAACAAATGGGGGAGAACAGGAATCTGTCCGCTAAGAGCACACTGCAACCTCATGGCAGAGCAGGCCCCTCTCCTATCCACCTAAGACAGCCAAAGGAAAACCGCCCCTGAGGCCCTTAAGCCAAGATTAATCTGCTGGGTCTCCAGGGTTTGAACCTAGTTTGACCAGAAAACAGGCTGCCTTTCACAGTTCAGTTTGCAATTATAGTGCATTATTATTTACTACAAATGGTATGTTTATTACTCAATTACAATGAATATCATTTCTGCAAAGAATAACATTGATATACTGATTTTTGCAAATGACTGCAGCAGGATCCAAAAGGGTCCATGTCTTCTTCCTGAGCCAATTTTCCCTTGGGTTTGCCATGCTGGCTCTAGGGTCATAGTCTAGGCTTGAAACCATTCTTTGGTCTCCTGAGTGGAACAGAAATGTTGTTTTTTCCTTACTGTCTCTTCAAAGTTCTAATGTATGTGTCACTGACATATCCTGTCTTCAGTGTGCAATGCCTCCAACTTGCTTTCCTGGAGAGCTGTTGCATTTGCAAATGCTGTTGTCCCCTGCTTGTGTGTCAACCTTTTCTTATGATTTAAAGTTCCTTCAAAAGCTGAAAGACAGAGAATATCCTATGTTCTTGTAAGCTCAACTGGGCCAACGTCTGTGGACAACAGGGGTAGAGTGGATGGGGGAGCCATATTACCATGAACCAGGTGAACACTGGTGCTCACTGGGCCAATTATCTTCATATAATGAGCACAGGTGGACTTGGCAAAGCTCCCTGTATCACATTCTCTGCAAGTTTCTCTCCTGAGCCTGCTGGAGGGCCAGAATAGGGAGGGAGGGAGGGAGGGAGGCTGCTGTCTTTCATGACTGCACCCAAAATGGCTACAGTCAGACTATCTAACAGCTGGAGGCATTGTGGGGGCTCCCTGGTTAGGAATCAGTATTGAGGTTTGGTCTTGCTGTCTACTATAGTGCTATGTGTGGGCCCCCAAGACCTGGAATCTGCATGTAGACCTAAGTGACCCTGTCGCCAAATTATTTCTGATTATTTAATAAAGATGCCAATAGCCAATAGCTAAGCAGAAGAGACATAGATGGGGTTTAGGTTTCCCAGGCTTGGAGTTGGAACAGAACCACGAGGAGGAGAAGGTGAAAGAAGAGAGAAAAGTCACCATGGTGAGCCATAAAAGTGTGGGCCTGAGGGCTGGCCAATTGGAGTTAAGAGCACCCCAGATGAAGCATCATAAGTAATAACTCAGGGTTATCGATAGGAAAGTAGATTCTAATAGCATAGAGGGTAGATATGTGCCCAGCTCTTGTGCTGTTTAAGCTTTATTGTTGTATTGTTGTATAAAAAACATATAAAGGTTGTGTGCATATTTTATTATGGAATTGAATGATCAAGGCTGGGTAAAAACCCCTGTTGGAACGAAATATTTCTACAGCAAATCAGGATGGCATTTTGGGTCTCCATTCTCTATGGAGACAGCCTCTGTTCTTTTCCTAAATTTGCCTTCAAATAGAGACATCCCATGACTTACAGGGGACAATATTTCTTCAAGAGTAAAGCTAATCCTCCATATTTTTATGCACACAAAAAGCAAGTCCTGGAAAAGGTAAACGACATAGGATTTATTTTAACTACAGAGAAAATGTTTAGGTTTAGGTGTTGTAAGACCACAGGCAATTACCATACTTACCAAACCACTGAAATCAATATACTCCTGTAGAGTCAGACTCATGGGCTGGGGTGCTGTTCACTCTACTGAGTCTGATCTTATAAGCTTTAAGTATATATTATATTTCACCTCTGTCCTATACTTGCTCCTTTTGAGTGTGTATGGCAAAGGAACCCCCGATAAATGGTAACAACACTCCATGCCAAGTGTAAGGAATGTATCTGCAGTCCTTGCCTGCTTGACAAGCCTGTAACCTACACAGCAGAGGGCCTCAAATTAGCTTTGCTGTCTCATCTTACAACTATGAGCTGTTTCTGAATAGATCCATCTCACATTTCCATTTTTCTTTGGTTCCCACAAATCATATAGCTCAGCCTACCGGCTAAAAGGTGTGGTTGATATAAACTGGCAAAATAATGCCTCCACTCAAATCTCAGCCAGTAGAATATAGCCGATTATAATTCTATTCTGGTTGAAGTCTCTTGTATGTTGTCTCACTTGTCTCATGGCTATTGAGAAGTGGCTCTCTTTGATTGGTAGCCAGGATAGCACATGAACAATGTAGAGAAGGGTAAAAGAAGGCAATCACTTGTCTCAGTAGGAGCATTTCCTAGCCTCTGCTTTGTGTCTAGCCCTCCCATGTTATTGGAAACACAAAGTTCTTCACATTACCCCCTCCCCCCAACTCGCCCCTGACTCAGGAAGCTCTGAGCTAGATGGCAAGCAGGACACAGATCATCCTGAAACCAAACATGAGGCACAGATATGTGGACCAGAACATAAGGGACAAGGTTCAGAAAGTGATCTCT
The DNA here is from genome assembly GCF_000001635.26 of Mus musculus. Taxonomy (NCBI): domain Eukaryota; kingdom Metazoa; phylum Chordata; class Mammalia; order Rodentia; family Muridae; genus Mus; species Mus musculus. The sequence continues at coordinate 18,415,341 of NC_000086.7, forward strand.
GGTAGCTGGACTATCAAGAAAGCCTCTGAATAATCATAAGACTGAGCAGGGTCTTCAGTAATGTCTAGAGTTTTGGAGGAAGGAAACCTTCAGCTCTGCATGAGGATCTATTCTATACTTCCCATGCCAGGCCATGCTTTTGCTGTATTGGGGGCTGAAACTAGGGACCCAGCTTGCTATGCAAGTGCTCTACCAGTGCAGTACATCTTAGCTCAAGTATTACTTCCATTTACTCACAGAAGACTGTGGGTGAATGTTGCAGGTGGAACTCTCCGGACACTGATATTCAGTAGACTACAGAGTATGTATTGGATTCCTGCAAGAGTTAAAATAAATTACTATGAAGGAGGTGGTGCAGTCCAATAGAATTGTATTCTCTCACAATTCTTGGGGCTCACTGGGTTGAAATTAGGGTAGCATGAGATCCATAGTTCCTGTGGAGGATCTGGCAGAAGGATTCCTTCCTTGCCAATTCCTGATGGATGCTTGAGTTCAGTTGCATTGTGCCAGTCTTGACTGACCTCTGTCTTCACATCATTGGTTCTTCTTTCTCAAAAGTTCCTCTGCCTCCATCTTATGAGGACACATGGGCTTCCATTTAAGACCTACCTATACAATCCTGGAAAGTCCCACAGTCCTTAACCACATCTTTTCCCATAAAGGCAATTATCACAGCTTCTGGGGATTAAGATGTGAACATGTTTTTGTGGAGCCACCATTTTGTCCACTCATTGGTGCTCATTTAGTCAACACCTGTGAAAAGAATTCGTAGAAAAAGGAGGGGCAAGGTCAGTTAGACTGTGATGCAAGCCCAGAAGAGTCTTGGTCTGATGCATGTAGAGTTTTGGAATAAAAATTACCCATCCGGATTGTAGCTAACTGGGTCAAAATGGTTGAGGCAAAACATTTCATCACAAGCCCAGTGACTAGGTATCGATATGTCTTAGGACAAGTGTGGTCTCAAGTGAAGCCACAGTGACCAAGGCACAGCCCAAAGGGCTGATAGTCAGTGCTGCCTGCAACCTACACTACTGCACTCGACAAAGAAGTGTCCCTTGTGGAGGGAGGCCTGGCAGCTCTGTTCTGCGTCTATCACAGGTAGGGATGGATAGAAAATCAACAGATATCAGGGAGTGATTAGGGAGGATATGGCTTGGAGATAACACCTAGGAGGGGGTCTGTGATCTTTCATCAAGTTGGCAAGAAAAGGTCTGCGTTCCAAATGTATGAGAAAAGGACTTCTTAACCTCATGATCTTATAAAAGGCCACTAGATGGGGAGCCATTTCTAGGCCACTTCAAAGTGTTAGGCCCTGCCTAAAAGGTTATCTGTCTTCTCTTGACCTGAACTGCAGACATAGTGCTTGTTTTAGTTCATACTAAAAACAAATCTTCCACTCACCTCCTGCAGGTATTCAGGTAGTTTTGTTCTTTGCTTGCTTCTGGGTCTCTATCAAAGAGGACATAAGATTTCTTTGTTTTGACTCAGTAGGTATCTAGGGCTGTTTCCTTCCTAGATTTAGCTGCTCCATGATTTTGAAGGATAATTTTTCAGAGTCCCAGACCACTGGTATAGAGGACTCATTCCCTCCTTCTTTTCTTCCCCACAAATATGTGGTAGAGAGGTAAGAGGAGGGTTATTATAAGTTCCATTTCTCCACTCTGTGGAGCCTAAATCAAAGTTACTCACAGTCTTCAGTGGAAACGCAATGGTTCTATTGAGATAGGCTGATCCTGACATGAGGGGGGTTGTCATGGGGACAGTCTTATGTTCCTGTGCATCTTTGGAGAATCTGAGGCTGTAGCCCCTTCCCTGCGTTCTCTGATCAGTAGGATGCCTAGGATCACATACTTCAAGCAAGTCGGTAGGGAGAGAAAATCATGATAACTCAGGTTGGAGATGTGGTCAAACATCATTCTCCACAGCCAGCCAGAGGACACCAATTTTAAAGCTTCTCAGGTACAGTACAAGCTTGGTCTGTTATCCTCACTGTTGTGGTTGCCATGGGACAATGTCTGGAGCAGTTGTCAAAAGGCAACACCAAAAGGCCACATGATATACCACAAGATAGGACCTTTGAGATTCAACTTTAAATGTGAATGAAAATAGAACTCTATAGTCCACGATGAGAGTCTGAGACTGATGAGGAAGGGAACTGAGGAATGGACTGGTAGGGAGTTTCAGCTGTTTCTCAGAAAATCATGGCCTCCCTGGGCCTCTGTTTCCTTCTGTATGCAGTGAGGCTTGTTAAATCAGGTATTCTGACTGCCAAGGTGCTAATTTAGAGGTAGAAGAAAGGAGGTAGACCAAACAATTCCCACAAGTAGAGGTCTTATAGTGAGGTTAGATAAAGGTCTAAGAGACCTTTATGATTGTTATGGAGGGCAGACAATATCATGCACAGAGGCACATAAGCCATGTAGTTAAATACGTTAAAGGTATGTCGAAGGAATTATTTAGTAAAATGTATTCCATTGGTTGAAAACAAATGTTGTTTTTATAATGACTTGCAAGGCCACATTCGGATAAGAGTTCTAGGACTCCTTGAGTGGTGCAGAGAGAGCAGGCCCTGGTCCCAGGCTGCACCTACAATGGCAGTGGAACCTGTTTAATGTCTGCAGGCTGCTGTGCTCTGAAATCTGGTTTTGCAACTAAGCTATAGTCACACTTGCCATAGCCTATTCTGGCCAGTCCTGAACACAGTTGGATAATAAAATGTATCTATTCATGGGAGATATGGGATTTCTTTGATGTATAGCTCAGTCTTGGTCTTGTAGAAGCCCAGAAAGTCTTTACTGCATTGTCTAACTTTTGCTGATGGTCAAACTGTAGCATGAGTTTGCCTTTCAGCCTTTGCGTGTTTCCCTCCTACCTTTTCTGTATGCATATCCTCTAAGAAAACTCAGGTAATTGGGTTTTGACCCTTGCTTTTAGAGAACCTAAGCAAGCACATTGGCCCCAGTTGTCCCCCTTCTCATCTTACCCTTGACTCTTTTCCATGTCCTGAGGTGATTTTTTGCACATGCATAAGGAATACCAGGTACCCAGAGAGTTCAGGAGATGGTGGCAGGTGAGGTCATCCTTTTGGCTTATAGTCTCTTCTCGGAGATGCAGGAGAGTAGGAATGGGGGCCTTGAGTTCCAATGGCTCAAAGCCCTGCCTTCACCTTGCCCTCTACCTACACTAGCCTCCCAACATATGGGACTTTCTTACTTGCCCTATCTGCGTGTGTTTCTGGAACATGTTTTGTTGGTCACAATTGTATTTCTGGGCTCCTTACACCTCTGTTTTCTTTAAACTTGCAAAAGTCTGGTAAAATATACAGAAAATGGAGGTTCAAAGATATTGAGTGTTCACACCTGGTCTTCCTGTGTCTACCTCCTGACTATGCCATGGTGTTCTAGCCAGTGAGGTCAAACATGCAGTGTCAAAGTTTCTCCCACAAGTTTTGTGTGTTTCTTAGGAAATTAATGTACTTAAATATTCAAAATGGAATTGCTTCTTATAATTTGGCAGTAATTCAACCAAGGACATGGAAGAGCTTGCAGATTGTCCCTTCAGCCACTCAGAATCTATCATTATACTTGCAGTCTGGGTAACGGTAGGCAAATCTAGGATCACAGGTTCTCAAAGATCTTAAGATGTCCTTCAGCCAACTGGTAGCCCCAAGAACTTCTAGGTCTGTGCTGTTATCCTTGCTGCACAGGCTGAGAGCAGAGTCTATTTCCTTTTGCACAGGGGAGGGAAACTTTCCCTGGAGAAGTTGAGGCAGCAGCTGCTGACACACCAGCACAAGGCTTTGCTTCTCAGGGACAGTGTCACAGGAGGACAGCTGGATCTGGCAGTCAGAAACCAGGCAGCTAAAAATGTCTTCATTTTCTCCAGTCCTGGCAGCTGCTTGGCTGCCTAGAAGAGAAATAGAAACTATCAGATACTGTACAAACTATTCTTGCATGTGGGAGGTGGGGTAGGATAGGGTGGGGCACTGCCAATTAGAACTGCTGAGAGAAGGGCTTCACCTATTTTCCTATCACGAGAAGATTTAGGGCTCAGGAATGCAATAGCCCCTTCAGAGAACAGCACTGCATAATGTTCTCTGGCAATTAGGCTAAGGTGCAAGTGTGGGGAATCCACTGTCCCCCAGAAGCTGGGCTATAATTGTAGAAATCTGGATTACTGAATTAGGGAAGTAAGGATGCTATTAGGATTGGTTTCATTGAATATTTAAAATAGAAAGTTGGAGGGGGTATATCATTCATAATATGCCTTCAGCAGACTGCAATGGGACCAATGTTTGCATAGCCTGAATATTCTGGAATCAACCTTTCTTCTAATTTGATTCTTCTTAATAAAGGTAAATCAGGAAGTGAGAAAAAGGGTTTGTTTTCTCTATCTTTGCACTTTGTAAAAAAAAGTGTCATAAATGAGAAAAGTTTCTTGTCCTATTATTGTGCTCAGCATATTTGGTCACCTTGAGAAACTGGGGGTTAATGGGCTTTAGAACACTGGTTGAGCCTTATAAACACCGAGAAACACAATTCACTCACACATCTCATTCGGTTCCTTGTATTTTAAGTTTCAATCTTTACAGTCAGTGTATCAACACTGATTGCAAAGTGTACTAGTGCAACAGGCCGACAATTGGGTCTTAAATGAAGGCTAAGAACATCTAAGGAGAAAAGCTTGAGGGAGAGAAGGACCTGTGACTTGTGTATGAGTGAGATACAGAACCATCCTGGGAGGGCTCATCAGGGTTCATACCACAATGGACAATGTTTCTCATAGGCAAGGCCAAGCTCACTTTCTGTTTGGGATTGAAGATGAAACCAAAATTCAAATGGGGAGAGGGGGCATTGTTTTATGGCTGCTAACATCCCCCAAAGTTTGATTACTCAGTGACACACAGAGTATAAAGTCCCAGGAGTGTGACCCCAGGTCACCCCTCCTTAGCTTTGGTCACCCTGATATCCCCCTTGACAGCTGCTCAGCCAAGCCCATGCTGCGTACCTTCCTGCTTGTCGATGATGCCTAGCGCACTGGCATCTCGGATGAACAGATGCCCATTGTCAAAGATGCCAAACATGCCTGCATCAACATGGGTGAAATAGAAGAAATAGTTCAAGTCATTGCTCCTCAGGGATTCCAGGACCCTGAGGAGTTGGTAGGCAAGGTCAGCAGCTTGCTCTGGAGAGGCATCATAAAATTCTTGCAATGGTCTGGTACTGGTACTGACCAGGAATCTACCACAGGAGCCCAGGTACCTGGGCATTGGCCAGCCCTCTGCTCCAGGGAAGATCTGTCAAGCCAGAAGGAACAGGCATTAGACACAGAGAGAAATATCACAGAGACAGCTTGCTTTCTACCTCTCTCCTGCAGCCCACATAAATATGTCTTACTGCCAGCCTGGATCTCAAAACATGATGGCAAAACATTTCTTCATCTTTTTATACCTTTTGCCATGTGGTAAGGCTCATGCTCTTCCTCCACTTTTGTAATGCATTGCTAATGGAAGGAGGAATTCAGGGAGAAGGAGGCTGCTCTCATCTGTGCTGTGGATCATATTTCACAACTTTCTCCAAGTGAGACTTAAGAATGCTAACCAACCTTCACTGAAAATCACTGAATATGTTTATTTTAAGATGTGTCATTTAAAATATATGACTAGTCTGCAATTTCCAAGATATCATTGCTTAGAGGCCATGGGAAAAATAATAAAAGATTAACTTCAGGGTAACTACAAGACAAATAATAATAATAATGATAATAATAATAATAATAATAATAATATTACAAACAGGGTATCATGTATGTATATAGTTTCAGTTTTTCAGGAGGCTGAGGCAAGAGGGTTGAGGCCAGCTGTCTCAACAGAGCTCATGAATAAATAGAAGAATACAAGTACCTGGTTCTAAGTTAGGATAAGGATCATGCCAGTGACTGTTCTTTGGATGTCCCCACTGCTAGGCTGGGCATATCTGCCTTGCTCCAGTAACTACATACTCAAAGGTTCTTCTCAACTGGATGGAAGCTTCCAGATAGACAAATACTGGGAGAGTGTGGCTCAGCCTAACTACTTATAAGAGTTCTTCTCACCTTGTGGATTTGGGGAGGGAATCCTAGCTAGATTTTTCTTGACCATTTTTCAAAATAGTTTTTTTTTTTTAGCACTTCATAAATGAGCACTGCATCTCCATCACTCCCAGCCTTCCCTTCTCCCACTAACTCCTCCTGTGTCTCCCTTCTTTCTCCAAAATCCATGATCTTTATTATAGCTACACACAGATACATATATATTTATATGCATATATCTTTACATGTGTATATACAGCCTTCTGTGTCCATGTAGTATTACTCATATGCATATGTGACCAGAGCTCGCCATTTGTTATTGGACAATCTCTGTGGGAGTTTGTCCTGGAAGAGACTGATTTTCCTATTGACCACACATAGCTCTTCATCTCAGGGTAAGACCATGTAGAAATAGTCCATTTCTATGTTAGAATGTCAACTCTTGAATATGTTTTAATGAAGCTGTAATGAACTGATAAGAAAAATTATAAATACCACTTTACCCTTTGATTACCTTCTTAAGAAAACAAAATAAGTCTAGTTCATGTATCTAAGTAGCAGATTGCTTATCTCACACACACAAGGGCCTGGGTCCCATCCCCAACACTACAGAAAACAAAACAAAAGGTAGACCTCAAAGCCCTTCCCCCTGACAATTTTGTGGTACCTTCTACCCCTTTTAAGTCATGTTATAAAGAACTCATGCTCTTTGTGCTTTGAGTTTCACCTAACTGAGTCACCTTACATACTTTGTGTCTCACAGGGGCATCCTACACCTATGGACCTTGTCTAAATGTGCAAAACTGCTCCTGGGCCCCCATCCCACACACTCTCAGGGTAAAGCCCAGGGTTGAGTGCAATATCTCAGTTCCCTGGTTCCAGGCTATGTCTCTCAGGAACCAAGCCTTAAGGTAACTAAGGTGCCAACGAAAGTTAGAATTGTGGATAAAAGACCTCCAACAAGACCCCTGAGCCTGTAGGGCAAGTGGCAGCTCCTTCTCTGCCATTAGTATGTTTGGTGTCAAAGATTCTGTGCAGGTTTTAGGGAAAAGAGTACAGCTTCTGTTGCCTCTGATATTAGACACTTTCGGGATTAGGTTTCACGGCTGAAACTTTCTGAGTCCCAATGGGGATAATGATAACATTCTGGGGAGATTGTAGTGAGCACTGACAGTGATAGCAAATTTTCAGCGTAATACCTGGCATGTAGCAAGAATCCAATAAGCAACACTTACATTTTGGCTAATCTTTAGGAACTGTCTTTGTTGTGGCTCCTTCCTTATCTACCTGCATATTTATATATAGTATTTTAAAAGATGGTCTCATTATATAGGCTGTTCTACCATGCCCTGCTTTCCCTCCTCTTTTCCTCTCCTCCCTCCTTCCTCCCCTCCTTCCCTTCCTCTTTTCTTCTCTCCTTCCTCTCTTCCCTTCCTTCTTTCCTCCCTCTCTTCCTCCCTCCCTCTCTTCTTCCCTCCCTTCCTCATTCCCCCCCCTCTTCCTCCTCCTCCTCTCCTCCTTTCTCCTCTCCCACCCATTCCTCTACCCTTTATTCCTTTTCAGCCGCTTTTATTCCCCTTTGACCTCTGGCATCCTTTCTGTCCACGATGTGACTTAGGTGTGCTGATCCTTGGTCAGGGGGATTTATCCCCACAGGTTCTATGGATGTCTCTTAACATGGTAAGTGTCTCTGTCTTTTTGACTAAGCATGCCCCTAGGCCCCAATACATCCTCATTTATTTAACCACTTTTCAACTATGTCACTTCCAGTTTTTTCTCCTTTCCAAACATAGTTTTCAGGGTGCATCTGTGGGTGGCTGTTTCACCAGCCCCCAAGTTTGCTCAAATCTTACTTACCTTAGTGGCAGAGATTAAATTTGCCTGCCTCCACAAAGCCCTTCTTGGCTGCCTCAGCTTGTTAAGTTGGCTACTATTCCCTGCTACTCACACCCTCAGCCCTGCATGCTCATACCTCATTCCTTTATAGCTGCCAAGGCTGTCAAACATTTACCTGATGTTGCAAATGTACTGGCACATCTTTGTGGCCCCAAGATATGCAGGGAGAAAGGGAGAAAATCAACCCAGGGGTGGTAACACACCTGGGAGGGGAAGCATGTAGAGGGTCACTGAGTACCTGCAGGATGATGGGGTGTGCGTTGACAGCCAGCGTGTAGAGGAGACGCAGCTTGTCACCGGCAGTGAAGTGGTCCATGAAGATGCTGCCAGCATCGACTACTTCAGCATAGCGTCGAACCACACGGTCCAAGAGTCTTTGTGAAGGGCAGCGCAGGAAGGGACTGGGCAGGCCCTGGACACACACAAAAGAGACTTAGGACTCAGAAGTGTTGCTGAGTGTTTGTAAGTGACACAGCCTAAAAAGTAAGTTACCTTCTCACAAGTGTGTTGAAAGGGTCAACTGTGTAGAAAGTTAGTAGGCATTATGCCCATTGAGTTTATGAGAATAAAAGCAGTAGCTAATATTATTGAATGCTTGTTCTGTGCTGGGTATATGTTGCTGTGTTCTGTGTTGTTGTTCTGTTCTGGGTATAGTAGTGAAGGCATGGCAGCAGGATCATGAAGCACATGGCTATGTTGTATCTGCAGTCAGGAATCAAAGAGAGATGAATGCTGGTACTCAGCTGACCACCACCACCACCTTCTTCTTCTTCTTCTTCTTCTTCTTCTTCTTCTTCTTCTTCTTCTTCTTCTTCTTCTTCTTCTAACTTCTTCTTTTCTTCTTCTTCCTCCTCCTCTTCTTTCTCTCTTTCTTTCTCTCTCTCTTTCTTTCTTTCTTTCTTTCTTTCTTTCTTTCTTTTTTTCTTCAGTTCATGTCTCCAGTCCATGGAATGGTATTACCACATTCACTGTGAATCTTCCCGCCTCCATTGAACTTTCTGGAAACGCCCTTACAGTATTACCAGACATGTGTTTCTTAGGTGATTCTAAATTTAGTCAAATTAAAAACCAAGACCAAAGATAATGCTAATTCCCTTTTTGACTTTAAAAAGCCTGAGCCTACTTTTTGATCCTTGTAACTAACCTAACCCAAACCTGATTAAGATACAAATGAAAAGCTGAATGTGGTATCACACTTCCTTGATCCCAGCATGGGGGAGGCTGAAGTAGGGAGACCAAGTTTTAGGTAAGCATGGGCTGTAGAGTGAGATCCCATTCAAAACCACCAGCACCAATACCAGTACCGTGATCAGCACCACCACCACCATTACTGCATGATATATATATATATATATATATATATATATATATATATATATATATATATATATTTAGCAGACTTGCCTTGTCATGTTGAAGTAGAGGACCATCTTAGCTTAAAATCCTACACTGCCATGCTTAGTGTCTATGTAGCCATAGCCCTAGTCAGGCTTTTTCTCCTTTATGTTTCCATGTCTCTTGTTGGCAAATGGTTGACATTCAAAATCTCACCTGGTAGTGCTCACAGGGTTGCCAAAATCTTGAACTACCTGGTAGATGGAAGTCTAACCTGGTTTTTCTCTCCTAAACTTCTTTCTTTCTTCCTTTCTTTCCTCCCACCTCCAGTCCTGCATCTTCCTCTATCTCAGGGCCTCTGGGGCTTTGCCAATGTAGTATTTGTGGGTTGGTAAAAGATTTTCACTGTGTCAGATACAATTGTCACTGTGGCAGGCAAAGCCGCTGACAGCTAGGGCAGTCAGGGCAGTTGACGCAGAGCAAAACACATTATTTAATGGTCTGTCATTTTGATTCAAATATGGGAAGGTGAATTGCAATTTTCCATTGGGCTACTTCTTTCTTTAGGCTACTGGTTCTATTTTCTACTTCTTTTTCTAATTAAAAAAAGGAAGCTAAGCATGTCTGACAAGTCTGCTCCAGGAGGCTCTGAGAATTCTGATTGTCAAAAAATACTCTTCTACTGTGCCTAACACCTACAATCTGTTGAGATCTTTGCCACCTTACAGAACTTGGTACACAATCTTAAACATGAAAGATGCTTTCTTCTGCCTACCCTTGGCACCTCAAAGTCAAGAATACTTCACCTTTGAATGGAAAGACCTCTCTGACCTCCCCTGCAGGGAGCCGAGGCTACCTGGTTTACAGATGGGAACAGTTTTCTCCATGAAGGGCACAGCAGTTGCTGCCATGGTGGATGGAACAAATGTCATCTGGGCTGAACATCTACCCCCCCTCCCCCAGCATGTTGGCACAGAAAGTGGAGCTATTTGCCCTCATCAAAACTTTGGAACCTGGGGCTGGTTAGAAATTAACGCCAGGGTCACAGGAACCCCGCTTGACTAGTGACACAGGTACCCTCTGGTCTGGGTTGGTGCCCTGAGCAGAACTTGGGTTTGAACTTGCCAGTCCCACAACACCCAGAGGAAGTTCCACTCCCAGGATCATAGGATCAGAGGATCAGAGGATCACAGGATCAAGAAACAGCTGAACTCTGAGGAGTTCTGACACAATCAGGATCACAGGATGGACAGGCTCCAGTCAGATATAGCAGGGCAGGTAGCACTAGAGATAATTAGATGGTGGGTAGGCAAGCATAAGAACATAAACAACAGAAACTCAGATTACTTGGCATCATCAGAACCCAATTATTCCATGAGAGCAAGTCCTGGATACGACATAACAAAGGAAAACCAAGATTTGGATCTAAAGTCACTTCTCATGATGATGATAGAGCACTTTAAGATGGACATAACTCCTTTAAAGAAATGCAGGAGAACACAGGTAAACAGGTAGAAGCCATTAAAGAGGAAACAAAAAAAATCCCTTAAAGAATTACAGGAAAACACAATTAAACAGGTGAAAGAAATGAACAAATCCACCCAGGATCTAAAAATGAAAATAGAAACAATAAAGAAATCACAAAGGGAGACAACCCTGGAGTTAGAAAACTTAGGAAAGAGATCAGGAGTCATAGATGCAAGCATATATCTAATAGAATACAAGAAATAGAAGAGAGAATCTCAGGTGCAGATGATAACATAGAAAACACTGACACAACAGTCAAAGAAAAAGCAGAAAGCCAAAAGCTCCTAACCCCAAACATCCAGGAAATCCAGGATACAATGAGAAGAACAAACCTAAGGATAATAGGTATAGAAGAGAGTGAAGATTCCCAACTTAAAGGGTCAGTAAACATCTTCAACAAAATTATAGGAGAAAACTTCCCTAACCTAAAGAAAGAGATGCCCATGAACATACAAGAAGTCTACAGAACTCCAAATAGACTGGTCCAGAAAAGAAATTCCTCCCATCACATAATAATCAAAACACCAAATGCACTAAGCAAACAAACAAAAAAATTAAAAGCATTAAGGGAAAACAGATCAAGTAACATATAAAGGCAGACCTATCAGAATTACACCAGACTTCTCACCAGAGACGATAAAAGCTAGAAGATCCTGGGCCGAGGTAAAAAAGACCCTAAAAGAACACAATTCCAGCCCAGGCTACTGTACCCAGCAAAGCTCTCAATTAGCATAGATGGAGAAAATGAGATATTCCATGACAAAACCAAATTTACACAATATCTTTCCATAAATCTAGCCCTACAAAGGATAATAGATGGAAAACTCCAACACAAGGAGGGAAACTACACCTCAGGATAAGCAAGAAAGTAATTTTTCAACAAACCCAAAAGAAGATAGCCACACAAACATAATTCTACCTCTAACAACAAAAATAACAGGAAGTAACAATCACTTTTCCTTAATATCTCTTAACAACAATGAACTCAATTTCCCTAGCAAAAGACATAGACTAAAAGACTGGATAGGTAAAGAGGACTTAGCATTTTGCTGCATACAGGAAACTCACTTCAGTGACAAAAGACAGACACTACCTCAGAGGAAAAGGTTGGAAAACAATTTTCCAAGCAAATGGTTCCAAGAAACAAGCTGGAGTAGCCATTCTAATATCGAATAAAGTCAACTTCCAACCCAAAGTTATCAAAAAAGACAAGGAACAACACTTCATAATGGTCAAAGGAAAAAACTACCAAGATGAAATCTCATTTCTGAACATCTATGCTCCAAATGCAAGGGCACCCACATTCATAAAAGAAACTTTACTAAAGCGCAAAGCACACATTGCATGCCACACAATAAGAGTGGGAAACTTCAATATCCTACTCTCACCAATGGACAGATCTCATGGACAGATCTCACCAGTGGACAGAAACTAAACAGAGACAGAGTGAAACTAACAGAAGTTATAAACCAAATGGATCTAACATATATTTATAGAACATTTCATCCTAAAGCAAAAGAATATATCTTCTTCCCATGACCTCATGGTACCTTCTATAAAATTGACCATATAAATGGTCACAAAACAGGCCTCAACAAATACAAGAAGATTGAAATAATTTCATGCAACCTATCAGATCACAACAGATTAAGGCTGGTCTTAAATACCAACACTACCACCACCACCACCACCACCACCACCACCACCACCACCACCAATAACAACAACAAACCCAGAGAGCACACATATACATGGAAACTGAACAATGCTCTACTCAATGATAATGTGGTCAAGGAAGAAATAAAGAAAGAAATTAAAGGCTTTTTAGAAATTAATGAAAATGAAGAAACATCATACCAAAACTTATGGGACACAATGAAAACAGTGGTAAGAGGAAAACTCATAGCTCTGAGTGCCTCCAAAAAGAAACTGAAGAGAACTTATACTAACAGCTTGACAGCACACCTGAAATCTCTAGAACAAAAAGAAGCAAATATACTCAAGAGGTGTAGATGGCAGGAAATAGTCAAACTCAGGGCAGAACTTAACCAAATAGAAGCAAAAAGAACTATACAAATAATCAACAAAACCAGGAGCTGGTGCTTTGAGAAAAATCAACAAGATAGATAAACCCTCAGCCAGACTAACCAGAGGGCACAGAGGCAGTATCCAAATTAATTAAATCAGAAATGAGAAGGGAGCCATAACAGTGGAAACCATTCAAAAAATCATCAGCTCCTATTACAAAAGCTTGTGCTCAATCAAATTAGAAAATCTGGATGAAATGGACAATTTTCTAGGCAGATACCTGGTGCCAAAGTTAAAAACAGGACCAGATAAACCATCCAAATAATCCCAACCCCCTAAAGAAATAGAAGCAGTCATTAAAAGTCTCCCAACCAAAAAAGCACAAGAACAGATGGGTTTAGTGGAGAATTCTATCAGACCTTCAAAGAAGACATAATACCAATACTCTGCAAACTATTCCACAAAATACAAACAGAAGGAACACTACCCAATTTGTTCTACAAAGTCACAATTATGCTTTATCAGACCTTCAAAGAAGACATAATACCAATACTGTGCAAACTATTCCACAAAATACAAACAGAAGGAACACTACCCAAAAATTATTCTACGAAGTCACAATTATGCTTATACCTAAAAACACACAAAGACCAAACAAAGAAAGAGAACTTCAGAACAATTTCCCTTATGAACATTGATGCAAAAATACTCAATAAAATTCTTGCCAACCAATTCCAAGAACATATTAAAATGATCATTCACCATGATGAAGTATGCTTCATTCCAAGAATTTAGGGATGGTTCAATATATGGAAATCCATCAATGTAATACAGTACATAAACAAACTCAAAGAAAAAAAACCACATGATCATTTCATTAGATGCTGAAAAAGTGATGACAAAATTCATCATCCCTTCTTGGTAAAAGTTTTTAAAAGATCAGGAATTCAAGACCCATACATAAACATAGTAAAAGCAATATATAGCAAACCAGTAGCCAACATCAAACTAAATGGAGAGAAACTTGAAGTAGTCCCACTAAAATCAAGGTCTAAACAAGGCTGCCCATTTTCTTCCTACCCATTCAATGCAGTATTTGAAGTCCCAGCCTTAGCAACTAGACAACAATGTAGGTAAAAGGGATACAAATTGGAAAAGAAGTCAAAATAGCACTATTTGCAGATGATATGATAGTTTATTCAAGTGACTCTAAAAATTCCAACAGAGAACTCCTACAGCTGATAAACAACTTCAGTCATGTGTCTGGATATAAAATTAACTCAACCAAATGTGTAACCTTCCTCTACTCAAAGGATAAACAGGCTGAGAAAGAAATTAGAGAAACAACACCATTCACAATAGTCACAAATAATATTACATACCTTGGTGTGACTCTATCCAAGCAAATTAAAGATCTTTAGGACAAGGACTTCAAGACTCTGAAGAAAGAAATTGAAGATCTCAGAAGATAGAAAGGTCTCCCATGCTCATGGGTTGGCAGGATTAATAAAGTGAAAATGGCCATATTGCTGAAAGCAATCTACAGATTCAATGCAATCCCCATTAAAATTCCAAATTAATTCTTCATAGAGTTAGAAAGAGCAATTTGCAAATTTATTTGGAATAACAAAAAATCCAGGATAGTGAAAAGTATTCTCAGCCATAAAATAACTTCTGGGGAAATCACCATCCCTGACCTCAAGTTGTATTACAGAACAACAGTGATAAAAAACAAACAAACAAACAAACAAACAAACAAAACCACAACTGTATGGTATTGGTACAGAGACAGGCAGGAAGATCAATGGAATAGAATTGAAAACCCAGAAAAGAACCCCACACATCTATGGTCACTTGATATTAGGCAAAGGAGCTAAACCCATCCAGTGGGGGGGGGGGGGGGGGAAAGACAGCATCTTCAACAAATGGCTCTGGTTCAACTGGAGGTCAGTATGTAGAAAAATGCATAGCAACCCATTCTTATCTCCTTGTCCAAAGCTCAAGCCCAAGTGGGTCAAGGACCTCCACATAAAACCAAAGATATTGAAACTTATAGAGGAAAAAGTGTGGAAGAGCCTCGAACACATGGGTACAGGGGAAACTTTCCTGGGGAAAATTTCCTGAATAGAACATCAATGGCTTATGCTCTAAGATAAATAATCGACAAATGGGACCTCATAAAATTGCAAATCTTCTGTGAGGGACACTATCAATAGGACAAAACGGCAACCTACAGATTGGGGAAAGATCTTTACCAATCCTATATCTGATAGAGGGCTAATATTCAATATATACAAAGAACTCAAGAAGTTAGACTCCAGAGAACCAAATAACTCTATCAAAGAATGGGGAACAGGGCTAAATAGAGAATTCTCAGAAATTCTGAGGAAAAAATTGTTCAACATACTTAATCATCAGGATAATGAAAATCAAAATGACCCTGATATTGTACCTCACACCAGTAAGAATGGCTAAGATCAAAAACTCAGCAGATAAGTGACAGCAGATGCTGGTGAGGATATGAAGAAAGAGGAACACTTCTCCATTGTTGGTGGTATTGCAAGCTGGTACAACCACTCTGGAAATCCATTTGGTGGTTCTCAGAAAATTGGACATAGTATTACCTGAGGACCAAGCTATACCACTCCTCTGCATATACTCAAAATATTCTCCCCCATATAACAAGGACACATGCTCCACTATGTTCATAGCAGCCTCATTTATAATAGCCAGAACCTGGAAGAATCCAGATGTCCTTCAACAAAGGAATGGATACAGAAAATGTATTACATTTACATAACGGAGTACTACCCTGCTATTGAAAATGATGAATTTACGAAGTTCTTAGGCAAATGGATGGAACTAGTAAATATCATCCTGAGTGAGGTAACCCAGTCCCTAAAGAACACACATGGTATGCACTCACTGATAAGTGGATACTAGCCCAAATGCTCTGAATACACCAAATACAATTCACCGACCACATGAAGCTCAAGAAGAAGGAAGTCCAAAGTGTGGGTGCTTTGGTCCTTCTTAGAAAGGGAACAAAATACCCATGCGAGCAAATATGGAGACAGAGTGTAGAGCAGAGACTGAAGGAAAGGCCTTCCATAGACTGCCCCACCTGGGGATTCATCACATATACATTCACCAAACCCTGACACTTTTGTGGATGCCAAGAAATGCTTGCTGAAAGGAACCTGATACAGCTTTCTCCTGAGAATCCCTACCCGAACATGACAGATACAGAGGCAGATGTTCTGAGCATGGGGTCCCCACTGGAGGAGTTAGAGAAGGGACTGAAGGAGCTGAAGTGGTTTGCAACCCCCTTAGGAAGAACAACAATATTAACCAACCAGATCCCCATAGCTCCCAGGGACTAAGCCACCAACCAAGAAGTACACATGACTCCAGGTGCATATGTAGCAATGGATAGCTAGCCTTGTCAGGCATCAATGGAAGTGGAGGTCCTTGATCCTATGAAGGCTCGATAGATGCTCCAGTGTAGGGGAATCGAGGTCTGGGAGGTAGAACTGGGTGGGTAGGTAGGTGGAGGAACCCCCTCATAGAAGCAGATGGTGGAGGGATGAGGTAGGGGGTTTCATGGTGGGGGCAAACATGGAAAGGAGATAATATTTGAAATGTAAATAAAGAAAATCTCTAATAAAAAAGAAAAAAAAGAAAAATAACATCTACATGGATAGCAGGTTTGCCTTTGCAACAGCCCACACCCACTGGGCTGTATACCAAGAGAGAAGACTGCTCATATCAGAGGGAAAAGAAGTAAAAATAAAGCAGGAAATCTTGGATCTCTTGCATTCCATGATGAAGATGACAACTGTGAGTATTATTCATTGCTCAGGACATCAGAAGGGAAGAGACTTAGTGGCCCAGGTCAATAACCAGGCAGATCAAGTGGCTCGAGAAGTGGGTATGCAGGAGCCTATCCCGGTTATGGACCTGCAAGAGACACCCGCTGGGGAATGGGACTGGACTAAGGGATGACCTCACTTAAAATACACAGAAGAAGAAAGGACTCAGATTGCTAGCCACCCTATCAACTATTACCTAGAGGAGGAAGGGCAACAACACACAGGAAGAAAATACTATATATACTCCCCAGAAAACAAGCAAAAGACTTACTAGGCCAAATGCTCAGATGGACTCATTTAGGGGATAAAAAGCTTATCCAAGCAGTTAAGGGATCTAAAGTATACATAGTGGACCTCAGGTTTTGGATCAGAGAGATAGTAGAACACTGTAAGGTATGCCAGAAAGGGAATGCTTATGTGGCCAAGAGTAAACAGAGCAAAAGGCCTAGGGGAGAACAGCTTGGGGTATATTGGGAGGTTGATTTTACAGAAGTTAACATGGTTACAAATACCTTCTAGTGTTTGTGGATACTTTCTCTGGACGTGTTGAGGCCTTCCCCACCAAGCAGGAAATAGGTACTGTGGTAGCCAAGAATGTATTAGAGGAAAATTTTCCCAAGGTTTGGAGTGCCCAAGGTAAATGAATTAGACAACAGTCCTGCTTTTGTTTCTAAGGTAAATCAGGAATCGGCAGAGATATTGAACAGAACCCTAAAAGAGACCTTAACTAAATTGTCCTTGGAGACTGGCACTAACTGGGTGGTGCTCTATCCCCTGGCCCTATTCCGAGCCAGGAACACCCCCTACCGTTTTAACCTGACTCCCTTTGAGATTCTGTATGGGACTCCCACTCCCTTGACCCTGTCTCTTGATCCCCCAGAGTGGCTTTTCAGGCAGATGAGGATCTTACGGCTTGATTGCAAGCTTTCCAGATCAGTCACCAGGAATTGTGGCTTAAACTTAGTGCCCTGTATATGTGGGTATCAAGTTGGAGATTGGGTATATGTTAAGAGGAATCATGCTGAAAAGTTGGAAGCAAAGTGGAAAGGGCTGTTATTGGTGTTGACCGCCCCGACCTCTGAAAAAGTGGATGGAGTAACTTCCTGGGTTCATGTAACTCATGTCAGACCAGCACCTGAACTTTATGCCAACTGGATAGCAAACAGACATCCGAGCAACCCCCTCAAACTCAAGATTACCCACACTTCTGAAAGGCCAGAGAAACCATGAGATGGCTATGGTGTATCTTCCTTCTGGAGAGGAGCCTTAGCACTCTCCACAACCCTACCAAAGTGACTTAGCAAGTGCTTTCTGCCGCTTTTTTTTGTTTGTTTGTTTGTTTTTTTTTTGGGGGGGTGTAGCTTGGTCCACTACAGAGGAACACCTGCCTTTACGGTAGCAGTACCTGCCTGTACGTAGCGGTAGGCCTTGACTCCTGGGATATCTCTACCCTAGAGACACAGGGGGAGGGATTACCTGAATGTGGGGGATGGGGGAAGAGGGACTTGTGAATCTAAACTGTGTCTCAGAAGTGACCTTGGAGGGTGGGGCTTAGGGTGCGGACACCCGAAGTTGAGGAGTGTCCTGAGAGAAACCCCCATAAACGAGTGCCCGCAAGATGTGAGGAACCAGTAGCAGGCCCATCAGTGTGTGTGAGCCACCCACTTTTTCTGTGCTACTGGGAGGTCTGAAACATCGGGAAGCACATACTGCAGGCCATTCTGGGTTAGTTAAGAATTCCATGGCCAAGGTGAGAGAAGGGCTAGCCAAGTGGAAGAGAACAGACTCAGGGCTGGTTCAAATCTTAACTCCTCCCCTTGGTTAACTACTCTCATATTCACCTTGTTAGGACCCCTAATTATTCTCCTACTATTGTTGACCTTTGGACCTTGTGTACTAAACAAGTGAAAAGGCTTTCATAAAAGCGAGCATAGGACCAGTACAGCTGATAGTCCTGCACTAACAATATGAGACCCTGAGGATAGGACTTGAAGAATATGAGTTAGTTATGCAAGACCCCTGAGTGTAACTCCAGGATTAGAGCTCATATCAGAAAAAGGGCGGAATGAGTGACCCTAAGGGCTTTTTCCAGTCCCACATCCTCCTTACAGCTTCCCTCTCCTCCCTGGGGTCAAGGCTAGGCCAAGTTCCATTCTCCACCCACAGGAACATTCTTGAGTAAAAATTCTCAGAATGTACTGACCCTCTGGAAAGTCCCAGGTAGAATTCAAATGTGTGTCATGCTTGCTAGTTAAAGGTCAATATGCTTAGTCAGTAAGTTTGAACTGTAACTTTGCTGATGTAACCTGTACCCCTAAAAAGTATAAAAACTGCTTGTAATAGCCATTTGGGGTCACCTTCTAGTCACTCACCTTGAGGGACTAATTGAAGGCTGACCCTGATGCATCAGAAAATAAACCTCTTGCTTTTGCATCAAAAAAGAAGTTATTTAGAATATATGTATCTGATAAAGAAATTGTATTCAAAACATAAATATGTAACTTGTGAAAATCAGTAACAAACAGAAAACTGTACAAAATGGATCCATGTAAGTACCTTTTCAAAGGTCAAAGAAGCCAATAAATACATGAGAAAGGGCCCCACATCATAAGTCATCAGAAATATGCAAGTGAGATCATGTGAAAGACTGTTAGACACCCACTAAATAACTGAAGTTCAAAATTAAAAGTGGCATTGATGCAGATAGGAATCAGCAGTTAGTATTCTCTTTTCCATTGCATATAGGCAGAAGCACATATTGCATACTGAGAATAGGAAAACTTGCAGTCCTTTCAGACTCTGTCCATATATAATGTTATGACCCAGAAAATTCACTTCAACATATTTGTGTTCAACTGTGATGTTCAACTGTAGTCTAGGCACGTGTAACAATGTTGGCACCAATTCCAAGTCACAATAGCCCCAACTAAATATAACTTAAATGCTCATCAATAGCAGACTATATAACCTGTATCAGTAAAAATAAAGTATTACACTTCTAGGAAAAGAAAATAAACTTTTGATACTCATAATAATATGAATAAATACCATGACTTGATGATATTCTAGTAGTCTAACATTGTACTATTCCATTTAAATGGAGTTCAAAAATGTGCAAAAATCATCCAAGGTGACTCAGTCCAGAATAGTAAGCACTTTGAGGGGGAGACAGGAAAAGCTACTGCTTCAGTTTGGCTGGGATTGTAAGGTTTGCTAGGATAGTGTATTTTCATTCCAAAAATCAACTATTTATCAGGACATAGGGATGGTTTGTTACCCTATCAAGGAACATTTTTTGAAAGAGACATGAAGAAGCCTTCTGAGGTGCTTGAAACATCCAGTATCTTGTGGGTGGTATCTCTGAGTGAGCCCACATGTTAAATTTTACCTAGTATACTTAAGATTTGTGTATTTGTATATGTTATTTATACTTTAGTTAGAAGTCTTTAAAAACAGCTATTTGCCCTGAATAGTGATGCATACCTGAAATTCTAGCACTTAGGAGGCTGAAGTAGGAAGAATAAAGTAGTTTAAGACTAGCCTGACATATATAGCAAGAACTTGTCTTAACCAAACCAAACCAACCAACCACCCACCCAACCACCCACCCAGTCAGCCAACCACCCAATCAACCAACCAGTCAACCAACTAATCAACCAACCAACCAACCAAACAACCAACCAACCAACCAACCACCAACCAACTACCCAGCCAACCAACCAACCAACTAACCAAATCTTAAAACAACCTCAATAATTGACATTGTACAGAGGTTTTATTAAAAAACAAAAGGAAAGGCTTGTTGAATAGGGTCACAGGAAGAATTTTGGTGGCCAACAAATTGAATCTCTGCTTTTGTTTAAAGTTTGACTGTCTTCTTTGCCAGATGATGAGACTTTGATCTGAAAAAGGGTGGAACATAGTAGGCTGAGCAGGAATGAAAAGCCAGCTACACCAAAAAAGCTTGTATTGTTCTGAACAAGTTTCCTGGCACAAAAGCCCGCAGAGAGTTTGCAGACAGTATTTCTGAACCATAGGCAGTAAATATAGAGATCAGAAAATAACCCAAAAGCTTGTTTTTGGTATTCAGAAGGAGGGAGGGGTGCATTAGAGAAATTGGTGACTAATAGGCTCATCCTGGATCATGGTAAATATCCTAAAAAAAGATGTAGAAGCTTCTGGGATGACACTTGATATTATGGAACCACTGAGAATTCAAATAAATTCTGACTGACTTTCTTCTTTGACCTGGCTATTTTATTATTATTTTTTTAATCTCAGAAATAGAATACATGAATGTAGTGAGATACTCAACAGTGATTCTTATTTTAACACTAAAGATTTTGGCTGCGAACCCAAAGATAATTAATAATAACTGGCTAACTGGATTTCTCTAAAAGCTAATAAATAAAATTTCATGGAAAATAAGGCATTTCCTTTGGCCCTGTCTTGTGTAACAACTTTATTAACAATAGTATATAACTAATGTTTTGTTAATTAGAACTGAAGATGATATGTACTTGGGATGATAGTACCTATGAGAAAGAATCAGAATCAAGAGGCTGGAGAGATATCTTAGCAGATAAGAATACTTGTTGGCACTGGGTGTGGTGGCACATGCCTTTAATCCCGGCATTTGGGAGGCAGAGGCAGGCGGATTTCTGAGTTTGAGGCCAGCCTGGTCTACAGAGTGAGTGCCAGGACAGCCAGGGCTATACAGAGAAACCCTGTCTCGAAAATCCAAGAAGAAGAAGAAGAAGAAGAGGAGGAGGAGGAGGAGGAGGAGGAGGAGGAGGAGGAGGAGGAGGAGGATACTTGTTGCTCTTCTAGAGGACCTGGGTTTCATTCTCAGTGCTCACAACTATATAGATTCCAGCATATCAAAAACCTCTCTCTGGTTTCTGTGGGCAACAACACACATGTGGTATACACATATAAGATAAAAATAAATATGATTCTTTTTTTGAGTCAGGATTAAGCTGAGAGGCTAGAGTAATAGATTTAATTTAGGATCAGTTTTGTGGGCTAAGTGTTCTGTTCTTATAAATGAAAATCTAGTGAGAAGAGTTTTTAGTTAAGATATAAGCTAACATTAATATACTTCAATGTGAGGTCCATGGGCAGATAAGAAAGAGAACTGTGGATTTTTAGAGATGCAACCATTTTGGAGGGAGAATTTTGGGCAAGTGAATAGAAATAATTTATATCATGAAAGTTACAAGAAGACAGACTAACAGTGAATTTTCAGGGGATTTCTTCTGCCACCCCCAAATAGTTTTTTTCTGAAGGAATGTGTTTCCTGTCATTGTATGGTAAGGTAGACAATCATTTTTTGTGTGTGTTTACGCTACTTTCTTTAACTGGTGATGTTTCAAGTTTACTTCAAGAACATAATTATGACAAACAGAAATAGAGCTGCTTCCTACTCCAGCAGCTATACCTTCCTCAGCATGACGGACTATCCCCTAAAACTGTGTACCCCAAATAATCCCTTCCTTTCTCTCTCGAAGTCTTCAATTAATTAGTTAGTGTGTGTATGAAAGGAGCACATGACACTTATTTGGAGGTTAGAAGACAGCTTGTGAGAGTCAGTTTTCTCCTAGGATGTGGGGTCCTGGGATTGAATTCAGACTGGTAGACTTGCTGGCAGATCCTTTTTCAAGCTGATCCATCTTACTGGCCTTAGAAACCTATTTTAATCTTGCTCTGAGGCCTGCTGTCATATATAAACTGGGAGTAAATTTACCTCTTAACATAAAAGTGAAAAGTGTATGAATCATGCCTTCCACAGAAGTCTAGATAATATTCAAAGAGGAGAATTAACTCAGCTGGGAAAATTATGTCTACTGTAAGTTACCCTGATTTTGGCTGAACTAACATTCATTTTTATATCCTTTTGTTCTTCCACATCAGGACACACCTCTGCATTGATTTCTGACTTTCCTCTGAAGTGATCTGGCAAAGCCTAATAAATCATGTACATAGTGGTAATATGGAATTTTTCTCATTGTTATTTTGTCCACATTACAATTTCAGTTCTTTGCTCCGTGCTGTAAAGATAAAGCTGTTAAATCCCTGTGTTTTTGTCTTTTTATTTTTTTATTTTTTTTGTCTGATGTTACAGCATTTTAATTAGACATAATAGTCTTTAATATTTCTAGTTCCAAAAATTTATTGAGAGTTTTATGGCCTAATTAACACTTTTTAAATGTAATATATAAGCTGGTTCTATAATTTATTCTTCTATGTGACTTTCTTTACAGAAATTATCTATAGTTATATATTTAGCTTATGTTTTCTTTATGTTATGTGAGCGTACATACTGATATAGCCAGTCCAGAGACCTCAGAGCCAAGTCACATTTACAGGAAAAACATTCATTTCTTATCTGCAGGTAATTTGTTCTACACTACTCTGTACATGAGAAAAAATATATATAGCACCAATTCTAAATAAAGCAATTCCAAATTAATTATTTTTCTCCACATATGCAAAGAACTCTGAAAAAGTTTAATTTACAAATTATTCACAGTAAAGTATAACAATAACTAATATTAAAATACAGTAAGTGTAGGGCTAGGTAGGGAGTTGGTTCAGATAGTAAAGTACTTTCTGTGCAAGCATGAGAGCATGAATTTGTCTCCTCAGTATCCATATAAAACCCTAGGATTGTGGCGTACATCCATAACTTGGAAGTTGGAGAGTAGAGACAGGTGGATCCTCATGGTCAGCCAGCCTAGCTAAAGTGGTTAAGTCTAGGTTCAGTAAGAAACAGGATCTTACAAGAAAGGAAACATAATGTCTTAGTCAGGGTTTTACTGCTGTGAAGAGAGAGCATGGCCATTGGAGCTCTTATAAAGGAAACTATTTAATTGAGGTTGGCATTCCGTTTCAGAAGTTTAGTCCATTATTATCGTGGCAGGAACCATGGCAGCAGCATGCAAGCAGGCATGGTGCTGGAGGACCCAAGATCTACATCTTGATCCAAAGTTAGCAGAAAGAGAATATGTACCATATTGGGCATAGCTTTAGCATGGGAGACCTCAAAGTCCACTACCCCCACAGTGACACACTTCCTCCAACAAGGTCACACCTCCTAATAGTGTCACTACCTATGAGCCAAGCATTCAAAAAGATGAGACTATGGGGCCATACCTATTCAAACTACCACATATAGAGACAGCTTGAGAGACATCATGATGCCAATTAAATAAAAATATAATAATTATAGCAATATACTATAGTAATACTTATTTCAAAGCTATGAATTGCTTGTTTCTGGAATTTATTTTTTCTTTTTATGGTTTTAGAGCTTTATTGTAGAAAGGCAGGGAGAAAGAGAGAAGGTAGAAAAGAGGGAGACCAGCAATGGTCATGTGGAGAGAAGGGGGGGAAGGGAGAAAGAGAAGGAGGGCTAGAGATGAGAGTAAGAAAGGTGAGAGCTTAAAGAGCAGAATTTCTTATTTAATATTCTGAACCATGGTTGACTTTAGGTAGTGGGAATTGTAAAGTGAAATTTCAAATAAGGGGAGGGGCTACTATACATCAGAATAGAGGTAGTGAGATCTCAAAGGAAGGATTTTATAGCAAAAATGGGGGATGGCTCAATGTCTTTTGAGGGGGCTTGGTTCACTAAAGTGTAAGTAAATGCTGGAAAAGTTCAAAGCCCTTCTCTATAGACAAGGCTCTCTTACATGTTCTGTCTTAACTGCTCAGACTTTAGTCATGCATTGGTTGGGGGGCTCTTCTAGTCTACATTTGAGTGCCATGTGGGCAGGCCTGAGTACCCTGGTGACCTGTCTTATGCCCACTTTGCCTCCCTTTTCTGCTTAAACTTGTCTATGTTAAGCCTAGGCAAACATTTTACCATGTTTTGTCTTCATTTATGAGGTCTGTGAAGAATGAATTAGGAGTCATTTTATTGGACTGAGTAGGTGACCTATCCCCCCCACCTCCTGTGAATCTACAATGCAGTGAGGGCCTGGAAATTAGTAGGTCAAGTGTCTTAATTACTTTTTTCTTGCTGTGATAAGGCACTATGACCAAGGCAACTTATAAAAGTGTTTGGTTTGAGCTGATGATTTTAGAAGGTTAGAGTGCTTGTTGGTGAAGCAAAAGCATAGCAACAGGAATAGTTGAGAGCTTACCTTTTGATCTGCAAGAAGAAAGCAGAGAGAGGCAATGTGAGAGAGTAAGGGAGATGGAGATATAAAAATAAAGAGATAGATTATGATAGCAAGATAGATAGATAGATAGATAGATAGATAGATAGATAGATAGATAGATAGATAGAGATAGGACTGGGATAGCAGTCTTTTGAAACCTCAAATCACCTCATTTTGCCCCCAGTGAAATACTTTCTCCAACAAGCTTCCTAGTCATTCTCAAACAGTTCTACTAGCTGGGGACCCAGGTATCAAACATGAACTTATTGGGGCCATTTTTATTCAAACCACCCCAGAGGGTCTCAGTTCTATTCTGAACAGTGTGTCACAAATGTGATTTGCGTAAGCCTCAATAATACCAACACCAAACAAATCCCATTATTAAAAAAAAAATCTTAGTTCTTTCAGCTCTCAGCAATTCCAAGGTTAGCAGGAGAAATGATACTGTGGAGACACTCAGTCCATCCCATAGCATCTCTCCAGTGCTCCTTCAAAACCCCTTGGGCAACAAACAGTACAGTGGTTACTTCCAAGGGTTCCCAGAAGCAAGGTCACGTGATGTAGTCACCATGTGCTTCTGATGGAGCTCTGATTTGAAAGACTGTTCAGCAAAGGGTGCGGAAGAAAAAAACCTGTCTCAAGTGACACTGGCAAGACGTTTTTGGTTGCTTAACTTTTCTTGTTCACTAACAATCATTTCTTTGTTTTTGTTATAGCCCAGGTGGGCTTTCCACTTGCCCCAGCTTCCCAAATTCTGGAATTACAGATGTACCCAATCCAGCTGGGGTAGTCATGTAGTCCTTTCAATTTTGATTCCAGTGTTAGACAAGTATGAAAATAATGCAGCCAGTAGTGAGCTTTTTTTTTTTTTTAAATTTTCAGCATCAATATAGTCACCCTAACATTTAAACAAAGAAAGAAACAAAAACCTGTTGAAAGGTGTGGAAGGGTTCTTGAGCTAGTAGTGGCTTGTGAGAAATTAAAAATTTATATTCTGAAAAGTAGTTGTGAACCTAATATAAAATTGCATTTCCATGAAAACACTGTCATTCCTTGTCTGGTATCAGAATGTAGGTAGTACAGTCTCTCACCACACTGAGATGTCATCTTCTAGCGTGCAGGAAACTCATGCCCTTCCAGTGTCTTCCTAGGTCCTGTAAAACACCAGAGTCTAGCATGGCTGTCCTCTAAGAGGCTCCACCTAGAAGCTGACTCAGACAGATGCAGACACCTACAGCCAAACAGTGGATGGAGCTTGGGGATTCTCATGGAAGACTCGGGGGAAGGATTGCAGACCTCGAAGGGAATAGGAACTCTACAGGAAAATCAACAAAGTTAACTAACCTGGACCCTAGGGGCTCTCAGAGACTGAACCACCAATCAAAGAACATACACAGGCTGAACCTAGGCCTCCTCACACATGTGTAACAGGTTTGCAGCTTTGTCTTCATGTGGGTCCTGAAAAACTGGAGCAGGGGCTATCCCAAAAGCAGTTGCATATCTGTGGGATATGTTCTTCAAGCTGGGCAGCCTTGTCTGGCCTCAGTAGGAGAGGATGAGTCTAACCTCACAGAGACTTGATGTGCTGGGGTGTGGAGGATAATGAGGGGGCCCCACTCGCTTAGAGGAAAAGAGGAGGGAGTGATCAGGAGTGGGAGGCAAAGAACGGATGTAAAATGAATAGAAACCCTTCAGATCCAGGGGATTCTGAGGAATTTGATCAAATAAATTAATAAAATGGTCAAACAAAACAAAACAAAACAAAACAAACAAACAAACAAAAAACCCAAAACAAAAATCCTTAGATATTGTTGAATTAAATTTAAGCAAAAATGAATTTATCTTGTTCAGCAGTTACATATAAGCCTGTATTTTGACTGAATGATTAAGCTGCATTTTGGTGAATTTGCTTCTTTTCTGAATCTATCTGTTCAAAGAAAAAATGGAAACTAGGAAGTAAAATTGTCAGCTGTCCGGGTTTAAACAAAGCTGTTGGAAGACTCTGTATTGCCATCTAGTGGTCAAAAAGCTCCTCGCCCATTCTCCTTGGAGATGGTAACCTGATTTGCACCTAGGATTATGTCCAGACCGATTAGATGGCTCTTGAGAGGATGGAAAGCAGACATGATAGGGCGAAAGTGTTTTTCCCTTTCTAACCACTGGCTAGCTTGGGTGCTTGCTTTTTTTTGCATTTGGCATAATACCAGGGAAGCCTTCTTCGTAGTTTTGCAAACAAGCGTATTGTGAAAAAAAAAAAAAAAAAAAAAAAGAGTGGTGTTCTTGGCTGTGCTTCTGTTTGGGGACTAGCAATTCAGGCTGTGGGATATTTCCATCAGAACAATGTAGAAAAGTCATGGTTTCATAGCCACACACGCCCTGGATTTTCAACTTCCTCTTGATTACTGCTTCTGCCACCGTCTTTGGCAGACCCTGTTGTAGATATTCTGTGGCTCCAAAGAGTGTTCACATGACAAAGTTGGACTTGGCCCTGAAGGAGGGGAGCCTCAGACTCCAGACTCTGCCTCTGATGAGGACCACTGGGCTGTTCATCCATGCTGACTTTATTAATAAACAAGAAGACACAGTGTCCAGATCGAAGGCCCAATGGCCAGCTGCTGTGCTCCTTCTATTTACTTCTATTTCTTTGTTTTCTCCTCTCCTCTCCTCTCTGCTTTTCCAGTTCTCTCTCTGCACAAGGGTTGTTAGTTTATTATGGCACTTTCCTACTTTCCCTGAACACATACCAACAATCACAATTGTACATTCTCTCTCTCTCTCTCTCTCTCTCTCTCTCTCTCTCTCTCTCTCTCTCCCTCCCCCTCTCCCCCCTCACACACACACTCTTAAGGGATTTGGTCTAGATCACTGTTAAAAAGTAGCTCTTGAGAAAATGGGGTTGGGGTAGGAGGCTTAAGTCAAACACTGTCAGAATGTCAGGCTTGGCTGGTAGTCTGAGCTGGCTCTGGGCTATTTGGTGTACATCGAAAGATGAGGTATAGTTTGTTCCCATCTATTCTACAATAGCTTCCCATTTGGTGCATAAAACTTCCACATAAGTATAAGCAGGATTTCCCAACCATAAATAAGTCCCTATGCCTGATGGATTGTCAGAAAAAGAGGTCAGAGTTGTTCAACTAAATCTAGGGCTCAGGGATCTCAGCTTGTTCCAGATGAGATAAGGGATAGACACTGCTTGCTTAGAATGCTTTTGAGATGGTTGTGGTGCTATATTTGAGTTCTTTGGAAAGAATATATGGGTGTGGGTTTGGGTACACGATCCTCAACACTTCATCCTTTATAGAACATGTTGGGGTATTTGTGTAGAGTTTAGGCAGAACTCCAAAATTTTAATCATTTCTAGATGACTTACAATAACCTACACCATATGCAAATAATTATGCTTTGTTGCTTAGGTAAAGATAAAAAGGAAAAATACAGTTACAGTTAAGAGAGTCACTTTCATTTTAGTCTTTTTAGGTGGGTTCTCACTAGGTTGCATAGACTGGTTTAGAACTCTTGAATTTTAGGGGTTCTTCCACCTCATAATCCAAAGTAGCTAGGACTATAAGTAAGTACCCCAGATTGTTTTGGATTGGTGGTTGATTGAATACATGACACGGAGTCCACTAATACAGAAGGCTGGCAGCATTAAGAACATCTGAAATAGTTAACAAAATACCACTGTAATTGTTATGCCAGAGAATTACACTCTTGGCTTTGTATCCAAATGTTTTCCTCAAGTGCTGACAGTTAAATGCTTTTTGTTGTTATTATTTTCCTGGGTTACACTGGGTGAGAGTTTTAAACTCCACTGATAAATCTATTTGAAACTGAGTTTTGCTAAAAAAGAAAAGAATAAGCATGTGAGTAATAATAAGATAAGATCTGGGAGCAGCAAAGAGCAGCAAAAATCTAAGGGCAAGGTTGAAGATGCCAAATGAAAAGGATCTCTGGGAAGAAAGTATGACAAGAAAGGGAGAAGAAGCTGTCAGAAAAGAATACTGATGACTTTGATCTTAGTCAATAGAAAAACTATGGGGTTTGTCCAAAATTTATAAAATGGCATTTGATGTTTTTTTTTTCTTTTGTTTTATAGGGAAGGAGAATGTCTACTGGGGATGAAAAATGGGTTAGGGGAGGGACAAAGAAAAGTGAATATATTTATGGTATGGGCTATCTTAGTGTTGGTAAGAGATGTTTTTTGGGCAGAAAGAAATGAAACTTGTAAATACATGCCAAATGCAAAATGAAAAAAAAAATGGATGGAGAAAATATTTGCACAATAAATAAAAGAAAGGGACTCATTTTTTTCTTTTTTACCAAAACACCATGTATACTTCTACAGTGATGGGTTTCTTTGAAAGCATCTCCTATCTCTAAGCATACTAGGAGGAAGGGATCAGGCAGAACAGGGAGCATGTACTGCCATTTTTGAAACGAGTAAATCCAGTGATAGTAGACTTCACATCCATCTGTGAAGTGAACACAGCAGAGCCACAGAAGTAAAAGAATGGCAGAGCTTAGAGGGCCTTTGAGCTTATCCAGAAGCACCTCTTCCTACCTCACTCTTCAGCAGGAAGGTCAAAGCAGCGTGAGGTAAATCCAAGGCTTAAACTCAAGGTCAGTGAATGAAAGATTCAAGTCAGTAGTCTGTCCCTTGTCCTCATACACATGAAAGAGTTGATAGTTTGTGGGCTTTTCTGTCTCCACCACTAAGCCCAATGCTCCTGGGAGAGGAGGCTGCACATGATTCATCTCCAAATCCACAGCCAAAGCACAGTTGTGGAAACTTGTTGAATGTATGAATGAGAATCAGAAGCACTAATTCTGCCTGAGATTCTGTTTCTTTTCATTCTGCCTCAGTTTATAGTGACAGATCTGAGTTCAAGAACAGTTTTCACGTTCCATGGGTGTCTTAGGGTTTTCATCGCTGTGAAGAGACACTATGACCAAGAGATCTTATGAAGGACAACATTTAATTGGGGCTGGCTTACAGGTTCTGAGGTTCAGTCCATTATCATCAAGGCAGAAAGCATAGCAGCATACAGACAGATGTAGGGCTGGAGTTGCTGAGAGTTCTACTTCTTGTTCCAAAGATAGCTAAGAAAAGACTGGCTTTCAGGCACCTAGGAGGGTCTCCAAGCCCAACACCCACAGTGACACACTTCCTCCAACTAGGCCACACCTCCGAATAGTGCCGATCCCTGGGCCAAGCATATTCAAACCACCACAATGGGTCTCTAGCCTATCCCTTGGTGTCCACATACACTAAAACAGGTGACTCTAGATGTACCAGAAGGGTGCTTTGAACTTGTCAGGACTCACAGATAATTCCTAATCTATTGTTATTATGAAAGTGTCTAGGGCACAAGGGGACTAGTTTACCTTAGTCTATAGCAGTGTTTTCCAACCTGGGTTGAGACTCTTATAGGCTGTCCTGCATATCAGATATTCACATTATAATTTATAACAGTAGCAAAATTACAGTTATGAAGTAACAATGAAATAATTTTATGGTTGGGGACCATCACAACATAAGGAGTTGCATTAAAGGTTTACAGCATTGGGAAGGCCAAGAACCACTAGTCTAGAGCCTAAGAGATCTAGCTGCATTGTAATGCCTTTTGTGAGAGAAATGAAGGTTCTTTTTTTTTTCATATAAAAACACACTTTATTTAAAAAAAAAAACCAAAAAGCAAAACACATGGTGTCTACTTTAAGACCACAATAAAAATAGTTCAAAGAAAAAGATAACAGAAAACTCTGAAAATGCTTAATACATTTGAATATATTAGAAACAGGAGCTCAGAATAGACGTAATAAAGTTCAATTCAACATATTCTCATGTGTCTCACCGAAATGAAGGTTCTTGTGCTCACTGATTAGCACTAGGGGAACCAGGAATTATTAAACACACAGAGCTGTCTCTCCAAAGAGAGAAATGTATAACCTGTTTCCCATCCAGAAGGCTGGGAGAAGACTGGTGACTTTTGCGTTGTATGGTGGAGACATGAGCTTTTCTCATGAGCTTGTCAATCTATAGGATCTATAATTATGGAAGAGGTCACATGTACTTTACAAAGAGTATCAATGAAGTCATGTCTTGTGTACATGGGACTGAGTTATTAATATCACCAAGAAGCCATTCACCAAATTTTGCTGTGCTTAGCTATGTCTTAAATAAACGTCTTGAGTTCAGAGTCCTGAAGTTTGGACCAACACTGGCTACTTAGTTGTGTTGAATGAACTATTTTCATCACTCCCTGGAATGGGATCATCACTCTGCTGGCTGGTGTGGTAGCAGAGAGCCCTACAGACTTTGGAATTCATCTTGTATGCCAGGAAGTTCCTTCTTTTGCAATGTTTCTAAGTTTCAAGGTGAAAATAGTCTTGCCTTGGGGGACTGTGTATCTTACTATTGACTTGTTAGCAAGAAGCTAGGGCAAAAGGACAGCCTTGGTAGACTCAGCTTTATCCAGTGTCAGATGGTACCTTTAAGTGTCAGATGGTACTTTCCTTGACACATGATTTCAAGACAGTTTCCACGTATACTAGTCAGGATTCCTAAAGCACCAGAGAAGAACCAACGTTGTGTGTGTGTGTGTGTGTGTGTGTGTGTGTGTGTGTGTGTGTGTGTGTTATAGTCTTACTATGTAGTTCAAACTGGCCTCCAACTTGTGGCATGCTACTCCTGCTTTTACTTCCTGACTACTGAGATTACAGTCACATGCCACCATGCCTGGCCTTTGTATGGGAGTTTCTATAGAGAGCAGCTCAGCTCACCTGAGGTTTGTGAAGGCATCCAGGGGGAATATTGCAGTTGAGTTTAAGCTTGTCAGAGGAGTGGGCTGGTAAGGGCTGCTAAGGGCTTGGCAATCTTCAGCTCAAAGATGACAGCCAGGAACTCTTTATCAAATAACCACCGAGGATCACATAGAAGAGGGTGGTGGATGACAATATAACAGAGCATTATAAGCCAATTTTGATTAGTCTTTTTCTTGTCACAAGCCAAGATGTTTTATGATTGTTTTGTCACTTTAGATAAACCAATACTCCTGCTTTTTGTTAGAGCAGTGGTTCTCAACCTTGCTAGCTAATGCTGTGACCCTTTAAAACATATAGTTCCTCATGAAGTAGCATGTTTATGCTACTCCATAATTGTAATTTTGTTACTGTTATGAATCATAATGCAATGTCTGTGTTTTCCAGTCATCTGTGGTGATTCCTGTGGAAGGGTCCCCAAAGGAGTGGCAACCCACAGGTTTGAGAGCCTCTGTGTTTTGAGGTGTGATGTATGAGTGGCTATTTCTTGCCACCCCTCATTCCACCCGTGGCCCACACTCACCTGCACCAGGTCAGGTGTGAGGCGCTTGGCCTGCAGCCATTTCTGGAACCTCCCTGTTTTCTGAAGGATGCGCTCAATGCTGCAGGTCTTTGGTGCTGATACAGAGGCACAGATCCTCCTGTCAGAGATCTCAATTTGGTACCTGCTGACCAGTTGAGAAATCTCCACAGGGCGCCAGGTTTTAGAGTCATCTGAGTAATTTGCAGCATAAGAATGCAAGTCCTGAGGAGGCAGTCCCAGGTGGGAAGCCAGTGAGTTGTCAAACCTGCGGGAAGCACAGGGCAAACCTGTGAGCCAGAAGTCAGCAGAGCTGAAGAGCAGGGAAATGGGACAACAGCCTTTCTGATCATTTCTTTTCCTTTGATTTGTTCTAAACTCCTTTTACAAAAAGATTACCTATATTTGATCAAATATATGATGCCAAAAGAAGTCACTCAGAAACTATCCTTTCCCCCCAATGTACAGAAGGGTCAACTGTGGTTCTTTGAACTTCAACTCCATTTTAAGATAATACCTTTACACCTTTGGTTCTTTTTATATCTCACTCTTTCCTTATAGATATGGAAACTGAAGCATATAAAGCTTAAGTATCTTGTTGAAAAATCCAACACAATGTTGACAATCAGGGGCATAAAACTCCAAGTATTTTGCTTAACAAACTCTATTGGTCCAAACCACCCATGTTTTGACCAAGGCCTGGGTCTTGGAAACAGTTTTCTCCAAGACACTCTTGGGCCTGAACTTGAAAGACCACCACTCCACCGTATCCAACCCCAAGGAACACCATCAACATTGATTTAAGTCTTCAACACCAAGTAAATTTTAGGCAGCCATGGCTGCTTCATGTCCATTAAATTTGAAGCCATCTGGCTCAACCAGGTGTGTGATTGTGCACTGCGGTTTGGTCAGCCTTTAATCCTCCTCAGGGGAAAGGCTCTGGCTATTATCATCTGCTGATTTCCTAGGCTCTATGGTTACCCTTTCTAAAGAGTCACATCTCCAGCTGTGTGCTGACATTTCCATCAGGGAAGAATGTTGAATCTGCTTTTGATTTATGTCTGAGAAAATTACTCAGAAAAAGTTTGCCTTCATTATTATTAACTATAGGTCATACTGCAAGTGAAAATCAGAGTACATCAAATACTAAACTTAAATGAGAGTTTTAAATTCTTGTTACTGAACACTACTAAACGATTGAGAAACCCATGCTAATGGGTTTTGGCTAGTATATTTTTGATGAATTAGAATTTTGATGAACCCCAAACTGTATATTGTTTCATTACTTACTTATTGTTTCATTTTCTTATTCATATAATTCAGCTTTGTTTAAAGAGATGACAAGTTTTCCACTGATTATTTGTTTGCTACTTGTAGTACTGGGGATGAAGCTCAGGGCCTTGCGTATGCCACCCAAATGTGCTACAACTGAATCACACTAACAGTTCATTCCTAGTATTTTAATAACAAGGCAAGCCACGGGAAAAAATTAAGGGCAGAATGTCAACAAGGGACAAGAACTGGAGTGCTCAGGTCTCTGAGGGTCTTCCATATTAGAGCTCCAGCCTCTCACAGTTAGTAAAGTGCTGTCAGCAAGCTACTTTTGCAGTGCAATG
Source organism: Mus musculus (assembly GCF_000001635.26). Taxonomy (NCBI): domain Eukaryota; kingdom Metazoa; phylum Chordata; class Mammalia; order Rodentia; family Muridae; genus Mus; species Mus musculus. The sequence goes on from NC_000086.7 coordinate 18,449,191, forward strand.
GTGCAATCTGCAATGGTTGCAAACACAAGGGGTTCTTCTCAAGAACCTTGCTATGGGGATATTGAAGGAGATGAACTTGAAAAAAAGCTTGAAAAAAGTCAGCATTACCAGAAGTTTCAGGACAACTGTGGGGAGTCATTTTCCCTTGTAAGAAGGACTAGAAAGGGCTCAGGGCCCAGTAGTTTCTGCTTCCAGTAGTTTCTCTTGGTCACGAAGTTCCAAACCTACAAAGGTCCTGGAACTTAAGATTTACAATGATGTGATAATGATAGTAACACACACTTATGAAATCTTTATGTATTTCAACTTCTTTCTTAAATGCTTTGTGTATAATTAATTTGTTTAATTGTTTTTGTTAGTGATATTAAATATTGCACCCAGGACACCAAATATACCAGGCAAATGCTCTGTACCAGAGCTACTTCTCCAGCACTTAACCTTTTCAATATACCTATGAGGTTGATATCATTATGTATTTTACAGATGAAGACCCTGAGACATGGAATGGCTACATCATTTTTCCAAAGACATTTGATCAGGAATTGGAAGAAATAGCATTTAAGGACGCAGAGCTTGAAACCTTCACTACTTTACCAATGTTTATTGCTATGTAGTCTATTTTATGAATTAGCTCATAGGAGGATGTCAATAATACTTTTAAAGGATAGAACTGGCAAGTCCTGAAAGCATATTCAGTCCTTGTGCCCATTTCCATCTTGTTTTAGGGATGAGAAAAGGGAAGACAGAATATATATGACTTATCTGAAAAAAAATCACAGAAAATTAGTGATAAAGGGAGGTAGCTTCCCAGGGCTTCCACTCAACAACTTGTAGAGTTGAATGGAGAGAGACTTCCTGCTCTGTGGGACAAAGTCATTGTCCTTTTTCTCTGTTGTCATTTTCTGAGGAGGCTCTGTTGAGATATCATGGTAGGTGATCTGCAGGTTTAACAGTAGCCAAAGAAATTCTATAATGAATTTGAGAGAAAAACAAACAGGTTTTCACCCATTCAAAATGGTGTGGCATTTACTTATTTACTACTGCAAAGGGGAAATGCGCATCTCCCAGTGTCAGTGTCTGCCTCCTTCACTGACTAGGAGAATGAAAACATGGGCCTTCATTCACTAAAATGTCAAAAGCCTCGAGTTTAGAAATCCAAAAAGAAAAAACCAACACAAAACCAATGAAACCAACCAACCAACAAACAAAAAACAAAACAAAATGACAACAACAACAACAACAACAACAAATCAAAACCCAAAAACTAAAACAGGAAACTTTCTACTATTTTTTTTTTTTTGAATTGAGATCATGGATATGATTGAGGTGAGGTTGGTTGAATTTCTTACTGCATGAAAGGTAAACTAGCAGGACCATACCTCCTCAGAACTGGCGATTAAGGTGAGTAGGACAGGCATGTGTTTCATAGTAAAGATTGGGGTGGGGGAAACTAAAGTAGAACTGGAATGAAATTTTTTCTTCTACCATGTTCATACATGCCTTAAGTATTTCTTGTCTTTTTTCTCTTTCCATCCCTCACCTCTATACTGAACCCTAAAACCATCAATCTTCTTTCTAAAACTCTCAGGATGCAGTCATAGTCATTAGCACAGTCCACAATGCTCTTCAAAGGCTCATCGCCTGCTGTTCATTCTCCTTATAAGATTGGGTTGTTTTCACTAAACTACTGGCTACTCTTGGATAATTGTATCCTTTCAAGCCTCTGCCATGCCCTTCCCTTTCTCTGAAACTCTTCTTCTTTCTTCTCTGGATAATACCTACTTAACCTTTTGGATCCCAGAGAAGTACCACTCCTTCTAATCTTCATTCATTTTATTCTTTATTAAGATAGCTTTGTTTCTAAGTGGTCCCATGACCCTCTGCATTGAATATTTTATATATTGAGCTTTAGTCATGAATTTACTTCTTTGTTTTCTCAAAGACTAAAACAAGATCCTCCAGGGCAAAGATATGGTCTCTTCTTTTAACTTTATAACTCAAGACTTTAGCAGTGTTTCTTACCAAGTTAGTACTCAATACCTTGCAGTTGGATAAATGAATGCTTGAATGTGTAGATGGGCCATGGTGAATATTTGGATGTAAGATGCATATGTGAGAAGTGAGATGCTGAAAGAATAGGATTATAGAATGGATAAAATGATGGTGTGGGTGGAAGAATGCATGGAGAATAACCTTGATGAGTGAGCAGTTGGACAGTAGATGAATGTGCACATGGAAGAATTGATGAATGATAGATTATATAGGTTCTAGAACTGTCCAGGCTTCTGAATTGGGTTCAGAAAATGAATGAAAGCAATAACTACTGCCTGCTGTGGTGAAGAGTTTATTTTCACTGCAAACTTAAATGGATTCTGAATTGCCTGAGACATCTCTCTTGGGTGTGTCTTTTAGGGGGATTCTAGAGAGGTTGCACCCATCCTAAATATGGGTGGCACTATTCCATGTACTGGGGCTTTGGACTAAGTAAAAGGGGAAAAGGGAAGAGGAAGCCAGCTGAACACCAGCATATGCCTCTTTCATTTTCCTGACTGCCAATGCAATGCAGCCAGCTGCTACCCCTCCTGTGGCCACAGAGCTGCCAAGTCTTCCCTGGCATACCTTCCCTGCTATGATGAATTGAATTGCTTTCAATCTATAGGGTACAATAAATCTTGCCTCCATTAATGTCCTGTTTTTGTTTATTTTTGATGTTTGTGTTGTCATTTATTTCGTCATAGAGACAAAAAGTAACAACCAGATCTTTTGTTTAGAGGACAAAGAAAAGGCAAGGGAGAAGGGAAGGCAAAAAACTAACCAATCAACCAATAAGCCAAACAAAGCCCGACTTAATAATTTGTTTTCTGGCAAGCCCTTCACTAGTCAGTAGGAGGTATTTGAATATTCTTTAAGGTTTTAGGAGTAGGGATTGGACATGTTAGGCCAATCACATGTAGTCAAGAAGATGAGGTAATAAATCAGCCCTAGTAAGGGCTCAAGAACCTCTAGGAGGGATTATGGTCATGCATAACTCCCAGAATACTTCTTGTGTCTCTTCTCTCTTTTACATGTTTTTGCACCACACCGAGCCCTTAAACCACCCAGTATCTTTCCAAAACTTTTATGTTACTGAACACAGTTCACTCTGAACTTTCTATGCCCACTATCTGCTGCTCCCCTTAAAAAGTTGCTTTGATCCTACCAAGTCACTGTTGACCCTTGCACAAATTACATTTTGGTGGCCCCTGTCAATATTTCTAAAACACTGTCACTAAGTACACAATATGAACCAAGGAGATCCTGGTGGATCCTCCTGGTTGATGTGACAACGTAGAGTTTCTTTTCTAAATATATTTTCAGTAGAAGGAACAAGTCAGTCAGACAACCTAATTCCCCAGTTTTATATTATTATTTTTTAAAATTTAGGGTGCAAAAGCCTACACAGATTATACAGTAAAACTAGTGGGAACACATTCCAATCACCCCTCCTTTTTTTTTTTTCAAGACATGATTTCTCTGTGTAGCCCTGGCTGTCCTGTAACTCACTCTGTAGATCTGACTAGATTCAAACTCAGAGATCTTCCTGTCTCTATGCCTCTTGAATTCTGGGATTAAAGGTGTGCACTATCACTGCAGGGCCACATTCCAATTTTCAGTTGCCAGTGGCAACTATGTAAAGCCCCTGGTATATCACTAGTATCCTTACGAAGGTCAGATAAAGATGACAAAGTACATCTGTTTGCCAATTGTAGAACTTCAACTTACCCAAATAACCTGGGAAAGTTCATTGTCATTTGCATCCAAGCATTGTTAAGTACTGAAAAAGGAAATCAAGAGACCCAGGGCTGGAATGTACACACAAGGACTAGGCTATAGAATTGCAGTCATATTTTTGAGAGCCTGAGATGGGCTTTCTTCTGAGGCACAATGAGAATATTTTTTAAAATAGAGAAATGTTTGGAGAGGAGATAAACAGTGATGAGATGAACAACAGTACCATTAAAGAAAGGCAGAGGGATTAAGCAAAGTGTTTGGAGATAGAGTATGTGTTGAGTATGCTAAGACTCCTGGTCCCATCCTCAGCACCAAAGCAAGTAAGCAAGGAAAAGAGGAAGGGAGAAAGGGAGGGATAGAAGGGAGGGAGTGAAAGAGAGAAGGAGAGAGGGAGGAGAGAGAGGGGAGAGAAAGAGGAGAGAGAAGAGAAGAGAAGAGAAGAGGAGAGAGAGAGAGAGAGAGAGAGAGGAGGTAAAGGACACAAACTTATAGCTTAACAAACAACAAACACCAGTAAAACACTGGGAAAAATATGGCTTGAAAAAAACTGGAGAGAAGCTTAAAGCAATTCCACTAAAATCAGGGACAAGGCAAGGCTGCCCAATCTCTTTCCTAACTAGAGCAATGTCTTAGTCAGGGTTTCTATTCCTACACAAACATCATGACCAAGAAGCAAGTTGGGGAGGAAAGGATTTATTCAGCTTACACTTCCATGTTGTTGTTCATCACCAAAGGAAGTCAGGACTGGAACTCAAACAGGTCAGAAAGCAGGAGCTGATGCAGAGGCCATGGAGTGATGTTACTTACTGGCTTGCTTCCCCTGGCTTGCTCAGCCTGCTCTCTTATAGAACACAAGACTACCAGCCCAGAGATGGTCCCACCCACAATGGGCCTTTGCCCTTTGATCACTAATTGAGAAAATGCCTTACAGCTGGATCCCATGGAGGCATTTCCTCAACTAAAGCTCCTTTCTCTGTGATAACTCCAGATTGTGTCAAGTTGAAACAAAATCAGCCAGTACAAGCAATTAGACAACAAAAGGAAATCCAGGGGATACAAATTGGAAAGGAAGAAGTCAAAGTATCAATATTCACAGATCATATGGTAGTATACATAAGTGACTCCAAAAATTCTACCAGAGAACTACCAAATTGGCTAGATACAAAATTAACTTGAAGAAATCAATAGCCCTCCTTTATACAAACAATAAATGGGCTGAGAAAAATTAGACAAACAACACCCTCACAATAGCCATAAATAATATAAAACATCTTTGTGTAGCTCTAGCCAAGCAAGTCAAAGAGCTGTATGACAAGAACTTCAAATCCCTGAAGAAATAAATTGAAGAAGCTATCAGAAGATGTAAAGATCTCCCATGTTCATCGATAGGATTAACATAGTGAAAATGGTCATCTTACCAAATGCAATCTACAAATTCAATGCAATACCCATCAAAATTCCAACAGAATTCTTCACAGATATGGAAAGAACAATTCTCAATTTTATATGGAAAAACAAAAAACCCAGGATAGTCAAAACAATCCTGAACAATTAAAGAACCTCTGGAGGAATCACCATCCCTGAAGCTGTACTATAGAGCAATAGTGATAAAAACTGCATGATACTGGTACAGAGACAGACAGGTTGGTCAATGGAATAGAATTGAAGACCCAGAAATAAACCCACACATTTATAGTCACTTGATTTTTGACAAGGAATTCAAAACCATACAATGGAAAAAAGAAAGCATCTTCAACAAATGGTGCTGGTCTAATTGGTGGTCTGTATGTACGAGAATGAAAACAGATCCATATTTATCACCCTGCACAAAACTCAAGTTCAAGGGAATCAAGGACCTCAATATAAAACCAGACACACTGAATATAATAGAAGAGAAAGTGGGAAACAGTCTTTAACACATTGGCACAGGAGATAATTTCCTAACCAGAACACCAACAGCTTAGGCTCTAAGATCAACAATTAATAAATGGGACTCATGAAACTGCAATGCTTTTGTAAGGCAAAGGATACTGTCAATTAAACCAAAAGGCAGTCTTCAAATTGAGAAAAGATCTTCATCAACTGTACATCTGAAAGTAGGCTAATATCCAAACTATATAAAGAACTCAAGAAGTTAGACTCCAGCAAACCAAATAACCCAATTTAAAAATGGTGTACAGAGCTAAACAGAGAAATCACAACAGAGGAATCTTGAATGGCTGATAAACACTTAGAGAAATGTTTAATATCCTTAGTCATCAGGAAAATACAGATCAAAATGACCCTGAGATTCTGCCTTATACCCATAGGAATGGCTAAGGTAAAGACCTCAAGCGTTTGGGTGCTTGAGAGCACTATCTGCTTTTCCAGAAGACTTGGGTTCAATCGCCAGCACCCACTTAGCAGCTCACAACTGTATACCTCCAGTTCCAGAAGATCCTACAACTTTACACGTACATATATGGAGGTAAAACACAAATGGACAAAAATAAAAATAAAACATTAAAGGAAAACAAAATTCAAGTGACAACATATGCTGGTGAGAATGTTGAGAAAGAGGAATGCTCCTCCATTGCTGGTAGGATTGCAAACTGGTACCATTACTCTGGAAATCAATCTGCCAGTTCCTCAGAAAATTGGAAATAATTCTACCTGAAGACTCAGTTATACCATTCCTGAGCACATACACAAATGATGCTACACCATACCACAAGGACACGTGCTCCACTATGTTCATAGGAGCCTTATTTATAATATCCAGAAGGTAGAAACAACCCAAATGTCCCCAAACAGAGGAGTGGATACAGAAAATGTGGTTCCTTTAACAATGGAATATTATTCAGCTATTAAAACAAGGACATCATGAACTTTGCAGGCAAATGGATGGGACGAGAAAATATCCTGAGTGAAGTAATCCAGACCCAAAAGAATAGTCATGGTATGTATGCACTTATCAGTGGATATTAGCCAAAATGTATAGAATATCATTGTATGCTCCACAGACCCAAAGAGGGTAAACAAGAAGGAAGGCCCAAGTGAGGATGTTTCAGTCCCACATAGAAGGGAGTTCCCACAAAATATGGGAGGCAGAGAGAAGGAGGGACATGAGTGGAAGAGGGGGAAGGGAAGGAGGCAGATGGGATCAGGTATGGAGAGAGAAGGAGGCCCAGAGGGCCAGGAGAATGAATGGAAATATCCAGCTGCCAGTGGTGGGGGTAGGAGATGGGAGAGGGAACCTCTAGGAAGTCCCAGAGACCTGGAATGGAAGAGGATCCAAGGAGTCAATGCAGGTGACCTTAGCCAAAACACCCAACAAAGTGGAGATGGAACCCGAGTAGACCACCTGTAGTAGTCAGCCAGGCTCTCCAGTGAAGGGAGGAGGACACCAACCCACATACAAAACATTCGATCTAAACATTTTCTAGAGGAAATGCAAGGACAAAAGTGGAGCACAGACTGAATGAATGGCTGACTAGTGACTGGCCGAACTTGGGATCTACTGCATGGGCAGCCACCAAATCTGGACACTATTAATGATGCCATGTTGTACTTGCAGACAGGAGCCTAGCATGGCTGTCCTCTGAGAGGCTCTACCCACCAACTGTCTCAGACAGATGCAGATACTTACAGCTGAGCCTTAGACGGAGGTTGAGGACCCTATGGAAGAATTAGGGGAAGGACTGAAGGTCCTGAAGGTGAAGGCAACCCCACAGGAAGACCATCAGTGTCAACTACCCTGGGAGCTTCCAGAGATTGAACTACCAACCAAAGAGCATAAATAGGCTGATCCAAGGTCCCCGGGCACATATACAGCAGAGGGTTGCCTTATCTGGCCTCAGTGGAAGAGGATGTGCCTAATCCTATAAAGACTTGATGCCCCAGGGTAGGAGGCACCCTCTCAGAAGCGAAGGGGTGGGGGTGAAGTAAGGAGTCCTGTGAGGAGGGACTAGGAGGGGCAACATTTGGGATGTAAAGAAAGAAAGAAAGAAAGAAAGAAAGAAAGAAAGAAAGAAAGATACCTGACATCAACTTCTGGCCTTCAAGTATACATACAAACCAGAGCATTTGCATTCAAATACACGTCTATAAAGGCACACACACACAGCATATTCATGCACATATGAAACTGCACAATCATTCTTAAATACTCTTTAAGAATCCCAATAGTATATAAAGAACACTTGTTCTCATTATTAAATATTATTTTCCAAAATCTGATTTTAATGGCTTCATAATATTCAGTTATATCAACCAGCTATAATAAACTTAATTAACCCACCACTATGAGACAACATGAATATTTTTCACTTTTCAATATTATAAACAGTAATGTGTCAAACATTCCTTCAGTAAGATTCTGTGCATCTCCCCAATTAATTCCCTGTGCCAAACAAACTCTTAAAAGTTGTATATTTGGATGAATATACTTAGCCAAGATGCCTAACAGTGGGGACATGGAAGTAGAAGAGGCCACCTCCTGTAGCCAGGCAGGACCTCCAGTGGAGTGATAAGGACATCAACCCACTTAACAAAACTTTCAACCCAAATTTGTCCTATCTAAAAGAAATGCAGGGATAGAGCAGAGACTGAAGGAATGGCCAACCACTAACTGGTTCAACTTGAAACCCATCCCACTGGCAAACACTAAGCCCTGGCACTATTAATGATACTGTTATGCTTGCTGACATGATCCTAGCATAACTGTCCAGCATCAGACTGAAATTGATGCAGATAGCCAGAGCCAAATATTGGATAGGGAACCCCACAGGAAAACCAACAGAATCAACTACCCTGGACCTCTGGGAACTCTCAGAGAGTGAGCCACCAACCAAAGAACATACAAGAGCTGGAATGAGGCTACCATTTTATTTTTTGGGACAAGTTCTCTCACAGGACCTGGAGCTCTCTGGCTAGCCTGGCTGGTCAATGAGCTGCAGGATCCTGCCTGTCTCTGCCTTCCCAACACTAAGATTATGTTTGTTTGGTTGTTTGAACAGGGTCTCTGGGGATCCACCTATTTCCATTTCCCAGTTCTGGAGTTAGAAGTCTATGTAGTCACGTTCATTTTTGATGTGAGTGCTGGGGATCCAAGTTGATAGCAAGAAGTTTACCCACGGAGTCATCTCTCTAGCCCACTTAAGAATGAATTCTTTACTGTTTTATTTTGAATTTTTCTTAATCAACATTCCTAAAATAAATGACTACTATGCTTATAATAAAAGAAAATTATTTATAAGGTAGCAAGAAAGATGAGAGGCAGGTCCACAACCACAGAGGCTCCGCCTCTCTATGTTGAGCTTAAGTACTCTCAGAATACAGTGCTCTAACCCCATGAACCTGCCCTGTCTGTTGTTTCCCTGCACACTTCCTCTTCAGATGCATATGGGATATCTTGAACTCTAATAAAACAGAGTTTCAAGGAAAACCTCTTGAAGTTGATGGAGATGGGAGCCTAGAGCTCTTCATTGGAATCCTGCAGTTTGTTTCTCTCCTATCTTAAACTACATCCATATCCTCACTGCTGCTTTCTGAGAAATCACTATATTCTCATTTCTCTGTATCTCACTTCCTAGATGGGAAACCCCGAGTTCAAATTCAACATCTCCATATTTCTATTACTTCTTTTTATATTGTGTCAGTCAACAAAGATAACACAGAGTTGAATCCAGGAGTATTCTTTCTGCCCTCCTTTGTCAGAAGCAACCTCCCTTCTGGTTTTTTAGTCCCTGTGAGCAACCCCAGGCCACCCTACTTACAGTTTTCTACGAAATCCCCCTGAAACACAGGTTTTATCTCTCAGTGTGACAGTCTCCCTATTGTCTGCAACAGACTGGTCTTAATTAGGAATCCTTCAACTTTGCAACCTTCACAAAGAGTTTATAAAAGGCTTGCAAGTGAGGGCTGGAGATGTAGCTCAATGGTAGAATGCTTGGCTAGCACTTGAAAGGTCGTGCCTGAGGTTTCATTTCATCAACAGGAAGAACAAAACAGAAACTAATCATCCTTAATAGTAAATATCCACATAAACTCAATAAAACATTTAGAAGCCATAAAAACATTTTAATAGATCTATAGAAAGAGAGTTCACAGGTTAAGAGCACTCTTCCAGATGACACAGGTTGGATTCCCAGCACCCCAATAGTGTCTCACAACTGTCTTTTGCTTTAGTGCCAGGGGATCTGATACAATTTTTTGGCTTCCTTAAGTACAGCCATGCATTTGATGCACAGACACATGCAGGCAAAACAACCATGCACATGAAATAAAATGAGGTAAAATAACATAAAATAAAATGAAGTTTATTATTCTCTCTCTCTCTCTCTCTCTCTCTCACACACACACACACATATATACACAAATAAAAATGGAGTTTAATCAGCCATACAGAGGTTTTTAGGAAAATGGATGGAATTAAAGATCAACATATTAGATGAAATGATAGACTCAGAAAAACAAAAATCACATTTTCTCATATGTGGAGTTTAGTCAGCCATACAGAGGTATGTTGGTTTTTAGGAAAATGGATGGAATTAAAGATCAATATATTTGATGAAATGAGAGATTCAGAAAAACAAAAATCACATTTTCTCATATGTGGAATATACAGTGTATATATATGTATATATATATATATATATATATATATATGAAGTGAAAATAAACAGGGACTAGTTGAGAAAAAGAAGGGTGTTGAGAAAAGAGGGACAAGAAAAAATAAGATGAATATCATTAAGGCACATCATGCATATGCATAAAATTGTCATAAAGAAGCCCATAATTTTGCACAAGGAATATGTAGAGAGAGAAAAAAAAAAGCAAAAATAAATAAATAAATAAAAGTTTAATATTTTTGATTGGGTTTTTCTACTTTTTTTTTCTTTAGTGCTTTAATGCATTATTAGTCACAGATATCTTTATCTAATAGAGAGGCTGCATATCATTGCTTATGCCTTTTGTTTGATCATAGAGTCTTGCAGGCATAAGGTTAGGTTTGGGTGGAGGGAGGAGAAGTAGTATAGGTTAAAGGTCTTCAGTGCTGAAAAGAAAAACAGGGAATCACTGGTTCACAGGCTAAGCTTCCCATTTCTTAGCTCAGCATTCAAGAGCCCGCGCCTCATAAGTTCCCCCAGGCTTCTCCACTGTCCGTAGCCACCAGCAACTCTCACCTCTTCCCATGCTGCTGCCTTGCTTAAAATGCTTCCTCTGTCTTAATCCTTTCCTTTCTAAAAACTTTCAGTTCATCCTGTATGATCATGTTCAGAAGAAATCCTGTCTCCAGAAAATCTCTCTCTGGAACCAGTGTCTCCTGTCTGTGGCACTCCTGTACTCAGGCATGCATCGGACCAAAGCTCACTATTATTTGTAATTTTGTTCTCTTTTTCTGACCATCTAGAAGGTAAGAACAGAATTGTGGTGGCTGCTCCCACTTGGTCCCTGCTGGTTCTTAGCCTTGTTAAATACTCTGTGATTCTGTGTTCATAGGCCATCTTTCTTTCTTTCTTTCTTTCTTTCTTTCTTTCTTTCTTTCTTTCTTTCTTTCTTTCTTTCTTTCTTTCTTTCTGTGAGAACCACATGCATTGCAGTGAACTAAACTCTGATTTTTCCTCAGATCAATATCACATGACAGAGAACAGGCTCTGAAATGTTGGAGCAAACTGTCCTTGTTTGCATCCCAGGTCTTCCTTGGGCAAATTCCTTAACCTACTATGTTTGCTTACTGTCTGAATAATGGGTGCAAACTGTCAACACCTGGAATAGTTTAAAATGTCTGCCTCATAGTAGCTTTCTATATATTTCATTCCTCCCATTATGAAAAATGAATGGGAAAACTCAACAGTCCCAGGCTACTACAGTCATAGAAAAGAATGTTCACCTTTCAGTTTCAAAAGGAACATTTGAATTTAGTGTTTAGGGTGGCAATTTGGTTTCCACCCTTGCCCTCCTATATCAACCCATTACCACTATTAAATGCCTTTCTCTCAGCTCCCACCCATAAATTATACATCTTCACACTAAGATAAGCTCAATTTGCTCCTTGGAGTTATTTGATGGCGATTCTGACCTTATTTCTTCTTTAAAGAACTTCTTACAAATGGATGTCCCGATGCAGGCATTGCATTTATCAAGACCGAGGAATGTCTTTCCCATAGTGTAGCTGCTTCTGACTCTGGGTACCAGAGAAGGAGGGAGAGAAGCTGGCAAGGAGAAAGAACAGCTCAGGGTTGAGACCCACAGCAGCAGCCGGGCTAGCCAGTGTTGGTGGAAGGCGGTAGCTGCAGCACCACGCCATTGGGACTCCATCCTGCGCTCTGTGTTGCAGCCGTGGTGGTCAGCGGTACACTCAGAGCTGCACAGAGGTTAGGCCTGACCAGAAAGGAAGCTGCCCAAAGCAGCTGGTTTCAGGATGCTGACCCTGTCCAAGCCTCTGAGGTTTCTGTCTGGGGATGCTGAGGAGCTAGCAGCTAATGGGGCTGGGCAGGAGGTGAGGAAGTCCATGGAGGATACTGATAACACATTTCCAAAGTCACTCTTCCTCTGCTTGGGGCGGCTGCCTCTGTCTGGGGAGGGGCACATTGGCAAATTTCGGAAAGAACAATGGTTATGGCTTCCCCATGTAGTCCTTTTGACAAACACAGGATATCCCAGCTGGGCAGGAAAGGTCCATGCCGCAGGATGTGTGTTGAACCTAGGATCCACCTGGGAGTTTTAAAGAATCCTGAAGGCCTCCACCCTCCACTGTTTTCATTCTGGGTACATCTGTCCCTGTAGAACACACACACACACACACACACACACACACTGTCTACCATGCACATACATATACACAGAGTCAAACACACGCATATCTACAGCACATACACTTCACACATAAACCCTATAACACACACAGACACACACACACTGCCTACCACACACACATGTACACATTCTAACACACAGAAACAAGACATACTACACACCCACACATATCACAACACATACACACAAACCTCACACCATATACACATGTACCCCACATCACACACATAATGCCTCAAAATACAAATGCCAAAACACACACATAAATACACAAAGTTTAACACACATCACACCCCTATCCCCATCCTCCACAAGACACATATACTCACATATAAACATATACACCATCCACATCACACAAACATCTCACAGCACATATACTTCATAACATAAACCCCATAACAAACACATACATACATAGAATCTATCATATATATACATACATACATGCACACACACACAGAACCTAACACACACACACAAAATACCATTATTCTCATCCTCCATAACACACACAGATACAAATGCTGCCTCACATCTCTCTCTCTCTGTCTCTCTCTCACACACACATTCATGCATGTGTACACACACACACACTCTTCATACCACATATACATGTACCTCACAACAGAAATCCAATAACATACACACAGACTCACACACACTCAGAGATTGTAACACACACAGAGATTTTAACATATACACACAGACTGACACACACACCACCACCACCACCACCACCACCACCACCACCACCACCACCACCACCACCACCTCACACCAACTTTCCCCTTCTCTGCCCTGGATAATCTATTCTGCACGTAGTCAAACACTGACTTTCACCAAATTCCATCATATAATAAGTAGAGGTTATTTTGCTGGCCATTAAGGAACACATTTAACACTGCTTAAGGAGTAGAAAACCCCAGATTAGTCCATTTTTGCTGATCTGGGAACAAGAGAGGGGAGAGAAGCTGGTGGCCTCTGCAATTTTATGAAGGCAGTGTCAGAAGGAACTCTGCTGTACATAGCTGTGCCCAACCTTCTTTAGAGGCCCCAAAGCCTTTCTTTTCTTTACCACCTTGCCTCATTTCTCAGCACTGCCTGACTTGGGAGGGTTTAAGTGCTCAGGATTGGCTTCCTCTGGATACTAAGATGAAGTTCACAGCATGGAGTAGATGGGAATAGTCATTGAGGACCAAATCAGGTTGTCTGACTTTGTGCAAGGGTTGGGAGTACTTTGCTAGGCTACTGTGCACAGGAGGACAGGGCTGGGGGAGAGGAAAAGGAAGATTACAGGCTATGGGAATGGTGTCAGGGAGGTAATGAATTTGGTTAAATAGTAATGAGCAGAGCAGGCTAAGGGCAGCTCTCTGGGAATTAAACTTATACTTATTATCTTTGTGTTCTCGGTGATTCAGTTGATCATTTGTTACTGCTGACTTATAAAATGCATTCATTTATTTTTGTGTATGTATACAAGGAGTGCATGTAGTTGTCAGCTGGCCCCTGAGGTTTAGGAGATCCCCATGGCTCTGCCTCCCACTCTCTTGGACAAGTACTGGGATTGCAAACAAGTGCCACTGTGTCCAGCTTTCACATGAGATCCAGAGACCTGTACCCAGGCCTTCTTGTGTGCCAAGTGCTGCTGTTAACCACAGCTGAGACATCTCCCTGTTTGCACTATTAATTTTTGAGACTTCAAAACATATTCTAGATCTTAGGTCTTTGGTGGCTATGTGGTGCTATAATTTGAACCTAGAATGTCCTCCAGAGACAGATGTATTAAAGTGTTCTCCAGCCAGCCTGTGGTGCTGTTGAAAAGTTATGGAAACTTCAAGAGGTGGGGCCTAGTAGGAGATCTCTCTAGGCCTGACCCTTGATGGAGACTGTAGGCCATGAGTCTCTTCATCATTCTTCTTTGCTTCCCAACTATAGTTTATTCTTCTACCGAGCACTCTCTGTGTGATGTGCTGCCTCACCACATGCCATGGCTGAGCCTTTTAATCATATACTGAAAGATAGAAATAAAACTTTTTTCTTTATAAATTGGTTTTCTCATGTATTTGTCACAGGAATGGAAAGCTCTCTGGCTTATGAATATTTTCTCTTAGATGGTGCATTCCTTACAAGTTAATTGGTGGCCCTGATTGCTACCTACTTCCCTCCCCTCTCTGCTACTCCATCCCTCCATCTCTCCCTCACTCCCCCTCCCTTCCTTTTTGAAATAGGGTCTCACTATACAGTCTAGGCTTGTCTGCAACTTACAGTCTTTCTGGCTTCTAAATCGGAGGGAGGGTATAGGGAACTTTTGGAATAGCATATGAAATGTATATAAAGAAAATATCTAATAAAAATAAAATAAAATTAAGTTAAATTAAAAAAAATTCCAGGGATCACAGCAGGACTGGTAAGTGTTACATCTCAGGAAGGGAGGGAGAAACTGCCTGTAACTTCCTGTTATATGATTCCTACCATGTAAATAGGGTAGCTCTACTTATGATAACCTACTGAAATTGATCTTTGTCCAGCTATTCTTCTGCTCCATGTTTCCATTCTGAGTGGAAGAGATTCATACATTTTTTTTCAGGTATAATTTCTGAACTAGCTTTCTATTGGGAACCTCTTTCCTTTCTAATCTCTCAATAATTGCCTTCCTTTCACAATGTGTACCTTGACTCTCTTGATTTAGTCATTTTTCAGTCATTTCAAAACTAAGGATGTAGGGAGAAGCCTTATTTAAATCCAGTAGCTTTAAAGGTAATTTATAGGTAACTTATTTAAAAAGAGGGTTTGAACAGAGGTATCTTGCATAGGTAGACAATGCTGCTCCTAGAAGACATGGGTTATTAAATGAAAGACTCAGTGTCAGACATGGGATATCTTGCCACACCACCTCCAGTAGGATCTGTGTGACAAGTTCCACAGTCTGAGGCAATTGACCTCAAAAAGGGGAGGCCTCCTGGAACTGGTTGTGGAACTCTTCACCAGAGAAAAAATATTGAACTGTACTTCTTATGGCAATCTATCTGCTTTGTTTTCTCTTATCCCTTTTCTTATTTACATGTTCCTGGTAGCCGAGACCAAGATCTCAAGCAAGAGTAATGGGTAAGAAACCATCCCTAGAGATGGGGCCACTAATATAACCTTGTTCCCAGGGAAACCAACACTTTACTTTCTAAATCATTTACAAAACTATTATGATAAAAACTTTCCCAACAATAAAATTTCATATGGCTACACATGTGTCATCAGAGGTAGATTTTGGTATATGGTAAAGAAAGCCTTAATTAGAAAGAATTAAAATAGTTTAAATTTATACATTGGAGATTTGTAAAAAATCAGGCACTACATGTTAAATAATAATTGACCATGGGGCTGGAAAGTTAGTTCAGTGGTCAAGAGCACTGACCATTAAAGATTTATTAACCTGCTCCTGGAAATAAGCCACTAGCCTTGGACGATAGCCCCCCACTGAACACATCTTTTTAGAATTGTTATATTTTGATGATTTATAATGATACCTGTTCTGTTTGTGATTCACTGAATATATAGTTTTAGAGTTGTAATGCTTGGATGATTTTTGTGCTTTATTTTGCCAAATGATTTTTGTTGGTATCTGTGATTGTTTTACTGGATATAGTTTCTAAGAGATGTAATGCTTGTTTTTTAATGTATAAAATCCCCTGCTCGAGAGCTGCAAAATACACTCAGATTCAAAATGCCTTTGTGTTTGTTTCTGTTTGTCACTGCCAAATCCTTACCCACCTAGCTTCAAGGACCCTCATTTCAGGGACCCCCATACCTGACTGGTATTCATATCTCTTTATGAATTATTAGCAGGGAGGCCCCCAAGGCTACCCAAACAACATTGACTTTTTTTATTTATCTTGATTACTCACTGTAAGGATGACTGTATGCTTGAAGACACTATACACTTGGCTTACAGGACATAGAAAAATCAACCTCAAATGATCAAGAAACTCTGTGCTGTTACCTTTCGTAGAGCTGGATGGTGCTATATAGGCTGCAAGAGGAGCAACGATATCCATGGTCTTACCTAGAAATAAACCCTGAATATTACAATACCAACTTGTGAGGCAAGATATGCCTATTGGAATAATAGCAGCATAATGTTAATGGAGTAATGAACAACTTTCTAGTTGGAGTTGAAGGAGAGATTTCTGTATGGCAACATAAACCTAGTCAAAAGTCTATGACTGAGTAGGTCATAGGCCATGGTGTGTGTGGAGTAGACCTACTGTTGTTTCATCAAATGGTCATGTCAAAATATTGTCCAAATATTTTTGTATTTGTGCTATTCTCAACTTGGTCAGATTCCTAACCTCTCAATCCTCCTCTAATGGAATAAAAAAAAAAATTCCAGTATAGTTGAACTATCTGAGAAAGATTCCAGAATTCTATTTTTAAAAGGATCACTGGCTTTTGGAACAGCCCCTGCTCCAATTGCTCAGGACTAAGGTGTCATCTCGGTAGATTTTCTTTTTTTCCTTCAATGAGTATGAAGCGTCCTTCCCTGTTTTGTTTTGTTTTGTTTTGTTTTGTTTTGTTATTAAATTAAATTTGGTTGTCTGTGGGATATATTCTCCTAGTTGAGCTGTTTTGCCTGGCCTCCATGGGAGAGGATGAATCTAGCCCTGCAGAGACTTGAGGTGCCAGACTTTGGGAATACCCAGTGTGGGCCTCCACCTTCTCAGAGGAGAAGGGGGGTGGAGGAGAGGGATTGTAGGAGGGGTGACCAGGAGTTGGGACAGCAATTTAGATGTAAAGTGAATTAAAAAAAAAGATCACTGGCTACATAGAAAACTCAAACATATGAATGAACTTAGAAAATGGATTCAAGGCCTTAACAAGACAATCTTCAGTGTGAAACGAAACAGAAAGTCAAAAATAAAATACAGAGGAGTTACTAGACTGAAAATGAACCAAACCAAAATTCTGAAAATGAAAGAAACAGTCAAATAAAAGTTGCTTCAGAAAGCACCAACACCAGACAAGAACATGTAGAAGAATGAATTTTCAGAAGTAATTACAAAGTCCAAATAATACTATACTCAGATATAGAGAGAGACCAAAATTAATGAACATGTCTTATACTTTCAACTCTGGTATACTTTCAAGAGATCACATCTAAGAATCGTGGGGTAGAAGGAGGATCTGGGATAAAGGCTAAATGACAAGTCATTTAATTATGGTTAAAAATGTCTCAAACTTAGAGAAAGAAGTTAATATCTGAACACAAGAAGCACTTTGAATTCCAAATAGATAAGACCAGAGAAGAAATTCTACACTATGTATCATAGTCAAAATGTAAAAACTACAAAGGAACAATATTAATGTATGTAAAGGAAAACACTAACTCACATACAAAGGTGGAAATATCAGAATAACTTTTTCATTAACAGTCCTAAAATCCAGGGATGCATGAAATGATATACTTAAAGGTCTGAAAATAAATAACAGTCAAACAAGATTTCTATAACCATCAAAGTTATCTTTCAAAATTGATGGATAAATAAGGATATTTTAAGAAAAATACAAATTAAGGCAATTCACTACAACCAAGCTAATACTGTAGAAGATTCTAAAATGAATACTATACAAATGGAAGAAGATAGTCTGATCTTTGAGAAGATATGAAAATATAAATTCTACAAAAGAATACCTGAATAAAGAAGAGCTGAGAAAAGATCAGTTCCATAAAGAAAATGAAATCCTCTATTAATTGCCCCATTCTGTTGTTCTGATAAAACATGATAACTAAGGTAGCTTTTATAGAAGAGTTTATGTGGGTTTATGGTTCAAATTAATAAAAATCCACCAGGGTGAGTGTCTTAGGGTTTACATTGCTGTGAAGAGACACTATGACCAAGGCAACTTTTATAAGGACAGCACTTAATTGGTGCTGGCTTACATGTTCAGAGATTCAGTCCACTATCATGGCAGAAGCATGGCAATATTCAGGCAGACATGGTGCTGGAGAAGGAGCTGAGAGCTCTGCATATTGATCTGAAGACAACTACTAGAGACTGGCATCAGTAGGCAACTATGAGGAAGCTGTCTTCCACAATGGGTGGAGACCTCCAAAGCCCACGACCACAGTGATATACTTCCTCAAAAAAGGTCACACCTCCTAACAGTGCCACTTCCTATGGGTCAAGAATATTTAAACCATAGTGGGGAAGCATGGCCACAAGTAGCAGGTGTTGTGGTAGGAGCAGGAAGATGCAGCCATGAAGCAGAAAGGACTACTGGAAGGATTGTTTTTTTTTTTTTGTTTGTTTTTGTTTTTGTTTTTTTGTTTTTGTTTTTGTTTTTTTTATCTCAAAGTTTCCTCTCCACCAAGAGACACTCTTCTTGCAACAAGGCTGCACCACCTAAACCTCCACAAGCAGCATCACCAACTCAGAATCAAGTCTTCAAATACTGGGGGCATTTCCTATTCAAACCAACAAAAACCCCCAAGTTAAGTGGAATGGAGAACAGAAATGTAATTCAGCCAAACAGAACATTACCCAGGAAAATAATAGCACATATATGATAACCTTAAACATAAATGACATGAACACACTAACAGAAAGATGCAGACTAGCTGGATTGAAAACAAGATGAAGGACTGGGAGTTGGCTTAGTCAGGAAAATGTTTGCTGTGTAGTAATAAGGACATGAATTTGTTTCGTATGAGGCTATGCCAGTGCCTGGCAAATACAGAAGTGGATGCTCATCTATAAGATGGAACACAGGGCCCCCAATGGAGAAGCTAGAGAAAGCACCCAAGGAGCTGCAACCCTATAGGTGGAACAACAATATGAACTAACCTGTACCCCCAGAGTTTGTATCTCTAGCTGCATATGTAGCAGAAGATGGCCTAGTCGGCCATCATTGGAAAGAGAGGCCCCTTGGTATTGCAAACTTTATATGCCCCAGTACAGGGGAATGCCAGGGCCAAGAAGTGGGAGTGGGTGGGTAGGGGAGCAGGGCGGAGAGAGGGTATAGGGAACTTTTGGGGTAAAATTTGAAATGTATATAAAGAAAATATCTAATAAAAAATAAATAAATGAAAAAAAAAAAAGGACATGAATTTGTCCAGCCACAGCCTTGTGTGCCTGTAATCTAAGCACAAAAACAGGCAGGTAGACCAATAAAACAGAATAGAAGACCCAGAAATAAACACACAGAAATATGGATGCCCAAAATTTGCCAAAGGTATTAAAAACATACTCTGGAAAAGAACCCCAGCTTACTTAGCAAATGGTTCTAGGAAAACTGGCCACCCACTTTCAGAAGATAAATTAGATCCCCATCTCTCAGTGTGCACAAACTTCAATAAAAATGGATTAAAGATTTTAATTAAAATGATATGTAGCAAGAGGTAGGGTAAACTCAGAAAATACATTCAAAAATTAAGATTTCTGAGTAGCAAAGGAAATAACTCTTGGAAGTAATAAGTAGGGCAACATGAAATAAAAGTATCTGCTCAGCAAAGAAAACTAGTAGCCAAGTGAACAGCCTATAGAACAAAAGAAAATCTTTTCCAGTTATACTTTAAGCAAGGGGTTAATATATAGAATATATAAAGAACTGCAGAAATCTCTCTCTGTCTCTCTCTCTCTCTCTGCTTCTCTTTCTGTCTCTTTCTGTCTCTCTCTGTCTCTCTGTATCTCTCTCTCTCTGTCTCTCTCTCTGTCTCTCTCTCTCTCTCTCACACACACACACACACAAACTGGCAGTCAGTAAATGGGCTAATGAGTTAATAGATAGTTCTCCATAGAAGAAATATAAACGGCTAATAAGTACTTGAAAAAATTGTTCAACATCTTTAGTCATCAGGGAAATGCAAATCAAAACTACATTGAGATTTCTTCTTACACCTGTCAGAATGACTAAGATCAACAAAACAAGTGGCACCTCATGCGGGTGAGGAATTTGGGAAAGAGGACCACCCCTTATTCACTGCTGGAGAGAGTGCAAGCAAGTGACCCTGAAATGAAAGACTAGAGATTCCTCAGAATGGTGAAACCAAAACTACCATATGACACAGGTACATATCCAAAGGACTCTGCCTTACTGTACATACCTGCTCTTCAACACTGTATATCAGTTTCTTCTGAGAGTAAAACTTTCCATCTTGGAGGCAAACTCTTTGAGACAGGGGGTGTTAAAGGAGAGAAGAAACATCCTATACTCTGGGGAAGCTCTTTAAAATAGGAAGTAAGCATCTCAAAATGGCTTCAAGAAGTTCCTGAAACCAACTAGATTCATAAGGTCCCTCCCTCCCCAACAGTATAAAAACAGTAAAGTTCATGAAAGCAGGAAACCTGGAGCACACTCCAGCTCAATTTCTCTGAGCTAAGCAGCTCAGCTAGTGTCTGCTTCTTGTAGGCTGCATAACTGGTCTGTTCTTCCAGGATCTTGGTCTGAGCCTGTTATCAGCAGCTCAGTTAGTCTTAACAATCACCCATGCTGGGTGTGCTTTGGTGCTGCAGCTGTCTTTGAGTCATTTCTGCTCCTGTAAGTAACCCCTCACCCATATTTTTGTAAGTGACTACAGTAAAATTCATTGGTTTACCAAGTTAGACTTAAGTGATATTCATAAACTTTGATCGGGTACCCATTTCCTATCTGGGGTGTGTAGACATTTGTTCATTTCTCCCTAGAAACAGTGTCACAAAACATATGTTCATGCTGTTTATTCATAAAACAGTTTGGGAATAGAATCAGCTCAGATGCTCATCAACTGATAAATGTATAATTAAAACATGCTATATATACATAATAGAGTTTTATCTAGTTATAAATAAAAGGAAATCAAATCCAGAGGAAAATGGATAGATCTGGAAAGTGTATCAAGCAAGGTGACACAGACAGAAAAACAAATACTTCATGTTCTCTCCTATATCTGGATCCTAGCTTCTAACTGTAAAACGTGTATATGGAGACTAGAAAATTATAAAAAGGTTAGTAACATTGGTGAAAAGAGGATTTAGGAAGGATTTTGGGGGAAGATAAAGTAGAACTCATGAGATAAGGAATTGGAAGGGGAATTCTAGGGGTAGAGAGGTTCATTGGGAAAAGGGGAATGGGAGAGATGTAGGGGTGAGGAAATTCTTCCACATAGAGTAAAATAGGTTTTCCTTGTATGTACAGTTTATTTTGGAACTATTTCCATTTCCTCTAATTGAGTTGTTTGTTGCTAACAGCTAAAGATCTTTGCTTAAAAGTCATACAGACCCTGGGCAGATTTTTCTAGAAATTGCTCATCATGTAGATACATCACTAGTGTAGAGATTTTTTTTTTTGGTCTGTTTTGCTTCAATCATCCAGAGCAGTTTCTACCATATGCTACCTCAAGCTAAGTGAAAATTCAAGACTCATTTTTTTTTTTTTACTTATTCATTTTACATTTCGCTCATTGCCACCCTCCCGGTCATGCCCTCCCACAATCCTTCCTCCAACCCCCTTCTTGAGAACTTCTCCAAGTGGGTGGGGTCTTCCTGGGTATCCCCTCACCCTCACACATCAAGTCTCTGTGAGGTTAGGCTCATCTTTTCCCACTGAGGCCAGACAAGGTAGCCCAGCTAGAGGAACATATCTCACAGACAGGTAACAGCTTTTGGGATAGCCCCTGCTCCAGTTGTTCAGGAACCACATGAAGGCCAAGCTGCACATCTGTTACATATGTGCAGGGTGACCTAGGTCCAGCCTGTGTATGTTCTTTGGTTGGTGGTTTGCCACGCACTCTGGTTGAGTCAGATTGACAGGCCGAGAGGCTTGGAAGCTACTCATGAGGCAAAGAGTTTCATGGAAACTCACCTCCTGGAGTCTGGCATCCTCTCTAACCCATACATTAATATTCCATTCCTACGTTAGTCTGGTGTATGGATCCACGTGCTCTCTTTTAGTATTATCTTATTATAAGTGCCTTTTAAGATTGAATTCTGCCATAGCCAAGCCTTCGCCAATGTTCCAATGTCCTAGAAAGTCCTTGAGCAGACCATGGGCTTGGAATTCAGTAAGAATGTTGCTATTCAGTGACATTCAGAATTACACTATCACTTTGAATAAAAGCTAAGTCACTGCCCTACACAGGAATTTACCATCTTCTAGGAAGAAGGAAGTTTGAGACCTAAAAAGGAACCAGAATAGATACTTAGAACTATAGATAGCTGAGTTACACCCATACACACGTATTTACAATGGCCCAAGGGAAAGGTGGACTATACAATAGACTAAAATAGGAACTATGGCAAGGGCACAAAGCCCTTGACCCTGGCTTCTAAGATTAAGTGAATCTTAGGTGAAGCTCTTGTTGATCCCAGTTGTTAACAATGAATTCTATCCCAGGTGGTTCCTGTTAGACCTGTGTTTGCATTCCTCTGTTTTATGTAAGAATCCAGTAACCTCTTTTTACCTTGCGGGTATGTCACCCAACTTTCTTATTGTCTTCTGCATAAAAAGTTTGATGCTCGATTTGACAAATTACATTCAGATTCTACACAACCTCTCCTGTGTGCATCTGTCTGTCATTCCATCCTACGCTTTGCCCACCTGCGACTAGAGACCCGTTCCACGCAGACAAAGGGGCCCAGAGGGTCTGCAGCAGTGGTTCAGTCTCTGAGAGCCTCAAGGGTCCAGGTTACTTGACCCTGTTGGCCTTCCTGTGGTGTTCCTATCCCCTTTGGGACCTGCAATCCTTCCTCCTATTCTTCTGTAAGAGTTCCCAAGCTCCATCCACTGGTTGGCTGTGGGGGTCTGTGTCTGCACCTGTCAGTCAGGTGCTGGGTGGAGCCTCTCAGAGGACAGCCATGCTAGACTCCTATCTGCAGACTAACAGAGTATAATTAATAGTGTCAGGGATTGGTGCTTGCCCATGGGATGGGTCTCAAGTTGGGCTGATTATTAGTTGGCCATTTCATCAGTCTCTGCTCTACCCCCACATGCATGCATTACTTGTAGACAGAATAAATTTTGGGTTAAATTTTTGTGGTGGGTTGATGACCCTATCTCACCACTGGGGTTTCTGCCTGGCTACAGGAGGTGGAGTCTTTGGGTTCCATATCCCCAATGCTATGAGTCACAGCTAAGGTCACCTCCCCATTGATTTTTGGGTGCCTCTCTTATCCCAGGTCTCTGTCTTGTCTTGGAGATGACCCCCACCTCCCCATCTCTGCCCGTTGCAGATTTCCATTCATTCTCATGGCCATCTGGTCATTCCTCCCTTCCCTCCCCACATCTGATCCTCAATGCCCCCCATTCCCCTCCCCATCCCCTCTCCTACCCAGTTGCCTTTCTCTATCTGCCTCTTATGACTATTTAATTCCCCCTTCTATGATTATGCCTTCCTTCCTATTTAACTTCTTTGGGTCAAGACAGAAATTTAATATATGGTTGTTATAACAATTGGATGAATTGTTATAGTCAAGTCTTTAAACAAAATTCTTATAGTCATCAACAGGGAAGACCCTTTGATTACTTTCTCTCCTCTAAGCTTCTTCTGGACTCTATAAACTCTTTCCTATTTTCAGAAACATCAGAAAATTAAGAAAATATGAGGTTTCAGCACTGAAGTAAATCAGCACAGCAAACATCATCTGGAAAGAGGCATAACAATCGCCATACTTTGTCTAATTCAGGGATGAAATACATGGACAAGTGAAAGGTTTGATTTCAGGGGCCTTGGCTAGCTAGCCATTGAGGAGGCAAGAGTGTATGAGATGGGTTAATGTTCATGTAAGACACTGTGACATCAGCTTGGGTGAAAGCAGTGGCACCCAGGGCTAGAGATGAGTCAGTGATCATAAAAGCAAAGGCTCAATGTGGGAGGTAAAAAGAAGCTTGATCTGCATGGTTTGGAAATGGAACCAACAACATAAGGAAGGAGCTCAGAAATGCTCAGAATTTTCAAATTTCAGTGTTTAGTAAATTGTGGTACTACTGATTGAATCTAGGAATGAAGGAAAAGTGCTAGGACTAGAAGAAGACTTTTTGGGTCTTTGAACTTGAGTATTAGTTGCTGATGTAATCCTTTTTTTTTATTAGATTTTTTAAATTTACATTTCAAATGTTATTCTAGTTTCCCCTCTGAAAATCACCTATCCTCTCCCCCCTACCCCTACTCACCAACCCACCCACTCTTGCTTCCTGGCCCTGGCATTCCCCTATACTGGGCCATAGAACCTTCACAGGACGAAGGGCCTCTCCTCTCATTGATGACCGACTAGGCCATTCTCTGCTACATATGCAGCTAGAGCCATGATTTCCTCCATGTGTTTTCTTTGATTGGTGGTTTAGTCCCAGAGACCTCTGAGGATACTGCTTAGTTCATATTGTTCCTCCTATGGGGCTGCAAATCCCTTCAGCTCCTTGGGTACTTTCTGTAGCTTTATTGGGGACTCCGTGCTTCGTCCAATGGATGGCTGTGAGCATCCACTTCTGTATTTGTCAGACACTGGCAGAGCCTCTCAGGAGATAGCTTTACCAGGTTTTTGTCAGCTAGCTATTGTTGGCATCTGCAATAGTGTCTGGGTTGTTTATGGGATGAATCCCCAGGTGGGGCAGTCTCTGGGTGGTCATTCCTTCAGTCTCTGCTCCAAACTTTGTCTTCGTAACTCCTTCCTAAGATTCATGGGTATTTTGTTCCCTCTTCTAAGAAGGATTGAAGTATCCACACTTTGTTCTTCCTTCTTTTTGAGTTTCATGTGTTTTGCAAATTGTATCTTGGGTATTCTGAGCTTCTGGGCTAAAATCCACTTATCAGTGAATGAATATCATGTGTGTTCTTTTGTGATTGGGTTGCGTCACTTAGAAGAATGTGAACTGATACATTCTTATCTCCTTGTACAAAGCTCATGTCTAAGTGTATCAAGGAATTCCACATAAAACCAGAGACACTGAAACTTATAGAGGAGAAAGTGGGGAAGAACCTCAGAGATATGGGCACAGGGGAAAAAATCTTGAACAGAACACCAATGGCTTGTGCTGTAAGATCAAGAATCGACAAATGGGACCTCATAAAATTACAAAGCTTCTGTAAGGCAAAGGACCCTGTCAATAAGACAAAACATCAACCAACTGATTGGGAAAAGATCTTTACCAATCCTAAATCTGATAGGGGGCTAATATCCAATATATATAAAGAACTTAAGAAGTTGGACTCCAGAAAATGAAATAACCCTATTAGAATTGGGGTACAGAGCTAAACAAATAATTCTCAACTGAGGAATACTGAATGGCAGAGAAGCACCTAAAAAAATGTTCAACATCCTTAATCATCAGGGAAATGCAAATCAAAACAACCCTAAGATTCTACCTCACAACAGTCAGAATGGCTAAGATAAAAAACTCAGGTGACAGCAAATGCTGGCTAGGATGTGGAGAAAGAGGAACACTCCTCCATTGTTGGTGGGATTGCAAGCTGGTACAACCATTCTGGAAATTAGTTTGGCGGTTCCTCAGAAAGTTGGACATAGTACTACCTGAGGATCCAGCAATACCTCTCCTGGGCATATATCCAGAAGAAGCCCCAACAGGTAAGAAGGACACATGCTCCACTATGTTCATAGCAGCCTTATTTATAATAGCCAGAAACTGGAAAGAACTCAGATGCCCCTCAACAGAGGAATGGATACAGAAAATGTGGTACATTTACATAATGAAATATTACTCAGCTATTACAAAAAATGAATTCATGACATTTTTAGACAAATGGATTGATCTGATGTAAGCCTTTTTAATTGAGTTCCATTAATATGATTGCTTAAGTTGATCAGAATGTACTCAAATTAACTATTTCCAAGTTCTTTTAACCACCCCTTTTGATAATAATAATCTTCATAAATATATTACTGAAATCCATTTATACTATAAAATTTACATTACAACAAAATACTTGGTTGGTTACATTATATTCTGAAAACATGTACCACCATGTCATTTTCCTTGTGGTCCCATACTCTTATGTAGTAATTTCCAATGCCTGCTATAAGAGCTTGAAAGGAGATTTTCTAGAGACCACACACACACACACACACACACACACACACACACAGCAGAAGCAGCAGCAGCAGCAGCAGCACCACCACCACCACCACCAACAACAACGCAGCAAACTTGAAAGTTTTTAGTCTCTAGGTACTTGTATTGTTTTAATTTTTTAAAAAATGATACTTTTATTAATTCTTTGACAATTTTATACTGTATATTTTGATCATCATATTCAACTTCTCTTAGCTGCCCAACTTCGTCCTTCCCCCCTCCCTCCCTTCTTCCCTTCCTTCCTTCCTTCCTTCCTTCCTTCCTTCCTTCCTTCCTTCCTTCCTTCCCTTTTTTCGTCTGCCTGTCTTTGGTGGTGAGGAGTGTGGTATGTAGGTCCCATTTAGGGATAAGAACTTCACAATATCATCATCATCATCATCACCACCACCCCCATCATCATTTTATATCCTGACTGTAATTTTCCCTCCCTCCTCTCCTCCTAGTTTCTCCTTCCAACCTCCTCTCTGTTGCCTACTGCCATGTCACCTCAATTTCAATTCAGAAAAGGGCAGACCTCTCCTGGATAGCAAACAAACTTGGCATTATCAAGTTAAAGTAAGACAAGGTACCTCCTTGGCTTGGTGAAGCAACCCAGTATGAGAACTAGGGTCCCAAAAGTCTACGAGAGTCAGACATCCCCTGCTCCCACTGATAGGAGTCCCATAAGAAGACAAAGCTATACAACTGTAACATATATGCAGAAGACATAGATTAGTCCCATGCAGGGTTCCTGGTTTTCAGTTCAGTCTCTGTGAGCTTATGTGAGCTCAATTTGTTGATTCTGTGGGTTTTCTAGTGGTGTCCTTGACCTCTCTGGCTCCTAAAATCCTTCTTCCCCATCTTCAGCAGGATTCTGTGAGCCCCACCTAATGATTGGCTATGGGTCTCTGCATCTGCTTCCATCAGCTGCTGGAGACAGCCTCTCTGATTACAATTGGGATAGGCACCAATCTATGAGTATAGCAGACTATTATTAGGAATTTGCCTTGGTTTGGATTTTACTGCTGTGAACAGACACTGTGATCAAGGCAATTCTTATAAGGAAAACATTTAATTAGGTCCAGCTTACAGGTTCAGAGCTTCAGTCCATTATCACCAAGGCAGGAACATGGTAGCATCCAGGCCATCATGTTGCATGAGGAACTGAGAGTTCTCCATTTTCACCTGAAGGCCAGTAGGAGAACACTGGCTTCCAGGCAGTTAGGACAAGAGTCTCAAAGCTCATGCCCACAGTGACCTACTCCAACATGGCCACACCTACTCCAACAAGGCCACACCTCCTAATAGTGCCATTCTCTGGGCCAAACATATTCAAACCATTATAGAATTACTTCACTGGCCTTTTTTTTTTTTGGCAGTCCTGTTTGGTTCTATTCTAGATCTCTGGATGATCCAGCTCTGAGTCTTGGCCATCCAGGCAGTGTCAGGTGTGGGTTCCCTCTTGTGGCATTGGTTTTAGGCTGGAGCTATGGTTGGCCATTCCCAAAATTTCTGCATCACCATTACTACAACACATCTTGTAAGATAAATTGTAGGTTGAAGGTTATGTGGTTGGGTTGGCATCTGAAATCCATTAACTTTGGAAGTATTGCCTGATCAGAGGAGATGGCCAGTTCAGGCTCTGTATCTCCCATTGGAGGGTCACCCTCATAGATTCCAGGGAGTTTCAATTACACTGGGTTTCAAACTTTTTCCAGAGATGCACCCCAATCTCAGTTGTCTTTCTCAATATGCTACAAACTAACCTTTTCTACACTGTTTGTGATTAAAGGTGTGTACTAAGAGTGTGTCTATGTTCCAGTCAGATCATACTAAAATTCAGGGCAGGTCTGCATTCCAGCCAGATCATATAGACCTAGAAGGTCTTTGGTTGTGATCTCTTGCCAGAGCAACTATGTTGCTGGATTAAAATTTTAAATTTTTTTAAATTAACATTTTGTTTGACTGGATGATAAATTATTTTCTCCTCTTTTTCTATTTTCTTTGAGACCTGATACTCTCTCTTTCACTCTATTCAATTTGTTCATTAGAATTTCTTTTGAGCTTTGTGTTTGACTGTCTTAGTCTTTCATTTGGAGTTTTATTTAAATTTGGAATTTCCCCAGAAATTCCACATCTTTAATAAATTCCATTGTCATATCTTTATTGTTCTAATTATTTCATTTTATTCTGGGATTATATTTTCCTTGTGCCATTTTGTGTATTTTCAATCTTAGTTTCAGACTATGTTTTCACGGTCCTCATTCAGGCATGTGAGTTCTTTGAACATATGTATAATTGCTGCTTTTAAGTCATTGTCTTTGCATTAGTTAAGTTGTTTTTCCCAGGGAACAATACAGTGAGGGTGCTAATTTCTGGAAGAGACACATTATCTTTGTTATTCACATTGTATTTTTATTGTGGAATATAGGCATCCAGAATTAGGTGGTTTGTAGTGTTTCTTGGTATGGGTATCTTGTCTTACTTTTGTAGAGTGGGTGTTTGTATTCTAATTTCCTGTTGCCACAACTTGTCAGGATATGGACTAACTAAAAGATGCCAAGTCTAGAGGCCACTTGGTGTGCAAATGGGATGTAAGAAGTCATCTTAGCTTGACTAAGGATAGGTGCAACTTCTGTATTTAGGAGTAAACATTGTGTAGGTGTATTGAATTCCCACGGTCAATCTTCATACTTTTGTAGAGGACTTGCTGGATGCTGAAGGTGGTCTTTGGGTAGCAGGGGCTGGGGTAAAATACTTGCTGCCAAACCTTGCAACTGTAGTTCAATCCCCTGAACCCACATGGTAGAAGTGGACAACAAACTCCTGAAAATTGTCTTCTGACCTCCATTGTAATCACACACCAAGAGAATAAGCAATAGAGTAAAAATACTTTAAAAAGAAAGTATGAAGATTGGCATTGAGGAATAAAGTTAGCTAATGTCTCCAACTGTTAGCTCTTTAGGATCCACTCCAGCATTTGGCTGAATCTGGACTTTGATTAAACAGTGTCAGAAAACAACTGGGCAAGAATGGGATGTAAGAAGTCATCTTAGAAGGTCTGGTTACCTCTACCCAACTTGGAATTCCTTCTGTGCCTCTAGAGTTTCTGTTTATTGTGTGGGCTTTGGTTACTTCTTAGCAATATGACCCTTACTTTTAATATTTGAAAATGAAATGATTCTCCTCAGTGAGAAAGGTTATATTCCACCTCACCACTTGTAAGGGGAATTCCAAGGGAGAAAATTTAGCCTTTTGTAATTCTCAGGTTTTCAGACTTGAGGGAAAGCACCTTCACCAAAGGGGTAGTCAGGAAAGTCCTCAGATGCCACTGTTGTAAGTATAAAAGCAGAGTCTCTGCTTTAAAATAGAATCTCACTATGCACCTAGGCTGACCTGAGCATCAATCCTCTAGTTTTAGCTTCCTGACTGCTGGGATTATAGGTGTGTACCATGACAACCAACATGATGAATCCTTTTACAATATAAAAGATAGAAATATACAGCTGTTAACATTTCTGCATACTACCTCTAATATGGTTCCAGTTCATTCATGTCACATCTGATTTCCATTTAAAACTCACAGAAACAATTTTCTAGGTCATTAAATACTTTTACTAAAAAGGTTATAATTTATTGAAGCAGTTGTGGCTGCTAGGCAGCTGCTAACAATCATGCTGGATTTCATACCTCAAGTGTCAGAGTTTCAAAACAAAACCATTTTGCTCTGGTTCATGAAATTTTGGGCAAGGTGTAGGAGCTAGAGTGTCTTTAGTGGCTAGTGATGGGCTAGTTCTGCTGGACCTGCTCTAAATACTGCAGAACCCATTATTCCATGTGAGAATTCCCGAGTTTCAGTGGCTCTAGCAACACAACATGTCATCAAGAAAGCATATTGATAAGTCAGTTTTCCCTCTAGGCTGGCTTCTACAGTCTCACAGGAGTAATTACATTTATGGGTATCCTACTAAGATGTTTCAATTTCCACTGAAAGGATAAGTGACATCTCTGAGTTGTGCTTCTTTTGAGGGGTAGCAAAGTCCTGTTTGCCAGAATTTTGCGGTCACATCTTATAAGCCAGAATGGAGGCAAATCCTACAACATACTGGGGTGTAGATTGAGATTACTGTGTTTAGCTATATCCCTATAATAAGGAATAGAAGCACATTTTCTAGACAATGAGGCTAAAACAAGGAGAAATAAAGTAGGGGGAATGAGAGATGGAGAGTGTCTTGGTTTGAGTTTATTTAATCAAATTGAAACAAGGATTTCAATGTTAGAGATCAACTGAAAAGTAATTCTAAAAATGCCAGTAAAGATGTGAGTAGCTGCATTATGAAGCCAGTTACTACTATGGAAAAGTTCAGTTCAATCATGTTATGAAATTCTGAGAGACATGGAAGAGCAATACATTTCAGAGTTTTCATGACGAAGGGCCAGACAGCTGAGGTACTTATAAGAACAATTTTCACCATTCCTTGCTTGTGGCTGATATGGGGATATTGATTCAGTTTCAGTCTGATCCATATAGGCTAGGTAAAATACAAAGGTCAAAAGATCTTAGTAAATCACTACCATGTCAGAAGTTGAAAGTGGCCAGTTAACTCACAAATACAAAAAGAAAGCAAGTACCAAGGGCATGCTGGAGTATAGCCACAGAGTAGAAGTCTGGTAAACACTCCAATGGCATACTAAAAACTGGGAACTAGTTAGTACAGCAGGAAAATCATACAACTTTAGAGATGAAAGTAACATTAGTAATTATCTAGGTTATTGAAATGTTCCCTGCAGGCTCATGTGTTTGAACACTTGATTCCCAGCCTGACACCGTTTTGGGAGGTTGTGGAAGCTTTAGGATGTTCCTAATTACAGGAGATGAGTTTCTGGAGCATGGGCCTTTAG
The DNA here is from genome assembly GCF_000001635.26 of Mus musculus. Taxonomy (NCBI): domain Eukaryota; kingdom Metazoa; phylum Chordata; class Mammalia; order Rodentia; family Muridae; genus Mus; species Mus musculus. The sequence goes on from NC_000086.7 coordinate 18,480,697, forward strand.
GGTTATGGGCAAGTCCTATTTCTCTTCCTAAGTCTTTATGCTTCTTGACTGTGGCCATAATGTATTCAGCTGCTCCACACTCTGTCTGCCATGGGGTTGTTCATTGCCATGCCTTCCCAACCATGTTGGATTGTATCCTCCTCAAACTGTAAGCCAAAATAAATCCATTGTCCCTTAAGTTGCTTTTGTCATATCACATGAGAAAAGTAATGGTTTCTTATGGATGATATCAAGCACAAGCAGAAAGTAGAATAAGTAGATAATTTGTACTTCACAAAAGTGAAAAAAATGTACAACAAAGGATAGTACTTGAAAAGATGCTCAATGTTATTAGTCACTAGGGAAATGTAAATCAAAACAACAAAGAGATTACATTTTACTCCATTCAGGATGTATATGATCTGGATTGTCTCTCCCGCCCTACCACATTTTGTTTACTTAACTATAAAAATAAGGTGATTTAAAAAATATTTATCTTATAAAATAATGCCTGCTTTCTCTACACAAAGGATAAATGAACCGAGAAAGAAATTAGGGAAACAACACTCTTCACAATAGTCACAAATAATATAAAATACCTTGGTGTGACTCTAAGGAAGAAGTAAGAGATCTGTATGATAAGAACTTAAAGTCTCTGAAGAAAGAAATTGAAGAAGATCTCAGAAGATGGAAAGATCTCCCATGCTCATGGATTGGCAGGATTAATATAGTAAAAATGGCTATCCTGCCAAAAGCAATCTACAGATTCAATGTAATCCCCATTAAAATTCCAACTCAATTCTTCACTGAGATAGAAAGGGCAATTTGGAAATTCATCTGGAAAAATAAAAAACCTAGGATAGCAAAAACTATTCTCAACCATAAAAGAACATTTGGTGGAATCACCATGCCTGACATTAAGCTGTACTACAGAGCAATTGTGATAAAAACTGCATGGTACTGGTACAATGACAGACAGGTAGATTAATGGAATAGAACTGAAGACCCATAAATGAATCCACACACCTATGGTCACTTGATCTTTGACAAAGGAGTTAAAACTATCCAGTTGAAAAAAGACAGCTTTTTCAACAAATGGTATTGGCATAACTGGCTGTTATCATGTAGAAGAATGTGAATTGTTCTGTTCTTATCTCCTTGTACAATGTTCAAGTTTACGTGGATCAAAGACCTCTACATAAGACCAGAGGCACTGAAATTAATAGAGGAGAAAGTAGGGAAAAGCCTCAAAGATATGGGCACAGGGGAAAAAATCCTAAATGGAACAGCAATGGCTTGTGCAGTAAGATCAAGAATTTACAAATGGGACCTCATAAAATTGCAAAGCTTCTGTAAGGCAAAAGACACTGTCAATAAGACAAAAAGGCCACCAATAGATTGGGAAAGGATCTTTACCAATCATAAATCTGATTAGTGGACTAATATCTTATATATACAAGGATCTCAAGAAGCAGGACTCCAGAAATTCAAATAACCCCATTAAAATGGGGTACAGAGCTAAACAAAGAATTCTCACCTGAGGAATACCGAATGGCTGAAAAGCACCTGAAAAAATGTTCAACATCCTTAATCATCAGGGAAATGCAAATCAAAACAACCCTGAGATTCCACCTCACACCAGTCAGAATGGCTAAGATCAAAAATTCAGGTGACAGCAGATAATGGCGAGGATGTGGAGAAAGAGGAACACTCCTCCATTGTTGGTGGGATTTCAAGCTTGTAGAACCACTCTGGAAGTCAGTCTGGAGGTTCCTCAGAAAATTGGACATAGTACTACTGATAGGTCCAGCAATACCTCTCCTGGGCATATACCCAGAAGAAGTTCCAACTGGTAATAAGAACACATGCTCCACTATGTTCATAGCAGCCTTATTTATAATAGCCAGAAGCTGGAAAGAACCCAGATGTCCCTCAACAGAAGAATGTATACAGAAAATGTGGTACACTTACACAATGGAGTACTAATCAGCTATTAAAAACAATGGATGTATGAAATTCTTTGACAAATGGATGTATCTGGAGGATATCATCCTTAGTGAGGTAACCCAATCACAAAAGAAGTCATTAGATATGTACTCACTGATAAGCGGATATTAACCCAGAAACATAGAACACCCAAGATACAATTTACAGAACACAAGAAAATCAAGAAGAGGGAAGGCCAATGAATTCTTCCTTAGAATAGGGAACAAAATACCTATGAAAGGAGTTACAGAGACAAAGTTTGAAGATAAGATGAAAAGATGGACTATTCAGCGACTACCCCACCCAGGGATCCATCCCATAATCAGCCACCAAACCCAGACACTATTGCATATGCCAGCAAAATTTTGCTGGCTTTTTTTTTTTTTTACCTCTTATTCTCTTGCTCTTACTGTTCCTCCCCTGTTCCCCCTCTCTCTGCCTTCCCTTCCCCCCCTCTCTCCACATGTCCATGGCTGGCCTCTCCTTCCCTACTCTTTCCCTCTCTCTGCCTTTGTACAGTAAATGCCTTTAAAAGAAAAAAAAGATTTTGCTGAAGGGACCCTGTTATAGCTGTCTCGTATGAGGCTAAGCCAGTGCCTGGCAAGTACAGAAGTGGATGCCGACAGTCATCTATAAGATGGAACACAGGGCCCCCAATGGAGAAGCTAGAGAAAGTACCCAAGGGGCTGAAGAGGTCTGCAACCCTATAGGTGGAACAACAATATGAACTAACCTGTACCCCCAGAACTCTTATCTCTAGCTGCATTTGTAGCAGAAGATGGCCTAGTCGGCCATCACTCGGAAGAGAGTCCCCTTGGTCTTTCAAACTTTATATGCCCAAGTACAGGGGAATGCCAGGGCCAAGAAGTGGGAGTGGGTGGGTAGGGGAGCAGGGTGGAGAGAGGGTACAGGGAAGCTTTGGAATAGCATTTGAAATGTATATAAAGAAAATATCTAATAAAAATAAATAAATATAAAAAAATAATGCCTGGCCTACAGAGTGAGTTCCAGTACAGCCAGGGCTACACGGAGAAACCCTGTCTTGAAAAACCAAAAAAACAAAACAAACCAAAAAAAAAAAAACCCCAAAAAACCCCAAAGCAAACCAAAGAAAAACAAAAACAAACAAAAACAAAACAAAACAAAAAAACAAAATAATAAATAAAAAACAATATCCTGACTGTCTTACATTGTCTCCAGTTTCTCATTTAGGGGTTAATCCACGAGGCTTTATGCCCAATCATATTTGACAAATGGATGTGACTCATTATTCAGAATTTGAAATATATATATATATATATATATATATATATATATATATATATATATATATATATATATATACATGTCTGTATTGGTGGCACTTGTTCAGGATTCATTTTTGCTTCTCTACATACAGGAGAAGCTTCTAGAAATGTAATTGATAATTGCTTATAGGCTTTTACTGCTATGGGATTTCCTGAAATCATAGACAGATGGTGGTCCTGCTTATACTGGAAACAACTTTATACAATTTTGTAAGGAATTTGGAATTGAACATAAAACTGGAATTCCTTATAATCCATGGGACAAGGAATTGTTGATCGTGCTCATTGCACTCTGGAAAATTGGTTTTTGAAAACAAAAAAGGGGGAATCATATTCCTGTACACCACAAAAATTTTAAAATTGCAATGCCAAGGAACTCTCTGAGTTATGAGGAAGAGGGCATGTTTGTGTTTTTTCTGCCAGATGCTAAAGGAGCATGCTAGCTGCCAGAGTGGTTAATGAGATACTGGGACAAAGACTCATGCTGATCATGAACTTGCTGAGTACCCTGACAATGATGATAGAGAAGCTGTATTGGGCCTATGTCCCTGATCCACCATTTTTTTTTTTAACATCCAACAGTTACATAAACTTAATTTGGAGCTCCAGAAAAAAGTTTTCAGCTGCTGCTGATAATTGGTGGAAATCCTCTATGTTCACCCTCTTGATGCCCCTCCTTGGACCTTTAATAAACCTTTTATTATTAGTACCTTTGGGTCTTTCATTTTTAACAAAATTACTGGATTTATAAAACAGCAGATTGATTCCATGGCATCAAGATCTTTGCAAATGCATTATCATAGTCTTGATTTGGCTGATAGAGGCCTTGCTGAACCTGAGGTTGACAATTCTCCTTTAGTAGCTGCATAGGATTCAGACCTGTGCATACTGGTTCTTGATAAAATGAATCCAGTATGGGTATCAGCGTGGGTTGCAAGGCTAAGCACCACAGGGGAAGGTCTCACACGGACCATTTCTGAATTCCCCGTGAGACAAACATGGTTTGCAAGGAGCTTGGTATCTGTTTTTCAACCTTATCCTAAGGATTTTTCTAAGGGTCTGCCTCCTCTCCCCAAAAGATACCAGGAGCCACGACTGTGGGTCGTGATGGTACCCATGGGAGGAATCAGGTCAATGCTCCCCCTGCTGGTTAACACCCACTCATCCAAGGATGAGATGACTATTGATCACCCCAATTCATTAGGGCCTTAGTGAAAATAATTAAAAGGGAGGAGATGCAGGGAGCCATGGCCTCAGACATGGCCTTGTGGAAAATTTCTAGCTTACATAAACAGCCTTGAGAGAACATTCGTGGTCATAACTGAAAGAATGTTTATGGGTAGAGAGAACACTGACCGATAGTTCCAGGAGCTGAAGATTGCTACCTGATCTTTGGAGAGCCCCTGGGCTCTCCCCCCCCCCCCCCCGAAGCCTCCTATTTCTTATATTGCCATCACAGAATAAAGTTTTTCAGAGCTTGATCAGTCCAATTGTATTGCTCTCATTTTTCATGTTTCTTGTCCCTCTCACTCTCTCTCCCCTGCCCTAGGTCTCTGCTGATTATCTCTGCAGGTTGGGGCAGGCTCACAGAGACAAGCCAGACAATCAGAGAGCCTGTGTAGGTATGAGCTAGGTTCTTTGATTATATGTTGTTTTTTAGCTAGGGACTTTTGTGGGACTCCTAACAGTGGGAACATGTCTGTCTCTTACTCTTTTGCCTGCTTTTGGGACCCTTGCCTCCTCCTAGGTTACTTCTTCCAGCCTTAATATGAGGGTAGTGTCTAGTCTTATTACACTTTGTTATGCCATGTTTGGTTGATATCCCTGAGAGGCCTGCTCTTTTCTGAAGGGAAACAGGAGGAATGGATCTAGGGGAAAGGAGAAGTGAGGCTGGGAGGAACTTATAAGAGAATAGGCATGCAGCCTACCCTTGAGTAGTTTCTTCAACGAAACTCTATTGGAGAAAGTCTAGTTTTTCATTTGCAAGTGGTTATTAATTGAAACTGGCTTCTGGGTTAGGGATTGGTCTACCTCTCCTTTCAGCTTTAGGAGCCTATCTGGTGCAGGCCCTATGCAGGCCCTGTGCATGCTGCCTCAGTCTCTGTGGGTTCATATGTGTAGTGTGTAGTTTTAAAATTAACCCAGGCTAAATCTGACTATTTACTGGCATTGGTGACCATGCCTGTCTCTAAGTGGCCATCTTGCTCTGGTTCCTGCGGCTAGCTTGCTAAGCTAACTAAACACTAAACCCATTTATCCTGGAATGGCTGGAGCTACTGCTCTCGTTTCTCAGGTCACCCACCCCGTGTGGCTCGCTTGTAGAATGCCAGCTACTGCTCACTTAGCTCCTCTTAGACCCATGAACTGAAAACACTAGAGACTTATAGTATACCAGTCAGATTTATAATGGTAAATCTCCAACTCCAAAATGCCCATGCAAAGAAGACTCAATTCAATAATATAACTACAAGATGTATGCCTATATTAGACAAATATACCATCTCACTACTCTATGGCCCAACTATGAAATCCCTAGCTACTTGTGGCTCCTCCAGGCCATGTGGTTCTGCTCCATCTTCTTCTTCCTTCATTTTCCTCTCCTTCTTTCCTCTGTCTTGTCTGACCTTGCTCTTCTCCTCCTCCCTTCCTGTTCTGCTTGGAAGATGCCACCTCCATATCTTCTCCCAGTGATTGGTTTCCTGTCATCTTTATCAGCCAATCAAATAATTAGGGGAAATTCCCTTACACCTCATCCTTTCTGTCCAATATAAAAACCTCTTCTCCCAGATATAATTGAAAAAAATATGACAATTGAATTACATAGTATGAAGTATAAGTGACATCCAGTTCATCAATTTGTCAATTTAGAAAAGCAATCTACCATCTATCTAACGTAAAAGGCTTACAATTATACATCTGAGTTATGGCCTGATTTTAGTTTATAAGTATCTGAAAACCATCCTTTCAAATATAAATCATCTCTCAATGCTGAGAAGCTTGGGTTGGTTAAAAGACTACAGTCAGTCTTCAACCCCTCCAGAAATCTGAGAGTGACTCAAATATTACCTGAAAATTATAGGAAGCACTACCTTAGCTTCCCAAACTGAAACACAATGTAGAGACAGCTGTCTACCTAGACAGCCCCTGATTCTCCAAAACCTTGAAGCATCTGTCATCAGCCTTCTGGCAGAAGAACAGCTATGTGACAGACCTTTGTAAAGCAGAACATTTTTTTTAAAGGACTGCTCACCCTGTCTTGGCAAGGTCAACAGTTTCCTATTCTATATAAAGTGTCCTTTCCTGTACAGTATTGATCTGAAAATGAAACAGGCAATTCTTGTCCAGTGGCTACCTTGCCACAATGTACAACCTCACCTAGAGGTAAAGATGCTCAGTTTCTTCTTTGAATCCAAGAAAGGGGTTCTGTCGGGAGCAGATATGTCTCAACATTGAATGATGAAAATAACATTAGTAAAAGCTGCCTGCATTTACTAAAATTTAATTGTGTTTAAAGATAGAAGAGGATACAGAGAACAGAAAAAGAAAGGGGAAGAGCAAGGTCAGATGAGATGGAGGACAGAGGAAGAAGAAGATGCAGGGAGAAGGAGATGAAAATGAACCCAAACCACATGGCCTGGAGGAGCCACAAGAAGCTAGGGATTTCATAGTGGGGCAATAGAGTAGTGAAGTAGTATATTTGTCTAATCTAAGCATGCAGCTTGTAGTTATATTATTGAGTTACCTGTTTGCATGGGTATTTTAGGGAGATTTACCATTACAAATCTGGCTGATATATTATAAATCTATGGTGTTTTCATTTCACAGAGCTAAGGGGAGCTGAGTGAGAGATAACTGGCATTTTACAGACCAGCCAAAGGGGGTGGATGGCCAGAGAAATGTCAGCGGCAGCTCCAGGCAAAACGGCCGCATAGGGCCAGCCATGGAGGTGGTTGAGACTACCAAGATTGGTGCATAACCGGATTTAGCTTGGGTTTCTTTTTAAAACTATATGCAACACATATGTGTATCAATCCTGGGAGTGGTTCTCAGCCTTCCTCATATTGAGACCTTTTAGTACTATTCTTCATAGTGTGGTGACCTCCAAGCAGAACATTATTTTGTTTCTACTGTGTAACTGATTTTGCTGCTGTTGTGAGTCATAATGTAAATATCTGTGTTCCAATGGTCTTTCATGACCCCTTTGAAGGGGCTGTTTGACTCCAAAAGGGGTCATGATCCACAGCAGTGGAGAACCTCTGAGAAGGCATTTGCTCATTCCCTCCATTCCCTCTGGTTCTTACACTCTTTCTGCCTCCTCTTCTGTAGAGTTCTATGAGCCTTGAGGGGAGGGATTTGATGGAGACATTCCATTTAGGACTGAGTGTTCCAATGTATCTTACGTTCTGCATATTTTCAGGCTCTCTCTATTCATTCCCATCTGCTGTAGGAGGAAGCTTCTGATGATGGCTGAGCAAGGCACTGATTTATGAGTATAGAAGAATATCATTAAGAGTCATTTTATTGCTATGTTCCTTTAGTAGAAAGTAGTATTTGGTTTTATCTTATGTACCTGAGGTATCTAGTTTCAAGTTTTTGGTCATTCAATCAGTGTCAGATATGGGTTCCATGTCATAGAGTGTGCCTTAAGTCAAGTCAGATATTCCCACAATCTTTGTGCCGCCATTGCTCTAGCACTGTAGGCAGGACAACATTGTAGATCAGAGTGTTTGTAGTTGAGTTGGCATCTCTTGTGTCTTTTCTTAGGCTCATTTCCTTCTGTGTTTTTTCATTTATTCTGAGGTGTTTCTTTTTGTTTTTTTCTTATGTTTTATTTTTATTTTATTATCATCCTTTATATGCTTGTTTGTTTTCTAATGAGAGACAGAAAGAGGTTGGAGATGGGTGGAATAGGAAGTAGAGAGAAACTGGGAGGAGTAGAGTTAGGGGAAACCATATTGAAGATATATTGTATAAAAATATCTATTTTTACTTTCTTTTAAGAAATGTAACACTATTTTATTTTGTCAATTTTATAATAGTAAAGAAAGGACTGATGAAAAATTCTCATATGGAAAATATGTCTTAGTTGTTTCTAGCATTATTCAAGCTTTCAGTTTTCCCTAGCTGCTTCATCCTAAATAGGTTTGTCCCCAGGGGATCTCTGAGTTAAGTTGCCATAGGAACTATAAAATGTCTGGTATAAATGACAGAGAGTTTTTTCCTTGAGAAGAAATAGAACATACAATTTTTATTCTTGAACTACATAGATGATTTACTAAACATGTTCTAAGCATAAAATATCCTTTCAATATTTTCCCATTTTTAAATTTTTAAAATTAATTAATTAATATTTTTTACATTCCATATTTTATTTACGCCCCTCCCCTTTCACCCACCCGTACCCGACCATGTTCCACATTCCATACCTCCTCCCCACCCCCTTTCTCAACGTGGATGTCCCCACCCCACACCCCACCTGACCTCTGAACTTCCTGGGGCCTCCAGTCTCTTGAGGGTTAGGTGCATCATCTCTGAGTGAACACAGACGTGGAAGTCTTCTACTGTACATGTGTTTGGGGGTCTCATATCAGCTGGTGTATGCTGCCTGTTTGGTGATCCAGTGTTTGAGAGATCTCAGGGGTCCAGACTAATTGAGACTGCTGGTACTGCTACAGGATCACCCTTCTCCTCAGCTTTTTTCAGCCTTTCCAATTCAAAAACAGGGATCAGCTGCTTCTGTCCATTGGTAGGGTCAGCTGCTTCTGTCCATTGTCTGGGTGCAAAAATCTGCATCTGAATCTTTCAGCTGCTTTTTGGGTCTTCCAGAGTTTAATCATGCTAGGTCCCTTTTTGTGAGCACTCCATAGCCTCATAGGCTATGGGACCACCCCTTGAGCTGGATTCCATTTTGGGCCTGTCACTGGACCTTCTTTTCCTCAGGCTCCTCTCCATTTCCGTCACTGTAATTCTTTCAGACGGGAATAGTTATGGGTCAGAGTTGTGACTGTGGGATGGGAACCCCATCCCTCACTTGATGTCCTGTCTTTCTGCTGGAGATTGGCTCTATACGTTTCCTGTCCCTACTGTTGGGGGCATTTGATCTAAGGTTCCTCCCTTTGAGTCTTGAGAGACTCTCACCTCCCAGGTCTCTGGTGCATTCTGGAAGGTCCCTCCAACCTCCTGTCTCCCGAGGTTGCCTATTTCCATTCTTTCTGCTGGCCCTCACCCAATACCAGGTTAGGTTCCCCTTTCCCTCCCTCCCTCCCTCTTCCCTCCTTCCCTCCCTCCCTCCCTCCCTCCCTCCCTCCCTCCGTCCCTCCCTCCCTCCCTCCCATCCCCTTCCCTCCCTCCCTCCCTTTGCTTTCTTCTCCATCCCAAGTGAGAATGAGGAGTCCTCACTCGGTCACCTCAGCTTGTTGGCCTTTGTGAGTTCTGTGGTCTGTGTCTGTACTTTTTTTTTTTTTCATGTCTAACATCCACTTATTAGGGCGTATATACTTGCTTGTCTTTTGGGGTCTGGGTTACCTCACTCAGGGTGATATTTTCCAGTTCCATCCATTTGCCTGCAAAAGTCAGGTTGTCCTCGTTCTTAATAGCTGAGTAGTATTCCATTGTGTAAATGAACCACATTTTCCATTCTTCTGTCATGGGACATCTGGGTTATTTCCAGCATCCGGCTATAACAAATAAGGCCTCTATGAACATAATGGAAGACGTGCCCCTGTGGCATGGTGGGGCATCTTTTGGGTATATTCCCAAGAGTGATATAGCTGGGTCTTCAGGTAGATCTATTTCCAATTTTCTGAGGAAACTCCAGATTGATTTCCACAGTGGTTGTACCAGTCTGCAATTTCCACATCCTTTCCAATATGTGCTGTCACCTGAGGTTTTGATCTTAGCTATTCTGATTGGTGTAAGGTGGAATCTCAGGGTCATTTTGATTTGCATTTTTCTTATTACTAAGGTTTTTGAACATTTCTTTAGGTGCTTCTTAGCCATTTGAGATTCCTCAGTTGTGAATTCTCGGTTTAGTTTGATATCCCATTTTTTGATTGGGTTTTTTGGGTTGTTGGTGGTTAGCTTCTTGAGTTCTAAGCCCTCTATCAGATGTGGGGTTAGTGAAGATTTTTTCCCAACCTGTAGGTTGCTGATTTGTCTTGTTGACTATGTCCTTTGCATTACAGACGCTTTCCAGTTTGATGAGGTTCCATTTATCAATTCTTGATCTTAGACCATGAGCCATTGGAGTTCTGTTTAAGAAAATTTCCCACTGTGCCAATGAGTTGAAGGCTCTTTCCCACTTTCTTTTCTATTAGATTTAGTGTATCTGGTTTTATGTTGAGGCCCTTGATCCACGTGGACTTGAGCTTTGTGTGAGGTGACAAATATGGGTCTATTTTCAGTTTTCTATATACAGCCAGCCAGTTAGACCAGCACCATTTATTGAAAATGCTTTATTATTTCCATTGTATATTTTTGGCTTCTTTGTCAAAGATCAAGTGTCTATAAGTGTGTGGTTTTATTTCTGGGTCTTCAATTCTATTCCATTGATCAGTATAGCTGTCTCTGTACCAACAACATGCAGTTTTTATCACTATTACTTTGTAGTAAAGCTTGAGGTCAGGGATAGTGATTCCCCCAGCCATTCTCTTATTTTAAGAATTGTTTTTGCTATTCTGTTTTTGTTTTTTGTTTTTTTTTGTTTTTTTGCCTTTCCAGATAAATTTGAGAATTGTTCTTTCCATGTCTTTGAAAAATGAATTTCTGATTTTGATGGGGATTGAGTTAAATCTATAGATTGCCTTTGGTAGGATGGCCATTTTTACTATGTTAATTCTGCCAATCCATGAGCATGGGAGATCTCTCCATTTTCTGAGATTTTTTTTTCATTCCTTTCTTGAGAGACTTGAAGTTATTGTCATACAGGTCTTTCACTTGTTTGGTTAGAGTTACCCCAAGATATTTTATACGATTTGTGGCTATTGTGAAGGGAGCTGTTTCCCTAATTTTTTTCTCAGCCTGTTTATCATTTGTATAAATGAAGGCTACTGATTTAAAAGTATTGGAGAGATCAGGAATTCAAGGCTTATATGTAAACATAATAAAAGCCATTTACAGCAAACCAACAGCCAGTATCAAATTAAATGGATACAAACGTGAAGCATTCCCACTAAAGTTGGGGACAAGACAAGGTTGCACACTCTCCACATATCTATTCAACATAGTATTCAAAGTGCTAGCTAGAACAATAAGACAACAAAAAGAGATCAAGGGGATACAAATTGGCAAAGAATAAATAAAGGTATCACTATTTGCAGATGATATGAGAGTAAACATAATTGACCCCAAAAATTCTACCATAGAACTTCTTCAGCTGATAAACAGCTTTAGCAAAGTGGCTGGATATAAAATGTAAAATTCTTTTTATTTTTTATCCACTGTAAAATTCTTTTTATTTTTTGTATCCATTCCAATCACAGCCCTCCTCCCTCCTCTCTTTCCCATCCCACCCTTACAAACCCCTTCCCCTATTGCTCCTTCCCTTCTCCTCTGAGAAGGGAATCCTCCCCCCACTTTTGCTACCACCCCATCCTGGATGTCTAGTCCCAGCAGGGCTAGGCACATCCTCTCCCAATGAGGTCCAACAAGGCAGTCCAGGTAAGGGGAGGGGATCCAGTGGCAAGATCAGAGACAACCCCTGCTTCACTGTTAGGGATATCTACATAAGTACAAGCTGCACATTCCTACATACGTGTCTAGGTCAAGCCCTTGCATGCTCCCTGGTTGGTGGACCAGGCTCTGTGAGTCCCCATGATCCCAGGTTAGTCAACTCTGTGAGTCTTCTTTATTGTCCTTCACCCCTCCAGCTCGCTCACTTTTGTTCCCTACTCTTCCACAACCAATCAAAATGCACAAGATTCTTTGGTCAAAAAAAAAAAAAAGGCAACAAAACAAAACAAAACAAAACAAAACAAAAAAAGCACATAATGAGCTAGATTTGAATTAGAATGTATTAAAGAACATTCTTAGCAGTGATGATCTTTCTCCCTCCTCTCCTCTCCTCTCCTCTCCTCTCCTCTCCTCTCCTCTCCTCTCCTCTCCTCTCCTCTCCTCCCCTCCCCTCTCCCCTCCCCTCTCCCCTCCCCTCCCCTCCCCTCCCCTCCTCTCCCCTTCCCCTCCCCTCCCCTCCCCTCCCCTCCCCCTCCCCCCTCCTCTCCTCTCCTTAATTTTCTTTTCTTGAGACAGTTCCTCATGGTGTAGCCCTTATTTGTAGACCAGATTGGCCTCAAACTCTCAGAGATCCCTCTATCTCTGCCTTCTGAGGGCTGGAGTCAAAGGTGTGTGTCAAGCTTCTGATGAATTTCACTTAATCTAAGGAAACATATTCTAGTTATAGATTTTCTATTGTCATTTTTCTTGAAGACTTGTCATACACTTTAGATGTGGCTGTGGTAGGTTATTATTTTAGTATTTTCATATTTCTTTTATTTATGCATTTTATTGGGATTATGGTTTTATATTAGTTAAGTTATTGTTTTAATGTTTTTCCTATTTATTTTATTTATGTATTTTAGCTTTATGATAAGTACTAATTATCTATAGAATTTTAGCTATGACTGTCAGAATAGTGTTAAATTTATACTAATTACATAATAGAAATTGTTTCGGTTTCTGGATATTGTTGTCATTTTCCAGGAACAATTTATAGATCATGAAAGATCAGCTTACTGAAAGTTTGAAAGAAGGAAGAGGGTGGGTGGTAGGACAATCTGGTTGTCCTTGCCTAACTTTGAAGCTTTTTTGAAAATTCTATTACTTAGAGTTATTGATCTACCTGATTTTTTCTCTTTTCTTTTTATGTCATAAAGGCTGTCAAATTCACATATCTATTCTGTTGCATATTATAGTTATTTGTATTTATTTTATTATACTTTTTTATTTTTGAGATAATAATAGAAAAATTTCCCCACTTAATTTTCTCTCTCCAACCTTCCCAATGTATATCCACTTGCTCTCTCTCACATTCATGACCTCTGTTTCTTTAATTGATTTTTGTACACACACACACACACAGACACACACACACACACACACACACACACACACACACACACACACACAGAGTCCTGAATATATAAATAAATCTGTTCAGTTCACATAATGTTACTTATGTATAAGTTTTTAGGGATGTCCATTTTTTACTGGGTAACCAGTAGATGTGCTCTTCTCTATGGGAGACTATTTCTCCTGTTCTCTGAATTGTTTAAGGTTGCATATAGTTGTTTGTCTAGGGTAGAGACCTACTTAGCATTTTTTTTTTCTGTCCAGGTTAGTATGTCTACTGTGTTGTTCTTGTTTAGGGAGCCATACAATTGTAGCTTCATGGGTATTGCTTTTCTGAAATTTCTAGGAGAGACAATCTTAGAGCAAACTTCTCATTCTTTTGTCTCTTACGATTTCTCAACTTTCATTTCCATAATAATTCCTGAGCCTTAGGTACATGAGTTAAGTTGTAGATGTGTCCGTTGAGACTGTACTCTACAACTCTGCATTTTGATTGGTTGTGGTTTTTTTTGTTATGGTTCCTCTGTTGTAAAGAGACTTCCTTGATAAAGGGCAAGAACTACACTTATCTGTGGATATAAGAACACATGTTTAGAATGTAGTTAGGGATTATGAGGGTTTATCAAAGTGGCAGTGATAGGTTCTCCTCCAAGATCCATGACTTCTGTAGCCCTGTCATGGCTAAGATTTCAGTCTCAGGTATGATCCCCACACCTCCCACCTTTTTGTTGTTTTTAAGTTCAATTAGAGAGCAGTTGGTTACCACCATGGTATGCATACCACTACTTCACATACTGGTCATTTTTGTAGTTCATAGGCATCATAGCAGAGTGAGATTATTGGTTGATTGCTTTTCCTTTGAAAATTTGCATTGTATCTTCTGATATCCTAAAAGCTAGACTTTCAAATGGAAGAGGCTTTCAAATAAGTTCCAGCTCTGGTCCCCTGTATCCTGTATCCAAAATGCAAGATGTCTTTAGCAATAGGGACTTACCTTTAACCTCTGGGAGGCAACAGCAATAGACTACTGTGTTTCAGGAGTCTCTTGGACCACCCTAATCAATAAGTCAAAAGAGGGTTTTGCATGCCAGGTGGTGAAGCTTTTGTTCGATAGTCTATGGCTCTTGCAGGGAGGGGCCTTGTTAGCCCACATGAGAAAATTTCATTTAAACTGTGTATGCTTATATATACACACAGACTTACATGTATTTTTAGGTAGTAGATAGATAAAAATATTTCTTATGATTTTTCAGATATACTTACTGTTATTTTCCCCTCATCCCCCTTCCTATATTTAGCTCCTTCACTCCTTCCTAATTAAAGTGACCCACATATTTCCCATATTCCCCTCAGATCACTTATATTTTGTTATTCTCTGTTACTCACCTATCCCAGCAATCATTCTTTTTTCTCTCTCTCTCTCTCTTGGTTTTCCCAGCTAGTCCAGGATTTCTCTATGCATTTGTTGTTGAAGCATAGAAAAGTTACTGATTTTTGAAAGTTGATTCTGTATCCTGACCTGTTACTGAAATTGGTTATCCTTATTAGAAGTTTTCAAACAGAATTTTTAGGATATCTTATGTTTAAAATCATGTCATTTGTGAATAGGGATAGTTTTGTGGGGGATGTGGAAGTCAAACTTGTGAAGGAAAAAGTGTGATGGAGAGCAAGGCACCACAGACTCCTGCAACTCCTGCAAAAGTCCTGATCTGTCACATGGCATTAGATCTAAGATGGCCCCTGGCATATCAGTGTAAAAACAACAACAACAAAAAGGAACCAAGTCCAGGTGGTGGCCACTTCCCCCATTTTCACAGAAGTCCTCACAGGTGACAATGCCCCCACCCTCTACTTCTTATGAGTTACCTCATTAGGCAGGGATTTCATTGGAACATGTTGATGGCTGATTCATGAATGGTGTTAGCTAGTAGATCGAGCTACAGTTGCTGATGTTGATGATTCATGTGAGCTGAACTGATGATATCCTGACAACAAAGATCATATTTGCCTCAAAGAACTATTTCTAACCAGGTCCACATCCCCCTTTGCCCTATCAACCTATCCTTCCCACTACATTTGATGGATGGTGGCCTAGAAGGAAAGTTAAAGCATTAAAGAACCCTAATTAAAGTGATATTTGAAAAATACAAGACTACAAGTTTGCCAGCATTCATTCTGTTTATATAGATTTTGAAGACTTTAAGAAGGATAGGCTGTAAATCTTTTTTGAAAGCCTGGTGGGATTCTGTTGAGAATCCATTTGTTTAGTTGGAAGACTTTTTAAATACCACTTCAGTTTCATTATTTGTTGTGTCTGTTTAGGTTGTTGCCTTCCTTCCTAAGTTTGTTGGTTTGGCTGAATCTAGACATTTGTCAACTTTTTATTTTATTTTTTTTAGGTTTTTCTAATTAATGGAGTGAAGATTAAAAAACAAAGTATTCCTTTTAAATATTGTATATTTCTTTGGTGTCTAATGTTTCCTTGATCATTACTTTTTTTTTTAACAGTTTTTTTTCTTTTCCTCTCTTTTAATGGAAATAGATTTTTCCCATACACTATATTCTATGATTTTCCTGTCCCCACCTCCTCTAAGAAGTCCTTTTTGAACACTACAAAGAATTTTTAAAAGATTGGGATGTTATCAAACCAATTTTTATATTCTTTTTTTGTTAGATATTTTATTCATTTACAATTCAAATGCTATCCTGAAAGTCCCTTATCCCCTCCCTCCACCCTGCTCTCCAACCCACTCACTCTTTGTTTAGCTCTGTACCCCATTTATTAATGGGGATATTTGATTTTCTGGAGTCCAGATTCTTGAGTTCTTTGTATATATTGGATATCGGTTTTAGGATTGGTGAAAATCCTTTCCCAATCAGTTGGTGGCCTTTTTGTCTTATTGACAGTGTCTTTTGCCTTACAGAAGCTATGCATTTTTATGAGGTCCCATTTGTCGATTCTTGATCTTACAGCACAAGCCATTGGCTCTCTGTTCAGGATATTTTTTCCCCCCTGTGCCCATGTCTTCGAGGCTTTCCCCCATTTTCTTCTGTATAAGTTTTAGTGTCTCTTGTTTTATGTGGAGTTCCTTGATCCACTTAGACTTGAGCTTAGTACAAGGAGATAAGAATGTATCAATTCACATTCTTCTACATGATAACCTCCAGTTAAGCCAGGACCATTTGTTGAAAATGCTGTCTTTTTTTCCACTGGATGGTTTTAGCTACTTTGTCAAAGATCAAGTGACCATAGGTGTGTGGGTTCATTTCTGGATTTTCAATTCTATTCCATTCATCTACCTGTCTGTCATAGTACCAGTACCATGCTTTTTTTTTTTTTTTTTTTTTTTTTTTTTTTTTTTTTTTATCATAATTGCTCTGTAGTACAGCTTGAGGTCAGGCATGGTCATTCCCCCAGAGGTTCTTTTATTGTTGAGAATAATTTTTGCTATCCTAGGTTTTTTGTTATTCCAGATGAATTTGCAAACTGCCCTTTCTAACTCAGTAAAGAATTGAGTTGGAATTTTGATGGGGAATGCATTGAATCTGTAGATTGCTTTTGGAAAGATAGCCATTTTTACTATATTGATCCTGCCAATCCATGAGCATGGGAGATATTTCCATCTTCTGAGATCTTCTTTAATTTCTTTCTTCAGAGATTTGAAGTTCTTATCATACAGATCTTTCACTTCCTTAGAGTGACACCAAGGTATGTTATATTATTTGTCACTAATGTGAAGGGTGTTGTTTCCCTAATTTCTTTCTCAGCCTGTTTATCCTTTGTATAGAGAAAGGCCACTGATTTGTCTGAGTTAATTTTATATCCAGCTACTACACTGAAGCTGTTTATTAGGTTTAGAAGTTCTCTGGTGGATTTTTTAGGGTCACTTATATATACTATCATATCACATATATATAATATATCACTGCAAATAGTGATATATTGACTTCTTCCTTTCCAGTTTGTATCACTTTGATCTCCTTTTGTTGTCTAATTGCTCTGGGAAGGACTTCAAGTACTATACTGAATAGTTAGGGAGAAAGTGGGCAGCCTTGTCTAGTCCCTGATTTTAGTGGGATTGCTTCAAGTTTGTCTTCATTTAGTTTGATGTTGGCTACTGGTTTGCTGTAGATTGCTTTTATTATGTTTAGGTATGGGCCTTGAATTCCTGATCTTTCTAAGACTTTTATCATGAAAGGGTGTTGGATTTTGTCAAATGCTTTCTCAGCATCTAAGGAGATGATCATGTGGTTTTGTCTTTGAGTTTGTTTATATAGTAGATTATGTTGATGGATTTCCGTATATTAAACCATCCCTTCATCCCTGGGATGAAGTCTACTTGATCATGATGGATGATTGTTTTGATGTGTTCTTGAATTCTGTTTGTGAGGATTTTATTGAGTCTTTTTGCATCGATATTCATAAGGGAAATTGGTCTGAAGTTCTCTTTCTTTGTTGGGTCTTTATGTGGTTTAGGTGTCAGAGTAATTGTGGCTTCATAGAATGAATTGGTTAGAGTACCTTCTGTTTCTATTTTGTGGAATAGTTTGAGGAGAGTTGGAATTAGGTCTTCTTTGAAGGTCTGATAGAACTCTGCACTAAACCCATCTGGTCCTGGGTTTTTTTTGGTTAGGAGACTATTCATGATTAATTCTATTTCTTTAGGGGATATGGGACTGTTTAGGTCATTAATCTGATCCTTATTTAGCTCTGGTACCTGGTATCTGTCTAGAAAATTGTCCATTTCATCCATGTTTTCCAGTTTTGTTGAGTATAGCCTTTTGTAGTAGGATCTGATGATGTTTTGGATTTCCTCAGGTTCTGTTGTTATGTCACACTTTTCAGTTTTGATTTTGTTAATTAGGATACTGTCCCTGTGCCCTCTAGTTAGTCTGGCTAAGGTTTTGGTTGATTCTTTGTATAGGTCTTTTCGTTTCTACTTTGTTGATTTCAGCACCGAGTTTCATTATTTCCTGCCACCTACTCCTCCTGGATGAATTTGCTTCCTTTTGTTCTAGAGCTTTCTGTGTGCTGTCAAAGTGCTAGTATATGCTTTGTCCAGTTTCTTTTTGTAGGCACTCAGCTGTGAGTGTTCTTCTTAGCACTGCTTTCATTGTGTCCCATAAGTTTGAGTATGATTTGCCTTCCTTTTCATTAAATTGTAAAATCTTTAATTTATTTTTTTTTTAAAATTTCTTCCTTAACCATTTATCATTGAGTAGAACACTGATCACTTTCCATGTGTATGCGGGCTTCCATTTATTTTGGTGTTATTGAAAACAAGTATTAGTCTGTAGTGATCCAATAGTATTCATGGGATTATTTTAATCTTTTGTATCTATTGAGGCCTGTTTTGTGACCAATTTTATGGTCAGTTTTGGAGAAGATAGCATGAGGTGCTGAAAAGAAGTAATATTCTTATTTTTTAGGGTGAAATAGTCTATTGATATCTGTTAAATCCATTTGGTCCATAGCTTCTGTTAGTTTCACTTTTTCTCCTTTTAGTTTCTGTTTCCATGATTTGTCCATTGATACGAGTGGGGTACTGAAGTCTCCCACTATTATTGTGTGAAGTGTGTACTTTGAGTTTTAGTACAGTTTCTTTTATGAATGTGAGTTCTCTTGCATTTGGAGCATAGATGGTCAGAATTGAGAGCTTATCTTGGTAGATTTTTCCTTTGACAAGTATGAAGTGTCCTTCCTTATCTTTTAAAATAACTTTTGGTTGTAAGTTGATTTTATTCTATATTAGAATGGGTACTCCAGCTTGCTCCTTGAGACCATTTTATTGGAAAATTGTTTTCAAGCCTTTTACTCTGAGGTAGTGTCTGTCCTTGTCACCAAGGTGTGTCCTGTATGCCTCAAAATGCTGGGTCCTGTCTATGTACCCAGTTAGTAAGTCTATGTCTCTTTATAGGGGAATTGAGTCGATTGATGGTAAGAAGTATTGAGGAAAAGTGATTGTTACTTCCTGTTATTTTTGTGGTTAGAGGTAGAATTATGTTTGTTTATCTTCATTTGGTTTTGTTGAAAGAGTACTTTCTTGCTTTTTTAAGGTGTAGTTTTCCTCCTTTTGTTGTAGTTTTCCATGTATTATCCTTTGTAGCGCTGGAGTTGTGGAGAGATACTGTGTAAATTAGTTTTTATCATGGAATATCTTGGTTTCTACATCTATGTTAATTGAAAGTTTTCCTGGGTATAGTTTCCTGGGCTGGCATTTGTGTTCTCTTAGGGTCTGTATGACATTAGTTAGGACCTTCTGTCTTTTTGGTGAGAAGCCTGGTGTAATTCTGATAGGTTTGCCTGTATATGCTACTTGACCTTTTTCCCTTACTGCTTTTAATATTGTTTCTTGTGCATTTGGTGTTTTGATTATTATGTGACAGGAGGAATTCATTTTCTTTTCTAATCTATTTGGAGTTCTGTAGGCTTCTTGTATGTTCATGAGCATCTCTTTCTTTAGGTTAGGCAAGTTTTCTTCTATAATTTTGTCACAGACCTTTACTGGCCCTTTAAGTTGGGAATCTTCATTGTCTTCTTTACCTATTGTCCTTTG
The DNA here is from genome assembly GCF_000001635.26 of Mus musculus. Taxonomy (NCBI): domain Eukaryota; kingdom Metazoa; phylum Chordata; class Mammalia; order Rodentia; family Muridae; genus Mus; species Mus musculus. The sequence goes on from NC_000086.7 coordinate 18,500,591, forward strand.
GTTTTTGTCTTCTTATTGTGTCCTGGGTTTCCTGCATGTTTTGGGTTAAGAGCTTTTTGCACTTTACATTTTCTTTGACTGTTGTGTCAATGTTTTCTACGGTATCTTTCTGCATCTGAGATTCTCTCTTCTATCTCTTGAATTCTGTTGGTAATACTTCAGTCTCTGACTCATGATCTCTTTCCTAGGTTTGCTATCTCCAGGGTTGTCTCCCTTTGTGATTTCTTTATTGGTTATGTTTCCATTTTTAGATTCTGGATTGTTTTGTTCATTTCCTTCACCTGTTTGATTGTGTTTTCTTGTAATTCTTTACGGGATTTTTGTTTTTCCCCTTTAAAGCCTTCTAGCTCTTTACCTTTGTTTTTCTGTATTTCTTGAAGGAAGTTATTTATGTCCTTCCTAATGTCTCTATCATCATCATGAGATGTGATTTTAAATCATAGTCTTGCTTTTTCTGGTGTTTTGGGGAATCCAGTGCTTGCTGTGGTGGTGGCATGGAGTTCTGATGATGCCATGTAGCCTTGGTTTCTGTTGCTTATGTTCTTTTCCTTTTCTCTCACCATCTGGTTATCTCTCGTGATAGCTGGTTTTGCTGTCTCTGACTGTAGCTTGTCCCTCCTGCAAGCCTGTGTGTCAGTACTCCTAGGAGATCAGCTCTCTTTGGGCTGAGTTTGGTTATGGAAAGCTGTGGCACAGGGTCAGCTTCATGGTGTAGACTGAAACTGGAATGATCCTTTCCCTGGCTCTTCCTTGGTTCCTGTGCTCTGATGTCTCTGGTTGGGTCCCTCTTGGGCCAGGAATTTGAGCAGAAGTATTGGTCTTACCTCTGCTCACAGGTATATCAAAGCTCCTGCGAGACCAGCTCTCTTCCAGGAGTATTATGTATCCTACAAATTTTATCCTAGCAACTTTTTTTGTGCCACACTTAATCATGTTTTACATGTCAGCATCAGAGCTTGGGGAAATATTAATTCAGAATATTGACATTTCAGATAACAGAAAGTGTTGTGTTAATTTCATGTTGTGAACTCAGGTTAAGCTGTGGCTAGCTTTAAAGGATCAGCTCCAGGCACTGTGTTACAAGATCAGCTCCCAGTGCAAAAGGAAACCAGAAAGATCGATTTATTTTGTTTTTAATTATATGTATATATTTGCGTGTGGGTTAGTATGTGTACATGAGTGCAAATCTTGTGGAGACAAGGAGAGTGTGGTAGTGTCCACGGAGCTCGAGCTCCTGCAATTGGTCCTGGGAAGTATGTTTAGGGCCTCGGAAAGAGATGTATATGTTCTTATTGCTGAGCCATCTCTCCAGTTCCCTCATTTTTCACCTTTAAAAATATTCACATATTTGTTTTTATGTTCTTTTTGACTAAATAGACTTGATAAGAATTATACTTTTTTCTTCTATTGTATGATTATGAAGAAACAATAATATGGTAATATGCTTTTTGAGTAAGTAGGTAACAGATGTACAATATTTCCTACAAATTTTATCCTAGCAACTTTTTTGTGCCACACTTAATCGTGTTTTACATGTTAGCATCAGAGCTTGGGGAAATATTAATTCAGAATATTGACATTTTAGATAACAGAAAGTGTTGTATTAATTTCATGTTGTGAACTCAGGTTAAGCTGTGGCAAGCTTAAAAGTCTTTATTTACTGTACTGTGTAGTAGAACATCCAAACTTCTTCCTATCTGTAACTTTGCTCTTATGGATTAACCATTTTCTTACTTTTCTCCTCCCCTCCACAGTCTCTGGTATTTAATGTTTTATTATTAACTTCTATGGAAATATTTTTTTAGATGTGAAATATTTGTTTGATCATGTGTTACTGTTTTTCTATGATTAACATATGCCACTTAGTGTTGGGGTCCTCTGTGTAAAATTGTGTTTCTGCCCTTCCTCACCTACCTTAGGAATTTTTTATTTGTTTCAATAAAAATATATTGGCCAATTAGCTGGGCAGGAAGTAGAAGTGGAAGTCTTCATGGGAGGGAGAAAGGAATTCTGGGGGAAGGGAGAAAAAGCCTTCTCAAGAGGAGACATCAGAGGAGACAGACATGACTGCAAGCCTGGAAGTTATAGCTAGCCATTTGGCTGGATGGGGTTAGGTGGTTAATTTAACTTAGATGAGCAAGTTGAGAGTCTGCACAGTTAAGCCCCCTTTTTTTTGTTTGTTTGTTTGTTTTGTTTTGTTTTTTGGTGGGGGAGGGTTGGTCATATAGGTGCACACCTGTTTGGCACTTGTCCAAACTTCTAGGAAAGCAGGTGTTCAGCATAAACCAAGCTGACCGTATAAACACCATTGGCACACTAAACAGTCTTATCAATGAGGAAAGGGTGGAAAACCTCCCTAAATCCAAGTTCTTAGACACTAGGGCCCACCTTGGAGGCAGGCTAAACAGTGAGCTCACAGAACAGAACATTTTGTGATGGGGAGACTATGTGACACGACATTAGATTCATATTAGTGATGTGGTACTGGCCATTGTCCTTGAACAAAGTGTTGCAAAGATCCAGCCTTGTTATGGGAAAGAGTTCAGGAAAACAGTAAATAAAGGTGGTATTCAAATGGTCACAGAAAAGAGCCTAAGATTAAGTAGGCATTGATATAGGCACAGATAGCCTTTGTTACTTCTTTTTAATAAGAAATTCATTTAGATTTTAAAAGTAATGAAAAGCTGAGATGATATGTGTTCTAGTTAGGTATTGATAACACTCCAAATGATAGTGGCCTAATATATAATTTCTCTAAGGAGAATGTGGGACATTAACTTGAATATGAGGTGGGCTTAGCTGGACAGTTCTCTTAGTGTCAGACCTACCTCCCTAATTAATGCATTGGCTTTGCATTAATTAGTATGCACAGATTTCCTGCCATTTAAAACATTCTGACCTGGAGGAATTGAGAGGCTCCCAAGACTTAGGTTTACAAATCTCAGAAATTACACAACATTTCAAGATTCATGAGCCCTCTTCCCAAGATAATACAGACATCAAACAATTGCTAGGGAGGAGGAGACACTTTTCTGGAGTTTCCTACAAGTTGGGTGTCATTGCTGTGAAGTTTCATTGCTGTGAAGTTTCATTGCTGTGAAGACAACTCTTACAAGGAGAACATTTAATTGGGGCTGGCTTAATTTCAGAGGTTCAGCCGATTATCAGCATGGCAGTAAGCATGGTGGCATGCAGGCAGACATGGTACTAGAGAAGGAACTGAGTGTTCTATACCTTAATCTGAAGGTAACCAGGAGGAAACTTTGTTCTTCAGGCAGCCATGAGGAGGCTATCTACTATATTGGATTGAGCCTGAGCATAGAGCCTCAAAGCCCACCCCCATATGACATACTTCCCCTAACAAGACTATACCTACTCCAACAAGGCCACATTGCATAATAGTGCCACTGCCTGGACCAAGTATGCTCAAACCACCACGTTGGGCAACAGAGGTCCAAGAATGAAGCTTTTTCAAGTGATCACCCATGTTGGCATGGACGTTTTGGTGATATAGATGTCCATGAGTCGGCCATGCTTCTGAAATATACTCAGTTGCTCACCAACTCAGATTAGAATGGGATTTTTCAATTGTTTCTCTGTTTTAGGTGATCAAATGCTTTCTCATATGCTCCCAGGGGAAAAAAATCAAGCAACAGCTAGTGGCTTGAAGTGGCTGTGGTGTCTCTCAGGCCAGATCTCGTTCACATAAGTATAGGCAAGTTTTAAAAAACAATGCTTTAATATGCAAAAATTTTTGTGTCTTTTGTTTTGTGAGTATTAATATACCATCTGATAAAGCAAGCCACCTGGCCACCTTGAATTCAACAGATTAGGGGAGGTGACCAAGAATCAATGGGGATCTCCTTAGCTGTAACTCACAGCATTGGGGATATGGAACCTGGGGATATTGCCTCCTATGGCTAGGCAGGAACCCTAGTTGAGTGATAGGGTCACCAACCCACCCACAAAACTTTTAACCCAAAGAATTTCCTGTCTACAAGAAATGAAGGGATTGGGAATAAAACATAGACTGAAAAAATGGTCAACCAATAATTGGCCCAACTTGAGAACCATCCCAAGGCCAAGCGCCAATCCCTGATACTATTAATAATACTCAGTCATGCTTTCAGAAAGGAGTCTAGCATGGCTGTCTTCTGAGAAGCAACTGACTCAGACAGAGACATACACTCTCAGCCAAACTGTGGATAGTTTGAGGATTTTTTTTTTTAGGGATTTTCCTCGTTTACATTTTCAATGCTATCCCAAAAGTCCCCACACCCACCCCCCTAACCTCCTACCCACCCACTCCCCCTTTTTGGCCCTGGGGTTCCCCTCTACTGGGGCATATAAAGTTTGCAAGTCCAATGGGCCTCTCTTTGCACTGATGGCCGACTAGGCCATCTTTTGATACATATGCAGCTAGAGACAAGAGCTCCGGGGTACTGGTTAGTTCATATTGTTGTTCCACCTATAGGGTTGCAGATCCCTTTAGCTCCTTGGGAAATTTCTCTAGCTCCTCCATTGGGGGCCGTGTGACCCATCCAATAGCTGACTGTGATCATCCACTTCTGTGTTTGCTAGACCCTGGCATAGTCTCACAAGAGACAGCTATATCTGGGTCCTTTCAGCAAAATCTTGCTAGTGTATGCAATGGTGTCAGCGTTTGGAAGCTGATTATGGGATGGATCCCTGGATATGGCAGTCTCTAGATGGTACATCCTTTCGTCACAGCTCCAAATTTTGTCTCTGTAACTCCTTCCATGGGTGTTTTGTTCCCATTTCTAAGAAGGGGCAAAGTGTCCACACTTTGGTCTTCATTCTTCTTGAAATTCATACGTGGGGAGGCGGCCTCAGCCTCAGCAGCAGTGGTCGCCATCTGGGTTCCGGGACTCCGCGGGACCTAGGAAATTAGTCTGAACAGGTTAGAGGGTGCGCCAGAGAACCGGACAGCTTCTGGGACGGGCAGAAGCACAGAGCCGCTGAGGCAGCAGCCTGGGCGGGCCGCAGACAACCGGCCACCATCCGGACCAGAGGACAGGTGTCCGCCTGGCTTGGGAGGCGGCCTCAGCCTCAGCAGCAGTGGTCGCCATCTGGGTTCCGGGACTCCGCGGGACCTAGGAAATTAGTCTGAACAGGTTAGAGGGTGCGCCAGAGAACCGGACAGCTTCTGGGACGGGCAGAAGCACAGAGCCGCTGAGGCAGCAGCCTGGGCGGGCCGCAGACAACCGGCCACCATCCGGACCAGAGGACAGGTGTCCGCCTGGCTCGGGAGACGGCCTCAGCCTCAGGAGCAGCGGTCACCATCTTGGTTCCAGGACTCCCTGGAACTTAGGATTTTAGTCTGCACAGGTGAGAGTCTGCACCACAGAAACTGACAGCTTCTGGGAACTGCCAAAACAACACAGCTTCTGAGAAAGGCCCTGTTTTGGGTCTTCTTCTTCGACCAGGAGGAGGTCCAAAAACAAGATATCTGCGCACCTTCCCTGTAAGAGAGCTTGCCAGCAGAGAGTGCTCTGAGCACTGAAACTCAGAGGAGAGAATCTGTCTCCCAGGTCTGCTGAGAGACGGTAACAGAATCACCAGAAGAACAATCTCTAAACAGAGTCAACTGTAACTACTAACTCCAGAGATTACCAGATGGCGAAAGGTAAACGTAGGAATCCTACTAACAGGAACCAAGACCACTCACCATCATCAGAACCCAGCACTCCCACTTCGCCCAGTCCAGGGCACCCCAACACACCCGAAAACCTAGACCTAGATTTAAAAGCATATCTCATGATGATGGTAGAGGACATCAAGAAGGACTTTAATAAATCACTTAAAGAAATACAGGAGAACACTGCTAAAGAGTTACAAGTCCTTAAAGAAAAACAGGAAAACACAATCAAACAGGTAGAAGTCCTTACAGAAAAAGAGGAAAAAACATACAAACAGGTGATGGAAATGAACAAAACCATACTAGACCTAAGAAGAGAAGTAGAAACAATAAAGAAAACTCAAAGTGAGGCAACACTGGAGATAGAAACCCTAGGAAAGAAATCTGGAACCATAGATTTGAGCATCAGCAACAGAATACAAGAGATGGAAGAGAGAATCTCAGGTGCAGAAGATTCCATAGAGAACATTGGCACAACAATCAAAGAAAATGGAAAATGCAAAAAGATCCTAACTCAAAATATCCAGGAAATCCAGGACACAATGAGAAGACCAAACCTACGGATAATAGGAGTGGATGAGAATGAAGATTTTCAACTCAAAGGACCAGCAAACATCTTCAACAAAATTATTGAAGAAAACTTCCCAAATATAAAGAAAGAGATACCTATGAACATACAAGAAGCCTACAGAACTCCAAATAGACTGGACCAGAAAAGAAATTCCTCCCGACACATAATAATCAGAACAACAAATGCACTAAATAAAGATAGAATACTAAAAGCGGTAAGGGAAAAAGGTCAAGTAACATACAAAGGCAAGCCTATCAGAATTACACCAGACTATTCACCAGAGACTATGAAAGCCAGAAGAGCCTGGACAGATGTTATACAGACACTAAGAGAACACAAAGTCCAGCCCAGGCTACTATACCCAGCCAAACTCTCAATTACCATAGATGGAGAAACCAAAGTATTCCACGACAAAACCAAATTCTCACATTATCTCTCCACGAATCCAGCCCTTCAAAGGTTAATAACAGAAAAAAACCAATACAAGAACGGGAACAATGCCCTAGAAAAGACAAGAAGGTAATCCCTCAACAAACCTAAAAGAAGACAGCCACAAGAACAGAATGCCAACTTTAACAACAAAAATAACAGGAAGCAACAATTACTTTTCCTTAATATCTCTTAACATCAATGGTCTCAACTCCCCAATAAAAAGACATAGACTAACAAACTGGCTACACAAACAAGACCCAACATTTTGCTGTTTACAGGAGACACATCTCAGAGAAAAAGATAGACACTACCTCAGAATAAAAGGCTGGAAAACAATTTTCCAAGCAAATGGTATGAAGAAACAAGCTGGAGTAGCCATCCTAATATCTGATAAGATTGACTTCCAACCCAAAGTCATCAAAAAAGACAAGGAGGGGCACTTTGTTCTCATCAAAGGTAAAATCCTCCAAGAGGAACTCTCAATTCTGAATATCTATGCGCCAAATACAAGGGCAGCCACATTCATTAAAGAAACTTTAGTAAAGCTCAAAGCACACATTGCACCTCACACAATAATAGTGGGAGACTTCAACACACCACTTTCACCAATGGACAGATCATGGAAACAGAAACTAAACAGGGACACACTGAAACTAACAGAAGTGATGAAACAAATGGATCTGACAGATATCTACAGAACATTTTATCCTAAAACAAAAGGATATACCTTCTTCTCAGCACCTCATGGTACCTTCTCCAAAATTGACCACATAATAGGTCACAAAACAGGCCTCAACAGATTCAAAAATATTGAAATCGTCCCATGTGTCCTATCAGATCACCATGCAATAAGGCTGATCTTCAATAACAAAAAAAATAACAGAAAGCCAACACTCACGTGGAAACTGAACAACACTCTTCTCAATGATACCTTGGTCAAGGAAGGAATAAAGAAAGAAATTAAAGACTTTTTAGAGTTTAATGAAAATGAAGCCACAACGTACCCAAACCTTTGGGACACAATGAAAGCATTTCTAAGAGGGAAACTCATAGCTCTGAGTGCCTCCATGAAGAAACGGGAGAGGGCACATACTGGCAGCTTGACAACACATCTAAAAGCTCTAGAAAAAAAGGAAGCAAATTCACCCTAGAGGAGTAGACGGAAGGAAATAATCAAACTCAGGGGTGAAATCAACCAAGTGGAAACAAGAAGAACTATTCAAAGAATTAACCAAACGAGGAGTTGGTTCTTTGAGAAAATCAACAAGATAGATAAACCCTTAGCTAGACTCACTAGAGGGCACAGAGACAAAATCCTAATTAACAAAATCAGAACTGAAAAGGGAGACATAACAACGGATCCTGAAGAAATCCAAAACACCATCAGATCCTTCTACAAAAGGCTATACTCAACAAAACTGGAAAACCTGGACGAAATGGACAAATTTCTGGACAGATACCAGGTACCAAAGTTGAATCAGGATCAAGTTGACCATCTAAACAGTCCCATATCCCCTAAAGAAATAGAAACAGTTATAAATAGTCTCCCAGCCAAAAAAAGCCCAGGACCAGACGGGTTTAGTGCAGAGTTCTATCAGACCTTCAAAGAAGATCTAATTCCAGTTCTGCACAAACTTTTTCACAAGATAGAAGTAGAAAGTACTCTACCCAACTCATTTTATGAAGCCACTATTACTCTGATACCTAAACCACAGAAAGATCCAACAAAGATAGAGAACTTCAGACCAATTTCTCTTATGAATATCGATGCAAAAATCCTCAATAAAATTCTCGCTAACCGAATCCAAGAACACATTAAAGCAATCATCCATCCTGACCAAGTAGGTTTTATTCCAGGGATGCAGGGATGGTTTAATATACGAAAATCCATCAATGTAATCCATTATATACACAAACTCAAAGACAAAAACCACATGATCATCTCGTTGGATGCAGAAAAAGCATTTGACAAGATCCAACACCCATTCATGATAAAAGTTCTGGAAAGATCAGGAATTCAAGGCCCATACCTAAACATGATAAAAGCAATCTACAGCAAACCAGTAGCCAACATCAAAGTAAATGGAGAGAAGCTGGAAGCAATCCCACTAAAATCAGGGACTAGACAAGGCTGCCCACTTTCTCCCTACCTTTTCAACATAGTACTTGAAGTATTAGCCAGAGCAATTCGACAACAAAAGGAGATCAAGGGGATACAAATTGGAAAGGAGGAAGTCAAAATATCACTTTTTGCAGATGATATGATAGTATATATAAGTGACCCTAAAAATTCCACCAGAGAACTCCTAAACCTGATAAACAGCTTCGGTGAAGTAGCTGGGTATAAAATTAACTCAAACAAGTCAATGGCCTTTCTCTACACAAAGAATAAACAGGCTGAGAAAGAAATTAGGGAAACAACACCCTTCTCAATAGTCACAAATAATATAAAATATCTCGGCGTGACTCTAACTAAGGAAGTGAAAGATCTGTATGATAAAAACTTCAAGTCTCTGAAGAAAGAAATTAAAGAAGATCTCAGAAGATGGAAAGCTCTCCCATGCTCATGGATTGGCAGGATCAACATTGTAAAAATGGCTATCTTGCCAAAAGCAATCTACAGATTCAATGCAATCCCCATCAAAATTCCAACTCAATTCTTCAACGAATTAGAAGGAGCAATTTGCAAATTCATCTGGAATAACAAAAAACCTAGGATAGCAAAAACTCTTCTCAAGGATAAAAGAACCTCTGGTGGAATCACCATGCCTGACCTAAAGCTTTACTACAGAGCAATTGTGGTAAAAACTGCATGGTACTGGTATAGAGACAGACAAGTAGACCAATGGAATAGAATTGAAGACCCAGAAATGAACCCACACACCTATGGTCACTTGATCTTCGACAAGGGAGCTAAAACCATCCAGTGGAAAAAAGACAGCATTTTCAACAAATGGTGCTGGCAGAACTGGTTGTTATCATGTAGAAGAATGCGAATCGATCCATACTTATCTCCTTGTACTAAGGTCAAATCTAAATGGATCAAAGAACTTCACATAAAACCAGAGACACTGAAACTTATAGAGGAGAAAGTAGGGAAAAGCCTTGAAGATATGGGCACAGGGGAAAAATTCCTGAACAGAACAGCAATGGCTTGTGCTGTAAGATCGAGAATTGACAAATGGGACCTAATGAAACTCCAAAGTTTCTGCAAGGCAAAAGACACCGTCAATAAGACAAAGAGACCACCAACAGATTGGGAAAGGATCTTTACCTATCCTAAATCAGATAGGGGACTAATATCCAACATATATAAAGAACTCAAGAAGGTGGACTTCAGAAAATCAAATAACCCCATTAAAAAATGGGGCTCAGAACTGAACAAAGAATTCTCACCTGAGGAATACCGAATGGCAGAGAAGCACCTGAAAAAATGTTCAACATCCTTAATCATCAGGGAAATGCAAATCAAAACAACCCTGAGATTCCACCTCACACCAGTCAGAATTGCTAAGATCAAAAATTCAGGTGACAGCAGATGCTGGCGTGGATGTGGAGAAAGAGGAACACTCCTCCATTGTTGGTGGGATTGCAGGCTTGTACAACCACTCTGGAAATCCGTCTGGCGGTTCCTCAGAAAATTGGACATAGTACTACCGGAGGATCCAGCAATACCTCTCCTGGGCATATATCCAGAAGATGTTCCAACTAGTAAGAAGGACACATGCTCCACTATGTTCATAGCAGCCTTGTTTATAATAGCCAGAAGCTGGAAAGAACCCAGATGCCCCTCAACAGAGGAATGGATACAGAAAATGTGGTACATCTACACAATGGAGTACTACTCAGCTATTAAAAAGAATGAATTTATGAAATTCCTAGCCAAATGGATGGACCTGGAGGGCATCATCCTGAGTGAGGTAACACATTCAGAAAGGAACTCACACAATATGTACTCACTGATAAGTGGATATTAGCCCAAAACCTAGGATACCCAAGATATAAGATACAATTTCCTAAACACATGAAACTCAAGAAAAATGAAGACTGAAGTGTGGACACTATGCCCCTCCTTAGAAGTGGGAACAAAACACCCTTGGAAGGAGTTACAGAGACAAAGTTTGGAGCTGAGATGAAAGGATGGACCATGTAGAGACTGCCTTATCCAGGGATCCACCCCATAATCAGCATCCAAACGCTGACACCATTGCATACACTAGCAAGATTTTATCGAAAGGACCCAGATGTAGCTGTCTCTTGTGAGACTATGCTGGGGCCTAGCAAACACAGAAGTGGATGCCCACAGTCAGCTAATGGATGGATTACAGGGCTCCCAATGGAGGAGCTAGAGAAAGTACCCAAGGAGCTAAAGGGATCTGCAACCCTATAGGTGGATCAACATTATGAACTAACCAGTACCCCGGAGCTCTTGACTCTAGCTGCATATGTATCAAAAGATGGCCTAGTCGGCCATCACTGGAAAGAGAGGCCCATTGGACACACAAACTTTATATGCCCCAGAACAGGGGAACGCCAGGGCCAAAAGGGGGGAGTGGGCGGGTAGGGGAGTGGGGGTGGGTGGGTATGGGGGACTTTTGGTATAGCATTGGAAATGTAAATGAGCTAAATACCTAATAAAAAATGGGAAAAAAAAAAAAAAAAAAAGAAATTCATACGTTTAGCAAATTGTATCTTATATCTTGGGTATCCTAAGTTTCTGGACTAATATCCACTTATCAGTGAGTACATATTGTGCGAGTTCCTTTGTGATTGGGTTACCTCACTCAGGATGATGCCCTCCAGGTCTATCCATTTGCCTAGGAATTTCATAAATTCATTTTTTTAATAGCTGAGTAGTACTCCATTGTGTAAATGTACCACATTTTCGGTATCCATTCCTCTGTTGAGGGGCATCTGGGTTCTTTCCAGCTTCTGGCTATTATAAATAAGGCTGCTATGAACATAGTGGAGCACGTGTCCTTCTTACCGGTTGGGACATCTTCTGGATATATGCCCAGGAGAGGTATTGCTGGATCCTCCGGTAGTACTATGTCCAATTTTCTGAGGAACCACCAGACTGATTTCCAGAGTGGTTGTACAAGCTTGCAATCCCACCAACAATGGAGGAGTGTTCCTCTTTCTCCACATCCTCGCCATGATCTGCTGTCACCTGAATTTTTGATCAGAGCCATTCTGACTGGAGTGAAGTGGAATCTCAGGGTTGTTTTGATTTGCATTTCCCTGATGATTAAGGATGTTGAATATTTTTTCACGTGCTTCTCTGCCATTCGATATTCCTCAGGTGAGAATTCTTTGTTTAGCTCTGAGCCCCATTTTTAATAGGGTTATTTGATTTTCTGGAGTCCACCTTCTTGAGTTCTTTATATATATTGGCTATTAGTCCCCTATCTGATTTGGGATAGGTAAAGATCCTTTCCCAATCTGTTGGTGGCCTTTTTGTCTTATTGACAGTGTCTTTTGCTTTGCAGAAGCTTTACAATTTTATGAGGTCCCATTTATCAATTCTTGATCTTACAGCACAAGCCATTGCTGTTCTATTCAGGAATTTTCCCCCTGTACCCATATCTTCGAGGCTTTCCCCTACTTTCTCCTCTATAAGTTTCAGTGTTTCTGGTTTTATGTGGAGTTCCTTAATCCACTTAGATTTGACCTTAGTACAAGGAGATAAAAATGGATCAATTCTCATTCTTCTACATGATAACCACTAGTTGTGCCAGCACCATTTGTTGAAAATGCTATCTTTTTTCCACTGGATGGTTTTAGCTTCCTTGTCAAAGAGCAAGTGACCATAGGTGTGTGGGTTCATCTCTGGGTCTTCAATTCTGTTCCATTGGTCTACTTGTCTGTCACTATACAAATACCATGCAGTTTTTTTTTTATCACAATTGCTCTGTAGTACAGCTTTAGGTCCGGCATGGTGATTCCACCAGAGGTTCTTTTATCCTTGAGAAGAGTTTTTGCTACCCTAGGTTTTTTGTTATTCCAGATGAATTTGCAGAGTGCCCTTTCTAATTCGTTGAAGAATTGAGTTGGAATTTTGATGGGGATTGCATTGAATCTGTAGATTGCTTTTGGCAAGATAGCCATTTTTACAATGTTGATCTTGCCAATCCATGAGCATGGGAGAGCTTTCCATCTTCTGAGACCTTCTTTAATTTCTTTCTTCAGAGATTTGAAGTTCTTATCATACAGATCTTTCACTTCTTTAGTTAGAGTCACGCCAAGGTATTTTATATTATTTGTGACTATTGAGAAGGGTGTTGTTTCCCTAATTTCTTTCTCAGCCTGTTTATCCTTTGTGTACAGAAAGGCCATTGACTTGTTTGAGTTAATTTTATATCTAGCTACTTCATTGAAGCTCTTTATCAGGCTTAGGAGTTCTCTGGTGGAATTTTCAGGGTCATTTATATATACTATCATATCATTTGCAAAAAGTGATATTTTGACTTCTTCCTTTCCAATTTGTATCCACTGGATCTCCTTTTGTTGTCTAATTGCTCTGGCTAGGACTTCAAGTACAATGTTGAATAGGTAGGGAGAGAGTGGACAGCCTTGCCTAGTCCCTGATTTTAGTGGGATTGCTTCCAGCTTCTCACCATTTACTTTGATGTTGGCTACTGGTTTGTTGTAGATTGCTTTTATCATGTTTAGGTATGGGCCTTGAATTCCTGATCTTTCCAAGATTTTTATCATGAATGAGTGTTGGATTTTGTCAAATGCTTTCTCAGCATCTAACGAGATGATCATGTGGTTTTTGTCTTTGAGTTTGTTTATATACTGGATTACTTTGATGGATTTCCGTATATTGAACCATCCCTGCATCCCTGAGATGAAATCTACTTGGTCAGGATGGATGATTGTTTTGCTGTGTTCTTGGATTCGGTTAGCAAGAACTTTATTGAGGATTTTTGCATGGATATTCATAAGGGAAATTGGTCTGAAGTTCTGTATCTTTGTTGGGTCTTTTTTGGTTTAGGTATCAGAGTAATTGTGGCCTCATAGAAGGAGTTGGTAGAGTACCTTCCATTTCTATTTTGTGTAATAGTTTGTGAAGAACTGGAATTAGGTCTTCTTTGAAGGTCTGATAGAACTCTGCACTAAACCCATCTGGTCCTGGGCTTTTTTTTGGTTGGGAGACTATTAATGACTGCTTCTATTTCTTTAGGAGACATAGGACTGTTTAGATCATTAAACTGATCTTGATTTAGCTTTAGTACCTGGTATCTGTCTAGAAACTTGTCCATTTCATCCAGGTTTTCCAGTTTTGTTGAGTATAGCCTTTTGTAGAAGGATTTGATGGTGTTTTGGATTTCTTCAGGATCTGTTGTTATGTTTCCCTTTTCATTTCTGATTTTGTTAATTTGGATGCTTTCCCTGTGCCCTCTAGTGAGTCTAGCTAAGGGTTTATCTATCTTGTTGATTTTCTCAAAGAACCAGCTCCTTGATTGTTTGATTCTTTGAATAGTTCTTCTTGTTTCCACTTGGTTGATTTCACACCTGAGTTTGATTATTTCCTGCCTTCTACTCCTCTTGGATGAATTTGCTTCCTTTTGTTCTAGAGCTTTTAGGTGTGTTGTGAAGCTGCTAATGTGTGCTCTCTCTAGTTTCTATTTGGAGGCACTCAGAGCTATGAGTTTTCCTCTTAGGAATGCTTTCATTGTGTCCCACAAGTTTGGGTATGTTGTGGCTTCATTTTCATTAAACTCCAAAAAGTCCTTAATTTTTTTCTTTATTCCTTCCTTGACCAAGTTATCATTGAGAAGAGTGTTGTTCAGTTTCCATATGAATGTTGGCTTTCTATTATTTATTTTGTTATTGGAGATCAGCCTTAGTCCATGGTGATCTGATAGGATGCATGGGACAATTTCAATATTTTTGTATATGTTGAGGCTTTTTTTGTGACCAATTATGTGGTTAATTTCGGAGAAGGTACCATGGGGTGCTGAGAAGAAGGTATATCCTTTTATTTTAGGATAAAATGTTCTGTAGATATCTGTTAAGTCCATTTGCTTCATCACTTCTGTTAGTTTCACTGTGTCCCTGTTTAGTTTCTGTTTCCATGATCTGTCCTTTGTTGAAAGTGGTGTGTTGAAGTCTCCCACTATTATTGTGTGAGGTGCAATGTGTGCTTTGAGCTTTACTAAAGTTTCTTTAATGAATGTGGCTTCCCTTGTATTTGGAGCATATATATTCAGAATTGAGAGTTCCTCTTGGAGGATTTTACCTTTGATGAGTATGAAGTGCCCCGCCTTGTCTTTTTTGATTACTTTGGGTTGGAAGTCAATCTTATCAGATATTAGGATGGCTACTCCAGCTTGTTTCTTCAGACCATTTGCTTGGAAAATTGTTTTCCAGCCTTTCATTCTGAGGTAGTGTCTATCTTTTTCTCTGAGATGAGTTTCCTGTAAGCAGCAAAATGTTGGGTCTTGTTTGTGTAGCCAGTTTGTTAGTCTATGTCTTTTTATTGGGGAGTTGAGTCCATTGATATTAAGACATATTAAGGAAAAGTCATTGTTGCTTCCTGTTATTTTTGTTGTTAAAGTTGGCATTCTGTCCTTTGGCTGTCTTCTTTTAGGTTTGTTGAGGGATTACCTTCTTGTTTTTTCTAGGGCATGGTTCCCGTCCTTGTATTGTTTTTTTTTTTTTTTTTTTTCTGTTATTATCCATTAAAGGGCTGAATTCATGGAGAGATAATGGGTGAATTTGGTTTTGTCGTGGAATACTTTGGTTTCTCCATCTATGGTAATTGAGAGTTTGGCTGGGTATAGTAGCCTGGGATGGAATTTGTGTTCTCTTAGTGTCTGTATAACATCTGTCCAGGCTCTTCTGGGTTTCATATTCTCTGGTGAAAAATCTGGTGTAATTCTGATAGGCTTGCCTTTATATGTTACTTGACCTTTTTCCCTTACTCCTTTTAGTATTCTATCTTCATTTAGTGCATTTGTTGTCCTGATTATTATGTGTCAGGAGGAATTTCTTTTCTGGTCCAGTCTATTTGGAGTTCTGTAGGTTTCTTGTATGTTCATGGGCATCTCTTTCTTTAGATTTGGGAAGTTTTCTTCAATAATTTTGTTTAAGATGTTTGCTGGTCCTTTGAGTTGAAAATCTTTATTCTCATCCACTCCTATTATCCGTAGGTTTGGTCTTCTCATTGTGTCCTGGATTTCCTGGATGTTTTGAGTTAGGATCTTTTTGCATTTTCCATTTTCTTTGATTGTTGTGCCGATGTTCTCTATGGAATCTTCTGCACCTGAGATTCTCTCTTCCATCTCTTGTATTCTGTTGCTGATGCTCGCATCTATGGTTCCAGATTTCTTTCCTAGGGTTTCTATCTCCATTGTTGCCTCACTTTGGGTTTTCTTTATTGTGTCTACTTCCCTTTTTAGGTCTTGGATGTTTTTATTCAATTTCATCACCTGTTTGGTTGTGTTTTCCTGCAATTCTTTAAGGGATTTTTGTGTTTCCTCTTTCATGTCTTCTACTTGTTTAGTAGTGTTCTCCTGTATTTCTTTAAGTGAGTTATTTAAGTCCTTCTGGATGTCTTCTACCATCATCATGAGATATGCTTTTAAATCCAGGTCTAGCTTTTCAGGTGTGTTGGGGTGCCCTGGACTGGGCGAAGTGGGAGTTCTGGGTTCTGATGATGGTGAGTGGTCCTGGTTTCTGTTAGTAAGATTCTTACGTTTACCTTTCACCATCTGGTAATCTCTGGAGTTAGTTGTTATAGTTGTCTCTGTTTAGAGATTATTCCTCTGGTGATTTTGTTACCCTCTATCAGCAGACCTGGGAGACTAGCTCTCTCCTCTGAGTTTCAGTGATCAGAGCAGTCTCTGCAGGCAAGCTCTCCTCTTTCAGGGAAGGTGCACAGTTATCTGGTGTTTGGACCTCCTCCTGGCCGAAGATGAAGGCCCAAAACAGGATCTTTCCCAGAAGCTGTGTTGCTTTGGCCTGTCACAGAAGCCATTGTTTCAGTAGTCCACACTCTCACCTGTGCAGACTGTCCTCTGCGGAGTCCCGGAACCAAGGTTGCTCTCGTGGAACCTGAGGCAGAAGCCTCCCGGGCCAGGCGGACACCTGTGCTCTGACCAGGAAGGTGGCCGGTTGTCTGGGGCCGAAAATGGCGCTGCCTCAGAGGCTCTGTGGCTCTCGCCTGTCTGAGACACTGTTGGCCTCTGTATTCCACACTCTCACCTGTGCAGACTGCCCTCCGCAGAGTCCCTGAACCAAGGTGGCTCCCGCGGAACCTGAGGCAGAAGCCTCCTGGGCCGGTCGGACACGTGTGCTCTCACCAGGAATGTGGCCGGTTGTCAGTTTGGGGTTTCTTATGGAAGAATAGGAGAAAGGATTTCAGCGCCGAAGGAGATAGGAACTTCACAGAAAGGCCAATGGAATCAACTAATCTGGACCCTTGGGGGCTCTCAGAGACTGAATCACCAACCAAAGAACATACACAGGCTGGACCTAGGCCTCACTGCACATATGTAGCAGATGTGCAGCTTGGTCTTCATGTCGGTCCCAAGCAATTGGAGGGGAGTCTATCCCAAAAGCTGTTGCTGTAGGTGGGATATATTCTTTTAGCTGGGCTGCTTTGTCTGGCCTCAGTGGGAGAGGAAGCACCTAGCCTTACAGAGACTTGATGTGCCAGGGTAGGGGGATACCTAGTGAATAAGTAAAAAAAAAAAAAAATAAACAAAAAAATTAGACCCTAGCTCAGAAGCCATAATTTACAGCACAATGTTCAGAGATGTATACAACGAAAGAGGAGAAATTTGCATTCATCTTTCAAGTGATATACTATGCTGTAAGCTCACTGGAAAATTCTCATTAGAGGAAACAAAAGTAAATATCTAATATTACCTTTAAACAAGACTCTAATGCCACTGTAGGTTTGGTAGTTATTTATTCCTTTGGGAAAACATTTTCATTTATTTTATTTTATTTTATTTTGCCTGCATGTATGTCTGTGTGAGGGTGTCAGGTCTCGGAGTTACAGACAATCTTAGGCTAAATGTGGGTGCCTGGAATTGAACCTAGATCCTCTGGAAAAGCAGTCAGTTCTCTTAACCACTGAGCCATCTCTCCAACCCCGTAATTTTATCCATTCTTGTTGATAATAAGTAGTTTCTCTCTACATAGCTCTGGATGAACTGGAACTCACTATGTAGACCAAGCTCCCAATTGAACTCTGGTTCCTCTACCTCCTAAGTACTGGACTTAAAGGTGTGTGCCATCATGTCTGCCCAAGTTTTGCTATTTTAATGGGGTCTGAATCAAATATAAGAAGAATAAGCAGTTCATTACAGGCAAAACAGCCTTTTAATAATAAAATACAAACTCACAACTGCCATGGATCAGACTCAGTTGGACCTTCAACCCACGGGAGAATCAGAGTCCTGGTACTCAGGTGGGCAAGGAGTCAGTGGAGAGTGACAAACAGACACAAACACCAGGGAGTGTTGATCTGAATGTAATTTCTCAAAGCAAGCATCAGACTTATAATACAGAAGAAATTAAGGAAGTTATGTGCCACATCAGCCAAGGTACATTGAGGTTACCTGATGCTAAATGACTCTTTAAACAAAACAGAAGAATGCATTCATAAAGACTGACAGGAACTAGGCAATGTAACAACTGAGACAAAGTCAGCCCTATCTAAGGTCAGCTATATTCTTAGAAGTCAGGTGTGAGGTCTTTATGCTCCCAGGGCAAGGGCTTTCACGCCCAAGCCATAGTTCTAATTCTGATTTATTGTTTAACCCACCACCAGCCAGATCTTAGTAAATACCTAACTATGCTATTCCTCTGGGGTAGCGAAAGTATGTGCTAGGGAGTTCCAATCTAGCTAAACTTCTCATGAATAATGCAATAGTCTAGTTCCTACTTAAACCACAGCCCGGTCTTCTTCCTAAACCATTGTAAATTCCTGTATATGGGAGTGACTTGGGTGTTATTCTAAGTGATTTTGTGGGGACTTTCTTCTATTAAGTAATGTAGTCCTCCCACCCCAGTCTCCTGAGTAGCTGAAATTACAGACACACATCATCAGTCTTGGCCAAAGAATTCTTAAGAGAATTGACAAACTGTAACTTTTTAGTAACACAAGTTCTAGTTTATACTAAGGCAAGTGAGGCAGGAGAAGCTCTATGTTTGTGCAAAATATTTATCTATCATACCATACCACATATGCAGATGTCAGGCAATAACTTGCTGGTTGCTCCATCTACTCTTTGGGTTGCAGAGATCAGACTCTAGTCTTCAAAATTGGTGGCGAGGACCTTTATCCACTGAGTCATCTTGCCATCCCTGCTATATATATATGTATTTTTAAAATCAGGTCATTTTTTTCTGCATTGATTATTTTATTGTAAAATGTTGCACAAAGTTTGCTTAGAGGTAGTGTATGGAATTAAGCCTGGTCTTAAACTTATATTCCTTACACCCCAGCCTTCTGAGAGCTGGGATGTACTGCCTTTTATGTGATTTACCTTTGTTGTTTACCTTTAAAAAAATTATGTGTATGGGCTTTTTTTTTTTTTTTTGGCATCTGTTTATTGTGTGCCATTTGTGGTTCCTGAAGAGGCCAGAAGAGGGCATCAAGTCCCCAGGAACTGTAGTTGCTGATGCTTGTGAGCTGTCATGTAAGTGATGGGAATGCACTGCTCCTCTGGGAGATGAGTCAGTGTGTTGGGCCATCTTTCCAGCCCTGGTTGCTGATTGCTGAAGACTTTGGTGCACCCTTATGTTTTGTTTGTCTAAGGCAGATTCTTCCTTTACCTCATCCTGGTCATGCTCCCTGAGTAAGACTTTAGTGACGCTGATCACTTTCAGAAGGGAAAGTGTGGCTGGTGGGGAGGGTTGAGGTTTTGTTTTCCTTTTGCTTAGTACATGAATTGGCAGTGTTCAAAAAGCCTCATTTCTTCAGCTCAATGGATGTCACTATTGCATGCCTCGTCATCTTTCAAATCTGCTTACCTGGTCCTAAGTTTCTGACCCTGTTATGTATGGCTTCACATACCTGGGGTGACCCTTAATAATGACTAGAAGGTGAAGATGAAAAAAGCCTACTTGTGTTGGTCCTCAGACCTTCCAAACTTTCAGGAGTACTGTTTGCTTTGAAGCTTCTTTGCATAATCCGTTGATGCTTGGGTGTCACTTGAAGTCACAGCCTTACATGGTTTCCTCCTCCACTCATTTTCTGGTTTCTCTAGGAAATGCTTCCTTTGCAAAGATATCCTGCATATGCCCTCACTTCAGATGCTATTTCTAGAAACTATTGCTGAGCAAAGGTTAAGAGCCCAAACTTAAGAACCCCTGAGGACTCTCTGGATTTTCTTTAGTCATTGTCATCCTCTTCCTCCTCCTCAACCTCCTCCTCTTCCTTCTTCTCCTCTTTTTAAAAAACTGGCTCTGTGTGTAAAACCAGGTTTCCTTAGCAACTGTACTCATCACTATAGCAACTGTGAGATATGGTTACCAAGGCAAACTCAACTTTCTTAGAAGAGAGAACCCCACTCATCACTTGTCTTTGTGCCTTTTTGCTTCAGCCCCCCACTTTTTCAGTCCGTGGCAGTTGTGTGTGGGCTGTTAGATTCTTCACTTCTCTTACAATGTCAGCATTCAGTGAGACTTGCAGGAAGCCAATAAGTCATGTTTTTCACTGCTGAGGAGGCTGAGCTCTTTGTACTCAGGCTAGAATCAAGGTCGTGGCATTCATAGATGATTTGACTTGTGTAATAAAGCCAATATATAAAATGGAACCCCATGTATTCTGGGCCAGTCATTCTGACTATGGCTTCCCAAAGTGCCTAGGAGAAGGGGAAGTAGTGGGCTTACACAGTCATAGCCCCTTAACATATGATACTTTATTGTAATTTCAAGATGTTTCCATGGGAGATACAGCTTTCCTCCAAGACACTTGACTTGTCCACATATATGATTTATTTTCAAGTCTAAAGTAGACATTAAAAGCAGGTAGCTTTACATAAGCTTCACTCTCCTTATTGATGCCTGTTTTTGTTTCCTCCTGAGTTTTCATCTTTATTTTCAGATTGCTACTGATTTGGTTGGTGGGAAGGCCTGGTGGGTGGAAAGGTACCTTTTTGCCACTCTGCCCTGCAGTCTACCTGCTTCTAAGAAGATCAGTGTGGGAGGTCAAGGCTGGAAGAATGGAAGTGCCTTGCTGGCTCTATTTTTTAAAAAGTAACTCACCACACAAAATCATTTATTATTCTAAAAAAGCTTTCTTTTTCTCATTCTGCTGTTTCCATGGAGATGGAGCTAGTCACCATCCTTTAAGTCAATGGCTGCAATAGTTAGATGCTGCTTTTTGTTCTTTTCTCTACAGGAGGAAAATGCCTTGATTTCTATTTGTCATCTTTGCTAATGGACAAGGTGCTGTCATTGTGAAGCTTCTCTAGTCAGACACCTGTCATGATTTGGTCTAGCAGAGAGAATTGCATGTTTTCAAAAGAAGACCATCTTCTTCACTGCTACCGAGCCCATGAATTGGTGCCTCTAGGGAGAAGCAGAGGTTGGGTTGGGCAGAGCCCATCCAAATGTCCTACTCTATAATGTAGCCTGAAGGCTCAGAAATGGAGATGTAACCCTGCTCTATATTGAACTTTGATTGTTTTCTCAAGGAAGGAGTAACTCAGGGTGGATTCATACCTAGCAGAGGAGATAGGTGATTGTGCTCTGGGTACTAAAGGTAAAAAGCCTTTACTACTATATTGCTTGAGGGGCTCAATCTCATTCCTTTAAAATGATAATTTCTGTTCTAGGATGTAACATCTCCATTACAGATAACTGTCCTTTCTCTGTGTGTATGGTGGGGGCTCTGACCTCTTAGGCTCTGTTGTTCTTGTAATCTAAAGTGACTGCCATTTAAGATTTTGATTCGCTTTTCTGCCATCAGCCTCAAAAGGAAACAAGAGAGGTTGAGTAGAGAGGCAACTAATAAACACCAGACTTTTTTTTTTTTTTTTTAGAAAAGTTATTGGATTTTCTTTCTTTTTAAAATATTTTTTATTAGGTATTTTCCTCATTTATGTTTCCAATGCTATCCCAAAAAGTCCCCCATACCCTCCCCCCCCCACTCCCCTTCCCATCCACTCCCACTTTTTGGCCCTGGAATTCCCCTGTACTGGGGCATATAAAGTTTGCATGTCCAATGGGCCTCTCTTTCCAGTGATGGCCGACTAGGCCATCTTTTGATACATATGCAGCTAGAGTTAAGAGCTCCGGGGTACTGGTTAGTTCATAATGTTGTTCCACCTATGGGGTTGCAGATCTCTTTAGCTCCTTGGGTACTTTCTCTAGCTCCTCCATTGGGGGCCCTGTGATCCATCCAATAGCTGACTGTGAGCATCCACTTCTGTGTTTGCTAGACCCCAGCATAGTCTCACAAGAGACAGCTATATCTGGGTCCTTTCAGCAAAATCTTGAAATATTATATGCAATAACACCAGACTTTTATTATCCATTTACTTATCTTATGGGCCAGTATTTACTACTTTTCTGTTGTTGTGATAAAATACTATGACCAAGACAACTTACAGAAGAAAGGATTTATTTGGCTAATAGTTCCAGAGGGATGAGAGTCCATCCCAGCAGAGAAATGTGGCAACAACCTGCCTGTTCCAGGCCTAACAGCTGAAACAGGCAGTTGAGAGCTCATATTATCAGCCACAAGCCGGAGACAGTGCGAGTGAACTGGAGTGGCTCAAAGCTCTAAACTCCAGTGACTACTTCCTGAAGTGAGACCATGCTTTCTAATCCTCCCCAAACAGGGAGACAAAGTAGGGGAAAAAGTGTTCAGATGCCTGAGCCTAAAGGGGGTTGTTTCTTATTCAAACTCCCACAGGGCCCAAAGAGGAGTCAATGCTTTTTAGCAAGAACACCTTCTAATGTCTGTTAGTAAGATAGCATCTGGAAGGAAAGAGGAGCCCGAGGAGAATCTGAACAAACAAATAAGCCTCTGGATATGTGTCTTAGTTGTGGTTTCTAGGTCTGTGGTAAAATACTATGAGCAAAAGCAACTAGGAGGAGGAAAGGATTTATTTCATCTCATAGCTGTGGGGAAGTCTGGCCAGGGACCTGGAGGCAGGAACTAATTCAGAGGCCATGGGGAATTCTGCTTACTTGATTGCTCTCCATAGCTCATTCAGCCTGTTTCCTTATACCACCAAGGACCACCCAGGAGTGGTGCCATGCCCTGTAGTATGGGCTTACCCACATTAATCTTCAGGCAAGAAAATGTACCACAAACTGGCTGTTGGCCAGTCTGGTGGAGAGGGGGGCATTTTCTCAATCAGGGTTCCTTCTTCCAAATGATTTTAGTCCGTGGTAAGTTGTCATTAAAAAACTGGCCAGCACAGCATGCACATAGAGGACTATCTAAATTAGGTAAACTGATGTGGGGAGATCCAGCATAAGTGCGGATGGCATCATGCTATATGCTGGGCTGAATAAAATAAAAGAATGGTAGCTAAACATCAACATTCATCACCATCTGTATCCTTACTGAATGCACCTCCTGATCTTCTACAATGCCTTTTTTGTCATGATAGACTGTATTTCTTGGACCTGTAAGCCAAATAAACACTTCTTTTTTTTTTCCATTTTTTATTAGGTATTTCGCTCATTTACATTTGCAATGCTATACCAAAAGTCCCCCATAGCCACCCACCCCCTCTCCCCTACCCACCACTCCCCTTTTATGGCCCTGGCGTTCCCCTGTACTGGGGCATATAACACTTCTTTAAATTGCTTTTGTTGGATATTTTGTCACAGCAATGAGCCAAATGACTAATACACTCTATTTCCTCTCTTGGTCTATTGCTGACAGATCACCCTTTAGGTCTGATTATATTTCTAGACAGCTAGCTACTCATGCTTCATCAAATTTGGGCAGAAAAATGGGTAGTTAAGTTTGGATCTTTAGGTCTGCAATCTTAATAGTTCTATGTTATGTAAACTACCATAAAATCAACTTGTTACATTTTTCTATACATTTTAGGGGTGTTTGCACTTTATGATATTCAGGGAAGAGCTCACCTACCTTTCTTTCTTTCTTTCTTTCTTTCTTCCTTCCTTCCTTCCTTCCTTCCTTCCTTCCTTCCTTCCTTCCTTCCTTCCTTTCTTTCTTTTTTCAAGACAGAGTTTCTCTGTATAGCCCTGGCTGTCCTGGAACTCACTCTGTAGACCAGGCTGGCCTCAAACTCAGAAATTCGCCTGCCTCTACTTCCCAAGTGCTGGGATTAAAGGCGTATGCCACATGCCCAGCTTCACCTTCCTTTCTTACTCCTATAATAGCACTGGGATGTTGGTAAATCTCTAACAACTGACTCCCTAAAAATTCTCTTAACATTCTCGTTTGAAATATTGACATTTTGCTGTAAATATATCCACTACTGCTGATTTTTCAGCTACCAATGTGACATTACTAAATCCTTAGTTTGGAATAATGACAAACTGGCTGTTTGGAAGGCCTAGGATTTATACTCTAATTCTTACCATAACAAGACAGATAAGCAATGGCATAGCTATGAGAATACAAGACCCAGCTTATTGTTGATGGCCCTGGTACTGCCTGTATTTTGATATTAATTTTGCTTTCCCAGGAGGGGTGGTCTGGGCCAAGGAATGAGTCATGCACTCAGGTGACTTCTTGTGAACTTTCCCTGAATGAATAAAGGGACGAGTCACTGGATGGATGAGTAGGTGGAACTTCCAGGTTGGATGGAGGAAGAGAGGAAGCAGGAGAGAGATAGGGGCTTTTTGAATGGAAAAAGTGAAAGGACAAGTTGTGGCTACTAGTGTCTCCCACTTTCAATGGCGGATCTTCCAGGATTCGCCATCAGAGGATTTAGATTTAATATGGCTTACAGGAAGGATTCTAGTTGTTGTTCCCAGTGATTGAGCTACCATTTTTTCTGAACTAAGTCTGTGTGGTGTTTTCCTTCACATGGTGGTTCGACTGGGTTTCAGAGAGAAAGGTATGGTGACAAAGTGTGGGGTTGCCAGATGTGCACCACAACAGGCTGTGGGGGTTTTGAAGTATGAGGCTTGAGTGCTAGTGGGAATTTAGTGAGCTGGTTGGAGAGATTTTGGAGCTCTGAGTCAGAGAGTCTGCAAGAGCTAAGTTGTGGTCAGCAAGACCACTGGGGCTGAGAGTAGCTGGGTGTAGCATGGGAACTTGCAGTTCATATTTTTTCTTTTTAAATATTTTTTATTAGGTATTTTCCTCATTTACATTTCCAATGCTATCCCAAAAGTCCCCCATACCCCCCCCCCCAATATCCTACCCACCCACTCCCACTTTTTGGCCCTGGCATTCCCCTGTACTGGGACATATAAAGTTTGCATGACCAATGGGCCTCTCTTTCCAGTGATGGCCGACTAGGCCATCTTTTGATACATATGCAGCTAGAGACAAGAGCTCCGGGGTACTGGTTCATATTGTTCATATTGTTCAATTCATATTGTTGTTCCACCTATAGGGTTGCAGTTCCCTTTAGCTCCTTGGTTACTTTCTCTAGCTCCTCCATTGGGGGCCCTGTGATACATCCAATAGCTGACTGAGAGCATCCACTTCTGTGTTTGCTAGGCCCCGGCATAGTCTCACAAGAGACAGCTATATTAGGGTCCTTTCAGCAAAATCTTGCTAGTGTATGCAATGGTGTCAGCGTTTGGAGGCTGATTATGGGATGGATCCCTGGATATGGCAGTCTCTAGATGGTACATCCTTTTGTCTCAGCTCCAAACTTTGTCTCTGTAACTCCTTCCATGGGGGTTTTGTTCCCAATTCTAAGAAGGGGCAAAGTGTCCACACTTTGGTCTTCGTTCTTTTTGAGTTTCATGCATTTAGCAAATTGTATCTTATATCTTGGGTATTCTAAGTTTCTGGGCTAATATCCACTTATCAGTGAGAACATATCATTTGAGTTCTTTTGTGATTGGGTTACCTCACTCAGGATGATGCCCTTCAGGTCCATCTATTTGCCTAGGAATTTCATAAATTCATTCTTTTTAATAGCTGAGTAGTACTCCATTGTGTAAATGTATCACATTTTCTGTATCCGTTCATCTGTTGAGGGGCATCTGGGTTCTTTCCAGCTTCTGGCTATTATAAATAAGGCTGCTATGAACAGAGTGGCGCATGTGTCTTTCTTACCAGTTGGAACATCTTCTGGATATATGCCCAGGAGAGGTATTGCTGGATCCTCTTGTAGTACTTTGTCCAATTTTCTGAGGAACTGCCAGACTGATTTCCAGAGTGGTTGTACAAGCTTGTAATCCCACCAACAATGGAGGAGTGTTCCTCTTTCTCCACATCCTCGCCAGCATCTGCTGTCACCTGAGTTTTTGATCTTAGCCATTCTGACTGGTGTGAGATGGAATCTCAGGGTTGTTTTGATTTGCATTTCCCTGATGATTAAGGATGCTGAACATTTTTTCAGGTGCTTCTCAGCCATTCGGTATTCCTCAGGTGAGAATTCTTTGTTTAGCTGTGAGCCCCATTTTTTAATGGGGTTATTTGATTTTCTGGAGTCCACCTTCTTGATTTCTTTATATATATTGGATATTAGTCCCCTATCTGATTTAGGATAGGTAAAGATCCTTTCCCAATCTGTTGGTGGCCTTTTTGTCTTATTGACGGTGTCTTTTGCCTTACAGAAGCTTTGCAGTTTTATGAGGTCCCATTTATCAATTCTCGATCTTACAGCACAAGTCATTGCTGTTCTATTCAGGAATTTTTCCCCTGTGCCCATATCTTTGAGGCTTTTCCCCACTTTCTCCTCTATAACTTTCAGTGTCTCTGGTTTTATGTGGAGTTAGAGATCCACTTAGATTTGAACTTAGTACAAGGAGATAAGAATGGAACAATTCACATTCTTCTACATGATTGCCGCCTTAATGAGACTCAAAGTGAACCAAGATGTGTCCCTGTAGAACACAGCTTCTTTGAGCTCTCAGAAAACACTGCCCAGAATAGTTCACCTCAGTGATGCTGGTTTCTTTTTAATTGACAGCATCAATTGTCCCATAGTCTTTTCTTCTTGAGTATAAATTCAGAGCCATTTGGCCAAAGCTGCTGAGTTCTGCTGCTTGCTGAGATTTGGAACATAGCCCCCTTGTTATATTACATTATCACTAGCTTTCTGTTTTCCAATTCCTACACTGTCTAAGCTTGGCTGTCCTGGAAATTGTTCTGTATATTGACTTTGAACTCAGAGATCTGTATACCTGCCTCCTAAACACTGGGATTAAAGGTGTCGTTCACCAAGCCTAGATTTAAGTTTTTCTTAACCTAGAACTTGCTCTATTCTAGGCTGTCTTTGAACTCAAAAGATCTGCTTGCCTTTGCCTCCTGGGATTTTGTCTCCTGCCATGCCTGGACCTAAACTTAGGTGGGTGGAATCTTGCCCCAAATTACTACTCCTTCATTCAATATAATATCCTTGAATACAGGATTCATGTCCATATCACTTCCTGGTACCCCTTTAATACTCAAACCATGTATTTTATATTTTTCCTTTCTAAGCTTGCTATTCTTGTTCAAAACATTCTTCATGAGACTTAACCAGAGAACAAAGTCTCTGCTGGGCTTTTTTTTTTTTTTTTTGGAGATTAAGTTAGTTTTAAAAACCTTTGTAGTGATGGGCAGGGACACTCCAGTAACTGTTGAGACTTATATTCAGTAAATTTTAGGGTTCTGTATATTAGGGATTGGGAAATATAAAGAAAGAGAAAATAATAATTTTTATTGATTATTCTTTGAGTGGATCCTGCATCCTTTAAAAGAATTATTTTTCATATTTACTGAGATATAATTGATAAATAAATTTTGTATATTTAAAATATACAATGTAGGTCTCTGTGTTACTCACCATCTACTGACAATAAAAGATTCATAGATAAAGGTTGACAGAGATCTTTTTTTTTTTTTTTTTTTTTGGTTTTTCGAGACAGGATTTCTCTGCATAGCTCTGGCTGTTCTGGAGCTCACTTTGCAGACCAGGCTGGCCTCGAACTCAGAAATCCGCCTGCCTCTGCCTCCTGAGTGCTGGGATTAAAGGCGTGCGCCACCATGCCCGGCGATGCATTGATCTTTATGGGTATTCCAAATGAAACACACATATATGAAAATTCAAAGATAATATCACAGCTCTTGCATATGGCTCAGAGAATATCACAGAAGCAGGACTAGGGAAGGTTGTAAGAGCCAGAATACCATGAAGCTTTCTGGAAAACAATCCTGCCTTGAAATAGGTGCATAGATAAGACTGGAACAATAGCAATTTGAAGGGAAAAATTTAGTGAGAATCCCATCCTTAGACAAAGAATTCCATACAATATTAACAACTGAGAGAAAGAGAATTAGTTTCCTCCAGGAGTAGATCCTCTTATTGGCTGTCTAATGTAGAGGGGTCAGCCCTGAAACCATATGCACAAACAACAAAAATGGATAAATAGATTCAAAAATGGATAGATAAATTAGTAATTATATATATGATATTATATATCAATACATATTATATATGACATTATATATTAGAACCCACTATATATATACTATATATAGTATATATATACATATATACTATATATATGTATATATATATACAGTATGTATTACATATATAGTATATATACACAGTATAACATGGTGGAGGAGATAATCAACACTGGCAAGTTCTCACCTACTCCCAACATATGTGCCATTGCATATATGCTCTCCTTCCCTGCCAAAATATAAATAAATGAAGATGTGTAAAAAATATTAAGTTCTGCATTGCTCAAAGTGTTTGCAGGACTGAAGGACATAGCAAACCAGTTCTGTTAGCCTAGGCTGGGGACAGATGGATGCCCTCAGAAGGAAACACAAATCCAATTCTTGCTGAGTTTAAGCAGATTAGTTTACATTTAAATGAAAAGGGTTATTTGTTTTTTTCTTTTAAAAGGCCTTCATCTGCATGATATTTGATCTGAGTGCCATTCATGTGAACCTGGTGTGGCTGTGACTTTTGTGAGGAGAAAATCCCAGATTTCCTATGCTGTGCTGAATCTTAAATTCATAAAAAAGTACTGGTTTCTCACTACTTAAAAGGTTTCTGAAGATGTTGTACTTTAGTTTGGCTGAATAGTTGGGAGGAACTCGGGTTTTCAGTAAAGGTGCCATCAGGAGACAGATCTCTTTAGCCTTCTGCAACTTGTGAACGAGTGAGCGCTCTGTGAGGCTGAACAAGGGGCAGTGTGATGGCTTGAAAATATGTCTGAAAATTCTTCAAATTTCCTGCTGTTGAGAGAAGGAGCCAGAGAAGGAGGAGCTAAAAGATTAAAATGTATCACCAAAGTTAGTATGAGGCCAAGCAGATCAAAAGTTCTCTGAGAGAGAACCAGATTGAATCAGTCATCTTGGAGAGTAGTTTTGAGCCAGAACAACTGAGTTGAACCAGCCAGGTAGAGCTCAGAAATAAGTAGAAATGGTGATCTTATTCAGTGGTAAGTCTCAGAAAACATTCTATGTCTAGAATAGATTGTATGGAGGCTAGAAGCTTACAGGACTAGGACTAGGCCTGGGTTAGCAGACACAGTAAGCTTCTGAGGAGACAGTTAGCTACAGGATAATAAAAGTTACATTTACATACTCAGGATATGAAAATAAATAAAACCTACCTATAAAAAGTTCACAATCTAGTAAATTGTCAAATCAGTTTAAAAATTATAGTTCCATATTCAGTTTCAAAAATTCCAAAATTTACATATTTATGCTTCATTTTTCCACCATGATAGGTAGTGTTAGCATGGGTGCTGAGATTTTTTTTTTAATTAGGTATTTATTTCATTTCCATTTCCAATGCTATCCCAAAAGTCCCTCCCACCCTCCCACACCCACTCCCCCACCCATTCACTCCCACCTCTTGGCCCTGGTGTTCCACTGTACTGAGGTATATAAGGTCTGCACGACCAATGGGCCTCTCTTTCCACTGATGGCCGACCAGGCCATCTTCTGATCCATATGCAGCAGAGACACGAGCTCTGGTGTGTGTGTGTGTGTGTGTGTGTGTGTGTGTGTGTGTGTGTGTGTGTGGTGGGGGGGGGACTGATTAGTTCATATTGTTGTTCCACCTATAGGGTTGCAGATCCCTTTAGCTACTTGGGTACTTTCTCTAGCTCCTCCATTGGGAGCCCTGTGATCCATCCAATAGCTGACTGTGAGCATTCACTTCTGTGTTTGCTAGGCCCCGGCATAGTCTCACAAGAGATAACTATATCAGGGTCCTTTCAGCAAAATCTTGCTAGTGTATGCAATGGTGTCAGCGTTTGGAGGCTGATTATGGGATGGATCCCCAGGTATGGCAGTCTCTAGATGATCCATCCTTTCACCTCAGCTCCAAACTCTGTCTCTGTAGCTTCTTCCATGGGTGCCTTGCTCCCAATTCCAAGAAGGGACAAAGTATCCATACCTTGGTCTTCATTCTTCCCGAGCTTCATGTGTTTCGCAAACTGTATTTTATATCTTGGGTATTCTAAGTTTCTGGGCTAATATCTACTTATCATTGAGTACATATCATGTGAGTTCTTTTGTGATTCAGTTACCTCTCTCAGGATGATGCCCTCCAGGTCCATCCATTTGGCTAGGAATTTCATAAATTCATTCTTTTTAATAGCAGATTAGTACTCCATTGTGTAAATATACCACATTTTCTGTATCCATTCCTCTGTTGAGGGGCATCTGGGTTCTTTCCAGCTTCTGGCTATTATAAATAAAGCTGCTGAGATTTTAAAAACCCAACTAGGAAGATATTGAGATGGGGTTACAATTAGTTTGAGGTTAGTAGTGTCCACTCTCTGTTCTGTATAACTATACCATCTTTTTGGGCAGTTGGAGAAGAATGTGTGCTTCAGTAGACTACTATATATACTGTCTAGGAGGTAAAAGTCTGGATTCTCAGTTTCTTATGTGTGGGGTCAATTGTAGGTAACTGAAATCAATGTAAAATAATTCTTGTCTAAAGCTACAAATTCTGTCCTGTCTGGTAGAGACTGAGCTGACTGCCTTAACTACTGTAGACAAAACAGTTTTGCTTGTATTTGCATCTTTTTTTATTTGTATTTGCATCTTTTTTTAAAATTTATTTATTTATTTTTTATTTGTATTTGCATCTTTTTTATTTGTATTTGCACCTTTTTTTCTTTTTTTTATTTGTAATCTTTTCAGCATTCTTAAACTCCACATAAATTTGTGCTTTTGTGCTTTTTGTTCCAATAAGTTATAACATCTGCCTTGGTGCCTGATAGAGTGAGATAAAATATATAGCTTATGCTTATCTTTATATTCACAGGAGGAGAGCAAATTGGAGCAAATTTCACTACTGTGAAAATTGTCTTTTGACTATTTTAGAAGTCTATCAAGATATCTGATGTCTTATTATTTTACTTTCTATTAATTTTGTGTTTGGTTTTGAGAAGATAACTTATTCCTAGTTGCTGGGAGGAAATATTGGGAATTTATTTTTATGCCATGACCATTTGGAAAGCTTTTTAAGTGGGTCT
The DNA here is from genome assembly GCF_000001635.26 of Mus musculus. NCBI lineage: Eukaryota > Metazoa > Chordata > Mammalia > Rodentia > Muridae > Mus > Mus musculus. Next base: position 18,531,835 of record NC_000086.7, read on the forward strand.
GTGTTTCATAGGAGTTCACGAACTTTGTTGAGTGGAATATGCAGAGAAACTGGTGTGTCTGATTTATTTTGTTTGTCTGTTTTGAATTCAAATCAATTAAGAAATGCATGTCCTTAGGGGAGGAGAATAATTTCATAGCATTTGAATCAGTGAGCTTTTGTGTTTCTCATTTTCCTCTTGACCCATGGCTAAAATGGTAGAATTGAACCTATAAACATTCTATGTATCTGCACAATTTGTAATTCAGAAAGTTCGTTCTCTTTCTTTGATAGAATGGATGCTTTACTACCACCAGCTAGTTTTAATATTAAATTATGAAAATTTGTGTGAAAGCCTTAATTCCATTTAATTTATAAACATTTATGCAAACTGAATATTCCTCTCAAATTCCCAGGATAATAGGGAAACTGGACTTACATGTGTGAGAATAAAAATTGTATAGAATCTAATTTTAAAAATATTAAAGATCAAATTACTAGCCAGGGATCATGGCACATGGCAGTAATCATAGAACTTGAGAGACTGGGACAAGAAGATCATAAGTTTGAAATCAATCTATGGAGTGGGAGACATTGTCTCAAAACTACAATTTCTTTCTTTAGGAAAAATATTTATTTTTATTCATGTATTTGCCACAAGTGTATATGTTCCAAAAGAGGTCAAAAAAGAGTATCAGATACCTTGGAGGAGGAGTTTTACGCAGTCATGAACTGCTTGACATGGGTGCTAGGAACGAATCGTGGGTCCCCTGGGAGAGCAGAACCATCTCTACAGCTTCTAACTGATTAATTTAAACAAACAAATAAATAAATGCATTTATCCTTTTGATGTAATAACTCAGCTACATAGTATTTTATTTATCAGTATTACATAGAAACACATTTTATTTTACTTAGCTATTATTATGGTTAATGTTTACTGTCAATTAGATTTAGAATCACTTAGAACTAACACTTCTGGGTCATTGAGAGCTTCTACAGAGGTGTAAGTGAAGAATGCATGTGGCACTAACCCATGAGCTAGGTCTCAGGCTAAGTAAATATGGAAAGAGGCAGTGAGATGATAAGCAGCACTCTCTCTCTCTCTTCATGACTGCAGTCACAAAGTAACCAGCCACCCCATGTTCCCATTGCCATGCCTTCCTGCTAAGATGGAGGACTGTATTCCTTCATAAACTATAAGCCAAAGTAATTTTCCCTTAAGATTCTTATGTTTGATATTTTCTCACAGCAATGAGAAAAGTAACTAATACAGAAAATTGGTACCAAAAAACAGAATCATTGCTGTGACATACTTGACCAAGTGATTGGCAGGTCTGTGGAAATGGTTCTTAAGAGGAATATGGTAGAGTTCAAAGTTGTGAGTTATAGAGTCAAAAAAGTCAAGCTTAGTGAGTTATTCTGATAGTTGTTCAGAAGATTAGAAAGCTGGTGTGAATACATACGATAAAGGCTGGGTTCATATGATTTAGAAGGAAACAAGGGAAACGTGGTAGAGATTATTCATAATACATTCTGAAAAAAATTAGGCTGCATTCCAACTATGTACTGAAGGACTGAATGAAGATAAATTTAAACACAATGAACTGAATTGTTTGGTAGAGGAAATTTTATGGTGGCATAATTTACAGGCTAAGGAATGGTTATCACTCACTGGGTTATCTCAGATTACCCTGAGAAAGGAGATGAAGTAGAGCAAAGAAAGGGAAGGAACTTGAACTCAGGTAACATTGAGGACAGTGCTGGTGTAGAAAAAGGCTATTATCATTATTAAAGGGATTAGTGCCATTATGGAGAAGAAACTCCATTTTGAATCAATTAAAGTAAAGGCTCATTGAGGTCAAGAACCCACCTATTGAGGGTTCAGCTTGTAAAAGAGCAAATTAATTTTAAGAGATAGATCTAAGAATTCGACTGAAGGTTTCCTTTCTCAAAACAACTCCAGCGAAGTATTTTCTCAATTTCAGCTACGAGGTACAGAGGCCATTATATCTTTGCTAGTGGCTTGGTTATTGTTGTTTTGTGAAGAACCACCATGACCAAGGCATCTTATAAGAGAAAACATTTAATTGGGGACTTGCTTACAGTTTCAGAGGGTGAGTCGATGATCTTCATGGTAGGCAACAGGACAGCAGGCATGGTGCTTGAGTAGTAGCTAAGAGCTTATCTCTGATCCAAAAGCCTGAGTTAGAGATGTAGGGAAAGTAGAAGGCAGGGAGGAAGGGAGGGAGAAAGAGAGAGACAGAGACAAACAGACATCACACACACACACACACATACACACACACTTGGAACCACCCCCAATGACATAATTCCTCCAATTAGATCACACCTCCTTATCCTTTCCAAACTAGGGACCAGGAGTTCAAATTCATGATCTTATGGGGGCCATTCTCATTCAAACCACAAGTAGAAAGGGACCTGAATATATTTTAAGGGGGAAGTAGAGCTTCCTCTCTATGTGACACTGATCTTTCAGGTATGTGAAGTTCAAGTCATGGAGGCTGAATCAAGGTTTTAGAAAATTACTGAGACCAGGCAATGTATGGCAGGATCAGGTTACCTGTAAGCACCCCTGCCCTCCCCCCAATGCTATTAAATGGAGCTGTGAAGGTGAAACTAAGTTGAAATGGAGAACACCAAGTGCTGGAGATACCAGGACCATGGAACATCTACCAAGGATAGCTATACAAACATACATACATACGTACAAACATACATACATACATAGTAGAATCAACTAAAGAAAGGGTTTAAGTATGCTTCAGGAGGCAGAAGCAGAGGGTTAGGCTTCCTGAGGATTTTGGAGCTGGAATTGATCCCCTCATGAATCTCATATGAGAGATACTGTGTTTTTCTTGTTGGGTTTGCTGTTCTCATTCCTTGGATTCCTTGTGCTTCTCCATTTTGGAATATGAATGTTTACTCTGTGATGGTATACTAGAGGTATATAACTGTGTTTTTATTTTATATGTGTTCATGGTTAAAAGATTACATGAGAAGTCTCAGTAGAGACTTTAGACTTAGAATTTTGGTCAGTTCAGGAGACTGTAAGATAGACTTGGTGACTCAGAGATGCATTAGATGTACTTTGTGCAATAAGGTAAACACAAGACTTTAGGTTTATAGAAGTAAAAAAAAATGATTTACAATGATATATTTAAGTGCCAAGTTGAGAGGACACATATGATTAGTTTTTATTGGCAGTTTGACTAGTTTTGGGACCAGCCAAGAGATGAACCCCTGTGGATTTTTTTTGAGGATGCTTCCAGAGAACTTTAACCAAATAAGAGCCACCCTAAATGTGGGTGGCATGATTTCATGATTTTGAGTCCTGGGCTGAGTGAAAAGGGAAACTCTGAAAGCCATCTGACTAGCAGCTTTCATCCATTTGCAATTTCTGACTCCAGATACAATTTGACCAGCTGCATCACACTCTTATATCAGCCTTCCTGTGATGATTGACTATGTTCTTCAATCATGAGCCAAAATAAATCTTTCCTCCTTTCAGTGGCTTATATTAGTATTTTGTCATAGAAAAAGAAACATAACTCACACAGCTATGCCCTTCCTTCCCTCCTTACTTCTAGAAATATACTGACCAAATAAAGGAGCACTACTTCTATTAAATACTAAGATTATAGAGAACATAAAGTTGAGTTTAACTAAACTGAATCACTGTTCTGACACTTTTTAATATAGCGGTAGTTATACTTGAGGATTTCTAATACTTTTAGGATATTCAAATTTTATATTGCCTATAAATAAATTAATTGACACTTATTAGATACTTAGATAATATCTAAGTAATTTAAAATACTGAAACATTGATAATAAAACAATTTTAAAATTCACAGGCTTTTGTATCCTATTTCTATGTGCTGTGGGCAGGTCTTATCTTTGGGTCTGGAAATGAATGTGATAATTTTTGCTACTTTGTAACTTGTATAAGGAATACGTGTGATCCTGGAAAACTGTCTTATGTGTATGCCAGGGTTTCATAATTCTGAGAAAATGCTGATATGTGACATATAGTTCTTAATGTTCTATTCCTCCATTTTCTTCTGAGAAATATGGTGCTTTGGTCAACAGTTGCAGTGAAATTTTATGTTTACTGGAGGCTGTGTTTGGGAGTAATTATGACAAAGAAACATACTTGTGGCATGTTTCTGTGTTTTAAGGAATGCATAGTTTTGTTTTAAAAACAAAACTCTAGTAGAGTTATGTTCTTTTGTTTAGATCTCCAAAGTTTGATCCTTCCAGTTTCCATCTGCACCTGGATATGATGCTATGACACAGCTCACCATACACAAATCCTGCCAGGAGAAAGCTGGTCTCCCAGGAGTGCTGACATACCTGAGCATAGGTAAAACCAACACTTCTGCTCAAATTCCTGGCCCAAGAGGGTCCTGTCCAGAGACATCAAGACCCAGAAACCAAGGAGCAGCCAGGGACAGGATCCTTCCAGTTTTGGTCTATACCCCAGAGCTGACCCTGTGCCACAGCTCTCCATACCCAAATTCAGCCCAAAGAGAGCTGGTCTCCCAGGAGTGCTGACACATAGGAGGGACAAGCTGTCAAAGACAGTAAGACCAGCTAAAACCAGAGGTAACCAGATGGTAAGAGGCAAGTGTAAGAACATAAGCAACAGAAACCAAAGCTATGTGGTATCATCAGTACCCAGTTTTCTCACCAAAGCAAGCCCTGGATACCCAAACATATGAGATAAGCAAGACTCTGATTTAAAAGCACATCTTACGATGACAGAAGACTTTAAGAAGGAAATACACAACTCCCTTAAGTACAGGAGAACACAAGTAAACAACTAGAAGCCCTTAAAGAGGAAACACAAAAATCCCTTAAAGAATTACAGGAAAACACAACCAAACAGGTGAAGGAATTGGACAAAACCATCCAGGATCTAAAACGGAAACAGAAACAGAAACAGTAAAGAAATCAGAAAGGGAGACAACTCTGGAGATAGACAACCTGGGACAGAGATCAGGAGTCATAGATGCAAGCATCACCAACAGAATGCAAAAGATAGCAGAGAGAAACTCAGGTGCAGAAAATACCATAGAAAACATTGACACAACAGTCAAACTGCAAAATGCAAAAAGGTCCTAACCCAAAACATTCAGGATATCCAGGACACAAAGAGGAGCCCAAACTTAAGGATAATAGGAATAGAAGAGAGCAAAGGTTCCAAATTTAAAGGGCCAGTAAATATCTTCAACAAAATTATAGAGAAAACTACCCTAACCAAAAGAAAGAGATGTCCATGAAAATACAAGAAGCCTACAGAACTCCAAATAGTTTGGACAAGAAAAGAGATTCCTCCCATCATATAATAATCAAAATACCAAATGCACAAATCAAAGAGAGAATATTAATATCAGTAAGGGAAAAATGTCAAGAAATATATAAAGGAAGACCTATAAGAATTATACTGGACTTCTCCCCAGAGACTATGACAGCTGGAAGATCCTAGACAGATGTCATACAGACCCAAAGAGAACACAAATGCCAGCCCAGGCTACTATACCCAACAAAACTCTCAATTACAATAGGTGGAGAAACCAAGGCATTCCATGACAAAACCAAATTTACACAATATCTTTTCACAAATCCAGCAATTTAAAGGATAATAAAGGGAAAACTCCAACGCAAGGAAGGAAACTATGCCCTACAAAAGCAAGAAAGTAATCTTTCCACAAACCTACAAGAAGATAGCCACATGAACAGAATTCAAACTCTAACAACAAAATAACAGGAAGCAACAATTAATTTTCTTTAATTTCTCTTAACATCAATGAACTCAATTCCCCAATAAAAAGATATAGAGCAATAGACTGGCTACACAAACAGGAACCAACATTTTGCTACTTACAGGAAACCCACCTCAGGGATAAAGACAGACACTACCTCAGAGTAAAAGGCTAGAAAACAATTTTCCAAGCAAATGGTCCAAAGAAACAAGCTGGAGTAGCCATTCTAATATCAAATAAAATTGACTTCCAACCCAAAGTTATCAAAAAAGACAAGGAGGGGTACTTCATACTCATCAAAGGTAAAATCTACCAAGATGAACTCTCAATTCTAAATATCTATGCTCCAAAAGCAAGGGCAGCCACATTCATTAAAGAAACTTTAGTAAAGCTCAAAACACACATTGCACCTCATACAATAATAGTGGGCAACTTCAACACCCCATTCTCACCAATGGACAGATCCTGGAAACAGAAACTAAACAGAGACACATTGAAACTAACAGAAGTTATGAAACAAATGGATTAAACCAATATCTACAAAATATATCATCTTAAAAGAAAAGCATATATGTTCTTCTCAGATACCTCATGGTATCTTCTCCAAAACTGACCATATAATTGGTCACAAAACAGGCCTCAACAGATATGAAAATATTGAAATTATCACAGATATGAAAATATTGAAATTATCCCATGCATCCTATCAGATCACCATGGACTAAAGCTGATCTTCAATAACAGCATAAATAATAGAAAGTCAACATTCACGTGGAAACTGAACAACACTCTACTCAATGATACCTTGGTCAAGGAAGAAATAAAGAAAGAAATTAGAGGAAATTAGTCTGAACAGGTGAGAGGGTGCGCCAGAGAACCTGACAGCTTCTGGAACAGGCGGAAGCACAGAGGCGCTGAGGCAGCACCCTTTGTGGGCCGGGGACAGCCAGCCACCCTCCGGACCGGAGGACAGGTGCCCGCCCGGCTGGGGAGGCGGACTAAGCCACAGCAGCAGCGGTCGCCATCTTGGTCCGAGACCCGCCGAACTTAGGAAATTAGTCTGAACAGGTGAGAGGGTGCGCCAGAGAACCTGACAGCTTCTGGAACAGGCGGAAGCACAGAGGCACTGAGGCAGCACCCTTTGTGGGCCGGGGACAGCCAGCCACCGTCTGGACCGGAGGACAGGTGCCCGCCCGGCTGGGGAGGCGGCCTAAGCCACAGCAGCAGCGGTCGCCATCTTGGTCCGGGACCCGCCGAACTTAGGAAATTAGTCTGAACAGGTGAGAGGGTGCGCCAGAGAACCTGACAGCCTCTGGAACAGGCAGAAGCACAGAGGGGCTGAGGCAGCACCCTGTGTGGGCCGGGGACAGCCGGCCACCTTCCGGACCGGAGGACAGGTGCCCGCCCGGCTGGGGAGGCGACCTAAGCCACAGCAGCAGCGGTCGCCATCTTGGTCCGGGACCCGCCGAACTTAGGAAATTAGTCTGAACAGGTGAGAGGGTGCGCCAGAGAACCTGACAGCTTCTGGAACAGGCGGAAGCACAGAGGCGCTGAGGCAGCACCCTGTGTGGGCCGGGGACAGCCGGCCACCTTCCGGACCAGAGGACAGGTGCCCACCCGGCTGGGGAGGCGGCCTAAGCCACAGCAGCAGCGGTCGCCATCTTGGTCCGGGACCCGCCGAACTTAGGAAATTAGTCTGAACAGGTGAGAGGGTGCGCCAGAGAACCTGACAGCTTCTGGAACAGGCAGAAGCACAGAGGCGCTGAGGCAGCACCCTGTGTGGGCCGGGGACAGCCGGCCACCTTCCGGACCAGAGGACAGGTGCCCGCCCGGCTGGGGAGGCGACCTAAGCCACAGCAGCAGCGGTCGCCATCTTGGTCCGGGACCCGCCGAACTTAGGGAATTAGTCTGAACAGGTGAGAGGGTGCGCCAGAGAACCTGACAGCTTCTGGAACAGGCGGAAGCACAGAGGCGCTGAGGCAGCACCCTTTGTGGGCCGGGGACAGCCAGCCACCGTCCGGACCGGAGGACAGGTGCCCACCCGGCAGGGGAGGCGGCCTAAGCCACAGCAGCAGTGGTCGCCATCTTGGTCCCGGGACTCCAAGGAACTTAGGAATTTAGTCTGCTTAGGTGAGAGTCTGTACCACCTGGGAACTGCCAAAGCAACACAGTGTCTAAGAAAGGTCCTGTTTTGGGCCTTCTTCTTCGGCCAGGAGGAGGTCCAAATACAAGATATCTGCGCACCTTCCCTGTAAGAGAGCTTGCCAGCAGAGAGTGCTCTGAGCACTGAAACTCAGAGGAGAGAATCTGTCTCCCAGGTCTGCTGATAGACGGTAACAGAATCACCAGAAGAACAATCTCTAAACAGAGTCAACTATAACTACTAACTCCAGAGATTACCAGATGGCGAAAGGTAAACGGAGGAATCTTACTAACAGGAACCAAGACCACTCACCATCACCAGAACCCAGCACACCCACTTCGCCCAGTCCAGGGAACCCCAACACACCTGAGAACCTAGACCTAGATTTAAAAGCATATCTCATGATGATGGTAGAGGACATCAAGAAGGACTTTAATAAATCACTTAAAGAAATACAGGAGAACACTGCTAAAGAGTTACAAGTCCTTAAAGAAAAACAGGAAAACACAATCAAACAGGTAGAAGTCCTTACAGAAAAAGAGGAAAAAACATACAAACAGGTGATGGAAATGAACAAAACCATACTAGACCTAAAAAGGGAAGTAGACACAATAAAGAAAACTCAAAGCGAGGCAACACTAGAGATAGAAACCCTAGGAAAGAAATCTGGAACCATAGATGCGAGCATCAGCAACAGAATACAAGAGATGGAAGAGAGAATCTCAGGTGCAGAAGATTCCATAGAGAACATCGGCACAACAATCAAAGAAAATGGAAAATGCAAAAAGATCCTAACTCAAAATATCCAGGAAATCCAGGACACAATAAGAAGACCAAACGTACGGATAATAGGAGTGGATGAGAATGAAGATTTTCAACTCAAAGGTCCAGCAAACATCTTCAACAAAATTATTGAAGAAAACTTCCCAAATCTAAAGAATGAGATGCATATGAACATACAAGAAGCCTACAGAACTCCAAATAGACTGGACCAGAAAAGAAATTCCTCCCGACACATAATAATCAGAACATCAAATGCACTAAATAAAGATAGAATACTAAAAGCAGTAAGGGAAAAAGGTCAAGTAACATATAAAGGCAAGCCTATCAGAATTACACCAGATTTTTCACCAGAGACTATGAAAGCCAGAAGAGCCTGGACAGATGTTATACAGACACTAAGAGAACACAAACTGCAGCCCAGGCTACTATACCCAGCCAAACTCTCAATTATCATAGAGGGAGAAACCAAAGTATTCCACGACAAAACCAAATTCACGCATTATCTCTCCACGAATCCAGCCCTTCAAAGGATAATAACAGAAAAAAACCAATACAAGAACGGGAACAACGCCCTAGAAAAAACAAGAAGGTAATCCCTCAACAAACCTAAAAGAAGACAGCCACAAGAACAGAATGCCACCTTTAACAACTAAAATAACAGGAAGCAACAATTACTTTTCCTTAATATCTCTTAACATCAATGGTCTCAACTCGCCAATAAAAAGACATAGACTAACAAACTGGCTACACAAACAAGACCCAACATTTTGCTGCTTACAGGAAACTCATCTCAGAGAAAAAGATAGGCACTACCTCAGAATGAAAGGCTGGAAAACAATTTTCCAAGCAAATGGTATGAAGAAACAAGCAGGAGTAGCCATCCTAATATCTGATAAGATTGACTTCCAACCCAAAGTCATCAAAAAAGACAAGGAGGGACACTTCATTCTCATCAAAGGTAAAATCCTCCAAGAGGAACTCTCAATTCTGAATATCTATGCTCCAAATACAAGAGCAGCCACATTCACTAAAGAAACTTTAGTAAAGCTCAAAGCACACATTGCGCCTCACACAATAATAGTGGGAGACTTCAACACACCACTTTCACCAATGGACAGATCATGGAAACAGAAACTAAACAGGGACACACTGAAACTAACAGAAGTGATGAAACAAATGGATCTGACAGATATCTACAGAACATTTTACCCTAAAACAAAAGGATATACCTTCTTCTCAGCACCTCATGGTACCTTCTCCAAAATTGACCACATAATAGGTCACAAATCAGGCCTCAACAGATTCAAAAATATTGAAATTGTCCCATGTATCCTATCAGATCACCATGCACTAAGGCTGATCTTCAATAACAAAATAAATAACAGAAAGCCAACATTCACATGGAAACTGAACAACACTCTTCTCAATGATACCTTGGTCAAGGAAGGAATAAAGAAAGAAATTAAAGACTTTTTAGAGTTTAATGAAAATGAAGCCACAACGTACCCAAACCTTTGGGACACAATGAAAGCATTTCTAAGAGGGAAACTCATAGCTATGAGTGCCTTCAAGAAAAAACGGGAGAGAGCACATACTAGCAGCTTGACAACACATCTAAAAGCTCTAGAAAAAAAGGAAGCAAATTCACCCAAGAGGAGTAGACGGCAGGAAATAATCAAACTCAGGGGTGAAATCAACCAAGTGGAAACAAGAAGAACTATTCAAAGAATTAACCAAACGAGGAGTTGGTTCTTTGAGAAAATCAACAAGATAGATAAACCCTTAGCTAGACTCACTAAAGGGCACAGGGACAAAATCCTAATTAACAAAATCAGAAATGAAAAGGGAGACATAACAACAGATCCTGAAGAAATCCAAAACACCATCAGATCCTTCTACAAAAGGCTATACTCAACAAAACTGGAAAACCTGAACGAAATGGACAAATTTCTTGACAGATACCAGGTACCAAAGTTGAATCAGGATCAAGTTGACCTTCTAAACAGTCCCATATCACCTAAAGAAATAGAAGCAGTTATTAATAGTCTCCCAAACAAAAAAAGCCCAGGACCAGATGGGTTTAGTGCAGAGTTCTATCAGACCTTCAAAGAAGATCTAATTCCAATTCTGCACAAACTATTTCACAAAATAGAAGTAGAAGGTACTCTACCCAACTCATTTTATGAAGCCACTATTACTCTGATACCTAAACCACAGAAAGATCCAACAAAGATAGAGAACTTCAGACCAATTTCTCTTATGAATATCGATGCAAAAATCCTCAATAAAATTCTCGCTAACCGAATCCAAGAACACATTAAAGCAATCATCCATCCTGACCAAGTAGGTTTTATTCCAGGGATGCAGGGATGGTTTAATATACGAAAATCCATCAATGTAATCCATTATATAAACAAACTCAAAGACAAAAACCACATGATCATCTCGTTAGATGCAGAAAAAGCATTTGACAAGATCCAACACCCATTCATGATAAAAGTTCTGGAAAGATCAGGAATTCAAGGCCAATACCTAAACATGATAAAAGCAATCTACAGCAAACCAGTAGCCAACATCAAAGTAAATGGAGAGAAGCTGGAAGCAATCCTACTAAAATCAGGGACTAGACAAGGCTGCCCACTTTCTCCCTACCTTTTCAACATAGTACTTGAAGTATTAGCCAGAGCAATTCGACAACAAAAGGAGATCAAGGGGATACAAATTGGAAAAGAGGAAGTCAAAATATCACTTTTTGCAGATGATATGATAGTATATATAAGTGACCCTAAAAATTCCAACAGAGAACTCCTAAACCTGATAAACAGCTTCGGTGAAGTAGCTGGATATAAAATTAACTCAAACAAGTCAACGGCCTTTCTCTACACAAAGAATAAACAGGCTGAGAAAGAAATTAGGGAAACAACACCCTTCTCAATAGCCACAAATAATATAAAATATCTCGGCGTGACTCTAACGAAGGAAGTGAAAGATCTGTATGATAAAAACTTCAAGTCCCTGAAGAAAGAAATTAAAGAAGATCTCAGAAGATGGAAAGATCTCCCATGCTCATGGATTGGCAGGACCAACATTGTAAAAATGGCTATCTTGCCAAAAGCAATCTACAGATTCAATGCAATCCCCATTAAAATTCCAACTCAATTCTTCAACGAATTAGAAGGAGCAATTTGCAAATTCATCTGGAATAACAAAAAACCGAGGATAGCAAAAACTCTTCTCAAGGATAAAAGAACCTCTGGTGGAATCACCATGCCTGACCTAAAGCTTTACTACAGAGCAATTGTGATAAAAACTGCATGGTACTGGTATAGAGACAGACAAGTGGACCAATGGAATAGAATTGAAGACCCAGAAATGAACCCACACACCTATGGTCACTTGATCTTCGACAAGGGAGCCAAAACCATCCAGTGGAAGAAAGACAGCATTTTCAACAATTGGTGCTGGCACAACTGGTTGTTATCATGTAGAAGAATGCGAATCGATCCATACTTATCTCCTTGTACTAAGGTCAAATCTAAGTGGATCAAGGAACTTCACATAAAACCAGAGACACTGAAACTTATAGAGGAGAAAGTGGGGAAAAGCCTTGAAGATATGGGCACAGGGGAAAAATTCCTGAACAGAACAGCAATGGCTTGTGCTGTAAGATCGAGAATTGACAAATGGGACCTAATGAAACTCCAAAGTTTCTGCAAGGCAAAAGACACTGTCTATAAGACAAAAAGACCACCAACAGACTGGGAAAGGATCTTTACCTATCCTAAATCAGATAGGGGACTAATATCCAACATATATAAAGAACTCAAGAAGGTGGACCTCAGAAAATCAAATAACCCCCTTAAAAAATGGGGCTCAGAACTGAACAAAGAATTCTCACCTGAGGAATACCGAATGGCAGAGAAGCACCTGAAAAAATGTTCAACATCCTTAATCATCAGGGAAATGCAAATCAAAACAACCCTGAGATTCCACCTCACACCAGTGAGAATGGCTAAGATCAAAAATTCAGGTGACAGCAGATGCTGGCGAGGATGTGGAGAAAGAGGAACACTCCTCCATTGTTGGTGGGATTGCAGGCTTGTACAACCACTCTGGAAATCAGTCTGGCGGTTCCTCAGAAAATTGGACATAGTACTACCGGAGGATCCAGCAATACCTCTCCTGGGCATATATCCAGAAGAAGCCCCAACTGGTAAGAAGGACACATGCTCCACTATGTTCATAGCAGCCTTATTTATAATAGCCAGAAACTGGAAAGAACCCAGATGCCCCTCAACAGAGGAATGGATACAGAAAATGTGGTACATCTACACAATGGAGTACTACTCAGCTATTAAAAAGAATGAATTTATGAAATTCCTAGCCAAATGGATGGACCTGGAGAGCATCATCCTGAGTGAGGTAACACAATCACAAAGGAACTCACACAATATGTACTCACTGATAAGTGGATACTAGCCCAAAACCTAGGATACCCACGATATAAGATACAATTTCCTAAACACATGAAACTCAAGAAAAATGAAGACTGAAGTGTGGACACTATGCCCCTCCTTAGAAGTGGGAACAAAACACCCATGGAAGGAGTTACAGAAACAAAGTTTGGAGCTGAGATGAAAGGATGGACCATGTAGAGACTGCCATATCCAGGGATCCACCCCATAATCAGCATCCAAACGCTGACACCATTGCATATACTAGCAAGATTTTATCGAAAGGACCCAGATGTAGCTGTCTCTTGTGAGACTATGCCGGGGCCTAGCAAACACAGAAGTGGATGCTCACAGTCAGCTAATGGATGGATCACAGGGCTCCCAATGGAGGAGCTAGAGAAAGTATCCAAGGAGCTAAAGGGATCTTCAACCCTATAGGTGGAACAACATTATGAACTAACCAGTACCCCTGAGCTCTTGACTCTAGCTGCATATGTATCAAAAGATGGCCTAGTCGGCCATCACTGGAAAGAGAGGCCCATTGGACACGCAGACTTTGTGTGCCCCGGTACAGGGGAACGCCAGGGCCAAAGGGGGGGAGTGGGTGGGTAGGGGAGTGGGGGTGGGTGGGTAAGGGGGACTTTTGGTATAGCATTGGAAATGTAAATGAGCTAAATACCTAATAAAAAATGGAAAAAAAAAAAAAAAAAAAAAGAAAGAAATTAGAGACTTTTAGAGTTTAATGAAAATGAAGTCACAACATATCCAAACTTATGGGACACAACGAAAGCAGCCCTCCCGGGTGGTGGTGGCACATGACTTTAATCCTAGCACTTGGGAGGCAGAGGCAGGTGGATTTCTGAGTTCGAGGCTAGCCTGGTCTACAAAGTAAGTTCCAGGACAGCCAGGTCTATACAGAGAAACCCTCTCTCAAAAAAACAAAACAGAAAGAAAGAAAGAAAGAAAGAAAGAAAGAAAGAAAGAAAGAAAGAAAGAAAGGAAGGAAGGAAGGAAGGAAGGAAGGAAGGAAGAAAGGAAGAAAGAAAGAAAGAAAGAAAGAAAGAAAGAAAGAAAGAAAGAAAGAAAGAAAGAAAGAAAGCAGTCCTAAAAGGAAAACTCATAGCCCTGAGTGACTTACAAAGGAAAGTAGAGAAAGCATACAGTAGCAGCTTGACAGCACACCTAAAAGCACTAGAACAAAAAGAAGCAAATTCACCCAAAAGGAGTAGATGGCAGGAAATAATCAATCTTTGGGCTGAAATCAACCAAGTGGAAACAAAAAGAGCTATTCAAAGAATCAACCAAACCAGGAGCTGGTTCTTTGAGAAGATCAACAAGAGAGATAAACCCTTAGCCAGACTAACTAGAGGACACAGGGAAAGAATCCTAATTAACAAAATCAGAAATGAAAGAGGAAAGGGGGAAAATTCCTGAACAGAAGAGCAATGGCTTGTGCTGTAAGATCAACAAATGGGACCTCATAAAATTGCAAAGCAATTGTAAGGCAAAAGATACTGTCAATAAGACAAAAAGGCCATGAACAGATTGGGAAAGTTTTTTTTTTCCCAATCCTAAATCTGATAGGGGACTAATATCTAATATATACAAAGAGCTCAAGAAGCTGGACTCCAGAAATTTAAATAACCCCATTAACAATGAGGTACAGAGCTTAACAGAATTCTCAACTGAGGAATACAGAAGGGCTGAGAAGCACCTGAAAAAAATGTTCAACATCCTTAATCATCAGGGAAATGCAAATCAAAACCACCCTGAGATTCCACCTCACACTAGTCAGAATGGCTAAGATAAAAAATTCAGGTGACAGCAGATGCTGTCAAGGATTTGGGAAAGAGGAACACTCCTCCATTGCTGGTGGTATTGCAAGCTTGTACTACCACTCAGGAAAACAGTCTGGAAGTTCCTCAGAAAATTGGACACAGTACTACCGGATGATCCAGCAATTCCTCTCCTGGGCATATACCCAGAAGATGTTCCAACTTTTAATAAGGACACATGCTCCACTCTGTTCATAGCAGCCTTATTTATAATAGCCAGAAGCTGGAAAGAACCCAGATGTCCCTCAGAAGAATGGATACAGAAAATATGCTACATTTACACAATGGAGTACTACTCAGCTATTAAAAACAATGAATTTTTGAAAATTTTGGGCAAATGGAAGTATCTGGAGGATATCATCCTGAGTGAGGTAACCCAATCACAAAAGAAGTCACTTTATATGCACTCACTGATAAGTGGATATTCGCCCAGAAACTCAGAATACCCAAGATACAATTTGTAAAACACAAGAAAATCAAGAAGGAGGAAGACCAACTTATGGATACTTCATTCCTCCTTAGAATAGGGAACAAAACACCCATGGGAGGAGTTACAGAGACAAAGTTTGGAGTTAAGACGAAAGGAAGGACCATCCAGAGACTGCCCCACCCGGGGATCCATCCCATAATCAGCCTCCAAATGCAGAAACTCTTGCATATGCCAGCAATATTTTGCTGAAAGGACCCTGATATAGCTGTCTCATGTGAGGCTATGCCAGGCACTGGCAAATACAGAAGTAAATGCTCACAGTCATCTATCAGGTGGCACACAGGGCCCCCAATGGAGGAGCTAGAGAAAATACCCAAGGTGCTGAAGCGTCTGCAACTCTATAGGTGGAACAACAATATGAACTAACCAAACCCCCAGAGCTCGTGTCTCTAGCTGCATATGTTGCAGAGGATGGCCTAGTCGGCCATCATTGGGAAGAGAGGCCCCTTGGTCTTGCAAACTTTATATGCCCCAGTACAGGGGAATGCCAGGGCCAAGAAGTGGGAGTGGGTGGTTAGGGGAGCTAGGCAGGGGGAGAGTATAGGGAATAGCCTTTGAAATGTAAATGAAGAAAATACCTAATAAAAACTTGAAAAACAAAACCTAGATGATCATTTCAGTAGATGCTGAGAAATCATTTGACACAATCTAAGACCCCTCTTGTTAAAAGTCTTGGAAAGTTAAGGAACTCTAGGCCCATACCTCAACATAGTAAAAGAAATATAGAGCAAACCATTAGTCAACATCAAACTCAATGGAGAGAAACTTGAAGCAATCCCACTAAAATAAAGGACTAGACATGGCTGCCCACTCTCTCCCTGTCTATTCAACATAGTACTTTAATTTCTAGGTAGAGTAATTAGACAACAAAAGGAAATCAAAGGGATAAAAATTTGAAAGGAAGAAGTATTAATAATATTCTTATTATGGTTTGCAGATGATATAATAGTATACTTAAGTGACCCCAAAAGTTCCACCAGAGGTCTACTGCGGAAAACTTCAGCAAAGTGGCTGGATATAAAATTAACTCAAAAAAGTCAGTAGCCTTCTTTATACAAATAATCAACAGGCTGAGAAAGAAATTCGGGAAATGACATCCTTCACAATAGTCACAATTAATATAAAATACCTTGGTGTGACTCTAACCAAACAAGTGAAATATCCATATGACACGAACTGCAAGACTTTGAAGAAAGAAATGGGAGAAGACCTCAGAAGATGGAAAAAATTCCCAGGCTCATTGATTAGCAGGATTAATATAGTAAAAAGAGTACATCCAGAGGTTAAGCATGGACCCCCATTTGAGGAATGGGGCCACTCACCCAAATTTTAACCCAGAATTTCTCCTCTTTACAGGCAACACAGGGACAAAGAGTGGAATAGAGACTGAATGAAAGGCCTTCCAGACACTTCCCCACTTGAGGATCCATCCCACATGCAGACACCAAACCCAGACACTATCGGTGATGTCAAGAAGTACTTTGTGACAGGAGCCTGATACAGCTGTCGCCTGAGAGGCCTTGCCAGATCCTAGCCAATACCAGTGCTCATACTTGCAGCCAACAATCAGACTGAGCACAGGGACCCCAATGGAGGAGTTAGGGGAAGGACTGAAGGAGTTGAAAGGGCCTCATCTCACATCAAAGAGAGGGGAGGCCCTTGGTCCTGTGAAGGCTTGATGCCCCAGTGTAGAGGAATGGTAGGGTAGTGAGGCTGGATTGGCTGGCTGGTTGGGGGAGCACCCTCATAGAAGCAGGGTAAGGGCACATGTGATAGGACATTTGCAAAGGGGAAACTGGGAAAGGGGATAACATTTGAAATGTAAACAAATAAAATATACAATTGAAAAATAGATCTCCAAAGTTTTTCACATTATTCATACTTATTGGAAATTATGATAGTGTTATTGTTGTTATTTATTTGTTTTGTAGTTATTGTTCTTTATAATTTCAAAATTAAAACAATATGAATTCATTCATTCGAAGACAGCAATGAACACATTTTAGATGTTAATAACACTTGAATATCATAATAAAAATAGTTGTGACCTTGTAGGGGAGTTGCCCTAACATGTCATTCTTTCCAGAATATGAGCAAACTTGAAAAGTGAAATGTAACTGCTTTGAGCTTGAAAATCTGTGAAATATGTTGAAAGGTTAGATAAATTCTCTCAGTTCTGATGGGTGTCATCTTTGATTTATTCTTTGCCTTCACCTACAGTGAACACCTCTGTTTTACTTGGGTGACAAACTTCTACTCTAAATACTGACTTAATTATGTTTCTGAATATTTGAGAAAATGAACAAAAGTTTCTCAGATTTTAGAAAGCTAAAACTAATTACAATGCTTAAATCTATCTATTTAAAATGTTTTGATTGTCACCATTACAGTTTGGATGTCAAATGTCTTCCAAAGATGTATGTTGAAGTTTTATTCCTGTCTTAGTGGTCCTATCAGGAGAGGGTAGGAACTCAGGAAATGGAGAGGGTCTAGTTAGAGGAATTAAATCACTGACCCTACCTCCTAAATTTATAGAGCTATGCTAACAAAAATATGGTATGGCACAAAATCAGACATATAAACTAATGAAAAAAAATCAAAACCTAAATATGTTAAGTTCAGACACTTACTGTTTGGTAAAGATGTGGCAAACATAAGGTGGACAAATGAAAGCATCTTCAACAAATGGTGCTAGAAAAACTGGATGTCCACATGTATAGGAATGAAATTAGACTCACATCTATCACCTTGCACAAAAACTAACTCCAAACAGATCAAAGATCTGAATAAGAAACCTGAAACTGCTAGATGAAAGCATAAGCAGTACCCTACAGGATAGAGGTGTAGGATCAGCCATTTTTGAGTAGGACTACATTTGCCTAAGAGTTAAGATCAACAATTGACAAGTGAGACCTCATTAAACTAGTAAAACTTCTGTGCAGCTAGGATAAGAAATCAATCAGTGAAGAGAAAAATAAGCCAAGAGAATGGAGAGAATTTTGCCAACTATACAACTGAAAAAGGAATAATACTCAGAATAAATAAAGAACTCAGAAATAAAGAGTAAAAAAAAAAAAGTAGATGATTCAATTGAAAATGGGCTGGGGATTGGATCTGAACAGAGGTTATCAATAGAAGAAACAAAAATGGCTAAGAAATATCCCCCAAACTGTTCACCATCCTAAGAAATTGGAGAAACATAAATTAAAACTGCTTTGAGATTTTTATCTCACCCCAATCAGAATGGCTAAGATCAACAAAACAACAGACATCAAATGCTGGAAAAGATATTGAGAAACAACCTAAATTATTACAAATGCCTCTCCCCCCTCTCCCTCCCTCCCTTTCTCCCCCCCCAACTCTCTCTCTCTCTCTCTCTCTCTCTCTCTCTCACACACACACACACACACACACACACACACACACACCAGGGAAGAGGAAGAGAGAGTGACATATACTTTATTAAGGTCCTTGTCCTTAAAAACAGTATCTTCCAAAAGGCTCATATCCATCCTCTAATGCAAACTGCATTCAGCCTATTTGCAAGAGTCTTCATATGTTTAACATTTTAAACATTGTGCAAAAATCTGAGTTCAAAATGTCCTCTCGTATTAACTTACGATAAATACCTTGTAAAATAAAAAGTAAGTGCATATACCACTATGCAATGGCAGAGAGCAAACATTCTCATCCTAAAAAGAAGACATAAGACCGTAGTGAGGAACAAGCAAAATGAAGCAAGATCAAAAGTCAACAGGGCAAACATTAAACCCTACAGATCCTGTCCAGAATCTGGAAGTCATTGTGCCATAATGTGAACTGCAAGGTAACAGAGCTCACAGAGCTTTTCTCCTAGATTTGATCTACTTATTTTCTGTGACTTTTTACTACAGATAGTTCATATTCCTCGCATCTCCAGAACGCTAGCATTTCTACTACAGCTTAGGATTTATCCTCACTGCTTTTTGCATTAAAATCACTAGTGACTCCGACCCTGTCACATGTCTCCTATTGGAATGGTGAAAGTCATGTCTGTCAAGAACTTGAGGTGGCTAATCATATCTGAAGGCAGAAAGCAGAGTAACAAATGCTTGTGCTGGGCTTTCTTTCTTTCTCTTTCTCTCTCGTTTTTAATTCAGTCTATGACCCCATCCCGTGGGATGCTGTCATAAGCAGCTAGGGTGGATATTTCTACCCCAATTAACCTAATCTAGATAAACTCTTACAGATTTTCTTCAGAGACTTATCTTAGCTAACAAGTTGATAGTATTAACCATCACACCTCCGCAGCCTCATTTCTTTTGCATTTAGCACACCTGAAAACCCAAAATATTTGTGATGATGTTGAGGAACTAATTTTTTTAAATTTAAACTCCATTTTAGAAAACCTGATCTAAGTTTAAACTAACAGGCCAGTACCTAGCTTCAATTTCCAAGTTATACCCCAACAATACCTGAGCCTAGCTCCAGTTTCTTTTTTTTCTTTCAAATAATAAAATGATTTTTATTTTATTTTATTTAAAAATTTTTTTATTACATATTTTCCTCAATTACATTTCCAATGCTATCCCAAAAGCCTCCCACACCCCCACCTCCCCTACCCACCCATTCCCATTTTTTGGCCCTGGCGTTCCCCTGTACTGGGGCATATAAAGTTTGCCTGTCCAGTGGGCCTCTTTTTCCAGTGATGGCCGACTAGGCCATCTTTTGATACATATGCAGCTAGAGTCAAGAGCTCCGGGGTACTGGTTAGTTCATAATGTTGATCCACCTATAGGGTTGCAGATCCCTTTAGCTCCTTGGGTACTTTCTCTAGCTCCTCCATTGGGGGCCCTGTGGTCCATCCAATAGCTGACTGTGCTAGCTCCAGTTTCTAGGCTACCCCCAAGAAGACCTGAATCTTCAGGTTATTCTCCCCCAACAAATCCAGCTTTAACACCAGTTTCCAGGTTAACCCCTAACAAATCTGCATCTCCAGGTTACAAGCTCATCCCCTGCCTAACAGCCACCAATTATGAAGAAATCAGAGGTTAATTTTATGGTTTGGTTTCCTGTACCACCCAATTATGTTAAAGGCTACAGTAGCAACCCAATTAGATGTTTGCCAGGCTAGAAACACTCACCCTTTGCTTGCTGCTTTCTATACAACCTTGTCCTGATAAGTGTTAGGTGATTTTTCTCCACCAGAACTGTCCTGTGGGTCAGCGGTGAGTTAAGCCCAAGCTGGCTTGATTAAAGACCCTGGTGTGATTGCATCAGAATCAGCTCCTGACTGGTCTTTTGGAGTTGATGAACATTTCGACACAACAACGTCAAGGCCTGAAAAGCTCAAGCAATAGTTGTATTTCCTTGAACTTGGATGTAGTAGACTGAGAGTGCCTAGGTAGGTAGGCAGGAGGAAACACTTCCCCAGGTTTGTCTTTGTAACCAACATGCTCCTGTACTCTCTTTTTCTTTTTCAGAACTCTCTTCTTAAAGCAGTCTTTGTTTTTGTTTGTTTCTTTTGAGATAGACTTAAAATATAGACCAGGCTGGACTATAACTTGAGGTCTTTCCTCCTCAGCCTTCCAAGTATTGTAATTTCAGGTATACATCTGATGCAAAGCACAAATTTATCAATGCTTTGAAATGTTTATACTCTGAAGCCTGCAATGGGTATTGTCTAGTGAGTTCCCAAGCTAGCCTCAGGGTATTTTTACTATTATCTGATGCAATTTATTTAGCTTCTTAAAAAAATTATTGAGTCTTTGAGAATTTCACATCATGTACCCTAATCCCACTCATCTCCCCATCCCTTTTAATCTGCCCTCTGCCCTTTCAACTCCCCCCAAAACCACCTCATTGTGGAAAGTGTAATGTGCCACAGTGTGTCCAATAGTATGCTCTTTTGTCTACACTTCTTGAGTTGCAAATGTTCATTGCAGTGAGTCATTTGTCTAATTATAGCCTCAGGGTTCTGCTGCACTAGATCCTCAGCAGGACTCCTGTCAGATATCCCCTGTGTCATGCAGATCTTGCAGCTTTAGATCTACAGAAATTGCCCTTTCACATGTCCTGCAGTTTCAAAGATGGGGTAGATGTTGGGGTGGACCAACTCACAGCTCTGGATCTGGGCCTGGTTGGTAGCTGATCTGGTCAACTTGATCACTCTCCCACACCCACACCTCCAGGGTGACCGATCCAGCACTATCTAGGCTAGCTCATGTAAATCAGCAGCCAGCAAGGGGCAGGGCCAGCTCTCTCACTCTCATGACCTCAGGACTGACTTACCTGTGACCATGCCATGTCTACTGTGATACCCAGGCTAGCTTACTTAGCTTCTTTTTAATGCCTCTCATCTTCTCAGCACCTCATTGAACTCACCTTCATGAAGTGTTTTGTTTTTGTTTTTGTTTTTGTTTTGTTCTGGGTTTTAAAAAATTGTTTTTGATTTGTTTTTTTGTTTGTTTCTATTCATAATTCTAGCTATAGACTTAAAGTAATAAGAATCATGTTACAGTCTAAATATAAAACTGCCTTAGAAATTCCTATGCCAGGTTAATTAATCTGTCACCTTAAAAGTCTTAAAAAGTCTCAGGATATGGACAAAATGGAGACAACTATTTGTCAGATTGTTACATAAATGTCCCCTAGCCAAAACTTGAATATGACCTTTATGCTTATTTGAAACTTTGTGAGTACATATTTATTTTCTCATTCTCTTATGAATCATTTGAGTGTCCGCCAGAATCTCCCATTTAGCTATTTATAGTATCCTAGGGTTTCTCTATCCCACTCCTCCAAATGTTTTAAATATTACCATTGCATTATACTGCTATGGTAGTCGAAACATGTGACACTTGTCATCTTCATAACTCTTGATCCCCATTCCTGAAACAAAAGACAAGTATATTGTGAAGATAGACGCACAGAAAATTCTTAGTCAAAGCTTCATGTGCTATGTGAGACTTATGGAAGCTTAGAGAAATGTGCTAGTTTTTTATGCTTAGAGTCTATGAAGAATAGATAGCTGGTAGAAATGGAATAAGGAAAGACCCTATACGATTTACTGAGAGAAGGAAATTCAGCCTTCATGTATAGCATTTTTATACCTGCCACATAAGGATCTTTAAGAAGAAAGGGAGAAAGAAAGTGATCTTTACAGATTTTATGGCCAGAATCCAGGGAAAGGAATTCTAACTTCCTTGGCCCATCTTAAGGAAAAAAGTACTGTTTCCCATGCCTTAGTATCCCTGTGGTGGGTGGGTGGGGGTGGGGCTGGGGGTTGGGGACATAGATGGGAGAAGGGAGCTGAGAGAGACTTTGCTTCCGAGGATTTGTCAATCTCCTTTAGTTCAAAATATCTAGCACATTAAGAGATCACACTTTGAGAGACTTGACATTATGTTAAGTATTATTCCTCTAGCTTTTTCCTCTGTTTAGAATTTTTTCATTGACTTTATAAATCAGCTTTAATGGTCATTATATGCTTTGAAAATATGTTTAATCATTATACTTATAAATATTTTGTCTAAAACTTTTGGATTAAATTATTTTCTTGCTTTTCACACCATAGAAACAAACAAATATCCTCGTTAGTTACATTATTCTTATTATGAACTCTTTCCAGTTCTTTCACTTTTGAATATTCTCAGTAACAAATTAAACACAGCTACTGTCATCTCAAGATAGTTCTGTTGCTGTTGTTTTTTTTTTAACATATGATTTTATTTTATTTTATTTTTTTTTCCCATTTTTAATTAGGTATTTAGCTCATTTACATTTCCAATGCTATACCAAAAGTCCCCCATACCCACCCACCCCCAATCCCCTACCCACCCACTCCCCCTTTTTGGCCCTGGCGTTCCCCTGTACTGGGGCATATAAAGTTTGCGTGTCCAATGGGCCTCTCTTTCCATTGATGGCCGACTAGGCCATCTTTTGATACATATGCAGCTAGAGTCAAGAGCTCCGGGGTACTGGTTAGTTCATAATGTTGTTCCGCCTATAGGGTTGCAGATCCCTTTAGTTCCTTGGCTACTTTCTCTAGCTCCTCCATTGGGAGCCCTGTGATCCATCCATTAGCTGAATGTGAGCATCCACTTCTGTGTTTGCTAGGCCCCGGCATAGTCTCACAAGAGACAGCTACATCTGGGTCCTTTCGATAAAATCTTGCTAGTGTATGCAATGGTGTCAGCGTTTGGATGCTGATTATGGGGTGGATCCCTGGATAAGGCAGTCTCTACATGGACCATCCTTTCATCTCAGCTCCAAACTTTGTCTCTGTAACTCCTTCCAAGGATGTTTTGTTCCCACTTCTAAGGAGGGGCATAGTGTCCACACTTCAGTCTTCATTTTTCTTGAGTTTCATGTGTTTAGGAAATTGTATCTTATATCTTGGGTATCCTAGGTTTGGGGCTAATATCCACTTATCAGTGAGTACATATTGTGTAAGTTCCTTTGTGAATGTGTTACCTCACTCAGGATGATGCCCTCCAGGTCCATCCATTTGGCTAGGAATTTCATAAATTCATTCTTTTTAATAGCTGAGTAGTACTCCATTGTGTAGATGTACCACATTTTCTGTATCCATTCCTCTGTTGAGGGGCATCTGGGTTCTTTCCAGCTTCTGGCTATTATAAATAAGGCTGCTATGAACATAGTGGAGCATGTGTCCTTCTTACCAGTTGGGGCATCTTCTGGATATATGCCCAGGAGAGGTATTGCTGGATCCTCCGGTAGTACTATGTCCAATTTCCTGAGGAACCGCCAGACTGATTTCCAGAGTGGTTGTACAAGCCTGCAATCCCACCAACAATGGAGGAGTGTTCCTCTTTCTCCACATCCATGCCAGCATCTGCTGTCACCTGAATTTTTGATCTTAGCCATTCTGACTGGTGTGAGGTGGAATCTCAGGGTTGTTTTGATTTGCATTTCCCTGATGATTAAGGATGTTGAACATTTTTTCAGGTGCTTCTCTGCCATTCGGTATTCCTCAGGTGAGAATTCTTTGTTCAGTTCTGAGCCCCATTTTTAAATGGAGTTATTTGATTTTCTGAAGTCCACCTTCTTGAGTTCTTTATATATGTTGTATATTAGTCCCCTATCTGATTTAGGATAGGTAAAGATCCTTTCCCAATCTGTTGGTGGTCTTTTTGTCTTATTGACGGTGTCTTTTGCCTTGCAGAAACTTTGGAGTTTCATTAGGTCCCATTGGTCAATTCTCGATCTCACAGCACAAGCCATTGCTGTTCTATTCAGGAATTTTTCCCCTGTGCCCATATCTTCAAGGCTTTTCCCCACTTTCTCCTCTAAAAGTTTCAGGGTCTCTGGTTTTATGTGAAGTTCCTTGATCCACTTAGATTTGACCTTAGTACAAGGAGATAAGTATGGATCGATGCACATTCTTCTACATGATAACAACCAGTTGTGCCAGCACCAATTGTTGAAAATGCTGTCTTTCTTCCACTGGATGGTTTCAGCTCCCTTGTCGAAGATCAAGTGACCATAGGTGTGTGGGTTCATTTCTGGGTCTTCAATTCTATTCCATTGGTCTACTGGTCTGTCTCTATACCAGTACCATGCAGTTTTTATCACAATTTCTCTGTAGTAAAGCTTTAGGTCAGGCATGGTGATTCCACCAGAGGTTCTTTTATCCTTGAGAAGACTTTTTGCTATCCTAGGTTTTTTGTTATTCCAGATGAATTTGCAAATTGCTCCTTCTAATTCGTTGAAGAATTGAGTTGGAATTTTGATGGGGATTGCATTGAATCTGTAGATTGCTTTTGGCAAGATAGCCATTTTTACATTGTTGATCCTGCCAATCCATGAGCATGGGAGATCTTTCCATCTTCTGAGATCTTCTTTAATTTCTTTCTTCAGGATTTGAAGTTTTTATCATATAGATCTTTCACTTCCTTAGTTAGAGTCACGCCAAGATATTTTATATTATTTGTGACTATTGAGAAGGGTGTTGTTTCCCTAATTTCTTTCTCAGCCTGTTTATTCTTTGTATAGAGAAAGGCCATTGACTTGTTTGAGTTTATTTTATATCCAGCTACTTCACCGAAGCTGTTTATCAGGTTTAGGAGTTCTCTGGTGGAATTTTTGGGGTCACTTATATATACTATCATATCATCTGCAAAAAGTGATATTTTGACTTCCTCTTTTCAAATTTGTATCCCCTTGATCTCCTTTTGTTGTCGAATTGCTCTGGCTAATACTTCAAGTACTATGTTGAAGAGGTAGGGAGAAAGTGGGCAGCCTTGTCTAGTCCCTGATTTTAGTGGGATTGCTTCCAGCTTCTCTCCATTTACTTTGATGTTGGCTACTGGTTTGTTGTAGATTGCTTTTATCATGTTTAGGTATGGGCCTTGAATTCCTGATCTTTCCAAGACTTTTATCATGAATGGGTGTTGGATCTTGTCAAATGCTTTTTCTGCATCTAACGAGATGATCATGTGGTTTTTGTCTTTGAGTTTGTTTATATAATGGATTACATTGATGGATTTTCATATATTAAACCATCTCTGCATCCCTGGAATAAAACCTACTTGGTCAGGATGGATGATTGCTTTAATGTGTTCTTGGATTCGGTTAGCGAGAATTTTATTGAGGATTTTTGCATCGATATTCAGAAGAGAAATTGGTCTGAAGTTCTCTATCTTTGTTGGATCTTTCTGTGGTTTAGGTATCAGAGTAATAGTGGCTTCATAAAATGAGTTGGGTAGAGTACCTTCTACTTCTATCTTGTGAAAAAGTTTCTGCAGAACTGGAATTAGATCTTCTTTGAAGGTCTGATAGAACTCTGCACTAAACCTGTCTGGTCCTGGGCTTTTTTTGGCTGGGAGACTATTGATAACTGCTTCTATTTCTTTAGGTGATATGGGACTGTTTAGATGGTCAACTTGATCCTGATTCAACTTTGGTACCTGGTATCTGTCCAGAAATTTGTCCATTTTGTCCAGGTTTTCCAGTTTTGTTGAGTATAGCCTTTTGTAGAAGGATCTGATGGTGTTTTGGATTTCTTCAGGATCTGTTGTTATGTCTCCCTTTTCATTTCTGATTTTGTTAATCAGGATTTTGTCCCTGTGCCCTTTAGTGAGTCTAGCTAAGGGTTTATCTATCTTGTTGATTTTCTCAAAGAACCAACTCCTCGTTTGGTTAATTCTTTGAATAGTTCTTCTTGTTTCCACTTGGTTGATTTCACCCCTGAGTTTGATTATTTCCTGCCGTCTACTCCTCTTGAGTGAATTTGCTTCCTTTTTTTCTAGAGCTTTTAGATGTTGTCAAGCTGCTAGTATATGCTCTCTCCCGTTTCTTTTTGGAGGCACTCAGAGCTATGAGTTTCCCTCTTAGAAATGCTTTCATTGTGTCTCATAGGTTTGGGTATGTTGTGGCTTCATTTTCATTAAACTCTAAAAAGTCTTTAATTTCTTTCTTTATTCCTTCCTTGACCAAGGTATCATTGAGAAGAGTGTTGTTCAGTTTCCATGTGAATGTTGGCTTTCCATTATTTATGTTGTTATTGAAGATCAGTCTTAGGCCATGGTGGTCTGATAGGATACATGGGACAATTTCAATATTTTTGTATCTGTTGAGGCCTGTTTTGTGACCAATTATATGGTCAATTTTGGAGAAGGTACCGTGAGGTGCTGAGAAGAAGGTATATCGTTTTGTTTTAGGATAAAATGTTCTGTAGATATCTGTCAGGTCCATTTGTTTCATAACTTCTGTTAGTTTCACTGTGTCCCTGTTTAGTTTCTGTTTCCATGATCTGTCCATTGATGAAAGTGGTGTGTTGAAGTCTCCCACTATTATTGTGTGAGGTGCAACGTGTGCTTTGAGCTTTACTAAAGTGTCTTTCATGAATGTGGCTGCCCTTGCATTTGGAGCGTAGATATTCAGAATTGAGATTTCCTCTTGGAGGATTTTACCTTTGATGAGTATGAAGTGTCCCTCCTTGTCTTTTTTAATAACTTTGGGTTGGAAGTCGATTTTATCCGATATTAAAATGGCTACTCCAGCTTGTTTCTTCAGACCATTTGCTTGGAAAATTGTTTTTCAGCCTTTCACTCTGAGGTAGTGTCTGTCTTTTTCCCTGAGATGGGTTTCCTGTAAGCAGCAGAATGTTGGGTCCTGTTTGTGTAGCCAGTCTGTTAGTCTATGTCTTTTTATTGGGGAGTTGAGACCATTGATATTAAGAGATATTAAGGAAAAGTAATTGTTGCTTCCTGGTATTTTTGTTGTTAAAGTTGGCATTCTGTTCTTGTGGATGTCTTCTTTTAGTTTTGTTGAGGGATTATCTTCTTGTTTTTTCTAGGCCGTGGTTCCCGTCCTTGTATTGGTTTTTTCTGTTATTATCCTTTGAAGGGCTGGATTCATGGAGAGATAATGGGTGAATTTAGTTTTGTCGTGGAATACTTTGGTTTCTCCATCTATGGTAATTGAGAGTTTGGCTGGGTATAGTAGCCTGGGCTGGAATTTGTGTTCTCTTAGTGTCTGTATAACATCTGTCCAGGCTCTTCTGGCTTTCATAGTCTCTGGTGAAAAATCTGGTGTAATTCTGATAGGCTTGCCTTTATATTTTACTTGACCTTTTTCCCTTACTGCTTTTAGTATTCTATCTTTATTTAGTGCATTTGTTGTTCTGATTATTATGTGTCGGGAGGAATTTCTTTTCTGGTCCAGTCTATTTGGAGTTCTGTAGGCTTCTTGTATGTTCATGGGTATCTCTTTCTTTAGATTTGGGAAGTTTTCTTCAATAATCTTGTTGAAGATGTTTGCTGGTCCTTTGAGTTGAAAATCTTCATTCTCATCCACTCCTACTATCCGTAGGTTCGGTCTTCTCATTGTGTCCTGGATTTCCTGGATGTTTTGAGTTAGGATCTTTTTGCATTTTCCATTTTCTTTGATTGTTGTGCCGATGTTCTCTATGGAATCTTCTGCACCTGAGATTCTCTCTTCCATTTCTTGTATTCTGTTGCTGATGCTCGCATCTATGGTTCCAGATTTCTTTCCTAGTGTTTCTATCTCCACTGTTGCCACACTTTGGGTTTTCTTTATTGTGTCTACTTCCCTTTTTATGTCTTGGATGGTTTTATTCAATTCCATCACCTGTTTGGTTGTGTTTTCCTGCAATTCTTTAAGGGATTTTTGTGTTTTCTCTTTAATATCTTCTACCTGTTTGGCTATGTTTTCCTGTAATTCTTTAAGGGATTTTTGTGTTTCCTCTTTAATGTCTTCTACTTGTTTAGCAGTGTTCTCCTGTATTTCTTTAAGTGAGTTATTTAAGTCCTTCTTGATGTCCTCTACCATCATCATGAGATATGCTTTTAAATCCAGGTCTAGCTTTTCAGGTGTGTTGGGGTGCCCTGGACTGGGCGAAGTGGGAGTGCTGGGTTCTGATGATGGTGAGTAGTCCTGGTTTCTGTTACTAAGATTCTTACGTTTACCTTTCGCCATCTGGTAATCTCTGGAGTTAGTTGTTATAGTTGTCTCTGTTTAGAGATTGTTCCTCTGGTGATTTTGTTACACTATATCAGCAGACCAGGGAGACTAGCTCTCTTCCCTGAGTTTCAGTGGTCAGAGCAGTCTCTGCAGGCAAGCTCTCCTCTTTCAGGGAGGTGCACAGTTATCTGGTGTTTGGACCTCCTCCTGGCCGAAGATGAAGGCCCAAAACAGGATTTTTCCCAGAAGCTGTGTTGCTTTGGCCTGCAGACTGCCCGCTGCGGAGTCCCAGAATCAAGGTGGCCCCCGCGGAACGTGAAGCAGAAGCCTCACGGGCTGTGCGGACACCTGTGCTCTGACCAGGAAGGTGGCAGGTTGTCTGGAGCCGGAAATGGCGCCGCCTCAGAGGCTCTGTGGCTCTCGCCCTTTCCAGAAGCTGCTGGTCTCTGTGTTCCACACTCTCACCCGCAGTGTTGCTGTTGTTTTATTCTTATGCTTTGTTGAAGGTTCTCCAGTCAGCAAAGGTCAAACCTCTTGTTTCAATGAAGAAGAAATATTTCTGAGCCCCATGGATAAAGGACTGCATTGCATATGTCAAAGAGCAGACTCTTCTTTAAGTCTTAATCAAATTTTTGTCTGGCTCTTCAAAATCTTCTTCCCAACAAGTCCTTGACTCTGGACTTTCTTTTCTGTGTATGCATGGCACAACTTTAATAAAAATCCTGTAAGTTAGTGTGTTAGTTACTTTTGTATCACCATGACCAAATTGATTGACAGCATGTTTGACAACAGCAAGTTAAGGAGCAGTGAGGTTTATTTTAGTTCATAGTTTCAGAATGTGTCTACTATAATTGGAAAACCATGGTAGATTGGGCTAGAGAGATGGCTCAGGTGGTAAAAACACTTACTATAGAAGCACAAGAACCTGAGTTCTCATATCTGGAATCTATGTAAAAGCTGAATGTATAGCATACATACTTGTAATTCTAGCACCCCTATTTAGAGAAGGGATGCAGAAAGAGCAGAATCCCTGGAAGCTTGTGGGCTAGCTAACCTGGCTTAACAACAACAATGGACGCTGTTTCAAACAAGGTAGAATTGAGGAACAACATCCAAGGCTGTTCTCTGCCATGCTCACATTGTGGCACACATGTGCCCATATTTGCATATCCAAATGCACATACGCACACCATGCACTCATCACATATACATTACCACAAAAGAAAAGCAATAGTATAGCTACTTAGTCCAGGGCAGAAGAGGTTGTGATGATTAGTGTTGTCAGTTTGTATAATCTAGGTGGGCCTGTGGACATAACTATGAGGAATTATCTTTAGTTTATAAATTAAGGTGTATAGAACCACCATTGTGTGTGGCCTCATCCTCTGCCTGGTATAAATGGTATAAATGGTATAAATGGTATAAATGGTATAAATGGTATAAATGGTATAAATGGTATAAATGGTATAAATGGAGAAAAGGAACTGAACAGCAGCATGCATTCATCATTTTCTGCTTCCTGATTGTAATTAGCTGCCTCTCTCTAGCTCCCTGCGGCTATGATTTTCCCCACCACGATGGACTATAAATTGGGCCAAAATAAGCCCTTTCTTCCAGAGATTGTTTTTGTGGAGTATTTTATCATAGCTCCAGGAACATCAACCAAGACAAGGTGTATATTACAGGCTGTTTACATGGTGGCTCATCAGGAAGCAGAGTGCAAGGCCAGATAGAACCAGGGCCTGGCATCGAACCCTCATATCCCTGTCCCTGTTGAGCTGCTTCTGCTAGACAGGACATCCCTCAGGAAACATCCTAAAATAGTGTCATAAATTGAGGAACAAGCACTCAAAATATGAGCATGTGTGTAATGATATCATATTTAAGGTGTAACAATTTGCTGAGAGTTGCCTACCTTTACTATTTGATCACCTTTGACATTTTATCAAATTCTCCCTAACAAAACTCCAGGGATGTCTTATTACCTCCACATGCCTTTAAGCAAGTGTCCTGTCAAGTAAGTTTGCTAGAATCTTCCTTTATTCCCGATGTTTCCTCTTGAATTCATTCTATACTGAGTTCTGTTTTTCTCTCTTGGATTTAAAATTAAATGTAGAATTTAAAAATTCTAATTCTGATTTTAAAAAGTTATTTATTTAATATATATTCAGTATTCTGTCTCTGTGCATGCCTTCAGGCTAGAAGAGGGCACAAAATCTCATTATAGGTTGTTATGAGCCACCGCGTGATTGCTGGGAATTGAACTCAGGACCTTTGGAAGAGAAGGCAGCACTCTTAATATCTGAGCCATCTCTCTGGACCTAATCCTTAACTTTAAAAATTCTAATTTTTCTCAACAATTGGAAAATAATCTTAGGACATTATTTAGAAAAAAATGAGATTATACCAATTGGCAAAATCAGCTGAGAGGTAGATCTGAAGAATAAAAATTATGTAGGGATAAATATACCAATAAGTGCTGATGATAGTTTGGTTGAGGTTATCTAAAACTCTATTTTAATAGTTTATTTTATATTTATAAGAAATACTTTTCTCTTTTTCCATTTCTGGAGTGGTGGATATTGAGCCTGGGGCCTTATGCATGCATGCTAAGCAAGTGCCAAGTTATATGTTCAGCTCATTTTCTTTCTCTTAAAATTTTTTGAGACAAAGTCTTACCCTATAGCTCAGTCTGGCTTTGAACATTTTAGCAAATGCTCCATTATAGCCCTCCAAGTGTGAAGATTACAGGCACTATTCACTGTTATAGGATTCTCTAAAGAAACAGAACTTACAAAATGAAAAATGAATATCTCTCTCTCTCTCTCTCTCTCTCTCTCTCTCTCTCTCACACACACACACACACACACACACACACGGAATTTATTGCAAGGATTTATACGTTGTGATCCAACTAATCCAACAATGAATAGCTATGAAGAAAAAGTTCAAGAATCGGGAAGTTGCTCAATCCACAAGGCTGGGTGCCTCAGTTGGTTGTCAGTATATGCTGGAATCCTGAAGAAGTAGGCTCTAATGCCAGTGAAGGATTTGTCAGAGAGAGCAAGAACAAGCAGACCAAGAGCCAAAAGCTTCCTTCGCCATGAGGCTATCTTACTGCCTCACGATCTGGATCAAAAGCAAGTGTCTTCCTACGTTAAAGGTCCAGAATAGAAGTGGGTCCTCCTACTTCAAGCCAAGCCAAAAATATCTCACGATGTGCTCTCTATATCTGGAGTATAGTTACTTCCATATGTAGTTAAATTGACAACCAAGAATAGCCATCATATCTATCCACCATACTCATTTTTCTCTTTCTTCTTAAGTCAACTATGAACTGGTAACAATTAATTTCAAAGTAATTTTATTAACTAACACATTAAACACTTACAAATTATATATTCTCTGCATGGCCCTGCTACAGATTTCAGAGTTAGGACAGATTTTTGAAATGACCATAAACATATTTCTGCCATTTTGTACTATATGTTATGAAACATAATGGAATGAGAGGGTATTTGTTTGGCCTATGCCAAGATAGGCCCCCAAGAAATTATGTCATGCAACAGATCTGAGATAAAGGGGTTTTACTGGGGTAATGAAAGGGAGTGAGGACATGGTAAAGGGTAGAGGCAGAGGAGTAGGTGTGTAAGTACAGATAGACATGTAGACAGGCAGAAAGACAGGCCAGAGCCATGAGGGCAGAATAGGGGGTTGGGGGGTTGGGTGCAGAGAAGGACAAAAAGGGTGAGTGAAAGAACACTGGGAAGAGAGAGAGAGAGAGAGAGAGAGAGAGAGAGAGAGAGAGAGAGAGAGAGAGAGAGGCAGCTGGTGATGATGCAAGCAATTGCTAGGTCCCTGGGAGGAACCTAAAGTGAACGCTATATATTTATGTGAAGTACCATTCTCAGTATTAAAAATTATAAAATATTGATCAACTCTTGAAAACTGAAGGTACTGTCAAGTAGCCAACATTTCTTTCTCTAAAAGTGATAAACCATAGCTATTTCATTAGTATGCAAGCTTGCTTTCATCTTTAACAAGAATTGCTTTAAAATAAATTTATTTATAACTATCAGTAAATGTTTGTTTTGTGTTGGGGTCTGAAAATCCAAAACAACCCAAGCAGACACAAGAGTTCAGCAAAGCAAGATCTTTATTTTGATTTTTAGTCAGCAAAATCTGATCAGTTATAACAGTACAGACTTGGGAGATGACTTTTGAATGTTCATCTTAATAAGGATTAAAGTGGGTGACAATAATTTTACTGTACTCATGCTGCTACTGATTGATCAGGACTTTAGACAGACTGGGGAGCCAAAGTACAACCCAAAGCCAAAATGTTACCGAGTTTTTAAGCTTCAAAACCATGAACATCTCTGCCAAGTTATTCTACCAATCAGGATGTAGGGGTGGGTGACTTTCTTAGGAACATGTCTTTGTGGTACACTTACCCTGTTAACATTGGTTGGGTTATTCAACTGTGGCGGGGTGACTTGTCTAGCCTTCATGTCTCAACTTGCCAACCAGGATGTCAGTTACCCAGAGAGGTTTTGGGAACTTAAATGTTTGACCATTTTTCAAAATGAAAGTTTTATTCAAGATGGTGTCAGATTGATTCCTTCTTACATTTTATACCTATTTTATGTATCTACATGCCTGGAAGAGGGACAAAAACAAGGTATCTACCTTTTTGTGGGGATGGTAATGCCTCTGGGTAGAGAAATTAGTGATATAATAAGCAAAGTTTACTCCAGTTCCCTAAAAGGAGTGAGTCCCTTTAAGTTTTTTGAGAGGCTTACCCAAAACAGCAGAAGCAACAACAGCAATACAAACTCTGACAGAGCACTCCCAGTTGTTTCAAGGTAGCAGCAGCTTTTTCATCACCCACAAGTCTAGGTAATTATTCATAAAAGTACATTATCACTGAGCTATACCAGCTCCAGTTCCCATGTTCTTCAATTTCTTATAAAAGACCCAAGTGTGTAAGTCTTAGAATTCCTATTACCCAAACCTCCAAATGAGTTTAATCATTTTGTTTCTTTATTGGGTCTTCCCTGTCTTACTTCCCTGTGTGTCTTGTAGGAATCCAGCTAAGGGAAAGCTAAGTTGGGAACATAATTTATATCTAGTGACTTATATTTATGTGTTTCTTGGTCACCTTTGTCAATAAAAACAAATCTGGATTTACTAAACTAGAATTTTACTAGAAAGTAATTATTATTACTAGTTGGATAAAGGCATATTGTAGTAGGAAGAAATCCCAATGGTCAAACAAAACAGGTCCTCACCCCATACCCCATGGAAAAGTAAATAAGGCTGGAAAAAACTATGCATTGATAAATAGGATGAACTGCCTGGTCCTTGCTGCTGGGACAGACCTCTAGTTAGTCTGCTCCCCTGTAGAGTCAATATCCTGATACATCCCAGAGGACCTGCTGCACCCAGAGAAGTTGGCATGAACACCCCACCACTCACCCTGAGTCCTGGAGCTGCTGCCCGAAGCCTGGTGGACTCAGGACATATCACCCACCAAAATCCCTGCCATCCTGAATACCACTACCCTTCCTTCCATTCCTCCCACCCCTTCTGCTTGGTCATTGCTGCTGGGGAAGACCTCTAGTTGATCTGCTCCTGTGAAGACTTCATATCCCAGTACATCCCAGAAGCCTGCTGCACTCAGAGCAGTTGAGGATCCTCTGCTCTCAGAGAATTTGAGGATTGTCTGCTCTCAGTACAGTTGGTTAACAGCTTGACTGCTCCACTGAAGACCCAACAGTCTGAAGGCCTCCCAGGAGATCTACTGCACCCAGGGCAACAGATCACCAGCTTCTCTGCCCCTGTGAAGAGCCCCCAGTAGGAAGGACTCTCAGGTGGTCTGATACATCCAGGGCTACATGCCTAACAGGAGACCTGAAACAACCCAGGGACAAAAGAGGCAGACTCCATACAATCACCCAGATCAACAAACACCAGGGATAGCCAGATGATGAAAGGTAAGTGCAGGACCATAAACAACAGAAGCCAAGATACATGGGCATCATCAGAATCCAGTTCGCCTACCACAGCAGGCCTTGAATACACCAACACACCTGAAAAGCAGTAATTTGTCCCAAAATCCTATCTCATGAAGATAATAGAGTCCTTTAAGGAAGATATCAATAACTCACTGAAAGAAATACAGGAAAACACAGGTAAACAGGTGAAGGAATTTAATAAAGCAATCCAAGTCCTAAAAGTGGAAGAAGAAACAATAAAGAAAATACAAAATGGAGGCAAACCTGGAAATGGAAAACCTAGGAAATAGGTTAGGAATCACAGATGTAAGTATTACCAACGGAATACAAGAGATGGAAGAGAGAATTTCAAGTATAGAAGATATGGTAGAAGAGATAGACACAACTGTCGAAGAAAATTTAAAACATAAAAAACTCCTAACCCAAAGCATCCAGGAAATTCAGGACACAGTGAAAAGACCAAACATAAGAATAATTGGAATAGAGCAGAACAAAGATTTCAGCTCAAAGGACCTGAAAATGCCTTCAACAAAACCATAGAAGAAAACTTCCCCAACCTAAAGAAAGATATGGCCATAAAAATACAAGAACCCTATAGAATAGCAAATAAATGGGACCAGAAAAGAAAATCTTCTCATCACATATTTATCAAAATACTAAATGCACAGAGCAAAGAAAGAATATTAAAATCTGCAAGGGGAAAAGTCCAAGTAACATACAAAGGAAGACCTATCAGAATTATACCAGACTTCTCAACAGAGACTATGAAAGCCAGAGAACACAAATGCCAGCCCAGGCTACTATACCCAGAAAAATTCTAAATCAACATAGATGGAGAAAACAAAATATTCCAGGTCAAAACCAAATTCAAACAGTATCTATCTACCAACTCAGCCTTACAGAGGATCCTGGAAGGAAAACTTCAACAAAAGGAAGATACCTGGACAAAAGAAAGCACAAGATATTAAGCATCTCACAAACTCAAAAGCAGAGAGCCACAGCACATAAAACCACCTATAATAACAAACATGTCAGGAACCAACAGTCATCTCTCTTTAATATCTCTCAATATTAGTGGACTCAACTCACCAATAAAAAGATATAAGCTTAGACTTAGATATGCAAATAAGATCCAACTGTTTGCTACATGCAAGAAACACACCTCAACAACAAAGACAGGCACTATTTCAGGGTAAAAGCACGGAAAAGGGTTTTCTAAGCAAATGGTCCAAGGAAACAAGCAGGAGTTGCCATCCTACTATCCAATGAAATAGACTTTCAGCCAAAAGTTATCAAGCATGATGAGGAAGGATACTTCATATTCATCAACAGGAAAATCTACTGAGAAAGTCTCAATTCTGAACATCCATGCCCCAAATGCAAGAACACCCAAATTTATAAAACAAACTTTACTAAAACTCAAAACTCACATTGAACCCCACATAATAATAGTGGGAAATTTTAACACCCCACTTTCACCAATGGACAGGTCATTGAGACAGAAACTAAACAGAGACACAGTGAAACTAAGAGAGGTTATGAATGAAATGGATTTAACAGATATCTAAAGAACATTTCACCCTAAAAGAAAAGAGTACACCTTCTTCCCAGCACCTCATGGTACCTTCTCCAAAATCAACCATATAATTGGTCACAAAACAACCCTCAACAGATACAAAAAGATTGAAATAATACCATGCACCCTATCAGACCATCATGGCCTAAGGATGGTCTGCAATAACAGCAAACACTTCTGCTTCAAAAACAGAAAGTCCACACACATGTGGAAACTGAACAACTCTTTACTCAGTGATAACTTGGTCAGGGAAGAAATAAAGAAAGAAATTAAAGACTTCCTGGAATTTAATGAAAATATTGACACATCATACCCAAAGTTATGGGACACAATGAAAGCAGTGCTAAGAAGAATGTTCATAGCACTAAGTTCCTTGGGAAATAAATGGGGGAAATCTTACACTATCAATTTAAGAGAAAACCTGAGAGCCCTAGAACAAAAAGAAGCAAATTCACCCAAGAGGAGTAGAAGGCACAAAAATTTCAAACTCTGGCCTGAAATCAACCAAATAGAAACAAGGAAAACAATACAAAGAATCAGCAAAACCAAAAGCTGGTTCTTTGAAAGAATCAACAAGATAAATAAACCCCTAGGCAAACTAACTAAAGGGCCAAGAGGTAGTATCCAAATTAATAAAATCAGAAATGAAAAGGGAGACATAACAACAGAAATGGAGGAAATTAAAAAATCAGCAGATCCTACTATGAAAGCCTATACTCAACAAAACTGGAAAATCTAGATGAAATAGATGGTTTTCTAGACAGATGCCACATGCCAAAGTAAATTCAGGATCAGTTTATCTATCTAAACAGGCCCATATCACACAAGGAAATAGAAGAAGTCATTTAAAACATCCCAAGCAAAAAACACCCAGGGCCAGATGGATTTAGTGCAGAATTTTACCAGACCTTCAAAGAAGACCTGATACCAATTTTACTCAAACTATTCCATAAAATAGAAACAGAAGGAATATTACCTAACTTGTTCTATGAAGCCACAATTACTCTGATACATAAACCACACAAGGACCCAACCAAAAAGAACTTCAGACCAACTCACTTATGAATACTGATGCAAAAATACGCAATAACATTCTTGCAAACTGAATCAAAGAACACATTAAAACAATCATTCACCAGGATCAAGTAGCCTTCATCCCATGTATGCAAGGTTGGTTTAATATATGAAATTCCATTAACACAGTCAACTATATAAACAAATTCAAAGAAAGATAATCATCTGATCATCTCCTTAGATGCTGCAAAAGCATTTGACAAAGTACAACACCCATTCATGTTAAAAGTATTGGAGAGATCAGGAATTCAAGGCCCATACCTAAATATAACAAAAGCAATTTACTGCAAACCAACAGCCAATATCAAATTAAGTGGAGACATACTTGAAGCAATCCCACTGAAATCAGGCACAAAACAAGGATGCCCACTCTCCCCATATCTTTTCAATATAGTACTCTAAGTGTTAGCTAGAACAATAAGACATCAAAAAGAGAGCAAGTGGATACAACTTGGTAAAGAAGAAATAAAGGTATCACTCTTTGCAGATGATATGATAGTATACATCAGCGACCCCAAAAATTCTACCAGAGAACTTCTCCAGCTAATCAACAACTTCAGCAAAGTGGCCAGATATAAAATTAACTCAAATAAATCAGTAGCCTTCCTTTATACAAAGGATAAACAGGCTGAGAAAGAAAATAGTGAAACAATTACCTTCACAATAGCCACAAATAGTATAAAACACCTTGCAGTAATTCTAACCAAACAAGTGAAAGACCTGTATGACAATAACTTCAAGTCTCTCAAGAAAGAAATTGAAGAAGATCTCAGAAAAAGAAGAGATCTTCCATGCTCATGGATCAGCAGAATTAACATAGTAAAAATGGCCATCTTACCAAAAGCAATCTATAGATTCAATGGAATCCCCATCAAAATCACAACACAACTCTTCAAAGACATGGAAAGTGTAATTCTTAAATTCATCTGGAAAGGGAAAAAACCCACAATAGTGAAAACAATTCTTAACAATAAAAGAGCAGCTCGGGGTATCACCATCCCTGACTTTACTACAGAGCAATAGTGATAAAAACTGCATGGTATTGGTACAGAGACAGACATGTTGATCAATGGAATAGAATTGAAGACCCAGAAATAAAACCACACATTTACTGTCACTTGATCTTTGACAGAGAAGCCAAAGACATACAACAGAAAAAAGAATAAATAAATAAATAATAAAAATAAAAAAAATAAAAATAAATAAAAAAAAAATAAAATAAAATAAATCAATAAATGGTGCTGGTCTAACTGGCTGGTGGTATGTAGAAGAATAAAAATAGATCCATTTTAGTCACCTCAAACAAAGCTCAAGACCAAGTGGATCAGAGCCCTCAACATAAAACCAGATACACTGAATCTAATAGAAGAGAAAGTGGGAAAAAGTCTTGAACTCATTGGCAGCAGGGAAAATTTCCTAAACAGAGCTCCAAAGGCTCATGCTCTGAGGTCAAGAATTGATAATGTAGGCCGGGCGTGGTGGTGCACGCCTTTATTCCCAGCACTTGGGAGGCAGGGGCAGGCAAATTTCTGAGTTCAAGGCCAGCCTGGTTTACAGAGTGAGTTCCAGGATAACCAGGGCTACACAGAGAAACCCTGTCTAGAACCGCCCCCCCTCAAAAAAAAAAAAAAAAGAATTTACAATGAGACCTCATAAAACTGGAAAGCTTCTGTAAGGCAAAGAACATATTCAATAACGCAAATTGGCAACCTACTGATTGGGAAAAAAAAAATCTTCACTAACCCCACATCTAATAGAGGCCTAATATCCAAAATATATAAAGAACTCAAGATGTTAATCATAAAAACACCAAACAACCCAATCAAAAAATGGTGTATAGAACTAAACTTTGAATTCAAAATTGAGGAATCTAGAATGACTGAGAAACACCTAAAGAAATGTTCAAAGACTTTAGTGATCAGAGAAATGAAAATCAAAACTACCCTATGATTTCACTTTATACCAGTCAGAATGGTTAAGACGAAAACTTCAGGTAACAACACATGTTGAAGAGGATGTGGAGAAAGAGGAACAATCCTCCATTGCTGGTGGGACAGTAAACTGGTGCAGCCACTCTGGAAATCAATCTGAAGGTTTCTCAGAAAATTGGAAATAGATCTACCTGAAAACCCACTCTTGGGAAAATACACAAATGATGCCTCACCATGCCACAGAGGCACATGTTCCACTATGTTCATAGCAGTCTTATTTGTGATAGTCAGAAGCTGGAAACAACCTAGATGTCCCATGACAGAAGAATGGATACTTAAAATGTGGTTAATTTATGCAATGGAATATTACTCAGCTATTAAGAAAAAGGACATCCTGTCTTTTGCAGGCAAGTGGATGGAACTAGAAAGTATCACTCTGAGTGAGGTAACCCAGACCTAAAGAGACATGCATGGTATGTACTCACTAGTAAGTGGATATTAGCCAGAAAAAAAGAAAAGAAAAGAAAAAAAAAACATATAGAATACACAAGATACATTCCATAGAATTCAAAAGGCTCAACAGGCTGAAGTGCCCAAGTGAGGATGCCTCGGAGCCACTTGGGAGAGAGAAGAAAGCAATCACTAGTGGGGAGGGAGAGAGGGAGGAGACTTGGGAGGGAATGTGGATGGGGTTAGGGGCAGTGGTGGATAGAGGGGACCTGATCTGGTATTGGGTGAGGGAAAAAGACTGAAGTCCTGAGGGCCAGGAGAAAGAATGTAAACAGGCAACTTCAGGAAATAGGAGGTTGGGAGGACCCCCGAGAATTCTCCAGAGACCTGGGAGGTAAGACACTCTCAGGACTCATTAGGAGGGACCTTTGATGAAATTTCTAACAGTATAGAGAGGGAACTTATAGATCCCACCTCCATCAGGAAGACAGGACATCAAGTGAGGGATGGGGTTGTTATCGCACAGTCATACTTCTGACCCATAATAGTTTCTGTCTGAAAGAATTACTGGGATGGAAATGGAGAGGAGCCTGAGGAAAAGAAGGTCCAGTACAGGCCCAAAGTGGGATCCAGCTCAAGGGGAGGTTCCAAGACCTGACACTATTACTGAGGCTGTGGAGTGCTCACAAAAAGGGACTTAGAATGATTACACTCTGAAACACCAACAAGCAGCTGAATGAGTCAGATGCAGATATTTGCACCTAACCAGTGGACAGAAGCAGCTGACACTTGTTGAATTAAGGAAGGCTGAAAGAAGCTGAGGAGGAGAGTGACACTGTAGGAGGACGAGGAGCAGTCTCAATTAATTTGGACCCCTGTGGTCTCTCCAATACTGGACCACCAACCAGACAGCATACACCAGCTAATATGAGGCCCCTATTACACATAAAGTAGAGGACTTCCAGGTCTGTTTTCATTCAGAGATGATGCACCTAACCCTCAAGAGACTGGAGGCCCCAAGGTGTTTAGAGGTCAGGTAGGGTGTAGGTGGGGTCATCCACATGGTGATGGGATGGGGTGGGAGAAGAGTGTAGGATGTGGAGCATTTGGATGGCAGATGGGAAGAGTGTGGAATGGAATATGGAGTGTAAAAAAGGAATTACAAATAAAATTAAATTAAGAACAAAACAAAAATAGGATGAAGCATGCTTTGAAATGACATAGATCAAAGAGTTGCCTGATGTGAGATTATTCCAATGAGGAACTGTTGACTGTGGGCCAAAGTTCAGAGGGCCGGATGAGGAGAGGTTTTTGTTGTTGTTGTTGTTGTTGTTGTTGTTGTTGTTGTTGTTGTCGTTATATGTAAGTACACTGTAGCTGTCTTCAGACACACC
The DNA here is from genome assembly GCF_000001635.26 of Mus musculus. Taxonomy (NCBI): domain Eukaryota; kingdom Metazoa; phylum Chordata; class Mammalia; order Rodentia; family Muridae; genus Mus; species Mus musculus. The sequence goes on from NC_000086.7 coordinate 18,573,177, forward strand.
AGAAGAGGGCATCCGATTTCATTACAGATGGTTGTGAGCCACCATGTTGTTGCTGGGATTTGAACTCAGGACCCCCGGAAGAGCAGTCAGTGCTCTTAACTGCTGAGCCACCTCTCCAGCCCCTAGGAGAGATTCTTAACTGAATTTTTAAAAAAGCTTCTCCCCTTTACAATTCATCTCTTGGTTGAAGCAGTTCAGCTAATCATGTAGGAGGCAAATAATAGAACTTGGATCAGGTATGAGTCTCATCCAAGTCACAGAAGCAAGTGTGGTCCTTTATGGTAATTGGTTTTCCCTGAAGGCAAAAAGACCATAACATCTCTTAATTATCACTAGTCTGGAAGAGCATAGGGTTCTGGTAAAATTCAATATTGTTCTTTACAAATATTTAAACTCCTTTCAGTATCCACAGAAGACTGGTTCCAAGATTCTTCATAGATACCAGAACTCAAAATCTGAGAGTGCTCAATCTCCTGCTATAATAAAGTGTACTCTTTACATAGAGCTATTTATATTCTCTCATAAACTTTAAAGCAGCTGTGCATGCTTTTAATACTCAATACAGAGAAAATGCCACATTAGTGGCTATAAGACTATGTTGTTTGGGGGTCTAATGACAAGAAAATATCCACATGTGCTTATTTTAGTACACACACCCATAGACACACACTCACACACACACACAGACACACACAGACACACACAGACACACACACATACACACACACACAGACACACAATGTACTAAACATATTTGTTCTTTGGCGAATCGAATTTGTGGGTGCAGAGATGGGGAGAGTAGAGAGAAACTTTAGTTATTTTTAGCTCTTTTGTAGTTAAGAATAACTTCAAGGACTAATTCTTTCATGCATGGAACTAACATGAGATACAAAATAAAACTCAGGGCTATGCTTTGTGTGGCAGAGATGAATTGTTAAGATGAAAGCCATGAATAGTATCCCTGATTATGTAATTCAATCAGCAAGGAGGAGATGCAATTGAAAGAGGATATTTGAAATTATTTTGAAGGAAACTTGATATAGGTCTGAAGAGATGGCTTACGTGGTTAACTGCATGATCAGGAGAACTGGAATTTGAATCCTAGAAGTCATGCCATAAGCCTTACTTCATGCTGTAACTTCAGCTCAGAGGAGTCTGATGCTGTTTTCTGTCCTCCATGCACATCCAGGTCTGAACACCTATACACACATGTATTCATATGTTCACACAGACACACACACATACAAGTATAAGTAAATAAAATAAATTTAAAAATTAAATATACTTAGGAAAGAAACTAGATCAGAATTTTCCCAATTTTGGTGACTGCCCTAAAATTTGCTACATTACTTGGAACTGTGAAACTGAAAATGATCTTTCTTTCCTTCTTTCTTCCTTCTCTTTCTTTCTTTCTTTCTTTCTTTCTTTCTTTCTTTCTTTCTTTCTTTCTTTCTTTCTTTCTTTCTTCCTTCCTTCCTTCCTTCCTTCCTTCCTTCCTTCCTTCCTTCCTTCCTTCCTTTCTTTCTTTCTTTCTTTCCTTTGCTTTTTTAAAATTAGGTATTTTCTTCATTTACTTTCCAATGCTATCCCAAAAGTCCCCCACTCCCCTACCCACCCACTCCGACTTCTTGGCCCTGGCATTACCCTGTATTGAGGCATATAAAGACTGCAAGACCAATGGGCCTCTCTTTCTACAGATGGCCAACTAGGCCATCTTCTGCTACATATGCAGCTAGAGACACGAGCTCAGGGGGTACTAGTTAGTTCATATTGTTGTTCCACCTATATGGCTACAGATACCTTTAACTTCTTGGGTACTTTCTCTAGCTCCTCCATTGGGGGCCCTGTGATCCATCCATCTATAGATGACTGTGAGCATCCACTTCTGTGTTTGCCAGGCCCTGGCATAGCCTCACAAGTGACAGCTATATCAGGGTCCTTTCACCAAAATCTTGCCAGTGTATGCAATGGTGTCAGTGTTTGGAGGCTGATTATGGGATGGATACCTGGGTACAGCAGTCTCTAGATGGTCCATCCTTTCATCTGAGCTCCAAAATTTGTCTCTGTAACTCCTTCCATGGGTGTTTTGTTCCCAATTCTAAGAAGGGGAAAAGTGTCCACACTTTGGTCTTCGTTCTTCTTGATTTTCATGTGTTTTGCAAATTGTATCTTATATCTTGGGTATTCTAAGTTTCTGGGCTAATATCCACTTATTAGTGAGTACGTACCATTTGAGTTCTTTTGTGATTGGGTTACCTTACTCAGGATGATGCCCACCAGGTCCATCCATTTGCCTAGGAATTTCATAAATTCATTCTTTTTTTTAGAATATTTTCATTAGGTATTTTCCTCATTTACATTTCCAATGCTATCCCAAAAGTCCCCCATACCCTCCTCACCACTACCCTACCCACCCACTCCCACTTTTTGGCCCTGGCATTCCCCTGTACTGGGGCATATAAAGTTTGCAAGTCCAATGGGCCTCTCTTTCCAGTGATGGCCGACTAGGCCATCTTTTGATACATATGCAGCTAGAGTCAAGAGCTCCGGGGTACTGGTTAGTTTATAATGTTGTTCTACCTATAGGGTTGCAGATCCATTTAGCTCCTGGGGTACTTTCTCTAGCTCCTCCATTGGGAGCACTGTGATCCATCCAATAGCTGACTGTGAGCATCCACTTCTGTGTTTCCTAGGCCCCAGCATAGTCTCACAAGAGAGAGCTCTATCTGGGTCCTTTCACCAAAATCTTGCTAGAGTGTGCAATGGTGTCAGCCTTTGGAAGCTGATTATGGGATGGATTCCCGGAAATGGCAGTCTCTAGATGGTCCATCCTTTCGTCACAGCTCCAAACTTTGTCTCCATAACTCCTTCCATGGGTGTTTTGTTCCCACTTCTAAGAAAGGGCAAAGTGTCCACACTTTGGTCTTCGTTTTTCTTGAGTTTCATGCGTTTAGCAAATTGTATCTTATATCTTGGGTATCCTAAGTTTCTGGGCTAATATCCACTTATCAGTGAGTACATATTTTGGAAGTTCTTTTGTGATTGTGTTACCTCACTCAGGATGATGTCCTCCAGGTCCATCCATTTGGCTAGGAATTTCATAAATTCATTCTTTTTAATAGCTGAGTAGTACTCCATTGTGTAAATGTATCACATTTTCTGTATCCATTCCTCTGTTGAGGGGCATCTGGGTTCTTTCCAGTTTCTGGCTATTATAAATAAGGCTGCGATGAACATAGTGGAGCATGTGTCTTTCTTACCAGTTGGAACATCTTCTGGATATATGCCCAGGAGAGGTATTGCGGGATCCTCCTGTAGTACTATGTTCAATTTTCTGAGGAACTGCCAGACTGATTTCCAGAGTGGTTGTACAAGCTTGCAATCCCACCAACAATGGAGGAGTGTTCCTCTTTCTCCACATCCACGCCAGCATCTGCTGTCACCTGAATTTTTGATCTTAGTCATTCTGACTGGTGTGAGGTGGAATCTCAGGGTTGTTTTGATTTGCATTTCCCTGATGATTAAGGATGTTGAACATTTTTTCATGTGCTTCTCTGCCATTTGGTATTCCTCAGGTGAGAATTCTTTGTTCAGCTCTGATGCCCATTTTTTAATGGCATTATTTGATTTTCTGGAGCCCACCTTCTTGATTTCTTTATATATATTGGATATTAGTCCCCTATCTGATTTAGGATAGGTAAAGATCCTTTCCCAATCTGTTGGTGGTCTTTTTGTCTTATTGACGGTGTCTTTTGCCTTGTAGAAGCTTTGCAACTTTATGAGGTCCCATTTATCGATTCTCGATCTTACTGCACAAGCCATTGCTGTTCTATTCAGGAACTTTCCCCCTGTACCCATATCTTCGAGGCTTTTTCCTACTTTCTCCTCTATAAGTTTCAGTGTCTCTGGTTTTATGTGGATGCTTTTGTTACTTACCTTTGCCTGTTTGATTGTGTTTTCCTATAATTCTTTAAGGGATTTTTGTGTTTCTTCTTTAAGGGCTTCTAGCTCTTTACCCGTGTTCCCCTGTATTTCTTCAAGGGACTTATTTATGTTTCTTCTTCAAGTCTTCTATCATCATCATGAGAAGTGATTTTAGATCTGAATCTTGCTTTTCTGGTGTGTTGAGGTATCCAGGACTTGCTATGGTGGGAGAATTGTGTTCTGATGATGCCAAATAACCTTGGTTTTTGTTGCTTATGTTGTTATGCTTGCCTCCCACAATCTGGTGCTACCTGCCCTGGCTATGTCTGACTGTAGCCTGTCCTTCCTGTGAGCTTGGTTGTGTCAGAACTCCTCAGAGTCTGGCTGTCTCTGTGATCCTGTGATTCTGGGATCCTGTGATCCTGAGATCTTGGTGGGAGTCAAGCTGCCTCTGGGACCCTGAGATCCTGGTGTGACCAAGGCCCTGGGATGCCAATATCCTATGATCCTGGGTATGTTAGACTGCCTGGGAGTAGAGCTGCCTCTGCGTGTTGTAGAACTGGCTGTGGAGTTTGTGCCCAAAGTCTGCTTGGGGCACCGGCCCAGACAGACCAGAAGGAAGCCTCACCACTGGTCTGTCAGAGATCCTGTGTGCCTGGATCCCACTGTTCCCAGTTATCCCGATATTAGGACAGATGTTGTGCCACCTCTGATCCTATGATCCTGGGTATGTTAGAAAATGATATTTCTAAGTTACCAATAACAAAAGTTAAATTTTGATGACTTAGACTAAAAGGACAGTTAATTTTTATTCTTTATATTGAAATTATCTCATCACATCACTGTTGTAGAACACAAAGAAAAAACAATGCAAAAACAAAAAACATTGCATCATGTTTTTTAAATTTATCTTTTATGTATTCACTTTACATCCCACTCAGTGCTGCCCTCCCAGTCACCCCCTCTTAAAATTTTTCCCATCACTCTTTCCTTTCCCCTCTTAGTGGGTGGTCCTGGCACCTCAAGTCTCTGGAGGCTAGCAGGCTATCTGCATCCTCTCCCACTGAGGCTAGAGAAGGCAGCTAAGTATTAAAACATATCCCACAGATAAGCAACAGCTTTTGGGATAGCCCCCAATTCAGTTGTTTGAGACTCACATGAAGGCCAACCTGCACATCATCACAGCAGATATTTAGAACAACAATACAAACAGCATCACAACTCCCTATCTTAGCAAAGTGACATTGCAGCTCTTTTGCTGAAAGGTGGTTTCCAGGTTTGTTTTTGTAAGTGGAATGTAATGAATGTGACCCTGCTTTGCATCTTCATAGGGTGTCCCTCTCAAGGAATAAAAGAACAGGCTAAGTGGTAGAATCTATTTGGAGAAAAAACTCAACCTACAACTAGAATCAAGGCTATATATACAGGGATGAGGTTATCTTGGTCCATTAATTCTTTCTAGCTGCTATCCCACCTCAACTGACTAGATCTGCTTAGGTGAGAATCATAAGAAAGGCTCCAATCTTAGTTTGAATAGTGTTTTTACAAAGGCCATAGACTGAAGGTTTGTTCACCAGCCTGTTAGTAGAGGAACACTTAAAAGGCATGGCTACATAAAAAGATGTTAGGTTTTTTGGGGAGTGTATATTGAAGAGGAGAACGTGATAGTCAGGAGTGAATGGGACAGTAAAGTAACTCATCTCCAGGAGACCCGGGAAACCTAATTGGGAAACCAGGAAAATGCAGTTCGAAAATCTTCTTCAACTCTGAAATTGTGAGACAAAAATAATCTGTCTCTGGAATTTTTTTCTTTTGTCATAGTAACAAAATGTGGTGAACACACAATTAAATTATAGAATCCTGAGTGAAAATAAATCATTGTTTTAAGCTGTACCATCTTAGAGTTGTTTACTTCCTTGTAATAGATATCTGATAGAAATAGTCTTGTAATTATGAGCAGATCTTGACTTTCCCTACTCAGGCCAACTCCTGACACATCATGTCTTATTAAAACCTTTATTAGTTGCTTTGTTCATTGCTGTGATAAAATCAGTGTGGGAGGGAAGTGCTTATTTTATCTTATAGTTTGAAGTTACAGTCTGTTGTGGCAGAGACGACATGGTGGCAGGAGCATGAGGTGGCACAACTCATTATGTCTGGAGTCAAAAAGTAGAGAGAAATAAATTTTAGTTCTCAGAGATTCTGTCTCTTTTTTAATTCAGGAGAGTGCAGATCAGTGTCTCTTCTTTAATTCAGGAGAGTGAGCTAGTACTGTTTACATTCAGATTGGCCCTTCCCTCCTCTGTTACATCTTTCTGGAAATACTTCCATATACACAATCATAGGTGTGTTTCCTTGGTAATACTACAGCACTTCAAATTAACAATAAGGATTTTACTATCAACAGGAGAAAAAAAAGATATATAAGGATAGTATATAGTAACCTCCCAAAATAGGGCTGAGAAAGTCTAGATCACATCAAATTCCTTTGCCCAATAAGACGTAACTTTATTCGGCATGAATAAGACATAGAAGAAGTGAGGCAATCATTTTAGACAAAGGAGAGTAAGCCATGATATTCATGAGTTGATAAAACACACAGTACATAGTGTTAGTGGCAGTGAGGAGAGGGAGGAACAGACTGGAGCCTGGAGTGCTTTTGAAAACACAAGTGGGCTTGATGAATGCTGGCATCATTATTATGATGTCAAAATCCTGGAGTCTGGAACTACTCTTGAACTTTTCTTTCCACAGTCCATAGAGAGACAGTGGAGGCCTTTATAAGACATGATCAGAAGGATCCTTTTAAGTTTTCCTTAGTAGAAGAAAGCATGGCCATTCAAATTTCACAGTGTATATATTTGGCATTTGTGAGAACTATAATGTATATTATTTATGGCCCTGGGCAGGGTTTCTCATGTATACTTTAGACTCCTTAGGCAAGCCTAGACTGTAAACAAGGAAAGAGAGGCCCATAGTAACACATTACATTAGGCAGTTTGGGGTTACAGTAAAACAGAGCAGAGAAGATGTGATGGTAGGAGAAACCATTTTTTTTTTTCTTTTCTATTCTTTCAGTCAAGAATCAGCACAAAAAAGTTTTGTGAGGATGTAGGGATGTCTTCTCAATAACAATCGGCCAATTTTCAGTTGTTGTAGCTAGGTATCCTAAGTGAATGCTATGGGGACTCCTTTCAGACAGTTCGAAGCCAATTGGCAAGACCAGAACATACAAGAATGGAGAAAGCGTCATGATCTGCAGTACACAAGGACAACACTGGAGTTCTTCCAGAACAATACTCTTTTTTTTTTTTTTTTTGAATAAAAGGAAACATGGGGATTTTACTTGTGGCGTCTATACAGCTTTATATAAGAAACTACTTTAGGGCACATGTTCTTGAGCATGCTCAGTTTAAGCAGTATTTTACTGAGCATGTTCTTAAGGTTATAAATCAAAAAGTACAGATGATTGACACAGTTTTGGGCATGCTTACATTAAGGTCATACATCTGATATGCAAAATACTGAATGATTGACAGGAGCAAGTCTAAGCATCTTTGCCTGTGTCACAAAGATTTAGACAAAGATTGCATCATAAAGGTGGCAGACAGGAATGCTTGTGGGCATGGTCACTTTGCTCAAATTTGTTTAGAAGAAACAGATATTTTACAAATGTATTAATGTGGATATTTTCCCCCCACCAATGTGCTTGTCTTGTTTTGTGAACATTTCCCCTGTGACATTTATTCCCTCGTTTTTGGTGGATTTGGTCACAGAGGTTGTTCTGAACCTGTCTGTGGTTGGATTGGAGCACTGTGCCATCTTAGGTACAATACTGAGAATACAATATTATGAAACAATATTGAGATTGAAACTACAATGAGGTTGAAACGACAGTGAGTTTGGCCTTGGAACACCAGTGAATTTGTAGTTGTTTTCCTATTACACATAAAGGTACATCAAGTTATGATATAAACTTTAAATAAAACCAATAAAATTGACATCTCTACTTCAAGTAACCCAGCGAATATAGACTTACTGTTCCAAGAAATTCAGGCTAAAACACAGTTGTGCACATAAGAAAACTAACAGAAAGGGGCAAAATAAATGATTACTGTTGAAGTTGTGTAACAGTTTTCTCTGAATGGAAACACTTGCTCCAGGAGGGAATAGGGAGACTCAGAAGTAAACAAATTCCACAGGTTTGAAAAAGCTGAGATTTGCAGGATTCACTACAACCCCTTTGCAGAGATAAGAAAGCAAAAACCCACTGCTGCGCTTGAAGACTGATGGGTTGAGTTGCAGAAAGGACACTTTTTTCAGACCTGAAAAGTTGGTGCATAGAGCTCCAGCTTTCTGGTCAGCTTTCATGAGTTGTTACCCATATTAGGAATGGGCCTTTTGGTAATGTAGCTGCATTATAGCCATTTCTGTTTCTGTAAGTAAACTTTATCCATATTCCTGTTAGTAACCTCAATAAACTCTTTGGTTCACCAAGTTGGAATTTGTACAATTGTTTCTTTGGTCTTTCACGGTTCCCCTTCTGGGCTTGGCACACTTGGTGTGTGTGTGTGTGTGTGTGTGTGTGTGTGTGTGTGTGTAGTATCATCTCAGGAAAAGTCTTTAACACAAGAGTTGAACATAATTCTAAGCTGGTAAGATACAAAAGAGAATAATCAGAAGACTAAAGTTATTACAAATGAATAAAACAACAGGAAGAATAGGGAAAAAAGAGTCTTATTGCTTGGTTGTACTTATTTGATCTTTTGTGAGAGATGGCAATATGGCTCAGTGGGTAAAGGTGATAGTAATAAAGGCTTGGTGATCTGAACTTGATACCTGGAACTTATACACTCTACTTTTGGTTTTTTGGTGCTGTGAAAAACATCAATACATAAAGCAATTTGGAGGAAAAATCTTATTTGGCTTATACTTTTGGGTCATAATTGAGGGGAGTTTGGGTGGGAACTCAAGCAGGGAATGAAACAAATGATGGAGGAAGCTTAGTTCCTGACTTGCTCTTCCTAGCTTGCTCAGGTACCTTTCTTTCCAAGTCCTCTTGTCTAAGGGTGATAACCCTCATAGTGAGCTGATCTCTAATAAAAGTCTCACAGATATGACCATAGGCCAATTTGATGGAGGCAGTCCCTCAACCAGGACTTCCTCAGATATCTCTGAGTTATGTCAAGTTGATGGGTGAAGCTAAATAGAGACCATGTGAATGTAGAAGGAGAGAGCTGACTCTACTAGGTATATTCTGACTTCCACAGCCTCATTGTAGAATGAATAGCAATATATACATAATCATTATGCAAACACACGCATAATGTTAATAATTAATAACTAAACTAAACTAAACTAAACTAAACTAAACTAGAATGTGAGTCTTGGTCCCACTTCATAGGAGCAGACATTTGTAGGAACATTGTAACACTAGTGTGATGAAGCCAGGGTGTTGAATTTTATAATTTAACAGAGGAGTGAGTCATTAGTAACATAAACTAAGGTTTTATGAAAATTGGACTATGCTGATTATGAATGGCCCCTGAATGCCATAGTTTATTCATTTAATTTAAATTTTGGACTTTTGGGAGGGAGGACTTCACACGTGAGCATAAGGTGTTTACATCACTTTACCTCTCCTCTCCCTGACAACTCCTTCAATCACCACCCTAATTCCCTCTGGAATTTCTGTCCTCTTCTGCTGTATTGTTACACACACACACACACACACACACACACACTCACACACACACACACACACACACACACATAAACAAAAGCATCCTACTGAGTCCATTTAGTGTTACTTGTATGGCTTACCACTTGGGGTTGGGTAACCTGTTAGAGAGAGGGCTCATTTCTGGGGAACATGCACCACACCCCACTTAATAGGCCTATATTTCTTTTTCCAGATGTAGGACTGTGGGGTTGTGGGTGTGGGAGGAAAAGGGGAGTGGAAGAGAACCTGCATCCCACCAGAGTTCCGGTGCTCTGGATGGGGGAGGACTGTGCACTCTTTCCATGTGGCCCTGGGTGGGCACCTGGCTGTATTAAGTGACTGACCCCACATGGCTGTTGGTGGACAAGGGAAAGCCCCAGGTACCAGGTTCTCAGCCTCCAGCATCCCACGCTGGATATGGCAAAGGAGCTGAGAACAGAATACGGTCCCAGGGGCGGCATTCGGCCCCAGGGATGAAGGCAGGAGAGGGTAGGGGGAGACAGGATATTGCATGGTTCCCACGCGGGTGAGAGTCCTTGGTCAGGTCCATGGCTGCAGCACAGGATGGCCTTCTGGTGGGAGGTTAGGCACCACTCATTAGGAGAAATCCTGTCTCATTGTTCAAGCACGGTGGGCCTTGATCATCAGAGACAGTCTATGGTTTTAGAGCTTTATTGTAGAAAGGCAGAGAGAAAGAGAAAATGTAGAAAGAGAGAGGCCGGCCATGGCCACGTGGAGAGAGTGGGGAAGAGAAAGAAAGAGAAGGAAGGCTAGAGAGTAAGAAAGGTGAGGGTTAAAGAGGAGCAAGGAGGGGCCAAGCAGCCCCTCTTATGGTGGACCAGGCTATCTTGCTGTTGCCAGGTAACTGTGAGGATGAGCACTCCTGGCTATAGTCAGGTAACTGTGGGGGGTGAAGACTAGCCAGAATGCCAGAAGCTTGGGACATTGTCTGGGTGACTGAGTCACAGAATTATGGACAGGCACCTGATTCTGGGAACATGGTTTGCCTTTTTGTCCCTTGTAGATTTCTCTATTGGGCCACCGGAGCAAGCCCCACTCAAACAAAATAGGCTGTCTATCACAGTTCTTGTGATTTTTTCCCCCTATGCCCACTGGCATATTGACTCTCATTTAGGTGAAAATATTGTTGAAATTTCATGGGTGCAGCCTTCCTGTATATAGGATAGGTATTTAAAGAACTATCTGACAGTACGGCGAGAGTCGCAGAGCTTCTGGGCGGCGCCATCTTCAGCTCCAGATAGCCGGCCACCTTCCTGGTGAGAGCACGGGGGTCTGCCCGGCCTGAGAGGTTAGTGGCACAGGCGCCGGCGGGAGCCTTCTTGGCTCCGGGACTCCGCGGAGGGCAGGCTGCACGGGTGACCGTGTGGAATACAGAGTGCCAGCCGTTTCTGGGACGGGCGAGAGTCGCAGAGCTTCTGGGCGGCGCCATCGTCAGCTCCAGATAGCCGGCCACCTTCCTGGTGAGAGCACGGGGGTCTGCCCGGCCTGAGAGGTTTGTGGCACAGGCGCCGGCGGGAGCCTTCTTGGCTCCGGGACTCCGCAGAGGGCAGGCTGCACGGGTGACCGTGTGGAATACAGAGTGCCAGCCGTTTCTGGGACGGGCGAGAGTCGCAGAGCTTCTGGGCGGCACCATCTTCAGCTCCAGACAACCAGCCACATTCCCGGCAAGAGCCACAGAGCTTCTGAGGCAGCGCCATCCTCAGCTCCAGACGGCCGGCCTCCTTCCGGACAAGAGCCACAGAGCTTCTGAGGCGGCGACATCTTCGACTCCAGACAACTGGCCACCTTCCTGGCCAAAGCAACACAGCTTCTGGGAAAGATCCTGTTTTGGGCCTTCACCTTCAGCCAGGAGGAGGTCCAAACACCAGATAACTGTGCACCTTCCCTGAAAGAGGAGAGCTTGCCTACAGAGACTGCTCCGACCACTGAAACTCAGAGAAGAGAGCTTGTCTCCCACGCCTGCTGATAGAGGGTAACAAAATCAACAGAGGAACAATCTCTTAACAAAGACAACTATAACAACTAACTCCAGAGATTGCCAGATGGCGAAAGGTAAACGTAAGAATCCTACTAACAGAAGCCAGGACCACTCACCATCATCAGAACCCAGAACGCCCACTTCGCCCAATCCAGGACACCCTAACACACCTGAAAAGGTAGACCTGGATTTAAAAGCATATCTCATGATGATGGTAGAGGACATAAAGAAGGAATTCAATAACTCACTTAAAGAAATACAGGAGAACACTGCTAAAGAGTTACAAGTCCTTAAAGAAAAACAGGAAAACACTGCTAAAGAGTTACAAGTCCTTAAAGAAAAACAGGAAAACACAACCAAACAGGTAGAAGTCCTTATAGAAAAACAGGAAAACACATCCAAACAGGTGATGGAAATGAACAAAACCATACTAGACCTAAAAAGGGAAGTAGACACAATAAAGAAAACCCAAAGTGAGGCGACGCTGGAGATAGAAACCCTAGGAAAGAAATCTGGAACCATAGATGCCAGCATCAGCAACAGAATACAAGAGATGGAAGAGAGAATCTCAGGTGCAGAAGATTCCATAGAGAACATCGGCACAACAATCAAAGAAAATGGAAAATGCAAAAAGATCCTAACTCAAAACATCCAGGAAATCCAGGACACAATGAGAAGACCAAACCTACGGATAATAGGAGTGGAGGAGAATGAAGATTTTCAACTCAAAGGACCAGCAAACATCTTCAACAAAATTATTGAAGAAAACTTCCCAAATCTAAAGAAAGAGATGCCCATGAACATACAAGAAGCCTACAGAACTCCAAATAGACTGGACCAGAAAAGAAATTCCTCCCGACACATAATAATCAGAACAACAAATGCACTAAATAAAGATAGAATACTAAAAGCAGTAAGGGAAAAAGGTCAAGTAAAATATAAAGGCAAGCCTATCAGAATTACACCAGATTTTTCACCAGAGACTATGAAAGCCAGAAGAGCCTGGACAGATGTTATACAGACACTAAGAGAACACAAATGCCAGCCCAGGCTACTATACCCAGCCAAACTCTCAATTACCATAGATGGAGAAACCAAAGTATTCCACGACAAAACTAAATTCACCCATTATCTCTCCACGAATCCAGCCCTTCAAAGGATAATAACAGAAAAAAACCAATACAAGGACGGGAACCACGCCCTAGAAAAAACAAGAAGATAATCCCTCAACAAATCTAAAAGAAGACAGCCACAAGAACAGAATGCCAACTTTAACAACAAAAATAACAGGAAGCAACAATTACCTTTCCTTAATATCTCTTAATATCAATGGACTCAATTCCCCAATAAAAAGACATAGACTAACAGACTGGCTACACAAACAGGACCCAACATTCTGCTGCTTACAGGAAACCCATCTCAGGGAAAAAGACAGACACTACCTCAGAGTGAAAGGCTGGAAAACAATTTTCCAAGCAAATGGTCTGAAGAAACAGGCTGGAGTAGCCATTCTAATATCGGATAAAATCGACTTCCAACCCAAAGTTATCAAAAAAGATAAGGAGGGACACTTCATACTCATCAAAGGTAAAATCCTCCAAGAGGAACTCTCAATTCTGAATATCTACGCTCCAAATGCAAGGGAAGCCACATTCATTAAAGACACTTTAGTAAAGCTCAAAGCACACATTGCACCTCACACAATAATAGTGGGAGACCTCAACACACCACTTTCATCAAAGGACAGATCATGGAAACAGAAACTAAACAGGGACACAGTGAAACTAACAGAAGTTATGAAACAAATGGACCTGACAGATATCTACAGAATATTTAATCCTAAAACAAAAGGATATACCTTCTTCTCAGCACCTCACGGGACCTTCTCCAAAATTGACCATATAATTGGTCACAAAATAGGCCTCAACAGATACAAAAATATTGAAATTGTCCCATGTATCCTATCAGACCACCATGGCCTAAGACTGATCTTCAATAACAACATTAAGAATGGAAAGCCAACATTCACGTGGAAACTGAACAACACTCTTCTCAATGATACCTTGGTCAAGGAAGGAATAAAGAAAGAAATTAAAGACTTTTTAGAGTTTAATGAAAATGAAGCCACAACGTACCCAAACCTTTGGGACACAATGAAAGCATTTCTAAGAGGGAAACTCATAGCTCTGAGTACCTCCAAGAAGAAACGGGAGAGAGTACATACTAGCAGCTTGACAACACATCTAAAAGCTCTAGAAAAAAAGGAAGCAAATTCACTCAAGAGGAGTAGACGGCAGGAAATAATCAAACTCAGGGGTGAAATTAACCAAGTGGAAACAAGAAGAACTATTCAAAGAATCAACCAATCGAGGAGCTAGTTCTTTGAGAAAATCAACAAGATAGATAAACCCTTAGCTAGACACACTAGAGGGCAAAGGGACAAAATCCTAATCAACAAAATCAGAAATGAAAAGGGAGACATAACAACAGATCCTGAAGAAATCCAAAACACCATCAGATCCTTCTACAAAAGCTTATACTCAACAAAACTGGAAAACCTGGACGAAATGGACAAATTTCTGGACAGATACCAGGTACCAAAGTTGAATCAGGATCAAGTTGACCTTCTAAACAGTCCCATATCCCCTAAAGAAATAGAAGCAGTTATTAATAGTCTCCCAGCCAAAAAAAGCCCAGGACCAGATGGGTTTAGTGTAGAGTTCTATCAGACCTTCAAAGAAGATCTAATTCCAGTTCTGCACAAACTTTTTCACAAGATAGAAGTAGAAGGTACTCTACCCAACTCATTTTATGAAGCCACTATTACTCTGATACCTAAACCACAGAAAGATCCAACAAAGATAGAGAACTTCAGACCAATTTCTCTTATGAATATCGATGCAAAAATCCTCAATAAAATTCTCGCTAACCGAATCCAAGAACACATTAAAGAAATCATCCATCCTGACCAAGTAGGTTTTATTCCAGGGATGCAGGGATGGTTTAATATACGAAAATCCATCAATGTAATCCATTATATAAACAAACTCAAAGACAAAAACCACATGATCATCTCGTTAGATGCAGAAAAAGCATTTGACAAGATCCAACACCCATTCATGATAAAAGTTTTGGAAAGATCAGGAATTCAAGGCCCATACCTAAACATAATAAAAGCAATCTACAGCAAACCAGTAGCCAACATCAAAGTAAATGGAGAGAAGCTGGAAGCAATCCCACTAAAATCAGGGACTAGACAAGGTTGCCCACTTTCTCCCTACCTTTTCAACATAGTACTTGAAGTATTAGCCAGAGCAATTGGACAACAAAAGGAGATCAAGGGGATACAAATTGGAAAAGAGGAAGTCAAAATATCACTTTTTGCAGATGATATGATAGTATATATAAGTGACCCTAAAAATTCCACCAGAGAACTCCTAAACCTGATAAACAGCTTTGGTGAAGTAGCTGGATATAAAATTAACTCAAACAAGTCAATGGCCTTTCTCTACACAAAGAATAAACAGGCTGAGAAAGAAATTAGGGAAACAACACCCTTCTCAATAGCCACAAATAATATAAAATATCTCGGCGTGACTCTAACTAAGGAAGTAAAAGATCTGAATGATAAAAACTTCAAGTCTCTGAAGAAAGAAATTAAAGAAGATCTCAGAAGATGGAAAGATCTCCCATGCTCATGGATTGGCAGGATCAACATTGTAAAAATGGCTATCTTGCCAAAAGCAATCTACAGATTCAATGCAATCCCCATCAAAATTCCAACTCAATTCTTCAACGAATTAGAAGGAGCAATTTGCAAATTCATCTGGAATAACAAAAAACCTAGGATAGCAAAAACTCTTCTCAAGGATAAAAGAACCTCTGGTGGAATCACCATGCCTGACCTAAAGCTTTACTACAGGGCAATTGTGATAAAAACTGCATGGTACTGGTATAGAGACAGACAAGTAGACCAATGGAATAGAATTGAAGACCCAGAAATGAACCCACACACCTATGGTCACTTGATCTTCGACAAGGGAGCTAAAACCATCCAGTGGAAGAAAGACAGCATTTTCAACAATTGGTGCTGGCACAACTGGTTGTTATCATGTAGAAGAATGCGAATCGATCCATACTTATCTCCTTGTACTAAGGTCAAATCTAAGTGGATCAAGGAACTTCACATAAAACCAGAGACACTGAAACTTATAGAGGAGAAAGTGGGGAAAAGCCTTGAAGATATGGGTACAGGGGAAAAATTCCTGAACAGAACAGCAATGGCTTGCTCTGTAAGATCGAGAATTGACAAATGGGACCTAATGAAACTCCAAAGTTTCTGCAAGGCAAAAGACACCGTCAATAAGACAAAAAGACCACCAACAGATTGGGAAAGGATCTTTACCTATCCTAAATCAGATAGGGGACTAATATCCAACATATATAAAGAACTCAAGAAGGTGGACTTCAGAAAATCAAATAACCCCATTAAAAAATGGGGCTCAGAACTGAACAAAGAATTCTCACCTGAGGAATACCGAATGGCAGAGAAGCACCTGAAAAAATGCTCAACATCCTTAATCATCAGGGAAATGCAAATCAAAACAACCCTGAGATTCCACCTCACACCAGTCAGAATTGCTAAGATCAAAAATTCAGGTGACAGCAGATGCTGGCGTGGATGTGGAGAAAGAGGAACACTCCTCCATTGTTGGTGGGATTGCAGGCTTGTACAACCACTATGGAAATCAGTCTGGCGGTTCCTCAGAAAACTGGATATAGTACTACCGGAGGATCCAGCAATACCTCTCCTGGGCATATATCCAGAAGATGCCCCAACTGGTAAGAAGGACACATGCTCCACTATGTTCATAGCAGCCTTATTTATAATAGCCAGAAGCTGGAAGGAACCCAGATGCCCCTCAACAGAGGAATGGATACAGAAAATGTGGTACATCTACACAATGGAGTACTACTCAGCTATTAAAAAGAATGAATTTATGAAATTCCTAGCCAAATGGATGGACCTGGAGGGCATCATCCTGAGTGAGGTAACACATTCACAAAGGAACTCACACAATATGTACTCACTGATAAGTGGATATTAGCCCAAAACCTAAGATACCCAAGATATAAGATACAATTTCCTAAACACATGAAACTCAAGAAAAATGAAGACTGAAGTGTGAACACTATGTCCCTCCTTAGAAGTGGGAACAAAACACCCTTGGAAGGAGTTACAGAGACAAAGTTTGGAGCTGAGATAAAAGGATGGACCATGTAGACACTACCATATCCGGGGATCCATCCCATAATCAGCTTCCAAATGCTGACACCATTGCATACACTAGCAAGATTATGCTGAAAGGACCCTGATATAGCTGTCTCTTGTCAGAGTATGCCTGGGCCTAGCAAACATAGAAGTGGATGCTCACAGTCGGCTATTGGATGGATCACATGGCCCCCAATGAAGGAGCTAGAGAAAGTACCAAAGAAGCTAAAGGGATCTGCAACCCTATAGGTGGAACAACATTATGAACTAACCAGTACCCCGGAGCTCTTGACTCTAGCTGCATATGCATCAAAAGATGGCCTAGTCGGCCATCACTGGAAAGAGAGGCCCATTGGACACGCAAACTTTATATGCCCCAGTACAGGGGAACGCCAGGGCCATAAAAGGGGAGTGGGTGGGTAGGGGAGAGGGGGTGGGTGGCTATGGGGGACTTTTGGTATAGCATTGCAAATGTAAATGAGCGAAATACCTAATTAAAAAAAAATAAAGAACTATCTGTCTGTCTGTCTGTCTGTCTATCTATCTATCTATCTATCTATCTATCTATCTATCTATCTATCTATCTATCATGTGTGTGTTTTACCTGCAGGTATTTATGTTTATCACCTTAGTGTCTTGTGACTCTAGATGTCACAAGAGGGAGTTGTATCTCCTGGAAGTGGAATTACAGATGGTGCTGAGCTGCCATGTGGGTGCTGGGAATTGAACCTGGGTCCTCTGGAAGAACAATCAGTGCTCTTAACTATTGAGCATCTCTTCATCCCCAAAGATATGTATTAAGAATACAGCTAGAAACTATACTAGTTTAGTAAAATGTTAGTAGTTTGGTTTTCCTCTCAGATTTCTGATATCTCCAGTCATGTGTAGTTGGTTAGGTTTATAGTTCCAGATATTAGTTTTCACTTATTGAGCAGACCTTAAATCCAATTAGTCAAATGTTGGCTATCCCCAGGCTATAAGTGCTGCCATTTAACCATTTGAAAAATATTCCAAGACAGTTTCCCAGGCTTTACACACAGGCAAGGTAGGACAGTTTATTACTATCACCTCTGCCAGATTTCATAGCAACTTCTGATACCATCTGATAATATAAGATCTCTACTTTGTGGGGAGGCTTTCAGGTCAGCACTGGCTTACTTCTTCTAGGTCCTGTATACAAATTGCAAGGTGTCTTCAGAATTTGAGGGGCATCCAAGAGCAGCAGCAATAGCCAAATTTTTTGAAAGTCCTTTGATCCCTTTGACCAAAAATTTAGAGGAAGGTTTCCTATGTCTGGTACTGGTGTATTTGTTAGGCAGTATATAGTTCCTGGGGTGGGTGGGTAGAGAGTATTATCACTCCATGTAGAATGATTTCATTTAAGATCTCTCTCTCTCTTTTTCTCTCTCTCAAATATTGATGTATATATATATGTATATATATATACATATATATATGATGTATATATAGATATAAACATAGATCTTTGTGCTTTTGTGCAATACACATATATAAAAATGTAGTTTTAAGTAAGTCTAGAAAATAACACTTTCTTGTGAATTTAAAATTTTTAAAATGTTTTCTATACATCCTTTCTTCTACTTACTTCTATGTTACTTTCTCGTCCCCCTCCTCAATGAAGTCTGTCCATTCCCCTTCTACTCCTCTTTATAACACTGCATCATATTGTCCCACTACCCTAGACTTCTCCTCTTTGCCCCTACCTCTATAGTCCATTTCTACTCTTTTGGCTTCTGTTCTTACTACTGATTCCATATTCCAATCTAGGATTCAGATCTAGGATATAAAATAAAAGAAATCATGTGTTACTTGTTTTTCTACGTCTGGGTTACCTTATTCAGTATAATATCTACGTTGATCCATCAACCTTAAAATTTATGATTTTATTTTTCTTTATAGCCGAGTAGTCTTACATTGTATATATGTACCACATTTTGTTTTCCATTAAGTAATTGATGGACATATAGACTGCTTCCATTTCTTGGTTATTGTGAAAACTACAGCAATGAACTCAGCTGAGTAAGTACATGCAGAGCAGGATACCAAAATCTTTGAAGATTTGCCAAGGAGTTATATAGCTAGATCATATGGTAGAGTTATCTGTAGCTTTTTGGTAATTATTCATGTTATTTCCATAGTTGCCACACTAGTATGCAATGCCACCAATAGTGAATAAGGGTTCCCTTTTCCCACATCCTCACCAGCATTTGTTGAAGGTTGTCTATCTTAGCCACACTGATTTGGGCGAGTTTTCAAAGTAATTATAATATGCATTTATCTGATTGCTATGGATGATAAGCACTTTAAAAGATATTTATTGGACAATTTTCTTTCTTCTTTTGAGAATTATCTGTTCAGATTGCTAGCCTATTTTTAATTAGGTTGCTTATTTTCTGCATTCTTTGTATATTCTTGGAAATTAAACCTCTGTCAAATGTATAGCTGGCAAAGATCCTCTCTATCTCTGTGGCTTTCCTTTTCATTTGGCTGACTGATTGTTTCCTTAGCTGTATAGAAACTAGTTATGTAAGATCCTTTCTGTCAATTGCTGGTCTTAATTCTTAGACAAATGGATTCCTATTTAGAAAATCTTTTCTTAGATGTATACTGTAGGGCATTGTCTAGGTTTCCTTTTATTCCTTCCAGCATTTTAGGTTTCACACTGATGTCTAAACATGGGTCTAATTTCATTCTTCTATGTGTACATATTCAGTTTTCCTAGCACCATTTGTTGAAGATGCTGTCTTTAATCCAGTGTGTATTTTTGGTATCTTTGTCAAATGCAATGGATATAATTATGCACAGTCATGTTTGGGTCTTCTGTTTTGTTCCACTGATCTACATGTTATGTTTTGTGCCCATACAAACATGCACAGTCATGTTTGTGTCTTCTGTTTTGTTCCACTGATCTACATGTTATGTTTTGTGCCCATACCATGATGTTTTCAATGAGGTAGCTGTTATATAGCTTAAAACATGGGATAGTAAACAAATTTGATGTTTTAAAAATATACACAATCTTTTGTTCACAGGGTAGAAAGTTTTCTTGTTGACCTATTAAGGCTCAACATCACCTGCTCTGGAAATATGATGTTTAATTTCTAATTCAATTTTCCTTCTGGGATTTGCTTTGAATGTTATTTCCCCTTTTTTCCATACAACATTTCAAGTGGGGTTGAGTTTGAGTTGTGGGAAACTCAGTGAAGGTCAGAGCAACAGATAAAAGTTTTATCCAATTTCAATGAGGTTTTTGATGCAATTTTCCCAAGGTTACCTTAAGCATATGCTTGGTATTAAGTTTTGCCATATGGATAGTCTCCATAGTGCACCTAACTTCCATGCACCTGGAAATCTCACTACCTTTGAAACAAAGATGGGTCTTTTGTCGCTTTGGATAGAAATGAGCAACCCAGATGTAGGTAATTTTCATTTAAAGTCTCCTGAGTGTTTTCTTTTCTGCAAGGAAAAGCTTCTATAAACCCAGTATAAAAGTATCCAGAAAAATGAGTGATATTTAAGTTCTCCTGGGGTAGTTGATAAAACTGTAAAAGTCCATTTACCAGTCCTATCTGGTCAGAAACTCTGACCTTTATTGCTTATTCTGATGGATGAGGAGGAGGAGGAAGAGGAAGAGAAAGAGGAAAAAGAGGTGTTTTGGGGAGCTTATCGGTAATTTTCCTTATACTGTACTCTTTATTGGTCTAAGAAGCTGGTTTATGAAATTTCTTTTCCATAATCAGATGAACCTCGGGCAAATTAGATAAATGTCCAGGGCATCTTTTATGGCAAGCTGCCTGGAGTGGCATGGACTTTCTTAAGGGGGCCTTTTTGCTACAGCTCATCAGGAATTCCAGTTGTAAGAAGTCATACCTTAACATTTTTGTGATACAGGCGATATTATGGTTAGTTCAAGGTTCTGGAAAGGCTTTAGAGTCAGATTGGGCAGTTCACAACGAACTGAGCATAGTAGAGTAATTTTCAGCTGCTTGTTAGCCAATGATGCCCTTTTAAAATAAGCCCGGTACAGGATTCAGATTGTTAATGTCTTCCTCATGTTAATAGACTTCTAATAGGGGAACTGAGCACCACAAACATATGAAAATGGGAGTTTTATCTGCCAGAAAGACCTAAATTTTATACCTGAGATTCATTTGGTGGAGGGAAACAGTTGACATCCTCACCTTGTCCTTTGACCACAACAATGAGGCTGTGGAATGTGCCTCCTCTCATAGTAAGTCAATGTAATAATAAAACCTTTGAAACCGTTCCACAGGTCAGAGATTAAAGAAATT
This sequence comes from Mus musculus, assembly GCF_000001635.26. Lineage (NCBI taxonomy): Eukaryota > Metazoa > Chordata > Mammalia > Rodentia > Muridae > Mus > Mus musculus. The sequence continues at coordinate 18,594,407 of NC_000086.7, forward strand.
ATTTTATTTCTTCATGTTCAGACACTTGTATGCTCTATTTTTTGAATAGAGCATAGAAGTTTAGCCCAGAAACTTAATATAGTGAGATATAAGGTACAATTTGCAAAACACATGAAACTGAAGAAGACCGAAGACCAAAGTGTGGACACTTTGCCCCTTCTTAGAATTAGAAGCAATCACCCATGGAAGGAGTTACAGAGACAAAGTTTGGAGCTGAGACAAAAGGATGGACCATCAAGAGACTGCCATATCCAGGGATCAATTCCATAATTAGCCTCCAAATGATGACACCATTGCATACACTAGCAAGATTTTGCTGAAAGGACCCTGATATAGCTGTCTCTTGTGAGGCTATGAAGGGGGCTAGCAAACAGAGGTGGATGCTCACAGTCAGCTATTGGATGGATCACAGGGCCCCCAATGGAGGAGTTAGAGAAAGTATCCAAGGAGCTAAAGAGATCTGCAACCCTGTAGGTGCAACATTATGAACTAACCAGTACCCCGGAGCTCTTGACTCTAGCTGCATATGTATCAAAAGATGGCCTAGTCGGCCATCACTGGAAAGAGAGGCCCACTGGACAGGCAAACTTTATATGCCCCAGTACAGGGGAACGCCAGGGCCAAAAAATGGGAATGGGTGGGTAGGGGAGTGGGGGGGGGGTGTGGGAGGCTTTTGGGATAGCATTGGAATTGTAATTGAGGAAAATATGTAATAAAAAAAATAAAAGGAAAAAAATAAAAGAGGGGCTGCTTGGCCCCACCACACTCTCTTACTCCTCACTCTCTTGCTCTTACTCCTCTCACTCCCCTTACTCTCCTCTCTCCTCTCCTTTCTTCCTCTCTATAACCTCTTCCTCTCTCTTTCTTACTCTTTAGCCTCTTTTCTCTCTCTCTCTTTCTACCTTCTCTCCTTTCTCCCTGCCTTTCTACAATAAAGCTCTAAAACCACAGTCTCTGTTCATCAAGGCCCCCTACACTTACTCTCACCTGTGTGGGAAACTCTCTCCCTCAGCCCTCTCTCCTGTAACCATGGAACTATAGGGTGTTTCTCTGGGGCCCTCAGTCTGGGGCTGCCCCTTGTCCACCCCTGTTGAGTAGGGTCAGTGGCTCAGATGTCCACCCAGGGCTAAGTGGAAAGTGTCTGGCAGCCCTCCCATGTCTGCCTGCCCAGAGCATAGGAGAAACTCTGGCCAGGCTATCCTCCCTTCCCCTTCTTTCCCCCACCCCCCTTTAGTTCCCACATAAACCTATTATTGGTTGCTGTCTAATAAATGACTCATATACTTTTTGTTATCTTAATTACTGTGGTTGTATCTTTCTCACATGGATTATTACAATTAGACCCAGATTTAATGGTGGCTGATGGAGCCCATTCTGGGATACGGAGCACTTACTATTCATGGGTGGATTCTTCCTTTCTTCTGAGCTTCATGGGTGGGGTTGGAGAGGAAATTTTAATAGGGTAGCTTAAATTCCATTTTTTTTTTGTCCTATTTGTTGTAAACCACCTTAAAGACAATAGTTATCATTCAAGAAATGTTCATTTTTGAAATCCCAGCCTATTTTAGGAATTTTCTTTGGATATCAGGAATACTCTAAGATATGAAGTAGCGTCATAGGGATGTCTAGTTAACATCTTTCATAAAGGTCTTTTATTTGATTAAACTTATATTTATGATATTTCTGTTATCTCATTTTTTAGCCATTTTACTTTAGAACAAAATGAGGATTTTATCACAAAGTAATTTTTATTCAGAGTTCAATTTATTTTTCTTTAACTAAAAATAAATTTTTCTTCTGTTTTTAAAATATTCATTTATTTATTTGAGACAAGGTAACAGAATGTAGTTCTGGCTCTCCTAGACCTGGTCACTTTGTAGATCAGGATAGACTTGAATTCACAAAGAAGCCCAGATTATACACTCGAAAAAGACTGCAATCTCCAGCAAATGCTGCTGGTCTCACTGGATGTCTGCATGTAGAAGAATGCAAATTGACCCATATTTATCACCACCCTGGACAAAAGTCAAGTCCAAGTGGATCAAAGACTTTAACATAAAACCAGATACCCTGAAGCTGATAGAAGTGAAAGTGGGGAAGAGCCTTGAACACATTGGCACAGAAACAACCAATCAATAAATAGATGCCTAGGAGCCTAGTATAATCATCTTTATCTACCAAATGAAGGAAACAGATGTAAAGATCTACAGCCAAATTTAGACAGAGCTTGGTTAATCCTGTGATAGATGGGGAAGAAGGATTCTAGGAACCCAACGGGTTAAGGACACCGCAAGAGACCCCTAGAATCAACTAGCTTGGGCCCATACATTCTCACAGAGGCTGAATAATTAACCTGGGAGGCTGCATGTGACTGACATAGGCCAGCTGTGTATGCGTTGTAATTGTATAGCTTGTGCTTTGTATGGGACTCCTAACAGTGGGAACAGGGGCTGTCTCTGACTCTGCTGCCTGATTTGGGGACCCTTTCCTCCTACTGTACTACCCTGTCTAACCTCAATAAGAGAGGATGCTCCTAGTCCTAATGCAACTTGATATGACAGGACTGGTTGATATCCATGGGGGCGGGGGCGCTCCTTTTCAGAAGAAAAACAGAGGAAGAGTGGATGGGGGAGGGGACTGGAGAGGAGGTGGGTCAGGGAAGACTAGGAGGAGAAGAATGAAGGGAGACTGTGGTGGAGATGTAAACCAAGTTAATAAATTAATTAAAAAATTAAGTTCAGTCTGGGCACTTCGCTCCCAGCCTCTGAACAAAGAACATCAAGGCCCACTGAAAAAACAAACAAGATTAGATTCCTTCCCTGCTCCATTCCACTGCCTACTCCCTGGGCATTCCCAGATGCCCTGAGCTAGCTGCAGGCTGTCCCTGGACCTCTATTGCCTAAACACTGCTCTGCTGGCCTCCATCCAGGTATGCCCAATACACCACACAAGGAACTTTCAGGCCTGCAACATCAAGAACATCTAATTCAAAGCTGCCTAATGGAGGCCCGTTGCATGGGGAATATCCAGATTAGGCCTGCATTCCTGATAACTGCTAATCCAGGTATATCCAGGGACAACCAGATGGCCAAAGGCCAGAGTAAGAACGCAGACAGCAAGAACAGGGCAACACGGCACCTTCAGAGCAAAACTATTCCACTACAGCAAGCCCTGGATACTAGCACAACCAAAGCAAAAGGAAATGACCTTAAATCTAACCTTATAAAGATGATTGATAGCTCTAAAGAACAAACATATAAATCCCTTAGAGAAATTCAGAAAAATACCATCAAACACAAAGAGGCCTTAAAAGAGGAAACTAATCAATCCCTTAAAGGTATACAGGAAAATATAATTAAATAGATGAAGGAAATGAATAAAACTGTTATATACCTGAAAGTGGAAATATAAGCAACAAAGAAAACACAATCTGAGGTAATCCTAGAGATGGAAAACCTAGGAAAGAGAACAGAAACAATGCTGCTGCAGCACCGATAATATACAAGAGAAGCAGTTAAGGAAATGTTCAATATTATTAGTCATCAGGGAAATGCAAATCAAAACAACTCTGAGATTCCACCTTACAGCTGTCAAAATGGCTAAGATCAAAAATTCAAGTGATAGCACATGCTGGTGAGGATGTGAAGCAAGAAGAACACTCCTCCATTTCTGGTGGGAGTACAATATTGTACAACCACTCTGGAAATCAAATTGGTGGTTCTACCTCAAGACCCACCTATACTACTCCTGGGCATATGCTCAAAATATGTCCCACTATATCACAGGGACACTTGTTCAACTATATTCATAGCAGCTTTATTCATTATATCCAGAAACTGACAACAACCTAGATGCCCCTCAACTGAAGAACTGATAAAAAAATGATGATAGAGGATTTTAAGAAGGATATAATAACTCCCTTAAAGAAATACAGGACAACACAGCTAAACAGGTAGAAGCCCTTAAAGAGGGGACACAAAATCACTTAAGGAATTACAGGAAAACATATCCAAACAGGTGAAAGAATTGAACAAAACCATCAAGGATCTAAAAATGGAACTAGAAACAATAAAGAAATCACACAGGGAGACAACTCTGGAGATAGAAAACCTAGGAAAGAAGTTCCTAGGAGCCATAGATGCAAGCATAACAAACAGTACAAGAGATAGATGAGAGAATCTCAGGTGCAGAAAGACAATGTGAAATGCAAAAAAATCCTAAACCAAAGCATCCAGAAAATCCAAGACACAATGAGAAGACCAAACCTAAGGATAATAGGTATAGAAGAGAGTGAAGATTTCCAAATTAAAGGGGCAGTAAATATCTTCAACAAAATTATATAAGAAAATTTCCATAACCTAAAGAAAGAGATGCCCATGAACATACAAAAGAATTCCAAATAGACTGGATCAAAAAAGAAATTCATCCTGGCACATAATAATCAGAACAACAGATGCAGAACAATAAATAAAGAAAGAATATTAAAAGCAGTAAGGGGAAAACGCCAAGTAACATAAAAAGGCAGACCAATCAGAATTATACGTGACTTCTTCCCAGAGACTATGAAAGTGAGAAGATCCTGGGAAGATATCATACAGATCATAAGAGAAAACAAATGTCTGCTAAGGCTACTATAGCAAGCAAAACTCTCAATTACCATAGATGAAGAAACCAAGGTATTCCATGACAAAACCAAATTTACACAACATCTTTTCACAAATCCAGCAAGTCAAAGGATAATAAAAGGAAAACCCCAACACAAAGAAGGAAACTATGCCCTACAAAAGCAAGAAAGTAATCTTTCAACAAACCTAAAAGAAGATAACCACATGAACAGAATTCTAACTCTAACGACAAAAATAACAGGAAACAATAATTATTTTTCCTTAATATCTCTTAATATCAATGGACTCAATTCCCCAATAAAAAGACATAGACTACCAGACTGGTTACATAAACAGGACCCAATATTTTGCTGCCTAGAGGAAACCCTCTTCAGGGACAAAGACAGACATTATGTCAGAAGAAAAGGCCAGTAAACAGTTTTCCAAGCAAATGTTCCCAAGAAACAAGCTGGAGTAGCCATTCTAATATCAAATAAAATAACCTTTCAAGTTATCAAAAAAGATGAGGAACACTTCATATTCATCAAAGATAAAATTTACCAAGATGAACTCTCAATTCTGAACATCTATGCTCCAAATAAAAGGGCATCCACATTCATAAAAGAAACATTACTAAAGCTCAAAGCACACATTGCACCTCACACAATAATAGTGGGAGACTTCAACATCCCACACTCCTCAACGGATAGATTATGGAAACAGAAACAGAACAGAGACACAATGAAAGTAGCAGAAGTTATTAAACAAATGTATTTAACAGATATCAATAGAACATTTTATCCTAAAGCAAAAGGATATAACTATTTCTCAGCATTTCATGGTACCTTCTCCAAAACTGACCATATAACCAGTCACAAAACTGGCCTCAACAGACACAAGATGACTGAAATAATCCCATGAATCCTATCAGATCACCATGGACTTAGGTTGATCTTCAATGACAACATAAGTTATAGAAAGTCCACATACATGTGGAAGCAGAATAACACACTACTCAATGAGATCTTGGTCGAGGAAGAAATAAAGAAAAAAAAATTAAAGACTTTTTAGGCTTTAATGAAAATGAAGCCACAACATACCTAAACTTATAGGATACAATGAAAGCAGTTCAAAAAAGAAAACACATAGCTAGTTCTGAGTGCCTCAAATAAAAACAAATAAACAAACAAAACAAAACTGGAGAGAGCATACACTAGCACCTTGCCAGCACACCTGAAAGCTCTAGAACAAAAAGAAGTTAATTCACCCAAGAGGAGTAGATGGAAGGAATTAATCACAATCAGGGCTGAAATCAACCAAGTGGAAACAAAAAGAACTATACAAAGAATCAATCAAACAAAGAGCTGGTTCTTTGAGAAAATCAACAAAATAGATAAACCCCTAGCCAGACTAACTAGCTGGCACAGAGACAATTAAGATACTATTAACAAAATCAGAAATGAAAAGGGAGATATAACAATAAAAAGTGAGTAAATCAAAAAAATCATCAGATCCTATTATAAAAGCCTATACTCAACCAAACTGGAAAACCTGGATGAAATGGACAATTTTCTAGACAGATACCAGGTACAAGTTAAATGAGGTTCAGATTAATGATATAAACAGTCCCATATTCCCTAAAGAAATAGAAACAGTCATTAATAGTCTCCCAATCAAAAAAAGCCCAGGACCAGATGGGTTTAGTTCAGAGTTCTATCAGACCTTCAAAGAGGACCTAATTCCAATACTCCTCAAACTATTCCACAAAATAGAAACAGAAGCTACTCTACCCAATTCATTCGATGAACCCACAATTACTCTGATATCTAAACTACACATAGACCCACAAAGAAAGAGAATTTTAGGCCAATTTTTCTATGGATATCAATACAAAAATACTCAATAAAATTCTCGCAAACTGAATCCAAGAACACCTCAACATGATCATCCATCATGATCGAGTAGGCTTCATCCCACAGATGCAGTGATGGATCAATATATGAAAATCCATCAATGTAATCCACTATATAAACAAACTCAAAGACAAAAACCACATGATCATCTTCTTAGATGCTGAGAAAGCATTTTACAAAATGCAGCACTTGTTCATGGTAAAACTCTTGGAAATATCAGGAATTCAAGCCCCATACCTAAACATAATAAAAAAAATACAGCAATCCAGTAGCCAACATTAAACTAAATGGAGAGAAACTTGAAGCAATCCCACTAAAGTCATGGACTAGACAAGGCTGCCCACTCTCTCCCTATCTATTCAATATAGTATTTGAAGTTCTAGCCAGAGCAATTAGACAACAAAAGTAAATCAAGGAGATACAAATTGAAAAGAAAGAAGTCAAAATATCACTATTTGCAGATGATATGAGAATATATATAAGGGACCACAAAAATTCCATTAGAGGACTCCTAAGCCTGATAAACTACTTCAGTGAAGTAGCTGCATATAAAATTAACACCAACAAATCAGTGGTCTTTCTCTACACAAAGGATAATGAGGCTGAGAAAGAAATTAGTGAAACAACACCCTTCACAATAGTCACAAATAATGTAAAATACCTTGGTGTGACTCTAAGCAAGTAAAAGATCTGTGTGACAAGAACTTCAAGTCTTGACGAAAGAAATTGAAGAAGATCTCAGAAGATGGAAAGATCTCCCATGCTCATGGATTGGCAGGATTAATATAGTAAAAATGGCTATTTTGCCAAAAGCAATCTACAGATTCAGTGCAATCCTCATCAAAATTCCAATTCAATTCTTCACAGAGTTAGAATCTTCACAATTTACAAGTTCATCTGGAATAACTAAAAACCTAATACAGCAAAAAGTATTCTCAACAATAAAAGAACCTCTGGTGGAATCACTGACCCCAACCTTAAAGTGTACTAAAGAACAATTGTGATTAAAAACTGTATGTTACTGGTACAGAGACAGGCAGGTAGATCAATGTAATGGAATTGGAGACCCAGAAATGAACCCACACACCTATGGTCACTTGATCATTGACAAAGGAGTTAAAACCATCCAGTGGAAAAGATAAAGCATTTTCAACAAATCATGCTGGCTCAACTGGCAGTTAGCATATAGAAGAATGAAAATTTATCCGTTTTTATCTCCTTGTACAAAGCTCAAATCTAAGTGTATCAAGGAATTCCACATAAAACCAGAGACACTGACACTTATAGAGGAGAAATTGGGGAAGAGCCTCAAACCCAGAGGAAAAATTCCTGAACAGAAAACACCATTGGCCTGTACTGTAAGGTCAAGAGTCTACAAATGGGACCTCATAAAATTGTCAATCTTCTCTAAGGCAAAGGGCACTATCACTAAGACAAAATGGCAACCAACAGATTGGGAAAAGATCTTTACCAATCCTAGATTCGATAGAGGGCTAATATTCAATGTATATAAAGAACTCAAGAAGTTGGACTTCTGAAAACCAGATAAACCTATTAAAATTGGGGTACAGAAATAAACAAAGAATTCTCAACCGAGGAATACTGAGTGGCTGAGAATCACCTAAAAAATGTTCAACACCCTTAGTTTTCAGGGAAATGCCCATCAAAACAAGCCTGAGATTCCACCTCACACAAGTCAGAATGGCTAAGATCAAAAACTCAGGTGACAGCAGATGCTGGCAAGGATGTGGAGAAAGAACAGTCCTCCTTTGCTGGTGGTATTGCATTCTGGTACAACCACTCTGGAAATCAGTCTGGCGCTTCCTCAGAAAATTGGACATAGTACTACTGGAGATCTAGCAATACCACTCCTGGGCATATATACAGAAGATACCCCCACTTATAGTATGGACACTATGTTCATAGCAGTATTATTCATAATAGCAAGAAATTGGAAAGTACCCAGATGTCCCTCAACAGCAGAATGGATACAGATAATGTGCTATATTTACACAATGGAGTACTACTCAGCTATTAAAAACAATGAATTTATGAAATTCTTAGACAAATGGATGAATCTGTAGGATATCATCCTGAGTGAGGTAACCCAACCACAAAAGAACACATGAAATGCACTCACTGATAAGTGGATATTAGCCCAGAAGTTCAGAATACCCAAGATACAATTTGAAAAACACATGAAACTCAAGAGGAAGGAAGACCAAATATGGATACTTCGATCCTTCTTAGAAGAGGGAAAAAAATATTCATGGAATACTGAAGGAATGACCATCTGCAAACTGCCCCACCTGGGGATTCTTCCCATAAACAACCAGCAAACCCAAACTCTATTGCATATGCCAACAAGAGCTTGCTGACAGGACCCTGATATAGCTGTCTCCTGATAGGCCCTGCCAGTGCCTAACTAAGTGGATGCTCACAGCTATCCATTAGATGGAGCACAGGGTCCCCAAAGACGGAGCTAGAGAAAGTACCCAAGAAGCTGAAGGGGTTTGCAGCCCCATAGGAGAAACAACAATATGAACTAACCAGAAACTTCAGAGCTCCCTGGGAATAAATCCGCAATCAAAGAAAACACACGGTGGGACTCGTGCCACTAGCTGCATATGTAGCAGAGGATGGTCTAGTTGGTCATCAGTGGGAGGAGAGGCCCTTGGTCCTGTGAAGGTTCTATGACCCAGTACAGGGGAATGCCAGGGCCAGGAAGAGGGAGTGGGTGTGTTGTGGAGCAGTGAGAGGGGGAGATAATAGGGGATTTTCAGAGGGGAAACTAAGAAAGGGGATAGCATTTGAAATGTAAATAAAGAATATGTCCAATAAAAAAATGAAAGAATATGTGTTACATCTCTACAATGGCATGCTATTCAGCTATGAAAAATAAAGACATCATGAAAATTTCAGACAAATGCATGGAACTTGAGAATATCATTCTGAGTGAGGTAACCAAGTCCCCAAAATAAAGGTATAATATGTATTCACTTGTAAGTGGATTTTAGCCATAATGTTCAGGATACCCTTGCTACAATCCACAGACCCAGGAAATTGGGTAATGAGGATTGCACAAAGGAGGATGCATGAATCTCATTCAGAAGGGGAAACAATATAGTCATCAGAGGTGGATAGAGAGAGGGAAATGGATGGGAAAGGCCTGAGGAGGGTTACGGGGATGGTGATCAGATGTGGGGGGAGGGGAATAGGAGAGGTCTTAGAGAGAAGTGAAATCATAGGGGCTATTTCTGTGACTAACTGGAGACCTGGGATTGGAGATGCTATGGGGATTTTATGGGGGTGAACCTAGCTGAGATTCTTCCCAATGGGGGATTATAGAAACTGAAGTAGTTAGGCAAAACTTCCAGTGGAAGGAAGGTGGCATCAACCCATTCACAAAACTTTCAACCTAAAATTTGTTCTGCCTACAGGATGTGCAGAATAAAGGTGGAACAGAGGATGAGGAAATGCCCAACAAATGATTGGCCCAACAGGAGAACCACCACATGGGAGAGAAACAACTCCTTACACTATTGATGATACTTTGCTGTGCTTATAAACAGGAACCTAGCATAAGTGTCTCCTGAGAGGCTTCATCCAACAGTAAATGGAAACAGGCAGAAACCGATGACCAAATAACAGGTGGAGCTCGGGAGTGGTTTAGAAGAGTTGGGGGTAGAATTGAGTGAGCCTGAGAGGTCAAGGACACCACAAGAAGACCTACAGAGTCATCTAACCCGAGTCAATGGGGACTCACAGAGACTGAATCAAAGAGGAGGCAGGGGCTGGACCTAAAGCACCTTCCACATTTGCAGCAGATGTGCAGCTTGGTCTTTGTGTAAATTCCCTAACAATTTGAGTAGGGGCTGTCTCTGACTCTGTTGTCTACCATTGGATCCCTTTCTCCTATCTGAATTGCCTGAGTAGGCCCCAGTAGGAGAGGTTGTGCTTAGTCCCGCTGAGACTAGATGCCATGTCCCAGGGTGGGGTGCTACCCAAAGGGGGCTTCTCTTGTCTGAGGAGAAGAGGGAGTAATGGGAGGGAGGAGTTGTGTGTGGGGGGACTGGGAGGAAGGGAGGGAGAGGGCTGTGATTTTGATGTAATGTGAATTTAAAAAATATATTACGGAAAGATAAAGAAGAAAATACTAATAAATAAATGTCAGGAAATACACATTTATTGCCTATTTACCCATTTTCTAGCATCTATCTATCTATCTATCTATCTATCTATCTATCTACCTATCTATCTTCTTCATCACCATCTATCTATCCATTTATTCATTCATTTGAAACATGGTCACACTATATAGGTCTGGCTGTACTGAAATTACTCTGTTGACCAGGATAGCCTTGCCCACACAGAGATCCATTTGCCTCTGCTTCCTAAGTGCTGGGATTAAAGGCATGTGTCAAAAATACACATGGCTCCAAAAATACATTTGCATTCTTAATTTTTTTTTGTATTTCTCTCCAGTGGTTCCTTCCTGTCTTATAGTTCTTTCTTAATTCAAATTTTGAAACAAACTTTTAAGATATCTCTAGTTTAGGGAAACTTTTTAAAAGAGGATTATTTGGTTTGTTTATATCTAGTGTCTTGAGTGTCTTATATATTTTGGATAGCCCACTTTCAAGTGTAGAGTTAGTGAAAATCTTGTCCCACTTTGCAGGCTGCCCTTTTGTCCTATTGGTTCTTTGTCTTACAGAAGGTTTTTAATTTCATGCGGTGCCATTTACTAATTGTTGATCTTAGTGCCTGCACTATTGGTGTTTTGTTCAAAAAGTCTTTTCCTGTGCCAATGCATTCAAGGCTATTCCATACTTCCTCTTCTGTTCTGTTCAGTGTATCTTGTTTTATATTGACCTCTTTGATCTACTTGGACTTGAGTTTTGTCTAGGGTGATTGAAGTGGAAACGTCTAGTTCTTTTGCAAAGTTAGTTATGTCAAATGATGCTTTGCTGGGGCACACAGATGAAAGAATGTCTTGTTAAAGCAAACACATGAAAGATTATTTTCCTGAAGTAGACACAGATGAAAGGATGTTTGGATATAGCAGACACATGAACGAACTCTTGATGGAGTATAAATATGAACCCACAGATATGGGAGATGAACACTGAGCATTGGATTGGTTTGCTCTGCCTCACTATTCTTTGCTAAAGACACCTATGTATTGGCTCACTTTACATAGTGTTGTTGACCTCAACTTCTGATAACACTGCTATTGAGAGAAATTGGTTCAAGAACTGCTTGTAAGGTTCCTGTGCCAGCTTGTTGCTTCTGCGGCCTTGCCTCAGAGTGGCTGGTGAGTCTGATCAGTTTCTTCAGGATTCAACTACAGCTGCTTGGTGTCTGCTTGCTGAAAGGACTGGACTGTAGCTGCTGTTTTATGCCTGTTGTCTGCCTTTCTAGAGCACTGGTCTGTAGCTGCTAAGTTTTGTTTGGTGTTTGCTATGGGCCAACCAGATAGAGCTCTCCCCCAAAGAACTGTTACTGAAAAGGTCCACTTCTCCCATATTCTAATAATAATTCTAATAACTTTTCTAAAAACTTTCTATATAATAATTTTAATAATTCTAATAACTTTTCTAATAACTTTTTTCTAATAACTTTTCTCTGCTGGGTGGTGGGCTAGAAGAGAAGTTGAACCCTTATTAAAAGTAGGCTGCAAAAAATTTGTGCCTACATGTGATAGGTATGAATCTACTTGCATTCTTTTTTTTTCTTTTTTCTTTTTCCATTTCTATTTTTTAAAAAAAATATTCTTCATTCTTTTCTTACAGTCCAGACTTTATCACCCTCCCGGTTCACCCTCAGAATGACTGTCCCACATCCCACACCTCCTCCCCGCCCCCACTCCCCATGTCTAAGAGAATGTCTCCACTGCTACCCCACCAGACCTCCCCTCTCCCTCTCTCCCTGAGGCCCCAAGTTTCTCAAGGGTTAGGTGCATCTTCTCTTACTGAGTCCAGACCCAGCAGTCCTCTGCTGTATCTGTGTTGGGGGGTCTCATATCAGTTGGTGTATGCTGCCTGGTTGGTGGTACGGTATCTGAGAGATCATAGGGGTCTAGGTTAGTTGAGACTGCTGGTCTTCCTACAAAGTCACTCTCTTCCTCAGCTCCATCCAGCTTTTCTCTTAATTCCACCACAGGAGTCACCAGCTTCTGTCATTGGTTGGATGTAAATATCTGCATCTGACTCTTTCAGCTGCTTGTTGGAACTTTCAGAGGATAGTCATGATAGGTCCCTGTTTGTAAACACACCATAGCATCAGTAACAGTGTTAGGCCTTGGGGCCTCCCCCAAGCTGGAACTCAATTTGGGCCTGTCACTGGACCTCCTTTTCCTCAGGCTTTTCTCCATTTTTTGTCTTTGCAGTTCTTTAAGACAGAACAATTCTGGGTGAGAGTTTTTGACTGTGGGGTGGCACCCCCATTCCTCCACTTGATGCCTGGTCTTTCTACTGAAGGTGAACTCTAAAAGTTTCCTCTTGTCACTGTAGGGCATTTCATCTAAGGTCTCCCTATTATTGGGCATTTCATCTAAGGTCCCTCCCTTTGAGTCCTGAGAGTCTCTTACCTGCCAGGTCTCTGGTACATTCTAGAGGGTTCCCCCACCTCCTACCTCCCGAGATTGCCTGTTTCCATTCTTTCTGATGGCCCTCAAGGCTTCAGTCCTGTTCCCCTTACCACCAATACCTGATAATATTACCCTCTTCCCCTCCTTGTTGCCTTTCCCTTCAAGGTCCCTCCCTTCCTCCCCTCTCCTATGATTGCTTTCTTCTCCCGCACAAGTGGGATTGAGGCATCTTCATTTAGGCCCTTCGGCTTGGTAGCCATCTTGAGTTCTGTAGATTGTATCCTAGTAATTCTGCACTTTTTAGCTAATATCCACTTATTAGTGAATACATACCATCCATATCCTTTTGGGTCTGAGTTACCTCACTCAGGATGATATTTTCTATTCCCATTTTTTTTTATAAAGAACAACATTTAAATGGGGCTAGCTTACATGTTCAGGGGTTTAGTTCATTATCATCAAGGTGGAAACGTGGCAGCATCCAGGCTGTCATGGAACAGGAGAAGTGAGTTCTACATCTACATCTGAAGGATGCTAGCTTCCAGTTAGCTAGGATGAGGTTTTTTATACATATATATTTTTAAGTAGATATTTTTTAAATTTACTTTTCAAATGTTATCCCCTTTCCTAGTTTTACCTCCACCCCCCACCTTCCTCACCCCTTGCTTCCCAACCCACACACTCCCATTCCTGGTCCTGGCATTCCCCTGTATTGGGGCATAGAAGTTCTATAATTCTTAACAACTGAGTAGTATTCCTTTGTGTAAATGAACTACATTTTCTGTATCCATTCTTCTGTTGTGGGACATCTGGGTTGTTTCCAGTTTCTGTCTATGACAAATAAGGCTGCTATGAGCATAGTGGAACACGTGCCACTGTGGCATTATGGGGCGTCTTTTGGGTATATGCCCAAGAGTCGTATAGCTGAATCTTCAGGTAGCTCTATTTCCAAATTTCTGAGAAACCTCCAGATTGATTTCCAGAGTGATTTTACCAGTTTGCAATCTGACCAACAATGAGTAGTGTTCCTCTTTCTCCACATCCTCACTAACATGTGTTGTCACATGAAATTTTGATCTTAACATTTCTGGTTGGTATAAGGTGGAATCTCAGGGTCATTGTGATCACTAAGGACTTTGAACATTTCTTTCTTTTTTTTCTTTTTTTTAACTTTTTTAAATTAGGTATTATCTTCATTTACATTTCCAATGCTATCCCAAAAGTCCCCCATACCCTCCTCCCCCCACTCCCCTACCCACCCACTCCCAATTTTTGGCCCTGGTGTTCCCCTGTATTGAGGCATATGAAGTTTATAAGACCAATGGGCCTCTTTTTCCACTGATGGCCGACTAGGCCATCTTCTGATACATATGCAGCTAGAGACACGAACTCCATGAGGGTACTAGTTAGTTCATATTGTTGTTCTACCTATAGGATTGCAGACACCTTTAGCTCCTTGGGTACTTTCTCTAGCTCTTCCACTGGAGGCCCTGCGATCCATCCAATAGCTGACCGTGAGCCTCTACTTCTGTGTTTGCTAGACCCCGGCATAGCCTGACAAGAGACAGCTATATCCGGGTCCTTTCACCAAAATCTTGCTAATGTATGCAATGGTGTCAGCGTTTGGAGGCTGGTTATGGGATGGATCCCCGGGTACGGCAGTCTCGAGATGGTTCTTCCTTACGACTTAGCTCGAAATTTCATCTCTATAACTCCTTCCATGGGTATTTTGTTCCCCATTCTAAGAAGAGGCAAAGTGTCCAAACTTTGGTCTTCGTTCTTCTTGACATTCATGTGTTTCACAAGTGTATCTTATATCTTGGGTATTCTAAGTTTCAAGGCTAATATCCACTTATCTGTGAGTACATATCATGGGAGTACTTTTGTGATTGGGTTAATTCCCTCAGGATGATGCCCTCCAGGTCCATGATTTACCTAGGAATCTCATAAATTCATTCTTTTTAATAGCTGAGTAGTACTCCATTGTGTAAATGTACCACATTTTCTGTATCCATTCCTCTGTTGAGGGGCATCTGGGTTCTTTTCAGGTTCTGACCATTATAAATAAGGCTGCTATGAACATAGTGGAGCATGTGTCCTTCTTACCGATTGGGACATCTTCTGGATATATGCCCAGGAGAGGTATTGTGGGATCCTCCTGTAGTACTATGTACAATTGTCTGAGGAACCACCAGACTGATTTCCAGACTGGTTGTACAAGCTTGCAAACCCACCAACAATGAAGGAGTGTTCCTCTTTCTCCACATCCTCAACAGCATCTGCTATCACCTGAATTTTTGATCTTGGCCATCCTGATTGGTGTGAGATGGAATCTCAGGGTTGTTTTGATTTGCATTTCTCTGATGATTAAGGATGCTGAACATTTTTTCAGGTGCTTCTCAGCCATTCGGTATTCCTCAGGTGAGAATTCTTTGTTTAGCTCTGAGCTTCATTTTTTTAAGGGGGTTATTTGGTTTTCTGGAGTCCACCTTCTTGAGTTCTTTATATATATATTGGATATTAGTCACCTATCTGATTTAGGATAGGTAAAGATCCTTTCCCAATCTGTTGGTGGCCTTTTTGTCTTATTGATGGTGTCTTTTGCCTTACAGAAGCTTTGCAATTTTATGAGGTCCTATATGTCGATTCTCGATCTTACAGCACAAGCCATTGCTGTTCTATTCAGGAATTTTTCCTCTGTATCCATATCTTCTAGGCTTTCCCCCACTTTCTCCTTTTTAAGATTCAGTGTCTCTGGTTTTATGTGGAGTTCCTTAATCCACTTAGATTTGACCTTGGTACAAGGAGATAGGAATGGATCAATTCACATTCTTCTGCATGATAACCACCACTTGTGCCAGCACCATTTGTTGAAAATGCTGTCTTTTTCCACTGGATAATTTTAGCTCCCTTGCCAAAGGTCAAGTGACCATGGGTGTGTGGGTTCATTTCTGGGTCTTCAATTCTCTTCCATTGGTCTACTTGTCTGTTGCTATACCAGTACCATGCAGTTTTTATAACAATTGCTCTGTAGTACAGCTTTAGGTCAGGCATGGTGATTCCACCAGAGGTTCTTTTATCCTTGAGAAGAGTTTTTGCTATCCTAAGTTTTTTTGTTATTCTAGATGAATTTGAAGATTGTCCATTCTAATTAGTTGAAGAATTGAGTTGGAATTTTGATGGGGATTGCATTGAATCTGTAGATTG
This sequence comes from Mus musculus, assembly GCF_000001635.26. Classification (NCBI taxonomy): domain Eukaryota; kingdom Metazoa; phylum Chordata; class Mammalia; order Rodentia; family Muridae; genus Mus; species Mus musculus. Next base: position 18,610,720 of record NC_000086.7, read on the forward strand.
CTTTTGGCAAGATAGCCATTTTTACTATATTGATCCTGCCAATCCATGAGCATGGGAGATCTTTCCATCTTCTGAGATCTTCTTTAATTTCTTTCTTCAGAGTCTTGAACTTCTTATCATACAGATCTTTCACTTCCTTAGTTAGAGTCACACAAAGGTATTTTATATTATTTGTGACTATTGAGAAGGGTATTGTATCCCTAATTTTTTGCTCAGCCTGTTTATCCTTTGTGTAGAGAAAGGCCATTGACTTGTTTAGTTAATTTTATATCCAGTTACTTCATTGAATCTGTTTATCAGGTTTAGGAGTTCTCTGGTGGAATTTTTAGGGTCACTTATATATACTATCATATCATCTGCAAAAAGTGATATTTTGACTTATTCCTTTCCAATTTGTATCCCCTTGATCTCTTTTTGTTGTCGAATTGCTCTGTCTCGGACTTCAAGTACAATGTTGAATAGGTAGGGAGAAAGTGGGCAGCCTTGTTTTGTCCCTGATTTTAGTGGGATTGCTTCCAGCTTCTCACCATTTACATTGATGTTGGCTACTGGTTTGCAGTAGATTGCTTTTCTTATGGTTAGGTATGGGCCTTGAATTCCTGATCTTTCCAAGACTTTTATCATGAATGGGTGTTGGATTTTGTCAAATGCTTTCTCAGCATCTAACGAGATGATCATGTGTTTTTTGTCTTTGAGTTTGTTTATATAATGGATTATGTTGATGGATTTCTGTATGTTAAACAATCCCTGCATCCCTGGAATTAAATCTACTTGGTCAAGATGATTGTTTTTATGTGTTCTTGGAATCGGTTAGTGACAACTTTATTGAGGATTTTTGTATCGATATTCATAAGAGAAATTGGTCTGAAGTTCTCTATCTTTTTTGGGTCTTTCTGTAGTTTATGTATCAGAGTAATTGTGGCTTCAAAGAATGATTTGGGTACAGTACTTTCTGCTTCTATTTTGTGGAATAGTTTGTGAAGAACTGGAATTAGATCTTCTTTGAAGGTCTGATAGAACTCTGCACTAAACCCATCTGGTCCTGGACTTTTTTTGGTTGGGAGATTATTAATGACTCCTTCTATTTCTTTTAGGGATATAAGACTGTTTAGATCATTAACCTGATCCTGATTTAACTTTGTTACCTGCTATCTGTCTAGAGATTTGTCCATTTCATCCAGGTTTTCCAGTTTTGTTGAGTATAGATTTTTGTAGAAGGATCTGATGGTGTTTTGGATTCCTTCAGGATCTGTTGTGATGTCTCCATTTTCATTTCTGATTTTGTTAATTAGGATGCTGACCATGTGCCCTCTAGTGAGTCTGGCTAAGGGTTTTTCTATGTTGTAGATTTTCTCAAAGAACCAGCTTTGGTTGATTCTTTGAATAGTTCTTGTTTCCACTTGGTTGATTTCACCCATGAGTTTGATTATTTCCTGCAATCTACTCCACTTGGTGAATTTGCTTCCTTTTGTTCTAGAGCTTTTAGGTGTGTTCTCAAGATGCTAGTGTGTATTGTCTCTAGTTTCTTTTTGGAGGCACACAGAGCTATGAGTTTTCTTCTTAGAAATGCTTTCATTTTGTCCCATAAGTTTGGGTATGTTGTGGCTTCATTATCCTTAAACTCTAAAAAGTCCTTAATTTCTTTCTTTATTCCCTGCTTGACCAACATATTGTTGAGGAGAATGTTGTTCAGTTGGCTTTCTATTATTTATGTTGTTGTTGAAAACCAGCCTTATTCCATGGTGATCTGATAGGATGCATGGGAAATTTTCAATATTTTTTTATCTGTTGAAGCCTGTTTTGTGACCAATTATATGGTCAATTTTTGAGAAGGTACCATGAGGTGCTGGGAAGAAGGTATATCCTTTTGTTTTAGGATAAAATGTTCTGTAGAAATCTGTTAAATTCATTTGTTTCATACCTTCTGTTAGTTTCACTGTGTCTCTGTTTATTTTCAGTATCCAGGATCTGTCCATTGATTAAAGTGGTGTGTTGAAGTCTCCAACTATTATTGTATAAGGTGCAGTGTGTGCTTTGAACTTTACTAAAGTTTCTTTAATGAATGTGGCTGCCCTTACATTTGGAGCATAGATATTCAGAATTGAGAGTTCCTCTTGGAAGATTTTACCTTTGATGAATATGCAGTGTCCCTCCTCATCTTTTTTGATAACTTTGGGTTGGAAGTAGATTTTACTAGATATTAGAATGGCTACTCCAGCTTGTTTCTTCAGACCATTTGCTTGAAAATTGTTTTCCATCTTTCATGCTGAGGTAGTGTCTGTCTTTTTCCCTGAGATAGGTTTCCTGTAAGCAGCAAAATGTTGGGTCCTGTTTGTGTAGCCAGTCTGTTAGTTTCTGTCTTTTTCTTGGGGAATTGAGTCCATTGATATTAAGAGATATTAAGGAAAAGTAATTGTTGCTTCCTATTATTTTTGTTGTTAGAGTTGGCATTCTATTCTTGTGGCTCTCTTCTTTTAGGTTTGTTGAAGGGTTACTTTCTTGCTTTTTCTAGGTCGTGGTTTCTGTCCTTTTATTTTTATTTTTTCTGTTATTATCCTTTGAAGGGCTGGATTCGTGGAAAAACAATGTGTGAATTTGTTTTTGTCGTGTAATACTTTGGTTTCTCCATCTATAGTAATTAAAAGTTTGGCTGGGTATAGTAGCCTGGGCTGGCATTTGTGTTCTCTTAGGGTCTGTAAAACATCTGTCCAGGATCTTCTGGCTTTTATAGTCTCTGGTGAAAAATCTGATGTCATTCTGATAGGCCTGCCTTTATATGTTACTTGACCTTTCTCTTTTACTGCTTTTAATATTTTATCTTTATTTAGTGCATTTGTTGTTCTGATTATCATGCATCGGGAGGAATTTTTTCATGGTCCAGTCTATTTGCAGTTCTGTAGGCTTCTAGTATGTTCATGGGCATCTCTTTCTTTAGGTTTCGGAAGTTTTCTTCTATAATTTTATTGAAGATATTTGCTGGCCCTTTAAGTTGAAAATCTTCATTCTCATCTACTAATATCCATTGGTTTGGTCCCATTGTGTCCTGGATTTCCTAGATGTTTTGAGTTAGGATCTTTTTGCATTTTGCATTTTCTTTGATTGTTGTGCAGATCTTCTCTATGGAATCTTCTGCACCTGAGATTCTCTCTTTCATCTCTTGTATTCTGTTGCTGATGCTTGCATCTATGGTTCCAGATTTCTTTCCTAAGGTTTTTATGTCCAGTGTTGCCTCACTTTGGGTTTTGTTTATTGTGTCTACCTCCCTTTTTTTGTCTAGTATGGTTTTGTTCATTTTCATTACCTGTTTGGATGTGTTTTCCTGTTTTTCTTTAAGGACTTCTACCAGTTTGGTTGTGTTTTCCTGTTTTTCTTTAAGGACTTGTAACTCTTTAGCAGTGTTCTCCTGTATTTCTTTAAGTGAGTTATTAAGTCCTTCTTGATGTCCTCTACCATCATCATGAGATATGCTTTTAAATTCAGGTCTAGGTTTATGGGTGTGTTGGCATGCCTAGGACTGGCTGAGGTAGGAGTGCTGGTTTCTGATGATGGTGAGTGGTCTTGGTTTCTGTTAGTAAGATTCTTACAAATGCCTTTTGCTGTCTGGTAATCTTTGGAGTTAGTTGTTATAGTTGTCTCTTTAGAGCTTGTTCCTCTCATGATTCTGTTAGTCTCTATCAGCAGACCTGGGAGACTAGATCTCTCCTGAGTTTCAGCGATTAGATCACTGTCTGCAGGCAAGCTCTCTTCTTGCAGGGAAAGTGCACAGATATATGGTGTTCTGACCTGCCTCCTGTGCAGAATAGTCTCGGCGGGATCCAGGATCCAAACATTTCTTTAAGTGCTTCTCAGACATTTGCGATTTCTCTGGTGTGAATTCTCTGTTTAGTTCTATAGTTCATTGTTTATTTGGGTTGTTTGGTTTCTTGGTGGTTAGCTTCTTGAGTTCATTATATATTTTGGATATTAGCCCTCTATTGGATATGGGGTTGGTGAAAAAAAATTTTGCCAATCTGTAGGTTGCCACTTTGTCCTATTGACTATGTCCTTTACTTTACAAAAGCTTTCCACTTTCATTAGGTTCCATTTATCAATTCTCGATCTTAGAGCATGAGCCATTGGAGTTCTGTTTAGGAAATTTCCCCATCAGGGAATGAATTCAAGGCTCTTTCCCATATTCTCTTCTATTAGATTTAGTGTGTCTGGTTTTATGTTGAAGTCCTTGATCCATTTGGACTTGAGCTTTGTGCAAGGTGACAAATATGGAACTATTTTCATTTTTTTTTTACATACAGATTGCCAGTTATAGCAGCACCATTTATTAAAGGTGCTTTCTTTTTTCTATTGTAGTTTTTGGCTTCTTTGAAAAAGATTAAGTGTCTGTAAGCATGTGGTTTTATTTCTGGGTTTTCCATTCTATTTCACTGATCAACGTGTTTATCTTTGTATTAATACCTTGCAGTTTTTATCATTATTGATCTGTAGTATAGCTTGAGATCACAGATGGTGATTCCCCAGTTCTTTTATTATTAAGAAAAGCTTTCACTGTTCTGGGTTATTTACTTTTCCAAATGTATTTGGGAGTTGCTCTTTCCATGTCTTTGAAAAGCTGTGTTGTGATTTTGTTGGGGATTGCATTGAATCTGTATATTACTTTTGGGAGGATGGCCATTTCTACTATGTTAATTCTACCAATCTATGAGTATGGGTGATCTCTCCATTTTCTGAGATTATCTTCTATTTCTTTCTTGAGAGACTTGAAACTCTTGTCATATAGATCTTTCACTTGTTTTGTTAGAGTTGCCCCAAGATATGTTATATTATTTGTTACTATTCTCAAGGGCATAGTTTCCCTAATTTCTTTCTCATCAAGTTTATCATCTGTATAAAGGCAGGATACTGATTTATTTGAGTTAATTTTATGTCCAGTGACTTTGCTGATGTTTATCAAGTATAAAAGTTCTCTCATATAATTTTTGGGGTCACTTTTATAACATCTGCAAATAGTGATACCTGGACTTACTCTTTGCAAATTTGTGAAATAGTTTGAAGAGTATTGGTATTAGGTCTTCTTTGAAGGTCTGATAGAATTCTGTACTAAACCCATCTGGTTCTGGGCTTTTTTTGGTTGGAAGCTATTAATGACTGTTTTGATTTCTTTAGGGGTTATAGGACTATTTACAGGGTTTATCTGATCCTGATTTAACTTTGGTATTTGGTATCTGTCTAGAAAATTGTCCATTTTATCCAGATTTTCCAGTTTTGTTGAATATAGGCTTTTGTAGTAGGATCAAATGATTTTTTTAAATTTCCTCATTTTTTGTTGTTATATCTCCCTTTTCATTTCTGATTTTGTTAATTTGGATGCTGTCTCTGTGCCCTCTGGTTAGTCTGGCTAAGTGTTTATTTATCTTGTTGATTTTTTTTTCAAAGAACCATATCCTGGTTTTGTTGGTTCTTTGTATAGTTCCTTTTGCTTTTACTTGGTTGATTTCAACCCAGGGTTTGATTATTTCCTGCCATCTACTCCTCTTGGGTATATTTGCCTCTTTTTTTTTTTCTAGAGCTTTCAGGTGTGCTGTTAAGCTACTAGTGCATGATTTCTACAGATTCTTTTTCAAGGCACTCAGAGATAGCTATGAGTTTTCCTCTTAGCACGGCTTTCATTGTGTCCCATAAGTTTGGTTACATTATACCTTCATTTTCACTGAATTCTAAAATGCCTTTAATTTCTTTCTTTATTTCTTCCTTGACCAAGTTATTATTGAGTAGAGTGTTGTTCAGCAACCCTGTGTCTGCGGGTTTTTTGTTGTTTTTGTTGTTATTGAAGACCAGCCTTAGTCCATGGTGATCTGATAGGATGCATGGGATTATTTCAATCTTCTTGTATTTGTTGAGGCCCATTTTATGACTGGTTATATGGTCAATTTTGGGAAAGGTACCATGAGGTGCTGAGAAGAAGGTATATTCTTTTGTTTTATGATGAAATGTTCTATAGATATGAGTTAAATTCATTTGGTCCATCGTTTATGTTAGTTTCATTGTGTCTCTGTTTAGTTTCTGTTTCCATGATCTGTGCATTGATGGGAGTGGGGTGTTGAAATCTCCTACTATTATTGTGTGAGGTGCAATGTGTGCTTTGAGCTTTAGTAAAGTTTCTTTTATGAATATGGGTGCCTCAGCTTTTGGAGCATAGATGTTCAGAACTGAGAGATCATCTTGGTAGACGTTTCCTCGGTTAAGTATGAAGTGTTCTTCCTTATCTTTTTTGATAACCTTTGGTTGAAACTCAATTTTATTCGATATTAGAATGGCTACTGCAGCTTGTTTCTTGGGATGATTTGCTTGGAAAATTATTTTCCAGCACTTTTTTTTCTGAGATAGCGTCTTTGTCCCTGAGGTGTGTTTCCCATATGCAACAAAATGCTGGGTCCTGTTTTCATATCCATTCTGTTAGTCTATGTCTTTTTATAGGTGAATTGAGTCCACTGATGTTAAGAGATATAAGCAAAAAGTGATTGTTGCTTCCTGTTATTCTTGTTGTTAGAGGGAGAATTATGTTTGTGTGGTTATCTTCTTTTGGGTTTTTGAAAGAAGTTTACTTTCTTGCTTTTTCTAGGGTGTAGTTTCCCTCCTTTTATTGGAGTTTTCCATCTATTATCCTTTGTAGGACTGAAGTTCTAGAGCTATATTGTTTAAATTTGGTTTTGTCATGGAATATCTTGGTTTCTCCATCTAAGAAAATCGAGAGTTTTGCTAGGTATAGTAGCCTGGGCTGGCATTTGTGTTCTCTTAGGGTCTGTATGACATTTGCCCAGGATCTCCTCACTTTCATAATCTCTGGGAGAATGCTCTTTTGTTCATTTGGTGTTTTGACTATTATGTGACAGGAGGAATTTCTTTTCTGTTCTAATCTATTTGGAGTTCTGTAGGCTTCTTGTATGTTTATGGGCATCTTTTTCTTTAGGTTAGGAATGTTTTCTTCTATATAATTTTGTTGAAGATATTTTCTGGCCCTTTTAGTTTGGAACCTTTGCTTTCTTCTATTTCTATTATCCTTAGATTTAGGCTTCTCATTGTGTCCTGGGTTTCCTGTATATTTTGGGTAAAGAGCTTTTTGCATTTTGCAGTTTGTTTGGCTGCTGTGTCAATGTTTTCTATGGCATCTTCTGTACCTGAGATTCTCTCTTCTATCTCTTGTATTCTGTTGGTGATGCTAGCATCTATGACTCCTGATCTCTTTTCTAGGTTTTCTACATACTCCTGGGAGACAAGATCTCTTCAAGAGGAATTTTAAGTATGGAAAGCAGTGGCATAATGTCAGCTCCTAGGTGTATACTGAAACCAGAAGTATCCTGTCCCAGACTGTTCCTGGTCTCTGTGTCCTGAGGGCTCCAAACGGGTCCCTCTGAGTAGAAGTGGTGGTCTTACCTGTGCTCCCAGGCATGTCAGCATTCACTCAATTTAACATTCAGAGATGCCTTAGTTTAGTTGCAGTTTTTTTGCTGTTGACATTGTGACCAAGGCAACTCATAAAATGAACCACTTATTTGTGGGATTGCTTACAGTTTCAGAGATTTAGTCCACTATCATCATGTCAGGGAGCATGACTGCACACAAGCATGTCTAGTGCTGAAAGCTTTATCCTGATCTTAGGCTTCAGGCAGAGACACAGAGACTGAGACTGGCATGGACTTTTGAAACCTCAAAACCAACACCCTAGCAACACACCTTCAACAAGAACATATGTACTCCAACAAGGTCAGACCTCCTAATCTTTCCCAAATAGTCTACCAACTGATGACTAATTCTTCAAATATATGTGCCTATGAGGGACAATCTCATTCAAACCAACACATCCACTCTCTCTCCCATAGATCTGTAGCCATATCATAGTGCAAAATGCATTTGATCCAACTTTAAAAGTTCCCGTAGTCTTTCTGTTTCATTATTTAAAAAAAAAAAAACATAGTTGTAGTAGGCAGAAAGAAAAATAGGCTTGGTCTGGACTTATGTGGTACTATCTTTATTCATGGCAAGAGCACAAATTGACACCCACAGGTATGGATAAATGCCTACAAGGGAAAATGGGATGTAGCCTTTTATAGGGTAGAAGCTGAGAGTATAGTCCTTAAGCAGGAAGCTATCATTCCTAACCATGAGAGGATATAAAATATTCAGGGCAGGGGCATATTATCACTGTTTTTTAATGACAAGGATCTTTGTAAGACGGCTGTTCTAGGTGTTCTAGGGACTCCTCTGGTCATGCTGCTGTAGGTGAGTTTTAACTGCAATGACTCAGGTGACTGGCATCCTATATTCCTGAAGAGACTTGGAAAGTAACTATTAGAGGGCTGTAAGCAGATGATTTGGCTGTAGAATAAAACTGAGATTTCCTGGTAAGGCTGGAGGAGGAGTGGAGGTGGAAGAGACAGAGTGAGGTGGTGAGAGAAGTGGTCATGGACTTGATTCATGGTAACAGTGACTGGCCAAATTGCTAGGAGAGTTGCACCAAAATGAGTCAGAGGAAGCTACAGGGCATTAAAGAAAGGAAGCAGGAGAAAATAGAGGATGAATGTAAAAAATCACATCTGGCTTGGGGTTAAAGATATGAAGGTTCCTTTTAACCAGTTTCTCCACAGCATCTCAAAGATCTTTTTGCAGATGTATCAGAAAAAGATGGAATTTGTGTAAGGTAAGAGGTATTGGCAGAGCTTGTATAAAACATTTTGTTTGGATATACAGTGAAGTTCAGTAAGTAAAACATGTAAAAGACAGGGTAAGAACAGAGATATGAGGATAATAAAGAGGAAAGCATGATCAAGGGAAGGAACTGGACTGGGAAGAACCAGATGGAGTTTTTGTCTGGCTCCTGTCTTTAGGTCCCATTTCAAACAAGTTAGGATTTATTCATACATGGAAGTAAAACTTTTGTGGAGGAGGGATCAAGTCCCATCCTTAGCAGTAGATCTAGTCTTTTTAAATCTTGGAGCACTGAAGCAGCCAAGGGGAGTCCAGCTGGTCCTGAAGTACATTAAGCTGATCTGCACTGCTGAGACAGAGAGGCTAATTGACACAAAGGAGACTTGAGACTAGATATTAAATCCTGAGCCTCTCAAACAATATGCAGAGTGACAAGAAGAGGGATGAGTCAGATGGCCCATTAGTCCTCTTTTAGAGCTCACTGTAACTGTTTTTGGGCATTTAAGGGTCACAATTTCTCGGTAACTGCTGAATGCTGACAGAAGAGCAATGAGAGTGGCAGCAGTTAGTGTGCCTCAGAAGAGGGGCCATCCAAGGTTCCTGCATAATGCCGAACAGTTGGCAAGGATCTAGAACCTAAGCAAGGAGGTAGTTATTGTACACTTAGTAGGTAACATTAAGAGACAAAATTGCACGAGGAAAACTTTTACATCAAGGTTAACATGAGTTATAACTGGCTGGACCATGATCTATAGAAGAATGAGGCAACTGTAATTAGATGTTTGTTTGTATCACACACCAGACTCCTGCATAAGGAACAAGCAGCTGGAAGCTTAGTAGAAGAAGTCAGTTAAAGTCAGCATCCAAGGAATGATTCTGAACAGAATGTGTCCAAGCAGAAACTCCTTGCTTTCACATATGATAAACTTGGTATATTTGATTCAAACACTAACAATACCAGCTATTATTTAAAGAATAAAAATAGTCTGTCAAGTAAAACACAATTTTTGATTAGAAACAACTTGATAAGGTAAAATTTTTTACCTTAAATGACCATATCTAGAATATGAACACATGACTTAATACAAATGTTTGTTGACACCAATTATACCTATATTCCAAGAAACAATTTAACTGTAAGTTGTATTTCCCAAAAAGAAATTATTTTCAATTTCCAATTTAGAACATATAGTCACAGAGAGAATATCTGCCTTGTCAAGAGTAAATGATTCATTATAAAGGGTTTCTAAAATTAGCACTTTAAATGAGCCTTTTAAAAATATGGAATGTTTCATTCCATGTACTCAACCAACATATGAGAAGTGAAAACAATCATATCAAATCTGTAATAAATAGTATACATCATAGATGAATTAACATACAAGGCTAAAGCCAACTCTTCACTCTTTTTGTCGATGGACAAATCTTTAGGTCACCACATACTGACAGCAGTAGGCAAATTTCCATTGCCATTGATATCATTTGGCTATTCTGCATAACTTTACAAAGCTGTGAGTTTGATGACTGAGTATCTGACATCCTCTTTTAATGAGGTAACATGGGTAGTTAGGGTAAAGATGCTGGGATTAGTTTTTTTTTTTTTTTTGAAGAAGAAGAAGAAGAATTGAATGCCAGATTAAAGGGCATGATCAACAGAACTAGCCTACAGGTACCATACCAGTTAGGTGGTAGGCTAAGGTACAAGGTTGTTCTGTTCAAAACATCCTTGTATGTCCACTAGGGAGACATTCAAGGCAGAGTAATTGCTATTTGATTTTGTGTTCTTTGAGATGTTTAGGAAGTGGGTAAAAACTCAGAGTTTCTCCACTGGGCAAGAGAATGCATCCCCCTTATCATTTGACACAGGAGGAAACATGACATAAGTCCAGAGCTGGTAAGGCCTAAGCAGGCAGAGTCAGAAGCAGCAGACTTTTGGTAAGACTTATTTGCCATGCATCTTTGTTCTGAAATGAGGCTAGCATACAACTTCCTATGGTCGGATGGTACTCCATCCAAGGGAACTTATGCTCCATCCAAGGAAGTGACTTAAGCTGGGAGGGTTTCCTGACATGTTAGTGTATAGTAAATTTAACCCATTTTACTCAAGCATTCAATCTTTTATAGCCATTTTTTATATATCTAATTTTGAATATTATGTTATATTAAATAAACTTCAAGTTTACTTTAAACTTGTTTTGCTTTGCTTGCGTTAGGCTTAATTTTGACATCATATTCAGAAGGCTATATCATGGGAAATAGAAACTGGTCTTTCCTTCTAAGCTTGGCTCTGTAACTGAATTACATTTATAATTACTTACTGCCTATTAACTTGTATATCTTAATTATTTTTAAAGGTTTACAATGAGTTAGTAACTCTTTTATAAGATTAGAATTTTTATAATCTTATCCTTGTAACTTTGAGCCTTAAAATTACATTTCTTAAATTAAAGATCTATTAGTGTCAAAATAAAGTTTCAACCATAAACTCAGTCTGTAGACAAATTGGGTAGCATATTTTTCTGATCCTTTTACAAGTACTTTTACATAATTTTTTTATATGACTCAGTTTTAAATTAAACCATCTTGGAAGCCTGGTGATGCTTTCTTGGTATAATAAAATGGAGATACAATAAGTAGGGGGCTCAGTGAGTCTAGCTCTTTTGTGGGTACTGCCTTAGATGATATACCATGTGGTAACCTTAACCAAAATGGCAGTGATGTCACATGAAATCTCTTTCTTTAACATTAGTAAAGATTGTGGTTGAATCGTGTAGCTGCCAAGATTGCTGAAAGCTACGGGGTTGTTATTTACCCCAACATGAATGCAGGTACCAAGATGGCAGCAAACCGCATGGTGCTCCAATGTGAGACAATGAGGTACACACTCTTTTCCTAAGCAATAGCTGAATCCCTGTTACATTTATGGTATGCTATAGGAAATTAAGATTACATATACATATTTTTTGCTATCAATTTGTTTTTTGTTGCAGTGTGATAGCTAACTCCTGGAATACATTGAAACAAGCAATGTCAGGACTGTGAAAAGAGGGCCCTCAGTCATGAAATTAAAAAGCTCCAGAAAACCTCTTACTATACCCTCTCAGCCTCTGGAGGATCTGAGCCATTAGACATCAAAAATTGTTTTAAGTTTTTACTATTGTGTTTAAGAAGACTATAAAACAAAAGTGCTTTAAACCTCTAAGCCCAACTTACTCAAGGACTGATAGCTGCCTGGAATGCTGGGCCCTGTTCATGTAAGATAACAAGCCAAGTGTTTTTTAATTTGCTTCTGTAAACAAGCTTCATTGCACCAACTGCGCAGGATATGTGCTTGATCACGCATAGGTGAGAAGTAAGTAGGGAGGAAGTCGGTCAGGATGTATACTTCCCCCTGATTGGACAAATGTGGGAACTATGTAGCCTTGTAGGTTTTGCTTTTATAAGCTTTAATGTAATTCAGCACCATACCCTGGGAATCTCGGGTATAGACCTGGCCAGGATCCATTGTACTTGCTTCAAATTTGCCTAAAAATTTCTGATAGTATTCTTATCCAGTAAACTTACAAGTCCTAAAATACAGAATAACATTCAACAAAAGCTTTAAAGATAATAATAAAAACCAAGGAAAGGGCAGTGGAACAGTATTTAGAAGGTCGTCATTGTAACCTCTATTACAATAGTTTACATTTATTTATTCTCAAGTGCAAAGCAAAGTTTCTTTTCCTGTGCTGTTCTGCTTTGCTTTTCTTCTACCTGTCACTGAGTCAAGTGGCCAGCCTGACCCAGGACATAAACTTTGGAGGAAACTTTTAAATAAACATGCCTGGTCTGGACCAGATGGGGCAAAATCAAACTCCAGAGCCACATTCTGAGTAGAATATAACAGCATAAAACAATTTTTCAGAATTATTCATGCCCAAAAGTCATCTGGACTTCTGTAAAACTGGCCCCAGTGATGAATATAACAAACTGATTATATCTTTCTGTCTGTCTGTCTATCTGTCTCTTTCTCTCTCTCTCCACATCCGGTTGTAAGTATGGTTTTAAAAGGCTCTGCAAAACTAAGAGTTACATTAAAAACTGTTGTTAATTCCACAAGGTGAGAATAAGAATATCAGAATTTTTTTAGGCAAATTCAAAGCAAGTGTTATTACATACTGGCCAGGGCAATGGACAGTTATATATAAACTGTGTGCCTGCACATGGAAGCTGACAACATGAAATGGTTTACCTCTTAGCCATGAAAGACACAGCAGAATCTTACAGGTTTAGAGAGGCAGAAACATAAGTAGGCACAAAACATAAGGCAAAGAAGCATAAGGCAAAAGAATTCTATAAGATACAAGTTTGGCGGCCTAGAAGAAAAGTCAGAAATCCTGGCTTTAAGCCTTGAGAAAGATTTAAGAGAGCTAATAGTTTCTTGTGGGCAGACCATGCTTCCATTACATTTTATGGAGTTATCTAATTCAGTTGAGGTATTAGAAAGCTTCTCATTCCTTTTTAGAAGGTAAACACTTAGCTGGGTGACATCTTGCCCTGAGATCACTACTCCTGTTATGTTATTCCACGTAGAATCAGACTTTTCTTCAAACTTTTATCCCCTGAAACCCTAGACTCAGTTCGATTTCACTTCTTGGTGCTCCTTTTCACCTCATATGGTACATTTTGTACTTTTTGTTGCTTTGCTTACTCCTTTTCATTGTATATCTGCCCAAGAGTATACATGACATAATCAATACTAGGCTCTTCTGCAATCTTTTATGCCAATGCCATTAATTAAAAATTATTCAATTTAGCCTTCTGTAGATTTTTAGGGCAAGGGCAAAAGTAGTCACAATCATTGCCAAGATTTCATAGCAAGACACACCTACTCCAAGAATCCCACATCTCCTAATCATTCTCAAATAGTCTACCAACTGATGACTATACCTTCAACTATATGAGCTTATTGGAGGCCAATTTCATTCAAACCACCATACCTGGGGACTATGACTCTTGGTGCAGATACAACTTAACACTTTCCTGTTGGCCACCTTAGCCTTCCCTTCTAGCCCAACCTCCATTCTTTTGTGTCATTAACAGATACTTAATAAAACTTAAGACCAGGGGCCCCTGTAACCACACAAGGCTGAGAGTCAGGTAGGTGATTTTCACTATAATTCCGACCTGTCATTATGCCCTGTTTAGGCTTACCCTTAGTCCTGTTGTAGCCTGCTAGGGGGAGCCCCTTTTCCACCTAACTCTTCACAGGAGACTCCAACTCTTGCTTCAGAACCATGGTCCCCCTAGACCTTTCAACACTATAATTAAAGTCAGATTCTGTGTTCTACAGCAACCTCCTTGTAGTGGTATTTCCTCCTAGCATATCTTCAAATCTCTAGGGATTCTCCCTGTTTCTGTAGGCAGGATACCTTTATCTCTTTCCTGAATCTCATCTCATTCTTTCCTCCTAGCCCATCACTATTCCTTTTTGTTACCCATTGACTTGCAGAAGCACTCTCTACCAGGGACTCTATAATGACCACACTTGCCTAGGGTTCAGAGAGGGCACCAGCAGCCAAAGAATGGGGCATCTAGCCAACAAAGATAAGATCATATATCAACAGCTAGAAACACCTCAATCATCATAACTTCAGATGCCCAGATACCAGCAGAAGATCACAAACTCAAACAGCCAAAATGATATGCTTCTACTAGAAAAGTGCAGTATTGCTGAAGCACGAGACAAAGACTTCAAAATTACAATTACGAATACGTTCAAGAACGTAAAAAAGGACATAAATAAATTCACTTAATTTAGTTATATCTTATAGCTCTATATTTCCCATGGAAACAGAGATACCAGAAGCCTCATCAGTAATTTATTTCCTGATAAGAGGAAAACTCTGGGCCAGAGAACCGGACAGCTGCTGGGACGGGCAGAAGCACAGAGCCGCTGAGGCAGCACCCTTGGCGGGCCGCAGACAGCCGGCCACCGTCCGGACCAGAGGACAGGTGTCCGCCTGGCTTGGGAGGCGGCCTCAGCCTCAGCAGCAGCGGTCGCCATCTGGGTTCCGGAACTCCGCGGGACCTAGGAAATTAGTCTGAACAGGTTAGAGGGTACGCCAGAGAACCGGACAGCTTCTGGGACGGGCGGAAGCACAGAGCCGCTGAGGCAGCACCCTTGGCGGGCCGCAGACAGCCGGCCACCGTCCGGACCAGAGGACAGGTGTCCGCCTGGCTTGGGAGGCGGCCTCAGCCTCAGCAGCAGCGGTCGCCATCTGGGTTCCGGGACTCCGCGGGACCTAGGAAATTAGTCTGAACAGGTTAGAGGGTGCGCCAGAGAACCGGACAGCTTCTGGGATGGGCGGAAGCACAGAGCCGCTGAGGCAGTACCCTTGGCGGGCCGCAGACAGCCAGCCACCGTCCGGACCAGAGGACAGGTGTCCGCCTGGCTCGGGAGGCGGCCTCAGCCTCAGGAGCAGCGGTCACCATCTTGGTTCCAGGACTCCCTGGAACTTAGGATTTTAGTCTGCACAGGTGAGAGTCTGCACCACAGAAGCTGACAGCTTCTGGGAACTGCCAAAGCAACACAGCTTCTGAGAGAGGCCCTGTTTTGGGCCTTCTTCTTCGACCAGGAGGAGGTCCAAAAACAAGATATCTGCGCACCTTCCCTGTAAGAGAGCTTGCCAGCAGAGAGTGCTCTGAACACTGAAACTCAGAGGAGAGAATCTGTCTCCCAGGTCTGCTGAGAGACGGTAACAGAATCACCAGAAGAACAATCTCTAAACAGAGTCAACTATAACTACTAACTCCAGAGATTACCAGATGGCGAAAGGTAAACGTAGGAATCCTACTAACAGGAACCAAGACCACTCACCATCATCAGAACCCAGCACTCCCACTTCGCCCAGTCCAGGGCACCCCAACACACCCGAAAACCTAGACCTAGATTTAAAAGCATATCTCATGATGATGGTAGAGGACATCAAGAAGGACTTTAATAAATCACTTAAAGAAATACAGGAGAACACTGCTAAAGAGTTACAAGTCCTTAAAGAAAAACAGGAAAACACAATCAAACAGGTAGAAGTCCTTACAGAAAAAGAGGAAAAAACATACAAACAGGTGATGGAAATGAACAAAACCATACTAGACCTAAAAAGGGAAGTAGAAACAATAAAGAAAACTCAAAGTGAGGCAACACTGGAGATAGAAACCCTAGGAAAGAAATCTGGAACCATAGATTTGAGCATCAGCAACAGAATACAAGAGATGGAAGAGAGAATCTCAGGTGCAGAAGATTCCATAGAGAACATCGGCACAACAATCAAAGAAAATGGAAAATGCAAAAAGATCCTAACTCAAAATATCCAGGAAATCCAGGACACAATGAGAAGACCAAACCTACGGATAATAGGAGTGGATGAGAATGAAGATTTTCAACTCAAAGGACCAGCAAACATCTTCAACAAAATTATTGAAGAAAACTTCCCAAATATAAAGAAAGAGATACCTATGAACATACAAGAAGCCTACAGAACTCCAAATAGACTGGACCAGAAAAGAAATTCCTCCCGACACGTAATAATCAGAACAACAAATGCACTAAATAAAGATAGAATACTAAAAGCGGTAAGGGAAAAAGGTCAAGTAACATACAAAGGCAAGCCTGTCAGAATTACACCAGATTTTTCACCAGAGACTATGAAAGCCAGAAGAGCCTGGACAGATGTTATACAGACACTAAGAGAACACAAATTCCAGCCCAGGATACTATACCCAGCCAAACTCTCAATTACCATAGATGGAGAAACCAAAGTATTCCACGACAAAACCAAATTCACACATTATCTCTCCATGAATCCAGCCCTTCAAAGGTTAATAACAGAAAAAAACCAATACAAGAACGGGAACAATGCCCTAGAAAAAACAAGAAGGTAATCCCTCAACAAACCTAAAAGAAGACAGCCACAAGAACAGAATGCCAACTTTAACAACAAAAATAACAGGAAGCAACAATTACTTTTCCTTAATATCTCTTAACATCAATGGTCTCAACTCCCCAATAAAAAGACATAGACTAACAAACTGGCTACACAAACAGGACCCAACATTTTTCTGTTTACAGGAGACACATCTCAGAGAAAAAGATAGACACTACCTCAGAATAAAAGGCTGGAAAACAATTTTCCAAGCAAATGGTATGAAGAAACAAGCTGGAGTAGCCATCCTAATATCTGATAAGATTGACTTCCAACCCAAAGTCATCAAAAAAGACAAGGAGGGGCACTTTGTTCTCATCAAAGGTAAAATCCTCCAAGAGGAACTCTCAATTCTGAATATCTATGCTCCAAATACAAGGGCAGCCACATTCATTAAAGAAACGTTAGTAAAGCTCAAAGCACACATTGCACCTCACACAATAATAGTGGGAGACTTCAACACACCACTTTCACCAATGGACAGATCATGGAAACAGAAACTAAACAGGGACACACTGAAACTAACAGAAGTGATGAAACAAATGGATCTGACAGATATCTACAGAACATTTTACCCTAAAACAAAAGGATATACCTTCTTCTCAGCACCTCATGGTACCTTCTCCAAAATTGACCACATAATAGGTCACAAAACAGGCCTCAACAGATTCAAAAATATTGAAATTGTCCCATGTATCCTATCAGATCACCATGCAATAAGGCTGATCTTCAATAACAAATAACAGAAAGCCAACACTCACGTGGAAACTGAACAACACTCTTCTCAATGATACCTTGGTCAAGGAAGGAATAAAGAAAGAAATTAAAGACTTTTTAGAGTTTAATGAAAATGAAGCCACAACGTACCCAAACCTTTGGGACACAATGAAAGCATTTCTAAGAGGGAAACTCATAGCTCTGAGTGCCTCCATGAAGAAACGGGAGAGAGCACATACTAGCAGCTTGACAACACATCTAAAAGCTCTAGAAAAAAAGGAAGCAAATTCACCCAAGAGGAGTAGACGGCAGGAAATAATCAAACTCATGGGTGAAATCAACCAAGTGGAAACAAGAAGAACTATTCAAAGAATTAACCAAACGAGGAGTTGTTTCTTTGAGAAAATCAACAAGATAGATAAACCCTTAGCTAGACTCACTAGAGGGCACAGAGACAAAATCCTAATTAACAAAATCAGAACTGAAAAGGGAGACATAACAACAGATCCTGAAGAAATCCAAAACACCATCAGATCCTTCTACAAAAGGCTATACTCAACAAAACTGGAAAACCTGGATGAAATGGACAAATTTCTGGACAGATACCAGGTACCAAAGTTGAATCAGGATCAAGTTGACCTTCTAAACAGTCCCATATCCCCTAAAGAAATAGAAGCAGTTATAAATAGTCTCCCAGCCAAAAAAAGCCCAGGACCAGACGGGTTTAGTGCAGAGTTCTATCAGACCTTCAAAGAAGATCTAATTCCAGTTCTGCACAAACTTTTTCACAAGATAGAAGTAGAAGGTACTCTACCCAACTCATTTTATGAAGCCACTATTACTCTGATACCTAAACCACAGAAAGATCCAACAAAGATAGAGAACTTCAGACCAATTTCTCTTATGAATATCGATGCAAAAATCCTCAATAAAATTCTCGCTAACCGAATCCAAGAACACATTAAAGCAATCATCCATCCTGACCAAGTAGGTTTTATTCCAGGAATGCAGGGATGGTTTAATATACGAAAATCCATCAATGTAATCCACTATATAAACAAACTCAAAGACAAAAACCACATGATCATCTCGTTAGATGCAGAAAAAGCATTTGACAAGATCCAACACCCATTCATGATAAAAGTTCTGGAAAGATCAGGAATTCAAGGCCCATACCTAAACATGATAAAAGCAATCTACAGCAAACCAATAGCAAACATCAAAGTAAATGGAGAGAAGCTGGAAGCAATCCCACTAAAATCAGGGACTAGACAAGGCTGCCCACTTTCTCCCTACCTTTTCAACATAGTACTTGAAGTATTAGCCAGAGCAATTCGACAACAAAAGGAGATCAAGGGGATACAAATTGGAAAGGAGGAAGTCAAAATATCACTTTTTGCAGATGATATGATAGTATATATAAGTGACCCTAAAAATTCCACCAGAGAACTCCTAAACCTGATAAACAGCTTCGGTGAAGTAGCTGGATATAAAATTAACTCAAACAAGTCAATGGCCTTTCTCTACACAAAGAATAAACAGGCTGAGAAAGAAATTAGGGAAACAACACCCTTCTCAATAGTCACAAATAATATAAAATATCTCGGCGTGACTCTAACTAAGGAAGTGAAAGATCTGTATGATAAAAACTTCAAGTCTCTGAAGAAAGAAATTAAAGAAGATCTCAGAAGATGGAAAGATCTCCCATGCTCATGGATTGGCAGGTTCAATATTGTAAAAATGGCTATCTTGCCAAAAGCAATCTACAGATTCAATGCAATCCCCATCAAAATTCCAACTCAATTCTTCAACGAATTAGAAGGAGTAATTTGCAAATTCATCTGGAATAACAAAAAACCTAGGATAGCAAAAACTCTTCTCAAGGATAAAAGAACCTCTGGTGGAATCACCATGCCTGACCTAAAGCTTTACTACAGAGCAATTGTGGTAAAAACTGCATGGTACTGGTATAGAGACACACTAGTATACCAATGGAATAGAATTGAAGACCCAGAAATGAACCCACACACCTATGGTCACTTGATCTTCGACAAGGGAGCTAAAACCATCCAGTGGAAGAAAGACAGCATTTTCAACAAATGGTGCTGGCACAACTGGTTGTTATCATGTAGAAGAATGCGAATCGATCCATACTTATCTCCTTGTACTAAGGTCAAATCTAAGTGGATCAAAGAACTTCACATAAAACCAGAGACACTGAAACTTATAGAGGAGAAAGTGGGGAAAAGCCTTGAAGATATGGGCACAGGGGAAAAATTCCTGAACAGAACAGCAATGGCTTGTGCTGTAAGATTGAGAATTGACAAATGGGACCTAATGAAACTCCAAAGTTTCTGCAAGGCAAAAGACACCATCAATAAGACAAAGAGACCACCAACAGATTGGGAAAGGATCTTTACCTATCCTAAATCAGATAGGGGACTAATATCCAACATATATAAAGAACTAAAAAGGTGGACTTCAGAAAATCAAATAACCCCATTAAAAAATGGGGCTCAGAACTGAACAAAGAATTCTCACCTGAGGAATACCGAATGGCAGAGAAGCACCTGAAAAAATGTTCAACATCCTTAATCATCAGGGAAATGCAAATCAAAACAACCCTGAGATTCCACCTCACACCAGTCAGAATGGCTAAGATCAAAAATTCAGGTGACAGCAGATGCTGGCGAGGATGTGGAGAAAGAGGAACACTCCTCCATTGTTGGTGGGATTGTAGGCTTGTACAACCACTCTGGAAATCCGTCTGGCGGTTCCTCAGAAAATTGGACATAGTACTACCGGAGCATCCAGCAATACCTCTCCTGGGCATATATCCAGAAGATGCCCCAACTGGTAAGAAGGACACATGCTCCACTATGTTCATAGCAGCCTTATTTATAATAGCCAGAAGCTGGAAAGAACCCAGATGCCCCTCAACAGAGGAATGGATACAGAAAATGTGGTACATCTACACAATGGAGTACTACTCAGCTATTAAAAAGAATGAATTTATGAAATTCCTAGCCAAATGGATGGACCTGGAGGGCATCATCCTGAGTGAGGTAACACATTCACAAAGGAATTCACACAATATGTACTCACTGATAAGTGGATATTAGCCCAAAACCTAGGATACCCAAGATATAAGATACAATTTCCTAAACACATGAAACTCAAGAAAAATGAAGACTGAAGTGTGGACACTATGCCCCTCCTTAGAAGTGGGAACAAAACACCCTTGGAAGGAGTTACAGAGACAAAGTTTGGAGCTGAGATGAGAGGATGGACCATGTAGAGACTGCCTTATCCAGGGATCCACCCCATAATCAGCATCCAAACGCTCACACCATTGCATACACTAGCAAGATTTTATCGAAAGGACCCAGATGTAGCTGTCTCTTGTGAGACTATGCCGGGGCCTAGCAAACACATAAGTGGATGCCCACAGTCAGCTAATGGATGGATCACAGGGCTCCCAATGGAGGAGCTAGAGAAAGTACCCAAGGAGCTAAAGGGATCTGCAACCCTATAGGTGGATCAACATTATGAACTAACCAGTACCCCGGAGCTCTTGACTCTAGCTGCATATGTATCAAAAGATGGCCTAGTCGGCCATCACTGGAAAGAGAGGCCCATTGGACACACAAACTTTATATGCCCCAGAACAGGGGAATGCCAGGGCCAAAAAGGGGGAGTGGGTGGGTAGGGGAGTGGGGGTGGGTGGTTATGGGGGACTTTTGGTATAGCATTGGAAATGTAAATGAGCTAAATACCTAATAAAAAATGGAAAGAAAAAAAAAAGAGGAAAACTCTGAAAGTTAATTTACTTGAAACATAAAAAAATCAATGAATCATATCATATATACCTTTTGCATGTATGTGTTTGTGTGCATGTGTATATGTACATGTATTGAGTGACGTCATGTGGAGGGCAATGATCATTATCAAGGGTCTTTTTCTATTATTACTCTCCACCTTATATTTTTGAGACAGAGCCTCTCATCAAACTTAGAGCTCAATTCAGCAACACTAACTTGCCAGTGAGCTCAGGGGAGCTTCCTATCTCTTCTTTCAACATGCTAGAATTACAGATGTTACAGCATGTTCAAAGTTTTATATTATATGGGAGCTGGAAGTATGAACTCAGATTCTAATGCTTATGTGGTAATTGCTGTACCCATCAATCCATTTTCTTAGCTCTATCACTTAAAACATACTATGAAGAGAAGTATAATTTTTATTGGTTAAGAACTTAGACAAAAACATGTTAATAATTTTCAAGACATATTTATTTTTATTTGTCAACAAATGTATTCATGAAAGGTTTACCTAAATCAACTAAAAGGCATTTTGGCTAATTTAACTACTTTAATTTATGTGAGCACACACTTAACAGTAAGCCAATTTGATAACATACAAATAATATAAAACCAGAAACACATCTAGTTTTAACATAGTAAATGAGCACACAAAAACATGGATAGTATTAGAAAAAACCCATTGATTTAATAGGTTTTGGCTATATTTATTATTTGCTATTCTTACTTTGTTTAGTTGGTTTCTTTATTGTTAAGAAGTTATATATCTTCCAATAATGGAAAAAATAGTGTTGGCCTTTATTGTGGACACAATGATGTCCGTGTTAGTTTTCGAGGGCTGGAAACAGTCAAATTTTTTAATTAGTATTTATTTTATAATTGTGTGTGTGTGTGTGTGTGTGTGTGTGTGTGTGAGAGAGAGAGAGAGAGAGAGAGAGAGAATTGCGTGCAATTGTATATGTGTGGATGTCAGCTGAAAACCTGTGGAAATTGGTTCTCTCCTACTATGTGTGTCTGTCTGCAGTATCCTCAGTCTTGGCAGCAAGAGCCTGCACTCCTCCAGTCATCTTGCTGGCTAAAACATCACAACAATTCTATGTTCAGATAAAATTTCATATTTGAAATTTCACAACCTAAGAATTATAAAATTGTACATATGGAGGTTCCATATATGTATGTATGTATGTGTGTGTGTTTGTGTGTATATATATATATATATATATATATGTATATATATATATATATATACATATATATATATATATATATATATATCACCAGCGATCCAATAAGACAGCTCAATTTCCACTAGAACTCCTTTACCATTCCCAGACCTGTAGAGTGGAAATGCATTACAGCCTCCCAAATTTTGAATTGCTGTCAACAAGAAAGATATAATGCAATCTCTCAGATTTTCTCTGAGTCCTTGTATAGGCTCATAAAGGGCTTCTTGACTAGTCTTTCCTTCAGGGTCAAGTTTTCTTTTAATCTCACAGCCATCTTACCAAAGCCTGAACTGAGTTCACCTTTCAGTTTCCTAGACCTCATGGACAACATAAATTCTGAGACCTGTGGCTGAACCTCGTGTGTTTTTCATTAGCATTCATTTAGATTTCAGGTTATTATCAGGACTTTTGGTTGACACAGAGGCTAAACACCATCTGTCATTTTGGGGAAACATTTGAATAAAAAGTTCTCCCAGAACACAGTAATAGTTCAGGAGTATTGAGTCAAGGTCTCGAGAAGTACCTTAATCTGCTCAGGCTCATTTGTATCAGTTTTTGGAGGATTGACCTAGGATAGGCTCCCCTTTGTCAGCTGCCTTTCTTAGTAGAAGTCAGGAAACAAAGCTGTGAATCTTTAAGGAGAATGTGTTATCTGACCATCTCTCATTAGTAAGTTAACACAAGTGACACTGTTCTTATGAGTACAAAACTAATAAAGATGACCAGAATATAAAAAGAGTAGAGAAAGATACCTGCTACAGTTAAGAAGTACTCTGTAGTTATTTAAAATATAGTGCCTTCCATGAATAAAGCTAGCATGGCGACTTTATTTGAGTCTATACATATTAATAATCATTTTAGAAGCAGACACACTCTTGAAGATTTTTAAAATGAGTGTTGTAGTTTGAATGAGATATGTTTCCCATAGGGTCAGTGCTGGAACACTTCATTCACAACTAGTTTTACTGTTCGGGAAGGATGTAGAACATTTAGGAGTTAAGCCTCACTGTAAGAAGTTGGTCACTTGAGGGAGTCCTTGAAGTTTCATTCCCTTCCCCATTTCCTGTCTTTTTTAAAAATTCCAAATGTAGGTGCAATGTAACCACCTACCATATATCGTAGATGCCATCCATACCTTTCCCATCATGATTTACTGACTGTATCTCTTGAAACCATAAGTGCAAATAACCCTCCCTCCTTTAAATTGCCCCATGTTAAGTATTTGGTCATAGAAAAAATGGTACCATGAACAGGGGTAGATTTGTGATAATTAATCTTGATTATTCAGTTGACAGGATCTAGAATCACCTGAGATACATGTCTGT
The DNA here is from genome assembly GCF_000001635.26 of Mus musculus. NCBI lineage: Eukaryota > Metazoa > Chordata > Mammalia > Rodentia > Muridae > Mus > Mus musculus. Next base: position 18,634,473 of record NC_000086.7, read on the forward strand.
GCAATCTGTGAAGGCTTTCCAGGAAGAGTTAAATAAAAGGAGACAATTTTCTCTCCCATGACACTCTAAGGCGGCTCTACTCAAGAGCCCACAGGACGAATAAGCATCAGATCAGCTGGAACAGGGTCCTAAGGGCCTATATCTGCACCTAGGAGGTGGGGCTGATCCTCAGCCCTCTGTGCGCCTTCCTTGCCAGAGGAGAGCTGGCCTCCAGGGAGTGTTCTGCCCCCAGTACTCAGGGGAGATAGCAACTTTCTCTCTAGTGACTCTCTAAGGCAGGTCCAGTCAGGAGTACAAAGGCAGAGCAAGCAGCAGAGCAGGTAGGACAGGGTCCTAGGGGCCTACATCTTCAACCAGGAGGTGGGGTTGTTCCCCAGCTCTCTGTGCACTGTTCTTGCCAGGAGAGAGCTAGTCTCCCAAGAGTGCTGACAAAGGCTTACAGATTCACAGAAGAAACAAGCTCCAGCCAGAGACAGAAAGGTCATCTAACATCAGATATAACCACATGGCAAAAGGCAAGCACAATAACCTTACCAACAGAAACCAAGACTACTTTGCATCATCAGAACCCAGTACTCCTACCACAGCAAGTCCTAGATACCCCAATATACTGGAAAAGCAAGATTCATATTTAAAACTATATCTCATGATGCTGGTAGAGGATTTTAAGAAGGACATAAATAACTCCCTTAAAGAAATACAAGAGAACACATCTAAACAGGTAGAAGCCCTTAAAATGAAATGCAAAAATCCCTTAAAGAAGAAGAACAACAAAAATAAAAAACAGGTGAATTGAGCAAAACCACCTAGGATCTAAAAATGGAAGTAGAAACAATAAAGAAATCACAAAGGAAGACAACTCTGGAGATAGAAAACCTAGGAAAGAAATCAGGAGCCATAGATGGAAGTATCACAAACAGAATACAAGAGATAGAAGAGAGAATCTCAGGTGCAGAATATTCCATAGAGAACATTGGCACAACAATCAAAGAAAACACAAAATGCAAAAAGATCCTAACTCAAAATATCCAGGAAACCCAGGACACAATGAAAAGATCAAACCTAAGGATTGTAGGTATAGATGATAATGAAGATTTTCAACTTAAAGGGCCAGTAAATATCTTCAACAAATTATAGAAGAAAACTTCCCTAACCTAAAGAAAGAGATGTCCATGAACATACAAGAAGCCAACAGAACTCCAAATAGTTAGGAATAGAAAAAAATTCCTCCTGTCACATAATAATCAAAACACCAAATGCACAAAACAAAGAAAGAATATTAAAAGCAGTAAGGGAAAAAGGTCAAGTAACATATAAAGACATACCTATTAGAATTACGCCAGACTTCTCACCAGAGATTATGAAAGACAGAAGATCCTGGACAGATATCATACAGATCATAAGAGAACACAAATGCCATCACAGGCTACTATACTCAGCAAAACTCTCAAGTATCATAGAGGAAGAAAGCAAAGTATTCCCTGACAAAACCAAATTTACACATTATCTTTCCATGAATACAGACCTTTAAAGTATAATTAATGGAAAACAGACCTTAAAAGTATAATAAATGAAAAACACCAACACAACGAGTGAATCTAAACCCTAAAAAGCAAGAAAGTAAACTTTCAACAAACCTAAAAGAAGATAGCCATACGAACAGAATCCCAACTCTAACAACAAAAATGACAGGAGGCAACAATAACTTTTCCTTAATATCTCTTAATATCAATAGAAAATTCCACAATAAAAAGAAATAGACTAACAGACTGTTTATGTAACAGGGCCCAACATTTTGCTGCATACAGGAAACCCACCTTAGGGACAAAAACAGAAACTACCTTAGAGTAAAAGGCTGGAAAACAAATTTCCAAGCAAATGGTTCCAAGAAACAAGCTGGAATAGACATTCTAATATCAAATAAAATTGACTTTCAATGAGAAATTATCAAAAACGGTAAGGAAGTACACTTCATACCAGTCAAGGGAAAATCTACAAAGATGAACTCTCAAGCCTATGGTCCAAATGCAAGGGCAACCACATTCAAAAGAGAAAATTTACTAAATCTCAAAGCACATATTGCAACTCACACAGCAATAGTGGGAGACTTTAACACCCCACTATCATCAATGGACAGATCATCGAAACAGAAACTAAACAGATACAGTGAAACTACCAGGAGATATGAAACAAATGGATTTAACAGCTATCTATAGAACATTTTATCCTAAAACAAAAGGATATACCTTCTTCTCAGCACCTCATTCTACCTTCTCCAAAACTGAACATACAATTGGTCACAAAAAAGGCCTCAACAGATACAAGAAGATTGAAATAATCCCATGCATCCTATCAGATCACCATGGACTACGGCTGATCGTCAATATCAACATAAATGTTAAAAAGCACACATAACTGTAGAAGCTGAACAACACTCTACTCAATGACACTTTGGTCAAAGAAGAAATAAAGAAAGAAATTAAAGACTTTTTAAAGTTTAATGAAAATGAAGCCACAACATTCCCAAACTTATGGGACACAAGGAACGTCATCCTAAGAGGAAAACTCATAGCTCTGAGTGCTTCCAAAAAGAAACTGGAGTGAGCATTCACAAGCAACTTGACAGCACACCTAAAAGCTCTAGAACAATAGGTAGCAAATTCACTCAAAAGGAATAGATGGCAGGAAATGATCAAAATTAGGACTAAAATAATCCAAGTAGAAACAAAATGAACTATACAAAGAATCACCCAAACCAGGAGATGGTTCTTTGAAAAAATCAACAAAATAGATAAACCCTTAGCCAGACTAACTAGAGGCACAGGGACAGTATCCTAATTAACAAAATCAGAAATGAAAATAGAGACATAACAACAGAATCTGAGGAAATCCAAAATATCACAAGATCCTTTTACAAAAGCCTATAGTTAACAAAACTGGAAAACCTGGATGAAATAGATAATTTTCTAGAGAGATACCAGGTACGAAAGTTAAATCTGGATCAAATTAGTGATCTAAACAGTCTCATATCCCTTAAAAAATTGGAAACAGGAGTCTGCAACCCTATAGGTGGAACAATATGAACTAACCAGTACCCCCCAGAGCTCATGTCTCTAGGAGCATATATAGCAGAATATGGCCTAGTCGTCCATCATTGGGAAGAGAGGCTCCTTGGTCTTGCAAACTTTATATGTCACAGTACAGGGTAATGACAGGGTCAAGAAGTGGGAGTGGGTGGGTAGGAGAGCAGGTCGCGGGGAGCAGGGAACTTTTGGGATAGCATTTGAAATGCAAATAAAGAAAATTTCTAATAAAAAAAATAGTCTCCCAACCAAGAAAAACCCAGGACCAGATGGTTTTAATTCAGAGTTCTATCCGACTTTCGAAGAAGACCAATATTCAAGAAACTATTCCACAAAAGATAAACAGAAGGTACTCTACCCAATTCATTCTATAAAGCCATAATTACTCTGATATTTAAAGCACACAAAGACTCAACAAGGAAAGAAAATATCAAACCAATTTCACATATGAATATCGATGCAAAAATACTCAATAAAATTCTCGCTATCCAAATCCAAGAACAAATCAACACGATCATCCATCATGATCAAGTAAACTTTATCCCAGGGATGAAGGGATGGTTCAATATGTGGAAATCCATCAACTTAATCCACTATATAAAGCAATCCAAATGGGGGAAAAACCACATCATCATCACATTAGATGCTGAGAACGCATTTAACCAAATTCAACACCCCTTCATTGTAAAAGTCTTGGAAAGATCAGGAATTCAAGGCCCATATCTAAACATAATAAAAGCAGTATACAGCAAACCAGTAGCCAACATTAAAGTAAATGGAGAGAAATTTGAAGCAATCTTACTAAAATCAGGGACTACAGAGCAGTTGCGATAAAAACTGCATGGTACTGGTACAGTGACACACAGGTAGATAATGGAATAGAAATGAAGACCCAGAAATGAATCCACACACCTATGGTGACTCGATCTTTGACAAAGGAGCTAAAACCATCCAGTGGAAAAAGGACAGCATTTTCAACAAATGGTGCTGGCACAACTGGCAGTTATCATGTAGAAGAATGCAAATTGATCCATTCTTATCTCCTTCTACAAAGCTCAAGTCTAAGTAGATCAAAGAACTCCACATAAAACCAGAGACACTGAAATTAATAGAGGAGAAAGTGGGAAAAAGCCTTGAAGATAAGGGCACAGGGGAAAAATTCCTAAAGAGAAAAGCATTGGCTTGTGCTGTAAGATCAAGTATTGACAAATGGGACTTCATAAAAATGCACAGTTTCTATAAGGCAAAAGACACTGTCAAGAAGACAAAAAGGCCATGAACAAATTGGGAAAGGATTTTTACCAATCCTAAATCTGATAGGGGTCTAATATCCAATATATACAAAGAGCTCTAGCAGCTGGACTCCAAAAATTCAAATAAACCCATTAAAATGGGGTACAGAGCTAAACAAAAAATTCTCAACTGAGGAATACTGAATGGCTGAGAAGCACCTGAAAAAATGTTCAAAATCCTTAATCATCAGGGAAATGCAAGTCAAAACAACCCTGAGATTTCACCTCACACCAGTCAGAATGCCTAAGATAAAAAATTCATGTGATAGCAGATGCTGGAGAGGATGTAGAGAAAGAGGAACACTCCTTCATTGCTGGTGGGATTGCCAGCTTGTAGAACCACTCTGGAAGTCAGTCTGGAGGTTCCTCAGAAAATTAGATATATTACTACCGGAAGATCCAGCAATACCTCTCCTAGGCATATACCCAGAAGAAGTTCCAACTGTTAATAAGAACACACGCTCCACTATGGTCATAGCAGCCTTATTTATAATAGCCAGAACCTGAAAAGAACCAAGATGTCCCTCAACAGAAGAATGTATACAGAAAATGTGGTACATTTACACAGTGGAGTACTTCATAGACAAATGGATGGATCTGGAGGATATCATCCTGAGTGACATAGCCCAACAACAAAAGAACTCACATGATATGCACTCACTGATAATTGCATATTTGCCCAGAAGCTCAGAATACTCAAGATACAATTTGCAAATTTGCAATTTCATTTGCAAAACACATGAAACTCAAGAAGAAGGAAGACCAAAGTGTGGATGCTTCAACTCTTCTTAGAAGGGGGAACAAAATACCCATGGAAGGAGTTACATAGACAAAGTTCGGAGCAGAGACTGAAGGAATGACCATACAGAGACTGCCCTACCTGGGTATTCATCCCATTAACAACCACCGAACCCAGACACAAAGGCAGATGCCAAGAAGAGCTTGCTGAAAGGAACCTGATATAGCTGTCTCCTGAGAGGCTCTGCCAGTGCCTGACTAATACAGAAGTGGATGCTCATAGCCATCCATTGGACAGAGCACAGCATCCCTAATGAAGGAGCTAGAGAAAGTGTCCAAGGAGCTGAAGGGATTTGCAGCCCCATAGGAGGAACAACATGAACTAACCAGTTCCTCCAGAGCTCCCTGCGACTAAACCACCAACCAAAAAAAAAAAAAAAAAAAAAAAACCAAAAAACAAAAAACAAAACAAAAAAACCCCCAAAAACAAAACAAAACAAAAAAACCACAAAAAACAAAACAAAACAAAAACAAAACAAAACAAAACAAAACAAAACAAAACACCTCACACAGTTGGACTCATGACTCTGGCTGCATATGTAGCAGACGGTGGTCTAGTATGTCATCTATTGGAGGAAAGGCCCTTGGTCCTGTGAAGGTTTTATGACCCAGTATAGGGGAATGCCAGGGCCAGGAAGAGGGAGTAGGTGGGTTGGTGAGCAGGGAGAGGTAGGAGGGGATTGGGTATTGTCGTAGGTGAAACTAGGAAAAGGGATAACATTTGAAATGTAAATAAAAAACATCTAATAAAATCATGGAAGGAGACTACCTTAGAGCCAGTGGTACCTTTTGATGGGTGGCTCAGATATAAAGAGGTCTGAGAAAAAACAGCATTGCTTGCTTACTTTCTTTCTTTCGCTTCTCATAGATAAGTATGTCTATTTTTTTTCCTAACTGCAGCTTTTTTAGCCTTCTAATGTGAGCTGAATACTACTGACACTTCAGGAAACTTTCCAGTCTTCAATACCAGATTTGAAGAGCTGAGATATTCAGCATCATGAGTTGAGCAGCTACTACTGTGTACTCAGTATTTTCACTGTGCAGAATGATATCATTGGACTACTTACTTGCTATCTGTTGTAATCCAGTCTAGTTATCTTGTTTTATAATGTGCACATACCTTCTATCAGTCTGTTCCTCTAGAGAACCCTGCATAACAAATATTGGGGGTAACAGGAATGGGGTTGCTGCTCTGATAATCTTGACCACTTGGTTTGTAAGGCTTTAGTGTGTATGGGGAATATGGAAGGGTTTGGAGCTGCAAGTTAGAGTACTGTAAGTCAGGATAAATGGACCATAGTGGTGACTATTTAAAAGAGCAGAACGCTGACAGAAATGCAGACAACTGAGGATCAACTCATGAAATTTCAGAAGAGAATAAAGCACTCTGTTGTTAATTAGTCTAGAGACCTTATATATTAGCCAGAAACTGGCTTCATTCTATCCCATGCCCTGGGAAATTAAGTGAAGTTTAATTAAAGGGTAATGGACTAATTTATTTTACAAGAGTAGCAATCAGGATTTTGTGGATGTAATAGTCATTAACCCCATTCAATTCCATAGTCAAAATTAGCAATGAATATTTTTCCTGGAAATACACTGGTCACACTGGCCACATTGGCCAGGGAATCAGCTAAGTGATCTTCACTTTCCTTCATATCCTCTAATTCCAATTACCTAGCCTTATTCCAAGCTTTATAGCAGACCACCTCCTGTGGCCTCTCCTTCCTCTCTGTTCCTATTCCCAGAGGACTGTACAGATCTTCCAATCAGATCCTCTCTTACAGCCTTCCTCTCTCCCCTCTGGATGACCAGAGGATGTTAAAAATGCCAGGAATATGGAATGTGCTCTTAGAAAAGCTATAGGGATGGAATAGAGCTAGTCCAAGAGAGGCACCTTCTATGTATACTGCACATGGATACACAGTATTTTGTACTTGGCTATTGACACTGAATTAGAAAGTTATAGAACATTCAGAAGGTGAAGCCTTGCTGGAGGAAGTATGTCACTTTGGGTGGATCTTAAGGTTTTATAGACTGACTCCATGTCTATTTTGTTTCCTGACTACAGATGCATGATAACTACCTGCTTTACTCTCCTATCATGGTACCTTCCCCACAATGATGAATTTTCAAAATGTAAGCTAAAATTAATCATCCTTTAAGTTTTTCTTTTCAGGTATATGGTTACAGAAATTAGAGAAAACAACTAATATACTGAACATGCTCAATTTATGATCATACTTCAAGAGAGACAGATTGTGCATATACTTTTTGAGTATGTTTAGGCTTAAAAGATTAAACTGACAGGGTTAACTCTAGACATACTCAGTTTGTGTTATTAAGATGATGGAAAGAACGATCTTTGGCCATGCCTACTCTGAAGAAATATTGATAGCCACATCTAACAGTGGCTATTGTTATTCAATTAACTTCTTATACCTTCATCTGGAAATAGTGTGACATCCCACAGATTGAGGTCTCAAGATGGTCCACTTTTGATGACAGCTGTAAGCCCCAGGTTGTTTGGCCTATGCTTCTCACTGACTAATTTTTAATCAGGGTTCTTATGATAAAATTATTTGCTTTTACTTGTTAGATATGCTAATAAGACTTGAGGGACTTACATTTACAGATTTATTTTAAGTTGTTATAAATTATGTAACTGAAAAGATTTATAGGATAATGTATGGGAAGGGCATGAAACTCCCACACACCACTTTCTAGGAACCTCTATGAGTTCAGCTATCTAGACGTCTCCCTCCATCTGTCCCTGTCTCCTTGAAGTTTTATATAAAAGCTTTACATAAGCATGATTAATTAAATCACTGGCCATTAGCAATAACCTTTGGCTCCTCTTCATTAAAATCTCAATTCTCTAATCATTGCTCTATTTTGTTTGTTGGTTGGTTTTTTTTCTTCTTCTGTAACTAACTTCCATTCAGAAGCTACAAGGGGCTGCTAGCCATGGTCAAAGGCAATCAAGGTTAATCACTAGAAAAGAAAATGCCATTTCATGATTCTTAGGATTTTAGGGTCTTTGTGTCAACGTATGAAATGAAGACTAAGTGTATATTTTATAATATCATATTGGTTTCTCTAGAAAAGTCTGAAAGTCTAGATTCATGTGTGAGTAATTTGTTGGGCTGAGGACGTAAGACCCCCTTTCGGGGACCCCACTCTAGTCTTGGGAGTGAGAGAACACCCAAAGAAACACGAGAATCCATCTTGCTGTAGTCACATGAGGCAGTTTAATGACGGAGCTCCTGACAGACATGCATCCCACACAGGAGATAACGGATGCCAGCCACGAGGCTCAGAAGCTAGGGGTTTTTATGGGGTAAGGGGCTTAGGGGTGTGGAATTCAGCATAGTGACACACTATTGGCTTATTCAAACATCAGCAGAAAAATTACATGTACGTGCAGGGTGTCAGAGTTCTGTGAGTTGTTGACTCAGTTCAGATATCCCAGTTATGCCCTCACATTCCTCTTTATCTTATGGTCAAGCTGTTCCCAGGAATGTTTTAACTACAGGGCATACCCAGGTTTGTTTTTCTTTTTTCTCAGCCCCAGGCAGCCTCTAGGCTCACAAACAACCAGCAATTTCTGAGTACTTTATATGACTTACAGGTCTTGAAATTTCATCTTTCTTTCAAGGAGTCCAGTGGAAGCAGGCTACCTTTAGTCCTAGCCTATGAAAAAGCTTCTGTGATGAAATTATATCACAAGCTTTTTCCCACCTGTAGGAAAAGTGGCTTTTTGAAGCTTCCAAGCACTTCATTCTTTCATTTTCAGTGCTAGAGATGGGACCCTGGGCTCTGTCCATGCTAGATAGTTAAATCTGTCACTCAGGTACACCCCTAGCTCTCAAGTCAGTCCATTCTTGTCCCATTAATCACTGGATGAGTTTGACCCTTCAGGGGAAGAAAATATTACCAGAGTTCATTTTGCTAAAAGCATTTGTTTTTTAAATTACTGCTTTCGTTGTGATACTTTCACATATGCACGTAAAGTACTTTGCTCCTCTTCACTCTTTACTAATGTCCTCTCTTATCATCCCTGCACACCGTATGTCCTTCCTCTTCCCTAACTCTGGGAGGTCAGTCCTTTGGAGAAAGGGACAGCTGTGGGTTTTTATCAGCTAAAACCATTGTATCTGGGATTTATACTTACTGTACTAGGCAGCGGGATTCTGAGTTAGGATACTATCAGTGTTCACTACAGATGTCCTTCATCTCTGTTTGCTTTTGTGAGCCTTCTTCAGGTGTCAGGCTTAGACAAGGCTGCAGATACAGGATAAATCCAGGAAGCTGGAAGCCCTAGAAAGGCTATGTGAAAACCAACTGACTGTGTTCTTGTCTAAAAAACAGTCCTCTCTTCTCCATTCCATCTGTGTATCTATGTACCAATCTCCACACGAGTTATTTTGCCCTCTGCAAATATATATTATAACCCCCATTTGGTTCTTACAAACCACATAAAGGAGGAGGGAGAAAGTAGGACACAAAAAGACAATAACTTTCTTTCATTTTGTATTAAAAAAAAAAAAAAACTAAGTTGTGTTTTATCAAAGCTACAGGTTCATTTTGAGACTCTCCGGTCTTTGTTCAAATGTGAATTCCCCTTTACTTCCTTGTCACCTTAATATGAGCAGGCTATTTTGCCACATCATCCAAAGCAACAGGGCCAGATGGTCATGGAGTGAGTCCTCTGAAACCATAAGTTAACACAGAGAGTGTTCTTCCTTTTAAATACATTATCTAAAATTATTCTCTCAGGAAATACTGACTAGTACAGGCAGACAAAGACTGGAGAAAAAAATACTTCATCTATGAATAACTGTGAAACCTGATTTTATAGCCCAGATTTGGTTTTTGGAACTTGTTAGAATCTATAGTAACAAAATGCTTAGTTATCCCATTGAACCCCAAGACAGGGTTTCTCTGTGTAGGCCCTGGCTATACTGGAGCTTGCTCTGTCGGCCAGGCTGCCCTATCTACCTCTGCCACCAGAGTGGGGGGATTAAAGTTACTGTCCAGCTAGTTATTTTGTAGATTATAAAATCAAAATTGTATTTGTCTGAATTATATAATTCAGTGTTTCTTTAAACACATCGTTAATTTGTTTTATACTGTGTATCTATGGTATGTATGTATTCATATGTGTGAATGTGTCTGCACATTCAAGAGTGCAATTGTATGTGTGTGCATACTCAAGCAATGGCCAACATGTTCACAAAGAAGTCAGAGGACATCTTTTTGAGTCACTTTCACTCTTTTCACTATGATTCTGACATTAAACTCAAGTTGTGTGGCTTATGTGGTAAGTGCTTTTACCCACTGAGTCATCTCACTAGCAACAACCTTGTGTTTTTTGTTTTGTTCTGCTTGTAAAGCAATCTGGAATTGTGAAACCATCACTACTATCTAATTTCAGAACATATCTAACACCTATAAAATAAGTCCCATGCTTGCTGTTTTCTGTTACTTACTCCCCCATCCTCCTAAAAACAACCAATCTACTTTTTGTCTCTGTGGATTTCTCAAATCTGAATATTTCATATAAACAAAAATACATAATTTTCTTTCTTTCTTTTTCTCTTCATTTTTCCTCCTTCCTTTTTCTATCTCTTTTTCTTCTCCTTCTCCATCTCCTTCTCCTTCTTTTTCCTTCCTCCCTCCCTCCCTCCCTCTCTCCCTCCCTCCCTCCCTCTCTCCCTCTCTCCCTCTCTCCCTCTCTCTTTCTGTGGAGATTAAATTTAGAGCCTAATGCAGTTTAAGCAACCACTCTACCACTGACCTATATATCCACAGCTTCGAAAGTTTTAAATTCTGAGACAGGCTCAAACTAAGTTGCCCAGTTTTTCCTTGAATTCACTTTGTAACCCAGGCTTTCTTTGAACTTGTGATCCTGCTGCTTCAGACTCCTAAGTAGCTAGGAATATAGGCCTGTATCACCAGGCATGCGTATAGCTTCTTTAACACAGTGTTTTCAAATTTATTCAGGTTGTAACTATATTTCATTCTTTATGGCCAATTAGTAGTCCATTTAAAAGATATGCTATATTTGCTTACTCATTCCTCAGTTATGGACTTCTAAGTTGTTTATACTTTCTGGCTATTATAAATAATACTATCAATATCTGTGTATCTATTTCTATGTGAATGCTTGTTTGTTTTGTTTTGTTTTGTTTTGCTTTTTTTAAATCTTGGGCATATACCTAAGAGTGAAATTTCTGGGTCACATGGTAATTCTTTGAAGAATTATCTAATTGTTTTCCAAAATGTCATTTTTCTGTGAGCTTATTTGACCATCTCATAGGTGCACAATGATTCTAGTTCTCCATATCCTCAAATAATACTTCTCACTATCTTTTATATATTAGCCATTACAGTATAAAGCAGTATCTCATTATAGTTTTGATTTCAATTTACCTAATAGTTACTATTTATTCGATTTTTGGTTATTTGTATACTTTTATTCACATCCAATGCATCATATATTTTACTGACTGGGTTATTGACTTTTAAATTGTTTCTTTGGAAGAACTCTTTAAAATTTTCTAGTTTTTAAAAATATTTTTACTAGATATTTTCTTCACTTATATTTCAAATGTTATCCCAAATGACCCTTCTAACCTCCTCCTGACCTGCTCCCCAACCCATACACTCCTGCTCCGTGGCCCTGGCATTCCCCTGTACTGGGACATATAATCTTTGCAAGACCAATGTCCTCTCCTCCCAATGATGGCCGACTAGGCCATCTTCTGTACCATATACAGCTAGAGACATGAGTTCTGGAGGCACTGGTTAGTTCATATTGTAATTCCACCTATAGGGTTGCAGACCCCTTCAACTCCTTGGGTACTTACTGTGGCCCTGTGTTCTATCCAAAAGATGACTGTGAGCATCCACTTCTGTATTTGCCAGGCAATGGCATAGCCTCACAAGAGACAGCTAAAATCTTGCTGGCATATGCAATAGTGTCTGCATTTGGTGGCTGTTTATGGGATGGATCCCCGGGTGTGGCAGTCTCTGGATGGTTGTTCCTTCAGTCTCAGCTCCAAACTTTGTCTCTGTACCTTCCTCCATGGGTATTTTGTTCCCCATTCTAAGGAGGAATGAAGTATCCACACTTTGGACTTCCTTCTTCTTGAGTTTCATGTGTTTTACAAATTGTATCTTGGGTATTCTAAGTTTCTGGGCTAATATCCACTAATCAGTGAGTGCATATCTTGTGTGTTTTATTGTGATTGGGTTAACTCACTCAGGATGATATCCTCCAGATACATTCATTTCCCTAAGTATTTCATAAATATACTGTTTTTAATAGCTGAGTAATACTCCATTGTATAAATGTATCACAATTTCTGTATCCATTCCTCTGTTGAGGGACATCTGGGTTCATTCCAACTTCTGGCTATTATAAATAAGGGTGCTATGACCATAGTGGATCATGTGTCCTTATTAAAAGTTGGAACATCTCTGCTTATATGCCAAGGAGAAGTATTGCTGGATCTTCCAGTAATACTATGTCCAATTTTCTGAGGAACCACTGGACTGATTTCCAGAGTGGTTGTACAAGCCTGCAATCCCACCAACAATGGAGGACTATTCTTCTTTCACCACATCCTCACCAGCATATGCTGTCACCTGAATTTTGATCATAGCCATTATGACTGGTGTGAGGTAGAATCTCATGGTTGTTTTGATTTGCATTTCCCTGATGATTAAGGATGTTGAACATTTCTTTAGGTGCTTCTCAGCCATTCAGTATTCCTCAGGTGAGAATTTTTTATTTACTTTTTTACCCCAATTTTTAATGGGGTTATTTGATTTTCTCAAATACAGCTTCTTGAGTTCTTTGTATATATTGGATATTAGTCCCCTATCAGATTTAGGATTGGTAAAGATCCTTTCCCAACCGGTTGTTGGTCTTTCTGTCTTATTGACAGTGTCTTTTGCCTTACAGAATCTTTGCAATTTTATGAAGTCCCTTTTGTCAATTCTTGGTCATACAGCACAAGCCTTTGCTGTTCTGTTCAGGAATTTTTCCCCCGGCCCATGTTTGAGGCTCTTCCCCAATTTCTCCTCTATAAGTTTCAGTGTCTCTGGTTTTATGTGGACTTCTTTGATCCACTTAGACTTGAGCTTTGTACAAGAAGATAAGAACGGACAAATTCACATTCTTCTACATGATAACTACCAGTTGAGCCAGCACCATTTGTTGAAAATGCTGTCTTTTTTCCACTGGATGGTTTTAGCTCCTTTGTCAAAGATCAAGTGACCATAGGTGTGTGTTCACTTCTTGGTCTTCAATTCTATTCCATTGATCCATTTGTCTGGATTGTACCAGTACCATGCAGTTTTTATCACAATTGCTCTGTAGTACAGCCTGAGGACAGGCATGGTAATTCCTGAAGAGGTTTGTTTTTGTTTTTTTTGTTTTTGTTTTCATTGAGAATAGTTTTGCCATCCTAGGTTTTTAGTTATTCCAGATGAACTTGGAAATTGCCCTGTCTAACTTGGTGAAGAATTGAGTTGGAATTTTGATGGGAATTGCATCAAATCTGTAGATTGCTTTCAGCAGGATAGTCCTTTTGATTATATTAAACCTGACAATCCATGAGTATTGAAGATATTTCTATTTTCTGAGATCTTTTTCAATTACTTTCTTCAGAGACTTGAAGTTCTTATCTACAGATCTTTCACTTCCTTAGTTAGAGTCACACCCAGGTATTTTATATTATTTGTGAGTATTGTGAAGGGTGTTGTTTCCCTAATTTCTGTCTCAGCCTGTTTATCCTCTGTGTAGAGAAAGGCCACTGATTTGTTTGAGTTAATTTTATATCCAGGTACATCACTGAAGTTGTTTATCAGGTTTAGGAGTTCTCTGGTGGAATTTTTGAGTCACTTATATGTCCTATCATATGATCTGCAAAAAGTGATATTTTGACTTCTTCCTTTCCAATTTGTATCCCCTTGATCTCCGTTTGTTGTCTAATTGCTCTGGCTAGGACTTCAAGTACTATATTGAATAGGTAGGGAGAAAGTGGGCAGTCCTTGTCTGTCTCTGATTTTAGTGGGATTGCTTCAGTTTTTGCTCCATTTACTTTGATGTTGGCTACTGTTTTTTTTTTGTATATTGCTTTTATTATGTTTAGGTATGGGCCTGAGATTCCTGATCTTTCCAAGATTTTATTATGAAGGGGTGTTGGATTTTGTGGATTGCTTTCTTCTTTTTTTATTAGGTATTTTCCTCGTTTACATTTTCAATGCTATCCCAAAGGTCCCCCATACCCACCCCCCCAATCCCCTACCCACCCACTCCCCCTTTTTGGCCCTGGTATTCCCCTGTACTGGGGCATATAAAGTTTGCAAGTCCAATGGGCCTCTCTTTGCAGTGATGACCGACTAGGCCATCTTTTGATACATATGCAGCTAAAGACAAGAGCTCCCGGGTACTGGTTAGTTCATATTGTTGTTCCACCTATAGGGTTGCAGTTCCCTTTAGCTCCTTGGGAAATTTCTCTAGCTCCTCCATTAGGGGCCGTGTGACCCATCCAATAGCTGACTGTGAGCATCCACTTCTGTGTTTGCTAGGCCCCGGCATAGTCTCACAAGAGAGAGCTATATCTGGGTCCTTTCAGCAAAATCTTGCTAGTGTATGCAATGGTGTCAGCATTTGGAAGCTGATTATGGGATGGATCCCTGCATATGGCAATCACTAGATGGTCCATCCTTTCGTCACAGCTACAAATTTTGTCTCTGTAACTCCTTCTATGGGTGTTTTGTTCCCATTTCTAAGAAAGGGTAAAGTATCCACACTTTGGTCTTCATTCTTCTTGAATTTCATGCATTTGGCAAGTTGTATCTTATATCTTGGGTATCCTAAGTTTCTGGGCTAATATCCACTTATCAGTGAGTACATATTGTGCGAGTTCCTTTGTGATTGGGTTACTTCACTCAGGATGATACCCTCCAGGTCCATCCATTTGCCTAGGAATTTCATAAATTCATTTTTTTAATAGCTGAGTAGTATTCCATTGTGTAAATGTACCACATTTCTGTATCCATTCCTCTATTGAGGGGCATCTGGGTTCTTTCCAGCTTCTGGATATTATAAATAAGGCTGCTATGAACATAGTGGAGCATGTGTTCTTCTTACCGGTTGGGACATCTTCTGGATATATGCCCAGGAGAGATATTGCAGGATCCTCCGGTAGTACTATGTCCAATTTTCTGAGGAACCGCCAGACTGATTTCCAGTGTTGTTGTATAAGCTTGCAATCCCACCAACAATGAAGGAGTGTTCCCCTTTCTCCACATCCTCGCCAGCATCTGCTGTCACCTGAGTTTTTGATCTTAGCCATTCTGACTGCAGTGAAGTGGAATCTCAGTGTTGTTTTGATTTGCATTTCCCTGATGATTAAGGATGTTGAACATTTTTTCAGGTGCTTCTCTGCCATTCGGTATTCCTCAGGTGAGAATTCTTTGTTCAGCTCTGAGCCCCATTTTTTAATGGGGTTATTTGATTTTCTGGAGTCCACCTTCTTGAGTTCTTTATATATATTGGATATTAGTCCCCTATCCGATTTGGGATAGGTAAAGATCCTTTCCCAATCTGTTGGTGGCCTTTTTGTCTTATTGACGGTGTCTTTTGCTTTGCAGAAGCTTTGCAATTTTATGAGGTCCCATTTATCGATTCTTGATCTTACAGCACAAGCCATTGCTGTTCTATTCAGGAATTTTTCCCCTGTACCCATATCTTCGAGGCTTTTCCCTACTTTCTCTTCTACAAGTTTCAGTGTCTCTGGTTTTATGTGGAGTTCCTTAATCCACTTAGATTCGACCTTAGTACAAGGAGATAGAAATGGATCAATTCGCATTCTTCTACATGATAACCGCCAGTTGTGCCAGCACCATTTGTTGAAAATGCTGTCTTTTTTCCACTGGATGGTTATAGCTCCCTTGTCAAAGATCAAGTGACCATAGGTGTGTGGGTTCATCTCTGGGTCTTCAATTCTGTTCCATTGGTCTACTTGTCTGTCACTATACCAGTACCATGCAGTTTTGACCACAATTGCTTTGTAGTACAGTTTTAGGTCCGGCATGGTGATTCCACCAGAGGTTCTTTTATCCTTGAGAAGAGTTTCTAAGCATCTAATGAGATTATCATGTAGTTTTTGTTTTTACATTGTTTATATAGTGGATTACATTGATGGATTTCCATAGATTGAATCATCCTTGCATCCCTGGGATCAAGCCTCTTTGATCATGTTGCATGATCCTTTTGATGTGTTCTTGGACTCAGTTTGCAAGAATTTTATTGAGTACTTTTGAATCGATATTTATAAGGGAAATTGTTCTGAAGTTTTCTTTGTTTGTTGGGTCTTTATGTGGTTTAGTTATCAGAGTAATTGTGGTTTCATAGAATGAATTTGGTAGAGTACCTTCTGTTTTTATTTTGTGGAATAGTTTGAGGAGAGTTGGAATTAGGTCTTCTTTCAAAGTCTGATAGAACTCTGCACTAAACCCATCTGGTCCTGGGCTTTTTTTGGTTGGGAGACTATTCATGACTAATTCTATTTCTTTAGGGGATATTGGACTGTTTAGGTCATTAATCTGATCCTGATTTAGCTCTGGTACCTGGTATCTGTCTAGAAAATTGTCCATTTCATCCATGTTTTCCAGTTTTGTTGAGTATAGCCTTTTGTAGGATCTGATGATGTTTTGGATTTCCTCACGTTCTGTTGTTATATCTCACTTTTCAGTTTTGATTTTGTTAATTAGGATATTGTCCCTGTACCCTCTGGTCATTCTGGCTAAGGGTTTATCTATTTTCTTGGTTTTCTCCTGGTTTGGTTGATTCTTTCTATAATCCTTTTTGTTTCAACTTGGTTGATTTCAGCCGTAAGTTTGATCATTTCCTGCCTTCTACTCCTCTTGAGTGAATTTGCTTCCTTTTGTTCTAGTGCTTTTAGGTGTGCTGTCAAGCTGCTACTGTATGCTCTCTCTAGTTTTCTTTTGGCGGCACTCAGAGCTATGAGTTTTCCTCTTATGCATGCTTTCATTGTGTCCCTAAGTTTGGGTATATTGTGGCTTCATTTTAATTAAACTCTAAAAAATCTTTAATCTCTTTCTTTATTTCTTCCTTGATCAAGTTATCATTGAGTAGAGTGTTGTTCAGCTTCCATGTGAATATTGGCTTTCTATTATTTATGTTGTTATTGAAGATCGGCCTTTGTCTGTGGTGATCTGATAGGATTCATGGGATAATTTCAATATTTTTGTATCTGTTGAGGCCTGTTTTGTGACCAATTATAAGGTCAATTTTGGAGATGGTACCATGAGGTGCTGAGAAGAAGGTATATTCTTTTGTTTTAGGATAAAATGTTCTGTAGATATCTGTTAAGTCCATTTGTTTCATAGCTGCTGTCAATTTCACTGTGTCCCTGTTTAGTTTCTGTTTTCAGGATCTGTCCATTGATGAGAGTGAGGTATTGAAGTCTCCCACTCTTATTGTCAGAGGTACAATGTGTGGTTTGAACTTTACTAGAGTTTCCTTAATGATTGTGGATGCCCTTGCTTTTGGAGCATAGATATACAGAATTGAGAGTTCATCTTGGAAGATTTTAGCTTTGATGTGTATAAAGTGCCCCTCCTTGTATTTTTTGATATCTTTGTGTTGGAAGTTGATTTTATTTGATATTAAAATGGCTACTCCACCTTGTTTCTTGGGAACATTTGCTTGGAAAATTGTTTTCTAGCCTTTTACTCTGAGGTAGTGTCTGTCTTTGTCCCTGAGTTGGTTTTCCAATATGCAGCAAAATGATGGGTCCTATTCATGTATCCAGTCTATTAGTCTATGTCTTTTTATTGGGTAATGAGTCCATTGATATTAAGGAAAAGTAATTTTTGATTCCAATTATTTTTGTTGTTAGAGTTGGGATTCTGTTCAACTGGCTATTTCCTTTTAGGTTAGTTGAAGGATTACTTTCTTGCTTTTTCTAGGGCATAATTTCCCACCTTCTGTTGAAGTTTTCCCTTTATTATCCTTTGAAGGCCTGGTTTCATAGAAAGATATTGTGTGCATTTGGTTTTGTCATGGAATACTTTGGTTTCCCTGTCTATGGTAATTGAGAGTTTTGCTGGGTATAGTATCCTTGGCTGGCTTTTGTGTTTTCTTAGGGTCTGTATAACATCTGCTTTCATAGTCTGTGGTTAGAAGTCTGCCGTAATTCTAATAGGTTTGCCTTTATACATTACTTGACCTTTTTCCCGTATTGCTTTTAATATTCTATCTTTATTTAGTACATATGTTGCTCTGGTTATTATGTGTCTGGAGGAATTTCTTTTCTGGCCCAGTCTATTTAGAGTTCTGTAAGCTTCTTATATGTTCGTGCGCATCTCTTTTTTTTAGGTTAGGTTTGAGAAGTCTTCTTCTATAATTTTGTTGAAGATATTTTCTGGCACTTTAAGTTGAAAATCTTCATTCTCATCTACTCCTACTATCCCTAGGTTTGGTCTTCTCATTGTGTCCTGGATTTCCTGAACGTTTTGAGTTAGGATCTTTTTGCATTTTGCATTTTCTTTGATTGTTGTACGGATGTTCTCTATGGAATCTTCTGCACCTGAGATTCTCTCTTCCATCTCTTGTATTCTGTTGCTGATGATCTCGCATCTATGGTTCCAGATTTCTTTCCTAGGGTTTCTATCTCCAGTGTTGCCTCACTTTGGGTTTTCTTTATTGTGTCTACTTCCCTTTTTAGATCTAGTATGGTTTTGTTCATTTCCATCACCTGTTTGGATGTGTTTTCCTGTTTTTCTTTAAGGACTTCTACCTGTTTGGCTGTGTTTTCCTGTTTTTCTTTAAGGACTTGTAACTCTTTAGTAGTGTTCTCCTATATTTCTTTAAGTGAGTTATTAAAGTCCTTTTTGATGTCCTCTACCATCGTTGTGAGATATGCTTTTAAATCTGGGTCTAGCTTTTCGTGTGTGTTGGGATGCCCACAACTGGCTGAGATGGGAGTGCTGGGTTCTGATGATGGTGAGTGGTCTTGGTTTCTGTTAGTAAGATTCTTACGTTTGCCTCTCGCCATCTGGTAATCTCTGGAGTTAGTTGTTATAGTTGTCTCTGGTTAGAGCTTGTTCCTCTCGTGATTCTGTTATCCTCTTATCAGCAGACCTGGGAGACTAACTCTTTACGGAGTTTCAGTGATTAGAGCTCTTTCTGTAGGCAAGCTCTCCTCTTGCAGGGAAGGTACTCAGTTATCTGGTGTTCAGACCTGCCTCCTGTCAGAAGATGAAGGCCTGAAAAAGGGCCTGTCCCAGAAGCTATTAGTGTCTGTAGTCCACACTCTCCCATGCACAGACTAGTCTCAGTGGGATCTGGGAACCAAGATGGCTCCCCCAGGTGTTCTGGCAAAGCCCTCCAGGACCAGACGGACACCTCTCCTCAGGCAGGGAAGTGCCCGGATGTCTGGAGTCCAAAATTGGGTCTGCCTCAGAAGCTCTGTGGTTCTGCCTGTCCCAGAAGCTGTTAGCTTCTGTAGTCCACACTCTCACCTGCGCAGGCTAGTCTTGGTGGGATCCGGGAACCAGGAACCAAGATGGCTCCCCCAGGTGCTCCAGCCTACATAATGCTTTCTTATATATGACATCTGCAGAGAAAATGAAAAGAAAATATTAAGTTGGACCCTTCATAAAAGTAGAAAACTCTTGCACTTCAGAAACATTATCAAAAAAAAGGAGATAAGTCCCTTAGAAATGAAAAAAATGTCGATATATCTTGTGCATTACAAGAGACTTAAAAGTAGAAAATTTAGGGGCACGTGAAGACCCACAACATGAGGACTCTCCCACATTGTGACTCAGGAGAGGCAACACCCCAAATCAATCATAACAAACGGTCTTGATGCAAATTGCAAAAGGTTTATTCGGGAAAGACCAGTGCACTGGGGACAACTCCTACTCCTCCCAGAGGTAGAGGAGTCGACCAGGAGCTCAAGGGGTAAGGGATTTATAAATGCAAAAACCGCAAAAACCTGGCAAAAACTGCAAACACCTGACATTGGGCTATAGAAAGGCAAAAAACTACAAATACCTGGCAAAAAAACGCAAACCCCTGGCATTGGGCTATAGCATTTGGCAAGCTAGCAAGTCTGCATAATGGGTTTAAGGAATGGTTACAAACATCCACTTATCCACTTATCAGTGAGTACATATCATTTGAGTTCTTTTGTGATTGGGTTACCTCACTCAGGAAGATGCCCTCCAGGTCCATTCATTTGCCTAGGAATTTCATAAATTCATTCTTTTTAATAGCTGAGTAGTACTTCATTGTGTAAATGTACCACAATTTCTTTATCCATTCCTCTGTTGAGGGGCATCTGGGTTCTTTCCAGCTTCTGGCTATTATAAATAAGGTTGCTATGAACATAGTGGAGCATGTGTCCTTCTTACCAGTTGGAACATCTTCTGCATATATGCCCAGGAGAGGTATTGAGGGATCCTTCGGTAGTACTATGTCCAATTTTCTGATGAACTGCCAGTCTGATTTTCAGAGTGGTTGTACAAGCTTGCAATCCCACCAACAATGGAGGAGTGTTCCTCTTTCTCCACATCCTAGCCAGCATCTGCTGACACCTGAATTTTTGATCTTAGCCATTCTGACTGGTGTGAGGTAGAATCTCAGGTTTGTTTTGATTTGCATTTTCCTGATGATTAAGGATTAAGGATGAACAAGATAAAATTTGCAAAACACATGAAACTCAAGAAGATTGAAATTCAAAGTGTGGACACTTTGTTCCTTCTTAGAATTGGGAACAAAACACCCATGGAAGGAGTTACAGAGACAAAGTTTGGAGCTGAGACAAAAGGATGGGCCATCTAGACACTGCCATGCCTGGGGATACATCCCATAATCAGCCTCCAAACACTGACACCATTGCATACACTAGCAAGATTTTGTTGAAAGGACCTTGATATAGCTGTCTCTTGTGAGGCTATGCTGGGGCCTGGCAAACCCAGAAGTGGATGCTCACAGTCAGCTATTGGATGGAACACAGGGCCCCCAATGGAGGAGCTAGAAAAAGTACCCAAGGAGCTAAAGGGGTCTGCAACCCTATAGGTGGAACAATAATATGTACTAATCAGTACCCCCCAGAGCTCTCGTGTCTCTAGCTGCATATGTATCAGAAGATGGCCTAGTTGGCCATCATTGGGAAGAGAATGAAAACTCTCTTGAGCTCTTGAAAACTTTATATTTTTCAGTACAGGGGAATGCCAGGGCCAAGAAGTGGGAGTGGGTGGGTAGGGGAGTGGGGGGGGGTTAGGGGGGACTTTTGGGATAGCATTTGAAATGTAAATGAAAAAAATACCTAATTAAAAAAACTTTATGTGTGCACGTGATGTGGGTGTGG
This sequence comes from Mus musculus, assembly GCF_000001635.26. NCBI lineage: Eukaryota > Metazoa > Chordata > Mammalia > Rodentia > Muridae > Mus > Mus musculus. The sequence continues at coordinate 18,656,070 of NC_000086.7, forward strand.
AGGACAGAGAAAGTTATGTAAGTAGGTTCTATTCTTTTGTCATGTGGTTTCCAAGCATAGAACTTAGGTTGTCAGCTTAGCAGAAAATACTTTTTTATACACTAAACCATCTTGCCATCTCTTAGCTTATTTCTTTTATGTATATATATATATATATATATATATATATATATATATATATGTATATATATATGTATATATATATATATATATATATATATGTATATATATATATGTATATATATATATATATACACATTTGTTCCAGTTTCATTTTTTAGATGTCATTATCCCCCATTGAATTATATTGATATCTTTATTGACACACAAGTTTTATAGAAATGTCAAATATGGGCCAAGATAGTATTAATATATAATAGAAAATCACAGAATTTCCTGTTCAGGTCAATGGACAAGTGGGTGTCTTCTCTACATCTGTTACAGGTTTGTTATTTAGGAATGAGATGGTCCATGTGTAGGTGCTACACATTACAGAACACTAAAATCTTTCCAGTCCTTTCTTAAGGTCCCAACCTGTGGCCAAATGGTTCTAGTGGAATCTTAAGTGTCTTGTCTGTAAAATGGGGAGGAAAAGCCATTTTATGCTCTTATTGTGATGTGTATCATGGCTAGAAGAATGTTAGGCTTTTCTTAGGGGTTCCATAAATATTAGTTCAATTCTCAAATCCTAAGCCCCCAATCTTGTGACTCCACTTATACAGGATGTCACTACTCTTTCACTCAGACTGTACCCCTTCACCATGCCATGTCATGAGGATGCTAATTCTAGGGAGTTTGTTAAGTTCATTATATTCTATGGCTCAAGAGACCAAGATAATGCCAAAGGTAACAGGACATGCATATCTGGTTCACTGTTCCCTTAGAAACAAAAATGTAGATTTAATAATGATATATCTACTTTGTAGCCCTGAAGTTAAGTGCAAACTGAGCCCTATTTTAAGGGTATTAATAGTCCCGTGGTTCCTACTCCAACTCTATGACTGTTTCTCCAACCCTTCCCATTTAATCCCTTTTCCCTGGAGCAGTCAGCAGGTTCAGTAATCTTTCTGTTATACTGGATACATGTCTTTCTTTAATTTATCACCATGTTCCTGCTCTCTGCAGCTCCCAGCATTTTGTCCCAGGTGCTGAGAAAATCATACAGTCAGCTGGATAATGCTGTGAATTCACATAGGGACTTGGCTCCAGAAGCTCAGGGTCCTGGCAGAGCAATAGTGGAAGAAGGGATCACTGATACCTCAGAGTGGTTTTGGGGAGGAATTAGTGGCCAGTAGATGTGATATCGTGGTAAAGAGCATCCTAAGCACTGAGAGTCACAGAACTCTTTACTTATTTATTGTGATTTACATTTTTTGTGGTCATCCATTATAAAGATTTTGCTATAGAATTGAAAAGGGTTGATATTGCTCTCTCTCTCTCTCTCTCTCTCTGTGTGTGTGTGTGTGTTAGTAAATGCTTCATTAATCTGTGTTGCATATGACTTTTACATATGATAGGGAGTGTTTTTAAACATTTATTTTTGTTATTTTTAAATATATGTGTTGGGGTAATATGAACATGTAAGTTCAAAGGACCTCAGAGGCCAGAAGTGTCAGAACCCCTGAAGATGGAGATATAAGCATTTGTGAGCCATTCAATGTGGGTGGTAGAAACTCAACACTGTAAGAACAGTACTTGCTCTTAACCTCAGAGCTATCTCTCTAGCTCCTAAGAGACAGGAAATGTTTCATGTACAACATTAATTTAGCTTCAAGTTATGCAGCAACAGGCCATATCCTCCCAAGCAGGCTTTTCAAGGTTACAGCTCTGAAAAAGATTTCTATCACTGTGTCAGCCAGAGTGTCCCAACATGGTCCCACGGGCCTCTTTTGAGTGAAAAAGATATTGGAGCTTTGACGAAATGAACCATTTTCTTAAAATTGTTTTTTCTTTTTAACAGATAATGTATCTGTTTCCTCATTCACATAGTTACATAGGCTTACCTTTCAGGGAAAATAATTGAATGTATATATCTTAGCTAGAAAACTCTTTGAAGAAATATTAATGAGTACTCAGGACAATTTGAATGGTCATTTAAAAATAAATGGCAATTTCAAAAAGACACTCATGAAATTTCTACAAACATGAAAAATCGTAACTCAAAAACTTCAAGCTTTTTTTCTCAAATTAAGATGACTTTGTAGTCTTTGTTACTTGCTCAACTTAAATTGCAAGTCTTTTGGGTAGGTGAGCAGGAAACACTTTGTAAGGCCAAATGATGTGTCCTTTAAAGCAAAGGCCCAAAGGAGTGGAGAGTTCATCGCTGGAATGATTAGTAAAGTATGTTATTCAGTGTTTTCTAAGCTCTTGAGTGATGGACCAGCCACAGTGGACTTTCTACCCAGAGACCTTAGTAGATAAAATTATTAATCCACTGGGCCTACGAAAGCAGTTGCCATTTACTGAGCATTGTTCCTGGAATTAGATGTGTAAGGTTGAGTAAAATTAGTAATATCTTCTTGTTCTTAATTATATTTGCATAGTACTCTTACAGATGCATCATACACATTAACTCAAGTCTTACCTGAGCTCTTGGAAAGGTACTACACTTATTCGCATCCAGACATGAAGAAATTGAGATATATAGAGATTAAGTAATTTGTCTTCAGGGTTAAAGAGCCCATACTCATCCCAGCCTGGCGCTTGTGGCTGGGCTCCCGGTTGCTAAGCTGTAAATACATAAACACATTAGCAAGTGCAGTGACTAGTGGTTCAGAGTTGAAGAAAATAGATCAAAAGTAAAGCTCAGGGAGCTGGAGAGATTGTTCAGTGGTTAGTACATATTACTCTTCAGAGGACCGAAGTTTGATTCCCAGCACCCATGGCAGGTGGCCTGTCATTTCAGCTCTGTGGATCCCACACTCATGGCATCTGTGGGCATCCACATTAGTCTCTCTCTCTCTCTCTCTCTCTCTCTCTTTTACACACACACACACACACACACACACACACACACTTGTTTGATTAAAGATAAAATAAATCTTTGTTTTTAAGTGAACCTCTGAAGAGTAAGCAAAGGATTTGAGCACATATTATCATTTAAGACCAATCTCTTTCCATGGATCTTATGAGTCTTAGGAACTGGACTAGCTTGCAATAGATGCCATAATGAAGCACTGTAACATTTCTCTATTACCACACAGTGCTAGAAAACACACATTGAAAGTTACCCTGCTGCCGCTGTTTATTTTTAATTTACAATCATGTTCCATGTTTCTGTCCTAATTCTCATGGTTTGGGACAATCTTTAGCAATTTTTGGCTGATAGACCGCTCAATCACCACCATCATGTCAGCCCAGTATTCTTATGTTTGCTATCTAGAATCCTCCCTTTTCATGAGGACAACAGTCATTTCAGAGTAGGAATCATCTTGACTAATCCCATCTACATCAGCTCTATTTCCAAATAAGATCATTTTTTTTCCTGAGGCAATGTCAGGTTAGGGCTTGAACTTACAATTTTTAAAATATTTTTATTAGGTATTTTCCTCATTTACATTTCCAATGCTATCCCAAAAGTCCCCCCATACCCTCCCTCCCCACTCCCCTACCCATCACTCCCACTTTTTGACCCTGGCATTCCCCTGTACTGGGGCATATAAAGTTTGCAAGTCCAATGGGCCTCTCTTTGCAGTGATGGCCGACTAGGCCACCTTTTGATACATATGCAGCTAGAGTTTTAAGGCACATAATTCAATCCATAACAGGAACCAAAGCAAGCAGTGCCTATGGGGCCTTATCGACAGTTTTGTTGTTGTTAGGATCTCCTAAGGGAAAAGCTTTGAAAAGCAGAGTTATCTTTAAACAGAAAGGCCACAGCTGAATGCACGCAGAAATCAGCTTTATCTTTGAAGTTAGTGTCCACACTTGGGCTACTGTTTCAGCTGACTTTTAAATGTGCTGGCTCAGTCACATTTCCTTCCTCAATCCTCTTTCCAAGTAATAGTCCTGAGAGCAGGGATCAGGGATAAAGGGGAAGTCTGAGAGATAACTGGCTTCAAGCAACAAAATGATTAGTTAGGTGCTCATGAGCTCCTGGCTTCACCTGGATAAGGGAAGAAAATTTGACAGACTCAGCAATTTGATGGTAAGGTTTTGGTGGAATGCTGAAAACTTCCTCAAAAGCAGTGTCTCAGGGTTGCAAGTCCACTGCTAATCGTAGGCCTTAGTTTATTTGTTCAACTTTAGCAAAATAATTGACACTGGAGGATGTATACACAATGGTCATGAATTTCCTTCCTTCCTTCCTTTCTCTCTCTTTCTCTCTCTCTCTCTCTCTCTCTCTCTCTCTCTCTCTCTCTCTCTCTCTCTCTCTTTCTTTCTTTCTTTCTTTCTGGCCATCCTCAGAGGAAAAGCATAGCAAACACAGCTTTATTCAACCCAGGCTAGAAATCTGCACTACCCACAAGTGTCAGCTCCCTCTTACCACATCCATACTACAATCCCCAGAATAAAGTGGGCAAATCCTGATTTCTGCAGAGCACAGAAGTGGCATAACACCCATAAGTAGCCATATACAAAAATGACACCACCTGATTTCTGAAGCACTCTGCTACCTCCCGGCGGTCAAAAGTGAGAACATAGAACTAAGGCAGGAAACATGCTAAAGACCAGAGACCCTTAAAGCAGTTAGTTAAGCCGGGCGTGGTGGCGCACGCCCTTAATCCCAGTACTCGGGAGGCAGAGGCAGGCGGATTTCTGAGTTCCAGAACAGCCAGGGCTATACAGAGAAACTCTGTCTCGAAAAACAAAACAAAACAAAACAAGCAGTTAGTTAGCTTCTACTAAGCCTTGGAGCCATGAACAAGATCACCTGGCTCCAGAGCTCATCCTGCCAGCTGAATAAGCCCAGTCAGCAGAATAGGGTGAGGTCCAAGCTGTTTTTCCTCTGAATGCTATTTCTTCCTGGCCTTCCCCTACCATGCTCCACCATAAACTTGCTTGCGAAGTTAATTTCCAATGTGAGCGGGAAGAAACATCATCTGTACTCTACGGAATCTTGTCGGAAGTGGGCTGTGGACTGCACGTGGCCGGAAGTACATTCATTTCTAATAGTTCTGGAAGATGGAAAGTCTAAGCTCAAGAACTCACCAAGCCTGCACTTCTGATATGGCGACTTGTGTCATCTTCTGAGAGGAAAGAGTTCTGAGCCTTCCATAACAGAAGGAATAGAAAGAGTAACATGTGCCATCAATCCCTTTAAAAAGTATCATCTGTGATTGACAACACCCAAGGTTTATATCAAAGTTTGGTAATTAAGTGGTTTTTCTTTCATCATCAACACTGTTTTTGTCATCATCATTATTATTGATCTGTGGCACTGAGGGGTGAGCCACAGATATGCTAAGCAGGTGCTTTACCATTGAGCTATAACCCTACCCCTTGGATTGAGTTTCAACATGAAATTTGTGAGGAATACAATTACTTTTTTACCACAGCGTCCTATTAGATTATTGGCCAATCTTTTAATTAAAAAACAATACCAAACTAAATACAGTAAATGTCATCCTGAACACTTACCCGTGACAAATAAGAGCTGAATTAGAGTCAGAAGCTTCACACATTTCATCAGTGTGAACAAATATGTGATGTCCCCAACTAGGCTTATGTGCTGTCAACTTGGTTCCCAGCTAGTGAAAGGCTGTGGAACCTTTGGGAGGTGGAACCTTACAGGAGAAAGTGGGTTGCTAGGGAAAAGCCTGTAGACTTTATAACCTAGTCTCATTTCCTGTCAGCTCTCTGCTTCCTGACTGTGGATAGATACACTGTGACAAACTGCCTCAAGCTCTTCTTGCCACATCTCCATCTCCATGATAGAACTCATCCCTTCTTAAACTATAATCCAGAATAAACCTTTCATCCCTTAGTTGTTTTTGATCACAGTAACTTGAAAAGAAAGCAATATATCTAGATAGTAAGATGGCTCAAGCATTAAAAATGCAGGCCTGAAACTCTTTTAATATTTTCCCTTCTTGTCCTGCTACATCCATTTCTCTCCTTTTCTCTAGTACAAAATTCCCTTCCATAACTCTTGTCCTTCTCCTAAGAGTGTTATGTAAGTGAAAATTGTTCTCCTCAAATAAATTATCTAGACTCTCAGTGATGAGTGTCACCTTAGATAAAGCCTCAGATGAATTAATTTAGACAAATCAACTTGAATAGGCAAAACAAATTGAAATCAGATTGAATAATTCTCAACCTTGAATGCACATTGGAATTGTCTAAGGAGTCTGAAATACTGACATCTGAATGTCATTTAAAGAGTTTTTTATTTCATTGCTTTTAGAAAGGGATTTCAGGATTTGATTAGTCAGGTTGTAGTCATTCTTCTAGTGAAAATCTTCAAACAAGGTCACCATCAACCTTGATTAATTTGAATAGGTTCTAAAGGTGAATTATGTGACAAAGTGATTTGGGTTGGAGAAGTGATATACAGAGGATTTTTTCCAGTGAGGATATCATATGAATGAGTTGGGAGAGTGAAGATATCATATGAATGAGTTGATAGAGCCTTTGATGTTCACTCATCCCTGAAATCTTGCCCTTAATAGATCCCTACACTGTACAGTATTCCATATACTTTTATTTTGGAGACAACTAACAACCTAGATCAGCTTTTGAGAGACTCTTTGGCTTTAGAGCTTTGGCTGGCAAGCACAAGTGTGGCTGTGGTGGTAGAAGATACAGCTAGGTTGTAGTGGGAGGCAAAAGTAGATGTTTTTATTGTTTTATTATTGTATGTTATTGTTTGGTCATTTGATAGGCAAATGTTTACATTATCCAGGCTATTCAACAAGCCTGTAAACAGTGAAAAAATTACCAACACAAGTACCTTGGGGGGAGGGTATAGGGGACTTTTGGGATAGCATTTGAAATGTAAATGAAGAAAATATCCAAGAAAAGAAGAAAGAAAAGTTAAAAAAAAATAGGCTAGAGTCTCTCTCTTAAATCCTGGATGTTTTGTTGATGTAACGAATAAAAAATTGCATCTTATGCAAGTAGAATTTTATTTAGAGTTTGGAATCAGCTGAGAACTTCCAAGAATTCAAGCCAGTAATGACAGACAGGACAGGAACAATAGGCAGAATAGGTTTGTCTCTGCCTTTAATTAGTGTTGTTCTCAGTGCTATGCAGAAGGGTTACACAAAGCAATAATTAAATTTGCAGCTGATGTTATACTGGGACATGGTTTGAGGGCTAATGAGGCCTATGAGCAACACATTAGAGCTAAGAGAGGAAGAAAAGAATGTGCCTCTGAACAAAGCATCTTTTCCCAGCTTGAGTACAGGGTATCTAGGAAACAAGGTCCCTCACCAAGAGGATAGCTCCAGAAAGAAAGCAGGATACAATACTAAACTAGGTATAGGCTAAAACTCTGTTCATAAGACTGTTTTGCCTTGAACATCTGTATATGCTTGCTTTTCTCTTTATTTTCCCATAGATTATTATCTTCAGGTGGATCACAATGTAATAACTTAGATTTTCTCCATGGATGTACCTGGCGTAGTAGCATTTGCATTACCTAGATGTCATTAGAAATGGACATCCTAGCCCAGACCTAGGCATTAGAATCTTGATTTTAATTTGTCTTTGAGGCAGAGTCTCATGTAGTCCAGGTGGGCTCAAACTCACTACATTGCTGAGGATGACCTTGAATTCTGGATCCTCTTGCCTCTTTCTCTTGCCTGCTGAAGTTTTAAACATGTGAGACAATGCTCACATCCTAATTGTATTTTTTTAAACACATGGATCAAAATAACAATTTATTACATAATTTTGTTTAATTAATTATTTTAAGAAGAGAACTTATGTTCACTCACCTTGAAACATTTGTAATAGGGGCTTATGTCAGGCACAGTAAGTCTTTTCAAAACTGAAAATTTGTATTATAACAGTTTGAAAGAAATTCAAGACCCTTGAAATAGTGCTTTAATCATTCCAACCATATCCATAGGGTCTTGGCTTAGTGGTTGAGAGCAGTAAAGATACTGATGCGTCTGTATTATTTAAAATTGTGTCTGGGTCATTTGTGAATGTGAGAATTAGAAAGGATTTGGTATATGACCTTGTCCTAGCCTACTCATCTTCAGATGTCCAGACAGAGAAACAAAGTTTCTTGCCTCTAGACACTGGTGAATATAAAAAGGATAGTGTCAGAAAGGATTGGGAGAATTACTAGGGCGATATTGAGAACAGATACTTTTCCTGGTCCAAGGGCATACTTTCCATAAGAGGAAGCCCATCTGCCAGTTGGTTAAGTATTTTATTTTATTTTATTATGTTTATATTATAGTAGATATTTTTTATTTACATTTCAAATGTTATTCCTTTTCCTAGTTTCACCTCTGAAAAATTCCTTATCCTCTCCCTGAGTACCCCTGCTCACCAACCCACCTACTTCCTCTCCTGACCCTGGCATTCCACTATACTGAGGCATAGAAACTTTACAGGACCAAGGGCCTTTCCTCCTATTGATGACCGACTAGACCATTCTCTGGTACATATGCAGGTAGAACCATGAGTCCCACCATGCGTTTTCTTTGATTGGTGGTTTAGTCCCAGGGAGCTCTAGGGGGAACTGGTTAGTTCATATTATTGTTCCTCCTATGGGGCTGCAAATCCCTTAAGCTCCTTGGGTACTTTCTCTAGCTCCTTCATTGGGGACCCTGTGTTTCATCCAATTGATGACTGCAAGCATCCACTTCTATATTGGACAGGTACTGGCAAAGCCTCTCAGGAGACAGGCCCCTGTCAGCTAGCTATTGTTGCCATCCTCAATAGTGTCTGGGATTGCCAGGGCCAAGAATCGGGAGTGGGTGGGTAGGAGAGCGGGGGGGGGTGGGGGGGTATAGGGATCTTTCAGGATAGCATTTGAAATGTATATGAAGAAAATATCTAATAAAAAAATAAAAAGAAAATAAACGAACCCCCCCCCCAAAAAAAAAACTAAGAGCTCAATAAACTCTGCACAGCTTTCAGAATGAATCTTTTACATTGTGAAAAAAAATAGTGTCTGGGTTTGCTGGTTGTTTATGGGAAGGATCCTCAGGTGGGGCAGTTTCTGTATGGTCATTCCTTCAGTCTCTGCTCCGAACTTTTTCTATGTAACTCCTTCCGTGGGTATTTTGTTCCCCCTTCTAAGAAGGATTGAAGTATCCACACTTTGGTCTTCCTTCTCATAGTTTGTGAATTGTATATTGGGTATTCCTAGCTTCTGGGATAATATGCATTTATCAGTGAGTATATATCATGTGTTTTCTTTTGTGATAGGGTTACCTCACTTAGGATTATATCCTCCAGATCCATCCATTTGTCTAAGAATTTCATAAATCCATTGTTTTCAATAGCTGAGTAGTACTCCATTGTGTAAATTTTCTGTATCCACTTCTCTGTTGAGGGACACCTGGGTTCTTTCCAGCTTCTGCCTATTATAAATAAGGCTGAAAAATAGTGGAGTGTGTGTCCTTATTGCATGTTGGAGCATCTTTTGGGTATATGGCCAGGAGTAGTATTGCTGAATTTTCCAGTAGTAATATGTCCAATTTTCTGAGGAACCGTCAAACTGATTTCCAGAGTGGTTGTACCAGCTTGTATTCCAACCAGAAAAGGGGGAGTGTTCCTCTTTCTCCATATCATCGCCAGCATCTGCTGTCAACAGCGTTTTGGATCTTGGTCATTCTAACAGGTTTGAGGTGGAATGTCGGGGTTGTTTTGATTTGCATTTCCCTGATGATTAAGGATGTTGAATATTTTTTATAGGTGCTTCTCAGCCATTCAGTATTCCTCAGTTGAGAATTCTTTGTTTAGCTCTGTACCACATTTTTTTAAATTTATTACATATTTTCCTCAATGACATTTCCAATGCTATCCCAAAAGTCCCCCATACCCTCCCTCTCCCCACTTCCCTACCCACCCATCCTCATTTTTTTTTGGCCCTGGCGTTCCCCTGTACTGGGGCATATAAAGTTTGTGTGTCCAATGGGCCTCTCTTTCCAGTGATGGCCAACTAGACCATCTTTTGATACATATGTAGCTAGAGTCAAGAGCTCTGGGGTACTGGTTAGTTCATAATGTTGTTGCACCTACAGGGTTGCAGATCTCTTTAGCTCCTTGGATACTTTCTCTAGCTCCTCCATTGGGGGCCCAGTGAACCATCCAATAGCTGACTGTGAGCATCCACTTATGTGTTTGCTAGGCCCCTGCCTAGTTTCACAAGAGACAGCTATATCTGGGTCCTTTCAGCAAAATCTTGCTAGTGTATGCAATGGTGTCAGCGTTTGGAAGCTGATTATGGGGTAGATCCCTAGATAAGGCAGTCTCTAGATGGTCCATTTTTGTCACAGCTCCAAACTTTGTCTCTGTAACTCCTTCCATGGGTGTTTTGTTCCCAATTCTAAGAAGGGGCACAGTGTCCACACTTTGGTCTTCATTCTTCTAGAGTTTCATGCATTTGGCAAATTGTATCTTATATCTTGGGTATACTAAGTTTTGGGCTAGTATCCACTTATCAGTGAGTACATATTGTGTGAGTTCCTTTGTGATTGGGTTACCTCGCTCAGGATGATGCCCTCCAGGTCCATCCATTTGCCTAGGAATTTCATAAATTCATTCTTTTTAATAGCTGAGTAGTAATCCATTGTGTAAATGTACCACATTTTCTGTATCCATTCCTCTGTTGAGGGGCATCTGGGTTCTTTCCAGCTTCTGGCTATTATAAATAAGGCTGCTATGAACATAGTGGAGCATGTGTCCTTCATACCGGTTGGGACATCTTCTGGATATATGCCCAGAAGAGGTATTGCTGGATCCTCCAGTAGTACTATGAGGGTTACTTGATTTTCTGGAGTATAACTTCTTGAGTTCTTTGTATATTTTGGATATTAGCCCTCCATCAGTTTAGGAATGGTAAAGATCTTTTCCCAATCTGTTGGTTGCCTTTTTGTCTTATTGACAGTGTCCTATGCCTTACAGAAGCTGTGATTTTATGAGGTCCTATTTGTTGATTCTTGATCTTACAACGCAAGCCATTGGTGTTCTGTTCAGGAATTTTTCCCCTGTGCCCATATGTTCGAGGATCTTCCCCACTTTCTCCTCTATAAGTTTCAGTGTCTATAGTTTTATGTGGTGGTCCTTGATCCACTTAGACTTGAGCTTTGTACAAGAAGGTAAGAATGCATTAATTTGCATTCTTCTACATGGGGACCACCAGTTGAGCCAGCACCATTTGTTGAAAATGCTTTTTTCCACTGGATGGTTTTAGCTCCTTTGTCAAAGATCAAGTGACGATAGGTGTGTGTGTGTGTGTGTGTGTGTGTGTGTGTGTGTGTGTGTGGTTTCATTTCTGGGTCTTCAATTATATTCCGTTGATCTCCCTGTCTGTCACTGTACCAGTACAATGCAGTTTTTTTGTTTGTTTGTTTGTTTGTTTGTTTGTTTGTTTTTTTACCACAACTGCTCTGTAGTACAGTTTGAGGTTGGGGATGGTGATTCCACCAGAAGTATTTTTATTGTTGAGAGTACTTTTTTTTTTTTTTTTTGCTATACTAGTTTTTTTTTGTTTTGTTTTTTTGTTATTCCAGATGAATTTGCAAAATGACCATTCTAACTCTGTGAAGAATTAAGTTGGAATTTTGATGGGAATAGCATTGAATCTGTAGATTGCTTTTAGCAAGGTAGCCATTTTTGCTGCATTAATCCTGCAAATCCATGAGCATGGGAAAATTTTCCATCTTCTGAGGTCTTTTTCAATTTCTTTCTTCAGAGACGTGAAGTTCTTATCATACAGATCTTTCACTTGCTTAGTTAGAGTCACACCAAGGTATTTTATATTATTTGTGACTATTGTGAAGGGTGTTTTTTCACTAATTTCTTTTTCAGCCTCTTTATCCTTTGTGTAGAGAAAAGCCACTGATTTGTTGGAGTTAATTTTATATCCACCTACTTCACTGAAGTTGTTTATCAGGTTTAAGAGTTCTCTGGTGGAATTTTTGTGCTCTCTTATGTATACTCTCATATCATCTGCAAATATTGATATTTTGACTTCCTTTCAAATTTGTATCCCTTTGATCTCCTTTTGTTGTCTAATTGCTCTGGCTAGGACTTCAAGTACTATATGGAATAGGTAAGGAGGGAGTGGGCAGCCTTATCTAATCCCTGAATTTAGAGGGGTTGCTTCAAGTTTCTCTCCATTTAGTTTGATGTTGGCTACTGGTTTGCTGTATAGTGCTTTTATTATGTTTTGGTATGGGCCTTGAATTCCTGATCTTTCCAAGACTTTTATCATGAATGGATGTTGGATTTTGTCAAATGCTTTCTCAGAATCTAATGAGATGATCATGTAGTTTTTGTCTTTGAGTTTGTTTATATAGTGGATTACATTGATGGTTTTCTCTATATTGAACCATCCCAGTATCCCTGGGATGAAGCCTACTTGATCATGATGGATGATCATTTTGATGTGTTCTTGGGTTTCGTTTCAAGAATTTTATTTAGTATTTGTGCATGGATATTCATAAGGGAAATTGGTCTGAAGTTCTCTTTCTTTTTTTAGTCTTCTTGTGGATTAGGTATCAGAGTATTTGTGGCTTCATAGAATGAATTGGGTAGAGTACCTTCTGTTTCTATTTTGTGGAATAGTTTGAGGAGTTTTGGTATTAGGTCTTCTTTGAAGGTCTGATAGAACTCTATCACTAAACCCATCTGTTCCTGGGCTTTTTTTTGGATGGGAGACTATTAATAAATCTTTCTATTTCTTTAGGGGATATGAGACTGTTTAGATCATTAATCTCATCTTGATTTAACTTTGTTACCTTGTATCTGTCTATAAAATTGTCCATTTAATCCAGGTTTTCCAGTTTTGTTGAGCATAGGCTTTTGTAGGAGGATCTGATGATGTTTTGGATTTCCTCAGATTCTGTTGTTATGTCTTCCTTTTCATTTCTGATTTTAATACTGTTAATTGGAATACTGTCCTTGTGCCCTTTGGTTAGTCTGGCTAAGGGTTTATCTATCTTGTTGATTTTCTCAAAGAACCAGCTCTTGGTTTGGTTGATTCTTTGAATAGTTCTTTTTGTTTCCACTTAGTTGATTTCAGCCCTGAGTTTATTTCTTGCCATCTACTCCTCTTGAACTAATTTTCTTCCTTTTGTTCTAGAGCTTTTGGATGTGCTGTCAAGCTCCTAGTGTGTGCTCTCTCCAGTTTCTTTTTGGAGCCACTCAGAGCTATGAGTTTTCCTCTAAGGACTGCTTTCATTGTGTCCCATAAGTTTGGGTATGTTGTGGCTTCATTTTCATTAAACTCTTAAAAGTCTTTGATTTTTCCTTTATTTATTCCTTGACCTAGTTATCATTGAGTAGAGTGTTCTTCAGCTTCCATGTTTATGGGGGCTTTCTATTATTTATGTTGTTATTAAAGATTAGCCTTAGTCCACGGTGATCTTTTAGGATGCATGGGATTATTCCAATGTCTTTGTATCTGTTGAGGCCTATATTTTGACCAATTATATGGTTAGTTTTGGAGAAGATATCATGAGGTGCTGAGAATAAGGTATTTCCTTTTGTTTTTAGGATAAAATGTTCTGTAGATATCTGTTAAATCCATTTGTTTCACAACTCTTGTTAGTTTCACTGTTTCTCTGATTAGTTTCTGTTTCCAGAATCTGTCCATTGATGAGAGTGGGGTATTGAAGTCTCCAACTATTATTGTGTGGGATAAAATATGTGGTTCGAGCTTTGCTAGAGTTTTCTTAATGAATGTGGATGCCCTTGCATTTGGAGCATAGATGTTCAGAATTGAGAGTTAATCTTGGTAAATTTTTATCTATCCTTGTCTTTTTTGATAACTTCAGGTTGAAAGTATATTTTATTCGATATTAGAATGGCTACTCCAGCTTGTTTCTTCAGACCATTTGCTTGGAAATTTGTTTTCCAGCCTTTTACTCTGAGGAAGTATCTGTCTTTGTCCCAGAGTTGGTTTTCCTGTATTCAGCAAAATGTTAGGTCCTGTTTATGTAGCCAGTCTGATAGTCTATGTCTTTTTATTGGGGAATTGAGTCCATTGATATTAAGAGATATAAAGGAAAAGGAATTATTGCTTCCCATTATTTTTGTTCTTAGAGTTGAGATTCTGTTCAATTGGCTATCTTCTTTTAGGTTTTTTGAAAGATTACTTTCTTGCTTTTTATAGTGTGTAGTCTCCCTCCTTGTGTTGGAGTTTTCTCCTTATTATGCGTTGAAGGGCTGAATTTGTAGAAAGGTATTTTGTAAATTTGGTTTTTTCTTGGAATACTTTGGCTTTTCCATCTATGGTAATTGAGAGTTTTGCTGGGTATAGTAGCCTGGGATTGCATTTGTGTTCTCTTAAGGTCTGTATATCATCTGTCTAGGATCTTCTGGCTTTCATAGTCTCTGATGAGAAGTCTAGTATAATTCTAATAGGTCTGCCTTTATATGTTACTTGACCTTTTTCTCTTACTGCTTTTAATTTTCTTTCTTTGTTTTGTGCATTTGGTGTTTTGATTAATATGTGACTGGAGGAATTTATTTTCTGGTCCAAACTATTTGGGGTTCTATTGGTTTCTTGTAAGTTCATGGGCATCTCTTTCTTTGGGTTAGGCAAGTTTTCTTCTATAATTTTGTTGAAGATATTTACTGGCCCTTTAATCTGGAAGTCTTCGCTCTCTTCTATAACAATTATCCTTGGGTTTAGTCTTCTAATTGTGTCCTGGATTTCCTGGAAGATTTGAGGTAGGATCATTTTGCATTTCTCATTTTCTTTGATTGTCATGTCAATGTTTTCTATGGTATCTTCTGCACCTGAGATTCAATCTTCTATCTCTTGTATTCTGTTGCTTATGCTTGCATCTATGGCTCCTGAAATCTTTCTTAGGTTTTCTATCTTCAAAGTTGTCTCCCTGTTTGATTTCTTTGTTGTTTCTACTTCCATTTTTAGATCCTACTTCCTGAAACAAACAGGATGTTTTTGGTTCACCTGTTTGGTTGTGTTTTCCTGTAATTGTTTAAGCATTTTTTTTTGTTTCCTCTTTAAGAGTTTCTACTTGTTTAGCTGTGTTCTCCTGTAGTTCTTTAAGGGAGTTAGTAATGCCCTTCTTAAAATCACCTACCATCCTGCCAATCCATGAGCATGGGAGATCTTTCCATCTTCTGACATCTTCTTCAATTTCTTTCTTCAGAGACTTGAATTTTTTATCATACAGATCTTTCACTTACTTAGTTAGAGTCACGCCAAGATATTTTATATTATTTGTGACTATTGAGAAGGGTGTTGTTTCCCTAATTTCTTTCTCAGCCTGTTTATTCTTTGTGTACAGAAAGGCCCTTGACTTGTTTGAGTTAATTTTATATCCAGCTACTTCACTGAAGCTGTTTATCAGGTTTAGGAGTTCTCTGGTGGAATTTTTAGGGTCACTTATATATACTATCATATCATCTGCAAAAACTGATATTTTGACTTCCTCTTTTCCAATTTGTATCCCCTTGATCTCCTTTTGTTATCCAATTGCTCTGGCTAGGACTTCAAGTACAATGTTGAATAGGTAGGGAGAGAGTGGACAGCCTTGTCTAGTTCCTGATTTTAGTGGGATTGCTTCCAGCTTCTCACCATTTACTTTGATGTAGGCTACTTGTTTGCTGTAGATTGCTTTTATCATGTTTAGGTATGGGCCTTGAATTCCTGATCTTTCCAAGACTTTTATCATGAATGGGTGTTGGATTTTGTCGAATGCTTTCTCCTCAACTAACGAGATGACCATGTGGTTTTTGTCTTTGAGTTTGTTTATATAATGGATTACGTTGATGGATTTCCGTATATTAAACCATCCCTGCATCCCTGGAATAAAACCTACTTGGTCAGGATGGATGATTGCTTTAATGTGTTCTTGGATTCGGTTATCGAGAATTTTATTGAGGAATTTTGCATCTGTATTCAAAAGGAAAATTGGTCTGAAGTTCTCTATCTTTGTTGGATCTTTCTGTGGTTTAGGTATCAGAGTAATTTTAGCTTTACAGAATGAGTTGGGTAGAGTACCTTCTACTTCTATTTTGTGGAATAGTTTGTGCAGAACTGGAATTAGATCTTCTTTGAAGGTCTGGTAGACCTCTGCATTAAACCCATCTGGTCCTGGGCTTTTTTTTGGCTGGGAGACTAATAATGATTGCTTCTATTTCTTTAGGGGAAATTCAAAAATTCAGGTGACAGCAGATGCTGGCGAGGATGTGGAGAAAGAGGAACACTCCTCCATTGTTGGTGGGATTGCAAGATTGTACAACCACTCTGGAAATCAGTCTGGCAGTTCATCAGAAAATTGGACATAGTACTACCGGATGATCCAGCAATACCTCTCCTGGGCATATATCCAGAAGATGTCCCAACCGGTAAGAAGGACACATGCTCCACTATGTTCATAGCAGCCTTATTTATAATAGCCAGAAGCTGGAAAGAACCCAGATGCCCCTCAACAGAGGAATGGATACAAAAAATGTGGTACATTTACACAATGGATTACTACTCAGCTATTAGAAAGAATGAATTTATGAAATTCCTAGGCAAATGAATGGACCTGAAGGGCATCATCCTGAGTGAGGTAACACAATCACAAAGGAACTCACACAATATGTACTCAATGATAAGTGGATATTAGCCAAAAACTTAGGATACCCAAGATATAAGATACAATTTGCTAAACACATGAAACTCAAGAAGAGTGAAGACAAAAGTGTGGACACTGTGCCCCTTCTTAGAATTGGAAACAAAACACCCATGGAAGGAATTACAGAGACAAAGTTTGGAGCTGTGACAAAAGGATGGACCATCTAGAGACTGCCATATCCAGGGATCTACCCCATAATCAGCTTCCAAACGCTGACACCATTGCATACACTAGCAAGATTTTGCTGAAAGGACCCAGATATAGCTGTCTCATGTGAGACTATGCTGGGGCCTAGCAAACACAGAAGTGGATGCACACAGTCAGCTATTGGATGGATCACAGGGCTCCCAATGGAGGATCTAGAGAAAGTAGCCAAGTAGCTAAAGGGATCTGCAAACCTATAGGTGGAACAACATTATGAACTAACCAGTACCGTGGAGCTCTGGACTCTAGCTGCATATGTATTAAAAGAAGGCCTAGTTGGCCATCACTGGAAAGAGAGGCCCATTGAACACACAAACTTTATATGCCCCAGTACAGGGGAACACCAGGGCCAAAAATATGGGAATGGGTGGGTAGGGAAGTGGGGGGGAGGGTATGGGGGACTTTTGGGATAGCATTGGAAATATAATTGAGGAAAATACGTAATAAAAATATATATAAAAATCCCCTACCATCATCATGAGATATGATTTTAAATCTAAATCTTGCTTTTCCTGTGTGTTGTGGTATTCAGGACTCACTCTGGTTGCTAGGTTCTGATGATGCCGAGCCATCTTGATTTTTGTTGGTAAGATTCTTTCTTTTGTGTTTTGTCATCTAGTAATCTCTGGTGTTAGATGTTTGTGCTGTCTCTGGCTGAAGCTTGTTCCTTCTGTGAGTCTTTAAGCCTTTGTCAGCACTCCTGGGAGACCAGCTCTCTCCTGAGTCCAGGGTTCAGAGGAATCCCTGGAGGCAAGCTGTCCTATGGCAGGGAAAGTGCACAGAGAACTGAAGATCAGGTTCACTTTCTGGCTGCAGATGTAGGCCTGTAGGACCCTCTCCCAGAACCTTTGTCTTGATTCTTTATATTACTTTCATTTACTTTTCAATACTTCATATCCTGTCCTTAAATTTTTTGAGATACTGTTTTGGGATTTAGGTTGTTCTTCATTTTCTAATACTTTGGGATCTATCATTATTCATATGATTTCTCACTGGTGTTTAAATGTAGGTCTTTATGCCATAAAATACTGTCTTAGAACTGCTTTTATAGTATTCTCACAGATTCTGGTATTATGTGTTTACATTTTCAATTGATTCTAGGAATCATTTAGTTTTCTTTCTTGATTTCTTCAACGACCCATTTGTCATTCAGTAATGTGTTATTCACTCTTCATTATTATGCATTTTCCTGCAGTTTATTTTGCTGTTGATTACTTGTTTTGTTCCATTATGATGAGGTAGAATACAATAAATCATTCCATATTTCCTATGTAAAGGCTTGTTCCATGCTTTAAAATATAACTTAATTTTGGAAAGTTTTATAAGCTGTTGAGAAAAAAAATGTATTCTTCAAGGTATGAGTGCAATATTCTATAGATGTTTGATAAGTTCATGTGATTTATAGTCTAAATTAACTCTGGTGTTTCTTTGTTGATTTTGCATTTGAATAACTTGTGTATTGGTGAAAATAGAATATTGAGCTCACCCACTATTGTTCTAAGATCAATCTGTTTCCTTTCATCTAGTGGGATTTGCTTTATAAAATTAGGTGCACTTATGTTTGGTGTGTATACATATTTAGAACTAATGTATTCTCTTAATAGATTGTTTCCATAATCAACATAAAATGACCTTTTAAAAGCTCTTTTTACTAAGTTTGTTTTGCAATGTACTTCCTTAAATATTGTTATAGCCATGCTTACTTGGTTTCTAGTTCTATTTTCTTGGACTGTGTTATTCCCATCTTTTCTTCAAATTTAATCTTCTAGTCTTTATCTTTTTATTGGAAAATGGTGACTACTAGCATTCAAAGATATTATGAAAAGGTATGCATCAATTCCTGTCATTTTGTTGTTTTAGTAAGACTTTGCTAATCCTTGCTCACTCATCTGGTGTACTCATGTGGCTTACTCAGTCTTCTAACATCGTAGACACTCTTGCCTTCTCTCCTCAATGTCTTCAGTAGTGATAGCTCAGTGGTCCTAAATTCTTTCAGTTTGTATTCATCATAAAGAAAATTTCTTTCTCTTTTAATTATGAAAGATAGTTTTATTGGATATAGTAACTTGTTCAGCACTTACTGAGTTTTACAGCTTAAAACTGATCATTCTATGACCTTCTGGCCTTTTGAGTTTCTGTTTAGAAGCCCGTCGTTCTGGTGGGTTTGCCTTCATATGTGACTTGGTGTTTCATGGACCTTTTCGTGTTATAAAGGGGGCTGTTTGTCACCTCCCTCTCTTTTCTTGCTCTCTTACTGGCTTCCTGCTCTCTCTCTATTCTCCTCCCCTCTCACTACATGGTCATAGCTGGCCTCTACTCCTCTACTCTCTCTCTCTCCTTCCCTCCCTTTCTCTGTCTCCACTACCCCCTCAACTCCCACCCATACCCTAAATAAACTCTATTCTATACTATACAGTCATGTGTCACATGACTAGTACCTTAGGGGGAAGGGATGCCTCAGCATGGGCCCATAGAGTCACTTCCTTCCCCCACACCATACTGCATCTCCACCAAACATATCCCTGGCCTCTTTTGTTTTTTTTTATAAACCACAACACTCAGCATTTTAAGAATTATATGACACAGGGAGGTTGTTTTCTGGTCTTTTTCATTTGATGTTCTAAATTCTTCCTCTTTCTGATATCTCTTTCCTTAATTTTTGTATTTTTCTGCTATGATTTCATTGATATTGTCTTTATCTTAGAGCCTTTCTCCTTCTATGCACAAGATTTGTACATTTGGTCTTTTGTGTCTCCCAGATTTTACATGTTCTGTTCATACACTCTGAATTCTTTTTTTTTTTTTTTTTTTTTTTTTTTTTGGTCACCTGTATTAGTCTTGGCTTCTGGGAAGAGACACCATGACCACAGAAACTCTTATAAAAGAGCATTTAATTGGGGCTGCTTTACAGGTTCAGACGCTTAGTCCATTATTATCATGATGAGGAGCATGGCAACATGTATGGCACTGAAGCTTTAGCTGAGAGCTACATCCTGATTCATAGGCAGGAGGCAGAAAGATTGAGCACCGCATGGGTGTTTGAGATCTCAAAGCTCACCACTAGTAACACATTTCCTCCAACTACACTTCTAATCCTTTCTAAGAGTTCTACTCTCTGGTGACCAAGTATGCAAATGTGCCTTTGGGGGGCATTCTTTTTCAAAGCTCCACATTACAGAATATTCTAATCTACATACTTCAACTTTCCAGCCAATATTCCATTGGCAGAGCTTTCCACTGACCTTTCTCATTGATTTATTGAGCTTTTCATTTTGAAAATGTGTTTTCTTTTCATTATCCTTCCGATAGCATTCCTGTTTCATACCCTGTATTGACATCCTTATTTTACTTAGCTGTTTATTTGTATTCTCTTCAAATTATTCAGTTTATTTGTCTTATCTCTACTATGTTGCATACTCTTATAGTTAATCTTTCAAATTCTTTGGGATTTTATCAAATTCATCTCATTGGGATTTATTGCTGTGGAATCACTATTTTTTCTTTTTTATGAGTCATGTTGCCTTGAGGCTTCATGTTTCTTCAGTGATATATATATATATATATATATATATATATATATATATATATATATGCCATTCATTGAATTGTTTCAATTAAGGCAGGTTTTTTGTTGTTGTTGTTGTTGAAGTGTTCACAGTGTTCTGATAGAACTAGACTGTGTTGGGTTGAGATGCCATTCCTTGCCACTGGACTAGGAGTAGAGCTCAGTGGCTAATCCCCTATTTTGCATTCCCAGGGCACATGGTACACTCTTTATCATCCCTCTGACAATAAAATTCTAACTGTAGGAGCAACAAAAACAAGTAGATCAAGCATGCTCTGAAAATACAGCAATAGTCAACCAAAACAGTCACCAATCACTTTTGTATAATAAAGTAACAAGGATGGTACCATGTAAGGGTGTAGATAGAAAGAAACTTATCTGAGTGAGGCTAGAAATTAGTGTTAGAATGAGAGTGGTAAAACAGAAGAGAGAAAAAATATAGAGCAGGGAGAAGAATAAAGGAGGAGCTAAGCCGCTTCAGATAAAAGGGACAATGAGAAGTGAGGGCAATGAAAAAGTGCAGTCATGTAACCTAAAAACAAAAAAAGTCAGGACTTTGGAATTCTGAAGAGACCTCCAGCCCCAGAATGTAGTCATGAAATGAAAGTTAGTTACCTTTGGGAAAAAACAAACAAACAAACAAACAACAGGAAAAAAGGGAGACAGAAAAGAGTGCAGAATGGATTGGTCCACAAAATTAAAATGAGATAGTATGTCCGTATATGGTCATTGACCTGAGCACAAGTGGAGACTGCTACCATGTGGTCATTCATGTGGCTATACATGCAGACTGTTAGTATGTGGTCACTTGCTAGAACTCAGGTGAGAATGTCTTTGTGTGACCAGTTGCTTAAGGGCAGGCACAGAGCCTATTTCTATGCCTTATTGCTTTTACATCTTTTATTATTTCAGTTGGTGTCTTCTGAGGAGTGTACAACCTTTGTAGCATTATGTTGCTGTGTTGATCTTTGTGTTGCTTGCCAAAAGTCAGACAGTGTGTATTACAAGTAGGGATATCTGTCAATCTCTTGGAAGAACTATATGTTAGTTTTCTACTGATGTACCTTAGACCGTAACCCTTTTAAGAGCTTATTATTGCTCATTTCTTTAGCAAGAAATGAGTCTGACCATAGTCTATGGCTCAACCTACAGTTCCATTGTATGAACTATGAAGCAGTTCTGACTTAAAGATTTTCCCTTTAGGTAGAGATACTATGGAGGGCAGGACAAAGAATAGTGCCCTGACATTTGCTCTGGGTTCTCAGAGTGGGCCATGAAGAGAGAGACACTTATCTCTAATACTGCCAAGCTAACAAATCAGCAATCAGCAAGTAACCAAAAGGCTTTTTTGCCACTACTTTGGTTGAATTCCAAGAAGGGAAGAATTGTTTTTTAAATCTATATGTGAGGCAGACTCCAAGGTTTCTGGATTGTTGGGTTTCAGATGTATTCCATGACACATCCAGTGTTGGTCATGTGTTTTTGGTCTCTAGTTCTTTTTTGTTATTGGTTTTTGTTGTTGTTGTTGTTGTCTGTTGTTTGATCATACTTCCCCCCTCTCTGTTTCTCCATCTCTGTCTCTGTCTTTCTGTCTGTCTCATCTCTGTGTGTGTGTGTGTGTGTGTGTGTGTGTATCTGTCTGTCTGTCTGTCTGTCTGCTAGCACTGAGATTAGAGAATGAATTTTCAAAGGCTCTTTCTTTTTCTCAAGTCATGTTTTTCACCCCAAACCCACCCCCCACAGAAGTTGTATTTGCTCATTTCCTGGATCAGAACACTATTAATGGGTTTGTGCCCCCTAGAAGAGATTCTAAACATTTTCTCCTTATGTTCTGTATCTAAAATTTTCCTTTCAGTCAGTTCTGGCTACACAAACTAGTGTTTCTCTGCTCGTACCTAGCTCATAAGGATAGCTGCTCTTCACTTATTCTAAGTTTATCACTCAAAGATTTGAGCAGTCACCCTGCAGATGTCGCCTGTCATCTCTATCCATTCGATAGTATTTACTGAGTTACCTAGAAGTATGCTCAGTACTAGTGGATACTCAACAAATACTTTGAATGAATGATGTTTACTGGAATCTATATAATAGTATTCTGTGATCAAATATCTCAGAAATTAGTGCTGAAAATCAGAGATGAATTAGAGCTACTGGTATTTACCATCATGCAAAATAAGAAACTGTGAAGTTTTTATTATTTTAAATTTTCCACAGCTATTCACAAGCCTCCAGTGTCAGCTAATACATTTTTTACCTGAATATGATTAACTCAGCTTTGGGGCCCCAGGGGAAAGAAATGAGTAATGACCTGGAGAAGTCTGCTGACCCATAAGAAGCATCCTTCTTTTAATATGTATGAAAGTTGGCATTTCATATCTGTGGTTATTATCTGCAATATATAGGTTTCATAATACATTAGCATTAACAGACATAACATGTTCTGATCAATAGGTACCTTCACAGTTAGACTGAAATGGTCTACATGATTTGGTAATATACATAGCAGTTCAACAATAGCAAGTATTATGTTAGGAAGGAAAAAGAAAACACTTCATGCAATAATGTTATAAATGACTTATGTTATCACTGGCTGAACTCATAGGTCAGGTTAGGTCAGCTCAGGTCAGGTCTTATTACTCTTGGCTAAAGGCCAGTGTATGGTTTACAGAGCAAGGACCAGTCTCTGGGTAAGATCTGCATGAATTATAGGCTGGCCAGGAGAAATATGATAGTTCTTAGTATGTCAAAGGCCTGTGCTTGTAAAAAGAGATCATCAGACCACCGGATCACTGTCAATTTTATTATGAAGTTAAAGATACATGTTTAAATATCTCCAGTGGGTTCATTGAAAAAAGCTCAGAGATATACAAAACCTTGTGAAGACAAAAAAAAAAAAGTCTGGGGCTGGAGAGATTGCTCATCAGTTAAGAATACTGACTGCTCTTCCAAATGTCCTGAGTTCAATTCCCAGAAACCACATGGTATCTCATGACCATCTATAATAGGACCTGATGCTCTCCTTTGGTGTGTCTGAAGACAGCTACAATGTACTCATATAAATAAAATAAATAAATCTTTAAAAAATAAAATAAAAAGTCTGCTGAAACTTCCAGTTAATATGCCATTATATTTAGACTTTTTCTATATACACATTTCCACTTTTACACGAATGCATATCTGATCGTTTTCTTTTCTTCCTTTTCTCAAATGTGGAATTGGAATTAAATGAGCAATACCACCACCTCTCCTGCTTTATTAGATTAAAATTATGCATTTGGTATTCTCCTTATTGAGTATTTAAGAAGGTGATTTTTCAATTCAAATAGCATGATGCTATTTTTTAAAGTTTTCTATTTATGCATCTGCAGTCTCAAACATTCAGCACTAAAAAGTATTACTATGACTATTTTTTTCTAAGTAGAACATTTGTAGACTGTTTTAGGAGGCTTTATCTAGAAGTAAAATTAGTGGGTGCTTGTAGTTTGGATCTTCTATGGTCCTCAAAGGTCCATGTGTTTAAAGCTTGGCCTTTACAGTGGCACTAGTGAGAAGTGGTGGGCCTTTTAGAAAGGATGTTCTTAGGTTTTGATCATCAGACAGTTACTCTGTTCAGCCTTGTGCTCCTCACCCCTGACATATCTCCTACTTTATTAGAGGCACAAACTAGTACATCCACTTGATAGTGGACTTAAATCTCTAAAACCACAAGCTGAAGCAAGCCTTTGCCTTCATAAATTCATTATCTCTGGCATAGTGTTATATTAATAGGACAGAAAGCTGAGTCAAAGAATGAAAATATTGTGAATATTCTTTATGTTCAATCTAATACAACCTCCTAAAAGGTTGCTTCCATCAAGAAACAAGGAATTGTTCTTACATTCCAGACAATATTGGATAAAATTTTGCCCATTGCAAATTATCTGTGAGGGTGTTTATATTTTCTTATTGATTTCTATAATGTTTTTCTTAATTTAAATATAAATGTATTTATTATAATTATAAGTATTTAGAGAAAATAGAAAAGAAACACAGAGAAAAATCCATCTAACTCCTTTTGACTCAAATACATATATATATATATGTGCGTGTATGTATATATATATGTGTATGTATATATATATATATATAGCCAGGCAGTGGTAGCACATGCCTTTAATCCCAGCACTTGGGAGGCAGAAGCAGGCAGATTTATAAGTTCTGAGGCCAGCGTGGTCTACAAAGTTAGTTGTCCAGGGCAGCCAGGGATACACAGAGAAACCATGTCTCAAACCCCCCTCCCTCCCAAAAAATGTTTTTGTTTTTTTACTTGTATGGATATATGATTTTATGTAACTTAACAATATCAGAATAATTCATGATTTTGTTTTGTTTTCTGGTTTTCATACTTAGTAGTAGGACTGATGGTCTGTGCTAGTATTCAATATAATTTTGGAGTACAATTTATCTTTCCTTGAGCATTAAATTTTTGTTTTCAGTTTTGTTTTCAGATGTAGTTTATTTTTCAAGTAAACACACACACAGACACACACACGTTTAGGTCTTATATGTATGTATGATTGTGTTTTGTTGCTTATGCATAATAATCAGGTCACATTCCTTTTCCTAAGAAATTGCTGCCACCTCACACCAGTCAGAATGGCTAAGATCAAAAATTCAGGTGACAGCAGATGCTGGCATGGATGTGGAGAAAGAGGAACACTCCTCCATTGTTGGTGGGATTGCAGGCTTGTACAACCACTCTGGAAATCAGTCTGGCGGTTCCTCAGAAAATTGGACATAGTACTACCGGAGGATCCAGCAATACCTCTCCTGGGCATATATCCAGAAGATGCCCCAACTGGTAAGAAGGACACATGCTCCACTATGTTCATAGCAGCCTTATTTTTACTAGCCAGAAGCTGGAAAGAACCCAGATGCCCCTCAACAGAGGAATGGATACAGAAAATGTGGTACATCTACACAATGGAGTACTACTCAGCTATTAAAAAGAATGAATTTATGAAATTCCTAGCCAAATGGATGGACCTGGAGGGCATCATCCTGAGTGAGGTAACACATTCACAAAGGAACTCACACAATATGTACTCACTGATAAGTGGATATTAGCCCAAAACCTAGGATTCCCAAGATATAAGATACAATTTGCTAAACATATGAAACTCAAGAAGAATGAAGACTGAAGTGTGGACACTATGCCCCTCCTTAGAATTGGGAACAAAACACCCATGGAAGGAGTTACAGAGACAAAGTGTGGAGCGGAGATGAAAGGATGGACCATGTAGAGACTGCCATATCCAGGGATCCACCCCATAATCAGCATCCAAACGCTGACACCATTGCATACACTAGCAAGATTTTTTCGAAAGGACCCAGATGTAGCTGTCTCTTGTGAGACTATGCCGGGGCCTAGCAAACACAGAAGTGGATGCTCACAGTCAGCTAATGGATGGATCACAGGGCTCCCAATGGAGGAGCTAGAGAAAGTACCCAAGGAGCTAAAGGGATCTGCAACCCTATAGGTGGAACAACATTATGAACTAACCAGTACCCCGGAGCTCTTGACTCTAGCTGCATATGTATCAAAAGATGGCCTAGTCGGCCATCACTGGAAAGAGAGGCCCATTGGACACGCAAACTTTATATGCCCCAGTACAGGGGAACGCCAGGGCCAAAAAGGGGGAGTGGGTGGGTAGGGGAGTGGGGGTGGGTGGGTATGGGGGACTTTTGATATAGCATTGGAAATGTAAATGAGCTAAATACCTAATAAAAAATGGGAAAAAAAAGGAAAAAAAAGAAATTGCTGGATGTATATACTGTGTGGAAAGATGATTTTATGTAACTTAACAATGCTAGACTACATCATGATTTTGTTTCGTTCTCCTTTTTTATACTTCCCGTACATTTTCCTTTAATTATACAAGAATACATAAATAATGTTTTCTTCTCTTATCAAAGTCACCATTGTTATCAAATTGATTGGAATTCTTTCAAGCCAGATTCCATACATTTATACCACAAATGTAATTGTGTGGACATGTGTGTGTATGTGATTTTGAAACTTTTTATTGTAATAAACTCAAGATATTGCAAATGTTCAGGATATTGCAAACATGCACTTGCAGTTCCACAATTATGAATTTGTGACTTTATGTACTCATTTATAGTTATATGCATTAAACATATATCCATGAATATGTGATTTCTACATTATAATAATTATTTTCATTATACATTCTGAACATTTCCTCCAAGAGGTATGTTTTCCAATATTCTGTTTGGCACTAAATGAGACCTGTCTTTTAAATTTATTTGTATAATTTATATATAAAAAATAAATTCTAGGGGCTGGAGGAAAGACTCAGAGTAAGGAGCAGATCCCCTGAATTTTGGGCATTTTCATCACTTATTACTTGGTCTCATTACCTTACATTAAACCTTTCTTCTTTTCAACAATCCCTCTACTACTTTGAACTATTTTTTCTTTTGATTTGTAGACACTCAGTGAAGGGTGGGCATCATGATACCCCTGCCCCATTCATGATAAACTACTGCTTACCGGGATCAACCCTGTGTAAGTCTTATGCAGGTAATCACAGCTGTAGTGAGTTCATGAGCATAAGGGCAACATCATGTTTAGAAGATACTGTTTCGCAGCACTCCTCTTCAACCTATGATGCTTATATTCTCTCCATTCTCTTCTTCTAACATGTTTTCAGAGCCTTGGAGAGCGTAGAACAGACACACCATTTGGGACTTAGAACTTAATTGTCACTTATTCCCAGCACCTTGAACAGATACACATTTGTATAAAAGTAGAAGTATGTATGTAGAAAAAAATATCTAGATAGAAATAAAATGGGATATTAACAGGTAGTTTTAATAGACTTCTTTTAGCATAATCTCTAACAACAATCTATAAGTATTTGTCCTTATACTCACAGATAAGTGTAGTCATCACTCCTCATTAGAGAAACTACTCTTTGCACAGATAGAGACCATTGCCCCAAACTATACACAATCAAAATGCAGAGTTGAGAAGCTCAGGCTAAGTACATCTACAATAAACTCCTACACCTAAGGGTCAGAAGCTACACCCATGAAGTCTCACCAAAATAACCACTTAACCAGGAGCAGAAACAAGGACAACAAGAAGCATGTTAACATGGATGAGGGAGAGCCCAAGATACCTCAACCCTACACAAACTACAGGCAACTTAGGAGTGCTGAGAGCTGAAGAAATCATTTTCCCAGGAAAGAGCACATCAATTAGCTATTCCATACCAAATGCTCAGCTCTGAAAACACGCATACAACAAACATTATATAGAGTAGGTTGTATTTATGTATTTAGGAATATGTAGATATACATATACAAATGTAATAGCAAATAATGAAAAGAGAGGCCAAAGATTTGAAAGAGAGCGAGGAGAGAATATATGGGAAGATTTGGAGACAGAAAAATGGATGGAGAAATGATGTAACTATATTATAATCTCAAAAAATCATTTGAAAAGTTGCTTTAACAAAGCAACAATTTTCTGTTACAGTGTTCACCTTTACTTTTGGTTACTTTTAATTATGTTATGATTAATATAGTACTGCTTACCATGGCAATGCTATTTAAGACAAAGTGATTTTTTTACATTAAATTTATTTTAATTTATTTTCCATTTCAATATCCTTATAAAAATTTCAAATTAAATCTTTTAATTAAATCTTTTCTCTATTTCAATGGTAGGTGTATTTAATACATGCTTCTAAGGTCATCATGCCAGAAATGAAATATTAAATGTTTGGTTACTTCATACTTAAGAATGTCAATTTGAGAGATGAAAAATTTAATAAGTACACGGAGAACAAAATTTCTTAATGATCCAGCAGGCAGTAATTACTGTGGAATACTTGTGATTTGCTAGATTCTGTGCAAAAACTTCTTTGCATTTCATGTGGTTAGAGAATTCTAAAAATTTGAAATATTCTTTTGCAAACTTAAGCTGTTATAATCCCAAGACCTGTTTCCAATAGCAAACACAAAAGCTGCATGTATTTGTATTCAATGTGAAGAAAACTTATTTCTCAATTAAAGTTTTAGTCTTGGAAGCTCAAGGTTTTTTGGGGGGAGGGCATCTTAGAGTTTGATTAGGAAGAGCACTTTGGGCTACATCTGCTGACTTTTCTTTCATGCATACACCTTGCTTTGATAGCTCATCATGGTGGGGAAGACACAGTGACAGGGATGTGACAGCAATGGATGTAGGCAATTGCTTTTATCTAGAGCAGGCAAGCAGTGGCTTTTGCCCATATAGTCTTCTTCTTCCCTCCTTTTCATTACATCCAAGACTCCAGCCCAAGGAATGGTGCAACCCACATTCATGATGGGTTTTCTGGGATCTGTTAATCATCTCTAGAAATGTCCTAATAGACATCGCCAAAGATATGCCTAACTAATGCCCTCTTGGTGTTTTCCTAATCAAGTCAAAGAAAATCAGCCATTGCAACCCTGAAGCATGTAGCTTTATACAACAGAGGTTGCATCTCTTGGATCTACTGCTTCAACAACAGGCAGAATGAAAAAGCAAGACAATGAAGACTAAGAGCAGTTATGTTGAAACTGAGGTTATGAAGTTGGGATTTTGAGGACTGAAAATTATGAAGAAACTGTTCATGAATTCTATCTGACTTGAAATATCTCTGTTCTGCAGTTCCCAGTGTGGAGGATAAGTTCCCACTGGAAACTGCCTTCCAAGAGGCAGCCATTATAGGGACCACTCTTCCTCTTTCATTGTCTTGCTTGCTCCCTTTCTGTTGTGAATAGCCCTGGGGCTAATTGTACTTGATGTTAATTCTATTCTCCTGTGAGGGGTTGCAAACAAGGAATAAGTCAGCACTCAGGTGATTTCCTGTAAACCTTCCCACCTCAATTTATAAATAAAGGCTAGAGTCAGTGATTGGGCAGAGAAAGAGGGGAAGATGGAGCTGAAGGTTTTGGGAGAGAAAGAGAGAGAGGACGATGGAGGAGGAGGAAGAAGGAAAAGGGAGCAAAAGCACTTGGCCTGGAGAAACCACAAGTTCTAAGGGGTCTCTTATATAGGGAAGATGGTAGTGTAGCGGTAGATCTGCCCAATCTCGGCACACAGCATGCATTCATATTATTTGGATTGTGTTTTCATTGCCCGGGCTTATTTGGGTTGGAGATTTACCATAACACCTTTCCTCATTCCTGCTTCTAAAAGTCACTCCTAAATAGATCACCATGCTCTATTTGCTTAAATTTACCAACAGGTTACCAATATTTTTCATATCTTTAAATACTGTGAGCTTTTTAAATGTTCAATTTTCTTTTCAAGGAATTTCTTTATAAGCAAAACAAAAGTTTAGACTATCTATCTATCTATCTATCTATCTATCTACCTATATATCTATCATCTTTCATCTATCTTTGTATCATGCTGGAGATGGAGCCCAAGGCCTTGTACATACTATACAAGGACTTTAACACTGAGTTACACGCTAGTTCTTTAAATGGAATTGTTAAAATTACACATCACTTTGGTCCCAATAAATGAATATTTTAAAATATTATTTCAAAATCAAAATGCAAATGAGATGATTTCTTGATTTAAGTGTAAGAATTCTCTTTTTTAAAATTATCCATCTGCCTTTTTCCCTGGCTTTCAAAGATTGGGCTGACTCCCAGGCTGTATTTTATTCTCGTTTTTTCTGAATGGCTTCCCCACTGTTCTAGGGGACAGGCTATTACTCTTGTATTTTTCTTTGTGGGAACAGAGTTCCCTGTGGTGTGCTGAGAATTGCTGTTTAGTTGATGGTATTTTCACTTCTGCCTGGGTCTTGCTTTATAGGGCAGAGCTGAAAATTACCCCTCAGCTTGAAGTCATCAGTTTAAGAATTTGATATTTCTAGAAATATAATTTCCAAATGCCACTTTCTCCTTCTTTTTGCTCAAGTCTTCTTTCTGCATTTCTACTTTATTGGTTAAAGTTTGATAGTTTGCAGCAAACTCTAATGTTAAAACTTTCTATTATTTGGAAATGTTCATTTGATTACATGTTTGAGGTTGTTCTTACTCTCTATAAATCTAGGATTTTTATACTGCTTCTGGCGTGCCTTTTTGTTCAATAAGATTTATCACAGATTTCTAGGCTTACTATAGATGCTCTTCAACATATATGAATGTGGAGTTCTAAAGGTAAGAGAATAGAGCTTCAGAACTATGTAATCCAGAGTATAGCCAGGAAGAAAGGAATTATAACAGGTTGTTTATTTGAGGAAATACATAGATATATTAGAGTCCAAAGAGCAATGTAATTAAGCACCATTGGGATATAGTGGGGTTTTTAGTTGATCCAGGTGTGTGCTGCCACAAAGCATGCCCCACACACATGTTGAAGGGCTGAGTCCTAATCTATATTCTGGTTGACCCATTGGAAGGAGGCTATTATGAAAGGTCACAAAGAGGACTTTAAGTGGGTGGTTTCAGGTTTGTATCTTCCTTTGGAACCCAGCTATCCAAATACTGTGGCTTCTGAAAACCGTTTGCCAAAACTGGGAGAAATATCTCAGGGTATACCTTAAGCTATGTATCATTTGCTACCATGCTATTGTTAACTGACTTCAAATTTTTGTTTAGGAGAATGCCATCAAATGCAGAGGAATTCACTATGTGTACTCAAGCCAAAATTGCTGTTCTGTAGTCAGAATTTTTACTATGAACAAGAAAACACAGCAAATATAAGTCAACTGTGCTAGGCAGCAAAATTCTTCATTATGCTATAGTTATGCCTTTCTAACTGCGGAGACACAGAGAGAAACAGAATGTACCTCAAGATGGAGCCCTTGAACCACAAAGTTTTGAAGCAATCTGTAAACTACCCAGATGCATGTGACATTTGTGTAGGTCAAAGAAGTTTGGCTGTGGGAAAGTAAAAAGTGGGAAGAAGCTATATTACCTCCCTTCAAATCTTTCACTGGAGCCAGGCAAAGCAAAAGTGGGGGAAGATGTGGAAGTTTTCAGACTCAGGTCTCATCTGCTTTTTGTTTTAAAGGATCAAATCAGTGAGGTAAGAACTTTCTGTTGATAAATAATTTGTTGATTTTTCTAATAAAATATGCATTTCCTTCTTTGAAAACCCATCTTGCACTTTAGATGTACAGCTTGAAGTTTTAGTAATGTTCTTTGAGCCCTAGCAAGTTCTCTTTTTCATTGTGTGAAAGGAACTAAAGCACAAGGAAGAATCAAGTATAAGCCAATATGATCCTGGGAAGGTGTACCCCAGAAAGATAATGGAGAGGAAGGAAGATCTTTTCATATAGTAGAGAGAGCTGGGGTCTCAGCATCATGTAGTGGAGAGAGCTGGGGTCTCAGCATCTGTTATGCTGAGGACAGAATCCTGCCTCTGCCTGCTTCCTAGGTATTCCTTGTTCCCTAAACTAGTAGCTATTCCAGTCCCCTAAGAATCAGAAAAAAATACATGAAAGTGCCTCATGCTTGTGCTTACTACCAGTCCTTTGAAGGGTCACTGTTAGGGTAGCCATTTATACATGTTCGGGATGCACATAGAATGAGGCATTATATTTGTGGAGGTGTTGTGTACACTACTAACATGTGAAACATGAATATAAGTGAGCTGCAGAACAACAGATAAATGTTACCTCCTTTCATGATGGCCCATGGGGCCATGTGCTTATCAGGGCCAGCATGTGGGCAGACATGTCCTTGTTTACATGATTGTTCTGTGCCATGACTTCATCTCACTTACTGTCCTCCAAGTAGTTACCCTATACTAGAAGATCTCCAGCAGCCTGTGTGGACATAGGAAGTTAGGAGTCTTGGATAACAATTTGAGATGTGCAATCATTTGGTCTAATTCTTCCAAGGCTTTTTGTGCTTCGAGCATTTTTTTTTCTCAGACAGTAGAGCTCCTCCCAATATCCTCAGTCATCCTTCCCTCTTCGATAGGTGAGTCATGCCTACCTAAAGGGTCACATTTCTCTGGCAGGCTATGTAAGATTGCTTGCCACATTATGGGTGTTTTAGTTAGGAGTTTGCTGCTGTGAACAGATACTATGACCAAGGGAATGCTTATAAGGACAGCATTTAATTGGGGCTGGCTTACAGGTTCAGAAATTCAGTCCTGTATCATCAAGGCAGGAGGATGACAGTGTCCAGAAAGGCATGGTACAGGAGGAGTTGTGCCTTCTACATCTTCATCTGAAGGCTTCTAGGAAAAAACTAGCTCACATGTGATTATGGGGAGGGTCTTTTTGCCCACCCTACAGTGACACACTTCCTTCAACAAGGCCACACCCACTTCAACAAGGCCACATCTCCAAATATTGCCACTCCTCAGGCCAAGCCTATTCAAACAACCACAAAAAGTAATATCACAATCTATCATATCACATCATATGTATCATAGACTTTCTTTGGGTGATGTTCTGTATGTAACTCCTTACATTTAGGAACGTCAGTGGATGCTCACAGTCAACTATTGGATGGTTCCCCAATGGAGGAGCTAGAGAAAGTATCCAAGGAGCTAAAGAGATCTGCAACCCTGTAGGTGCAACAACATTATGAACTAACCAGTACCCCGGAGCTCTTGACTCTAGCTGCATATGTATCAAAAGATGGCCTAGTCGGCCATCACTGGAAAGAGAGGCCCATTGGACTTGCAAACTTTATATGCCCCAGTACAGGGGAACGCCAGGGCCAAGAAGTGGGAGTGGGTGGGTAGGGGAGTGGGGGGGGAGGGTGTGGGGGACTTTTGGGATAGCATTGGAAATGTGATTGAGGAAAATACGTAAAAAAAAAAAAACGTTTTTATGTTTTCATTCTATTTGTCATCTCCTTTTATCAACTGCACACCACACCCTGATACCCCAAGCCTATCTTGACTTTTTTCCCTTTCTAGCTAAGAATTCTTCCGATCCTTCTCTTTCCTTTATCTTTACTTTCACTAACAGTTTTTCATTATTCTTGTCACTTTCTACCCTCCCCCCTTTATACCTTCCTTCCCATCAAGAATTTCTTTCCTTTACTTCTGTTCCTTCTTTCCCACTGCTATTAGTGTCCCTCCTTCTATTTTCATTTATTAACCTGTTCCATTTTATTCATTAGCACTGGATCACAGAGTTCCAGAAGATGGAAGGTCATATAGTAGTGCAGATGTCAAAGCCTCTTAGGCTAAAATCAGTTCTTTAACTGTCCATTCACTCTGAATAACAGAGTCTATAGTAGTGGCCACCATGGATTTAGATCTGTAGACAGTGAATAAATTCTCAGGATGGACCATGTAGAGACTGCCATATCCAGGGATCCACCCCATAATCAGCATCCAAACGCTGACACCATTGCATATACTAGCAAGATTTTATCGAAAGGACCCAGATGTAGCTGTCTCTTGTGAGACTATGCCGGGGCCTAGCAAACACAGAAGTGGATGCTCACAGTCAGCTAATGGATGGATCACAGGGCTCCCAATGGAGGAGCTAGAGAAAGTACCCAAGGAGCTAAAGGGATCTGCAACCCTATAGGTGGAACAACATTATGAACTAACCAGTACCCCGGAGCTCTTGACTCTAGCTGCATATGTATCAAAAGATGGCCTAGTCGGCCATCACTGGAAAGAGAGGCCCATTGGACACGCAAACTTTATATGCCCCAGTACAGGGGAACGCCAGGGCCAAAAAGGGGGAGTGGGTGGGTAGGGGAGTGGGGGTGGGTGGGTATGGGGGACTTTTGGTATAGCATTGGAAATGTAAATGAGCTAAATACCTAATAAAAATGGAAAAAAAAATTCTCTCTGCAGCTGGAACTGTAAATATAGACTGCCCAGTCTGGTTCATGACTCATCTGCTCTTGAAATTACAAAGGCAGGAAGATCACAGAGTGTCTTCAAGGCTAGTCTAATGGCCTTCACATTTTTTGAAGGCCACCATCTCCTCTGAGAATCAACTGAAACTCTTAGACCATTTTCTCAGAAAAATGCCATTCCCTTGAAGATTTGCTTGAAGTATTTGTGATGGTTTCTGTAAAATGCTTCTGTAGACATTCAGGTTGCCTTGACTACCTAATTGTAGCAGAGCAAAATAGCTCTTGGCTTGCTTGTACAGATAGATACTCAAGGTCTTTATATGGTTTCACTTTTGAAAACCCTTCCCTCACTCCTCCTTTCAGCACAAAATCAAGATTTGCTCAGAGATTGTTGTCCTGCTAGCAGTAATCAATACATCTTTTAATTATAATTGTATTGAGCCTATGGTCTGGATCAGGAACTCCATAACAATGTTAAGGAGTACACAGATATCCTGCAACATATTCATGGGTTTTCTAAAAGTTCTTCAGTTGAAAGTCAGACAGTATAAGTTCAAATTCCAAAGAAGGGTCTGTTTTCCTGACAATTGGTGTCACAAGCTGGAAGACTGAGAAATATGGCAGAGCTCTGCTGATAATTTTCTAGATCCAGTGCACACTGGTTAATTATACCAATCTTAAGCTTTCGCTGCTCTCTGTAAACAGGGACATCGCTTTTTAAGGTTTCTCCTTTCTTGACCTAGCTATTTTTACTGCAGAATCTCTGAGGTACAACTTCATCCAGAAAATGTTCAACCAGAGAGCTGTAGCTTTCCACAACTTCCTCTTTAGTCAGCTTGGTCATATCCTTCATTCAAACCTTCTGACTCAGTGTGGCTATTGCCACACGAAAACTGAATACAAGAGAGAAGGATCCCACTTACTCAACTTTGGAAATCATTTTTTTCTTGAAGTCTGACCTCTGGGTTTAATCAATGTGACCTTATGAATTAACTTGTGTATTATTTTAAGCATGTTCCTTATGTTTTATTTGTATCCTTAATGGAAATTTAGTGCTTCTTAATTAATTAGTCTCCTTCTTCTTGATGCCCATTAGGTCTTCCAAGTTTACACACAAAATCAGATTTTCAAGAGCAATTTACATTTCTCTCTCTTTTGTTAGGTGTTGCTTGAAATGGCCTTTCTTCAATGACTTCAATTAACAGGTACTAAAAGCAATCTTTGTGTGAAATTTAGCTCTAATCAGAAGGAAGCTAAAGAGAGCAGTATCAAACATTGGCTATGTCTAGATTGTGTTTTCCAGTCAGGGCAGGGAACTATTGGGACTAGGATAAAGCAGGGAATAAGAGTGACACAGGCAGGTGGGAATTCACAGGCTCAATTGATTATTAATCCTTTTGCCAGGAGAGTTGTGATGTGCCAAGTTCAAAAGGTCTTAATTAGGGTTTTACTGCTGTGAGCAGACCCATGACCAAGGTAAATATTATAAAGGACAACATTTAATTGGGGCTGGCTTATAGGTTCAGAGGTTCAGTCCATTATCATCAAGGTGGGAGCATAGCAGAATCTATGCAGGCATAGTGCAGGCAGAGCTGATAGTTCTACATGTTCACCTGAAGCCTGCTAGTAGAATACTGACTTCCAGGCAGCTAGGATGAGAGTCTTAAAGACCACATCTACAGTGACACACCTACTCTAAAAAGGCCACATCTACTCCAACAGGACCATACCTTCTAATAGTGCCACTCCCTGGAACAAGGATATACAAACCTTAACATTCCACTCCCTAGACCCCATAGGCTTATTCAAACATGTGTGTCTATGGGAGCCATACCTAGACATAGCAGAATGCAAAATATATTTAGTCCAACTTCAAAAGTCCCATAGCCTATAGCAGTTTCAACAATATAAAAAGTCCAAAGTTAAAAGTCTCTTCTGAGATTCATCCAATCACTTAAGTATAATCCCCAAAGCAAGGCAGGAAAGTAGCTGGGCAAACGCTAAACTGAATCTCTATGTCTGATGTCAAAACAAAGTTCAGATCTCCAACTCCTTTTTCACATTTGTTGTCTGTAACAAACTTCTTTCTCTTCAGCTGGTTCCACTCCCTATTAGCAGCTTTCTTCAACAGATAGCTCACATCTCTGGCATCTCGAACATCTTGTGATCTCCAAGGCAATTTCAATGTTACAGCCTTGGATATTTCTGGAACACCACTTCTCTGTACTCTCAGAAAACACTTCCCAAATATTTCACCTCAATGATGCTGGTCTCTTTAATCACCACTAATTTCTTAGCTCCAGATAACTAACATCAATTGTCTCAGTAGTCCCTTCTATTATGGACTCTAAAGCCAGAGTTACATGAGTTCTGCTGCTTGCTGGGGCTGGAACATGGCTCCTTGTACTATTGCATTGTTACTAAATTTCTGTTTTCCAACTTCTTCACTGCCTAAGTTTGGCTGTCCTGGATCTTGCTCTGTAGGTTGACCTTGAACTCAGAGATCTGCATACCTGTCTCCTGGGATTAAAGGTGTGTACCATCACTTGGAGACTTAAGCTTTTCTTTACCTAGAACTTGCTCTGTCCCAGGCTGGCTGGCTTTATCTCCTGGGATTAAATTTATGTCCACAACACCTGGATTTAAATTTATCTAGGTAGAATCTTACCCTAAAGTCTCACTCCCTTAATCTTTTATCTCCTAGAACACAGGATTTTGCTCCATTTCACTTCCTGGTGCCCCTTTAATACTCAAACCATATATTTTATATTTATCCTTTCTAAGCTTGCTATGCTTCTTCAAAATGTTCTTCATGAGACTTAACCAGAGAAGAAAGTCTCTGCCAGGCTTTTTTGAGACTACCTTTGTCAATGCAATTAATATAAATCTCTTTACCTTAGCCTCAGGTAGACTGTTCAGACAAGGGCAAAAAGCAGTCACATTCTTCACCAACATACCACAAAAAAACAGTCTCTACACCACATACTGCATTCTCCCTTGTTGGTGGCCCAGGCTCTATGAGCCACCCGTGGTCCCAGAAGAGTTGACTCTGGGTCTACTTGTGGTGTCCTTGACCTATCTGACTTGCTCATTTCTATCCCTCTCTCTTCCAAAACACTCCCTCAGATCTGCCTGACTTTTGATGTGGGTCTATATTTCTGCCTTTATCTGCTGCTGAATGAAGCCTCTTAGGAGGCATTTATGCTAGATTCCTATCTGTAAGCATAACAGGGCATCTTCAAGTGTCAGGGGTTGATTCTCAGGAGAAAACAAATAGTCTTCTGAGGTGGATTGAGAGATATGACAGGCTAAGAGAGGAGGTGAGGAGGGGAACAGGGATGTTGATCAGGTGTTGGGAAAAGAGGAGTGAGAGAGGCCTGGGATGGGAGAGGATACAGGGAGTCTATGGACGTGACTCTAGGTTATATTACTACAAGGGGAATAAGATTCATGCATGCACTCTCCCTTGGGACCCAGTTTCTTTGGGTCTATGGAGTGTAGCATGGGCATACTGTATTTTGTGGCTAGTATCCACTTATAAGTGAATACACACCATGTCTGTTCTTTGAGGACTGGGTTACCACACTCAGGATGATATTCTCAGGATCTATCCATTTTGTCTGCAAAATTCATGATGTCTTTGTTTTTCATAGCTGAATAGTATTCCATTGTGTAGATGTAACACATTTTCTTTATTCATTATTCAGTTGAGGAACATCTAGGTTGTTTCCAGTTTCTGGCTATTACAAATAAAGCTGCTATGAACATAGTTGCACAAGTGTTCCTGTGGTATATTGAGGCATCTTTTTGGGTATATGTCCAGGAGTGATTTATCTATGTCTTAAGATAGAACTATTTCTGGTTTTTGAGAAACTACCAAATCAATTTCAAAAGTGGTTGTACAAGATTGCACTCCCAACAGCAATGGAGGAATGTATTTCTTGCTCCACATCCTCACCAACAAGTGCTATCACTTGAGTTTTTGATCTTAGCTATTCTGACAGCTGTAAGGTGGAATCTCAGAATTGTTTTGATTTGCATTTCCCTAATGACTAAGGATGTTGAACATTTTTAAAAGTGCTTCTCAGACATTCAAGATACCTTTGTTGAGAATTCTGTTTAGTTCTGTATCCCATTTCTTAATTGGGTTATTTGGGATTTTGGCGTCTAACTTCTTGAGTTCTTTGTAAATTTTGGATGATCTCTAGGAGATGTAGGATTGGTGAAGATCTTTTCTCAATTTGTAGGCTGTCATTTTGTCCTATTAACAGTGTCCTTTGCTTTACATAAGCTTTTCAGTTTCATGAGCTCCCATTTATCAATTGTTGATCTTAGACCCTGAGCCACTGCTGTTCTGTTCAGGATGTTGTCATCTGTGCCAATGAGTTCAAGGTTATTCCCCACTCTATGTTCTAGTACATTTAGTGTATCTGGTTTTATACAGAGATCTTTGATCCACTCAAGTCCAATTGAGTTTTGTGCAGGGTGATAGATATGGGTCTATTTGTATTCTTCTACATGCATAGATCCAGTTAGACCGGCACCATTTTTGAAGATGCTTTCTTTTTCCACTGGATGGTTTTACCTTCGTTTTTCAAAAATCAAAGGGATGTGGGTTTATTTTAGGGTCTTCAGCTCAATTCCATTGATAAATCTGTTTGTTTCTATATCAATACCATGCAATTATTTTTATTACTATTGCTCTGTAGATCAGCTTGATCTAAGGGATGGTGATTTTTTATTGATCAGGATTCCTTTAGCTATTGTTGTGGTTTGAATATGCTTGGCCCAGGGAGTGGCACTATTTGGAGGTGTGGCCTTGTTGGAGTAGGTATGTCACCCTGGTGTGGGCTTAAGACCCTGATCTTAGCTGCCTAGAAGTCAGTCTTCCACTAGTAGCCTTCAGATGAAAATATAGAACTCTCAGTTCTTCTTGTACCAGGCCTGCCTGGATTCTATGATGTTCCTGCCTTGATGATTCTACCCCAATCAAATGTTGTCCTTTATAAGACTTGCCTTGGTTATGGTGTCTGTTAACAGCAGTAAAAACCAAGATAGCTATCCTGGGTTATTTTTGTTTGTTTGTTTGTTTTTCCACATGAAGCTGAGAATTGCTCTTCCAATGTCTAAAGAGTTGTGTTAGAATTTTGATGGGAATTTCATTGAATCTGTAGATACTTATAAATTATTTTGGTAATATGGTCCTTTCACTGTATTAATCCTATTGATCATGATCAAGGGAGATCTTTCCATCTTCTGATATCTTCCTCAATTTCTTTCTTCAGCAAGTTGAAATGCTTGTCTTACAGGTCTTCCACTTGCTTGGTTAGAGTTAGACCAAGATATTTTATATTATTTGTGGCTATTGTGAAGGGTAGTATTTAGCTGATTTCTTTCTCAGCCATTTATCATTTACATAAAGGAGGGCTACTGAGTTTTATGAGTTAATTTTGTATCCAGTTACATTGCTGAAGGTGATTATCAGCTGTAGGAATTCTCTGGTAGAATTTTGGGGGTTACCGATTTATACTATCATATCATCTACAAATATAGATACTTTGACATCTTCCTTTCCAATTTGCATCCCTTGGATTTTCTTTTGTTGTCTTATTGCTCTGGGTAGAACTTCAAGTTCTATACTGAATAGATAGGGAGAGAGTGGGCGTCCTTGTCTTACCTCTGACTTCAGTGGAAATGCTTTAAGATTAAGTTTCTTTCCATTTAGTTTGATGTTGGTTATTGGCTTATTAGAAATTGCTTTGATTATATTTAAGTATGTGCCCTATATCCCTGATGTCTCTAATATCTTTAACATGAAGGGGTGTTGGTTTTTGTGAAAGGCTTCTCTAGTGTCTAATGAGATATTCATGTCATTTTTTTCCTTTCAGTTTGTTTATATGTTAGATTATGTTGATGGATTTTCATATATTGAACCATCCTGCATCTGTAGGATGAAGCCTACTTGACCATGTTGGAAGATGTTTTAGATGTGTTGCTGAATTTAGTATGGAAGCATTTTACTGAGTGTTTTTGAATTAATGTTCATAAGAGAAATTGGTCTGAAATTCTGTTTGTTGAGTATTTGTGTGGTTTAGGTATCAGAGTGATTGTGACTTCATAGAATTTGGCAAGGTTCCTTCAGTTTCTACTTTGTGAAATAGTTTGCGGAGTACTGACATTAATTCTTCCTTGAGAGTCTGGTAGAATTCTGTGCTAAAACCATCTGTGCTGAGCGTTTTTTGTTTTGTTTTGTTTTGTTTTTGTTTTTGTTTTTTGGTTTTTTTTTTTTTTTTTTGGTTGGGAGATATTTATTGATAGTTTTTATTTCTCTAGGGGATATAAGTCTGCTTACATAGTTTACCTGACCTCGATTTAACTTTGGTAAGTGGTATCTGCCTAGAGAATCATCCGTTTTGTTAAGATTTTCCATTTTTGTGGTGTACAGGCTTTTGAAGTAAGATTTAATGTTTCTTTGAATTTCTTCAATGTCAATTGTTATGTCTACCTTTTCATTTCTGATTTTGTTTGTTTGAATACTGTCTTTCTGTCTTTTAGCTAGTTTGGCCAAGGGTTTGTCTATCTTGTTGATTTTCTTAAAAAAACAAAACAAAACAAAACAAAAAAACAAACAAACAAACAAAAAACAAACAAAAAAAAACAGCTCTTTGCTTTGTTGATTCTTTGTATTATGTTCTTTGTTTCTAATTGATTCATTCCAGTCCTGATTTTGATTATTTCCTGCCTTCTACTCCTCTTTGGTGTATTTGCTTCTTTTTCATCTTTGTTTTTTTTTTTTTTTTTTCCCTAGAGTTTTTAGAGTTTCAGTTTGCTTTTAAATATCTGGTATGAAAACTTTTGAATTTTTTTATGAAGGCACTTAGTGTTATGAAAATTTCTCCTAGCACTGTTTGTATTTTGTCCCATAAGTTTGGGTATATTGTGCCTTTATTTTCATTGAATTCTAGAAAGTCTTTAATTTCTTTATTTCTTCCCTGACCCAGACACCATTGAGTAGATAGTTATTTGGTTTCCATGAGTGTGTAGGCTTTCTGGTGTTTCTCTTGTTTTTGAAGTCCAGCTTTAAGCCATGGTAGTGTGATTAGATAGATACAATGAATTCAATTTCTTGTATTTGTTGAGACTTGCTTTGTGACTGACTATAGGGTCTGTTTGGAGAGAATTCCATTAGGTGCAGAAAAGAAAGTATATTATTTTGTGTTTGGGTTAAATATTCTATAGATGTCTGTTAGGTCCATCTGATTCATAACATGTTAGTTTTATTGTTTCTCTGTTTAGTTTTGGTCTGGATGATCTGTCAACTTGTGACTATGGGGTGTTGAATTCTCCTACCACTAGTATGTGGGGCTCAATGTGTGATTTAAGCTTTAGTAATGTTTCTTTTACAAATGTGGGTGCCCTTGTATTTGAGGCATAGATATTCAGAATTAAAATATCATCTTCATAGATTTTTTCCTTTTATGACTATGAAGTTTCCTTCTCCAACTCTTTTGATTACTTTTGGTTAAAGTCTATATTATTAGATATTAGAATTGCTACTTCAATTTGCTTCTTGTGTCCATTTGCTTAGAAAACTTTTGCCCAGTCCTTTACTCTGAGGCAATGTCTATCTTTATTGCTGAGATATGTTTCTTGTATGCAGCAGAATCCTGTTTTTGCATTCATTCTGTTAGTTTGTGTCATTTTATTGGGGAATTGATTCCACTGATGTTGAGAGTTACTAATG
This sequence comes from Mus musculus, assembly GCF_000001635.26. Lineage (NCBI taxonomy): Eukaryota > Metazoa > Chordata > Mammalia > Rodentia > Muridae > Mus > Mus musculus. The sequence continues at coordinate 18,698,140 of NC_000086.7, forward strand.
ACCAGTGATTGTTAATTTCTGCTATTTTGATGTTGGTGGTATTCATGTGTGTGTGTGTGTGTGTTTATGTTTATGTTTGTTTCCTTGTTTTTTGCTGGTATTGGATTACTTATTTCTTGTGTTTTCTTGGATGTTGTTTTGTTATACTTATTGTGTTGGAGTTTTCCTTCTAGTGTTTTATGTAGAGCTGGATTTGTGGATAAATATTGTTTAAACTTGGTTCTGTCATGGAATAGTTTGTGTTCTCCATCTATGATGATCGAGAGTTTTTCTGGGTATGGTAGTCTAGGTTGGCATCTGTGGGTTGCTTTTAAGAGGTTACTGGATATCTGTCTAGGCTCTTCTTGCTTTTAGAGTTTCTGTTGAGAAGTCTGATGTAATTTTGATAGGTCTGCATTTGTATGTTACCTACCCTTTTCCCCTTGATGCTTTTAATATTATTTCTTTGTACCATAGATTTAGTGATTTGATTATTATGAGTCAGAGGATTTTATTTTCTGGTCCAGTCTAATTGGTGTTCTCTAAGCTCTTGTATGTTTATAGGTATTTCTGTATGTTGCAAAAGGTTTTGTTTTGTTTTATTTCGTTTTGTTTTGTTTTTTTTTTTTGTTTGTTTTCAATGATTTTTTTTGTTGTTGTTGAAAATATTTTCTGGTCCTTGGAACTGGGACTCTTCACCTTGTTCTAGTCCTATTTTTCTTAGGTTAGGCCTTTTCACAATATACCAGATTTCCTGGATGTTTTGTGTCAGGGACTTCGTTTAGATTTAACATTTTGTGACTCATGTATCAATTTTTTCTATTGTATATTCTATATCTGAGTTTCTCTCTTCCACCTCCTGTATTCTGTTGGTGATGCTTGAATCTGTTGTTCCTGTTCTCCTCTCTAGGCTTTCTATCTACAGAATTTCCTCAGTTTGCATTTTCTTTTTACTTCTGTCTCCACTCTCAAGTCTTGCACAGTTTTGCTTATTTACGTCACCTGTTTAATTGCATTTCCCTGTATTTCTTTACGGGATTTATTTGCCTCCTCTTTAAAGACTTCTGTTTTCTGTATGCCTTTAAGGGATGTATTTATCTCCTTTTGAAAGGCCTCTATCTTCTTTACAAGATTGGATTGAAGGTCATCTTGTGCTTTGTTTGTGCTAAGATAGCCAGTGCTTGCTGTTCTAGTATAGCTATGCTCTCAAGGTATCAAATTGCCCAGGGTTTTGTTGATTTTTTTTTATAGCCTTTAGCCCTCTGCTTGTCCCTGGATATTCCTATTGTAGTAGGTATTGGGAGGGAGCCTAACCTTAATGATCCTGTTTTTGCAGGCTCCTGGTGTGTGTATCCTTGGCCTGGACAATGGTACTCAGGGAATGGTGCAAGTCTCCCAGCTATTGAGTATGCTGGGAATGTGGTGGGAAGGGGATTAGGTAGAGGAAGGCAAGTAGAGAAATGGGTGTATAATGGAGGTCTGGAGGATACTAGGCCACTCAGAGAACCTGCACATGCCCCACAGGACTCAGCCAGCAGGGAAAATGGGTGCAGGAAGAGAATCTAACCTGTTTGGTTCTGGATCAGCAGGTCTGATGAAAGTGGATGGAGAGGTCATAGGACAATAGAGTTCTGGGGTGACAGCCTGCATGATGTGGACACCCTTCTTAATGTTTGCAGACTTTGGCTTGCAATATTTTTTCTAAATATTTATCTTTTTCTTTTCTGTGTATTGGTGTATTGCCTACATTTATGTCTGTGAAGGTACTAAAACCCCTGGAATTTGAGCTGCAGACAGTTGTGAGCTGCCATGTGGGTATAGAAAATTAAACCCAGTTGATCTAGAAGAACAGACAGTGCTCTTAACCTCTGAGACACCCCTCTAGTCCCTGGATTGCCAAAACTTTGTTTTTATACTTACCTTCTTGGGGACTGACCTTCTCTTCTTCCCTCCATCTCCCTGCCCATCCTCTATGCCCCTTTGCCTTCAAGACTCTCCTTTCCACTTGTGTGTCACACATGTTCTCTTGCCATCCTCATCTATTCACTAAAATCCATTCTTCTCTTCCCATTAGTTCTTTGTAGTTTCAGAACCTACAGCCACATTAATTTCCACAAAAGCACACATATGATCACACCAACACGGAGTTTTCAGTCCTGAAAGAAAACATACAAATATCATTATGCAAATATACAAATATCATTATGCGAATGATGGCTTAGCAGTTAAGCAGGTTCAATTTAGGAATATATATATATATATATATATATATATATATATATATATATATACAAATAGTAGAAAAAGAAACTATGGATTTGAAGGAGACCCAGGAGAGTTCCAAGGGAGAAATTTAGTTATAATCAAAGGAAAAAAAGAAGCTAGACTATTAGTATATTCTAAGTGAGATGATTTTTGTATCATGCATAAAAAGTTGGGTCAAGTCCTAACTGTCTAAGCATTCAAATATCACATGTTTTTCTGAACCTCAATATTCTCGTTTGTGAAACATGAATAATGATACTTACCTTGTTGGATTGCTATGGGTGTTAAAAAAATATCTGGGCAAAGGAGGTGTCTCAAGCAGGTGAATGTGCAGGCCTGACAACCTCAGTTTGATCCACAGAATCCACATAAAAAGCCAGATGCAGCAGTGCACATTTGTAATTGCAGTACCTACCCAGCTTAGAATGGGTAAAACAGTTCCTAAATGCTAGGAGCAATGAATATTTTTTGAGATATTTCTTAGGTTTTTTTTTTCTTTTGAGAATTATTGTTTTTGTCTCTGGTCTATTTTCCAAATGGGCTATTTTTTCCAACTCTAATTAAGATATTCTAGATATTAAATCTATCTATGTATCTATCTATCTATCTATCTATCTATCTATCTATCTATCTATCTATGGCAAAAATTCTCCCCCATTGTGTGAACATTATCATCACCTGGTTGATTGTTTCTTTATCTGTGCAGAAGCATTTTAATTTCATGAAATGTTACTTGTCAACTATTGGCCTTACATCTTGGTGAAATGGAGTCTTATTCAAGCTTATTCATTTACTTTCCTACACCTATGTCATATAGTGAATGGCTGTAATTTTGTATATTCTGCTTTGGGTGTTTGATTTTGTTCCGCTGGTTCACGTGTCTGTTTTGTTGTTGTTGTTGTTGCTACTAAGAGTCTGACATATTGATTGACGTCTGAAATGGTAATCTGTTTAGAATTATTCTTTTTGCTCAGTATTGTTTGGCCTATACAGTGTCTTAAATGTTTTCATATAAATTTTAGGATAATATATTTCTATTTATGTAAGGTATGGGATGGGAAGTTTGAGATAGCATTGGATCTATAAATGGCTTTTGATAAAATGATCATTTCTACAATATTAATTCTATTAGTCCATGAGTATTGAATGCCTTTCTATTTTCTAGTTGAATCATCCCTGCATCTCAGAGCAGAGAAAAAGGCATTGTGATGATGGTGGATAATTTTTTTAGATATATGTCAGTGATTCCTTTGCAAGTTTTTAATTGAGCATCTTTTGGTCTATACCCACTAAGGATATTGACTTGTAGCTCTTTCTTCTTTACATGTTTTGGCATTAGTGTAATATTGGCTTCTAAGAAGAAGTTTCAGAGTGCTCATTCTTTTTTTTTTTCCACTAAAAAAAGTAATTTAAGAAGAATTGGCTGAAGATCTTTGAAAGTATGGTAGAATTCTTCTATGACTCTATCTAGGCCTAGAAGTTTTAGTTGGTAGAATTTTATTACTGTTTTAATGTGCTTGTTTAACATGTACCCTTTTAAATTGTTGATTGCTTCATTTAATTTTGCTGGTTAAATTAATCTAGAAATTCATCCTTTTCTTTCAAAATTTGCAACTTAATAAAGTACATAAGGACCCACATTCATGTCTTTTTATTTTATTTTGTGTTATTTTGTTTTGTGATCTACTAAATTTAACCAGAAAAATCTTTGTGACCATAGGTTTTTAAGTGTCCAGTGAAATCTGTTAAGCTCAGCAGTGGGACTTCATCTGAAGATAGTAACTACCTCTCCCCTATACCATATCAGTAGTAGGTCAGCAGAAAAAAAGTAAGGCTCTGCAAGCTGCTTCCTTATTCATGCATGACTATTGGTAAACCTGTGTAGGGCCAATGTAGGCAAGCATATAAGAGATTGTAATTGCAATACTCACATTAACATTATATCCAGAAAATGGCATTTTGTGCTCCTTCTCTGTATCTTCTCTTACATTCTTTTTTCATCTCATCTTCTCAAAGACCAAAGGAGATGCTACTTTGCCATTTTTGTTTGATGGCAATAATAACAATGATAAATATTGGAGAGAAACTGGAGAGATTGGCAAAGTTAGACATTTCTGGTTGGAACATGAAATAGTAGAGCCACTGTTCAAAGCAGTTCAATGGATCTCCAGGAAGTTACAAGAGAATTACCATATAACTGATCTATTGCTTTCTTAGGTCTATGTAGCTAAAGACATTGAAGTCAGAAACTCACATGCTTCTATGACAAAGTTTGTGAAACATTATTTACAATAGTCAAAAGTTATAAACATTCTGTTTCCATAATTAATGGGTAAGCATATTATGGTGCTTCAATACAGTGGAATATTATTCAGTCTTTAAGAGGAATGAAACTTCACTTTGCATGAGTGAACCTTGGAATACTGTATGAAGTAAGTGAATATGAGAACAGAACGATAAAAATTGCATCTATGAGAAGTGAATTATTATAGAAAGTAACAAGAGATAGCCACAGGCTAAAAAGGAGGAGAGTTGATAAGCTTTTGCTTAAGAGTTATGAAATTTCTACTTAGGCTATGAAAAGTCTTTGAAATAGACAGTGGTGACAGTGGCACAATGCTGAGAATATGCTTAATGCCATTAGATTGTGCATAAAACGGTTGCAATGGTAAAATGGACTTTTAAAAAATAAAAGATGTTATATTTTACAACAATAAAAATTGTAAGAATATCCAGGACTATGTAGCCAATACAAAATGAACCCCACATTTTTTTAATGTGGAATTTTTTGTTTTGTCTTGGCATTTTTTGTCTTATTGGAATTTTATTTATCATTTTTGTTATCTTTTCTTTGAAAGAGAGAGAGCATAATGTTCAATGGGTAGGGAGGTAGGGAGGATCTGGGAGAAGTTGTGGAAGTAAAATACATATTCAAAATATATCATCTGAAAATTTATAAATAAGTAAAATGAGTCTCTTAATAAAGATGTTGAATATGACTTGACTGTTGTTTGCCAGCCATTGCTCTTGATGCCACTTCTACTTAGATATTTGACAATCTCAAGTCAATATTTCTAATTATTTTACATTGAATTCTAAGATTTTGCATTTTAATAATGATGCTAATTATTTCAATAATAATAATGCTACTATGTTCCTGATTATTTTAGATACATTGTCATTGATTTTTACATATAAGTGCTACTGAAATTTCTTGTTATTTATTTAAATTTCTAATGTTGTCTCCCTTCCCAGTTTCCCCTCCAGAAACCCCCTATCCCATCTTACTACCCCTCCCCTGCTTCTATGAGGGTGTTCTCCTACCCACCCACTAACTCCCTACTCCTGCCTCACTGCCCTAGCATCACCCTACACTGGGTATTGAGCCTCCACAGGATCAAGGACCTCCTTTCCTGTTGGTGCCAAATAAGGCAGTCCTCTGCTACATATGCAACTGGAACCATGGATCCCTCCATGAGTACTCTTTGGTTGGTGGTTTAGCCCCTGGGAGCTCTAGGGGTCCAGTTAGTTGATATTGTTGTCCTTTCTATGGAGTTGCAATCCCCTTCAGCTCCTTCAGTCCTTTCTCTAACTCCTCCATATGGGTCCCTGTCCTCAGTCAGATGGTTGGCTGTGAGCTTCTGCATCTGTATTGGTTAGGCTCTGGCAGAGCCTCTCAGAGGACAGCTATACCAGGCTCCTGTCAGCAAGAACTTCTTGGCATTAACAATGATGTCTGGGTTTGGTATATGCAGATGGGATGAATCCCTAGGTGAGGCAGTCTCTGGATGGCCTTTCCTTGTCTCTGCACCACTCTTTGTCACTGCATTTCCTTCAGACAGGAACAATTCTGGGTTAAAATTTTTGAGATGCATTGGTGGCCCCAACCCTCAACCAGGGACAAAGCCTAAGCACTACATTTGGTCTCTACAGGTTCTATCTCTCCTTTGTTGGGTATTTCAGAGTAATACTCCATTTTGTAAATGTACCACCTTTTTTTATCCATTCCTCCACTGAGTGATATCTGGGTTGTTTCTAGCTTCTGGCAATTATAAATAAGGCCACTATGAACATAGTATGCATCCTTGTTATATGTTGGAGCATCTTTTGAGTATATGCCCAGTAATGGTATAGTTGCATTCTCAGGTAGTACTTTGTCCAATTTTCTGAGGAACCTCCAAACTGAGTTTCAGAGTGGTTGTACCAGCTCGAAGTTTCCCCAGCAATGGACAAGTGTTCTTCTTTCTCCATATCCTTGCCAGCATCTGCTGTCACCTGCATTTTTGACCTTAGTTATTCTGAGTGGTGTGAGGTGGAATCTCAGGGTTGTTTTGATTTGCATTTCCCTGATGACTAAGAATGTTGAACTTTTCATTAGGTGCTTCTCAGTGATTTGAGATTTCTCAGTTGAGAATTTGTTTAGCTCTGTACCCCATTTTTAATAGGGTTATTTGGTTTTGTGGGGTCTAACTTCTTGAATTCTTTATATATATTGGATATTAGCCCTCTATTGGATGTAGAGTTGGTTAAGATCTTTTCCCAATCTGTAGGTTGCTGTTTTACCCTACTGGCAGTTCCCTTTGCCTTAATATTTCAGCTTTCTATCTTTGAATATAAAAAGCCTTAACACTGCCAACAAGGATCTTTTAGCTAGGTTCCTTCTTTCTGTGTCCCAATAAATATGCAAAGAAGGCTAGTCTGATGTTAGTCATGTCTTTTCTAACCAAATGTTTCTGGGCATCTTGTTCTCTCTGTCAGGAATACACTTCCCCTCCTTTCCTTGAACCCTTACTCATGAGTCAAATGTCAGGGCATTCTTTTACAGGGAAGCTATCCTTGATGACTCCCCTTCCTGTGCTACTGTCCCAAGCTACATAGTCTTTGTTTAATTTATTTCAATTACCTAATGTTAGAAAAATTAGCATTTGCCCCAATTACAATTTCAGTCATCATATAATTATGATCAATCCAATAATCCTGCACTCAACTTACCGGCTTCATATGTTTACTTGAAGCTGAGTTCAGTGCATATCACCTAAGAAGCAGTCCACAAAACATGTACTAAGTGGATAAAACCAATCAACTGTCCAGTATAGGGTATATTAAGCAGTCATGGAATAGATTGTACTAATTATCATGACTGAAATGTGAGGAATGTTTCTACCCTGAGAAGGGCTAGCAGCTGTGATAAATGGGCCTCATAAAAGCTTTGAGAGATGCTTATGATTTATGAAACAAAATTGGCATCTCATTTGCCTTAGGTCTACAAGCTAAACTGGGTAGTGTTGGCTATGTGTCAAAGACATGATGAAGTGATTTAGCTTGAAGTACATTTTTGAGTAAGAGGAGGAGAAGAAAGTAGATATTTTCCATAAAATTTATAGTATGGAATGGGAAGAAATTAGAAGAAAAAAAGGTAAGAATAAAAGAAAAGGAAAGTATATTCACTGAAAATCATAGGGAGGGGTATAGTTTAAATCTTTCTCTAGTGGTTGTTACTATATCAATTACAACATTCATCTGTAAATTAATTAATGTCTCTCTTGATCTATCTTTCTCTTCCCCTCCCTCTCCCCCATATATACTATACATACAAATCTCTGTATATTCGTATATATAAATACATATGTAACATATAATATACAAATAAAATATATAAATGTAAAATATATGTTTTATATTTATATATTTTATTACATATGAATTATAGTAAAATATACATATAATATCTAATGTATACATGTGAAAGTATATAATATCTAAAAATATATATACATGTATATATATACATACACATATGCTTGTCAGAAAAAAGTCTATTTACTACTGATGAATGACCACAGTAGAAAAAAAATTCAATGAACATTTCATGTAAAAAAGTAAAAAAAATGAATATCCACGTTAACCAGTGCTAATTAAGATATGTACATATAATAACTAAAGATAAACTTTAAAATAGCCTCTTTAAAGAAAGAACAAGTTGCATCATGAGCTGCATTGACATTTATTTTTTTCCTTCTAGGGCGTTTATTTATTTTTTTATATTAATTGCCTTCAACCATGTTGTGTTGAATAATGGTCACATTCCATAATGATATGTTGGGTCAATTCCAAGCCTTTCTTATTATTTAGATTTCTAAAACTCATTTCAAAACAGTTAATGCTATACATAATGAAGTGTTTAAGGGAAAAGTGAACTGTCTTCTATACCTTACTTTGAAATGCATCCAAAAATTAAGTTGGATTGATAAAATATAGAAGTATGGATAGAAATATAGAAATGAGATAAAGGCAATACAGCAACATGTTAAATATAGGATCTGATAGAGAATGTCCATGAAGTCAGCATGCAACTATTTTCAGCTTTTGTTGATGTAAAAATGTCCATCATAAAAAGCTGAAAAATAAATGCACTCATCTCTTTCCAAGTGAAATCCGCCTACCCTCAACTCAAAGCCTCAAACTCCATTAAAATCTCAATCTCTCCCTTTCCCTAGGGTGCAGCTGACCAGACATCTGTGTATAACTATGGTATATGGGCTGCTGATATGTGGGGCAGGGAGGGAGCAAGTGAGCCTAGTTTGTCTGCCAGAGAGATAACAAAATATGGCCAGTGAGCTCTCCCTTCCTCTTATAGCCAAGTTACAGTTAAGTATCTTTTTTTTTTAATTATTTTATTTTATTTTATTTTAATTAGGTATTTTCTTTATTTACATTTCAAATGCTATCCCAAAAGTCCCCCATACCCCCCCCCACTCTCCTACCTACCCACGCTTATTTCTTGGCCCTGGCATTCCCCTGTATTGGGGCATATAAAGTATGCAAGAACAATGGGCCTCTCTTTCCACTGATGGCCAACTAGGCCATCTTCTGATACATATGCAGCTAGAGACACGAGCTCCGGGGGTGTGGGGGTGGGGTACTGGTTAGTTCATATTGTTGTTCCACCTATAAGGTTGCAGACCCCTTTAGCTCCTTGGGTACTTTCTCTAGCTCCTCCATTGGGGGCCCTGTGATCCATCCAATAGCTGACTGTGAGCATCCACTTCTGGGTTTGCTAGGCCCCGGCATAGCCTCACAAGAGACAGCTATATCAGGGTCCTTTCAGCAAAATCTTGCTAGTGTGTGCAATAGTGTCAGTGTTTGGAGGCTGATTATGGGATGGATCCCTGGGTATGGCAGTCTCTAGATGGTCCATCCCTTAAGTATTCAAAGAATTTCTAACTACACTGTATATAAGTGCCAAAACACCTGAGCTTGGGTCACACTCTGGCCCTATGCTGTGGGTGCGGGGGTGGGGGGGGTTGCAATTTGAGTCAACACTCGTAATAAAGGATTCTTGTGCAAATTGCAGTTGACTTCAAAATTCTTGAGCTCTCCTGGGTTTCCCTTTGAACCAGGACATAACAGTTTCTACAAGGAAAATAACATTCTGGAATTAGAAATGCATAGTGACAGAGCGGTCATTTGCTAAGCAAATAAAGCGGATAATGTGGAGAAATTACTTGACAGAGGAGGGACTCTTCTTCTTCTTCAGTGTCTGTTCCTCCTCTTTCCACATACTTGCATTGCAGTCCTGGGCCTAGCAGCTGCAGCATCCTCTGTCTTTTCTCCACAATCCTGGATTTGCCAGACCTTGCTGCTCCCTCTGTCTCTCTGTCTGTCTCTGTCTATCTGGAATGCCCATTTTTCCTCATCCTTGAATTTCTTGTATGGTGTTATCCCCTAGTAAGTGTCTCTGTGGCATGAGGCATGAAACTGGGCCTTTACTCTGCTATACTTTCACTTAACAGGGATCCACAGGCAACATATGGAGAGTGCTTGTCCTTCTCCATCATGTTTCCTACCAGTCTATACAATGGTAAACAAACAAAAAATATTGAACAGGTATGTATTTAACACACGATTAACATTTTATATCAACCTCACTGTGTTGATTAACATTATATGTCAACTTGGCTAGATTTGTGGTCACCAGTAGTAGTAGGGTAAATCATTACCCCAGATGTTTCATGAGCATCTTTTGCCCATGTTGTTAGTGTTTACAACAAGTTGACCTCAATTAATGAGCCTATGCTTCATGATGTGAATGGCCTCATTCAATCAGCTAAAGGCATTAATATGAAAAGTTTCCCAAAGGAGAAAGAATTTGGGATCTATGTGTAATGACATAGGCTTACAATTTCAGCTGCTTGTGATGCAGGTATAGGAGAATCACAGGCCTAATTCAGTGTATTAGTTACCTTACTGTTTCTATGATAGAATACCTACCCTCAGGAAAAGAAACTTAGAGGAGAAAGGGTTTATTTAGGGTTTATTTTGGCTTATACTTTCTTCTTTTTTAAAAGATTTATTTATTTTGTATTTATATGAATACACTGCAGCTGTCTTCAGACACACACTAGAAGAGTCCATCAGATCACATTATAAATGGTTGTGAGCCACCGTGTGGTTGCTGGAAATTAAAATCAGGACCTCTGGAAGAGTAGTCAGTGCTCTTAACTGCTGAGCCATCTCTCCAGTCCTGGCTTATACTTTCAAAGGGGATACAATCCATTATCATTTTGGTAGAAAAAGCATGAGATCATGTTTCATTTCAATACATTAAGGGAGAGAGAGACAGAGACAGAGAGAGAGACAGACAGAGACAGACAGAGAGAGAGAAAGAGAGGCAGACAGTCAGAAAGAGACAGAGAGACAGACAGACAAACAGAGACAGAGAGAGAGAGAGAGAGAGGCATAGACAGACAGACAGACAGACAGAGACAGACACAGAGAGACAGACAGAGACAGAGAGAGATAGACACAGAGAGAAACCCAACAGACCTGTGGGGATTTGCCGGCTGGTATCCAGTCCAGCTGAGGTCTGAACCCCAATGGTCATAATTCACCTACATGACACGGTAGGCGTTCCCTCATGCTCCTGCCTAAGGTACCACCTCCCACAGCCCACACAAGAGAAGCATGGTCAGTAGTCATGTAAGCAATGACCCAAGCTTTTAACCTTCAGGCTAAACTTCTCCTCAGTTACCTAGCAACAGTGAAGGCCATAAAAGGGGTGCTCAGCCCCCACCTCACTCTCTTACTCCTTTGTCCTCTTACCTCTCACTTCTCTCTCTTCTTCCCTTTCTCTTTGTCTTCTTCTTTCCTCCTCTCTCTCTCTCTCTCTCTCTCTCTCTCTCTCTCTCTCTCTCTCTCTTCCTTCTTTCTACCTTTTCTCTTTCCCCTGCATTTCTATACTAAATCTCTTAAAACATAGAGTGTCTCTGCTCCTTCAAGTTTCTCTGCATACTCTGGATAGTGTTGGGAAGTTCTTCCCCTATTCCCTCTCTCCCACAACCCTGGTAGCTTTAGCAAAGTAGCTCGGGGGGAGGGGGGCGTTCCAGGCAGGGCTGCCCCTTGGCCACCCCCTGAAGAGTGGGATAGAGGAATGCCCACACAGGGATGAGTCGATATGGTAGATAGCAGCCCTCCCACGCCTGACTGACCAGAGAATAAGGAAACTCTGGTGGGGCGTGGATATCTTTTTCCTATCCCACTTCTCCAGGGGCCCCCCTGCCCCCCTTTTATTTTGTTCCCAACACAGACCCACAGAAAGAAACCCACAGAGAGAGACCTACAGAGAGACCCAGAGAGAGAGACAGAGACAGAGACAGCGACAGCGACAGAGAGACAGAGAGACAGAGAGACAGAAAGGCATAGAAACAGAGAAAGGTGATTCGGTATGTGTGGAGACGTGAATAACAAAATATAACCTATTTACTTATAGATTTTGGTGTTTGAACCACTTCAAGGATGACCATCTTTTCAAAACATGCAACTTCTGTCTTAGCTTTCTTGAGCCAATAATAAAGTACCTCTTGCTCATGAACCCCTCCATTCCCTCATTTATTCATCCTTTATTTATCCAAAAGTTATTAATGAATATCTGCTCTGTGTCAAAAAATGTTCTCATCTCTGGGGATAAAAAGTTGTAAAAGACATGGCTTGTACTTTCTAGAAGCCAGCACCTGCAGCACAACAGATATGGCTACAGATGTTTGTGCTGTTGGGTAGGGCTAACATCCAGCTGCTTCCAGATGCTTACAATAGCCTTATAAGAAAAAGTCAATGAAATAAGCTTTCCTTTTAACTATTTACTTCTTTCTCATAAAGAAAGACTCAGGAAAATACCTCCAATTGTAGGCTACCTAGGCAATGTAACGTGATAGCTTGTCTCTAAATTAAAGAAACATTCCACAGACTGAAGCAACTTCTTCCAAGGCATTTTAACAGAGGTAAATAGAGTTTTTTTTTAATTACTGTTATTGTGACTAAATAACAACATCCAGAAATCTGATCTCATTTTTTATATCTTAGGAATCAAAGGGGCAAAGTATTAAGCTTGAATAAATTTATTCAACAGGGACCATAATTCTTTCATGCTCTATCTAAATGGTATTATAATGAGAGCCCTAGATATTGTTTTTTTTTTTTCACCAATTAGTGAAACAAATGCTTTCTGGGTGAGAGGCTTCTGCAGAAATGATAGCATGAACAGAAGGTTGTTTGTGGGTGAGGAAATGGAGGGGGGAAGGTGCTGGGTGATTTTAGTAAATCCTAGCTACCATCAGCTTCTACAGATGCCCCCATCCTATCACAATAATGAGCCTACTTCATGCTTCAATTGGTATGTTTATGGATCACAATGCCCTTTCCTGTCAGCTCTCACCCTGACTCTCTTTTTTGTTTTTGTTTTTGTTTTCATGATGGTGACTGTGTACACCAAATTTCCTTTAGACACCATTGACTATGATACAGTTGGGAATCTCTTCCTGTTTTATAAAGTAGTTTTTGTTCATCATCTTCTTGAGAAAGTGTCTCACATATCGATTGATGACCTCAACCTCAATATATAGAAGAGAATGACTTTGAACTACTGGTCCTCCTGTCTCAGTCTCCTATGACCTGGGATAAGAGGTGTGCACTGCAATGCCTAGCTTTGATAATCTAGATAGTCTACTCTTTAAAATAGCATTAACTGTCTGTTTACCTCATTAGTCAAAGTCGCTGACTTCCAACAGCATCATATTGCGGAGTTCCTATTAGTGTGCCACATTTTGTCAGTCAATGATGCAGTTTGTTATGTGATAACCAAGTCACTTTGCTACCTCACACTAATCTATTAATCCAGAAAGGTCTTCTACTTGTAAAAACATTTCAGAGGCCCAGAAGAATGACTGAAGTAGGCTGCAAAGATATGCATTCCTTAAGAATACTGGTCTGGTAGTTCCTCAGAAAACTGGACATAGTACTACCAGCAGATCCAGCAATACATCTCCTGGGCATATACCCAGAAGATGTCCCAACCGGTAAGAAGGACACATGCTCCACTATGTTCATAGCAGCCTTATTTATAATAGCCAGAAGCTGGAAAGAACCCAGATGCCCCTCAATAGACGAATGGATACAGAAAATGTGGTACATTTACACAATGGAGTACTACTCAGCTATTAAAAACAAATGAATTTATGAAAATCTTAGGCAAATGGATGTATCTGAAGGCTATCATCTTGAGTGAGGTACCCCAATCACAAAAGAAGTCACTTTATATGCACTCACTGATAAGTGGATATTAGCCTAGAAGCCTAGAATACCCAAGATACAATTTCCAAAACACAAGAAAATCAAGAAGAAGGAAGGCCAACGTGTGGTACTTCATTCTCCCTTAGAATAGGGAACAAAATACCCATGGTAGGAGTTACAGAGACAAAGTTTGGAGCTAAGATGAAAGGATGGACCATCCGGAAACTGCCCCATCTGGGGATCCATCCCATAATCAGCCACCAAATACAGACACTATTGCATATGCCAGCATGATTTTGCTGAAAGGACCCTGATATAGCTGTCTTCTGTGAGGCTAGTCAAGTGCCTGGCAAATACAGAAGTGGATGCTCACAGTCATCTATAGGATGGAACACAGGGCCCCCAATGGAGGAGCTAGAGAAAGTACACAGGAGCTGAATGGATCTGCAACCCTATAGGTGGAACAACAATATGAACTAACCAGTACCCCCAGAGCTCATGTCTCTAGCTGCATATGTGGCAGAAGATGGCCTAGTCACCATTATTGGAAAGAGAGTCCCATTGGTCTTGCAAACTTTATATGCTCCAGTACAGGGGAATGCCAGGGCCAAGAAGTGGGAGTGGGTGGGTAGGGGAGCAGGGCAGGGGGAGGGTATAGGGGACTTTTGGGATAGCATTTGAAATATAAATGAAGAAAATATCTAATAAAAAAGAATACTGGGGGGTTATGCCAGGTAGTGGTGGTACTTTAATCCTAGTATTCAGGAGGCAGAGGCAGGCAGAGTTCAAGGCCAGTCTATTCTACTCAGAGTGTTCCAGGACAGCCAGGGCTACACAGAGAAACCCTGTCTTGAAAAACTGATGATGATGATGATGATGATGATGATGATGGGTACACAAGGTGAATGTGCAGTGAGCAGAATTTCCACATTAAACTTTTAAGGAAGAGCTGCCAAGAGATCTTCCTAGGTGAATACTATTTTGCATCCCTACAAATGAATGAGGGTCGCAATTTCACCATAACCTTCACAGATTTAGTTGCTTTCCATTTTCCTTATTAGTACAGTGGTAACCATGCCTTGTTATCTTTTGCCATTTGAGGTATATTAGGCAGGAGAGAACTGCAGTGGATGAACTGGAGCTTTTCTTAGCCCTGCTTTAGCTTCCTCCCATACTTATTTTCTTAGCTGATGGCAAATCTCAGGTGCCACTTTATCTAGAGACTCGTCCTTCAAACACCAGCCAATGGATGACCCGTAAGAAGGTACAAAGGTAGACTTGTCTCAAGTTAGGGCTGACTTTGTGCTACCACGTTTGTTTCAGAGCTTCCTAAGTGATTAGATTGAAGATAGTCACTCATTGAGCCCACATTCCTGCCAAATCCATGGACTTCTAGTCCATTCTGGGTTTCGTTTGTTTGGTTTTTGTTTTTGTTTTATTTGTGACCTACTTTCCTAAGAACCCTACCTAAACAATCACTCACATGGGAATTCTTGTTCATATTCTGTGCCCTAAGAAGGAAATATTAAGATATTAAATAAATATGAATATCAACCACAACACATTCTTAAAACTGCATTTGTACTTCTTTTGACCTTTTCAGCTCACTCCTCGTTATTAGGTGTTTCTTCCACACTCACACAAAGTTTGAGGGTCCATTGCTGATGATGGAAGAGCCAGAGGTTAGAGGTAGCTGATTTATGCAGATATGGACACTTGTCTTTTTCATTGTTGTTTGTTTGCCTCTGCTCTCCTTCCTTTCCATGGTTACTGTTTCCATGGCATTCTTTCTAAGAGTGCTTCCTATCTCCCCATTCCCATCAACTTCTTTTCCTATTGTTTGACCTCAAAAGCCAGTAATCATGGGTGGTGAACGAAAGGATGTGACCACAAGCATCAACATCCTCAGAGTCTCACTCAGAGTGTAAACTATTCAAAGTCTTCAAGTGATTTCAAAGGAAATGTATTTCACCTATGTCAGGTTCAAGGAAGACACTCCAAATGCCTCTTGTAGAATGAGCAGACAGACACTCATGACACAGCCAGAAAGCTAGTGTTTGCTACTTAGAGTCTCTAATTATATATTCTTTACTCTCTGGTTTCAGCTGAGTTGGATGAGTCCATTTATCAATAAGAATGCAGGGTAACTCCCATCCCAGGGAATATTACCCTGGATCCATGGTGTGCCTATCTTGTGCTTTTGGTATTGGACTCCTAGAAGCAGGTGGGACAAGCCTGGCAGATGCTAATTCAGCATGGTCCCTTGGTGCTGGGTCTATGGCAATACTCTCCCAGAGCCTATTTTAACAGGTTCCCTTATGTGAACTTGATAGGACAAAACATCTAATCTCAAATGTTTTGTGGATATCTCTACTGGCTTGTTCTCATGCACTAGCCTCTCTTACAGATCTGGCACAAGGCAGTCCTTGACATTTTGATTGATTGATTAATACTCTATGTGTGAGAGTGTATGCATAGCATATGGGCACACACATGCTACAACTCATGTGATGGGAGTAGAGAACATTTTGGGAGTTGGTTCTTTCTTCTCACCTTGCTTTGATGGCAGATTTCCTATTTCTATTGTGCAATGTACTCCAGGATAGCTGGTCTGTAAAATTCTAGCTGAATATTCTTGTCCCTGCCTCCTATCTCACCACAGGAATGGTTGGATGTCAGTTATATGCCATCATATCTGGCATTTTATGTGCGTTCTGGGGACCAAAATCAGGTATTCAAGCTCACATAACAAGTGCTTTTACTGGCTGAACCATCTTAAAGATCCTTTTTCTTTCCTCATTCTACTCTTTCAACTTGGCTGCAAGCATTGTGTTTGATGAATTTTCCAGTGCTCTGTGACACAGGCTTAGGATCTTGATAACTTTCATCTGTATCTGTAATAGAAAAAATTGGCAAGAATTTCCTAGCTTATGCTTCCAAGATCAGGGCCCTTTGGTTTGTGCCTATCTCATATCTGGAGATATATCTTTACATGTCACTCAAGTCTCAGAATGGCTCTTTAAAGAATACACTGAAAGACTTGTAACCTCCTTGACTTAAGAGTCACGGACCTGAGGGATTATTCCTGAAGAGAAATCCCTGGTCACTTGCCTAGGGAATTTACGTCTGGATGGATGTTTTCAGGGAAATACAAAATAATATACTATTGAGGCCATGTGGTGGTTTGAATATGCTTGGCCCAGGGAAGTAACACTATCAGGAGGTATGGCCTTGATGGAATAGGTATGGCCTTGTTGGAGGGAGTTTGTCACTCTGGGGGGTGGGCTTTCTGAGAACCCCTCTTGTTTGCCTTCTGAAATGAGTTCTCTCCTGGATTCCTTTGGATCAAGATGTAGAAGTCTCAGGTCCTTCTCTAGTACCATGACTGCCTAGATACTGCCATGCTTTCTGACATGATGATATTAGACTAAAGCTCTGAAGCTATAAGCCAGCACCAATTAATTGTTGCCCTTTTTAAGAGTTGTCTTGTCTTTAGTGTCTCTTCCAGCAATAAAACAAACCCTAGCTAAAACAGGTAGGCAGTATGTGCCCTCAGAACATGTAACATAAACTGAAAGTCCCAGTGTGCCAGGCATGATGGCGCATGCTTTTTTTTTTTTTTTTTTCCATTTTTTATTAGGTATTTAACTCATTTACATTTCCAATGCTATACCAAAAGTCCCCCATATCCACCCACCCCCACTCCCCTGCCCACCCACTCCCCCTTTTTGGCCCTGGTATTCCCCTGTACTGGGGCATATAAAGTTTGCAAGTCCAATGGGCCTCTCTTTCCAGTGATGGCCGACTAGGCCATCTTTTGATATATATGCAGCTAGAGTCAAGAGCTCCGGGGTACTGGTTAGCTCATAATGTTGTTCCACCTATAGGGTTGCAGATCCCTTTAGCTCCTTGGCTACTTTCTCTAGCTCCTCCATTGGGAGCCCTATGATCCATCCATTAGCTGACTGTGAGCATCCACTTCTGTGTTTGCTGGGCCCCGGCATAGTCTCACAAGAGACAGCTACATCTGCGTCCTTTCAATAAAATCTTGCTAGTGTATGCAATGGTGTCAGCGTTTGGATGCTGATTATGGGGTGGATCCCTGGCTATGGCAGTCTCTACATGGTCCATCCTTTCATCTCAGCTCCAAACTCCGTCTCTGTAACTCCTTCCATGGGTGTTTTGTTCCCAAATCTAAGGAGGGGCATAGTGTCCACACTTCAGTCTTCATTCTCCTTGAGTTTCATGTGTTTAGCAAATTATATCTTATATCTTGGGTATCCTAGGTTTGGGGCTAATATCCACTTATCAGTGAATACATATTGTGTGAGTTTCTTTGTGAATGTGTTACCTCACTCAGGATGATGCCCTCCAGGTCCATCCATTTGGCTAGGAATTTCATAAATTCATTCTTTTTAATAGCTGAGTAGTACTCCATTGTGTAGATGTACCACATTTTCTGTATCCATTCCTCTGTTGAGGGGCATCTGGGTTCTTTCCAGCTTCTGGCTATTATAAATAAGGCTGCTATGAACATAGTGGAGCATGTGTCCTTCTTACCTGTTGGGGCATCTTCTGGATATATGCCCAGGAGAGGTATTGCTGGATCCTCCGGTAGTACTATGTCCAGTTTTCTGAGGAACCGCCAGACTGATTTCCAGAGTGGTTGTACAAGCCTGCACTCCCACCAACAATGGAGGAGTGTTCCTCTTTCTCCACATCCTCGCCAGCATCTGCTGTCACCTGAATTTTTGATCTTAGCCATTCTGACTGGCGTGAGGTGTAATCTCAGGGTTGTTTTGATTTGCATTTCCCTGATGATTAAGGATGTTGAACATTTTTTCAAGTGCTTCTCTGCCATTCGGTATTCCTCAGGTGAGAATTCTTTGTTCAGTTCTGAGCCCCATTTTTTAATGGGGTTATTTGATTTTCTGAAGTCCACCTTCTTGAGTTCTTTATATATGTTGGATATTAGTCCCCTATCTGATTTAGGATAGGTAAAGATCCTTTCCCAATCTGTTGGTGGTCTTTTTGTCTTATTGACGGTGTCTTTTGCCTTGCAGAAACTTTGGAGTTTCATTAGGTCCCATTTGTCGATTCTCGATCTTACAGCACAAGCCATTGCTGTTCTGTTCAGGAATTTTTCCCCTGTGCCCATATCTTCAAGGCTTTTCCCCACTTTCTCCTCTATAAGTTTCAGTGTCTCTGGTTTTATGTGAAGTTCCTTGATCCACTTAGATTTGACCTTAATACAAGGAGATAAGTATGGATCGATTCGCATTCTTCTACACGATAACAACCAGTTGTGCCAGCACCAATTGTTGAAAATGCTGTCTTTCTTCCACTGGATGGTTTTAGCTCCCTTGTCGAAGATCAAGTGACCATAGGTGTGTGGGTTCATTTCTGGATCTTCAATTCTATTCCATTGGTCTACTTGTCTGTCTCTATACCAGTACCATGCAGTTTTTATCACAATTGCTCTGTAGTAAAGCTTTAGGTCTGGCATGGTGATTCCGCCAGAAGTTCTTTTATCCTTGAGAAGACTTTTTGCTATCCTAGGTTTTTTGTTATTCCAGACAAATTTGCAAATTGCTCCTTCCAATTCGTTGAAGAATTGAGTTGGAATTTTGATGGGGATTGCATTGAATCTGTAGATTGCTTTTGGCAAGATAGCCATTTTTACAATGTTGATCCTGCCAATCCATGAGCATGGGAGATCTTTCCATCTTCTGAGATCTTCTTTAATTTCTTTCTTCAGAGATTTGAAGTTTTTATCATACAGATCTTTCACCTCCTTAGTTAGAGTCACGCCAAGATATTTTATATTATTTGTGACTGTTGAGAAGGGTGTTGTTTCCCTAATTTCTTTCTCAGCCTGTTTATTCTTTGTATAGAGAAAGGCCATTGACTTGTTTGAGTTTATTTTATATCCAGCTACTTCACCGAAGCTGTTTATCAGGTTTAGGAGTTCTCTGGTAGAATTTTTAGGGTCACTTATATATACTATCATATCATCTGCAAAAAGTGATATTTTGACTTCCTCTTTTCCAATTTGTATCCCCTTGATCTCCTTTTGTTGTCGAATTGCTCTGGCTAATACTTCAAGTACTATGTTGAAAAGGTAGGGAGAAAGTGGGCAGCCTTGTCTAGTCCCTGATTTTAGTGGGATTGCTTCCAGCTTCTCTCCATTTACTTTGATGTTGGCTACTGGTTTGCTGTAGATTGCTTTTATCATGTTTAGGTATGGGCCTTGAATTCCTGATCTTTCCAAAACTTTTATCATGAATGGGTGTTGGATCTTGTCAAATGCTTTTTCTGCATCTAACGAGATGATCATGTGGTTTTTGTCTTTGAGTTTGTTTATATAATGGATTACATTGATGGATTTTCGTATATTAAACCATCCCTGCATCCCTGGAATAAAACCTACTTGGTCAGGATGGATGATTGCTTTAATGTGTTCTTGGAATCGGTTAGTGACAACTTTATTGAGGATTTTTGTATCGATATTCATAAGAGAAATTGGTCTGAAGTTCTCTATCTTTGTTGGATCTTTCTGTGGTTTAGGTATCAGAGTAATAGTGGCTTCATAAAATGAGTTGGGTAGAGTACCTTCTACTTCTATTTTGTGAAATAGTTTGTGCAGAATTGGAATTAGATCTTCTTTGAAGGTCTGATAGAACTCTGCACTAAACCCATCTGGTCCTGGGCTTTTTTTGGTTGGGAGACTATTAATAACTGCTTCTATTTCTTTAGGTGATATGGGACTGTTTAGATGGTCAACTTGATCCTGATTCAACTTTGGTACCTGGTATCTGTCCAGAAATTTGTCCATTTCGTCCAGGTTTTCCAGTTTTGTTGAGTATAGCCTTTTGTAGAAGGATCTGATGGTGTTTTGGATTTCTTCAGGATCTGTTGTTATGTCTCCCTTTTCATTTCTGATTTTGTTAATTAGGATTTTGTCCCTGTGCCCTTTAGTGAGTCTAGCTAAGGGTTTATCTATCTTGTTGATTTTCTCAAAGAACCAACTCCTCGTTTGGTTAATTCTTTGAATAGTTCTTCTTGTTTCCACTTGGTTGATTTCACCCCTGAGTTTGATTATTTCCTGCCGTCTACTCCTCTTGGGTGAATTTGCTTCCTTTTTTTCTAGGGCTTTTAGATGTGTTGTCAAGCTGCTAGTATGTGCTGTCTCCCGTTTCTTCTTGGAGGCACTCAGCGCTATGAGTTTCCCTCTTAGAAATGCTTTCATTGTGTCCCATAGGTTTGGGTACGTTGTGGCTTCATTTTCATTAAACTCTAAAAAGTCTTTAATTTCTTTCTTTATTCCTTCCTTGACCAAGGTATCATTGAGAAGAGTGTTATTCAGTTTCCACGTGAATGTTGGCTTTCCATTATTTATGTTGTTATTGAAGATCAGTCTTAGGCCATGGTGGTCTGATAGGATACATGGGACAATTTCAATATTTTTGTATCTATTGAGGCCTGTTTTGTGACCAATTATATGGTCAATTTTGGAGAAGGTCCCGTGAGGTGCTGAGAAGAAGGTATATCCTTTTGTTTTAGGATAAAATGTTCTGTAGATATCTGTCAGGTCCATTTGTTTCATAACTTCTGTTAGTTTCACTGTGTCCCTGTTTAGTTTCTGTTTCCACGATCTGTCCTTTGAAGAAAGTGGTGTGTTGAAGTCTCCCACTATTATTGTGTGAGGTGCAATGTATGCTTTGAGCTTTACTAAAGTGTCTCTAATGAATGTGGCTGCCCTTGCATTTGGAGCGTAGATATTCAGAATTGAGAGTTCCTCTTGGAGGATTTTACCTTTGATGAGTATGAAGTGTCCCTCCTTGTCTTTTTTGATAACTTTGGGTTGGAAGTCGATTTTATCCGATATTAAAATGGCTACTCCAGCTTGTTTCTTCAGTCCATTTGCTTGGAAAATTGTTTTCCAGCCTTTCACTCTGAGGTAGTGTCTGTCTTTTTCCCTGAGATGGGTTTCCTGTAAGCAGCAGAATGTTGGGTCCTGTTTGTGTAGCCAGTCTGTTAGTCTATGTCTTTTTATTGGGGAATTGAGTCCATTGATATTAAGAGATATTAAGGAAAAGTAATTGTTGCTCCCTTTTATTTTTGTTGTTAGAGTTGGCATTCTGTTCTTGTGGCTGTCTTCTTTTTGGTTTGTTGAATGATTACTTTCTTGGTTGTTCTAGGGCGTGATTTCCGTCCTTGTATTGCTTCTTTTCTGTTATTATCCTTTGAAGGGCTGGATTCGTGGAAAGATATTGTGTGAACTTGGTTTTGTCGTGGAATACTTTGGTTTCTCCATCTATGGTAATTGAGAGTTTGGCCGGGTATAGTAGCCTGGGCTGGCATTTGTGTTCTCTTAGTGTCTGTATAACATCTGTCCAGGCTCTTCTGGCTTTCATAGTCTCTGGTGAAAAGTCTGGTGTAATTCTGATAGGCCTTCCTTTATATGTTACTTGACCTTTCTCCCTTACTGCTTTTAATATTCTATCTTTATTTAGTGCATTTGTTGTTCTGATTATTATGTGTCGGGAGGAATTTCTTTTCTGGTCCAGTCTATTTGGAGTTCTGTATGCTTCTTGTATGATCATGGGCATCTCTTTTTTTATGTTTGGGAAGTTTTCTTCTATTATTTTGTTGAAGATATTAGCTGGCCCTTTAAGTTGAAAATCTTCATTCTCATCAATTCCTATTATCCGTAGGTTTGGTCTTCTCATTGTGTCCTGGATTACCTGGATGTTTTGAGTTAGGATCCTTTTGCATTTTGTATTTTCTTTGACTGTTGTGTCGATGTTCTCTATGGAATCTTCTGCACCTGAGATTCTCTCTTCCATTTCTTGTATTCTGTTGCTGATGCTCGCATCTATGGTTCCAGATCTCTTTCCTAGGGTTTCTATCTCCAGCGTTGCCTCGCTTTGGGTTTTCTTTATTGTGTCTACTTCCCCTTTTAGTTCTAGTATGGTTTTGTTCATTTCCATCACCTGTTTGGCTGTGTTTTCCTGCTTTTCTTTAAGAGCCTGTAACTCTTTAGCAGTGCTCTCCTGTAAATCTTTAAGTGACTTATGAAAGTCCTTCTTGATGTCTTCTATCATCATCATGAGAAATGTTTTTAAATCTGGGTCTAGATTTTCGGTTGTGTTGGGGTGCCCAGGACTAGGTGGGGTGGGAGTGCTGCGTTCTGATGATGGTGTGTGGTCTTGATTTCTGTTAGTAGGATTCTTACGTTTGCCTTTCGCCATCTGGTAATCTCTGAAGCTAGCTGTTTTAGTTGTCACTGTTAAGAGCTTGTTCTTCAGGTGACTCTGTTAGCCTCTATGAGCAGACCTGGAGGGTAGCACTCTCCTTAGTTTCAGTGGGCAGAGTATTCTCTGCAGGCAAGCTCTCTTCTTGCAAGGCAGGTACCCAGATATCTGGTGTTCGAACCAGACTCCTGGCAGAAGTTGTGTTCCACTCACTAGAGGTCTTAGGATCACGTGTGGAATCCTGTGTGGGCCCTTGCGGGTGTCAGGCGACTCAGCTGGCAAGGTAGCCGGGGCTCGAGTGGAGTGGAAGGGGTTTGTGCCCCAGATCAAGCCCGGGTAGCCTGCTTCCC
Organism: Mus musculus; assembly: GCF_000001635.26. Lineage (NCBI taxonomy): Eukaryota > Metazoa > Chordata > Mammalia > Rodentia > Muridae > Mus > Mus musculus. Next base: position 18,721,556 of record NC_000086.7, read on the forward strand.
TATGTACCGCAGTCTCAAGTTCCACGCGATTGGATTGGGGTAGGCGCTGTGTTCCACTCACCAGAGGTATTAGGGTCCCGTGGGGAGTCCCGTGTGGACCCTTGCGGGTGTTGGGCAAGACTCTGCTGGCAAGGTAGCCCGGGGCTCGAGTCTCGAGTCGAGCGGAAGGGACTTGTGCCCCAGATCAGGCCCGGGTAGCCTGCTTCCCTATGTACCGCAGTCTCGAGTTCCGCGCGATTGGATTGGGGCAGGCACTGTGGTCCACTCACCAGAGGTCTTAGGGTCCCGTGGGGAGTCCCGTGTGGGCCCTTGCGGGTGTTGGGCAAGACTCTGCTGGCAAGGTAGCCCGGGGCTCGAGTCTCGAGTCGAGCGGAAGGGACTTGTGCCCCAGATCAGGCCCGGGTAGCCTGCTTCCCTATGTACCGCAGTCTCAAGTTCCGCGCGATTGGATTGGGGCAGGCACTGTGGTCCACTCACCAGAGGTCTTAGGGTCCCGTGGGGAGTCCCGTGTGGGCCCTTGCGGGTGTTGGGCAAGACTCTGCTGGCAAGGTAGCCCGGGGCTCGAGTCTCGAGTCGAGCGGAAGGGACTTGTGCCCCAGATCAGGCCCGGGTAGCCTGCTTCCCTATGTACCGCAGTCTCAAGTTCCGCGCGATTGGATTGGGGCAGGCACTGTGATCCACTCACCAGAGGTCTTAGGGTCCCGTGGGGAGTCCCGTGTGGACCCTTGCGGGTGTTGGGCAAGACTCTGCTGGCAAGGTAGCCCGGGGCTCGAGTCTCGAGTCGAGCGGAAGGGACTTGTGCCCCAGATCAGGCCCGGGTAGCCTGCTTCCCTATGTACCGCAGTCTCGAGTTCCGCGCGATTGGATTGGGGCAGGCACTGTGATCCACTCACCAGAGGTCTTAGGGTCCCGTGGGGAGTCCCGTGTGGACCCTTGCGGGTGTTGGGCAAGACTCTGCTGGCAAGGTAGCCCGGGGCTCGAGTCTCGAGTCGAGCGGAAGGGACTTGTGCCCCAGATCAGGCCCGGGTAGCCTGCTTCCCTATGTACCGCAGTCTCAAGTTCCGCGCGATTGGATTGGGGCAGGCACTGTGGTCCACTCACCAGAGGTCTTAGGGTCCCGTGGGGAGTCCCGTGTGGGCCCTTGCGGGTGTTGGGCAAGACTCTGCTGGCAAGGTAGCCCGGGGCTCGAGTCTCGAGTCGAGCGGAAGGGCAAAAGTAAATCTTAAAAATATATTTTGTGTGTGTGTGTGTGTGTGTGTGTGTGTGTGTAGTTTATGTACGTGTGCGCATGCGTGGCGCATGCTTTTAATCCCAGCACTTGGGAAGCATAGGCAGGTGGATTTCTGAGTTCCAGGCCAGCCTGGTCTACAAAGCGAGTTCTAGGACAGCCACGGCTATATAGAGAAACCCTGTCTCAAAAAACAAACAAACAAAAAAAGAAAGTCCCAATATTTTCAATATTTAGAAATACAAAAGTTACACATTCTGCATTTTATATGAAACAATTTTTATATATCCAAAGCTTAATAAATGCTCTCACACATCATAAGACATAGAACCTCCAAAGCTTGTTTTCTATTGGCCATCTACTGCTGGGCATGCGGCCTACAATTAAGTGTAGTTTATTTTTCAGTAAGACTCCCTTTGAGAAAACTAATTTTCATTTGCAAGTGTTTATCATTTGGATATTGCTTCTGGGATAGAAATGGGGAGTGTCTACTTCTCCTTTCAGTTCTAGGACCTCAACTGGTGTAAGTTCATGCTGCCTCATGCTCTGAAACTTCATGTGTGTCAATCATATTGATTAAGAGGGTCTTATTTTCTTGGTGTCCTCCATCCTCTTTAATCCTAATATTGACTTTTTTTGTATGGGATTTGGTGGAGACATCACATTTAGGGCTAAGGATTCAAAGGTTTCTCATTATCTTCACAGTCTAGCTGTGGGTCTCTGATTTTATCTGCTGCAGGAGGAATCTTTTCTGATGATGGCTGAGCAAGGCACTGATCTATGAGCATATCAGAGTGTCATAAGTAGTCATTTTACTGTTACTTTGTTTTTAAAGACTAGTGGTATTTGTTTTTACTCTAGGTCTCTAAGCTATCTTGTCTTAAGTTCTCAGTCACCTAAAGTCTCCTATGGATTCCACTTCATGGAATGAGTCTTAAGTTAAATCAGATCTTGGTTACTCCTACAAGCTTTGAGCTACTATTGCAACAGTGTAGCTTTCAGGCAGGTCATCATTGTAGGTCAAAGGGTTTGTAGATGGGTTGGTGTTCATCTTTTTTTTTTTAAATGGGATATTTTATTTATTTATGTTTCAAATGTTACCCCCTTTCCTGGTTTCCCCTCTGAAAACCCCTTATTCTATCCCCCTCCCCATGTTTCTATAAGGGCACTCCCAGACCCACCCACCCACTCCCACCTCACCGTCCTGGCATTCCTCTACACTGGGGCATCAAGCCTTCATAAGACCACGGGCTTCTCCTCCCATTGATGCCAGATAAGGCCATTCTCTTGTACATATGCATCTGGAGCCGTGGGTCCCTCCATGTGTACTCTTTAGTTTAGTCCTTGGGAGCTCTCGGGGGGGGTGCGGTGGGGAGTCTGGTTGGTTGATATTGTTGTTCTTCCTATGGGGTTACAACCCCCTTCAGCACCTCCAGTTCTTTCTCTAACTCCTCCATTGGGATCCCCATGCTCAGTCAGATGGTTGGCTGTGAGCATCCACATCTGTATTTGTCAGGCTCTGGCAGAGCCTCTTAGGAGACTGTTAGATCAGGCTCCTGTCAGCAACCACTTCTTGGTATCCACAATAGTGTCTGGGTTTTGTGTCTGTATATGGGATGCATCCTCAGGTGGGGAAATCTCTGAATAGTCATTCCTTCAGTCTCTGCTTCATACTTTGTCCCCATATTTCCTCCTATGAATATTTTCCCCCTTCTACGAAGAACTGAAGCATCCTCCATACTTTGATCTTCCTTCTTCTTGAGCTTCATATGGTATGTGAATTATATCGTTGGTAGTTGGAGCTTTTGGGATAATATTCATGTATTAGTGAGTGCATACTATATGTGTTCTTTTGTGACTGAGTTATCTCACTCAGGCAATATTTTCTAGTTCCATCTATTTGTCTGCAAATTTCATGAATTCCTTGTTTTTAATTGCTGAGTAGTACTCCATTGTGTAAATATTCCGCATTTTCTGTATCCATTCATCTGTTGAAGGACATCTGGGTTCTTTCCATCTACTGGCTATTATAAATAAAGCTGCTATGAACATAGTGGAGTTCATCTTTATTCTTTGCTAGAATGCAGGATATCTTCTAGTACTATGACCATTAGTCTGAAGGGCTGAAGACATAATCTAGGTAGCAGCTAAACTTCTCCACGTTCAGTAAGTTGTATAGGTGCTGTCTTCATCAATAGGACATTACTGTCATTTTTTGTTTATTTGTTTTTGATGCATAGTTCTTTACATAGTTCTGACTTTTCTGGAACTCACTATGTAGATCAGGATTGATTTGAATTCACAGAGATCTACCTCGTTGTACCTTGTTAGGCTGAGATTAAAGCATGTGTCATTATGTACAGCCCTGCTTATTTTTAACTGTGAAGGGTAGGTTGGGGAGAGAATATTTAAAGTCCTTTCTTATATTCACAAGCAAATTCCTATTAGCTCCACTAATTTTCTCTTTTCATGTGAGCTTAGTAGAAGCAGAGGATGCTTGCCAGCATCTCTCAGGTTTTAGACAACATTGATAGAGGAAGGTGAATGATGGACTGGGTGGAGATCATTTTTTTTACAGAAAATGAAGAGAAGTAACCAAAGAGGCATTCAGAAAAATCTCAAGAAGAGACATGTACAGTAGATACCCAAAGTGGTACCAAATAGTAACTGGGCACAGAGAAAAAAAAAATCACCTTCCAGAAGATGCTCATTTTACAGAATATTGAGCATCATAGTCTTTTGAAATGGTTCTTCCTCCTTTTATTTGTTGTATTGTGGATGGAAAACAGGCCATTGTACAGGTTAGGGAAGTGTGAACTATAGAACCTCTTTTGTAGAATAGTACAAACCAGGTTTCTTCCTTTGTTTTTAAAAATATCTCTTGTTTTGTAAAAACTCTTTGGAAAGTTGTCAAAGGAAAGAGAGTTCCAATGGGTATTATAATGGGTATGTTGATGGACACCTATAAGTACATTTACCCATTGTTAAGATTTTGTGACATTTTCTCATAGTTAGTTGCAAAGGTCATGTCACTTTTTTGTGCAAATACTTTAATATCATGGCATAAAAATAAAAACATTTTTCTTTCTGTATAGTCACACACCATTTTCAAGTTAGGAAATGTAGCATTGAAAGAATTCTAGTATATGTCACTATATAGTCTGTTATATTATCATATCTCCTTTTTATCCTAGTCTCTAATACATTGGAATTTAACTGTGTTCGGAAATATGGTCATTACTGATGTAATTAAGATGATGCCATACTTGTCCTCAGTTACAAATTGCTGGTTTTCAAATAAGAAAATCATCGTGTGAAGATATAGCTATGTAGGGACAATGCCATATAGCCACAGAAGTAGAAACTTCAAGTGATGAGGTTTTTAAAAAGGGGGTGGGGTGGGGTCAAAGATTTCTGGCAACCCACTGGAAGCCAGAAAGAGGCAAGAGAAGATTGTTCTGTGGATTTTAGAGAAAGTGTGGTCCTCCCCACACATAATTCTGGACTTCTGGCCTCTGGAACTGTGAAAGGATAATTTTTCTTTTTATTATTTTAAGCCTTCTAGTTTTTGGTACTTCATTACAGAGTCTCTAGGAAATTAAAATAGTATATGTTCAAATTTCTATTTTAGATAAGGACCTTTATCTAATATTGTTTATAGTTGTGCTTTCTAGATGTCTTAGTCAGGGTTTCTATTCTTGCATAAAATATCATGACCAAAAAGCAAGTTGGAGAGGAAAGAGCTTATTCATCTTACCCTTCCACTGTTCATCACCAAAGGAAGTCAGGACTGGAACTCACACAAGGCAGGAAGCAGGAGCTGATGCAGAAGTCATGGAGGGATATTACTTACTGGCTTACTTCCCCTGGCTTGCTCAGCGTGCTTTCTTATACAACCCAAGACTACCAGCCCAGGGATGGTACCATCCACAAGTGACCCTCCCCCATTGAGAGATCATTAATTGAGAAAATGCCTTACAGCTGGAGCTCATGGAGGCATTTTCTCAAGTGAAGCTCCATTTTCTGTGATAACTCCAGATTATGTCAAGCTGACACAAAACCAGGCAGTACACTAGATGAGAGTTCTAAGGATTGCAATTGCATTGCAATTACTTCAATATGAAAGAGTTCTCAAGATGTCTTATTTTCCCCACCACTGAAATTTTAATAGTATGTACAAGTGATATGAAAACACGTTCTATAATCTATGTTTCTATGGTTGTTCTATATAATTTGATCTAGACCGCTTTTATTAAAGTTCACTTATAGGTGTTGCTGACATATGCTTCCTGGTCCAGAATTAACACCAGTGTACCTCATTGCTTAAGGCAGTTCCATTATAATAGTACCTCTTCCCCTTTATAATGAACTGATCCATGAGTAGATACTCTGCCTGTATTAGCCTTAACATACCCATCTGGAACTGCTTGATAACCTTCAAATTCTCAGCTGTGGCATTTGTTTCTTTACTTCCTCACCACATTTCCACCTCCAACTTTAAAAGCAGAACACCTTCCAAGGGTGGAGATTGTATATGGTTTATACTTTAAGAAAACAACATGGATATAAGGGACACAAAAAATGATAGGAGTTGCAAAAGAGATGGAAGAGCAAAAGGAGGGGTGAAGAGTTGGTTACAGCTAAAGTCAGCTACCTGTAGCCAAAAACACTGACACTGTGGATTCAACTGACTGCAGATGGGAAGTGTAAATGGTTTCTGTATAGAACATGCCCAGATTTTCTTTCCTTGCCATTATTCCCTTACCAATATAGGATTCTGGTCATGTACATAGAATTTCCACTGTAAATGGTATTATATACATGTAGAGATGATTTAAAGTATATAAAAGAATACACCTATGTCATATGAAAGTATCATGCATTTTGTATGAGAGACTTACACATCTACTACTTCTTAGTATTCATAAAGTGCCGCAGACAAACTTCTTTTGGGTCTCCTATTTGCACGGAATGGGTTTCTGGTTGCAAGTGGCCAAAGGAGCCGGCAAGAGTGACAAACAGACACAGACAGGAGAGAGTGTGTTGAATCTGAATGTAATGTCCAAATGAAAACTAGACCTTTTTATACAGAAGAAAAACAAGAAAAGCCAGGTGAACACATCTGCCAAGTTAGTGACACAAAACAAAAGGAATGCATAGATCAAAAGATGGTGGGGACCAGGCCATGTTTACCACTTAAAATGGAGCTAGGTGAATGCTCTGATGTAATGCTAGTCTATGTTAAACCAGGGGTTCTTTAGTAAATACCTGATTATGCTATTCATTTGGGCCTAGTGAAGAAACCTGTCCCAGGGGAATTCCCTTCCATTAATTCTTTTAGGGTTAATCCATCTATTCGCTAGGCCATTGTGCATTCCCTTGTTTGGGTGAAACTCAGTGATTGTCCTAAGTAATCACTATGCAGACTAGCCCTGAGCTTTTCTAGCTCTGTTCTTTGTAATGCCTAATTAGTTTCACTGTCTCTACTAGAAGAAAATTTGAATGTTATTGAATAGGTAACATTCTTACTGAATTCCAAGCTCTCAGTCTGCTTCAAGGATTTTCTAAGAGCCATTGGAACACTGGTGGAGGCTTGTCTATATGTCAAAAATCAATCTTTAAAGGCACTTATAATACAAGAAAGCACACATAGCCATACGTCAGACTAACGTGGGGACAGGGTTTGAGTATACGGGATATGAGAATGCCAAGGTTCCAGGAGGCATAGTTTCCTTGAAACTCCTTCCCTCGAGACTGCCTTCAGGCATTTCAACTTGTCAGGCAGACTTCACTGGAGTGAGCATAACAATAGGGGTCCTGGAATCAATACTACATGAATACTAAAGGATGGTTATTTATTTACAAACAAAGCTTTCTATGGTAGCAGGCATTGCAGAGCTTGAGGGTCATAGCCATTAAGGATGCCTTTTTGAGCCAAGGGGGCAAAAGAAGTTCCCGTAGGTTTTGGAACTGGGCAAGGGTCATCTGGAGCATGCCTTGCTATGTACTTGCTATGTACCAGCATGGAGCTCATTGCCTCTCAGTGTCTTTTTCTATAAAGATATAAAAACTTTTTTTCTATGAAAAAAAAGTTCTTCATCTCATATTTATGAAGTTTACCACAGGGAGTGCATGCAATCTGCTTGGAAGGTGGGAGGGTATTAGCAATGTTTGTTACCTTCCCTTTCCCCTAGTTTCCCCCTAGCCCATCTGCCTTGCCAAACTGAAAAGGATACAATTTTCTTTTTTTTTTTTAAAGATTTATTTATTTATTATATATAAATACACTGTAGCTGTCTTCAGACACACCAGAAGAGGGCATCAGATCCCATTACAGATGGTTGTGAGCCACCATGTGGTTACTGAGATTTGAACTCAGGAGCCCTAGAAGAACAGTCAGTGCTCTTAACCACTGAGACATCTCTCTAGCCCGGATGTAGTTTTCTTCATGAGTAACTAAAATAAGCAAACAGCTCACTTCAGACTTGAAATGAAAATAAGAAATTTTCCTCAGAGTTCCTAGAAGCCTCCTAATTTGTCTTTAGTATTCTTTTTTAGTTTCATAACTTCTAGAAGTTTCTATATGCAATTTAAGTTTGTGATATTAAAACTTATAGCTACATGTATTTATAGTTCATATGTTCTTGCATGGAAACTAGGGTTTCCATTATTACAGCAAATGTGAATGTAACAGGTTAGCATCTTAATGATAGTAAGGCAAAAACCATGTATTGCCAAGAAATAAGAACAGAGGAAGATTTATTAACTGCAGTCGGGAAGGACAGCTTGTGACTTTCTCCCTGTCCCCAAAATAATGCTCTCCCAACAAAGGAAGAACTTTGTTAAGTAGCTGTGAAGCACTGAGCAAGTTGTCTTATTTTGAAATGTTTCCTTATTTGTAAAATGCAGATGAATCTCCCTTATCTAAAATATTTGCTTCCTATATACCTTATACACACAGATAAAGATAATTTCAGGGAATATGGGAACTTCTCCATATATTAAGGCTTCCTTGAACTTGAAAGCTGATCTGTTCCAGTCTCAAGAATGTAGGGATCATTGACTCTTTATTTGGTCTTTTTTGTTTTTTGTTGTTGTTGTTTTGTTTTGTTTTCGAGACAGGGTTTTCTCTGTGTAGCCCTGACTTTCTTAGAACTCACTTTGTAGACCAGGCTGGCCTCGAACTCAGAAATCCGCCTTCCTCTGCCTCCCAAGTGCTGGGATTAAAGGCATGTGCCACTACTACCCGGCTTTTGTTTTATTTTGTTTTGTTTTGTTGGGTTTTTTTGGGGGGGGTGGGGGACTCTTTATTCATACAACTGTTTCATCTTCACATGGGGAGGACTCAAATTAGAGTGGTTTGGGTGGCTTTTCATTCTATATAGTATCCTACACATTTGACTTCATAAGTGATTCCCAAATCACAGAGCTAGAAAGAACAGAATCTTCAATATCCATAGCAGCAGCCAGCATCTTTTGCACAAAACCAAAAGCTGGATTCTTCTTTCTCAAAATAGATTAGTGAGCTATCTTTTCCATCTGTCAGTCACAATGTACAATTTATGATTAAAATTTTAATTTCTTTGCAACTATATCAAAGGGTCTCTGGGGATTTCCTAAAAAAAAAAATACTGAAAAGAAGTGACAGACAGTCTGAGAGCAACCTTTTTGGGTTTCTCATCTTTATTTAGTATCAACCCATAGTTATGCTACACAAAGTTGGAGTACTGGGATACAGGAATTTCTTCATGTCAGAGATGACAGGTCCTTAAGTGCCAATACTGGAAATATTAATCTGAGTCTGTGAGTCTTGGATTTCATATCTACAAAATGTATTAGGATAAGAGAAAGAAAATGGCCTACAGTGTGTGTGTGTGTGTGTGTGTGTGTGTGTGTGTGAGTGAGTGTGTGACATTTATTTTAAGAAATTGACTCACAATTATGAAAACTTTATGAATTCAATCTTCTGGGTAGACTGACAAGATAAAAACTTTTGAAAAGTTGTAGCAGCTTGAATATTAAAGCCAGGTGCTGAAAGAATTCCTTTCTGCTCAGGGAAAGTCAAACTTATGCTATTTGGACTATCTTAGGGCTTCTATTTCTGTGAAGAGACACCATGACTAATGCAACACTTATAAAGGACAGCATTTAATTGGGACTGGTTTATAGGTACAGAGATTCAGTTCATCATTATCATGGTGAAAAACATGGCAGCATGCAGGAGGGTATGGTGTTGAAGGAGCTGAGGGCTCTACATCTTCATCTGAAGGCAAACAGGAGATTGGCTGACACATGGCTTGGAGGAGGATCTCCAAGCCCACCACCACAGTTGGAGGAAGTGTGTCACTGTGGCTTTAAGACCCTCATCCTAGCAACCTGGAAGCCGGTCTTCTCCTATTTGCCTTCAGGTGAAGATGTAGAACCCTTAGCTCCTACAATGCCATGCCTGCCCGGATGCTGCCATGCTTCCTGCCTTGATGATAATGGATTGAACCTCTGAACCTGTAAGCCAGCACTAATTAAATGTTGTCCTTTATAGAAGTTGCCTTCGTCGTAGTGTCTGTTCACAGCAGTAAACCCATAACTAAGACATCTATTTTGATGGATTGTTTATTTATTTAGCATTTAGATTTTTAATGTTCTCTCTATATTCTAGATATTAATCATCTGACTTATATATAGCAAGTAAATATTTTTCTGCCACCTTTTGGTAAGTTCTCAATTATTTTCTTTCCACTTCATAAGCTTTTAAATATTATATAATCCCATTACCATTTCTTGAATTTGCTTATACAATCATTTTCAGAAACTTTTGTTTTATTTCTATACATCGAAGTATTTCTACCACATTTCTCTTAAAGTTTCAGAATTTTAGGCCATCCATTGAGTTATTTGATCCATTTTGAGCTGATTTTATATTCCAATTAATTGAACCTGTAGATGCTCTTGGTAATATGTAGCCATTTTCATGATTTTGGTGGTGTGTGAACATGTGACCATTTTTAGTTTCTTCTGTATTCTTTAGCAAATTAATTGGAGCAATCTTTCACTCCCATGGCTAGGTTTACTCCTTGGTATTTTACTTTTGGAGGTTGTTGTGTGTGGATTGTTTTCTTGATTTCTTTCTCAGAACTTTTATTGATATATAGAAAAGCTATTTATTTTCATATGTTGATTTTTGTAGCCTGCTATTTTACCTAAATATGTTTAAGAAATTTCTAAGAATTGAAAAAATTGAATGTACATTCATCATTCATTAGAGAAATTAGTCTGCAGATTTGGTGAGCAATTGAGCTCAGTTTACAATATTTTACTGAAAATTTCTGTATCCATAAAGATTGGCCTAAAACTTTTTAAATTCAAAAATTTAAAAGAATTGCATACATGAGTACTTACATAATTTATAGCCTGTTCTCTCCTCCCACTCACTCCTCTTGTGCCCCCATACTACCTCTCAAGTTCCTTCTTTTTCTATAATTGCTACACACACACACACACACACACACACACACACACACACACACCAGGGAGAAAAGTATTCACTTTTGATTATGTATTTACATGTATTTATAGAGATGACCACTTGGGCTTGTGTAACCTATCAGGAGCCACATTCCCAGAGAAAACTGATGCCCCATTTTTGGTAGCCTCTGACTACCTGTAACTCTGCATCTAGGTTTGGGTGCTTGCAAAATTTTCCATATCCACAGTGACATGCTGACTAGTGTTGCCATGCAGGTCTTGTTTAGGCAACCATATTAAGATGGGTACAGCTTCCTTGTCATATCTAGAAGATACTTTCACAACAGGTATTTTGATCCTTTGGCTCTTACAATCTTTTTTCTTCCTCTTCCATCATGATTCCTGAAATTTAGGTTTTGGAGTCTCTTTGTAGATGTAACAATTGGGGTTAGACACCCACAGTAAAATATTTTTGGCATTTTGTCCATTTGTAGATGTCTATGACTATCTTTTCATATAGTGCCCTGATCCAGTTTTGGTTTAAGGTAATGATGGCTTTATAAAATTAGTAGCATTTTATTCATTTTCTATTTTACAAAATATTTTAGAGAATATTAATATTAGTTTTTCTTTAAAAGTTTGGTGTAATTCAGCAGTGAATCCATATGGATCTTGCTCTTATTTCAACTGGGAGACTTCTCTTTGTTGATTTTAATTTAATTTCATTTATAGATCTATTTAACTTGTTAATAGTTTCTTGATCGAAGTTTGGTATATTGTATGTATATAGAAATTTGTCATTTTCTTCTAGACTTTCCAATTTGTTTGATTATATATTTTCAATATCTGACCAAATGATCCTTTGACCTTCATAGGTATCTCTTTTAATCCTTCCTCTTTCTCCCCAATTTTGTTTATTTGGGACTTCTTTCTCTTTCTTTTGGTTAGTTTGAACAAAGGTTTATCAATCTTGCTTACCTTTTCTTTAAGAACCAACTTTTTTGCTTTTTCTTTTTTTCCAGAGAGAGTTTCTCTGTGTAGGCTTGGCTGTCCTGGAATTCACTCTGTAGACCAAGCTGGCTTCAAAGTCTCATGCCTACGTCTACATCTGCAGTGCTGGGATTAAAGGAAGGCACCACTACCACCTAGCATAAAAGAATTTTCTACCTTTTGTGCAGAGGTAACTAACTCTGATTTTAGGTAATATAAATGGTATTGATTAGTATATCTGATTAGATACCTCTGCTGGGAGGTATACACCACTGCCACTCAGCTCAGAGTCCTGTGAACTATAAGCTCCACTATTTTATACATTTATATATGTATGTATATATATATATATATATATATATATATATATATACATATATATATATATATATAAACATATACTTACATATATGTTTGTTTATTATTCTTTGACAGTTTCATGGATGTTTACAATGAATCTTAGTCCTTCTCACCCTGTATTTTCCTGTTTCATCTCCTCTCATTTTCTTACTGAAATCCTTCTTCCTGTCAAGTGCTTTCCTACTTTTAAACCTTTTGTGAGCATATGACACAGTGAGCTTGATTCGGGTCTCCTGCACGGGCAACCTAGCAGACCCTATTAAACATAGTGACATTCTTTTCCATAGCCATCATTGTGATAACTAATATAGGTTAGGTTATCAACTTGAGTGCATATGGAGTAAAGTAAAACTCCAGGTGCTGTGCCCTCCTTTATGGAATTTTCTGAATCAAAATATTGAAGCTGGAAGTTTCTCCTTAAATCTGAGCAACACTTTTCAGTGTCAGGTCTCATAAACGGATATAAAAACAGCTAACTGCTTTCTGCCTGCTTATTCTTACTCACACTAGCCTGTCTATTTCATTGTTGCTTAAATTCCTACCTCACAGAAACTTTATGGCAACAAATATTTGCATTTTAAAATATTGTACAATATTATTCATCCTCTGTTAGGGACAATTTACAGAATTTTCAAATAAAAATCAAGCTGTAGTAAACTACTGCCACTTTAAGTATTGACTCAAATCTGTTTTAGTACTGGTAGACTCTGCCTAAATTTTAGGCTTGAGGTTCTACTAGAGTTAAAGCACAAGAACAGATCTTGTATCCTGGGTCCCTCAGAGACCAGTCTGCACAGGAGAGCATGCGTACTGCAGTAGCAACATAACTTCTGGGACAGGCCCCATTTCGAGGCCTCATCTTCAGCCAGGAAGCAGATCTGAGCTCCAGACATCTGCCATCCTTCCCCATCAGAGGAGAGGTGGCCTGCAGAAAGTACTCTGACCACTGAGACTCAGGACAGAGTTGATCTCTCAGGAGTGCTGACAGAGCTAACAGAATCACAGGAGGAACAAGCTCCAGCCAGAGACAGCTATAACAACTAACGCCACAGATTACCAGATGGTGAACGGCAAATGTAAGAATCTTACTAATAGAAACCAAGACAGCTCACCATCATCAGAACCCAGCACTCCCACCTCAGTGAGTCCTGGATACCCCAACATATCGGAAAAGGAAGATTCAGAAAATCATATCTCATGATGCTGGTAGAAGATTTTAAGAAGGAACTTAATAACTCACTTAAAGAAATACATAAGAAAACGGCTAAACAGGTAGAAGGCCTTAAATAGGAAGGACAAAAATCCCTTAAAGAATTACAGGAACAAACTGCTAAACAAGTAGAAGCCCTTAAAGAAGAAACACAAAAATCCCTTTAAAAATTAGAGGAAAACACAACCAAACAGGTAATGGAATTGAACAAAACCATCCAAGATCTAAAAAAGGAAGTAGATCCTGGATAGATGTTATACAGACCCTAAGAGAACACAAATGCTGGCCTAGGCTACTGTACCCAGCAAAACTCTCAATTATCATAGATGGAGAAGCCACCGGTTTCCATGACAATACCAAATTCACACAATATCTTTCCATGAATCCAGCCCTTCAAAGGATAATAAAGGAAAAACACCAACACAAGGACAGAAACTACCCCTAGAAAAAGCAAGAACATAATCCTTCAACAAACCTAAAAGAAGAAAGCCACAAAAACAGAATCCCAACTTTAACAACAAAAATAACAGGAAGCAACAATTACTTTTCTTTAATATCTCTTAATATTAATGGACTCAATTCCCCAATAAAAAGACATAGACTAACAGAGTGGTTAAACAAAGAGGACCCAATATATATATATATTTTAATTAGGTATTTTCCTTGTTTACATTTTCAATGCTATCCCAAAAGTCCCCCATACCCACCCCCCAATCCCCTACCCACCCACTCTCCCTTTTTGGCCCTGGCGTTCCCCTGTACTGGGGCATATAAAATTTGCAAGTCCAATGGACCTCACTTTGCAGTGATGGCCCAGTATTTTGCTGCTTACAGGAAACTCACCTCAGGGAAAAAGACAAACACTACCTCAGATGCAAAGGCTGGAAAACAATTTTCCAAGCAAATGGTCTGAAGAAACAAGCTGAAATAGCCATTCTAATATCAAATAAAATTGAATTACAATCCACAGTTAAAAAAAAAAACAAAAACAAAAAACAAAATCAATGAAGGGCACTTTCTACTCATCAAAGGAAAAAAATCTACCAAGATGAATGCTCAATCATGAATATCTACCCTCCAAATGTAAGGACAGCCACATTCATTAAAGAAACTTTAGTAAAGCTCAAAGCACACATTGCATCTCACACAATAATAGTGGGAGACATCAACACCCCGCTCTCAGCAATGGACAGATCCTGGAAACAGAAACTAAACAGAGGCACATGGACACTAACAGAAGTTAAGAAACAAATGGATTCAATAGATATATACAGAACATTTTACCCTAAAACAAAAGGATATACATTCTTCTTAGGGCTTCATGGTACCGCTTCCAAAACTGAACATATAAATGGTCACAAAACAGGCCTCAACAGATAGAAAAATATTGAAATTATTCCATGCATCCTATCAGATCACCATGGACTAAGGCTGATCTTCAATAACAGCATGAATAATAGAAAGCCAACATTCACGTTGAAACTGAACAATACTCTACTCAATGATACCTTGGTCAAGGATGAAATAAAGAAAGAAATAAAAGACTTTTTAGAGTTTAATGAAAATGAAGCCACAGCATACCCAAACTTATGGGACACAATAAAGGCAGTCCTAAGAGGAAAACTCATAGCCTCGAGTGCCTCCAAAAAGAAACTAGAGAGAGCACACACTAGCAGCCTGAGAGCTCACCTAGAAGTTCTAGAACAAAAGGAAGCAAATTCCCCCAAGAGGAGTAGACAGCAGGAAATAATAAAACTCAGGGCTGAAATCAACCAAGTGGAAACAAAGAACTATTCAAAGAATCAACCAAACCAGTAGCTGGTTCTTTGAGAAAATCAACAAGATAGATAAACCCTTTGCCAGACTAACTAGAGGGCACGGGGACAGTATCCTAATTAACAGAATCAGAAATGAAAAGGGAGGCATAACAACAGACTTGAGGAAATCCAAAACATCATCAGATCCTTCTACAAAAGGCTATACTCAACAAAACTGGAGAACCTGGATGAAATGGAAAAATTCCTAGACAGATACCAGGTAACAAAGTAAAATCAGGATCAGATTAACGCTTTTAACAGTTCCATTTCCCCTAAAGAAATAGAAGCAGTCATCAAAAGGCTCCAAATCAAAGAAAGCCCAGGACCAGATGGGTTTAGTGCAGAGTTCTTTCAGACCTTCAAAGAAGACCTAATTCCAACTCTCCTTAACATATTCCACAAAATAGAAACAGAAGGTACTCTACAAAACTCATTCTATGAATCCACAATTACTCTGATACCTAAACCACACAAAGATCAAACAAAGAAAGAGGACTACAGACCAAATTCCCTTATGAATATTGATGCAAAAATACTCAATAAAATCCTGGCAAACCAAATCCAATAATACATCAAAACGATTATTAATCATAACCAAGTAGGCTTCATTCCAGGGATGCAGGAACCATCAACGTAATCCACTATATAAACAAACTCAAAGACAAAAACCCACATGATCATCTCCTTAGATGCTGAGAAAACATTTGACAAAATCCAACACCCATTTATGATAAACGTCTTGGAAAGATCAGGAATTCAAGGCCCATACCTAAACATATTCAAAGGAATATGCAGCAAACCAGTAGCCAATATCAAATTAAATGGAGAGAAACTTGAAGCAACCCCACTAAAACAGGGACTAGACAAGGCTGCCCACTCTCTCCCTACCTATTTAATATAGTACTTGAAATTCTAGCCAGAGGAATTAGACAACAAAAGGAGATCAACAGGATACAAATTGGAAAGGAAGAAGTCAAAATATCAGTGTTTGCAGATGATATCATAGGATATATAAGTGACCCTAAAAATTCTACCAGAGAACTCCTAAACTTGATAAACAGCTTCAGTGCCGTAGCTGGATATAAAATTAACTCCAACAAATCAGTGGCCTTTCTCTACACAAAGGATAAACAGGCTAAGAAAGAAATTAGGGAAACAACACCCTTCACAATAGTCACAAATAACATAAAATACCTTGGTGTAAAGTCTCTGAAGAAAGAAATTGAAGATCTCAGAAGAAGGAAAGATCTCCCATACTCATGGTTTGGCAGGATTAATATAGTCAAATGGCTATCCTGCCAAAAGCAATCTACAGATTCAATGCAATCTCCATCAAAATTCCAACCCAATTCTTCACTGAGTTAGAAAGGGCAACTTGCAAATTCATCTGGAATAATAAAAAAAACCTAGGATAGCAAAACCTGTTCTCAATAATAAAATAACCTCTGGTGGGATCAACATGCCTGACCTAAAGCTGTACTACAGAGCAATTGTGATAAAAACTGCATGGTACTGGTACAGTGACAGACAAATAGACCAATGGAACCGAATTGAAGACCCAGAGATGAACCCACACACCTATGGTCACTTGATCTTTGACAAGGGAGCTAAAACCATCCAGTGGAAAAAGAGCATTTTCAATAAATGTTGCTGACTCATCTGGTGGTTATCATGTAGAAGAATCTTATCTCCTTGTACAAAGCTCAATTCTAAATGGATCAAAGAACTCCACATAAAACCGAAGACACTGAAATTTATACCAGAAAAAATGGGGAAAATCCTTGAAGATATGGGCACAGAAGAAAAATTCCTGAACAGAACAGCAATGGCTTGTGCTGTAAGATCAAGAATTGACAAATGGGTCCTCATGAAATTGCAAAGCAATTGTAAGGCAAGATACTTTCAAGACAAAAAGACTACCAGCAGAGCGGGAAATGATTTTTACCAATCCGAAATTGGATACGTGACTAATATCCGTATATACAAAGAGATCAAGAAGCTGGACTCCAGAAAATCAAATAACTACATTAAAAAATGGGGTATAGAGCTAAACAAAGAATTCTCTACTGAGGAATACTGAAGGGCTGAGAAGCACCTGAAAAAAAAATGTTCAACAACCGTAATCATCAGGGAAATGCAAATCAATACAACTCTGAGATTCCATCTCACACCAGTCAGAATAGCTAAGATCAAAAATTCAGGTGACAGCAGATGCTGGCGAGGATGTGGAGAAAGAGGAACACTCCTCCATTGTTGGTGGGATTGCAAGCTTGTACAACAACTCTGGAAATCAGTCTGGTGGTTCCTCTGAAAATTAGGCAAAGTACTACCGGAAGATCCTGCAATACCACTTCTGGGCATATATCCAGAAGATGTCCCAACCGGTAAGAAGGACACATGCTCCACTATGTTCATAGCAGCCTTATTTATAATAGCCAGAAGCTGGAAATAACCCAGATGTCCCTCAACATAGGAATGGATACAGAAAATGTGGTACATTTACATAATGGAGTACTACTCAGCTATTAAACACAATGAATTTATGAAATTCTTAGGTAAATGGTGGAGGATATCATCCTGAGTGAGATAATTCAATCACAAAAGAAGTCACTTGATATACACTCACTATAAGTGGATATTAGCCCAGAAACTTAGAATACCCATGATACAATTTACAAAACACAAGAAAATCAAGAAGAAGTAAGACCAAAGTGTGGATACTTCACTCCTCCTTAGAATAGGGAACAAAATGCCCATAGAAGGAGTTACAGAGACAAAGTTTGGAGCTGAGACAAAAGGATGGACCATCCAGAGACTGGCCCATCTTGGGATCCATCCCATAATCAGCCACAAAATGCAGACACTATGGCATATGCCAGAATGATTTTGCTGAAAGGTCCCTGATATAGCTGTCTCTTGTGAGGCTATGCCAGTGCTTGGCAAATACAAAAGTGGATGCTCACAGTCATCTATTGGATGGAACACAGGGCCCCCAAAGGAGGAGCTAGAGAAAGTACCCAAGGAGCTGAATGGGTCTGCAACCCTATAGGTGGAACAACAATATGAACTAACAAGTACCTTCAGAGCTTGTGTCTCTGGCTGCATATGTAGCAGAAGATGGCATAGTTGGCCATCATTGGGAAGAGAGGTCCCTTGATCTTGCGAAGATTATATGTTCCCAGTACAGGGGAAAGCCATGTCCAAGAAGTGGGAGTGGGTGGGTAGGGGAGCAGTGCAGGGGGTGGGGGGGAGTATAGTGGACTTTTTGGATAGCATTTAAAATGTAAGTGAAGAAAATATCTAATAAAAATTTGAAAAACAAAAGCACAAGAACATACATTCTCTTTGATCACCTAAGATTTTTTTTGAAAAATGGGCAGTGAAAAATAGATAAATGTAAGTCTCCTAGCAACAGGAGACAATTCTAAACTGACAAACAAACAAAGAAAAGTACAAAGAGCTGTCTTCCTTGACAGTGTCTGAGTAACAAAATGGAACTTTAAACTTAAAATAGAAAAATACTTAAAATGATGTTTTCTTGAGAGACTAGGGCAGCATGAACAAACCTATAAATTGGAATAAGCTCAGCTCTTCCTGGCTTGCCTCTTTGGATTCTAGGATAAATGAACTTTTTAAGTTTCAGCTAAATGTGGAAAACAGTTTTTGTGGCATCCACATGTTAAAGTCTAATGTTATTAGAGAAGTAATGGTTCTTGTAAAACAATGCAGCAAATTGGATGGCAGTAGAGTGAGGCCAGATAGTTTCAACTGCTACACTGACAGTGGAATGTGGTATCTAGAAGATAGTCACAGTACCACAAATAAGGAGACATCTACTTGTCAATGTTACAAAATTCATCGTGGTCCTGAAAAGTGATTTTAGCTTCAGAAACAGCTACCATTTGTATTGCTTCATTTTAGCCCTGTATTTTGGCAACTCTAAGTACAGTGTATGAGAGCATCTCCAAAGAAGAATTGCTTTCTTCTTCTTCTTTTTTTTTTATTCTTTTTTTATTAGATATTTTCTTTATTTACATTTCAAATGTTATCCTGAAAGTTCCATATACCCTTCTTCCACCCTGCTTCCTTACCCACCCACTCCCACTTCTTGGCCCTGGCGTTCCCCTGTACTGGGGCATATAAGGCTTTCAGTACCAAAGAGCCTCTCTTCCCAGTGATGGCCAACTAGGCCATCTTCTGCTACATATGCAGCTAGAGACATGAGCTCTGGGGGTACTGTTTAGTTCATATTGTTGTTCCACCTATAGAGTTGCAGACCGCCATCAGCTCCTTGAGTACTTTCTCTAGCTTCTCCATTGAGGGCCCTGTGTTCCAACCTATAGATGACTGTGAGCATCTACTTCTGTATTTGCCAGGCACTGGCATAGCCTCATAAGAGAGAGCTATGTCAGGATCATGACAGCAAAATCTTGCTGGCATATGCAATAGTGTCTGGGTTTGGTGGCTGATTATGGGATGGATCCCTGGGTGGGGCAGTCTCTGGATAGTCCATCCTTTCGTCTTAGCTCCAAACTGAAGAACTGCTTTCTAAGTAGATCATTTAGCCACTTTGATTTTTAGATGAGCATTTTCTGAGTTGAGGCACATAAAATTATAATCTAGCACGGAAAGGAAATTCTAAAGGTTATCTTTTTAAAAATAAGGGAAACCATGAAGTGTGATCAACTAATAATCAGACTGACACTGGAAGGACTCATTTAGCTCATCTATGTTCAGGAGGGTCCTGTATTATATCCTCGGTGTGCATAAATTCCTGGAAGAGCACCTACATTAATTACTTTTCTTGTTTCTGTGACAAAGTACCTCACAAATGCTATTTAAGGGAGGAAGGTTTTTCTTTGCCTGACAATTCCAGGGCACACCATGGTGGGAAGTAACATTGTGTCAGTGGGAACTAGAGGCATCTGGTCACATAGTATCTGCAGGGACCAATGAATGCTAGTGCTCATTTTCCTTTCTCCTTTTTATTCTGTCTGGCAGCTGGAATGGATCTCTCTATGGAAATTAACCTAATAAGGTATTTCCTCATGAGCATATATTCCAGGTGATTCTAGATTATGTCAGGTTAACAACATTATCCACCACCATCTTCCAATGTTAATTTTGGTCCAATATCCTGAAGCTTATACTAGAGGGATTTCATGGATTTTACTGCTCAACTTGTTAATGTAAAAATTAGAAAGTACAGAATACCCATGATGCAAACTACAGACATAAAAAGTTAAATAAGAAAGAAGACCCAAGTGAGGATGATTCAACCCAACTTAGAAGGGGGAACAAAATAATCACAGGAGACGGAGGGAGGAAGGGACCTGGGTGGGTGATGGAAGGGGAAGGGTAAAAGGTCAGACAGGATTAGGTTTGAGGGAGGACAGGAGAGAAACCCAGAGGGCCAGGAGAATGAATGGAAATATGCATTTTCTGGGGTGGGCAGTGGGGGGAGGGGAAACTCTACAAAGTGTCAGAGACCTGAGATGTAAGAGGCTCCCAAGACTCAATGTGGGTAACCTTAACTGAAATGCCCAACAGTGAAGAGAGGGAACCTGTAGACACCACCTCCAGTAGATAGACAGGGACCCCACTGGAGGGATGAAGTCACCAATCTACATTCAAAAGTTTCAACCCAGAATTGTACCTGTTTAAAAGAACTACAGTGAAAAAAATGGAGCAGAGACTGAAGCAAAGGAAGTCCAGTGACTGGCCCAAATTGGGATCCATCCCACTGGCAGGCACACAACCCCCACACTATTACTGACACTATGCTGTACTTACAGACAGGAGCCTAGCATAACTGTCCTGGGAGGTTCTACCAGCAGCTGACTGAAACGGATTCAGATACTTACAGCCAACCATTTGACTGAGCTTCGGGACACCTACGGAAGAGTTAGGGTAAGGACTGAAGGAGCTGAAGGAGATTGCAGCCCCATAGGAACAGTGTCAAATATAACCTGGATTCCCTAGATCTCCCAGAGACTAAGGTACCAACTGAAGAGCATACATTGGTTGGTCTGAGGCCCCTGGCACATAATCTAGCAGAGGACTATGCTGTCTGGCCTCAGTGGGAGAGGATGCACCTAATCCTTTAGAGATTTAATGCCTCAGGGAAAGGGGATTCCTGGGAAACTTCAACCTCTCAGCAACAAAGGGGAGGGTGAAGAACTCTGGGAGTGGGACATCTGGAATGTAAAAAAAAATAATTTTCAAAAAGTAGAAAGTAAATATTAAACTTGTGCATTGAAATAAAATGAATGTGCTTGAAAATGGCCCTGGCATTCTGCTGTACTTGGCCATATCATCTGCACAAGACCAAGGGCCTCTCCTCCCATTGATGGTCAACAAGGCCATGCTCTGCTACATATGAAACTAGAGACACAGCACTGGGGGGTACCATACTGATTAGTTCACATTGCTGTTCCTCCTATAGGGTTGCACACCATTTTTGCTCCTTGGGAACTTTCTCTAGCTCCTTCATTAGGGGCCCTGTGTTCCATCCAATAGATGACTGTGAACATCCACTAATGTATTTGCCAGGCACTGGCATAGCTTCACAGAGATAGCTATATCAGGTTCCTGTCAGCAAATTATTTTTAGCATATGCAATAGTGTCTAGGTTTGGTGGTTGTATATGGGATAGATCTCGGGGCGGGGGGTGGGGGGGGGAGTCCCTGGATGGTCATTCTTTCAGTCTCAGCTCCAAACTTTGTCTCTGTAACTCCTTCCATGGGTATTTTGTTCCCTATTTTAAGAAGGAATAAAGTATCCATACTTTGGTCTTCCTTCTTCTTGGGTTTCATGTATTTTGCAAATTGAATCTTGGGTATTCTAAGTTTCTGGGCTAATATCTGCCCAGATCAGTGAGTGAACATCATATATGTTCTTTTGTGTCTGGGTTACCTCACTCAGGATAATATCCTCCAGATCTATGCATTTGCCTAAGAATTTTATAAATTTATTGTTTTTAATGGCTGAGTAGTACTTCATTGTGTAAATGTACCATATTTTCTGTATCCATTCCTCTGTTGAGGGACATCTGGGTTCTTTCCAGCTTCTGGCTATTATAAATAAGGCTGCTATGAACATAATGGAATATGTATCCTTATTACAAGTTGGAGCATCTTCTGGGCATATGCCCAGGAGAGGTATTGCTGGATCTTCTGGCAGTACTATGTCCAATTTTCTGAGGAACCGCCAGACTGAATTCCAGAGTGGTTGTACAAGCTTGCAATCCTACCAACAGTGGAGGAGTGTTCCTCTTTCTCCACATCCTCACCAGCATCTGCTGCCAACTGAATTTTTGACCTTAGTCATTCTGACTGGTGTGAGGTGGAATTTCAGGGATGTTTTGATGTGCATTTCCCTGATGATTAAGGATGTTGAACATTTTTTTTTCAGGTGCTTCTCAGCCCTTCTGTATTCTTCAGTTGAGAATTCTTTGTTTAGCTCTGTACTCTATTTTTTAATAGGATTATTTGATTTTCTGGAGTCTTTCTTCTTGAGATCTTTATATATATTGGATATTAGTCCCCTATCAGATTTAGAATTGGTAAAGATCCTTTCGCAATCTGTTGGTCACCTTTTTGTCTTATTGACAATGTCTTTTGCCTTACAGAAGCTTTGCAATTTTATAAGGTCCTATTTGTCAATTCTTAATCTTAGAGTAGAAGCCATTGCTGTTCTGTTCAGGAATTTGTCCCCAGCGCCCATATCTTTGAGGCTTTCCCCCACTTTCTCCTCTTATAAGTTTCAGAGTCTCTGATTTTTTTTTTTTTTTTTTGGGTGTGGATTTCCTTGATCCATTTAGAATTGATCTTTGTACAAGGTGATAAGAATGGATCAATTTGCATTTTTCTACATGATAACTGCCAGTTGTGCCAGCACCATTTGTTGAAAATGCTGTCTTTTTTCCACTGGATGGTTTTAGCTCTCTTGTCAAAGATCAAGTGACCACAGGTGTTTGGGTTCATTTCTGGGTCTTCAATTCTATTCCATTGATCTACCTGTCTGTCGTTGTACCAGTCCCATGCCGTTTTTTATCAGTTTCTCTGTAGTACAGCTTGAGGTCAGACATGGTGATTCCACCAGAGGTTCTTTTTGTGTTGAGAATAGTTTTTGCTATCCTAGGTTTTTTGTTATTCTAGATGAATTTGCAATTTGCCCTTTGTAACTCAGTGAAGATTTGAGTTGTAATTTTGGTAGGGATTGCATTGAATCTGTAGATTGCTTTCTGCAAGTCAGCCATTGTGACTATATTAATCCTGCCAATCCATGAGCACGGGAGATCTTTCCTTCTTCTGAGATCTTCAATTTCTTTCCTCAGAGACTTGAAGTTCTTATTATACAGATATTTCACTTCCTTAGTTACACCGAGGTATTTTATATTATTTGTGACTATTGTGAAGGGTATTGTTTCTCTAATTTGTTCTCAGCCTGTTTATCCTTTGTGTAGAGAAAGGCCACTGATTTGTTTGGGTTAATTTTATATCCAGCTACTTCACTGAAGCTGTTTATCAGGTTTAGGTCTTCTCTGGTGGAATTTTTAGGGTCACTTATATATACTATCATATCATCTAAAAATAGCGATATTTTGACTTCTTCATTTCCAATTAGTATACCCTTGATCTCCTTGTTATTTAATTTCTCTGGCTAGGACTTCATTTACTATATTGAGTAGGTAGGGAAAAAGTGGGCAACCTTGCCTATTCCCTGTTTTAGTGGGATTGCTTCCAGCTTCTCACCATTTACTTTGATGTTGGCTACTGGTTTGCTTTATATTTCTTATATTTTGTATGGACCTTGAATTCCTGATCTTTCCAAGACTTATCATGAATGGATATTGGATTTTGTCAAATGCTTTCTCAGCATTTAATGATATGATCATATGGTTTTGTCTTTGAGTTTGTTGATATAGTGGATTATGTTGATGGATTTCCCTATATTAAACTGTCTCTGCATTCCTGGAATGAAGCCTACTTGATGATGATGGATTATTGTTTTGATGTGTTCTTGGATTTGGTTAGCAAGAATTTTATTGAGTATTTTTGCATCAATATTCATAAGGGAAATTGGTGTGAAGTTCTCTTTCTTTGTTGGGTCTTTATGTGATTTAGGTATCAGAGAAATTGTGGTTTTATAGAATGAATTGGTAAGAGTACCTTCTGTTTCTATTTTGTGGAATTGTGTGAGGAGAATTGGAATTAGGTCTTCTTTAAAGGTCTGATAGAACTCTGCACTAAACCTATCTGGTCCTTTTTGGTTGGGCTTATTTTGGTTGGGAGACAATTAATGACTGCATCTATTTCTTTAGGGGAAATGTGACTCATTAGATCATTAATATGACCCTGATTTAACTTTGGTACCTGGTATCTGTGTAGAAATTTGTCCATTTCATCCAGGTTTTCCAGTTTTGTTGAGTATAGCCTTTAGAATCTGATGATGTTTGGGATTTCCTCATGTTCTGTTGTTATGCCTCCCTTTTTATTTCTGATTTTGTTAATTAGGATACTGTCCCTGTGCCCTCTAGTTAGTCTGGCTAAGGGTTTCTCTATCATGTTGATTTTCTCAAAGAACCAGCTCTTGGTTTGTTTGATTCTTTCAATAATTCTTTTTGTTTCCACCTGGTTGATTTCAAACCTTAGTTTGATTATTTCCTGCTGTCTACTCCTCTTGGGTGAATTTGCTCCCTTTTGTTCTAAAGCTTTTAGGTGTTCTATCAAGCTGCTAGTGTATACTCTCTCTAGTTTCTTTTTGGAGCCACTCAGAGCTTTGAGTTTTCCTCTTAGCACTATTTTCATTGTGTCCCATGAGTTTGGTTATGTTGTGGCTTCATTTTCATTAAACTCTAAAAGGTCTTTAATCTCTTTCTTTATTTCTTCCTTGACCAAGGTATCATTGAGTAAACTGTTGTTCAGCTTCCACGTATATGTTTGCTGTCTATTATTTATGTTGTCATTGAAGATCAGCCTTAATCTATGGTGATCTGATAGGATGCATGAGATTATTTCAATATTTTTGTATCTGTTGAGGCCTGTTTTTTGATGAATTATATGGTCAACTTTGGAGAAGGTACCATGAAATCCTGAGAAGAAGGTATATCTTTTTTTTTTTTTTTTTTTTTTTGGATAAAATGTTTTGTAGATATCTGTTAAATCCATTTGTTTCTAAACTTCTGTACTTTCCATGTGTCTCTGTTTAGTTTCTGTTTCCAGGATCTGTCCATTGATGAGAGTGGGGTGTTTAAGTCTCCCACAATTATTGTGTGAGATGCAATGTGTGGTTTAAACTTTATACTAGAGTTTCCTTAATGCATGTGGATGCCCTTGCATTTGGAGCACAGATATTCAGATTTGAGAGTTCATCTTGGAAAATTTTAGCTTTGATGTGTATAAAGTGTCCCTCCTTGTCTTTTTTGATAACTTTGGGTTGAAAGTCGATTTTATTCGATATTACAATGGCTACTCCAGCTTGTTTCTTGGGAACATTTGCTTGGAAAATTGTTTTCCAGCCTTTCCATCTGAGGTAGTGTCTGTCTTTGTCCCTGAGGTGGGTTTTCTGTATGCAGAAAAATTTTGGGTCCTGTTTATATAACCAGTCTGTTCTAATCACGAGTGATCCTAAGATCCTGGGTAGGCTAGAGCACCTGGGGAGTGAGAGTCCCCTGGGGACTTTGGGACTGTCCACCGAGTTTGTGCCCAAGGTGGTCTGGCTTGCTGAGAGTGACCATAAGTATATTTTCTTTATTTATTTCTTCCTTGACTAAGTTATCATTGAGTCGAACATTGTTAATCTTCCACATGTGTTTATTCTTTCTGTTCTTTTTCTTGTTATTGAAGACCAGCCTTCCTTAATTCGTGGTGATCTAATAAAATGCATGGGATTATTTCAATCTTCTTCTCCTTTTCTTGGAGAATTGAGTCCATTCATATTAAGAGATATTAAGGAAAAGTAATTGTTGCTTCCTGTTAGTATTGTTGGAGTTTTCCCTTTATTATCCTTTGAATTGCTGGATTTGTGGAAAGATATTGTGTACATTTGGTTTTGTCACGGAATACCTTGGTTTCTCCACCTATTGTAATTGAGAGTTTTGCTGGGTATAGTACCCTGGGCTAGCATTTGTGTTCTCTTAGGATCTTCTGGCTTTCATAGTCTCTGGTTAGAAGTCTGGTGTAATTCTAATAGGTCTGCCTTTATATGTTACTTGACCCTTTTCCCTTACTGCTTTTAATATTCTATCCTTATTTAGTGCATTTGTTGTTCTGATTATTTTGTGTTAGGAGGAATTTCTTTTCTGGTCCTATCTATTTGTAGTTCTATAGGCTTCTTGTGTGTTCATGGGCATCTCTTTCTTTAGGTTTGAGAAGTTTTCTTCTATAATTTTGTTGAAGATATTAACAGAAAGTTTAATTTGAAAATCTTCATTCTCATCCATTATCCTTCGGTTTGGTCTGTTATTGTATCCTAGATTTCCTGGATGGTTTTTTTTTTTTCCTTTTTTCTTTTTTATTAGGTATTTTCCTCATTTACATTTCCCATGCTATCCCAAAAGTCCCCCATACCCTCACCCCACTCCCCTACCCACCCATTCCCACTTTTTGGCCCTGGTGTTCCCCTGTACTGAGGCATATAAAGTTTGCAAGTCCAGTGGGCCTCTCTTTCCAGTGATGGCCGACTAGGCCATCTTTTGATACATATGCATCTAGAGTCAAGAGCTCTGGGGTACTGGTTAGTTCATAATGTTGTTCCACCTATAGGGTTGCAGTTCCCTTTAGCTCCTTGAGTATTTTCTCTAGCTCCTCCATTGGGGGCCCTGTGATCCATCCAATAGCTGACTGTGAGCATCCACTTATGTGTTTGCTAGGCCCTGGCGCAGTCTCATTAGAGACAGCTATATCAGGGTCCTATCAGCAAAATCTTGCTAGTGTATGCAATGGTGTCAGTGTTTGGAGGCTGATTATGGGATGGATCTCTGGATATGGCAGTCACTAGATGGTCCATCCTTTTGTCTCAGCTCCAAACTTTGTCTCTGTAACTCCTTCCATGGGTGTTTTGTTCCCAATTCTAAGAAGGGGCAAAGAGTCCACACTTGGGTCTTCCTTCTTGAGTTTACTTTGTTTTGCAAATTGTAACTTATATCTTGGGTATTCTGGATTTCTGGGCTAACATTCACTTATCAGTGAGTACATATCATTTGAGTTCTTTTGTGATTGGGTTGCCTCACTCAGGATAATGCCCTCCAGGTCCAACCATTTGCCTAGGAATTTCATAAATTCATTCTTTTTAATAGCTGAGTAGTACTCCATTGTGTAAATGTACCACATTTTTTTTTATCCATTCCTCTGTTGAGGGGCATCTGGGTTCTTTCCAGCTTCTGGCTATTATAAATAAGGCTGCTATGAACATAGTGGAACATGTTTCTTTCTTACTAGTTGGAACATCTTCTGGGTATATGCCCAGGAGAGGTATTGTGGGATCCTCCAGTAGTACCATGTCCAATTTTCTTAGAAACCGCCAGACTGATATCCAGAGTGGTAGTACAAGCTTGCAATCCCACCAACAATGAAGGAGTGTTCCTCTTTCTCCACATCCTCAGCAGCATCTGCTGTCACCTGAATTTTTAATCTTAGCCATTCTGACTGGTGTGGGATGGAATCTCAGGGTTGTTTTGATTTGCATTTCCCTGATGATTAAGGATGCTGAACATTTTTTCAGGTGTTTCTCAGCCATTCGGTATTCCTCAGGTGAGAATTCTTTGTTTAGCTCTGAGCCCCGTTTTTTAATGGGGTTATTTGATTTTTTTTGGAGTCCACCTTCTTAAGTTCTCTATATATATTGGATATTAGTCCTCTATCTGATTTAGGATAGGTAAAGATCCTTTCCCAATCTGTTGGTGGCCTTTTTGTTTTATTGACGATGTCTTTTACCTTACAGAAGCTTTGCAGGTTTATGAGGTCCCATTTATCAATTCTTGATCTTACAGCACAAGCCATTGCTGTTCTATGCAGGAATTTATTCCCTGTGCCAATATTTTCGAGGCTTTTCCCCACTTTCTCCTCTATAAGTTTCACTGTCTCTGGTTTTATGTGAAGTTCCTTGATCCACTTAGATTTGACCTTAGTACAAGGAGATAGGAATAGATCAATTCACATTCTTCCACATGATAACCACCAGTTGTGCCAGCACTATTTGTTGAAAATACTGTCTTTTTTCCACTGGATGGTTTTAGCTCCCTTCTCGAAGATCAAGTGACCATAGGTGTGTGGGTTCATTTCTGGGTCTTCAATTCTATTCCATTGGTCTACTTGTCTGTTCTTATACCAGTACAATGCCATTTTTTTTTAAATCACAATTGCTCTGTAGTAAAGCTTTAGGTCAGGCATAGTGATTCCACCAGGGGTTCTTTTATCCTTGAGAAGAGTTTTGGCTACTCTAGGTTTTTCGTTATTACAGATGAATTTGCAGATTGTTCTTTCTAATTCATTGAAGAATTAAGTTGGAATTTTGATGGGGATTGCATTGAATCTGTAGATTGCTTTTGGCAAAAAAGCCATTTTTACAATGTTGATCCTGCCAATCCATGAGCATGGGAGATCTTTCCATCTTCTGAGATCTTCTTTAATTTCTTTCTTCAGAGACTTGAAATTCTTACCATACAGATCTTTCACTTCCTTAGTTAGAGTCACGCCAAGGTATTTTATACTATGTGTGACTATTGAGAAGGGTGTCATTTCCCTAATTTCTTTCTCAGCCTGTTTATTCTTTGTGTAGAAAAAGGCCATTGACTTGTTTGAGTTAATTTTATATCCAGCTACTTCACCAAAGGTGTTTATCAGGTTTAAGTGTTCTCTGGTGGAATTTTTAGGGTCACTTATATATTCTACCATATCATCTGCAAAAAGTGATATTTTGACTTCTTCTTTTCCAATTTGTATCCCTTGATCTCCTTTTGTTGTTGAATTGCTCTAGCTTGGACTTCAAGTCCAATGTTGAATAGGTAGGGAGAAAGTGGGCAGCCTTGTCTAGTCCCTGATTTTAGTGGGATTGCTTCCAGCTTCTCACCATTTACTTTGATGTTGGCTACTGGTTTGCTGTAGATTGCTTTTACCATGTTTAGGTAAGGGCCTTGGATTCCTGATCTTACCAAGACTTTTATCATGAATGGGTGTTGGATTTTGTCAAATGTTTTCTCAGCATCTAACGAGAGGATCATGTGGTTTTTGTCTTTGAGTTTGTTTATATAATGGATTACGTTGATGGATTTCCGTATATTAAACCATCCCTCCAACCCTGGAATAAACCCTACTTGGTCAAGATGGATGATTGTTTTGATGTGTTCTTGGAATCAGTTAGCGAGTATTTTATTGAGTATTTTTGCATCGATATTCATAAGGGAAATTGGTCTGAAGTTCTCTATCTTTGTTGGATCTTTCTGTGGTTTAGGTATCAGAGTAAATGTGGCTTCATAGAATGAGTTGGGTACAGTGCCTTCTACTTCTATTTTGTGGAATAGTTTGTGCAGAACTGGGATTAGATCTTCTTTGAAGGTCTGATAGAACTCTGCACTAAACCCATCTGGTCCTTGGCTTTTTTTTTGGTTGGGAGACCATTAATGACTGCTTCTATTTCTTTAGAGGATATGGGACTGTTTATATCGTTAACTTGATCCTGGTTTAACTTTGGTACCTGGTATCTGTCTAGAAATTTGTCCCTTTTGTCCAGGTTTTCCAGTTTTGTTGAGTATAGCTTTTTGTAGAAGGATCTGATGGTGTTTTGGATTTCTTAAGGGTTTTTGTTATGTCTCCATTTTCATTTCTTTTTTTTAAATTAGGATGCTTTCGCTGTGCCCTATAGTGAGTCTGGCTAAGGGTTTATGTATCTTGTTGATTTTCTCAAAGAACTAGCTCCTCGATTGGTTGATTCTTTGAATAGTTCTTCTTGTTGCCACTTGGTTGTATTTGCCCCTGAGTTTGATTATTTTCTGCCTTCTACTCCTCTTGGGTGAATTTGCTTCCTTTTGTTCTAGAGCTTTTAGGTGTGTTGTCAAGCTGCTAGTGTGTGCTCTCTCTAGTTTATTTTTGGAGGCACTCAGACCTATGAGTTTCCTCTTAGAAATGCTTTCATAGTGTCCTATAAGTTTGGGTATGTTTTGGCTTCATTTTCATTAAACTCTAAAAAGTCTTTATTTCTTTTTTCATTCCTTCTTTGACCAAGGTATCATTGAGAAGAGTGTTGTTCAGTTTCCATGTGAATGTTGGCTCTCCATTATTTATGTTGTTATTGAAGATCAGCCTTAGTCCATGGTGGTCTGATAGTATGCATGGGGCAATTTCAATATTTTGTATCTTTTGAGGCCTGTTTTGTGACCAATTATATGGTCCTTTTTGGAGAAGGTCCCGTAAGGTGCTGAGAAGAATGTATATCATTTTGTTTTAGGATAAAATTACTGTAGATATCAGTTAAGTCCATTTGTTTCATAACTTCTGTTAGTTTCACTGTGTCCCTGTTTAGTTTCTGTTTCTAAGATCTGTCCATTGATGAAAGTGGTGTTGTTGAAGTCTCCCACTATTATTGTGTGAGGTGCAATGTGTGCTTTGAGCTTTACTAAAGTGTCTTTAATGAATGTGGCTGCCCTTGCATTTGGACCATAGATATTCAGAATTGAGAGCTCCTCTTGGAGAATTTTACCTTTGATGAGTATGAAGTGTCCCTCCTTGTCTTTTTTGATAACTTTGGGTTGGAAGTCGATTTTATCCGATATTAGAATGGCTACTCCAGCTTGTTTCTTCAGACCATTTGCTTGGAAAATTTTTTCCAGCATTTCTCTCTGAGGTAGTGTCTGTCTTTTTCCTTGAGATGGGTTTCCTGTAAGCAGCAGAATGTTGGGTCCTGTTTGTGTAGCCAGTCTGTTAGTCTATGTCTTTTTATTGGGGAATTGAGTCCATTGATATTAAGAGATATTAAGGAAAAGTAATTGTTGCTTCCTTTGATTTTTGTTTTTACAGTTGGCATTCTGTTCTTGTGGCTGTCTTCATTTTGGTTTGTTGAGGGATTACTTTCTTGTTTTTTCTAGGGTGTGATGTCTGTCCTTGTATTGGTTTTTTTCTGTTATTATCCTTTGAAGGGCTTGATTCACGGAAAGATAATGTGTGAATTTGCTTTTATCATGGAAAACTTTGGTTTCTCCATTAATGGTAATTGAGAGTTTGGCTGGGTATAGTAGCCTGGGTTGGCATTTGTGTTCTCTTAAGGTCTGAATAACGTCTGTCCAGGATCTTCTGGCTTTCATAGTCTCTGGTGAAAAGTCTGGTGTAATTCTGATAGGCCTGCCTTTATATGTTATTTGACCCTTTTCCCT
Organism: Mus musculus; assembly: GCF_000001635.26. NCBI lineage: Eukaryota > Metazoa > Chordata > Mammalia > Rodentia > Muridae > Mus > Mus musculus. Next base: position 18,752,992 of record NC_000086.7, read on the forward strand.
TATTGCTTTTAATATTCTATCTTTATTTAGTGCATTTGTTGTTCTGATTATTTTGTGTCAGGAGGAATTTCTTTTCTGGTCCAGTCTATTTGGAGATCTGTAGGCTTCTTGTATGTTCATGGGCATCTCTTTCTTTAGGTTTGGGAAATTTTCTTCTATAATTTTGTTGAGTATATTTGCTGGCCCTTTAAGTTGAAAATCTTCATTCTCATCTACTCCTATTATCTGTAGGTTTGGTCTTCCCATTGTGTCCTGGATTTCCTGGATGTTTTGAGTTAGAATCTTTTTGCATTTTGCATTTTCTTTGATTGTTGTGCCGATGTTCTCTATGGAATCTTCTGAACCTGAGATTCTCTCTTCCATCTCTTGTATTCTGTTGCTGATGCCTGCATCTATAGTTCCAGATTTCTTTCCAAGGTTTCCTATCTCCAGCGTTGCCTCACTTTGGGTTTTCTTTATAGTGTCTACTTCCCTTTTTAGGTTGGATGGTTTTATTCATTTCCTTCACCTGTTTTGTCGTATTTTCTTACAATACTTTAAGTGAATTTTGTGCTTCCTCTTTAAGGTCTTCTACCTGTTTAGCTGTGTTCTCCTGTATTTCTTTAAGTGAGTTATTATAGTCCTTCTTGATGTCCTCTACCATCATCATGAGATATGCTTTTAAATCCTTGTCTAGTTTTTTGGCTGTGTTGAGGTGCCCAGGACTGGGTTGGGTGGGAGTGTTGCGTTCTGATAATGGTGAGTGGTCTTGGTTTCTGTTAGTAATATTCTTACGTTTGCCTTTTGCCATCTGGTAATCTCTGGAGTTAGTTGTTGTAGTTGTCTCTGGTTAGATCCTGTTCCTCAGGTGTTTATGTTAGCCTCTATCAGCAGACCTGAGAGACTAGCTCTCTCCTGAGTTTCAGTGCTCAGATTACTCTCTGCAGATAGGTTCTCCTCTTGCAGGGAAGGTGCCCAGATAGCTGGTGTTTGAACCTGCTTCCTGGCAGAAGTTGTGATCCACTCACGGAGGTCTTAAGATCCTGAAGAAGGTCCAGTATATACCTTACGTGTGTCCGCAGACTCCACGCCCAAGGTACCCCGGTGCTGGCCAGACTGGAAGGGACTTGTGCCCTTGCTCTACCAGGTTTTCTGCTTCCCTAAGGAATGCAGTCTCAGGTCTTGTGTGACTGGATTGGAGCAGACGCTGTGTTCCACTCACCAGAGGTCTTATGATCCCGTGGTGGGTGTTGTGGGTAGCTGGCGGGTGTCAGCCGACTTTGCCTCCTGGATGTTTTGAGTTAAGATCTTTTTGTATTTTGCATTTTCTTTGATTATTGTGTCCATGTTTTCTATGGAATCTTCTGCACCTGAGATTCTCTCTTCCATCTCTTGTATTCTGTTGCTGATGCTTACATCTATGGTTCCTGATTTTTCCTAGGATTTCTATCTCCAGAGTTGTCTCCCTTTGTGTTTTCTTTATTGTTTCTACTTCCATTTTTAGATCTTAGATGGTTTTATTCAATCCCATCACCTATTTGGTTGTGGTTTTCTGTATTTCTTTAAGGTTTTTTTTTTTCTTCCTCTTTAAAGACTTCCAACTTTTTAGTACTGTTCTCCTGTATTTCTTTAAGTGAATTATTAATATCCGTCTTAAAATCCTCTACCAGCATCATGAGATATGATTTTAAATCTGAATCTTGCTTTTTGGGTTTGTTGGGGTAACCAGGACTGGATGTGGTGGTAGTGCTGTGTTCTGATGATGCTATCTCAGTTAGTTGTTGTAGCTGTCTCTGCCTGGAGCTTCTTCCTTCTGTGATTCTGTAAGCCTCTGTCAGAACTCCTGGGAATCCAACTCTCTCCTGAGTCTCAGTGGTCAGAGCACTCTCTACAGGCAAGCTCTCCTCTTACAGGGAAGGTGCACAGAGGTCTGGGTCTCAGCTCTGCCTCCTGGCTGAAGATGAAGGTCTGAAGGGACCCTGTCCAAGAAGCTCTGTTGCTTCTGCTTCCTGCCTGCTCTCCTGTGCAGAATGGTCTCTGAGAGACTTGGGATACAAGATGGTGTTCTCACCTGGTCCAGTGGTCAGAGCCCTCCCTGGAGGCTGTGTGCTCTCCTGCGCTGACTGGTCTCTGAGAGACCTGGGATACAAGATCTGAAAAATCTTTTCTACTGCATAAAACTTCAAATGTTTCCTCTCTCTCTCTCTCTCTCTCTCTCTCTCTCTCTCTCTCTCTCTCTCTCTCCCTTCCTCCCTCTCTCCCTCCCTCTCTTTCCCTCCCTCCCTCCTTCTCTTCCTCCCCTCCTTTTGCTTCCCTTTCTTTTTTATCTTCATTTTCATGTATTTGATTGTTTTGAAGCAGGGTCTTATTATGTTGCTCCAACTGACCTGTGACTCAGAATTCTCCTGCCTTAGTCTCCCAGCTCCTGAGATTAAAAGTGTACAGCCAACAATTTTCTTCTTTATTGATATAAGAGTTTAACACTATATATTTTTCTCTGATTATAGCTGTCATAGTCATCACATAGGTGGAGTTGATTTAGTCTATTACAGAACTAATTTATCTTCAGTTGTGTTGCTTAGATCATTTGTCTATGTCATATTCATATTTTTATGCTGTAGTTTCTCTTCAGGTGAAAATATCTTTGCTTATCTTAATATATTTGCTTATCTTAATTGAGATTTACTCTGTAATCCAAGGATTACTCAAAGTAATTGCTGTTTTAGTACTAACATTTGGAAGATTTTCAAAATGTCCTTCTGTAATTACTTTCCACTTTAATTCCAATATTGTCAAAGAACACACTTTGAATGAACTACTTCAAGTAACTTAAAGTGGTTAAAGTTTGCTTTATTAGCAATTTTATAGTCTTCATTAGTAAATGTTCCATATACTTCAGAAAAATTGAAAATCTTGTTTTGAGTGGAATTATTTATATATACCAATAAGTTCCAAATTATTGACAATTTTGGTCAGTTCTTTTATATTCATACAAGTCTTATGCATAGTCATTTATCAGATAATAACAGTGTCAAAATTTTTTACATGTAATTTTAAATATATTCATTTCTACTATCAGCTCTATCAGAATTTGCTGAATGTATTTGAATCTCTATTATTTGGTGCTGTGGTAGTTGTTACAAAACCCCATGCCATTCCCAGTGTTGTCTTTCTGCATTATGACTTTGGATCATGATGTGAGCTCTCAACCCTCCCTTCTCTTTTCCATCCAGAATATAACACTCTGAAACTCTAAGCCAAACTAAATGCTTTCTTTTATAAGTCACAATAATTTATCACAATAGTATAAAAGTAAATCCAAATGTACATGCATTTAAAATTATGATGTCACAATAGAATGTCAATTTTAGTCTTAACATTTTTTCTCACTCTTAATTTTATTTTGGCTGATGTTTACATAGAATTTTTGTGTAATGAATAAATTAAAAGATACTTTAGATAATATCTTATATGTTGTCACAAATTTCTGATTTGTGTAATAATTAAGTACAATAGTTGTTATATGATATAAAAGAGAATATTTTACACATATATTATTTTAAAGTTCAAAGACATTTTTTCTAAACTTATAATACCCAAAGTTTTTTGTAACTCACATTTTAGAATATAAATGTTTATCAGTAATAAGTAGAAATAATAATAAAAGTTCTTTCAGTCTTTTAAAAATAGAAAGTATTGGATTAAATTAAGCAAAATTAACCACAATTATTCGATGCATAGTTCTTAGGGACTGTTTTGTGTTAATAGGTGCAGTTAGTCTAGAAAAGTATGTAGTATCTTCTATGCTCTAAAGATCACAAAGGACTTCATATGTCATGTCATCTAGAATTTGGAATTTCTTTTATAATTAATGGGGATCTGATACATAAGACATTACTCACTATTAGATTTGAATTTTAAACAGATCAGAAAGATTCAATGGCTTGAACACATATCAGTTCTAGTCAATGAAAGGTATATTTGCTATAAAGTCCACAATCAGTAAGGAAATTCAGATTAAATTTCCTCCTACTGGGTCCTTGCCCAGCCCTGATATGAGTGTTTGTGCCTAGTCTTATTATTTCTTGTTATGCTGTGTTTGGTTAATATCCTTGGGTGGCCTGCTCTTTTCTTAAAATAAATGCAAAAGTGGGTCTGGAGGAGAGAGGATGTGAGTAGTGTAATTGGAAGGAGTGGAAAGAGGGGAAACTGTGGTCAGGATGTACTGTTTGAGAGAAGAATAAAAAAGAAAACCTAGCATTTCAGTAGATCATCAGAGGATGCTATCACTTAAGGACAGAAATAAATTTAACAGTGTATAATGTCACACACACACGCATATATTCATCTACTCAAGAGTAATATTATTTTACCCTAAAACAATACTGAAATTTTAGGATTGTAGCCCAATTAGTAGAATATTTGTTCAGCATGCAAGAGTCATTGTTATATACCCAGCAAGAAAAAAAAGGGGTGTGGTGACACAATCCTGTATTCTTTGCACTCTACAAGTGAATGCAGGAGAATCATGGTCTTCCTCAGATATGTAGAAATTTTGAGGACAGAAAGATATATATGAGACTCTGTATTTTAAATAATTACTAAAATTCAATTTTATGGTTTGCTCAAATATATTGCAAGTGAATTTCTTAATGTATATTTTGTGTAACTCCATTTAACAGCACATTACTCATCGGAAAGGCTTCCTTCAAATTGTATTCAATTTGATATCTTCTTTGGATTTTAAATAATTTATTTTACATAAAATTCAGCATAAAATTGCAATAACTTTTCAGCTTATGTCAAAGAATGAGTGTATAGGAACAGGGTACAAAATTTTCAAGGTACAATTGGGTGCATCACTCAGATTAATTTTTATGGAATAGTTTGAAAATGTTATACAATTCAAAGTACCCTTAGAGTGCTTGTTTATGATACATGGAAATATATTAATGAATTGAATACATTGACATTGTTTTAAAGCTAAGCAGTAGTGCTTTGTCTATGATCAGTGTTTTGCTTGTTAACCATTTTATATTATTTTTATATAATAATTTTCTATTTGATTTTCCTATAAGTGTTTTAATCTTATGTATTAAACTTTCATTGGTATTTTTACTAGCTTTAAATGTGGGACCGTGAAATGCAGCCTGTTTTGGTTGAGTGAGGCTTGCTCTGGAGACCCAGTAGAAAACTCTACAAGGGACAGAACAGTGAGCCACGTTCCCAGAGACAGGTGCCTGACACCACAGAGACACCCCCCCCCAAGCTCCTGGCATTCTGGCTAGACTCAACCCCCACAGTTATCAGACAATAGCCAGGTAAGCTCCTCCCCACAGTTACCTGGCAACCACAAGGTAGCTCAGCCCTCTATAAAAGGAGCTTCTTGTCCCCTCCTTGCTCTCTTAAGCTCTTACCCTTCTTACTCTCATCTCTAGCCCTCCTTTTCTTTCTCCCTTCCCCCCTCTCTCCAAGTGACTATGGCTGGCCCCTTTCTTTCTTTTATCTTCTCTCTTTCTGCATTTCTACAATAAAGCTCTAAAACCATAGACTGTCTCTGTTCATCAAGGCCTGCCATCCTTGAATGATGGGATAGGCTTTCCCCTAAAGAGCTGTGTCTAACCTCCCACCAGAATGCCTTCCTGCTCTCCTGACATGGACTGGACCAAAGACACTCACCTGCGTGTGAACCACCCTGCGTGTGAACCACCCTCTCCTCCTGCCCTCTCTTCTCTGAGGCTGAGGCTGACCAAACCACCCACAGGCTCCTACTTTGTTTTCAGCTCTTCTGCCATGTCCAGCGGTGTCTGGGATGCCTGAGACTGATAACCTGTTATCTCCATGAGGCCCAGAGACCTCGGACTACCCCTTGTCTACCCAACTGTGGGCTGTGGTCTGTGGCTCCCACAATCAGACACCCACCTGGGGCCATGAGAGTTTTTTCCCAATCCCTTTATTCCCCCATGCCCACTGCATGACAAATAAATATGATTTCAAGAGCAAAACACAAACAAACAAACAAAAAAATACCTTTGAAGGCTGGAGTGGAGCTCAATGTTTAAGGGGTTAGAAACACTTTTTATTCCATCGGAGGACTTGAGTTGGATCCTTAGAACCCATGTTGAGTGGCTTACAACTGCCTATAACTCCATCTCCAGATATCTTTTCTGGTATCTTTATGCACTGGCATCGATTTATATATTCCCCATTCTACACATATTCATAATAAAAATAAAATAAGTATTTTGAAAAGAATTTAAAAACTTTTACAAGCCGGGCGTGGTGGCGCACGCCTTTAATCCCAGCACTCGGGAGGCAGAGGCAGGCAGATTTCTGAGTTTGAGGCCAGCCTGGTCTACAAAGTGAGCTCCAGGACAGCCAGGGCTATACAGAGAAACCCTGTCTCGAAAAACCAAAAAAAAAAAAAAAAAAAAAAAAAACCTTTTACAACAAGGTGTTATTACAGCCACATTCAAATGAGTGAATGATTTATTGACCAAATACTGATCTATCATCTATTGGAAATAAAGTTGATTACATAAAATATTATCATATAATATATTATTAATATGTAATATATTGTATATTGAAGAGATGTATTATAATATATTATATATTTATTTATAATATAATACTATTATATATACACAGACATATATACATATATGCAAATATATATGTATATATATATATATATATATAGAGAGAGAGAGAGAGAGAGAGAGAGCAAACAAGGGAGAGATATATTGAATTAGATCATCCTGGAGATCAATTCCTCCCCTATTTCTCTTAAAACGATAATTAAAAAAAAAAAAAAAAAAGCAGACCTCCCAAGGACGTTCACTGAACATGGCATATCAAGTTGCTATAAGACTTATGACTAGGTACATCCTCTCATATTAAGACTGGAAGAGGCAACCAGGTAGGAGGAAAGGGTCCCAAAATTAGGTAAAAGAGTCAGAGACACCCCCACTCCCAATGGCAGGAGACCTACAAAAGCCCCAAACTACACAGCCACAACATATATGCTGAGGGCCTAACTCAGAGCCATACAAGCTCAGTGATTGTCGTTTCAGTTTCCATGAGCCCCTGTGAGCCCTACTTAGTTGATTTAGGGCCATGTTCTCCTGGTGTTCTTGACCCCTCTGGGTCCTCCTTTCGACCCTTTTCTGACTCTTTCAGCTGCTTGTTTGGTCCTTCAGAGAGGGCAGTAAAGATAGATCTCTTTTTATGAGTGCTCCATAGCCTCAGTAATAGTGTCAGGCCTTGGAACCTCCCTTTGAGCTGGATCCCACCTTGTCCCTGTTGCTGGACATCTTTTCCTCAGGCTTCTCTCCATTTCCACCCCTGCAATTTTTTCAGACAGAAACAATTATGGGTCACAGATGTGACTGTGGGATGGCAACCCCATCCCTCACTTGATGCCCTGTCTTCCCGCTGGTGGTGGGCTCTATAAATTCCCTCTCTCCCTCGTGTCTGGCATTTCATTTAAGGTCCTGCCCTCTGAGTCCTGGGAGTCCCCCCAACCTCCTATTTCCTGAGGTTGCTTGTTTACATTCTTTCTGCTGACCCTCAGGGCTTCACTCCTTTTCCCTCACCCAATACCAGATCAGGTTTCCCTCTCCCTCCCACTCACTTCCACCTGCCCACTTTCCCTCCCAGGTCCCTCCCTCCCTTCCCACTTGTGATTGTTTTCTTCTCTCTCCCAAGTGGAACTGAGTCATCCTCACTTGAGTACTCCAGCTTGTTGAGTATTTTGAGTTCTGTGGACTTGGGTATTCTGTACTTTTTTTTTTTTTTTTTGCTAATATCCACTTATTAGTGAGTACATGTCATGCATGTCCTTTATTTTTCTTAAAAAGTATATTTTCATATATTAAATTTCTGATTTTCTTATTTAATTAATATAACATTATTAGGTAGTTAATATGTAATTTTATTATCTAAAGTTTTATTATACTGATGCACTCATGGTAGCCATGTTTTCTTCTTTCATTATAATTTTTTATTGTAAGCTCCTGTTGGGTGGAATGGAAGGAAGTTTTTCTGTAGAATTGATATGGACCATACTGAGGATGGGTCTAGTTTGAGTTTTTATATTCTTCTTTTCTAGACTTCCCATATGCAATCAGCCTGAGACTACTTTTACACTTTCAAAACTCTTCATTGACTGATAATAATTATATGTACTTATAAAGGATAATGTGATATTTCAACACATATACACATTATGGAATGAGTGAATTAGGCCAACTGGTATATCATTATGTAACACATTTACAATTTCTTTGTAGGGAGAATGTTTTTAATTATTTCTTAGCTAGGAGCTTCTTAGCTTTGTTGTTCTATCAGTCAGAAATATGTAGAGTATATCTTATTTATTGTTATGAAATATGTGCATAAACTCTACTTTGGTTGAGATTTTTTACTTTGTTTGTTTATTTGGTGTTGTCAGTCTACTGGTGGATTTTAGTTGGCAAGATAAGTATAGTAATTACTTCTCTTACTTCTTCCTTTATAAGTCTAGAGGAAATTAATTTAATAATACCAAAATTTCTGTGGCCACATTTCCAGTGTACCCAGTTTCTGAAATCAGTAGACAAGGTCCCACTAGACCTAGACCACTCAGTCTATCCAGTTCCACTAAGGGAATCTCAAACTCTGAACACTTACTCATACTTCTGCAGTTGCCTTAGCTTCTAAAACTGGTAAATAAACACCATCAGCCCAATGGCCACACTCCAACTCAACCAAATAACTGTAATGGACAAATGTCCACACAAGGAAAAAAACACAGACACTACATGACAATCCAAGAGAACACATCTATTCCAAAAATTACTGATCCTATAATAATTGGCCACAGTGAGAAGTACCTAAAATAATTCAAAGAATAATTTAAGCAATGTTCAAACAACTCAAGAAGACAAAAACAAAGACATAATGAAATAAGGAATTCAATATGAAGATATAATTCAATAAAGGAATCGAATTAATAAAAAACTAAACTGAAATAATGCTGAAATTGTAAAATGTAACAAGTTGTTTAAAACCACAATAGAAATTATCACTAACAGAATGGATCATAAAACAGAATATCAAGCATGGAAGACAAGGTAGATGAATTTTATCAGTTAAAATAAACAGCGATAAAGTATACAACCCCATGAGAACATGGGAGAGATTAGGGAAAACCATAAAAAGATATAACCTTAAGATTTATGGGCATAGAAAAAGTAGAGAAGTGTCATACCAAAGGTATAGAATATGTTTTCAATATAATCATAGAAGAAATTTTCCATACCTGGAGAAAAACATACCCAGTGAATTAAAAGAGGCCTCTAATAGTCCAAAGAAACAAAATCAGAGAAGAAACTTTCCATGATGTATAGTTAAAACATTTAAAAATGGAATCCTGAAAGAGTATTGAAAGCTTCAAGAGACAAATGTTATGTTACTGATAAAGTCAGACCTCTCCAAATAACATCTGATTCCTAGATAGAAACTAGTAAAACTAGAAAGGTCTGAAAAGAAGTTCTGACAGATTACAACTGTCAACACAGACACTTATATTCAGCAAAGATATCTATTAAAATTGAGGTAGAAACAAAAGTCTTCCATGATAAAGCAGACTAAAGTTTTAGTTTTTAAATAGTTTTTAACACTTTAAAAGTGCAAGGTCTCAAAAAAAAAAAAAAGAAAGAAAAGAAAAAAGAAAAGAAAAAAAAGAGATAGAAGGAAAAGAGAAAGAAAGATAAAAAGAAAGTACACGGTGTTTTTAATAATCCAAAGTCTTGAGCTGTGTATGGTGATGCATGTTTTTTATCTCCCCTCATGTGAGGCAGAGACAAGTGAATTTCTATGAAGTCAAGGCCAGCCTGATCTACATAGTGAGTTCTAGGACAGGCAGGGCTGTTACACAGAGAAACCCTGTCTCAAAAAACAAAAACAAACAAAAAAATCCAAAAACAAAGAAAGAGAGAAAGAAAGAAAAAAAGAAAGAAAGAAAGAAAGAAAGAAAGAAAGAAAGAAAGAAAGAAAGAAAGAAAGAAAGAAAAAGAAAAAAGAAAACAAACGTGTTCTATCATTTCTTACTCAGAAACAGAAGAATCAGGGCATAAAAACAATCACAACTAATAAAAATCAAACTCTACCGCCATATATCTAAATTCTATGGATGAGTAATTACTGCCTGTTACTCGCTGTTTTAGTCACTACTCTATTGCTGTGAAGAGATACCATGACCAAGGGAACTCTTATTTTAAAAAAGCTTTTAATTTGGTCTTGATTACTTTTTCAGGGTTTTAATTCACTATCCTAGCAGGTAGCATGGCAGTGTGCAAGTAGAAATGGTGCTGGAGAAGTAGCCCGGAGAATTCTACATCTGGATAGGCAGACAATAGGAAGAGAAAATGACACTGGGCCTGATTTGAGCTTCTGAAACCCCAAAGCCCACCCTGTGTGACTTAGTTCTTCCAATAAGGCCATGCCTACTCCAACAAGGCTATACTTCCAATAATGTCACACCCTACTAGCCCAGTTTAGGGAGGGTATTTTCATTAACACCATCACAGTGTTTATCTCTTATTTATCACATTCAGTTCTTCAACCACAACTGACAAGGACCCTATTATTCTAACGAAGTACAAAAGTTTTCTTTTTAGTGGTGCTGATGTCCTATTAATCACAGATGAATTTTCAGCCCCAGATTAACCAGCAAACACAGATTTATAATCACCCAGATGTCCCTCATCTGGAGGATAGGTATGGAAAAATGTGCTACATTTATACAATGGAATATTACTTAGCCATTAAAAACAATGATATCATGAAATTTGCAGGCAAATGGATAGAAATAGAAAATATCCTGAGTGAGTTAACTCAGACACAGAAAGACAACCATAGTATGTACTCACTGATAAGTGGCTATTAGTCATAAAATACAGGATAGCTATGCTGCAATTCAGAGACCCATGGAAGCTAAGTAACAAGGAGGGCCCAATGAGGGGGCAGCACATGAATCACATGAGAAGAGGAAATAGATTAAACCTCAAGGATTCATGTATGGAGGGAACTGGTTTGGGGAGGAGGTAGGAATTGGAAACAGGAGAGGTGAGGTATGGGGAGGGAGAAGTACTGAGAGAGACAATTGGATTGAGAGGGCATCTCTGAGATAAGCCAGAAACTTAGGACGATAGAAACTCCCAGGAATCTGAGGGTGACCATAGCTAAGACTCCTAGCAATGGGGGTTATGAAGCCTGAACAGGCCATCTCCTATAACCAGACAAGACTTCCAGTGGAGGAATTGGGACACCAACCCAGCCACTAAATCTTAGACTCACAATTTGTCCTGGCTACAAGATATACAAGGGTGAAAGATGGAGTAGAATTTTAAGGAGGGGCTAGCCAGTGACTAGATCAGCTTGAGACCTGTGTCATGAGATGGAGCCCACCCCTGACACTATTAATGATTTTCCTCTGTACTTGGAGACAGGGGCCTAGTATAACCATCATTAGAGAGGCTTCACCACGCAATTGATGGAAGCAGATGCAGAGACCCACAGCCAAACATAAAGTAGAGCTTAGGGAATTCTATGAAAGAGGGGAAGGAAGGATTGAAGGAGCCAGAAGGGTCAAAGTCATAACAAGAATACCTACAGCATCTACTAACCTGGGCCCATAGGGGCTCATAGAGACTGAATTGCCAGTCAGTGAATATGTATTAGACTGAGCTTATCTCTCTGTGTGGGGCAATGGGCTATGCACAGACAGCCTGGTATCCAGTAGATCTTACGTCTTGAACCGCGGTGGGACCCGGTGGGTGGTAATTTCCACTTACATGGCACGGAAGGCATTCGATCATGATTCCTGGATCCCTGTTTCCTGCCGAAGTTACTGCCCCTCCAGCCCCCACAGGAGAGGCTATCAGTCACATAGACTATGTTCCAAGCTTCTGGCATTCTGGCTAGACTCCTCTCCACAGATACCTAGCAACAGCAAGAAAGCCCAACTCACTATAAGAGGGGCTGCTTGTCTCCACCTCACTCTCTCTAGCCTTCCTTCTCTCTTTCTCTCTTCCCCCTTCTCTTCACTTGGCCATGGCTGGACTCTCCCTCTCTGTTTCTACCTTCTCTCTTTTCCCTGCCTTTCTACAATAAAACTCTAAAACCATAGACTATCTCTAATCATGAAGGCCCGCCGTGCTTGAACGATGGGATCGGCTTTCTCCTAATGAGCAGCGTCTAACCTCCAGCCAGAAGCCTTCCTATGCTGCAGCCACAGACCGAACTAAGGACTCTCGACTGCCCTCCCCTTGCCCTCTCTTCCCTTATCTCCAGGACCCAGTGCTGCCCTGGGGCCCCTATTCTGTTCTCAGCTCCTTCACTGTATCCAGCGTGGGATGACAGACAATGAGAACCTGGTACCTGGGGCTGCCCCTTGTCCACCACCCACCATGTGTGGTCAGTGGCTAAACACAGCCAGATGCCCACCCCAGGCCATGTGGAAAGCATCCAGCAGTCCTCCTGCTTCTGCCCGCCCAGAGCACTGGAACTCAGGCAGGACTCAGGCTCTCTTCCACTCCCCTCTTTCCAACACACCCACGGCCCCCCGCACATATGTAACAGATGTGCAGCTAGATCTTCATGTGGGACTTCTAAAGCAGGAGTAGGGGTTGTGTCTGACTAAATTGCCTGCCTTTCAATTACTTTCCCCTAACTGGGCTGCCATGCCTAGCCACAGTAAAAGTTGCACCTAGTCTTGCCTCAATTTGAGATGCCAAAGCTGACTAATATCTATGGGAGACCTCCTGTTATCTGAGGAGAAGGGGAGGAGGAGTGAATGGGGGGAGGCCAAGTGAAGGGGAGGGACCAGGAGGGAGGTGAAGGTGTGATTGGGAAGTAAAGTAAGGAAGTGATAAAAAAAATTTTAAAAAAACCTAGATGATACATCATTTTACAAAATTATTTAACACAGAGCATGCTTTACTCAAAAATGTCTGTAGCAAATACTGTCATATATAGTTATCCTCAGTGTTATCACAGCCACAAATATAGGTTTTAAAAAGCATATTACATAAATGAGTGTGATCTCAACAGGGGAAGCTGCTTTTTAGATGGAGGAAGATGTCATTTGCACCATTTCTTCTTGAAGAAACAAGTATTCAGTTTAGAAGAATGTTGTCACCTTGGTTTCTCTTAATACCAAACAGGTTTCCACCCCTTCTCCTGCAAACACACACCAGTCTTGTGCAATGACAGAGCAGTGTCCAGCATTTTTTTTTCTTATTGGAGTCAAATCTCCCTTTACCAACAACTTTTCTTTCCAGCCCAGAAAAATGTTTGTAGATTTCTCCTTTTGCAGTGCTGCCTTGGATAACTTTCCCACAAAGTTGGAGAGAGCTCAGTCATGGTTTGGGAGCAAAAGTGGTTTTGTCATGAATTCTGGGTTCTGTTTCTGAAGCTCCACATCAGCAGAAGCCTGTATTGAGCCCAAACTCATGATCTAAATATGATTTCTTATTCTAGAAAGCTTTTTGTCATCTGAGAACTTTTGATTTTTCATCCCAGAAAGGCTCTCACTTTTTGGCTCTACTGCCAACAGATTCTCTTGAATCCTAAATCAAGTTAGAGAATTTGAGAATGTGAAGATTGGTGGTGTGCAGCTTGCTTCAATTTCAAAGTAAGCCTTATAGGGGACAGTGTCTGTAAATCTAGGCAGCAGACAAGCCTGCTGTTTTTTCTGAGCAGGCAAAGAAGATTCTCCTTTTGGTCAGTCTTGTTGGTCCAAGGTGACAAAGCCACATAAGTTTAAGTTTGAAGTCCCAAGCATCATTCCTGTTGCCTAGGAGTGATGGTGGCTCTTCTAACTTTTAGAATTGCTCAGTACCTTCTCTATATGCTTGGAAGCATTCTCCCAGATAGTTTCCCCCAAAGGTCATATCATTCCTTCATGTGCTGTACAAGAGAGCTATGGAGACCCTTAGCATTCACAGAGTACATATTCACTCATACCACTGCTCACCAGCTTCTTTAGTACCATATTGTTATTAGCGTTTTCTCACGCCCGGCCAGGAAGAACACAACAGACCAGAATCTTCTGCGGCAAAACTTTATTGCTTACATCTTCAGGAGCAAGAGTGTAAGAAGCAAGAGAGAGAGAAAACGAAACCCCGTCCCTATTAAGGAGAATTATCCTTCGCCTAGGACGTGTCACTCCCTGATTGGCTGCAGCCCATCGGCCGAGTTGACGTCACCGGGAAGGCAGAGCACATGGAGTGGAGAACCACCCTCGGCACATGCGCAGATTATTTGTTTACCACTTAGAACACAGCTGTCAGCGCCATCTTGTAACGGCGAATGTGGGCGCGGCTCCCAACATCTCCCCCTTTCCTTTTAATAAGAGCAAATAGGCCACCCATATTAATGAGAGTGGAGATAGAGGTCAAATCCCCAGTGTGTAGGTAAAGGAGCCATGTACAGGATTAGCTCTTAGGCTCACAGGCTTTTACCCAGAGCAACCCTGACCTGCTCCCGTGTCGTTTTGCCTGGAGAGAAGGACACTTGGACACTCAACCTTCTTGAAAGATGACATGTCTCCCTAGAATAGGCTCATATATGCCGCAGAGCCTTTCTACTGCAGTGCTTAGCCGTGCAACTCTCTCGGGCTGCTGAAGCACACTCACTCTATCCCGTGCAATGAGACTAGCCTCATGGGATATAAGAGCTGAGTGGCCAGCGACCTATTGCCTAAGCATAGATATATCAGGGGAAGCTCCATGTTCTAGTCCTGCAAGCGCCTGGGCAATAACCACCTTGTCTCTCCTAGTTTGGGCCTTAAGCTTACAGACCAATCAAAGAAGCAACACTAATCCTCAGCAAAGTGTATCTCCAAATAATATTAATCCCACCCATTTTTTAAAGAAGGAAAATGCTGAGGAGATCCAATTGGGTAATCCTTTGGTCAGCGACAGGTCCAAGCGCGTGGAGTTGACCTGAAGTCTCAATTCCCGAAGGGATCTGTTCAAATTCAGCCATCCAATTCTGTAACATATACTGAAAAAGACTTTTTGACAAATTAGCTGCCCTAGTAAATTTAACATACTGAATGGAAATAACACACAATCCCGGAAACTTTTGTTCACATCCCTGCTGAGTTATTTGTCATAATACATCTAGTTGTATCTGGACAAGATCTATGAGTTGATTAACCAGCATGAGACCTCTCTGTATCTTGACATTAGCTGAGGCCTGTTCATCTATGACTGTAGTCACTGAGGCTGACAAAGTGTTAATGGTGTCAGTCGTCTGGACCTGTCCAGACAGAGCCAAGGCTGTCTGAATTAAGGCCAAACCCAGTTCCCAGTTAGTGGTAAAAAAGCAGGAGAATACTTGAGCATTATACATCACCGTCATTGGGAGTGGAAATGTCGACATTATCCCCCAACGCTGCTCTCTTTTTATTATTGACGCCCTGGACATCACCAAGACGAGGGACATTAGTATTCCCTTGGTCAGTCTGGATTTTTCGGGTGAGTCTTTCTGGTATCCAAAATGGGTTGTCTTCATTCTGTGGGAAAACACAGATAGCTCCCCTGGATCTTATCAAAATAGGATCCGGGCCATACCATTTATTATCAAGGACATTTTTCCATTTAACCATCTCATTGGGCCTATCTGGCTCTGAACAATGACGTTCAGCCGCAGTATGGCCATGAGCATCAATATTTAAAAAATTGAGTGTAAAGAGTGCCAAAGACACAGACACTCTTGGTGCTCGGGGTAAAATCTCTTCAATTCCCCTCTTCTGTTTTATAAGATAGGTTTTGAGGGTGCGATGCGCACGCTCAACAATACCCTGTCCTTGAGGGTTGTATGGAAGTCCAGTCAGGTGGGTCACGTCCATCTGACGGCAGAACTGTTGGAATTTTTGAGATGTATAAGCTGGTCCATTATCAGTCTTAAGGAGTCTGGGTTTCCCCCAAGCACTCCATGCCTCAAGACAATGTTGAATCACATGTGAGGCTTTTTCTCCGGTTAACGGAGAAGCAAACATGATGCCAGAACATGTGTCAATGGACACATGGAGATATTGAAGTTTTCCAAAGGAAGAAACATGTGTAACATCCATTTGCCAGACCTGTAGAGGTCGAATACCGCGTGGGTTAATTCCCACATGAGGAACTGGCAAGAACTCACAGCAGCTTTGACATTGAGTAACAATGTCACGGGCTTCTTTTCTTGTCAGGGAGAAACGACTGCGTAATGTTTCAGCCGTCACATGAAAATTGTTATGAAAATTTCTTGCAGCCTCTACCGGGGATGATAGGGCAGCAGCCACCACTTTAGTGGCCTTATCTGCCAAATCGTTTCCCAGAGCCATGGGGCCAGGTAGGCCTGAATGGGCTCTAACATGAGTAATATAAACAGGAAATCTTCTAGATAACAAAACTAATTGTATCTGCTGAAAAATATTGGCAACTCTACTGGAAGGCTTAATCACTCCAGCCACTTCTAAAAGATTTACTGCATTAACCACATAACAGGAATCTGACACAATATTAAGGGGTTCTAAAAAGGTTTTTAAAACTTCTAAAACCACTAAACATTCTACCACTTGAGGTGAATTTTCATTATATTGTTTGGATACCACTTTACCATTAGCCACATAGGCACCTATGCCAGTTTTTGATCCATCAGTATATACCACAATCCCATTTTTAAGTGGGTTTCTTCTAAACATGTAAATATTGATTTCTCTCAAAGGAGGAAATATGCGTGACATCCATTTGTCAGACCTGTAATGGCCTGACGCCACGAGGGTTTACCCCTACGTGAGTAGATAAAATTTGACAACAATCTAAAGGCATTATTAAGTAATCAGAATCATTTCTAGTAGAACCAATCTCTCTTGCAGCTCTAGGAATACCAGAGGAAGAAAAAACAGCCATGTAGGCTTGGCAAAATTATTAGTTGAGCTATTTTGTCCCCTTGTGATATAGAAAAGACAACTTGAGGACAAGAACAGAGAACCTGAAGTTCCCCTTTACAATCCTGATCTACAACTCCAGGGTGGACAATAAGACCTTGTAGGCTGCAAGAGCCTGCCTCTGTCATTATTGTCCAGTGGCTTCACCTGCTCGGGAGAGCGCCTTCCAGGCCCTAATAGCCTTTTCATCTGATTCAGAACTATTAAGAACTGGCTTCTCTAATTGATCTTTTTTCTTTTCTTTTTCCTTCTCCTTCCTTCTAATCTCTCCCCAGGTATTCTTACCTGACCTAAACTTTTCCTCAGGTTCAAGACCCTTGGAAAGGCCTGTATACTTATTTTGTGAACCATATTTTTTCTTTGCTCCTATTCTCTCTCCCCGCTTTACTTCTGATAGATTGTCCTGAACTTCATCCAGAATCCGCCCTGCCTTAACCACTTGATAACATGTGAAAAGGAACAAAAGGGCTTCTAACACTAGAGAAAGTTCAAGGCCAAACATATCTTATAAAGCTATTTTCCACTTTACTTCTGATAGACTGTCTTGAATTTCCTTAGAAAGTTCAAGGCCAGGCGTACCTTGTAAAGCTATACTTACGGGTTACCGCCGTTCCCCAGCTGAAAAGTTCTGAATTCATGCAGTTGAATCCTTCTTAACAGTCTGCTTTACGGGAACCTTTATTACCGCGACCCGCAGTTCTGGTTCTGGAATGAGGGATCTTCCTTGTGCCGGTCCCGAGTTTCCTCCCGGGTTTTTTCTTCCCGGATTTTTTCTCGTCCCGGAATTTCTCGTCCCGGATTTCAGCACCAATTGTTATTAGCGTTTTCTCACGCCCGGCCAGGAAGAACACAACAGACCAGAATCTTCTGCGGCAAAACTTTATTGCTTACATCTTCAGGAGCAAGAGTGTAAGAAGCAAGAGAGAGAGAAAACGAAACCCCGTCCCTATTAAGGAGAATTATCCTTCGCCTAGGACGTGTCACTCCCTGATTGGCTGCAGCCCATCGGCCGAGTTGACGTCACGGGGAAGGCAGAGCACATGGAGTGGAGAACCACCCTCGGCACATGCGCAGATTATTTGTTTACCACTTAGAACACAGCTGTCAGCGCCATCTTGTAACGGCGAATGTGGGCGCGGCTCCCAACACCATATCTCTGCATCTGTGGCTCCCTCAAATGACTCTCCAAGTTCTATTCTGGAACTCTTGCTTTCTTCCTAAGTGCCAAGCGAGGATATCCTCACAGTGATGAAAGTCTACTCCAAGTGGGTAAACATTCCTATATTTCATCAATATAATTTCATCCTTTCCTGGAGCTTATTAGTGACAGCTCAAGCAAAGCTTTTTTTATGCTACACCAGATGGTTTTCTCTTTTCCTAAAAGTTGCAACCCTACAATCTATTATACATGGATGTTCAAACAACATCATCTTGCATCTTTTCTGTTTAAACTTTTTATTTTGAGATACTTTCAGATGTACATACAATTGTAAAGAAAATACTACAGTAAGAACTGTGCATTCTTTGTTCATGTTCAACCACTGGAAGCATTTTTCAAATCTACACACAAAAACCAGGATACCTATACTGATACAGTTTAAATATAAAGCATTTTGTCAGTTCATCTTACCTACTTTTTCTACCCTCACTAGTCCTTGATGTAGATATTAACTGAAGTATTTTCCCTTTCTAAAACTTTCTTCCTCTTCAGAAGGTTAGATAAGTATTATTGCAGCGCATGGCTATTTGGAATGAGCTCTTTTGTTGACACAATTCTCTAGAATATTATCAGACTTGTTATGTACATAGTACATTTTCTTCTATCAGTATGTGGCATTTAATGATGTGAAGTTCCCACCATTTGCTTAATCATTCAAATATTGAAAGTTAAACATTTCATCTTGCCATGAATGTGATTTTGGGGAAATATAATTTTATCTTTGAGAGTTACCACTAAACCAGTTTGAGAAATGGCTCTACCACTTTACAACCCTACTACCAAAGTATGAGTAATCCATTTTATCCACACTCTTGGGAGCACTTTGATGAAAAGCTGTTTCAGTTGCAATTTTAATAGGCATGCAGTCTTATTTATATTTCCCTAATAGCTGATGATGTTGGACATAATTTCCCATGCTTCTTCACCATCATATATCATCTTGTGTTTGTGTCTTTCCCCATGTTCTAACAAGAATGTTTCATTCCTATTGTCTTTTGACAGTACTTTACTCTTTCTTTTCTTTAACTTCTCAGGCAGGATTTTATGATATAGCCACTCCTAGCTTAGAACTTGCTATCATCTAATTCTTCTGGCCAAAATTTTAAGTGTGATAGTGATTAGGTAGACAGACAGTAGACAGCCTTGTCTAGTCCCTGATTTTACTGAGATTGCTGAAAGTTTCTCTCCATTTAGTTTGATGTTGACTAATGGATTTCTGTATATTGCTTTTACTATGTTTAGGTATGGGCCTGGAATTCCTGATCTTTCCATGTCTTTTACCATGAAGGGGTGTTGAATTTTCTTAAATGCTTTCTCAGCATCTAATGAGATGATAATGTGTTTTTTTTTTTCCTTTGAGTTTGTTTTTATAGTCAATTGCATTGGCAGATTTCTGTGCATTGAACCATCCCTGTATCCCTGGCATGAAGCCTACTTGATCATGGTGAATGATCCTTTTGATTGTGTCTTAGATGTGGTTTGCGAAAATTTTATTGAGTATTTTTTTATTGGATATTTTCTTTATTTACATTTCAAATGTTTTCCCCCGTTCCAGGTCTCCCCTTCTGAAACCCCCTACCCCATTCCCCCTACCCCTGCCACTATGAGGGTGTTCATCCACTCACCCATCCACTGTTGTATTCCCTACACTGGAGCATTGAAACCTCTCAGGCCCAAGGGCCTCTCCTCCCACTGATGTCCAAAAAAGCCATACTCTGCCACATATGAAGCCAATGTCATGTGTCCCTACATGTATAACCTTCGGTTGGTTATCCAGTCCCCAGGAGCTCCAGGGGGTCTGGACTGTTGACATTGTTGTTCCCTCCATAGGGCTGCAACCCCTGTCAGCTCCTTCAGTCCCTTCTCCAAATACTCCAACAGGGACCCCTGCTCTCAGGCCAATGGTTGGATGTGAGAATCTGCCTCTGTATTTGTCAGGCTCTGTCAGAGCCTCTCAGGAGACAGCCATATCAGGCTTCCATCAGCAAGCAATTCCCCACATACAAACGGAGTCCGGGTTTGGTGGCTGTATATGGGAAGGATCCCCAGATGAGGCATTCTCTGGATGGCCTTTGCTTCAGTCTCTACTCTCCACTTTCTCTCCATATTTCCTCCTGTGAGTAATTTGGTCACCCTTCTAAGAAGCACTAAAGCATCCATATTTTGGTCTTCCTTCCTCTTATGCTTCATATGGTCTGTGAATTGAATCTTTGGTATTCTGAAATTTTGGGATAATATCCACTTATCAGTGAGTACATACCATGTGTGTTATTTTGTTGCTGAATTACCTCACTTAGGATGATATTTTCAAGTTCCATCTATTTGCCTGCAAATTTCATGAAGCCATTGTTTTTAATAGCTGAGTAGTATCCCATTGTATAATTGTACCATGTTTTCTGTATCCATTCTTCTGTTGAGGGACATCTGGGTTGTTTCCAGCTTCTGGATATTATAAATATGGCTGCTATGACCATAGTGGGGCATTTGTCCTTGTGGTATGGTGGATCATTTTTTGGGTATATGCTCAGGAGTCCTCAGCTGGGTCCTCAGGTAGTACTATATCCAGTTTTCTGAGGAACTACTAGACTTATTTCCAGAGTACTTGTAACAGCTTGCAATCCCACTAGCGATGGAGAAGTATTCCTCTTTTTCTTCATCTTTGCCAGCATCTGCTGTCACTTGAGGTTTTGATTTTAGCCATTCTGACTGGTATGAGGTAGAATCTGTGAGTCATTTTGATTTGCATTTCCCTGATGGCTAAGGATGATGAACATTTTTTAGATGCTTTTCATCCATTCCAGCTGAGAATTCTCTCTCTAGCTCTGTCCCCAATTTTTAATAAGGTTATTTGGTTCTTTAGAGTCTAACTTTTTGAGTTCTTTGTATATATTGGATTTTAGCCCTCTATCACATGTGAGACTGGTGAAGATCTTTTCCCAATCTGTTGGTTGCCATTTTGTCCTATTGACAGTCTCCTTTGCCTTACAGAAGCTTTGCAAATTTATGCGGTCCCATTTGTTGATCCTTGATCTTAGAGCATAAGCTATTGGTATTCTGTTCAGTAACTTTTCCCCTTGGCCCATATGTTTGAGGTTTTTCGCACTTTCTCTCCTATTAGTTTCCATGTATCTGGTTTTATGTGGAGGTACTTGATCCATTTGGACTTGAGCTTTGTACATGGAGGTAAGAGTGAACCAATTTGCATTCTTCTACACGTTGACATCCAGTTGAACCAGCACCATTTGTTGAAAGTACTGTCTTTTTTTCCCCTGTGGGTAGTTTTAGCTCCTTTGTCAAAGATCAAGTGACCATAGGTGTGTGGGTTCATTTCTGGGTCTTCAATTCTATTCCATTGACCTACCTGCCTGTCACTGTACCAGCACCATGCAGTTTTTTATCACTATTGCTCTGTAATTCAGCTTGAGGTCAGGGATGTTTATTCCCTGAGAAGTTCTTTTATGTTGAGAATAGTTTTCGCTATCCTGGGTTTTTTGTTATTCCAAATGGATTTGCAAATTGCTCTTTCTAACTCTATGAAGAATTGAGTGGGAATTTTGATGGGGATTGCATTAAATCTGCAGATTGCTTTTGGCAAGATTAATATATTAATCCTGCCAATCCATGAACATGGGAGATTTTTCCATCTTCTGAGATCTTCTTTGATTTCTTTCTTCAGGGACTTAAAGTTCTTTTCATAGAAATCGTTTTCTTGCTTGGTTAGAGTCACACCAAGATATTTTGTATTATTTGTGACTGTTGTGAAGGATGTCCTTTCCCTAATTTGTTTCTCATCCTGTTTATCTGCTACATCCACTCCACTAGTGACTCACATGACAAACCTAGAAAGCCTAGAAGCAGTCCCGAGGCAAAGAGTTTAACAGAAACTTAGTCTCCAGGAACCGTGGCATTCTGGATAATGAATGCAGCAATAATATCCTTGCTTTAGTTGGGTGTATGGATCTATGTGCTTTCCCTCAATATTGTTTTATTATAAGAGCTTTAAGGATTGAATTTGACATATAGCTAAGTTGGAATAGGCTCCATCAGTGTCCTAGGAAGTCCTTGAGCCGACCCTGAGCTTGGAATTCAGTAAGAATGTTACCTATTCAGTAACATTCAAATTTACCTCTAGTGGAGACAGTGAAAATAGTCAGGTATTACAATTTACTTAAATAAGAGCTAGAAAGACCAGGTCTAGTCTACATAGTAATTACTTAGAACAATAGCCGAGTCACATCCATACTCAGGAATATACAATGGCCTAGGAAATAGGTGGGTTGTGGTTTCATGAAAAGGTTAGAAGAATGGAATTCCTCTGGTGCAGGTGTTTCACTAGGTCCAGAGGAATAGCATAATCAGGTATTTACTAAAGAACCCCTGGTGGTGGGTTTAACAATAGATTAGCATTGCATCAGAGCATTCACCTGGCTCCTGTGTTTAGCTGATCTTAATTAAGGGTTGTTCCTATTCTCAGTTGAAAACAAGGCCTGGCTCCAACAATCTTTTCATGTATGCATTTTCTTTGTTTTGTGTAAAGAACCAGTGTAACTTGGAGGACATATTCACCTAGCTTTCTTGTTTTCCTTCTGTATTATAAGACTGGTGCTTGCTTTGAGAAAATACATTTAGATACACACTCTTTCTGTGTCTGTGTCTGTTTGTCACCCATCCATGCAAACTCCTTGCTCACCTGTAACCAGAACCCTGAGTTTTCCTGTGGATCTAGGACCCAACTGAGGACTATCTGTAGCATTTATCCTTTGAGTAGAGGAAGGCTATTCATTTATTTGCTGAACTTGTTTATCAGGTTTAGGAGTTCTCTGGTGGAATTTTGGGGATCACTTTGATATACTATCATATCAAAGAGTGCTACTTTGACTTCTGGTTTCCCTCTGCACCAAGAGTTGATCCTGTGCCACAGGGCCCAGAGATGTTCCTGTGCCACTGTTATACATACCCAAGTACTGGTAGTACGGTGCTGGTCTCCCAGGAGTGCCAGTGCACTTGTGAGCACAGGAGGGAAAAGCCACAGTCAGAGACAGCTAGACCAGCTAAGACCAGAGATAACAAAGAGGCAAGAGGTAAGGGAAAGAACATAAGCAACAGAAATGAAGGCAGTTTGGCATAATCAGAACTCAGTTCTCCCACCACAGTGAGCCCTGTATACCCCAACACACCAGAAAAGCATGATTCAGATTTAAAATTACTTCGCATGATGATGATAAAGTATTTTAAGAAGGACATAAATAACTCCCTTAAAGAAATACAGGAGAACACAGGTAAATAGGTAGAAGTCATTAAGAGGAAAAAAAAAAAACAAAAAAAAAACTTTAAGAATTACAGGAAAACACAAACAAACAGGTGAAGGAATGGAAAAAAAATATCCAAGATCTAAAAACGGAAATACAAACAATAAAGAAAACACAAAGGGAAACAACACTGGAGATAGAAAACCTAGGAAAGATATAAAGAGTCATAGATGTAAGCATCACCAACAGAAAACAAAAGATAGAAGAGAGAATCTCAGGGGCAGAAGATATTATAGAAAACATTGACATAACAGTCAAGGAAAATGCAAGATACAAAAAGCTCCTAAACCCAAACATGCAGGAAATCCAGGACACAACAAGAAGATCCAAGATAAGGATAATAGGTATAGAAGAGAGTGATGATTCCAACCTCAAAGGGCCAGTAAATATCTTCAACAAAATTGTAGAAGAAAACTTACTTAACCTAAAGAAAGAGATGCTCATAAACACACAAGAGGCCTACACAACTCCAAATAGATTGGACCACAAAAGAAATTCTTCCCATCAAATAATAATCAAAACATCAAATGCACAAAACAAAGAAATAATATTGAAAACAGTAAGGAAAAAAGGTTAAGTAACATATAAAGGGAGACCTATCATAATTACACCAAACTTCTCATCAAAGAGTTTTGTTGATACAAAAACATCACAAAGACCCAACAATGAAAAAAAACTTCAGACCAGCTTACCTTATGAATATTGATGTAAAAATACTCAATACAATTCTTGCAAACTAAATCCAAGAACACATCAAAATATTCATTCACCATGATCAAATAGGGTTCAGGCCAGGGATGCAGGGATGTTTTAATATATAGAAACTCATCAACATAATCCAGTATATAAACAAACTCAAAGAAGAAAAACATATGATCAACTCCTTAGATGCTGAGAAAGAATTTGACTAAATTTAACACTCATTCATTGTAAAAGTCTTGGAAAGTTCAGGAACTCAAGGCCCATATCTAAACATAATAAAAGCAATATACAGCAAACCATTAGTCAACATCAAACTAAATGGAGAGAAACTTTCAGCAATCCCACTAAAATCAGGGACTAGACAAAGTTGACCACTCTCTCCCTTCCTATTTAATATAGTACTGGAAGTCCCAGTCTTAGCAATTCAAAAACAAAAGGAGATCACGGGAATACAAATTGGTTTGGAGGAAGTCAAAATAGCACTATTTGCAGATGCTATGATAATATATTGAAGCGACCCCAAAAATTCCACCAGAGAACTCCTAACCTCGATAAACAAGTTCTGTAAAGTGGCTGGATATAAAATTAACTCAAATAAATGAGTAGCCTTCCTCTACTCAAAGGATAAACAGGCAGAGAAAGTAATTAGGGAAAGGACACCCTTCATAATAGTCACAAACAATATAATATACCAAGTAAGTGAAAGATTTGTATGACAGAAACTTCAAGTCCCTGAAGAAAGAAATCAAAAACGATTTCAGAGTATGGAAAAAAATCTCCCATGTTCTTGGGTTGGCAGAATTAATATTTTTAAAATGCCCATCTTATTCGAAATTAGAATGGCTACTCTAGCTTATTTCTTAAAACCATTTGCTTGGAAAATTGTATTCCAGCCTTTTAATCTGAGGTACTATCTGCCTTTGTCACTGAGGTACATTTCTTGTATGCAGCAAAATGCTGACTCTTGTTTACTTATCCAGTCTGTTAGTCTATGTCTTTTTATTGGGAAATTGAGTCCATTGATGTTAAGATGTATTAAGGAATAGTGATTGTTACTTCCTATTATTTTTGTTGTTAGAGGTGGCATTATATTTATGTGGCTATGTTCTTTTGGGTTTGTTGAAAGAACATTACTTCCTTGTATTTCTTGGGGGTGTAGTTTCCTTCCTTGTGTTGGAGTTTTTCATCTATTATCCTTTGTAGGGATATATGGAAAATATTGTGTAAATTTGGTTTTATCATTTTACTGGCTGATTTTGTGTGTCAACTTGACACAGGCTGGAGTTATCACAGAGAAAGGAGCTTCAGTTGAGGAAATGCTTCCATGAGATCCAGCTGTAAGGCATTTTCTCAATTAGTGATCAAGGGGGAAAGGCCCCTTGTGGGTGGGACCATCTCTGGGCTGGTAGTCTTGGTTCTATAAGAGAGCAGGCTGAGCAAGCCAGGGGAAGCAAGCCAGTAAGGAACATCCCTCCATGGCCTCTGCATCAGCTCCTGCTTCCTGACCTGCTTGAGTTCCAGTCCTGACATCCTTTGGTGATTAACAGCAATGTGGAAAAGTAAGCTGAATAAACCCTTTCCTCCTCAAGTTGCTTCTTGGTCATGATGTTTGAGCAGGAATACAAACTCTGACTGAGATATTCATGAAACATCTTGTTTTCTCCATCTATGGTAATTGAAACTTTTGTTGGGAATAGTAGCCTGGGCTGGCATTAGTGTTCTCTTGGTGTCTATATTACATCTGCTCAGGATCTTCTAGATTTCATATTCTCTGTTGAGAAGTCTGGTGTAATTCTGATATTTCTGCCTTTATATGTTACTTGACATTTTTCCTTATAACATTTATTTATTTATTTATTTATTTATTCATTCTTGATTTAAGTTTTATTGAATTATGATGAGAAAAAATACATAATTTCAATTTATCTGGATTTGTTAACATTTAAAAACATGTTCTGAGTAAATAGATTTACATCACATTCTTCTTTCCCTTTTATGCCCCAACTCCTCCCCAGAGACCACCTGTTAATACCTGCCATTCCTTTCATTTTTATCATGTTGTTTAAAATTTATAAATTATAATAATAAGAATGAGTATTATAAAAGTTGTTTTATATAAAACAATCAATTGAAGAGTCTTATGTAGATGCTTGTCTACAGCAATACTGAAAATACATATGTTTTTCTCAATATAAATTTTAAATAACCCCAAATATATTCACTGCATGATATTTTAAAATAATATATCACTATTAGTTTTTTTAATGTGCATAACTAGATAAAGACTTTTTGCTTGTTTGTTTTGTTTTGTTCTTAATAGAGCTTAAAATCTTGACTCTTACTGTGGTGCAAACCCAAAATAAGAACAATTTTTGGACATTGGAGTTCATTGTCATAAGGCCTAGGATCTGCCTAGGATCTTTTAACTTTTATAGTCTCCGGTGATATATCTGGTGTAAGTCTTATAGGTATGTCTTTATATGTTACTTGACCTTTTTCCCTTACTGCTTTTAAAATTCTTTCTTTGTTTAGTGCCTTTGGTGTTTTGATTATTATGTGACAGGAAGAATTTCTTTTCTGGTCCAGTCTATTTGGAGTTCTGTAGACTTTTTGTATGTTCATGTGCATCTTTCATCAAGTTAGGAAGGTTTTCTTCTATAATTTTGTTGGAGATATTCACTGGCCCTTTAAGTTGGGAATCTGCTCTCTCTTCTATACCTATTATCCTTAGGTTTGGCCTTATTGTGTCCTGGAATTCCTGGAGGTTTTGGGTTATGAGCTTTTTGCTTTTTGCATTTTCTTTAACTGTTTTATCAGTGTTTTCTATGGCATTTCCTGCACCTGAGATTCTCTCTTCTATCTCTTGTATTCTGTTCTATGACTCCTGATCTCTTTCCTAGGTTTTTTATCTCTAGGGTTGTCTTCCTTTGTGATTTCTTTATTGTTTCTAGTTCCATTTTTAGATCCTGGATAGATTTGTTCCTTACCTTTGCCTGTTTGTGTTTTCCTATAATTCTTTAAGGAATTTTTGTGTTTGCTCTTTAAGGGCTTCTACTTGTTTACCTGTGTTCTCCAGTATTTCTTTAAGGAAGTTATTTATGTCCTTCTTAAAGTCATGAGAAATGATTTTAGATCTGGATCTTGCTTTTCCAGTGTGTTGGGGGTATCCAGGACTTGATATGGTGGAATAATTGGGTTTTTATGCCAAGTAGCCTTGGTTTCTGTTGCTTATTATCTTACACTTGCCTCCCACCATCTATTTATCTCTAGTGCTCTCTGCCCTGGTTATGTAGGACTGTAGCCTGTCCTTCCTGTGATCCAGGTCATGTCAGAACACCTCCGAGTCAAGCTTTCTCTGTGATCCTGTGATCCTGAGATCCTGGGTGTGTCCGAGCTCCTGGGAGTCAAGCTGCCTCTGGGTCCCTGAGATCCTGCAAGGTCCTGGGATCCTGAGATCCTCTTTCTGGGCATGTTAGACTGCCTCAGAGTGGAACTGCCTCTGGGTGTTGTGGGACTGGCTGCGGAGTTTGTGCCCAAGGTCTGCTCAGGGCCCTGGCCCAGACAGACTGGAAAGCACCAGAACCACTGGACTTGCAAAGTTCCTGCATGCTTGGGTCCCGCTGGTCCCAGTTATCCCAGTGTTGGGACAGATGTTGGATCCTCCTCACCTCTGATTCTATGATCCTGGGCATGTTAGAACACCTGGGAATGGAGCTGCCTCTGGGTGTTTTGGGGCTGGTTGTGGAGTTTGTGCCCAAGGTCTGCTTGTGGCACTAGCCCAGACAGAGCTGAAGGAACACGAGCCACTGGTCTGGTGGGGTTCTTGCACACCTGGGCTGTTCTGGTCCCAGTTACTCCCAGTGTTGGGACAGATGTTGTGTCCTCCTCTCCTCTGATCTTATGATCCTGGGCTTCTTAGAGCCCCCTTATGACTTTTAATATTATTACTTTGTTTTATGTATTTGGTGTTTTGACTATTATGTGATGGGAGGAATTTCTTTTCTGGTGCAATTTGGAGTTCTGTAGGCTTCTATGTTCATGAGCATCTCTTTCTTTAGATTAGGGATTTTTTCTTCTATAATTTCGTTTAAGTTTTTACTGATCCTTTGAATTGTGAATCTTTGCTCTTTTCTATGCCTATTATCCTTAGGTTGGGTCTTCTTATTGTGTCCTGGATTTCCTAGATGTTTTGAGTTAGGATCTTTTTGCATTTCACATTTCTGTGTCAATGTTTTCTATGGTATCTTCTGTCCCTGAGATTCTCTCTTCTATCTCTTGTATTCTGTTGGTGATGCTTGCATCTATGACTCCTGATCTCTTCCCTAGGTTTTCTGTCTCTAGGGTTGTCTCCCTTTGTGATTTCTTTATTGTTTCTATTTCCATTTTCAAATCCTGTTTGGTTGTATTTTCCTGTAAGAAATGGATTTTTGTTTTTCCTCTTTTAGAGCTTTGTCCTAGTTAGGGTTTCTATTCCTGAACAAACATCATGACCAAGAAGCAGTTGGGGAAGAAAGGTTTTATTCAGCTTACATTTTCCACATTGCTGCTGATCACCAAAGGATGCAGGACTGAAACTCAATCATGTCAGGAAGCAGAAGCTGATGCAGAGACTATGGAGGGATGTTACTTCTGGGCTTGCTTCCCCTGGCTTACTCAGCCTGCTCTCTTATAGAACCCAAGAATACCCACCCAGGGATGGTCCCACCCACAAGGGGCCCTCCCCCCTTGATCACTAATTGAGAAAATGCCTTACAGCTGGATCTCATGGAAGCATCTCCTCAACTGAAGCTCCTTTCTCTGTGATAACTCAAGCTTGTGTCAAGTTGACACAAAACTAGCCAGTACGAGCTTCTACCTGTTTACCTGTGCTCTCCTGTCTTTCTTTAATGGAGTTATTTATGTCCTTTTTCAAGTCTTCTATCATCATCATGAGAAGTGATTTTTAAATCTGAAGCTTGCTTTTCCAGTCTATTGGGGTATCCAGTACTTGCTGTGGTGGAAAAACTGGGTTCTGATGATGACAAGTAGCTGTGGTTTCTGTTCCTTAGGTTCTTATGCTTGCCTTTGCCATCAGGTTATCTCTGGTGTTAGTTCTTCTTACTGTCTGACTGGAGCTTGTACCTCTTTTGGGCCTGTAAGCCTGTGATCATTTGATCTTATGTGTGTCAGCACTCCTGGGTAGACCAGCTCTCTATGGGCCAGATTTGTATATGGAGGGTTGTGGGACAGCCTTAACTCCAGGGCACAGATGGAGACCAGAAGTATCCTCTGTAGTTGTTTTCCTATGGAAAGCAGGGTTTGCACGCTATTATTTTTGAACTATGTATTTTTCCCCTCACTTGCCTCAGTTTTTGACTGTTACTCAAAATGGTGTTGCTTAGATCATGTACAGTTAGGAATCTTTCATTTCTCTATTTTCTGATCTTAATTATATAATGGTCTTCTATTCCTAGCAAGTGCCTTTGTTGTTAAGACTGTCTTAGAA
Source organism: Mus musculus (assembly GCF_000001635.26). Taxonomy (NCBI): domain Eukaryota; kingdom Metazoa; phylum Chordata; class Mammalia; order Rodentia; family Muridae; genus Mus; species Mus musculus. The sequence continues at coordinate 18,782,673 of NC_000086.7, forward strand.
AATATTTTTTGAGCTGTCAATAGCCTCAGTAATAGTGTCAGGCCTTGGTGCCTTCCCTTGAGCTGAATCCCACTTTGGACTTGTCACTGGATCTTCTTTTCCTCAGGCTCTTCTCAGTGCCCTTTCCCCAACCTTGAGGGGGCTAAATAAGACCTTGTTTTGCCACAGTCACCTAGCCCATCTAGGGTGGAGCCTTCTGACTTAGGGGAAGTCTATTGTCCTGCCACATCTGCAGGTTTCTGCACAAAGTCACTAACTTGCTGAGCAGCTGAGCTTGTCTTCCTGAGGAGATCTTGGCAAAGTGGGGGATGGGTTTCCTCCCTTTAAATTCAGACTTAAGAATTAATCATTTGGCCTTGATCAGAATATTTGTATATAAAAATTGGCAGCCAAACTTTGTAATGTGAAATGTGATGCTTTTGATATTGATTTCAAAGAGAATGGATTGTTTAAAATTGGGTTTTCCTTTCTAAAAGTTATGGTTATGCTCTAATATTGCAAAAGAAACTTTAAAATTATGGTTAAATTGCCTGTGTTCCATTGGCCGCAGTTTGTAGTTTGAACCCAAGCTCAGGATTCTTAATTCACCCATATTTTGTAATTAGGATGATTGCAAGAGCAATAAAAGTTAAATACAGCTGTGGCCAATATGGGCCTGCTGCCCCTTTTACACAAACTTTATTGGATACAGTGGTAGAAGCACAATTTAACTCCCCAAGATTGGAAAGGAGATCTCAGTGAAAATTTATTTGGTATCAAATTAGCTCCTGATAAACTTTTTCAGAATTTTGTGGATAGGCTGCTAAAAGCAGCTAGTAGAATTTTTTTTAGATTCTCAAGCAGGGTATCTTTTTGTTACATGATTGGCTTATGATAATGCTAATGCAGCATGTTGCGCCACTATATGACCATACAAAGCACAGACAGACTTATCTGGATATATTCATCTTTGTGCAGAAATTGGACCCTCATACAATCAGAGTCTACCTATGGCTGCTGCCTTGCAGGGGACTACAGTACAAATAATGCTTTCACAGCACCAAGGTTATAAGGAATGTTTTAAGTATAAATCATCTTAGGAAAGACTGTCTAAAAATTAGAGGCATAGACAGACAGTAGATTGCTCCCCTGGAATCTGTCCTCACTGCAGGAAGGATAATCTTTGGGCCAGGACTCAGGCCTTAGGCTCATATTAAAAAATATTTACATTTGAGTTAATGCAAAGCTCAGAATCGCCTCAGGGGCCTCCTTTGTGTTTATCCTGCCTATGGAAGTTTTGGGGGCCTCCCCTCCCCTCCCCTCACCTCACCTCACCTCAGGGGAAACAGCATTATTACAAATCTATCCAGGTGTTGTAAAAAAAAAAGTTTAAACTGAAGATTTATGAAAGGTTAGTGAGGCTGTGGAACTTGTAGAGGCATTACAATCTGGCCTGCCTACTCCATATAAAATTATTATGGATTTGAAATGTTGTTTGTTCCTTTGCATCCTGATAAATATAAATGGTTTGCTTCTAGTGAGCTTGTAGTCATTGGAACGTTTTGCCTCTAGGAATGGCTAATAGCCTTAAATTATGTAAAAAATTTTTTTTGCCTCTGCTTCAATACAAGAAGCTAGGACTTTGAATCTTTCAGTGTATATTGTTTATTATATGGAGAGTATTTTATTATCTAATCCTTCTGAAGAGAAATTTACTACAAACTTTTGGTATTATACATGAACTTTAACACTTTTGGCATAGTTGTTGCTCTAGAAAGATTCAGAGGCAATATTTTTTTCAATATTCAGGGTCTCAGTTATATCCTAGAAAAATTGTGGTACAGAAAATTCAAGAAAAAAGTGATTTGCTTACTTCAAAATATTTCCAAAAGCTTCCAGGAGATGTTTATTGGCTAAGACCCACCTTAAGCTTACCACAGGAGGACTTAAGCCTTTGTTAGATGTTATCAAGGGGGATGCACATTAACTGGTGAAAAAAAAATAGCTTTGCAGAAAGTATGTGAAGCTTCTGTAATTAGTTGTTAGCTGTTTATGTTAGTTATTGTTACTCAATGTGCCCACAGCAATTCTTTGGTAAAGGGAAAATTAATGTGGATTCATTTTTTGCTTATCTCCAAGTAAATTATTAACATCCTATTATGAAGCTGCTGTGGTGTTAATAAAGAATTGTAGGATAGAATCATGAAAGTATTTTAGAAAGAATGTCTTAAAAACCCTGACAAGACATCTATTGTTTGTTTCAAACAGCAATTAAATTGGTTATTGCAGAATACTGATATTTGGCTTATTGCATAGCAAACTTTTTTAGGTAAAATTGATAATCATTATCCAAAAGAGAAGTTGTTAAAATTTGCTTGTATGAATGCTTTTTTTATTTCCTGTAAATTTATGCATGCATCCCATAAAGAATACAAATAATGTATTTATAAACAACCCTTCTATGGGGGAGAAGTATATGTGATTGGATCACATGTTTATTCTCATGAGGTCCCCTCTACTTCAGTACAAATAAGTTAACTATGTGCTTTAGTTTAGTGTTAAAATCAAGCTTTTAGTCTGATAGCTAATGTGTGTATGCATATATATATATCTGTATATGTATATATATATATATATATATATATATATATATATATATGCACACACACACACACACACACACACACATATCAGGGCATATAATTGCTTGAAATTGTTCTTTTTTAAAGTACTGCTAATTCTCAAATTTTGCAATTGTTTATGCATATACAACTCAAGTTAAGAGAAAGTAAGAGAAAGTACTGTTCCTTTAAAGGACTATCTTTGGACATTTAAGAACTCATCCTGGATGATCACAGTCATCTATTGGATGGAACATAGGGTCCCCAATGAAGGAACTAGAGAAAGTACCCAAGGAGCTGAAGCAGTCTGCAGCCCTATAGGAGAAACAACACTATGAACTACTCAGTACCCCCAGAGCAGGTGTCTCTAGCTGCATATGTATCAGAGGATGGCCTAGTAGGCCATCGGTGGGAGAAGGGGCCCTTGATCTTATGAAGATTCTAAGCCTCAGTATAGAGGAATGCCAGGGACAGGAGATGGGAGTTGGGTAGGTTGGGGAGCAGGGGGAGGAGGGAGGGTATAGAAGGGTTTCAGAGAGGAAACTAGGAAAGGGGATAGCATTTGAAATGTAAATGAAGAAAACATCTAATAAAAAATAAATCTAAAAAAAAACCCTCACGATACCACATGTTATAATGTATAAAACTAGTGCCAATATCATAATCTTTAAAAGATCACTGGAAGGGGAAGTTAAGTCAAACTTCTATATATTTACTCAAAAAAAGAAATGTTTTTGTTGGAAAATGACGACTTTTTAATTACCTAATCAAAATAATTAGAAAGGCATTGTGCTAGCAATGTTAAGTAAATTAAATTATTTTTTAATCTAAGATGAATTTCATATTTAAAATGTTACCTTTTGAAATAATATAAAAACTATAATTTTGTTCGGGGCAGGGGACTTCAATTCACTCTTGCCTTTTGCTGTCTGACAGTATCTATATGAGTAATTCAGTCTGTAGGTAAAGAGTACAAATTACATGTCCTGGAGTTTAGTATTTATTTTTCTATTGCTGTAATAAAATACCAAGAACCCAGCAACTTACAGAAGTAAAAATTTGCTTGGAGACCCAGTGCTCAGTCCAATGATTGGTTGTGAGTAATGGAGGAGTTAGAAAAAGGAATGAAGGAGCTGAAGGGGTTTGCATCCTCATAGGAAGAACAACAATATCAACCAACAAAACCCCCCAGAGCTCCCAGTGAATATACATGGAGCTATCCACGGCTCCAGCCACATATGTAGCAGAGGATGGCCTTGTTGGACATCAATGGGAGGAGGAGAGGCCCTTGATCCTGTGAAGGCATGATGCCCCAGTGTAGGGGAATGCCAGGGCAGGGATGTGGGGAGGGGGGTGCCCACATAGAAGCAGGGGGAGGAGGATGGGATAGAAGATTTCTTGCGGGGTTTCGGGAAAGGGATGTTTGAATTGTAAATAAAGAAAATAATATTCAATTTAAATAAACAAACACACAAACAAAGAACTCATCCTGGACAACTTGGACAAGACCCCTTATGGCAATATCACAGCAGAATTTGTATCCCAGGAAGATTACAGGCTTTACATAAGAACAATTGGCCATATAATCTCATTCTTCATATTATCAAAATAGTAATGGCTTGAAATGATAATCTGGTATTTTTAGAGAATGTGCATGTCAAATTGTAAAGACTTCTTCTCAGTGTCCTCAGATTCTATCTGTACCAGATAATGGTGTTAATTCTGAAGGATTTATACTTAATCAGTTATTGAAAATGGATACTCATATTTCTGATTTTAGAAAAATAAAAATTGCACATGTGACTACTAACACCTTTTCAGGCTTTCTAGTTAGAACTGCTATAAAAAGAGAAAGAACTAAAAATGTAATTAGTCATTGCCTGCATTATTTTTCTATGCTTGGTGTTCCAAATCAGATTAAAGCAGATAATGGAACTGGCTATTACAGTCAAGCATTTGAGATATTTTGTCAACAATTTAGTGTTACCTTTATTACTGGGATTTTTTTTTTTTTAATTCTCAAGGACAAGGTATTGGGGAACTTTAAAACAGTATCTTCTTTTTAAAAAAATTAGGTATTTTTTTCATTTGCATTTCCAATGCTATCCCCAAAGTCCCCCATACCCTCCCACCCCACTTCCCTACCCACCCATTCCCACCTCTTGGCCCTGGCGTTCCCCTGTACTAGGGCATATAAAGTTTGCAAGTCCAATGGGCCTCTCTTTCCAGTGATGACCGACTAGGCCATCTTCTGATACATATGCAGCTAGAGACACAAGCTCTGGGGGTACTGGTTAGTTCATATTGTTGTTCCACCTATAGGGTTGCAGATCTCTTTAGCTCCTTGGGTACTTTCTCTAGCTCCTCCATTGGGGGCCCTGTGATCCATCCAATAGCTGACTGTGAGCATCCACTTCTGTGTTTGCTAGGCCCCGGCATATCCTCACAACAGACAGCTATATCAGGGTCCTTTTAGCAAAATCTTGCTAGTGTATACAGTGGTGTCAGAATTGGAGGCTGATTATGGGATGGTTCCCCGGGTATGGCAGTCTCTAGATGGTCCATCCTTTCGTCTCAGCTCCAGTATTTTCTTTAAAAACAAAAAAAGGGGGGATTATAACCCCCAAGGTCACTAAAAGCACACCTTGCCTTTGTCTTATTTGTTTTAAGCTTTTTGCAAACTGATGCTAAAGGTCAGTCTGCAGCAGGTTGCCATTGGCATCCAGTCACTTCCAGCTCATATGCCATGGTTATATGGCGAGACCTCCTAACTAATTAGTGGAATGGTCCAGATCCCATTTGAATATGGGAGAGAGATTCTGTTCTGTTTAATATGGGGGAGAGAAACTGTATTCTCCCTGCCTTGTTTTGCATAGTTGCCAAGTCCACCTAGGGTGGAGTCTTCCTGCAAGAAGCCACTACCTGCTGAGCAGCTAAGCTTGTCTTCCTGACAAGATTCTGGCAAAGCTATGAGATCCTGGTAAAGTGGGGGATGGGTTTTACCCTTTAAATTCAGACTTAAGAATTAAACATTGTGCCTTGATCAGAATCTTTGACTTGGCTCATTCTTCTCTCATCTGTCCTTCCCATCTATCCCCAGCTTTCCTTCCAGGAACCTAGTTCTCCATGGCTACTGGTGGCTACACTTCTCCATTTCCATCTCTGTAGTTCTTTCAGACAGGAACAATTATGGGTCAGAGTTTTGACTATGTGATAGCATCCTCATCCTTCACTTGATGCCCTGTCTTTCTGCTGGAGGTGTGCTTTACAAGTTCCCTCTCCCCACTATAGGAAATTTCATCTAGGGTCCCTCCCTTTAAGTCCTGAGTGTCTCTCACCTCCCAGATCTCTGGTACAATCTGGAGGTTTACCCCAACCTCCTACCTCCCGAGGTTGCCTCTTTCCATTCTTTCTGCTGGCCTTCAGGGCTTCAGTCCTTTTCCCTCACCCAGTACCAGATTAGTTTCCCCTCTCCCCTCTCCTCTTGTCCCCTTTTCCTCCTAGGTTCCTTCCATTCTCCCCATTTGAGATTACTTTCTTCTCCCTCCCAAGTGGGACTGAGGCATCCTCACTTGGGCCCTTCAGCTTGGTGACCTGTTTGAGTTATGTGAACTGTATCTTGGGTATTCTCTATATTTTGGGGGAGGAGGGCATAATATCCACTTATTAGTGATTACAGCAGCTGAAAGAGTCAGATGGATGTATTTACACCCAACCAATAGATAGAAGCTGCTGACCCCTGTGGTGAAATTAGGGAAAATCTGGAAGACGGTGAGGAGGAGGGAACCCTGTAAGAGGACCAGCATTCTCAATTAACCTGGACTCCCGAGATCTCTCAGACACTTGATCACTAACCAGGCAGCATAAACCAGCTGATATGAGGCCCTCAGCACATCTATAGCAGAGGAATGCCAGGTCTGGGTTCAGTCAGAGAAGATGATCCTAACCCTCAAGAAACTGGAGGCCCAGGGAGTTTAGAGGCCTGGTGGAGTGGAGGGGAGACATCCTCATGGAGATGGGGAGGGGGGACGTATGGGATGTGGAACCATCAGAGAGTTGACAGGGAGTGGAATACAATCTGGAGTGTAAAAAAAAAAAGAAAAGAAAAAAGAATAATAAATATATTTTAAAAGCTACTCCTGATGTTTTTGATTGGTGAATTTATGACATCAGTTTTTATCCTCTTACTTTCAGTGTAGCTATCTTGAATTTGAATTAATATTTTTTGGAGGGAATGCACATAATTGGATCCTGCTTTTAAATAGACATTGCAAAACTTTACTTTCTACTGTTTTATGTTTCCCTGTTTTCCCCCTTATCCTCTTTACTTGATTTTCTGTAGTTTCCTGGATTTATTTATTATATTTTTGGTATATTGGCCTGTTTTATATTTCAGCAGTTTTACTATAATGCAGATATTTTGTATTTAGGCAGTTTTACTATGATCCAGATATTAGTAACAAAATTCTATATAGCTATGTCTATAGTACTATGTATATAAATATGCATATATAGAGAGAAGTGTGTGTGTGAGTGAGAGAGAGAGAGAGACAGAGACAGAGAGATGTTATCAACACCCACTACTGCCATTTCATTTTATGTGGTTGAGTAAGGTGTGTCAATGTCTGACTCATTTTTAAAAGATTTATTTATTTTATTTATATGAGTACACTGTAGCTGTCTTCAGACACACCTGAAGAGGGCATCCAATCCCATTACAGATGACTTTAACCCAACATGCATTGGCTGAGAATTGAACTCCAAACTGCTGGGAGAGCTGTCAGTGCTCTTAACAGCTGAGCCATCTCTCCAGCTCCATTAATGTCTGTCTTATTTTTAGATCTTTTTATTTACTTCATCATTAAATAAAATAAATTTATTAAATAACAAAAATCAAATCTTATCAGAAATATGTTCCACTGCATTTCCCAATGTATCTGCTTATTCATTTGTTATTAATTTTTTTATATTCTTGAATCCTTCTTTTACCCTTTTTTTGTCTAAAGGGTATACAACAAATTCTTTTAATTTTCTAATGCCTGAGAATTACTTTATTTAACTTCTCTTCTGAAATATATTTATTATATAGTTGACAATTCCTTTCTCCCTGTCCCTGGAACAATATTGTTCTCTCTCTCTCTCTCTCTCTCTCTCTCTCTCTCTCTCTCTCTCTCTCTCTCTCTCTCTCTCTCCTCTCTCTCTCCCTCTCTCTCTTCCTCCCTCTTTCCCCCTCTCTCTCTCTCCCTCTCTCTCTTCCTCCCTCTTTCCCTCTCTCTCTCTCTCTCCCTCTCTGCGCTCAATAATTTTAAAAGGTTGTTATCATTTGTATTAATGCTCTTTCTTACTTTCAAGATTTTTTTTTCTTTGTCAGGAGTCCACAAAGTTAATATTTACATGGATCAGCTTTGGGAGCTGATCATATTTGGGCTTTTCTCAGCTTCTTGAATCTGTAAAATCATCTGCTATTACTTTTGGCTAATATTATTTCTTTAATACTCATTTAACTTTTGAAGTACATTTTAAAATTTTTCATTATCTGAGCCTCTAATGGTAAGAATATTAGTTATATATTTTATTGTTCCATAGGTCTATGAAGGTTTATTAAATTATTTTCTGTTTATTTCCTCACATATTGTTAAAATTAGACAAACCATGTTGCTTTGTCCTAAGATTGGATGAGTCTAACTTTTGCTAATTTAATCAACTATTGAGCTGATTGAATTAATCTAATTTTAAATAAATTTATTCCTTAATTTCTATTAAGTTTGTTTCATGACATATCTTTGATTATCTTCTTAATTATTGTTCTTCTTAAATATAATTTGTAGTGGCCTATTGAATCGTTTGTGTGATGCTTACTTTGAATTTATTGTCAGATATTTGAATATATGATTCATCTTAGTGTCAACATGAATTAAATGTCTTTATCACTCAAGCTTTGAATTTTCTTGCTTCATAATATATACTTATATTTTGGCTATAACACTACAAGTTTGTACCAAATACTAAAGTACCCAGGTTCATAAAATAAACGATGCTATAGCTATATTCACATATTGACACTCAAAAACAATATCTCCAGAACATTCTACTCAATCACTAAGGAATATACATTTTTCTAAGAAGCATGTGGACTTTTTCCAAAACTGGCCATATATTAGGACACAAAGCAAGTCTCAACATATATAAGAAAATTGAAATAACATTTATCCTGTCTGACCATCACAGATTTAAGCTGGATATCAACATTAGAAATGAGAGAAAGCTTAGAAACTCATGGAAGCTGAATAAATCATGATTGAATGAAAATTGAGTCAAAACAGAAATTAAGAAGGAAATTTAAAACTTTTAAGAATTGAATGAAAATACAACATACTCAAACCTATTGGTCAAAATTAAGGCAGTTCTGAGAGGCAAGGTCATATCAATATATGCCTATATCAAAAAACTATATATTTAACAAATGGTGCTGAGCAAACTGTATGTCATAGGAGTTGGGTTAATCAGTTTAAAATAACTAAAACAGCAGAGATGTCATCTTGGCAAAACTTGTCTTGGAGGGTCAAGGGCTTCAAGAACTAAATTGATTTGAAAGAAAAGGCATGCACCATAGAGATTAATGTACTGGTTTCAAATGTAGGTTACAGTAGTAAGATTACACAGTACTCTAAGGAGAAATACATAATCGATGGAAAAATAGGACAGAAGTTATTACTAATTGAAGAAATTCCTTCAGTGAAAATTATACTCCATCAAACTAGATATAGCTTGTATCAGAAAGTATACAAAGTTTAGAAATAACAGATAATCACCTTGATTTTAGATAAATTTGAGCAAACTTATTTTTTACTATCAGAGCTTAGATATTTTTATTTTCTAGTACCAAAACAAACAGTAGCTCTCTATATGCATCTGCATCTCTCCCCATGGCAGAGATCTTACACGGTTTCTTTTCATTAAGCCTGTGGAAGGTAAGGCCAGGAGAAAAATACCCTGAGTTCTCATTATCTCAGCCAATTCAGGGTGATCTCCTGATTATTTATAATTACTTATGTGAAAGCTCTTAGAAGTAGTAGACAGTGGTGCATGAGGAGCTAAGGGTCCTGTGTGTCCATTTCTGTTCTTAGTCAGTCTCAACTTAACCTGGAAGCAGGCACCTAGTCACTAGCCAGGGCTGGAAGTCAATAAGACTTACATGTTCCTTACATCTGACTCACCAAATCCAGAGTATTGTAGCATTAGATATCTCTCAAAAGCTGGGTCCTTGTTACTTTCAATCTACAAGCACACTTTCCTTCCTGCATCTTACAAGATGGCTTCCCAAGCATTGTCACTGCCTGCATCAACATTGCTATATGAAAATCTCTTCCTTCCATAATGAGCTGATACCCTCTTCTGCCCCCAGTGGTGTTTCCTTCTGGATCAGAGTAGACATCCTCTTTAATGATATGCTTCTGTGCTGAGTAAGAAATGCTAGAAGACTCAGTAAAGCCTGAGAGCTACCTCCATCCTGTGCTGTGTTAGGAACTGAAAAGAGATAATCATGGTTAAGGAGAGTTAATAAGGTTGGAAAAGCAGAATCCCCGTGTGTGCATTTGCTATCCAGAGCTTTATTGTGCTATTTACTTTACGTTATTGAGTTGTGATATCTGTCTGTGTAGATAAACACATGATATTAAGTCCTTATTACATATATTCTGTGGCAAATATTTTCTTGCACTTCTTATGTTGCTCTTTCATTTTCTTTCATTGATTGTTCCCTACATTGACCAGAAACCTTTGTATGTTATATAGTCTCAATGTTCTTTTCATTTTGTTGCTTATGCTTCTGATGTCAAATTTTAAAAATAAATTATTGATAAGGCCAATGCCAAAAGAAAATCTCTGTGCTTTCTTCTAAGAGGTTTCAAATTTCTTAGGTCAGTATGGAAATGATTTTCACGTAGACTTTCAATCCCATTCTTTCATGTGTAGTCAAATTCTCCTTAACATATGTGTTGAAAGCACTATGTGTGTTCTGAACTATTTCTTCTTGTGTCATTTAAGATTTATACATATACATATATATATATATATACATATATATGCACATGAATGTGTACATTATGTGTGTGTACATGTGTATGAATAAGTATATTACTGTTCCATTAATTTATTCTGTTTACTTTATGTCAGTATGCTCCTGCTTTGATTAATATAGGCTTGTAATAAAATTTGAAATCAGGTAGTATGATATCTCTTTCTTTGTTCTTCTTCCTTGAAATTACTTTCGCCATTTGTAGTCTTTTGATTCTACATAAATTTTAAGTTATCTTTTCTATTTATTTGAGAACTTCCATTAAAATTTTGATAGTTGTTATATTGAATCTGCATATTGTTTTTAGTTGTATGGTTATTTAAAAGATATTAAGTATTTCAAAGCATAGGCAAAGAATGACTTTCTATTTATGTTTCTGTCTTTTAATGTTCTTTCATCAGTATTTTATGGTTTTCATTGTGTAGGTCTTTTATCTTCTTGGATAAATTTAAGTCTTTTGTTGCTGTTGTAAATTAGAGTTGTTCTTTAATTTCTGTTTCATGTAGTTCTTTATGTATAAAAATTCAACTGATTGGTATTTGATTGAAAAACCCTGACATCTTAGAGTTGATTTATTTACATTTATTGCAGACTTCAGAGTTTCCAAGGTTATGCTGTGTGACAACTGACCATTTAACTTCTTACTGTCTAATTTGTGTGCATTCTATTTTGTTTTCTTACCTATACCTGCCATGTAGTACTATATTGAACAGAAGTGATAAGTACGGATAGCCTTTTTATATTCTTGACCTTAAAGAGAAAGCTTTTGACCATTAGGCATGGTGTTACCTATAGTCTTGTTGTGTATGGTGTTTATTATGTAGAGCTGCATTTTCTTTCTAATTTATTTGGTACAAGTTTTACCATGAAAAGATAATAATTTTTAGTATTTTTGCATCTATTATGATTGCCTTAATTACTTTTCTATTGGTATAAAGATGCACCATAACCTAGGCAACTCATAAAAGAACGCATTTAATTGAGGAAGGCTTACAGTTTTAGAGGGTTAGTCCATGATGGTCATGGTAAGGAGCATGGCAGCACAAAGGCAGGCAGGATATTAGAGAAATAGTTGGGAGTTCTACAGTATGCTCCACAGGCAGCAGGGAGACAGCTGGGATTGGCATGGGCTTTTGAAACCTCAAAGCTCACCCACAGTGATAGATCACCCACAATGATCTATTCCATCAAGGTCACATCTTCTAATCTTTCCCAAAACAGTTCCAACAGCTGGATGCTAAGTATTCAACTATATAACCCATATATAACTATGGGGCCCATTTTTATTCAAACCACCACAATGATCATATGGCTGTTATAATCATACTGTTAATATGGTCTATCCTTTTACAATTTGAATTATGTTAAACCATCCTTGCATCCCCAGGAAAAATCTCACTGGATCATAGTGAATGGGCCTTTTAGTTTGTTGTTCTTTGATTTATCCATGATCCCTTGAGATTTTGCATCTGTATTCTTCAAGCATTTTGGCCTACAATTATTTTTTTCCTGTAGTATATTTGGCTTTGGTATCACTTTGGAAAATAAATTTGAAAGTGTTCCCTCCTCTTCATCTTTGAAAGAATTTGAGTATTGTTATTAATTATTATTTTAAAACTTGATAATATTCATTAGAACCTCAGAGATTGCTCTTATAGGAGGCTTTTATTCACTAACTTAAATTCCTTTCTATTGGTCTGGTCACATTTCCTGTATTTTCATGATCAGATTTGGTATGGAAGGTTCTGGAGATAGAGGTTATCCGTTTTGTTGGTATATAGTTATTTGTGTAGCATTCTGTCTTGGTCTATTTGTATTTCTTTAGTGTCAATGATAGTTTCTCCTCATTTCAGAGTTTATCTTTAGTCATATTTTTAGTTTAGCCAAAGCATGTCTATTTAGCTTATCTTTTCAAAATACCAATTCAGTTTTACTGATTTTTGGTTTTCTAGTTTCTAACTTATTTACTTTGTCTTAGATCTTCACTATTTCCATTCTTATGTTAATTTATGTTAATATTTAGCTTAGTTTCTGGTGTGTGTGTGTGTGTGTGTGTGTGTGTGTGTGTGTGTGTGTGTGTATTCCTGGGAAGGCCATCATAGTTTGTTTATTTGAAACCATTTTTCTCATAGATGCTTTATCACTATAAGCCTCCCTTTCCTACTTTTTTCCTTTGTCTCAGAAGTTTTATTTTGAATCTTCATTTGCACTAAGACCCTGAATTTTCTTCTAATACACTTCTTTGATACACTGGTTATTTTGTTTAATTTCCACATATTTGTAAATATTCCAGTCTCTCTTCTGTTACTGATTTCTGGTCTCATTCCATCATGTCTAGAAAAGCTTTTTGGCTTGGTTTACATCTTCTTAAGTAAGTTAAGGCTTATTTTGCAGTCCAACATGTGCTTTCTCCTGTAGAATGTTCTTTGTTCTTTTGAGAAGCATGCTCCTTTTGAATGGAGTGTTCTGTATATATGGCTTTTGTTCATTTGATGTAAACTGTAGTTCAAAATCAAGGTTTCCTAGTTTATTTTCCATCTAGATGATCAAGAATTGAAAATGAGATGGTAAAGTCTCCTACTATTGTTGTATTGCTTTCTATCACCCTGATCTGTTAATATTTACTGTTGATATCATGATGTCCTAGTATGGGTACATGACTTAAGATTATTATGTCCTATAAATAAATCAATGCCTTTATTATTATAAAATAATCCTCTGTTTTGTGAAAAAATACTTATTCATTTAATTTGGAAGAAATAAGCATACCATTCATGTGGAAATCAGAGGACAGCTTGCAACAGTCAGTTCTCTTCTACTACGTATGCAAGTTTGTCAGTGTTGGAAGCACCTTTACCACTGAGTCTTCTCACTGACTTGATATAATCACCATCTTTGTCTTATTATACAGTTTTGGACTTAATAGGACTTAGTAGGTATTTACATGATTGTGTATAAAGACTTCTGGTGTTTATCTACTGCATGGAGTATCTTTTCCTATCCTTTTGCTTTCAGACAGGCCACCTGCCAGTTGATACCATAATCTGTTAGCAGAGGCTCCTATTTGCTATCTCCAGAGGACTTGTGAGAAATTAACAATTAGGAAAAGAAGTTGATGAACATAAATCATTGGTGCTGTGGCACAGTGGGGATGTTCTTACATAATGTAAAGTTTTCTAAGGAGCTCATGCTTGGGGCTAGAGAGATGGTTTAGAGTGCTTACTGCTAACATAGAAGGCCTAGGTTCAGTTCCTATTATCCACACATCAGGCATTTTACAACCACTTGTAACTCAAGTTCTGGGAAATCTGTTCCCTCTGGTCTGTGCAGGCATTCACACACATGTGATGCACATAAACTCATGCAGCCTCACACACGTACATGTAAATAAAAAGGGCTTTTAAAAAAAGGAGCTCAGAGAACCTGACAGCTTCTGGAACAGGCGGAAGCACAGAGGCGCTGGGGCAGCACCCTGCGTGGGCCGGGGACAGCCGGCCACCTTCCGGACCAGAGGACAGGTGCCCACCGGCTGGGGAGGCGGCCTAAGCCACAGCAGCAGCGGTCGCCATCTTGGTCCGGGACCCGCCGAACTTAGGAAATTAGTCTGAACAGGTGAGAGGGTGCGCCAGAGAACCTGACAGCCTCTGGAACAGGCAGAAGCACAGAGGGGCTGAGGCAGCACCCTGCGTGGGCCGGGGACAGCCGGCCACCTTCCGGACCTGAGGACAGGTGCCCGCCCGGCTGGGGAGGCGACCTAAGCCACAGCAGCAGTGGTCGCCATCTTGGTCCGGGACCCGCCGAACTTAGGAAATTAGTCTGAACAGGTGAGAGGGTGCGCCAGAGAACCTGACAGCTTCTGGAACAGGCGGAAGCACAGAGGTGCTGAGGCAGCACCCTGCGTGGGCCGGGGACAGCCGGCCACCTTCCGGACCAGAGGACAGGTGCCCACCCGGCTGGGGAGGCGGCCTAAGCCACAGCAGCAGCGGTTGCCATCTTGGTCCGGGACCCGCCGAACTTAGGAAATTAGTCTGAACAGGTGAGAGGGTGCGCCAGAGAACCTGACAGCTTCTGGAACAGGCAGAAGCACAGAGGCGCTGAGGCAGCACCCTGTGTGGGCCGGGGACAGCCGGCCACCTTCCGGACCAGAGGACAGGTGCCCGCCCGGCTGGGGAGGCGACCTAAGCCACAGCAGCAGCGGTCGCCATCTTGGTCCCGGGACTCCAAGGAACTTAGGAATTTAGTCTGCTTAGGTGAGAGTCTGTACTACCTGGGAACTGCCAAAGCAACACAGTGTCTGAGAAAGGTCCTGTTTTGGGCCTTCTTCTTCGGCCAGGAGGAGGTCCAAATACAAGATATCTGCGCACCTTCCCTGTAAGAGAGCTTGCCAGCAGAGAGTGCTCTGAGCACTGAAACTCAGAGGAGAGAATCTGTCTCCCAGGTCTGCTGATAGACGGTAACAGAATCACCAGAAGAACAATCTCTAAACAGAGTCAACTATAACTACTAACTCCAGAGATTACCAGATGGCGAAAGGTAAACGGAGGAATCTTACTAACAGGAACCAAGTCCACTCACCATCACCAGAACCCAGCACACCCACTTCGCCCAGTCCAGGGAACCCCAACACACCTGAGAACCTAGACCTAGATTTAAAAGCATATCTCATGATGATGGTAGAGGACATCAAGAAGGACTTTAATAAATCACTTAAAGAAATACAGGAGAACACTGCTAAAGAGTTACAAGTCCTTAAAGAAAAACAGGAAAACACAATCAAACAGGTAGAAGTCCTTACAGAAAAAGAGGAAAAAACATACAAACAGGTGATGGAAATGAACAAAACCATACTAGACCTAAAAAGGGAAGTAGACACAATAAAGAAAACTCAAAGCGAGGCAACACTAGAGATAGAAACCCTAGGAAAGAAATCTGGAACCATAGATTTGAGCATCAGCAACAGAATACAAGAGATGGAAGAGAGAATCTCAGGTGCAGAAGATTCCATAGAGAACATCGGCACAACAATCAAAGAAAATGGAAAATGCAAAAAGATCCTAACTCAAAATATCCAGGAAATCCAGGACACAATAAGAAGACCAAACGTACGGATAATAGGAGTGGATGAGAATGAAGATTTTCAACTCAAAGGTCCAGCAAACATCTTCAACAAAATTATTGAAGAAAACTTCCCAAATCTAAAGAATGAGATGCATATGAACATACAAGAAGCCTACAGAACTCCAAATAGACTGGACCAGAAAAGAAATTCCTCCCGACACATAATAATCAGAACATCAAATGCATTAAATAAAGATAGAATACTAAAAGCAGTAAGGGAAAAAGGTCAAGTAACATATAAAGGCAAGCCTATCAGAATTACACCAGATTTTTCACCAGAGACTATGAAAGCAAGAAGAGCCTGGACAGATGTTATACAGACACTAAGAGAACACAAACTGCAGCCCAGGCTACTATACCCAGCCAAACTCTCAATTATCATAGAGGGAGAAACCAAAGTATTCCACGACAAAACCAAATTCACGCATTATCTCTCCACGAATCCAGCCCTTCAAAGGATAATAACAGAAAAAAACCAATACAAGAACGGGAACAACGCCCTAGAAAAAACAAGAAGGTAATCCCTCAACAAACCTAAAAGAAGACAGCCACAAGAACAGAATGCCACCTTTAACAACTAAAATAACAGGAAGCAACAATTACTTTTCCTTAATATCTCTTAACATCAATGGTCTCAACTCGCCAATAAAAAGACATAGACTAACAAACTGGCTACACAAACAAGACCCAACATTTTGCTGCTTACAGGAAACTCATCTCAGAGAAAAAGATAGACACTACCTCAGAATGAAAGGCTGGAAAACAATTTTCCAAGCAAATGGTATGAAGAAACAAGCAGGAGTAGCCATCCTAATATCTGATAAGATTGACTTCCAACCCAAAGTCATCAAAAAAGACAAGGAGGGACACTTCATTCTCATCAAAGGTAAAATCCTCCAAGAGGAACTCTCAATTCTGAATATCTATGCTCCAAATACAAGAGCAGCCACATTCACTAAAGAAACTTTAGTAAAGCTCAAAGCACACATTGCGCCTCACACAATAATAGTGGGAGACTTCAACACACCACTTTCACCAATGGACAGATCATGGAAACAGAAACTAAACAGGGACACACTGAAACTAACAGAAGTGATGAAACAAATGGATCTGACAGATATCTACAGAACATTTTCCCTAAAACAAAAGGATATACCTTCTTCTCAGCACCTCATGGTACCTTCTCCAAAATTGACCACATAATAGGTCACAAATCAGGCATCAACAGATTCAAAAATATTGAAATTGTCCCATGTATCCTATCAGATCACCATGCACTAAGGCTGATCTTCAATAACAAAATAAATAACAGAAAGCCAACATTCACATGGAAACTGAACAACACTCTTCTCAATGATACCTTGGTCAAGGAAGGAATAAAGAAAGAAATTAAAGACTTTTTAGAGTTTAATGAAAATGAAGCCACAATGTACCCAAACCTTTGGGACACAATGAAAGCATTTCTAAGAGGGAAACTCATAGCTATGAGTGCCTTCAAGAAAAAACGGGAGAGAGCACATACTAGCAGCTTGACAACACATCTAAAAGCTCTAGAAAAAAAGGAAGCAAATTCACCCAAGAGGAGTAGACGGCAGGAAATAATCAAACTCAGAGGTGAAATCAACCAAGTGGAAACAAGAAGAACTATTCAAAGAATTAACCAAACGAGGAGTTGGTTCTTTGAGAAAATCAACAAGATAGATAAACCCTTAGCTAGACTCACTAAAGGGCACAGGGACAAAATCCTAATTAACAAAATCAGAAATGAAAAGGGAGACATAACAACAGATCCTGAAGAAATCCAAAACACCATCAGATCCTTCTACAAAAGGCTATACTCAACAAAACTGGAAAACCTGGACGAAATGGACAAATTTCTGGACAGATACCAGGTACCAAAGTTGAATCAGGATCAAGTTGACCTTCTAAACAGTCCCATATCCCCTAAAGAAATAGAAGCAGTTATTAATAGTCTCCCAGCCAAAAAAAGCCCAGGACCAGACGGGTTTAGTGCAGAGTTCTATCAGACCTTCAAAGAAGATCTAACTCCAGTTCTGCACAAACTTTTTCACAAGATAGAAGTAGAAGGTATTCTACCCAACTCATTTTATGAAGCCACTATTACTCTGATACCTAAACCACAGAAAGGTCCAACAAAGATAGAGAACTTCAGACCAATTTCTCTTATGAACATCGATGCAAAAATCCTTAATAAAATTCTCGCTAACCGAATCCAAGAACACATTAAAGCAATCATCCATCCTGACCAAGTAGGTTTTATTCCAGGGATGCAGGGATGGTTTAATATACGAAAATCCATCAATGTAATCCATTATATAAACAAACTCAAAGACAAAAACCACATGATCATCTCGTTAGATGCAGAAAAAGCATTTGACAAGATCCAACACCCATTCATGATAAAAGTTCTGGAAAGATCAGGAATTCAAGGCCAATACCTAAACATGATAAAAGCAATCTACAGCAAACCAGTAGCCAACATCAAAGTAAATGGAGAGAAGCTGGAAGCAATCCCACTAAAATCAGGGACTAGACAAGGCTGCCCACTTTCTCCCTACCTTTTCAACATAGTACTTGAAGTATTAGCCAGAGCAATTCGACAACAAAAGGAGATCAAGGGGATACAAATTGGAAAAGAGGAAGTCAAAATATCACTTTTTGCAGATGATATGATAGTATATATAAGTGACCCTAAAAATTCCACCAGAGAACTCCTAAACCTGATAAACAGCTTCGGTGAAGTAGCTGGATATAAAATTAACTCAAACAAGTCAATGGCCTTTCTCTACACAAAGAATAAACAGGCTGAGAAAGAAATTAGGGAAACAACACCCTTCTCAATAGCCACAAATAATATAAAATATCTCGGCGTGACTCTAACGAAGGAAGTGAAAGATCTGTATGATAAAAACTTCAAGTCCCTGAAGAAAGAAATTAAAGAAGATCTCAGAAGATGGAAAGATCTCCCATGCTCATGGATTGGCAGGACCAACATTGTAAAAATGGCTATCTTGCCAAAAGCAATCTACAGATTCAATGCAATCCCCATTAAAATTCCAACTCAATTCTTCAACGAATTAGAAGGAGCAATTTGCAAATTCATCTGGAATAACAAAAAACCGAGGATAGCAAAAACTCTTCTCAAGGATAAAAGAACCTCTGGTGGAATCACCATGCCTGACCTAAAGCTTTACTACAGAGCAATTGTGATAAAAACTGCATGGTACTGGTATAGAGACAGACAAGTGGACCAATGGAATAGAATTGAAGACCCAGAAATGAACCCACACACCTATGGTCACTTGATCTTCGACAAGGGAGCCAAAACCATCCAGTGGAAGAAAGACAGTATTTTCAACAATTGGTGCTGGCACAACTGGTTGTTATCATGTAGAAGAATGCGAATCGATCCATACTTATCTCCTTGTACTAAGGTCAAATCTAAGTGGATCAAGGAACTTCACATAAAACCAGAGACACTGAAACTTATAGAGGAGAAAGTGGGGAAAAGCCTTGAAGATATGGGCACAGGGGAAAAATTCCTGAACAGAACAGCAATGGCTTGTGCTGTAAGATCGAGAATTGACAAATGGGACCTAATGAAACTCCAAAGTTTCTGCAAGGCAAAAGACACTGTCTATAAGACAAAAAGACCACCAACAGACTGGGAAAGGATCTTTACCTATCCTAAATCAGATAGGGGACTAATATCCAACATATATAAAGAACTCAAGAAGGTGGACCTCAGAAAATCAAATAACCCCCTTAAAAAATGGGGCTCAGAACTGAACAAAGAATTCTCACCTGAGGAATACCGAATGGCAGAGAAGCACCTGAAAAAATGTTCAACATCCTTAATCATCAGGGAAATGCAAATCAAAACAACCCTGAGATTCCACCTCACACCAGTGAGAATGGCTAAGATCAAAAATTCAGGTGACAGCAGATGCTGGCGAGGATGTGGAGAAAGAGGAACACTCCTCCATTGTTGGTGGAATTGCAGGCTTGTACAACCTCTCTGGAAATCAGTCTGGCGGTTCCTCAGAAAATTGGACATAGTACTACCGGAGGATCCAGCAATACCTCTCCTGGGCATATATCCAGAAGAAGCCCCAACTGGTAAGAAGGACACATGCTCCACTATGTTCATAGCAGCCTTATTTATAATAGCCAGAAACTGGAAAGAACCCAGATGCCCCTCAACAGAGGAATGGATACAGAAAATGTGGTACATCTACACAATGGAGTACTACTCAGCTATTAAAAAGAATGAATTTATGAAATTCCTAGCCAAATGGATGGACCTGGAGAGCATCATCCTGAGTGAGGTAACACAATCCCAAAGGAACTCACACAATATGTACTCACTGATAAGTGGATACTAGCCCAAAACCTAGGATACCCACGATATAAGATACAATTTCCTAAACACATGAAACTCAAGAAAAATGAAGACTGAAGTGTGGACACTATGCCCCTCCTTAGAAGTGGGAACAAAACACCCATGGAAGGAGTTACAGAAACAAAGTTTGGAGCTGAGATGAAAGGATGGACCATGTAGAGACTGCCATATCCAGGGATCCACCCCATAATCAGCATCCAAACGCTGACACCATTGCATATACTAGCAAGATTTTATCGAAAGGACCCAGATGTAGCTGTCTCTTGTGAGACTATGCCGGGGCCTAGCAAACACAGAAGTGGATGCTCACAGTCAGCTAATGGATGGATCACAGGGCTCCCAATGGAGGAGCTAGAGAAAGTACCCAAGGAGCTAAAGGGATCTTCAACCCTATAGGTGGAACAACATTATGAACTAACCAGTACCCCTGAGCTCTTGACTCTAGCTGCATATGTATCAAATGATGGCCTAGTCGGCCATCACTGGAAAGAGAGGCCCATTGGACACGCAGACTTTGTGTGCCCCGGTACAGGGGAACGCCAGGGCCAAAGGGGGGGAGTGGGTGGGTAGGGGAGTGGGGGTGGGTGGGTAAGGGGGACTTTTGGTATAGCATTGGAAATGTAAATGAGCTAAATACCTAATAAAAAATGGAAAAAAAAAAAAACAAATGGGACCTAATGAAACTCCAAAGTTTCTGCAAGGCAAAAGACATGGTCAATAAGACAAAAAGACCACCAACAGATTGGGAAAGGATCTTTACCTATCCTAAATCAGATAGGGGACTAATATTCAACATATATAAAGAACTCAAGAAGGTGGACTTCAGAAAATCAAATAACCCCATTAAAAAATGGGGCTCAGAAATGAACAAAGAATTCTCACCTGAAAAATACCGAATGGCTGAGAAGCACCTGAAAAAATGTTCAACATCCTTAATCATCAGGGAAATGCAAATCAAAACAACCCTGAGATTCCACCTCAAACCAGTAAGAATGGCTAAGATCAAAAATTCAGGTGACAGCAGATGCTGGCTTGGATGTGGAGAAAGAGGAACACTCCTCCATTGTTGGTGGGATTGCAGGCTTGTACAACCACTCGGGAAATCAGTCTGGCGGTTCCTCAGAAAATTGGACATAGTACTACCGGAGGATCCCGCAATACCTCTCCTGGGCATATATCCAGAAGATGCCCCAACTGGTAAGAAGGACACATGCTCCACTATGTTCATAGCAGCCTTATTTATAATAGCCAGAAGCTGGAAAGAACCCAGATGCCCCTCAACAGAGGAATGGATACAGAAAATGTGGTACATCTACACAATGGAGTACTACTCAGCTATTAAAATGAATGAATTTATGAAATTCCTAGCCAAATGGATGGACCTGGTGGGCATCATCCTGAGTGAGGTAACACATTCACAAAGAAACTCACACAATATGTACTCTCTGATAAGTGGATATTAGCCCAAAACCTAGGGTACCCAAGATATAAGATACAATTTCCTAAACACATGAAACTCAAGAAAAATGAAGACTGAAGTGTGGACACTATGCCCCTCCTTAGAAGTGGGAACAAAACACCCTTGCAAGGAGTTACAGAGACAAAGTTTGGAGCTGAGATGAAAGGATGGACCATGTAGAGACTGCCATATCCAGGGATCCACCCCATAATCAGCATCCAAACGCTGACACCATTGCCTACACTAGCAGGATTTTATCGAAAGGACCCAGATGTAGCTCTCTCTTGTGAGACTATTCTGGGGCCTAGCAAACACAGAAGTGGATGCTCACAGTCAGCTAATGGATGGATCACAGGGCTCCCAATGGAGGAGCTAGAGAAAGTACCCAAGGAGCTAAAGGGATCTGCAACCCTATAGGTGGAACATCATTATGAACTAACCAGTACCCTGGAGCTCTTGACTCTAGCTGCATATGTATCAAAAGATGGCCTAGTTGGCCATCACTGGAAAGAGAGGCCCATTGGACACTCAAACTTTATATGCCCCAGTACAGGGGAACGTCAGGGCCAAAAAGGGGGAGTGGGTGGGTAGGGGAGTGAGGGTGGGTGGGTATGGGGGACTTTTGGTATAGCATTGGAAATGTAAATGAGCTAAATACCTAATAAAAAATGGAAAGGAAAAAAAAAAAAAAAAAAAAAAAAAAAAAGGAGCTCATGTTTTGGCTTTCAGATGTTGCTAGTAGGATCTGTTGTGTTACAGCCCTGATTTCTGGGCCCTCTTCCATGTTCCTAAAGTCCTCAAGCCACTCATTGTGCTGATCACCTCAGTGTTTCAGGTGGGATGAGAAGAAAGTGAGCTTCTTTGGCAACATATCTCATTTTGGGCCGCAGAATGGGTTATTAAGATGTGTACTTACAATGCTCTTCTTTTATCTTCTGAGGAGAATCCCATGATGAGAGGTGTACTCTTGACACTGAGCTGTGCTGACTTGGGGAAAGGGCAACAATGGGTGTAGCACAACTGTTCTAAGCTCATCTGTGCATGTATTCTTGTAACAAAATCATCACTGTGGTTTTATATTTAATCTTGATGGTGAATTTGACTGGATTAAGTAATGCCTAGGATACTGGTAAAGCATAATTCATCTGTCTGTGAAGGTTTTTCCAGACACAAATCTAGTCTCAGACTCTGGCCTAGTGAATGGCTTAATTTAAACTTTCTGTAGCTATTTTCTATAGCTCACTGAGAGCTAAGAAACTGTGCAAGTTATAATCTAGTAGATGAAGTAGGCTATCAAAGGCATGTCTTTGATGGCTATATCTTGACCATGTTCCTTCCTGTTACTGACCCAATCTGATTCCTATCTTCTTTTTTTTTCTTCATTGCTTATTTATTGCATTAGTAATTGGTGATCTGTAATGATACACTCTTTTGAAATAATATTGAGATAGCAATAGGTTTGAAAACACAATACGGTTGGTAAAATTTACTGACCTACACTTGGAGAAAGAACTTACTTTATGCACAAAAGTAGTACCATTTTTTTTTTTGCCTTTCCCTTTTTTTGCCCCCTCCCTTTTTTGCCCCTCCCCGGTACCATTTCTTAAAATGTCCCCAAGATCTGTTTTCCATATAAGGTAGGTGTTTAATAACAACGTTTGAATATCAATAGGATAACATTTAACATACTTAAAACATAATAATGCAAGTCTACCAACTATATTTTTTTAGAGTTAATTTTTTTCTTATTTTTATTTTTTATTTATTAGGTATTTTCTTCCTTTACGTTTCCAATGCTATCCCAAAATTCCGCCATACCCTCCTCTCCCCAATCCCCTACCCACCCATTCCCACTTCTTGATACATATGCAGTTAGAGACACGAGCTCTGGTGGGTACTGGTTAGTTCATATTGTTGTTCCACATATAGGTTTGCAGACCCCTTTAGCTCCTTGGGTACTTTCTCTAGCTCCTTCATTGGGGGCCCTGTGATCCATCCAATAGCTGAATGTGAGCATGCAAAAGAAGAACACTCCTCCATTGTTGGTGGGATTGCAAGCTTGTACAACCACTATGGAAATCAGTCTGGCAGTTCCTCAGAAATTTGGACATAATACTAACAGAGGATCCCACAATAACACTCCTGGGCATATATCCAGAAGATGTTACAACTGGTAAGAAAGACACATGCTCCACTATGTTCATAGCAGCCTTATTTATAATAGCCAGAAGCTGGAAAGAACCCAGATGCCCCTCAACAGAGGAATGGATACAGAAAATGTGGTACATTTACACAATGGAGTACTACACAGCTATTAAAAAGAGTGAATCTATGAAATTCCTAGGCAAATGGATGGACCTGGAGGGCATCATCCTGAGTGAGGTAACCCAATCACAAAAGAACTCAAATGATATGTACTCACTGATAAGTGGATATTAGCCCAGAAACTTAGAATACACAAGATACAAGATACAATTTGCAAAACACATGAAACTCAAGAAGAACAAAGACCAAAGTGTGGACACTTTGCCCCTTCTTATAGTTGGGAACAAAACACCCATGGAAGGAGTTACAAAGTTTAGAGCTGAGGCGAAGTCAGGGCCGAGCAAACACAGAAGTGGATGCTCACAGTCAGCTATTAGATGATTCCTGTCCTCTAAGGTATGAACTGCACTGTTCTGCCATATCCTTCCTGCCATGGGGAGCTGAAACATCTAACCCATAAGCAAAATTAATCTTTTATACATTAAGTTGTTTATGTCTGAATTTGCCAAAGCAATATAAACAAATGGCATGATCAAATTTCCCCAACAGCTGTACCCCACTATACATACTTCTGATGAAACATATTGCTACTGAGGAAAAAAAAATTACAGTGTTTTTTTTTTTTTTTTGAGAAAGTCAATTTATTTATTTTTATAAATTTTTTATTAGGTATTTATTTCATTTATATTTCTAGTGCTATGACAAAAGTCCCCCACATACTCTGCCACCCACTCCCACTTCTTGGCCCTGGCGTTCCCCTGTATTGAGTCTAGGCCATTCTTCTGATACATATGCAGCTAGAGACACAAGCTACAGGGGGTACTGGTTAGTTCATATTGTTGTCCCACCTATAGGGTTGCAAATCCCCCCAACTCCTTGGGTACGTTCTCTAGCTCCTCTATTGGGGGCCCTGTGATCAATCCAATAGCTGACTGTGAGCATCCACCTCTGTTTGCTAGCCCCCTTCATAGCCTCACAAGAGACAGCTATATCAGGGTCCTTTCAGCAAAATCTTGCTAGTGTATGCAATAGTGTCAGCGTTTGGATGCTGATTATGGGATGGGTCCCCGGGTGTGGCAGTTTCTAGATGGTCCACCCTTTAGTCTCAGCTCCAAACTTTGTCCCAGTAGCTCCTTCCATGGGTGTTTTGTTCTGAATTCTAATAAGGGGCAAAGTGTCCACACTTTGGTCATCATTCTTCTCTCTTTGTTGGGTCTTTCTGTGCTTTAGATATCAGAGTAATTGTGGCTTCATAGAATGAATTGGGTAGAGTACCTTCTGCTTCTATTTTGTGGAATAGTTTTTAAGAACTGGAATTAGATCTTCTTTGAATGTCTGATAGAAATCTGCACTAAACCCTTCTGTTCCTCGGATTGTTTTGGTTGGGAGACTATTGATGACTATTTCTATTTCTTTAGGGGATATAGGACTTTTTAGATCATTAACCTGATCCTGAATTAACATTTGTACCTGGTATCTGTCTAGAAATTTGTCCATTTCATCCAAGTTCACCAGTTTTCTTGAGTATAGCCTTTTGTAGAAGGATCTGATGGTATTTTAGAATACTTCAGGAACTGTTGTTATATCTCCCTTTTAATTTCTGGTTTTGTTAATTAGAATACTGTCCCTGTGCCCTCTAGTGAGTCTGATTAAGGGTTTATTTATCTTGTTGATTTTCTCAAAGAACCAGCTCCTTGTTTGATTGAGTCTTTGAATAGTTATTCTTGTTTCCACTTGGTTGATTTCACCCCTGAGTTTGATTATTTCCTGCAGTCTACTCCTCTTGGGTGATTTTGTTTTCTTTTGTTTTAGAGCTTTTAGGTGTGTTGTCAAGCTGCTAATGTGTGCTCTCTCTAGTTTCTTTTTGGAGGCACTCAGAGCTATGAGTTTCCCTCTTAGAAATGCTTTCATTGTGTCCCATAAGTTTGGGTATGTTGTGGCTTCATTTTCATTAAACTCTAAAAAGTCTTTAATTTCTTTCTTTATTCCTTCCTTGACCAAGGTATCATTGAGAAGAGTGTTGTTCAATTTCCACGTGAATGTTGGCTTTCCATTATTTATGTTGTTATTGAAAATCAGCCTTAGTCCATGGTGATCTTATAGGATGCATGGGAAAATTTCAATATTTTTGTATCTGTTGAAGCCTGTTTTATGACCAATTATATGGTCAGTTTTGGAGAAGGTACCATGAGGTGCTGAGAAAAAAGGTATAACCTTTTGTTTTAGGATAAAATATTCTGTAGGTAGCTGTTAGATCCATTTCTTTCATAACTTCTGTTAGTTTCACTGTGTCCCTGTTTAGTATCTGTTTCCATGATCTGTCCATTGATGAAAGTGGTGTGTTGAAGTCTCCCACTATTATTGTGTGAGGTGAAATATGTGCTTTGAGCTTTACTAAAGTTTCTTTAATGAATGTGGCTGCCCTTGTATTTGGAGCATAGATATTCAGAATTGAGAGTTCCTCTTGAAAGATTTTACCTTTGATGAGTATGAAGTGCCCCTCCTTGTCTTTTTTGATGACTTTGGGTTGGAAGTCGATTTTTTTCGATATTAGAATGGCTACTCCAGCTTGTTTCTTCAGACTATTTGCTTGGAAAATTGTTTTCCAGCCCTTCATTCTGAGGTAGTGTCTATCTTTTTCTCTGAGATGAGTTTCTTGTAAGCAGCAGAATGTTAGGTCCTGTTTGTGTAGCCAGTCTGTTAGTCTATGTCTTTTTATTGGGGAGTTGAGTCCATTCATATTAAAAGATATTAAGGAAAAGTAATTGTTGCTTCCTATTATTTTTGTTGTTAGATTGGCATTCCATTCTTGTGGCTGTCTTCTTTTAGGTTTGTTGAAGGATTACTTTCTTGCTTTTTCTAGGATGTGGTTTCTGTCCTTGTATTGGTTTTTTTTCTGATATTATCCCTTGAAGGACTGGATTTGTGGAAAAATAATGTGTGAATTTGATTTTGTTGTGGAATACTTTGGTTTCTCCATCTATGGTATTTGAAAGTTTGGCTGGGTATAGTAGCCTGGGCTGGCATTTGTGTTCTCTTAGTGTCTGTGTAACATCTGTCCAGGATCTTCTGGCTTTCATAGTTTCTGGTGAAAAATCTGGTATAATTTTGATAGGCCTGCCTTTATATGTTACTTGACCTTTTTCCCTTATTGCTTTTAATATTCTATCTTTATTTAGTGCATTTTTTGTTTTGATTATTATGTGTCAGGAGGAATTTCTTTTCTGGTCCAGTCTATTTGGAGTTCTGTAGGCTTCTTGTATGTTCATGGGCATCTCTTTCTTTAGGTTTGGGAAGCTTTCTTCTATAATTTTGTTGAAGATATTTGCTGGCACTTTAAGTTGAAAATCTTCATTCTCATCTACTCCTATTATCCGTAGGTTTGGTCTTTTCATTGTGTACTGGATTTCCTGGATGTTTTGAGTTAGGATCTTTTTGCATTTTGCATTTTCTTTGATTGTTGTGCTGATATTCTCTATGGAATCTTCTGCACCTGAGATTCTCTCTTCCATCTCTTGTATTCTGTTGCTGATGCTTGCATCTATGGTTCCAGATTTCTTTACTAGGGTTTCTATGTCCAGCGTTGCCTCACTTTGTGTTCTCTTTATTGTGTCTACTTCCCTTTTTAGGTCTAGTATGGTTTTGTTCATTTCCATCACCTGTTTGGATGTGTTTTCCTGTTTTTCTTTAAGGACTTGTAACTCTTTAGCAGTGTTCTCCTGTATTTCTTTAAGTGAGTTATTTAAGTCCTTCTTGATGTCCTCTACCATCATCATGAGATATGCCTCTAAATCCGGGTCTAGCTTTTCGGGTGTGTCGGGGTGCCCTGGACTGGCTGAGTTGAGAGTGCTGGGTTTTGATGATGGTGAGTGGTCTAGGTTTCTGTTTGTAAGATTCCTACATCTGCCTTTTGCCATCTGGTAATCTCTGGAGTCAGTTGTTATAGTTGTCTCTGGTTAGAGCTTGTTCCTCTTGTGATTCTGTTAGCCTGTATCAGCAGACCTGGTAGACTGCCTCTCTCCTGAGTTTCAGTGGATAGAGCACTCTCTGGAGGCAAACTCTCCTCTTGCAGGGCAGGTGCATAAATATCTGGCGTTCGGACTTGCCTCCTGGCAGAAGAGGAATGCCCAAAACAGGGCCTGTCCCAGAAGCTGTTAGCTTCTGTAGTTCACACTCTCACCTGTGAAGCCTAGTCTCAGAGAGATCCAGGAACCAAGATGTCTCCTGCAGATGCTCTGGAAATGCCCTCCCCGGCAGGGCGGACACCTCTCCTCTAGCATGGAAGGTGCCTGGATGTCTGGATCCTGAATTGGGGTCTGCCTCAGATACTCTGTGGCTCCTGCCTGTCCCTGAAGCTGTTAGCTTCTGTAGTCTACACTCTCACCTGTGCAAACTAGTCTCGGCGGGATCCAGGAACCAAGATGTCTCCTGCAAATGCTCCGGCAATGCCATCCCATGTGGGCAGACTACAGTGTTGCTTTAAAAGAAATGAGAAGTAAATTATTTCAAGATATACTCATGAAACAAGCTAAATTCTTTTAAATCAGTAATTTCACCACTGTAGCAGATGCTTAAATATATTTTCAAAATAGTACCAGACACCAAATAAATTTAGATAAGGTATGGTTTGAAAGTTCTAACACTCTGAACTTTGTTTTGGTAACTCCTTCTGTACTGGCTGTTTTTTTTTTTGTGTCAACTTGACACAGGCTGGGGCTATCACAGAGAAAGTAGCTTCAATTGGGGAAGTACCTCCATGAGATCCAGCTGTGGGTTATTTTCTCAATTAGTGATCAAGGGGGAAAGGCCCCTTGTGCGTGGGGCCATCTCTGGGCTGGTAGTCTTGGTTCTATAAGAGAGCAGGCTGAGCAAGCCAGGGGAAGAAAGCCAGTAAAAAAACATCCCTCCATGGCCTCTGCATCAGCTCCTGCTTCCTGACCTGCTTGAGTTCCAGTCCTGACTTCCTTGGTGATGGACAGCAGTATGGAAGTGTAAGCCAAATAACCCCTTTCCTCCTCAATTTGCTTCTTGGGCATGATGTTTGTGCAGGAATAGAAACCCTGACTAAGATAGCTTCCATTAGTATTTTATTCGCCATTCTAAGAAGGAACGAAGTATCCACCCTTTGGTCTTCCTTCTTCTTGGATTTCCTGTGTTTTGAAAATTGTATCTTGGGTAGTTTAAGTTTCTGGGTTAATATCCACTTATCAGTGAGTGCATTTCATGTGTTCTTTTGTGGTTGGGTTACCTCACTCAGGATGATATCCTCCATATCCTTCCATTTGCCTAAGAATTTCATAAATTCATTGTTTTTAATTGCTGAGTAGTATTCCATTGTATCTATGTAACACATTTTCTGTGTCCATTCCTCTGTTGAGCAACATCTCGATTCTTTCCAGCTTCTGGCTATTATAAATAAGGCTGCTATGAATATAGTAGAGCATGTGTTCTTATTACAAGTTGTCCCAGCTGGGGATCCATCCCATATACAACCACCAAACTCAGACACTATTGCATATGCCAGCAAGATTTTGCTGACAGGACCCTGATATAGCTATCTCTTGTGAGGCTATGCCAGTACCTGGCAAATACAGAAGTGGATGCAAATACACAAGTGGATTGAACACAGGGCCCCTAAAGAAGGAGCTAGAGAAAATACTCAAGGAGCTAAAGGGGTGGGCAACCCTATAGGAGGATCAACAATATTAACTAACTAGTATCCCCCCAGAACTCTGTCTTTAATTGCAAATGTAGCAGAAGATGGCCTAATCGGACATCATTGGGAGGAGAGGCCCTTGGTCTTGCAATGATTATAAGTCCCAGTACAGGGGAATGCCAGGGCCAGGAAGTGGGAGAGGGTGGGTTAGGGAGCAGGGGGGGAGGGGGGCAGCGGCAGGGAGGGTATCAGGGACTTTTGGGATAGCATTTGAAATGTAAATGAAGAAAATATCTAATTAAAAAAAAAAGAAAGTTCTAACACTAGCTTTCCATTGTTAGTCTCAAAGCTAAGTAATGTGAGTGCTAGGTTGTGCTGCATGTTTCAGCACTTGCTGGGGATCTGGATTCTAACCTTTGAACACAGTGACAAAGCAGAACCCAGGGCTACTAGACTTGAAGGTAATGGGCCACAGGGGATCTGAATCTCCCACTTTGTGCTGTCTTATCTTTTTAAAAACCAATGACAAATGATTCTGCAGAATCCTAAGCTATACTTTTCCATTTCACAGAAAATTAGACTTTTATGTCTTTAGTGTCCAGTGGGGGCAAATATTCCTTTTACTTATTCTTCTATGAAAAGGCTTTATAAACCTTGCAGAAAGAACTTCAACACAGTCTTGCTTGTAACATGTTGTGCCCAATCCAAAGAATGTTTGAGGGCCATAGTTTAGGGTCAATAGCACTTCTAATTATGGTAAATTTCTTTGGAGCTAATAAAGAATGTGAAAAAAGAGCATTTCATAAGCTATGAGATGTGACTTCAACTGAAGAAAAAAAAAAGCTTGCTGTGATGGCCAATACTCATCTCATCTGAAGAAAATCCTATAAACTTCAACTGTTCAGAACTCTCTGGCAGATATGAAAATTATTTTCAAAAAAGGAAATGTTATTATGTATGACTCAGAGAATAAAAGATTATAGCATTTCATCAGAAGAAACTCTGACAGCTGATTCTTTTCCAGTGAAAGCACACTGTGATTTTGCAGCATAGACCAGTAATCCATTTAATTAATATCACTATTTATTCTGCTTGCCAATATTCTGTCAAGCACTAAAGCTAGTGAATAAGATACCAGTTCTGCCTTCCTGGAGTTTGTAACTATCCTGGGGAAAGGCAGGTAAACAGGCAACTTTAATTCCCATAACTGAGATGAATGTATCCAGAGCATTGGATTTGAAGGTAAAATGTTCCCTACAGGTTTATTTTAAAATATTTTTGCTCATGTTTTGACAGTTACTGTCCAGCTAATAGTGCTGTTTTGGGAGACGGTAGAAGCTCTAGAAGGTAAGGTCTAGGTGGAAGAAATGGACCACTGATTTTCAAAGTTATATTGCCTGCTCTACTCTCATCCTAAGCTCTCTTCTTCCTGCTCTGCCATGATGTGAGCAATCCAAGCTTCAAATTCTTGCCATAGTCACTGAGTCATGCCTTCTCTGACACAATAGGCTGTATCCTCTAACCTGTGAATCAAAAATCTTCACTTCCCTTAGTTGCTTCTGTTAGTAATTTGGTCACAGCTATGAGAAAATTACAGCCACCTTGTCCTTTTATGCTAACATAGCAGACAAAAGGAGCAGTGTATGTTTGAGGCTCACACTAATCGGTAGTGCTTTTCCTTCTCTGTACATTTTCAGACGTACATCACTCACAAACAGCATATTTTTCTGTGGGGCCATGGGTGTAGGGGAAGGGGGGAGGGAGAGAGCCAGCCTCAGGCCAGAGTTCCAGTGCTTTGGGCAGGCATAAGCCAGGGGACTCCTTGATGCTTTCTATGTGGCCCCAGGTGGGCATCAGGCTGTGTGAAGCCACTGACCCCACACGGTAGGGGGTGGACAAGGGGCAGCCCTTACTACCAGGTTCTCAGTCTCTGGCATCCCACACTGGATACAGCAGAGGAGCTGAGAGCAGAATAGGGGTCCTGGGGTGGCACTAGGCCCCCAAGATACTGGAAGAGGGGGCAGGGGGAAAGAGGAAGGGGGGATACTGGGTGGTTTCCACACAAGTGAGAGTCTTTAGTCCAGGCCTTGACGAAAAGTGACAGTCTAGGTTTTAGAGCTTTATTGTAGAAAGGCAGGGTGAAAAAGAGAAGAAAAAAAGGGAGAGAGAGAGAGACCAGCCATGGCCAAGAGGAGAGAAGGGGAAAAGAGAGAGTGAAGGAAGGCTAGATAGTAAGAAAGCTTAGAAAGAGGTAAAAGCTGAGAGAGAGAGAGAGAGAAAGAGCTAGAGAGCTAGCTTAAGAGAGTGAGGAGCCAAGCAGCTCCTCTTATAGTGGGTTGTATTATCTTGCTGTTGCTAGGTAACTGTGGGGAGGAGTCTAGCCAGAAGGCCCGAAGCTTGGGACATTGTCTACATGACTGTTAGCCACATGCTTCTCTTGTGGGGGATGTGGGGGTGGTAACTTCGACCAGAGCCGGGGGTCCAGGAGACATGAGGGAATGCCTTCCATCTCATGTAGTTGGGAATTACCACCACTGGGGGCCTACCAGGGTTTAAGACCTCAACTTGACTGGAGATCAGGCTGTCTGTACATAGCCCATTGCCCCACACTTTCCCCTTCTTATTCCCAAGCATTCTTGTCTGTCTGCTTTAATTCCTTATGTGTTTTGGACTTTCAGTTACATTTGTTTTGCTTTGTTCCAAGTGTATATAGTCAATTTTGAGGCAGATAAATGTCAAGCTATAAGACAAAGGGAAGGTATAATCAGTCCATGCTAACTAGTTTTACTGGCAGCCTATAAATGTCACTTTTTTCCCCTCAGATGAAGAGATGAGATGAGAGCTGTACTCCAGCTGTTCAAATACATGGCTTGGGTTGAGCCTAGACCATTTCTTTCTCTGTTCTAGCTATCCCTAGGCATAGTCCTGGAAGCTTCTAGCCTCCATAAAAATCTAATTTTCCAAGCTGACTGATTCAATCTGGCTTCTCCACTTCTGTCTGATTGCTCTGCTTGAACTAATAATAGCTTTGGCAATCTGTTCTAATCTTCTGTCTCCTCATTCTCTGGCTCATTCTGTCTTCACCTGTGTCTAGCTTGTCCTCTCTGCAACCCGTCTCTGTAACACTGTTCTGGTAAAATTGCCATCCCCCTCTTCCCTTCTTTTGAGTAGCCTCTTTCCTGTGCTGTTCTCATACGAGTCGGGCATATCCTATCTCTGATTTGTTACTTTGTCTAACCCTAAATTAAATGTTATTTTCAAACATGGCTACTTCCTGCTACAAGCCAACCTTACCTTCATTATTAGGGATTAAAGATGTGTACTAAGGGCATGTCTACATTCCAGCCAGATTATACTGTAAATTAGGGTGTGTCTGTATTCTGGCCAGATCATATAGACCTAGAAGGTCTTTGGATATGATCCCTTCCTTGCCAGAGCCGACCTGTTGCTGGATTAAAATTCCTCTACAGCAGCCACACCTCATTTTTGAGAAATTCTCAGGTCCTGTTAAGTGGTTAATGGTTTATTGTTACCTCCTTCCAGCCTAGCTAGGCTGGCCTCAGACCATCTGCCTCTGAGGCAGAGCCACCTGCTGTGCTGCTTCTCATCACTCTCCTTTGATGTGCCACTACCTACTACCTGCCTGAGGCCAAACCGATTCTATGTGATTTTCTGAGATATTTACTTATTACTGAGTGCATACCCTGTTCATTTGTGACTGAGTTAACTCACTAGAATGATAATTTCAAGTTTCATCCATTTGCCTGAGAATAGAATGAAGTCATTGTTTTTAATAGCTGGGTAGTATTCCATTATGTAAATGTATCACATTTTCTGTATTCATTCCTCTGTTGAGGGACATCTGGGTTGTTTCCACCTTCTATATATTATAAACATGGTTGCTATGACCACAGTGAAGTATGTGTCCTTGTGCTATGGTGGATCATCTTCTGGTTATATGTTCAGGAGTGTATAGCTGGGTATTCAGGTAGAACTATTACAATTTTCTGAGGAAATGCCAGATTGATTTCTGGAGTGGTTTTACAAGTTTGCAATCCCACCAGCAATGGAGGAGTCTTCCTCTTTATCCACATCGTACCAGCATGTACTGTCACATGAGTTTTTTTTTAATTAGGTATTTTCTTCATTTACATTACCAATGCTATCCCAAAAGGCCCCATACCCTCCCCCCCACTCGCCTAACCACCCACTCGCACTTCTTGGCCCTGGCGTTCCCGTGTACTGAGGCATATAAAGTTTGCAAGAACAATGGACCTCTATTCCCAATGATGGCCGAATAGGCCATCTTCTGATACATATGCAGCTAGAGACAAGAGTTCTGGGGAGTACTGGTTAGTTCATATTGTTGTTCCACCTATAGGGTTACAAACCCCTTTAGCTCCTTGGTTATTTTCTCTAGCTCCTCCACTGGGGGCCCTGTGATCCATCCAATAGCTGACTGTGAGCATCCACTTCTTTTTGTTAGGCCCCGGCATAGCTAAGCAAGAGACAGCTATATCAGGGTCCTTTCAGCAAAATCTTGCTAGTGTATTCAATATTGTCAGCGTTTGGAGGCTGATTATGGGATGGGTCCCCTGGTATGGCAGTTTCTAGATGGTCCATCCTTTTGTCTCAGCTCCAAACTTTGTCTCTGTAACTCCTTCTATGGGTGTTTTGATCAAAAGTATCCATACTTTGGTCTTCATTCTTCTTGAGTTTCATGTGTTTTCCAAATTGATTCTTATATCTTGAATATTCTAAGTCTGGGCTAATATTCACTTATCAGTGACTACAAATCATGTGAGTTCTTTTGTGATTGGGTTACCTCACTCAGAATGATGCCCTCCAGGTCCATCCATTTGCCTAGAAATTTCATATATTCATTCTTTTTATTAGCTGAGTAGTACTCCATTGTGTAAATGTACCACATTTTCTGTATCCATTCCTCTGTTGAGGGGCATCTTGGTTTTTTCCAGCTTCTGGCTATTATAAATAAGACTGCTATGAACATAGTAGAGCATGTACCTTTCTTACCAGTTAAAACATCTTCTGGATATATGCCCAGGAGAGGTATTGTGGGATCCTCCATTAGTACAATGTCCAATTTTCTGAGAAACCGCCAGACTGATTTCCAGAGTGGTTGTACAAGCTTGCAATCCCACCAACAATGGAGAAGTGTTCCTCTTTCTCCACATCCTCGCCAGCATCTGCTGTCACCTGAATTTTTGATCTTAGCCATTCTGACTGGTGTGAGGTGAAATCTCAGGGTTGTTTTAATTTGTGTTTCCCTGATGATTAAGGATGCTGAACATTTTTTCAGGTGCTTCTCAGCCATTCGGTATTCCTCAGGTGAGAATTCTTTGTTTAGCTCTGAGCCCCATTTTTTAATGGAGTTATTTGATTTTCTGGAGTCCACCTTCTTGAGTTCTTCATATATATTGGATATTAGTCCCCTATCTGATTTAGGATAGGTAAAGATCCTTTCCCAATCTGTTGGTGGCCTTTTTGTCTTATTGACCGTGTCTTTTGCCTTTCAGAATCTTTGCAATTTTATGAGGTCCTATTTGTAGATTCTTGATCTTACAGCACAAGCCATTGCTATTCTATTCAGGAATTTTTCCCTGTGCCCATATCTTCGGGGCTTTCCCCCACTTTCTCCTCTATAAGTTTCAGTGTCTCTGGTTTTATGTGGAGTTCCTTGATCCACTTAGATTTGACCTTAGTACAAGGAGATAGGAATGGATCAATTCACATTCTTTTACATGATAACCGTCAGTTGTACCAGCACCATTTGTTAAAAATGCTGTCTTTTTTCCACTGGATGGTTTTAGCTCCCTTGTCAAAGATCAAGTGACCATAGGTGTGTGGGTTCATTTCTGGGTCTTCAATTCTATTCCATTGGTTCACTTGTCTATCGATATACCACTACCATGCAGTTTTTATCACAATTGCTCTGTAGTACAGCTTTAGGTCAGGCATGGTGATTCCACCAGAGGTTCTTTTATCCTTGAGAAGAGTTTTTGCTATCCTAGGT
This sequence comes from Mus musculus, assembly GCF_000001635.26. NCBI lineage: Eukaryota > Metazoa > Chordata > Mammalia > Rodentia > Muridae > Mus > Mus musculus. Next base: position 18,818,305 of record NC_000086.7, read on the forward strand.
TTTTTGTTATTCCAGACGAATTTGCAGATTGCCCTTTCTAATCAATTGAAGAATTGAGTTGGAATTTTCATGGGGATTTAATTGATTCTGTGGATTGCTTTTGGCTTCATTTTCATTAAACTCTAAAAGTCTTTAATTTCTTTCTTTATTCATCCCTTGACCAAGGTATCATTAAGAAGAGTGTTGTTCAGTTTCCACATGAATGTTTGGCTTTCTATTATTTATGTTGTTATTGAAGATCAGCCTTAGTCCATGGTGATCTGAAAGGATGCATGGGACAATTTCAATATTTTTGTATCTGCTGAGGCTTGTTTTGTGATCAATCATATCGTCAATTTTGGAGAAGGTACAGGTGCTGAGAAAAACATATATCCTTTTGTTTTAGGATAAAATGTTCTGTAGATATCTGTTAGATCAAGTTGTTTCATAACTTCTGTTAGTTTCTGTTTCAATGATCTGTCCATTGATGAGAGTCGTGTGTTGAAGTCTCCCACTATTATTGTGTAAGGTGCAATATGTGCTTTGAGCTTTACTAAATTTTACTAAATTCATTTTGTTTAATGAATGTGGCTGCCCTTGCATTTGGAGCATAGATATTCAGAATTGAAATTTCTTCTTGGAGGATTTTAACTTTGATGAGTAAGAAGTGTCCCTCCTTGTCTTTTTTGATAACTTTGGGCTGGAAGTTGATTTTATTCGACATTAGAATGGCTACTCCACCTTGTTTCTTTAGACCATTTGCTTGGAAAATTGTTTTCCAGCCTTTCACTCTGAGGTAGTGTCTGTCTTTTTCCCTGAGATGAGTTTCCTGTAAGCAGCAGAATGTTGTGGTCCTGTTTGTGTAGCCAGTCTGTTAGTCTATGTCTTTTTATTGGGGAATTGAGTCCATTGATATTAAGAGATATTAAGGAAAAGTAATTGTTCCTTCCTATTATTTTTGGTGTTAGAGTTGGCATTGTGTTCTCATGGGTATCTTCTTTTAGGTTTGTTGAAGGATTACTTTCTTGCTTTTTCTAGGGTGTGGTTTCTGTCCTTGTATTGTTTTTTTTTTTTTTTTTCTGTTATTATCCTTTGAAGGATTCATGGAAAGATAATGTGTGAATTTGGTTTTGTCATGGAATACTTTGGTTTCTCCATCTATGGTAATTGAGAGTTTGGCTGGGTATAGTAGCCTGGGCTGGCATTTGTGTTCTCTTAGCGTCTATATAACATCTGTCCAGGATCTTCTGGCTTTCATAGTCTCTGGTGAAAAGTCTGGTTAATTTTGATAGGCCTGCCTTTATACGTTACTTGACCTTTTTCCCTTACGGATTTTAATATTCTATCTTTATTTAGTGCTTTTGTTGTTCTGATTATTATGTGTCTGGAGGAATTTCTTTTCTGGTCCAGTCTATTTGGAGTTCTGTAGGCTTCTTGTATGATCATGGGCATCTCTTTCTTTAGGTTTGGGAAGCTTTCTTTTATAATTTTGTTGAAGATATTTGCTGGCCCTTTAAGTTGAAAATCTTCATTCTCATCTACTCCTATTATCCATAGGTTTGGTCTTTTCATTGTGTCCTGGATTTCCTGGATGTTTTGAGTTAAGATCTTTTTGCATTTTGCATTTTCTTCGATTGTTGTGCCAATGTTCTCTAAGGAATCTTCTGCACCTGAGATTCTCACTTCCATCTCTTATATTCTGTTGCTGATGCTCACATCCATGGTTCCAGATTTCTTTCCTAGGGTTTCTATGTCCACCGTTGCCTCACTTTGTGTTTTCTTTACTGTGTCGACTTTCCCTTTTTAGGTCTAGTATGATTTTGTTCATTTCCATCACCTGTTTCGATGTGTTTTCCTGTTTTTCTTTAAGTACTTCTACCTGTTTGGTTGTGTTTTCCTGTTTTTCTTTAAGGACGTGTAAGTCTTTAGCAATGTCCTCCTGTATTTCTTTTAGTGAGTTATTATAGTCCTTCTTGATGTCCTCTACCATCATCATGATATATGCTTTTAAATCCGAGTCTAGCTTTTTGGGTGTGTTGGGGTGCCCAGGACTGGGTGAGGTAGGAGTGCTGCATTCTGATGATGGTGAGTTGTCTTGGTTTCTGTTAGTAAGATGCTTATGTTTGCCTTTCCCCATCTGGTAATCTCTGGAGTTAGTTGTTATAGTTGTCTCTGATTAAAGCTTGTTCCTCTCGTGATTCTGTTAGCCTCTATCAGCAGACCTGGGAGACTAGATCTCAGTGGTCAGAGCACTCTCTTCAGGCAAGCTGTCATCTTACAGGGAAGGTGCACAGATATCTGGCGTTCGGACCTGCCTCCTGGCAGAAGATGAAGGCCCAAAACCTGGCCTGTCCCAGAAGTTGTTAGCTTCTGTAGTCCACACTCCTACCTGCGCAGACTAGTCTCGGGTTTTCTGCTTCCCTAATGCTGTCTTAGGTTCCGCGAGATTGGAATGGAACAGAAGTTGTGTTCCACTCACTGGTGGTCCTAAGATCGCATGGAGAGTCCGCTCGGGACCTTGGGGGTGTCCACCAACTTCGTGCCCAAGGTGACCCAGTTCTGTCACCAACCAGAAGGGACTTATGACCCTGGTCAGGCCGGATTTTCTGCTTCCCTAATGCTGTCTCAGGTTCCACATTATTGGATTGGAACAGAAGTTGTGTTCCACTCACCCGTGGTCCTAAGATGGCATGGAGAGTCCTCTAGGGACCTTGGGTGTGTCTGCCGACTCTGTGCCCAAGGTTGTCACTTGAGTTTTTTATCTTAGTCATTCTGATTGGTATAAGTTAGAATCTCAGAGCTGTTTTGATTTGCATTTCCCTGGTGACTAAGGATATTGAACATTTCTTTAAGTGGTTCTTGGCCACTAAAAATTCCTCTGTTGAGAATTCGTTGTATAGTTCTGTACCCCATTTTAAAATTTGGGTTATTTGGTTTTTTGGAGGTTTACTTCTTGATATATATATATGATATTAATCCTACCTTCTTAATTTTTATGTATTCTTAGATTTTGATAAGCATACCTTTCAATAATTTGTTCTAGTAACATGAAACAGAATGGGCTAGAAAATCAGATTATGTAGTTTCCCATCAGTGAAAATTGTATTTGAAATGTATCTGCAAAAGAGGGTCCCTAAAGAATGTCATATAGAGCTAGGTAGTGGTGGTGCATGCCTTTAATCCCAGCACTTGTGAGGCAGAGGCAGGTGGATTTCTGAGTTCAAGGCCAGCCTGGTCTACAGAGTGAGTTCCAGGACAGCCCAGGCTATATTGAGAAATCCTGTCTTGAAATACCCTCCCCCCAAATAAAAACATCATCCTATAAAGACTAAATTCTTATCTGTCAATGTTATCTGGGTTTCATTTTGCCATTGACTAGCTATAACAAAATAATAAAACAAACAAACAACAACAGAAAAAAAAAACTAAGGGGAATATATCTGTTTTTGTTTATGGAAATGTTACCAAGGCCATAGTAGTTCAGTCTTCCAGACAATTTCTTTTAGCCTTTCAAATATCAATTTAAATATCACCTTTTTAAAATCCTGTCCTTAAATCATTATCTTTATACTCTACTGTTCTCACAAGGATAAGAATAAAAGATAGTTTGCTCATTTGTGGTCCTCTAACTTGGCATTTATTCTTCACATTGCACTCAGTGGCTTATGTGTCTGAATCATCATGTAGGTACTTGTTAGGAGCAGGATTTTGGTCTACCTTTTCTATTATATAGTAGCTTTCACAGGGATCATAAGACATGCTCAGTGAATGCTTTTTCAGGGCAAAGGTACCTTATGTAAACCCTCTAAGTTAAAGTATACTGTAGAGTTCAGTTTTATTATCTAGTTGGGCAGTCCTTTCCAAAAACCTATCTGTTAAGGCCAAAAGCATAAACTCCCAGTGCTTTCAGTGTTATCATATATAAAGAGACAAGTGTTATATGCCGATTTCTTGACTTGTTTATATACTTTTATAATTGATTTCCTCCAGGGTTAGTCTAAAAGTATTTGATTGGCTTTAAAGATAGCATTCCACTCTGATGAAGGGAGATGTGGAAATCCTTTAGCAATCAAGTTTAAGATGCCAAATTGAAGGTGACATGCCAACTAAAATGAGGTGGACTTGCTTATCACTGACCTCAGTGGAATATGTTTAGTTCTGACAATAAAATTCTGATCATGCATGTGTTAGCTTTCTGGCTAAACTCCATCCCACAGTTACCTGGCAACAGCCAGGTATGCTCCTTCCCACAGTTTCCTGGCAAGAGCCAGGTAGGCCTGAACCACTATAAAAAGTGACTGCTTGACCTCCTCCTCTCTCTCTTCTCTCTTGCTTCCCTCTTGCTTCCCTCTTGCTTCTCTCTTGCCTTCTTGGACTCTTCCCTTCCCCTCCCTTTCCCATTCCCTTCCTTTTCTCTCCATGTATTCATGGAAGGCCTCTACTTCTCTACTTTCTCTCTCTTTCTGCCTTTCTCTGCCTCTACTACCCTCTTAACTCTCTTCCCCATGCCCTGAATAAACTCTATTCTATACTCTACTATCATGTGGCTAGTCCCTCAGGGGCAAGGCATGCCTTGTCATGGGCCCACTGAAACATCTCCTTCCCCTATACCTCACCATACCTCGAAAGAACATAACACCAATCTCCTTATCTTTTTATAAACATGTCATATGATGCCCTGACTTGGATTCAGAAACTCTGCAGGTTTGCATCTCACCTCAATTCCTACAAGAGATCCATGCTCACTAGCTCAGAACTGGTAAGCGCCATTCCCCACTGGTCAGAGTAACCATCTTTGTGGTTCCAGGGGAACGTTCTTGAGCTTGGAGCTACCCCTGTGCTGCTCTGACCCTTGTTCTAGGATTTCTTCCCTTGGGTGAGACTTTAATCTTTCCTTTTGAGACAGTTTTTTTTTCTCATGGCTGAGAATTCCAGGCTGGGTGTGGATAACTCTCTGGCTCAAAAGCACTGGCTCTGAGTGCTAGCCCACAGCCCCCATATATCTCGCCCATGGATCAGTCTTTCACTGCTGACCCATAGCATAGATTTTCACCTCCTTCTCCCTCATTTGTGGCCTGCTGCAGCCACTAGTTAACTGTTCACCTGAAAAGCAGGTCTGGCCTCACTTCCTGCTGGGGATACTACTTGCTACCTTCTGTCATATGCTCCTTAGCTCTGCTCCAGGTTCTCTACCTGAAAAGTGAGTCTGTCCCCACCCCTTATATCCTGCCAGGGACCCTGTTGGAGACTTGCTTTCCCATGTGTGCAATTGAAAGAAAGAAAACTAAATTCAAGACTTCAAAGCCCTAGCCACAAAATTTATTCAAGGTCCATGACTCATGTGGCTTGCTAGTTAGAAGGGCTTTTTGGGCTTAGAGCAAAGAACAAAGGCTGTAAAGTCATCCCAGGAACCAACTAGCCATAAAGATAGGGAAGACATACAAGAATGTTGGGACTGGCCCGGCGCCTCCCTACGTCCAGCCCTTCTGACCTAAGTTAAATATTAACCAGATGCTCTGCTGTTACCTCGATCTGCATGTACAGTCTGCTGATGTTTAAATGGACCAATCATGTGAAACCGGGCCAATTCCTCTCTGCTGATGTTTAAATGAACCAATCATGTGAAACCATGCCAATTCCTTCCCCAGCCCCAGACCCTTTTCTATAAAATCCCCCAGCTTTCCAGCCACATGGTCAAATCCACTGTCTCCTGTGTGAGTTACATTTCAACCTGGAGCTCTGCCATTGCCATTAAACTACCTCATGTATTTACATCAAGATGGTCTGTTCGTGATTCTTTGGGTGCACGCTGAATCGGGAATTTAGTGGGGGTTTCCCCACTAGGTTCTTTCACAACCACCTGCACCACCTGCACGCTCTCTCGAATGAAGGGCTTGGCTGTCCACTTTCCCCATACATGGGAGGGAGCCTCTTCCTCCTCCTCCTCTCTCTCCCTCTCCCTCTCCCTCTCTCTGATCAGGCTCAATCAGCCCCCCTCAATCTGTGGGAATCAGAGTTCCGGCAGGTATGCATGGAGTCAGTGAGAATTGACAGACAGACACAGATACGAGAGAGTGTGCTGGATCTGAATGTATTTTGTCCAAATGAACACCAGACTTTTAATACAGAAGAAAAACAAGAAAAGCCAGGCAAACACATCCACCAAGTTACACTGACATAAAACAAAAAGAATACATACATGAAAAGATGGTGGGAGTCAGGCCGTGTTTACCACTTAATTAAAAAGATCAGCTAACGTGTATTTTTTTCTTTTCTTTTTTTTAATTGGGTATTTATTTCATTTACATTTCCAATGCTATCCCAAAAGTCCCCCACATGCTCCCCTGCCCACCACCCACTCCCACTTCTTGGCCCTGGCACTGTTTTTTGGTGTCTATTTGATTCTTTGCATGTAGTTGTTGATTATTTTTCTTATCACAGTGTTAAATGAGTGCAGAAGATATTTATCCCTACACAGTTCAGAAAAGGTGTCTACGAAGCATGTTTTAGTGATATAACTCTTTGGATAAATATTAGGGGCAAGTTTATCTCACTTGTGTGCTGCCAATTGACATGTAACAAATTGACATGTAACAAATATGCTTTCTCATCACCAAATATGCTCCTATGTGATACTGTTCCTAGGAGCACAAGATGTCATCAAACATTTGGCTTAGAACAAAATTTCTGTGCTAAAAAAAAAAAATCAGCTAAACACAGGAGCCAGGTGAATGCTCTGATGCAATGCAAGTCTATTGTTAAACCCACCACCAGGGGTTCTTAGTAAATACCTGACTATGCTATTCCTCTGGGCCTAGTGAAGAAACCTGCACCAAACCCACCTATTTCCTAGGCCATGATGTATTTCTGTGTTTGGGTGTGACTCGGTTATTGTCCTAAGTAATTACTATGCAGACTAGCCCTGAGCTTTTCTAGCTCTGTTCTTTGTAATTCCTAATTAGTTTCACTGTTTCTACTAGAAGTGAATTTGAATGTTACTGAATAGGTAACATTCTTACTGAATTCCAAGTTCAGGGTCAGCTTCAAGGATTTTCTAGGAACCATTGGAACACTGGTGGAGGCTTAGCTATATGTCAAAAATAAATCATTAAAGGCACTTATAATAAAACGATATTAGCCAGGCATGGTGGCACACACCTTTAATCCCAGCACTCAGGAGGCAGAGGCAGGCAGATTTCTGAGTTCGACCCAGCCTGGTCTACAAAGTGAGTTCCAGGACAGCCAGGACTATACAGAGAAACCCTGTCTCAAACAAAACAAAACAAAACAAAACAAAACAAAACAAAACAAAAAAATATTGAAAGAGAGTACATGGATCCAAACAGCAGACTAACATGGGGACAGGGTTTAAGTATATGGCTATAGGAATGCCAAGGTTCCAGGAGGCTGTTTCCATGAAACTCTGCCTCAAGACTGCTTCCAGGTTTTTAAACCTGTAATGTGAGTCACTACTGGAGTGGATGGGCATTCTCCCCCTTTCTTTTATTAATTTTCAGCCGAAGTTCCAGAATGTCCCACTTTGTTGTAGCTACAGATCTCAGAAGAACTCTAAAGCTGAGTGGAAACACAATGATTACTAGTAAAATAATGCCAATAATAATAGCAAGTAGAATTATATATTGAACCCAATCCAAGGGATTCAATGCACTTATTTTTAAATCTCTGGCCAATTCATCAATGTCCCAAATATCCAAATGGCTTCTGCAAATATCTGAAATTTCTGCCTTTCTAGGATTAATATTTGCTATATCCTGCCCGTTGCTAAGACTACTTCTTCTAAAGCACTAAGCTTTGCCTCCAGTTTTTATCTATAATATGCAACTCTGACAAAGCTATGGAAATATTCCTATGCATATCATTAACAAAATGAGTGGTATGCACCTGCTGAAGTAAAGCCAAAGCCGTGGTAGATAATGCAAAAGAAGTTAAAATTGCAAGTAAAGCAGTAATTCCTGAAATCAGAGCTGCAACAAATCTCTTTGGTCTTATGAGCTCATTTAACCTTTTCAAAGTTTGCATTCCAAGGATCATTTCCTAACTCTATAGGCAGCAAAACATAAGCAGGTCTTTTTTAACAAAATCGTAACAGCAGATTCCTTATCTAAATTAGGATCTACACAATTAATTAATTGACAAGAATTACAATGAATATGAAAAGACTTGCCAAGATTGGTGATCTTAACTCTGTCAAAATTATCTAGCAATAAGCTTTCACAGCTATAGGGGAGTTGGCCTAAATGGGCAAAAACAGTGTCTCTGACAAAAGCATCTTTTTCATGCTCTGTACAGCTTCTAAAGTCACCACCATGTTTTTCTTGTTGCTGTAGCTTGTGGCAGAGATAGGGAGAGTTTCTGTATTTTGCTTGCAAGTGTCTGCTCTCTCTGTTTCCTCCTTCTCTGTGCGCTCAATACAGCTTTCCTGTCACCACTGTCAGGGCACTCACAAACTCACAGGTAAGCCTGTAACAGGAAGCTAGCAAGCTCCTGCAGGATTCTGTGGAAAAAACACAAACATGCCCCCTCTTCCCCATATTAAGTATCTAAATAGGCTCATGACATGTGCCAGTATGTGGATCCTTTCACTTCACCTAGATATAAGTATGCCTAGTTTTAAGACACTATAAGGCATTCACTCATCAAGGACTTTTATGGCATCTAAATTTTAGTGTTGCAATAGGATGCTAAAACTTTACTTGTAGATGAAGAAAGATTAATGTGTTTTTTTGTCAAAGAATTGCTATGTGCAAATTGAGTAACAATAACAAGAATAAGCAGCTAATATTTGATTACCATTGATTACAATTGATACCAATTGATCACAGAAGTTTACTTTACTTTCTGCAAAGCCTTTTTGTTTCTCACCAGTTAATTTGAATCTCACTTGATAGCCCTTAACAAAGGCTTAAGTTTTCCTGTGTTGAGTTTAAGGTGAGATCTTAGCCAATTAACTTCTTCGGGAAGCTTTTGAAAATAATTTGAAGTAAGCAAATCATCATTTATTTCTTAAATTTTCTGTACCACAATTTTTCTAGGATAACTAAGACCCTAAATATTAAAAAGATATTGCCTCTGAATATCTTTTATGGAGCAACAGCTACTCCCTAAAACTTTAAAGTTCATTATGTGAAAGCAAAGATTTGAAGTAAATTTCCCTTCAGAGGCATTTGCTAATAAACTACTTTCCATTTAAGAAACCATATACACTGAAAGATTCAAACTCTTAACTTCTTGTATTGAAGCAGAGATAATATAATTTTTTCTTACATAATGTAAAGCTATTAAGCATATGTAGAGGCAACATTTCTTAGTGATTACAAGCTCACTAGAAGCAAACCTTTTAGAATTATCAAGATGCAAGGGAAAAAACTTTCAAATCTATAATAATTTTATATTATGTAGGCAAGCCAGCTTGTAATGCTTTTATATATAAATTCTACAGCCTGATTGACCTTTTATAAATCTTGAATTTAAACTTTATTATGAACAACACCTGTGTAGATCTGAAACAAAGTCATATAGCTAAAAAGAAATTCCCCTGAAGGCAGGGAGATTTAAGGAGTTTCAAGAACTTCCTTAGGCATGGTTTGCAAAATAAAAGAAAAGCCACACAAGCTTCCCTGAGGCTGCTCTGAGTTTTGCATTAACTCTCTCTCTTTCCCTCCCTCCCACTTCTGCCCTGGACTTACAAAGTAAAGTCTAGTGGTGCCACAAGAAGAGCATGCACATTTCTGGGATACAGAGCACACTACTTTGGGCACTTCCTTTTCCCTGCCCACCACTGACTCTGACAGCCACGAGCACTGAGTCTCAACTTCTGGCTGCTGGGAGAAAGGCCTGCCCCAGCTCAGCTGAAGTAAACAAGCTGGCCAGTGATAGCCCTACATGCATCCAGGTGCATGGGTCTTGAGCTGCTCTGCAGGCCCAGCTCCAACCCTTGACACTGCCCCTGCCACTGCAGTTCAGCAGCAGGAAGCTCACACACCATTACTGTTGCTCCTATTGATATAGCCCTCAATCCTGTCAGAAGTTTGCTAATTATTAAGTTTATGACAGGCAGAATTCCTGAAGCCTTTAACAGATAACCCCAGGAGATCTCAGAGGACACAGCTGCAAGATACTGCCTGGACTGTGATATGATAAACACTAAAAATGCAGTAGACATCTCTGTATACCTTGAGTCAAATGACTTGGCTAAATCATAGTAAGTCATTTCTCATGTCACACATCTCCATTCCACAGAGAAAAAGCCCTGTATCTTCTGCGCTTGAAAGCCAGATTGGCCACTCAAGTTGTCATGGAGACCATGGAGACCAGGGAAACTGTTGCCTAGTGGACTCCATCATTTCTTAAAATAATATATACCTGATAGATTTTTTTTTTATTTCTCAGACTTCTGACTATATTGAAAGTTAAGGGAACAGCTAGAAAAAAGTTTCACAGATGTAATCTGTTACCTTATTATCCAAATTCAGTTTCCATTGATTAAATGTTTCATATTTCCTCTTCTTGCTATGCCACTGTCCTGATTTTATCCAAATTCCTATAAATTTGTCTAACCCTAACAAAACATTCCACTATATGATCCAACTTTTTAATCACAAATTCTTGTTCCTTCTGCTTACGGGTTTTGGCACAAATGTTGTGTTAGAAGTGAGGCTCTAGACAGACTACACCAGGCCAAACAGTTCCATGTGAGGTTTATTGTAGGAGAGAAGGGCAAAGGTAGTGGTGAAGGAGAAGACGGGGAAGAGGGGTTCAGAGGAGTCTTCCTTTTATTTGGATAGTGATGTAGCTGCAGGTAAAGGTGGGAGGTGAGCCAAGTTGATTTTGGGAATACTGTGGTGGTTGCCTTGGCAACATGTATTCAGGTTGATGTCTCCTAAGTGTGATGTCACTAGGTTGAGAGGAGATCCTGGTACCAGGAGCATGCACAGGTGAATGCATTTGTGCAGACTCAGAATGTTGGCTTTGGGAATCAAGAGGGAAAACAACTACAAACAGGAGCCAAAATTTACTTCACAGAGGGTAAACTGTATTTAGTTATAAATGAGTGAAAGTAATTTGAGTATGAGTCCTTAGCTCCTTGTTCTTTTATCTATATTTCTTTCTCCCTCCTTTTCTGTGGGGTTCCCCGTGACCACCAAGTCCAGAAGAGTAATAATCCCTGGCTGGCAAGAAGGCAGTTCAATTCAAAATGACCACGTAGTCATGATGGTTCAAACTTCAGAAGTCTGACCATGAATAGTACTTTATTTTAGGCACATTTACGCACAATAAACTTGATGAAAACTTTCCAGGTGACAATTAACTCACTATCATATGCATAATAAACAATATATAATTCTCCTTGAGGAAAAATTTAAACTAAATTAAGATCAGACATGACCACATCAAAACTTTTTGTAAAATACACATGACTCCTTCTATAAAGATTGCTTCTATAGATTGGCTGAGCTCATGATAAAGGTCTGGCAGAGGATCCAGTGATGTGTTCTCTGGCCACACAGCACAAAGGTCATCAGGCTTTTAACCACATCTTCTCCCAGCCTTCTTAGGGTATAACAGGTTATGAATCCCTTCCTTTGAAGAACAAGCCTATGAGGTTAACATTTCAGAGTCCTTAATGCTTATCTGTAAGAATAAGAACCTCAATGTCCATTATGCCTTTGACCTTCCCTCCCTTCTTCCCTCCTCATTAATCTCTTTCTTTCTTGCACTGCTATATATTCAGTGGCTGGAATATTGTCAAAAGTCACTGATTGAGCATCATGAAGATGAGTGCTAAATGCCTAGATTGAGAACTATAAATATACATGTGGCCAGTCATAAGAGAGGAGTTACTCCATTTTTTAAAATTAGGTATTTTCCTTATTTACAATTCCAATGCTATCCCAAAAGTCCCCCATACCCTCCCCACCCCCACTCCCCTACCCACCCACTCCCACATTTTGGCCCTGGCGTTCCCCTGTCCTGGGGCATATAAAGTTTGCAAGTCCAATGGGCCTCTCTTTCCAGTGATGGCCGACTAGGCCATCTTTTGATACATATGCAGCTAGAGTCAAGAGCTCCTGGGTACTGGTTAGTTCATATTGTTGTTCCACCTATAGGGTTGAAAATCCCTTTAGCTCCTTGGGTATTTTGTCTAACTCCTCCATTGGGGGCCCTGTGATCCATCCAATAGCTGACTGTGAGCATCCACTTTTGTGTTTGCTAGGTCCCGGCATAGTCTCACAAGAGAAAGCTATATCAGGGACCTATCAGCAATATCTTGTTAGTGTATGCAATGGTGTCAGCGTTTGGAGGCTGATTATGGGATGGATCCCTGGATATGGCAGTCTCTAGATGGTCCATCCTTTTGTCTCAGCTCCAAACTTTGTCTCTGTAACTCCTTCCATGGGTGTTTTGTTCCCAATTCTAAGAAAGGGCAAAGTACCCACACTTTGGTCTTCATTCTTCTTGAGTTTCATGTGTTTTGCAAATTGTAACTTATATCTTGGGTATTCTACGTTTCTGGGCTAATATCCACTTATCAGTGAGTACATAGCATTTGAGTTCTTTTGTGATTGTGTTACCTCACTCAGGAAAATGCTCTCTAGGTCCAACCATTTGGCTAGGAATTAATAAATTCATTCTTTTTAATAGCTGAGTAGTACTCCATTGTGTAAATGTACCTCATTTTTTGTATCCATTCTTCTGTTGAGGGGCATCTGGGTTCTTTCCAGCTTCTGGTTATTATAAATAAGGCTGCAGTGAACATAGTGGAGCATGTTGCTTTCTTAATAGTTGGAACATCTTCTGGATATATGCCCAGGAGAAGTATTGTGGGATCCTCCAGTAATACCATGTCCAATTTTCTGAGAAACCGCTAGACTGATTTCCAGAGAGGTTGTACAAGCTTGCAATCCCACCAACAGTGGAGAGTGTTTCTATTTCTCCACATCCTCGCCAACATCTGCTGTCACCTGAATTATTGATCTTAGCCATTCTGACTGGTGTGAGATGGAATCTCAGGGTTGTTTTGATTTGCATTTCCCTGATGATTAAGGATGCTGAACATTTTTTCAGGTGCTTCTCAGCCATTCGGTATTCCTCAGGTGAGAATTCTTTGTTTAGCTCTGAGCCCCATTTTTTAATGGGGTTAATTTTCTGGAGTACACCCTCTTGAGTTCTTTATATATATTGGATATTAGTCCCCTATCTGATTTAAGATAGGTAAAGATCCTTTCCCAATCTGTTGGTGGCCTTTTTGTCTTATTGACCGTGTCTTTTGCCTTACAGAATCTTTGAGTTTTATGAGGTACCATTTGTCAATTCTCCATCTTACAGCACAAGCCATTGCTATTCTATTCAGGAATTTTTGCCCTGTGCCAATATCTTTGAGGCTTTTCCCCACTTTCTCCGCTATAAGTTTCACTGTCTCTGGTTTTATGAGGAGTTCCATGATCCACTTAAATTTTACCTTAATACAAGGAGATAGGAATGGATCAATTTGCATTCTTCTACATGATAACCACCAGTTGTGCCAGCACCATTTGTTGAAAATACTGTCTTTTTTCCACTGGATGGTTTTAGCTCCCTTGTCAAAGATCAAGTGACCATAGGTGTGTGAGTTCATTTCTGGGTCTTCAATTCCATTCCATTGGTCTACTTTTCTGTCCCTATACCAGTACCATGCCTTTATTTTTTCTTCTTCTTCTTTTTTTAATCACAATTGAAGCTTTAGGTCAGTCATGGTGATTCCACCAAAGGTTCTTTTATCCTTGAGAAGAGTTTTTGCTATCCTAGGTTTTTTTGTTATTCCAGATGAATTTGCAGATTGCTCTTTCTAATTCGTTGAAGAATTGAGTTGGAATTTTCATGGGGATTGCATTAAATATTTAGATTGCTTTTGGCAAGACAGCCATTTTGACAATGTTGATCCTGCCCATCCATGAGCATGGGAGATCTTTCCATCTTCTGAGATCTTCTTTAATTTCTTTCCTCAGAGACTTGAAGTTCTTATCATACAGATCTTTCACTTCCTTAGTTAGAGTCACGCCAAGGTATTTTATATTATTTGTGACTATTGAGAAGGGTGTTGTTTCCCTAATTTCTTTCTCAGCCTGTTTATTCTTTGTGTAGAGAAAGGCCATTGATTTGTTTGAGTTAATTTTCTATCCAGCTACTTGACTGAAGCTGTTTATTAGATTTAAGTGTTCTCTGGTGGAATTTTTAGGGTCACTTATATATACTATCATATCGTCTACAAAAAGTTATATTTTGACTTCTTCTTTTCCAATTTGTATCCCCTTGATCTCCTTTTGTTGTCGAATTGCTCTGGCTAGGACTTCAAGTACAATTTTGAATAGGTAGGGAGAAAGTGGACCACCTTGTCTAGTCCCTGATTTTAGTGGGATTGCTTCCAGCTTCTCACCATTTACTTTGATATTGGCTACTGGTTTGCTGTAGATTGTTTTTATCACGTCTAGGTATGGGCCTTGGATTCCTGATCTTTCCAAGGCTTTTATCATGAATCGGTGTTGCATTTTGTCAAATGCTTTCTCTGCATCTAATGAGATGATCATGTGGTTTTTGTCTTTGAATTTGTTTATATAATGGATTACGTTGATGGATTTCCGTATATTAAACCATCCCTGCCTCCCTGGAATAAAACTTACGTGGTCAGGATGGATGATTGTTTTAATGTATTCTTGGATTCGGTTCGGTTAGCAAGAATTTTATTGAGTATTTTTGCATCGATATTCATAAGGGAAATTGGTCTGAAGTTCTCTATCTTTGTTTGATCTTTCTGTGGTTTAGGTATCAGAGTGATTGTGACTTTATAGAATGAGTTGGGTAGAGTACCTTCTACTACTATTTTGTGGAATAGTTTGTGCAGAACTGGAATTAGATCTTCTTTGAAGGTCTGATAGAACTCTGCACTAAACCCATCTGGTCCTGGGTTTTTTTTTTTTTTTTTTTTGGTTGGGAGACCATTAATGACTGCTTCTATTTCTTTAGGGGATATGGGACCGTTTATATCGTTAACTTGATCCTGGTTTAACTTTGGTACCTGGTATCTGTCTAGAAATTTGTCCATTTTGTCCAGGTTTTCCAGTTTTGTTGAGTATAGCCTTTTGTAGAAGGATCTGATGGTGTTTTGGATTTCTTCAGGATCTGTTGTTATGTCTCCCTTTTCATTTCTGATTTTGTTAATTACGATGCTGTCTCTGTGCCCTCTAGTGAGTCTGGCAAAGGGTTTATCTATCTTGTTGATTTTCTCAAAGAACCAACTCCTCGTTTGGTTGATTCTTTGAATAGTTCTTCTTGTTTCCACTTGGTTGATTTTGCCCCTGAGTTTGATTATTTCCTGCAGTCTACTCCTCTTGGGTGAATATGCTTCCTTTTGTTCTAGAGCTTTTAGGTGTGTTGTCAAGCTGCTAGTGTGTGCTATCTCTAGTTTCTTTTTGGAGGCACTCAGAGCTATGAGTTTTCCTCTTAGAAATGCTATCATTGTGTCCCATAAGTTTGGGTATGTTGTGGCTTCATTTTCATTAAACTCTAAAAAGTCTTTAATTTCTTTCTTTATTCCTTCCTTGACCAAGGTATCATTGAGAAGAGTGTTGTTCAATTTCCACGTGAATGTTGGCTTTCCATTATTTATGTTGTTATTTAAGATCAGCCTTAGTCCATGGTGGTCTGATAGGATGCATGGGACAATTTCAATATTTTTGTATCTGTTGAGGCCTGTTTTTTGTCCAATTACATGGTCAATTTTGGAGAAGGTACCATGAGGTGCTGAGAAGAAGGTATATCCTTTTGTTTTAGGATAAAATGCCCTGTAGATATCTGTTAAGTCCATTTGTTTCATCACTTCTGTTAGTTTCACTGTGTCCCTGTTTAGTTTCTGTTTCCATGATCTGTCCATTGGTGAAAGTGGTGTGTTGAAGTCTCCCACGATTATTGTGTGAGGTGCAATGTGTGCTTTGAGCTTTACTAAAGTTTCTTTAATGAATGTGGCTGCCCTTGCATTTGGAACATAGATATGCAGAATTGATAGTTCCTCTTGGAGTTTTTTACCTTTGATGAGTATGTAGTGGCCCTTTTTATCTTCTTTGATAATTTTGGGTTGGAAGTCAATTTTATTTGATATTAGAATGGCTACTCCAGTTTGTTCCTTCAGACCATTTGCTTGCAAAATTGTTTCCCAGCCTTTCACTCTGAGTTATTGCCTGTCTTTTTCCCTGAGGGCTGGATTCGTGGAAAGGTAATGTGTGAATTTGGTTTTGTTGTGGAAAACTTTGGTTTCACTATCTATGGTAATTTAGAGTTTGGCTGGGTATAGTAGCCTGGCCTGGCATTTGTGTTCTCTTAGGGTCTGTATAACATCTGTCCAGGATCTTTTGGCTTTCATAGTCTCTGGTGAAAAGATTGGTGTAATTCTTATAGGCCTGCCTTTATATGTTACTTGACCTTTTCCCCTTACTGCTTTTAATATTCTATCTTTATTTAGTGCATTTGTTGTTCTGATTATTATGTGTCTGGGGGAATTTCTTTTCTGGTCCAGTCTATTTGGAGTTCTGTAGGCTTCTTGTATGTTCATGGGTATCTCTTTCTTTAGGTTTGGGAAGTTTTCTTCTATAATTTTGTTGACTATATTTGCTGGCCCTTTAAGTTGAAAATCTTCATTCTCATCTACTCCAATTATCCGTAGGTTTGGTCTTTTCATTGTGTCCTGGATTTCCTGGATGTTTTGAGTTAGGATCTTTTTGCATTTTGTATTTTCTTTGATTGTTTTGCTGATGTTCTCTATGGAATCTTCTGCACCTGAGATTCTCTCTTCTATCTTTTGTATTCTGTTGCTGATCCTTGCATCTATGGTTCCAGTTTTCTTTCCTAGGTTTTCTATCTCCAGCATTGCCTCACTTTGGGTTTTCTTTATTGTGTCTACTTCCCTTTTTAGGTCTTGGATGGTTTTATTAAATTCCATCACCTGTTTGTTCTTATTTTCTTGCAATACTTTAAGGGATTTTTGTGGTTCCTCTTTAAGATCTTCTACCTGTTTACTAGTGTTTTTCCTCTATTTCTTTGAGTTATTAAAGTCCTTTTTGATGTCCTCTACTATCATCATGCAATATGCTTTTAAATCCGGGTCTAGTTTTTCGGGTGTGTTGGGGTGCCCAGGACTTGGTGGGTTGGGAGTGCTGTGTTCTGATGATGGTGAGTGGTCTTGGTTTCTGTTAGTAAGATGCTTATGTTTGCCTTTCGCCATCTGGTAATCTCTGGAGTTAGTTGTTGTAATTGTCTCTGGTTAGATCTTGTTTTCAGGCGTTTATGTTAGTCTCTATCAGCAGACCTGGGAGACTAGCTCTCTCCTGTGTTTCAGTGTTCAGAGTACTCTCTGCAGGTAGGCTCTCTTCTTGCAGAGAAGGTGCCCAGATATCTGGTGTTCGAACCTGCCTCCTGCCAGAAGTTGTGATCCACTCACAGAGGACTTAAGATCCTGTGGAGGGTCCTTTGTATACCTTATGGGTGTCTGCACACTCCACGCCCAAGGTACCCCTGTGCTGGCATGGATGGGAAGGGACTTGTGCCCCTGATCAGGCTGGGTTTTCTGCTTCCCTAATTAATGCAGTCTCAGGTCCAGCGTGATTGGATTGGAGCAGCAGCTGTGTTCCACTCACCAGAGGTCTTAAGATCCCATGGCGGGTCTTGTGGGTAGCTTGAGGGTGAGAGCCATCTCTGTGTCCTAGCTACCCCTGAGTTACTCCATTTTTATAGCAGTAGTTCTCAAAGTATTTAATCAAGATATGTTAATCTGATAAAATATTTACCTCACAGAGTTTTTGTTTATGGTAATTATATCTATTTATATTTACTGTGTTAGACATTAGAACAGAGACAATTATTAATTAGGAGAGTGATGACATCATCAATCTTATGTCGCCTTCCCTAAAAGTCATTTTATATTGTTGAGACATTAAGGAGGGAAAATTGTTTTGAATTCATAGATCCCCTAAAAGGGTCCTTGAGGACACTAGATAGATAGATAGAAATACTTCCTGGAAGAATGACAAGGATTGGAGGGAGTAGATCTGAATCATGAAAGCTGGGAGCTGGGATAAGATTAAATACTCAGGAATTAGGTCTAGATAAGCTCAGACAGCCTGTGGATCAAATAAGATCACAAAGAAATGAGGCAGAAATGTAAAGAAATTCTATTTGATAGTTAATGTACCTAAGTCATGCCTGAGCATCTGACTTTGTCTGAAATGTCATTGGTGTTTAAGATATTCATGTTGATAGGGTATGTGATGTTTTAAATTAAGAGAAGTTGTAAGGAGAAAATATAGAAGGTTTGCTGTCTTTCAAAGTGTTTCTGTCTTCCATCCAAAACATCTTTTTGGGGCATCCAAAATAGCTGAATCAGTCAGTCATAGGCAAGGACCTTTCTTAAACTTGTGCTTATATTTCCATGCATTTAATTAGTAGTTCTTAAGAGTGAATGAATATGAGAAGTAACCCAAGGGCCACACACACACTTGGGTGTACACAGACAAGGGTGTGGGAGAAATTTGAGAAGTAATGCCTTATACTAAACAAAACATCTTTTCTTGAGGATGACACACACATTTAATCCCAGCACTTGGGAAACAGAGGCAAGCAGATCTCTGAGTGCAAAGACCCCTGTTCCAAAAAGTGAGTTCTAGGACAGCTGGGGCCACACTGAGAAACCCTGTCTGAAAACAAAACAAAACAAACCAAAACAAACAAGCAAACACATCCCACCCACCTCCTCCACCAAAAATAAAAAAAAAGAAAGAGAAAACCCCAAACCCCCACATTTGTTTAGAGTCATTAACTAGATTGATAATGGAAGGTACAGTTGGCCTTGTGGACTCTTAATTTTGTACCACACTACTTACTTTAGAAAGACAACAAATAAAAATAAGGATATGGATACTCCAAGGTGTGGGTGAGGAGAAAGATTTTATTATAGTTGTTAGGGAGAGTACAGCCAGAGAATCTGGAAGGGTCCAGACTGAATCCAGCCATGATAGGAGGGAGAGAGCTGGGGAGAGCTAAAGAAGAAGAAACGAAAGGGATACAAAAGAAGACCAAGGGCAGAGTCAAGAGAACACTTGGACAAAGTGACAGGTTTATACAGGAATGAAAATCTGGGTGAAGGGAAGCAAAGCCCACTGGGCTGGTTAGGCCCACAAATAAGAGCAAAGTGGAATCACATGTACTGAGTAACCCTGGTGACCAGGGTGAGCTTTGATATGCTAATAACCATCACAGAAAGCCATTTATCTCTGGGTTTCTTTGTAACCTGAGAACAATCACATGCCTCTATCACAGAATTTAGATTTTGATTAAAGAACCCCATTTTCTTTAAGAATGTGATGGTTTTCTTTGTCAACTTGACTACATCTGGAACTAACTAAAACCTAAAAATGGAGGGCATACCTGTGAGGGATTTTTGTTTAATTCTTGAACTTTCCATTCATAGTCAGCTGGACTAGTCAGTTGGACTAGCTGAACCATAGCCTATAAGTCATTTTAACAAATCCCATAGATAGATAGATAGATAGATAGACAGATAGATAGAGATATATAAATATATAGATATATAGATATATATGTGTGTGTATGTGTGTGTGTATGTATATATGTATTCATTCATTCTATAATGTCTGTACTTTAAAGCAGAGGTTCTCAACCTGTAATGGTAATGACCGATTTGCACAGGGTGGGGGAAGTGGAAAGATGGAGTGAACAACCCTTTCACAAGGGTTGAATTAGACCATCTGAAAACACAGATATGTACATTACAATTCATAACAGTAGAAAAATTATAATCATAAAATAGCAATGATTTTATCATTGGGTGGTTATCATGACATGAGGAACTATATTAAAGAGTTTCAGTATTAGGAAGGTTGAGAAGCACTCTAGAGTCTAGAGAACCCTTATTCAAAGAGTAAAAGGAAATTTTTTGTTTGTTTGTTTGACAACCTTGAATATCTCCAGTTTGTATTCAACAGCCTTGAAGGTCCAGAATCCTTCTTATTGAGGTGAGAACAAACAGTATAGAGCAGTAGAGATGGGTTATTTTTCAAAGAAGAATACATAGTACCAACTACTTTAACTGGTAACCATGGTTTTCAACTGGTGAATTGGGACCAAAGTCACAGAGGTCCTATGTCATACGTTTTGTATATCAGATATTTGCATCATGATTGATAACAGTAACAAAATTACAGTTATGAAGCAGCAATTAAATAATTTTATGGTTGGGGGTCAGCACATGACGAACTGTATTAAAGGGTAGCAGCATAAGGAAAGTTGAGAACCACTGGTTTAGAAAGATTAAATCCACTTCAAACATGGTACTTTTTTTGAGTCAAGTTCACTGGTTTTAAATGATGGTAGTAAGACCAATTCATGCTCTTTTAACTACAGCTCAAGAACAAATGTTCCCCTATTCCCTTTAAATAGGCAAGAAAGGTGACAGTACTTTTGGTGGGTGAGAAGTTTCCAGGCAGTTGGTCCTTTACTGCTGAGGTAATTTTTTCTTTTGTCAATCTCTGTGGGAGGCAGCAGAATGACTCTGCCGACTCCCACAGACTAGGAACATTTTCATGAAAAATAACACGATTTTACATCTGACTCCCTTGTAAGAAGATTAAAATGAAGGGCTTTTAAAATTGGCATGTTTTTTAAATTGGAGCCCCGCAGGTCAAGATGGCTGAGATTTCATTTGTGACACTGGTCATTGTTTGTGAGTGACAGTAGGATATTTTATACAAAGGCAGCTGGAGTAGGACAAAGGCAGTCTTGGGGGCTGGGAGGCAGTGGGAAGGACAGGTAGGGAGAGCAGAATGGCGCTGCAGAGAGTGGGGATAAACAGAAGTGAAGGTCCAAGGACTGCTTGTTCTCACTGTGGTGCCCATAATTCTGGAGAACTATTGTCCAGCAGACTGTGAATTTCAAAGACACAGGACATTTTTACCCACATTTTTTTTCTAAGAGTGAATTACCTATTGAACAGCAGGAAAAACAATGCTCACACTCTTTATAAAAAAAATTGTGGGTCATATCCCACAGAGAAACTATAGAGCACAGTCTAAGCCTTGTATTTGCTTTCCTGTCAAGGCTTACCAGGTATGACTCTATTCCACCCCACTGTAATTTGTGAGCAATGCCACATGGTTGTGATCAGAAACTCAATTTCTTCAAGTACTAATGAAAATAGTAAAAGTTTTCTTTGGAGATACGTTTTTTTTTCCTTCTAGTAATGCCAATTACTAGCTTGTTAGAAGCTTCAGAAGAGGTCTAGGGACATTTCTTGTAGTTATAAATATGGCAGGATGACATGGGAAAGATAATACTATACTATACTATACTATATATACTATTATATGGCTGGTTTCTCAGGGAGAAGGGGTGCCTCATTATGAGTCCTTGGGGGCACCCCCTTCCCCCACACCTTACCACACATCCAGCAAACATACTCCTTCTCTCTTTTATCTTTTTATAAAACACAACATTTGGTGTTGTAACTCAGATTTAGAAACTCCATGGTTCACATCCCCTCTGCTACCTCAAGTTCAGATATAAGCTTATACAAATATAACCTGTTACTTGCTTATCTTAACTCAGTTTCCAGCCCAAACTTTGGAGAACTGGTAAGCTCCCCCCCATCCCCCGCCAAACTGGTCAGTGTAAACATCCCCATGGTCCCAGGGGGGAGTTCTTGAGGTCAGAGCCACCCCTATGCAGTCCGAGATGATGGAGACATAGAGTCTTTTCATTGACCATTGTTCTAGGACATTTTCCTTTGAGTGAGATTTTTCTCTCTTCCCTGAGGCAGTTTCTTTCTCACTGCTGAGAACCCTAGGTATAGGTGAACTGCTTTCCCACTGTTGCTCAGGGCACTTGCCCAGAGCTCAGCCCCAAGATCACCATGTGATCACTTGGTGACCTTGCCTGGCTGTTGTTATCTCTGGTTATTAACTGTATCCTCAGGACACTGGTAGGGGTAATTAATAGCTCTACTCTTACTCAACAGGTTGGTCTTCATTACCTTGTCCCTATTTACATCTCAGTCTAATTCACAGTACCCAACAAGCAATATCTCTATATGGCCACTAAACTGGCATTTTAAAACAACTCTCTTGCTAGTGATCTATAGTGTAGCCCCCACCCCATTCTCTCTGGTCATTTGCTCTGCTCCTGGTTTGCTACGTGGAAAGCAGGTCTGGTACCACCCTTGCGTCCTGCCAGGGACTCTGTCTGCTGAGACATTGCTTTCCTGCATGCCTATCTGCCCCTGTCTTTCTCTCTCTCTGTCCAGGACTCTGCGCCCACATTGTTTATGTGCCAACATCCCTGGCCTGTTCTCATGGCCTGTGTGCCTGCCCACTCAGTTCAAGTCACAGGCCTAAACCTGCCCAGACATACTTTCTGTCACCACTGTCTCATGCCACCACTGCCAGCTCTCTGATTCCTTTTCCTTTCTGGCCCATACCAACTCTAATCAAGTATTTCTCTGCTAATGCAAAATGTTTTTTCCCTGCTTATTCAACTTATCAAAGTTACTTAACAATTAAGATTTTCATTCCTATCCTGCCTTGGTAAATGATTTTTGCTACTGCCACTAAGATATAGTGTATTCTATTTACTATATACATTCTCAAACAAGTAATTTAACAAACACAAGCTGTTTAACTCAGATATGACCAATAGATACCACTCTCAATCTTGTCAGAAGTCTGCTAATTTATATTAATTTTTAAGTTTATGACAGAATCTCCTTAACCCTAACAGCTTACCCTGCAAGGACCCAGAAGATATAGACACAGCTACAAGAGACTGCCTGCATTGTGGCATGATAATCACTGAGAAACATTTTAGGCAAGACTGGATATCTGAGTCAAATGATTCATATGGTCTAAATCAAGGTGAGTCATTTCTCATTTCACATGTATCTATTCCACAGAAAAAAAAAAGCTCTCCATTTTCTGTGATTGAAAGCCAGACTGATTCTGCCCAAGTTGCCATGGAGCCACAGGGACCTGGGAACTGTTTGGACTGTAGATGAACTCTGTCATTTTAAATTACTACATGACTCCTAGATTATAATTTATTCTTTCCAATATTTCTGACTACATTAAAAGCTGATGTAATTGTAACTTGACAGCTAAAAAACAGACCTACCTAGCTTCTTAACCTAAGGTAATCCACCACTATATTTACTCATTAATAATCTTGTTGACTAGCTAAAACGGCCAGATTTCTTACAGACTTCATAGTAAATGATACACAAGTTCAGATATAAGCTTATACAAATGTAACCTGTTACTTCCTTACCTAAACTCAGTTTCCAGCAACTATTTCAGATGTAAGCTTTCACAAATATAACCTGTTACTTCCTTACCTAAAATGTTTCCATCAACTAAATGCTTTATATTTCCTCCTCTTGCTATGCCATTGTCCTAACACTAACCAATAGAGTTCTTATAAACTTGCCCAACTCTTATATTCCACTATATGATCCAATGTATAATCACAAATTCAAATTTTAAGTTTTCTTTGATTGCCTTTTAACTAGACATAAAAGTGTTTCTCGTTATGTATATTCAGTCTCCTACACAGAAGGAAAAAATCCCTTCTTGTTTCTTCTACTCCATGAAATGTTTTTATCTTCTATAAGCTCATCTTAAAAGATGTTCATGTTGTTAACTCATGTTGTTATGCCTTTTGAAAGCTTATAAGCTACAGGAAACCCATCAGATATACCTCTCATGGACCAAATAGACTCCATCCAGATAAGGACATCTGCTATTCAATAGCCTAAAATTCTCACTCACTACCTATTCTAGAGGGTGGGATTCCTCTCCTCTTCCTGGGTTTGGGACTCACCTCCAACCACCAAGAACTACAGGTTCCAAATGTACACCTAAGAAACAAAAATTTTCTCTCAGACATACTTTATATACTACCTATTATATATATGTGTGTGTGTGTGTGTGTGTGTGTTTGTGTTTCAACATCTTGTCAAGTCCAGGCACTTACTACAATCCAGGACAGTTCCAGATAAGCAACCCCCAAGTGCTCCAATCTTCTCTCACAGACACATGCTTCTACTGGACCTATCCCTTCTTATCTATGCACAGACAGTTCCACAAACCCTGGACAGCAAGGAAACAGTCAAGTTGCCTAAGCCTGGACCAACATTCCCATACCCACTTTCCTAAGTTTCCTGGAGACACCTCACCCTCCAAAATCAGCAGGAAATAGCTAAAGATCACGGCGAACCTATTCCTGCTCCACTATTCCCTTTTTCTATTTTTTTCTTTTCAATTAAACCAAAAGAGGAGAATGTTAGCATTTGTCTAATCTCTGCCACACAGTTGCCTGGCAGTAGCCAGGTGTGCCTGACTCACTATATAAGGGGCTGCTTGCCCTCTCCTCTCTTGTTCTCTTGCCTTTTTGCTTTCTGTCCTCTTACCACTTTCCCCTTTACCCACTCCCTTCCCCCTTTCTCCACATGCTCATGGCCAGCTTCTACTCCTCTACTCTCTTGCTCTGCTTTTCTCTCTCTCTACTACCCTCTCAGCTCCCCACACTATGACCTGAATAAACTCTATTCTAAACTATACTGTCATATGGCTTGTCCCTCAGAGGGAAGGGATGCCTCAGCATGGGCCCGTGGAGGCACCCTCTTTCCCCACACCTTACCACACATCCACCAAAAATATTCCTTCTCTCCTTATATTTTTGTAAAACATAACGCTGTATTTCTCTGGTCTCCGTTGCAAAGGCTGGAAGGACAGTTAACAAGGGGTGTTTTGAGGACTGTGAGAAAAATTGTTACTAACTACGCTCTCTTAAAAACTGGGGACTCTAGTACTGTGCCCTCTTAGGTTGACATGATCAGAATGCCAAAGCTGTTTTGAGGCCAGAAGAAATAGTATTTACATACATGTACCGTGTAGTAAATGCAAATATACTGGGACGCAAAGTGAAAAGGAGGATGACAGGTGGACCAGGTAAGACACAAGGTTAAGGATCAAATAAAAGTCCTCTAAAAAGTTGTCTTTCCTAGCATCTGAATGACTCAGTGTTTACTCATCTTCTGCTCCCCTTCTTTCTATGTATGACTCAGGCCATAGAATGCATTCCCTTAGCTTTGTATTATACTGTAACAGTGACCAAAACATCTATTGTCCTCTGTCTTGCAAACACATTATCTTACAGATACAGAAGTGTCTTGATATAATAGAGAAAGAATATGGCCTGTCCATATTTTTCCCTTGAAGATGAAGCCTAAAGGAGCTACTTTTAAGATTAGTATGCCATGCATCAGAAAACAGCTGATCCTTCCTTGTAAATCCCACCATTCTTTACATAGATGAGAGAAACACAGTGAAAAGGTGCTTACTTTTCTTTGGATGCCATTCCCAATTTTAGGATGTCTTTATAGGATGTTGTAAGAGCATTTTTTTCTTATAAAAACAACATTTAATTGGGGCTGGCTTACAGGTTCCGAGGTTTAGTTCATTATCATCAAGGTGGGAGCATGGCAGTATCCAGGCAGGCATGGCACAGGCAGAGCTGAGAATTCTACATCTTCATCCAAAGGCTGCTAGTGGAAGACTGACTTTCAAGCAACTAGGGTGAGGATCTTATGCCCACACCCACAGTGACACATCTACTCCAACCAGGCCACACCTCCAAATGGTGCCACTCCCTGGTCCAAGAATATACAAACCACCGCATTCCACTCCCTGGCCCCCATAGACTTGTTCAAACACATGAGTCTATGGGGGACCATACTTAAACATAGCATAATGCAAAATGCATTTAGTCTAACTTTCAAAGTCCTCATAGTCTATAGCAGTCTCAACCATGTTAAAAGTCCAAAGTTCAAGGTCTCTTCTGAGATTCATCCAATCACTTAACTGTAATCTCCAAAGAAAGACAGGAAACCAGCTGGGCAAACTCCAAACTCTGCATCTCCATGGTTGATATCAAAGCGGTCTTCAGATCTCCACTCCTTTTTCATCTTTGTTGACTGCAACAAACTGCTTTCTCCTGGGCTGGTTCCACTCCCTGTTAGCAGCTTTCCTCAGCATGTATCCCATGGCTCTGGCATCTTTAACATCTTTGAGTCTCCAAGGCAATTTCAACGTTACAGCTTCTTGTTTCAGTGTCTGGGATTCCACTTGATCTCTTGGACTCCTCCTAAGGGCTGGCATCACTTCTCCAGCTCTGCCCTCTGTAGCACTCTAACCTCAGGCTGATCCACTATGCTATAGCTGCTGTTCTGGGTGATCATCCCATGGTACTGATATCTCCAATACACTGGGGTGTTCCACTCAACTAGGCTTCACCAATAGCCTCTCATAGGCTCTCTTCATGGTGCCAAGCCTCAAATCTTTTACATGACCCCTTCATTCCTGGGCCATCAACTACAGCTGAGGCTATACCTTCTCCAATGGCCCTCCATGACGTCTCACAGTGTCAAGCCTCAGCTGTTCTTCATGACAACTTCATGCTTTCAAAACCAGTACCACCTGGGTGATTCTTACACAATACCAAGTCCAGCTGCAGCACAACGTACAGTAAGAGCACTTCTTAAGGATAGGAACAGTTTCAAGTCTGTAGCATAGGTGATTTTCAAGTTAGCATTTCATCACCATACACTGATTCCTACAACATTTCTTCTTTCATTTTCAGTCCCCAACCAGCCCAGTGGGTGAACAAATGGCCTGGGACGAGGAAAAACCCATTCTTTCACATTTTAATTGCTTTATTTTCATAATCAGAGCTGGGAAGGAGTTGGGCTGGAGGGGATGAAGATGCTACTGGAAATCTGTGCTGGTTAGAAGTTTTTTTCAACAGGCTGGCAATCCAATGTTATTCAATCATATTTGTAAGTCTTTTACTCCACTTGTTCAGGTTAACTTGATCTCTAGGGAGAACAGTAAGTCATTCTGCCTTTAAACAACTCTTGTGCTGTTCTTTTAACAAATACATAATCAGTGCTGGGCAAAAGAATACTTAGTAGACATAATTTCTTAGGTGAAGAACTCAGCAAACATGGTAGGAATTAGCATGATGCATGCTAGATCCTTCAGGTTGATATATATAGTCTTTCACTTTCTCATTGTCCCATAGAATGAAAAGCTTGGGCAAGGCATGTTGGCATACATTAGGGCTCAGGCTTCAAGGGAGGCCTACTTGATCTTCTTTTATGCCAAATATGAGAATGACTGTACAGTGGCTTTGAGGTTACAGAAGGCTTTGCCTGGGCATTCACTTTCCAAGGATCTTGCATAATCTTGCTATTATCACCTGCAGAACCTGTGCTGATCTTCTAGCTGGAGATGAAGCCACCAAATGCTGGGTTTTGCCAGTCAGCATGAAGAATGCTGTAAGGTATCAGGTGACTTGTGCCATCCCCAAATATCTTCTGTAGGAAGCTGCTTGGGTGACATAAATACATTTTCCTTTTTCTTTCCCAAAATTTCTCTCATACAATTTCTTTTAGTGTATAATATCTAATTTATTATATTGGTATTTAATATTAATATTTTACATGTTTAATACTTTCATATTCTATAGCAGCTCCACTTGACTGAGTCTTATAATTCAAAATATATCTAGGAATACATACCTGATATAGACTGTGTATGTGTTTGTGTGTCTGCCTACGTTACTACAGAGTTAACTCATTAAAAACTCTCAGCTGATTCTTGTAAATTGACAGATAATCGCTCTGCCAAAATGATTGCACATAAATATAAATATTTGAAAGGGTACATTGAGAGGCTGCTATGAAATATTCTGGATTTAGACAATCTTTGGCCTATGTATCACAGGAAATAAAATATTCCTTACTTTTTTGTTTTCTTCCTGTCACTATTGCTGAGCATGTGATCTCCTGTCTCCTTTTCTAGGGATTAAACAAAGGATTAAAACTCCACTCTCAGATAAGCGTGGACTCTGAAATTCATGGAGAATGTCATACATTCTCTCAAATAACTGTCAGATATTGTAATACAGTTGCTGTGAGTTCAGTTTCATTTCTGCTAGAGTTATCAAATTTCTTATTTTACGGTGAACTTTTAACTGCATATGTAAATAGATCTGAAAAATATCCAACATGGTGTTGGCTCTTGTTTAACCTTTTAATGATGGCAATGCATCTTTCCCAAAGTAGTTTTATATTTCTATTGCCATGTATGGGAGCTCCACCCACACTGATCTATACTTGTTATAGAATCGTCTTCTTAATGTTATTCATTTCCACAGCTATGCTATGGCATCTCATATGGTTCCAGTTAGTATTTTCATGAGTAATTACACTATATAAGTTTTTATGTGCTTATTTGCTCTTTGAATATCTTCTTGAAGTGTGTTAAAATCTTTTGCACATTTTTCTTGGTATTTTTCACTGTTGAGCATTGAGAGTTCTTTACAAAGTCTAGCGTGTGTGCACATATGCAAAGTACATATGGCATCATTATTGTAATTTTCTCTAAGTATACATTTTGTATTTTCATGCTCTTTAATGTAGTCTTGAGAGGAGCAAAAATTTTAACTTTGACACTACACATGAGTCATACACAGATACACACACACATACACACATACAAACTGGTATCATTCTTTCAGTGATATAGCAAGAAATATTTACCTAATCCAAAGTCATTAAGTCTTCCTCTTAAAGGTATACTCTAATTTTATATTTTCTAATTTTATATTTAGATCTGTGATTCATTTTTTATTTTGCATATATTATAGATATATCAAAATTCTTTTTTAAGTATATAAATAGCACTACTTCTTAAAAATGTTTTCCTGTTTTTTCTGTAAATCACTTCTTTTCATTTAAAAAGTTAATTGATAATGTATTTGTGAGCCTGTATCTGGACTTCATTCTGTTTCTATAGGTGTATATAGGCAGAGATTCCCTAATTGTCGCTTGATTGGGTCAATAAAGACAGCAGAAGCTAATCATTGGGTGAAAAACGAGACAGGATTTCTGGGCTGGACAGGAAGGGAAAGGGATGGAAAGAGGATTGTTTTTTCAGACCAGGCTGTGGAGTAGATAGGAAACTTCAGACATGTAGGTCTCTCGGGGCACATATAGTTTATAGCCTCCACAGGTGGCTGTGGAACCTAAGGAGAATGGGGCAGGATACTCTTCACCCAGCCTTTGAATTATCTGGTCAGTTTTAAAATACAAAGGTCTCTAGTGTATTTACTTCCTCTGAGCTAAATGGAGCTGGATGAAATGGCCATTGCCAGCACCTGGCAAGGAGGAACAGGCAGTGCTCTCGGGAATACAGGTGGCAGCTGTTCTAGGAGCATAGCTGGGATCTTATGAAAGCATTAGCTAGCCGAGGGAGCTGACTAGATGGCAATCGGGCGGCTGCTAGTCCCATGGCCTAGCTAGAGCAAGCGTGCATTTTTAAAATTACTTGCCACAGATGTAACTTTATATAAATATCATACTCTGTTGATTCCTGTAGCTTTATACTAAGGTTGACAGTAAAATAGCTTAAATACTCCAAGTTTTTGACCCCTCTAAAAACTTCTTGTATTCTTTAGGTTCCTTGTAGATCCATATGAATTTTGGAATTAATCTGTAAATTTTCACAAAAATATTGCAGAGATTTGCAATGAGTTTTCATTGAATATATAGTTCAATAAAGGGATAGACTGACATCTTGATATTTAGGTCTTTCACATCTTATATATGGTGTTCTTTATAAATAGCCTTTTAATTTTAATTTGTAGTGCTATATATCAAAATACTATTAATTTTGTATATGTATTTTTTTTCTGCATAGTTCTCATAAATTTACTTACAGTTTTAGTGGACTTTTTGTAGATTCCCTTGCATTTTCTACATATTTTATCAGGTTACAAACGAAGGTACTTTTAGCCTCTTCCTTTACATTTTGAAAGTTTCTCTTTTTTGTTTTGTTTTGTTCTTATTTTTCAAGACAGGGTTTCTCTGTATAGCTCTGGCTGTCCTGGAACTCACTTTGTAGACTAGACTGGCCTCGAACTCAGAAATCTGCCTGCCTCTGCCTCACTAGTGCTGGGATTAAAGGCATATGCCACCACACCCGGCTGAAAGTTTCTTTTTTTTTAAAATATAATTTTTATTAAGCTTTCGGTAGAACATCTTGTACATAGCTGCCTAAAAGTGATGGGGAGGGGTGGGGGTGGAGAAATGGCTAAGCAGTTCATAGTACTTGTTTCTCTGATTTCAATTCCCAACAATCACATGGTATCTTATAACTGATTATAGTTCCACTTCCAGTAAACATGATGCCCTCTTTTCATCTCCATAAGGATTTATGCCTGCATGTGATGGAAATGCAGGCAATCACTCCTAAATTGAATACATCTTCTTTAAAGAGGTAATATAAGTAGAAAACATTGTCTTTTTCTTAGTTTTAGAGGGAATGCACTTGATTTTTTTATTTGTGTCATATGCAAGTGACATTTAATTTTTTGAAATTGTAATTACATCATTTCCCTTCCCTTTTCTCCTTGCAAACCTTCTCATATACTCTTCCTTGCTTTCTTTTGAACTCATGCCCTCTTTCTTCATTCATATGTATGTTGTTATATACATATATGTTGTATGCATATATATACATACATTCCTAAATACCTATCCTATGTACAAGCTGCTTATATAATGTACAAGTTTATACATTATATATACAAGTTTATATAATGTTACATACATTTATATATATGTAAATGTTTTCAGGGCTCACCATTTGATATTGATAACCAATTGTTTTGCTCTTCCCTGGGGAAGATTTCTCCTACTCTCAGTGTTCTTTGGTTGTGATTTTCTGTAGTGGTCTCTGTCTACTACAAAGAGAACTTTCCTTGATGAGGAGAGAAGACTACACTTATCTATGGATACAACAACAAATATTTAGAATACAGTTAGGGATTATGTTGGTTTAGTAGAATCGCAGTTGTAGATTCTCCTGCAAGATTCACGACTTTACTAGCCCTGGATAGTTAGTATTCACTACCAGGCATGATTTCCCTCTTGTTGAACAGGTCCTATGCTCTTACATCCAAATAGAGAGCTGTCAGTTATCACCAAGATATGTGTGCCACTACTGTATCTTTAGAGTTATTATAGTGTCATGATGGTCATTGCTGTGGTGCATACATGTCGTAGCTGAATAG
This sequence comes from Mus musculus, assembly GCF_000001635.26. Taxonomy (NCBI): domain Eukaryota; kingdom Metazoa; phylum Chordata; class Mammalia; order Rodentia; family Muridae; genus Mus; species Mus musculus. Next base: position 18,849,529 of record NC_000086.7, read on the forward strand.
GACTGTTGGTTGCTTCCATCTATTGGAAGCTTCCATGACAGCATGTGGTACCATGAAACTGCTCTTCAGTGAGGAAGCCTTCAAGTCTGTTACAGCTCAAGGGCTTCTAGTCCCTCTGTGTGAAGTGCAACATGTTTTCAGCAATAGGCAATAGTTACTTCCACCTCTGGAAGTAACTAATGGCATGTTTTGGCAGTCTCTTGGACAACCCTGGCCAACAATTTAAAAGAGGACTGTTCATACCCAGTGTCAGTGGAATGATATTGCAATTAGGGAGGAAGTGGGGGTAATAAGTATAAAAGCGGGTAGGAGGATAAAATAACAACAACAGTGCCTAAGGAACCATACTATTAGCTATCTGCCTAAAATACCTATAAGACATATAAGTTGGTATATAAATATAAAAATACACCTTAAATAACCTTTTTCCATCTGGGCTAACAATGCTGCCCCAAAGAGCAACAGAACATCTAACAATGCCCCTCTCAACCAAATAAACACAAAAATCTGCACAATTTTTAAAAGTCCCTCTTATCATTTTAAGGAACATTTATTCTTTGTGTACCAAGAATCTTCCCTCTTTTAATTCTCAAATGATGTTAAATTTTGAAAATGTTTCTTTAGGCCTATTTAGATGACCTTTTTCTTTTATAGTTTTTTTTTTCATATGATGAATTATGTTCTCTGGTATTTAAAAAATGTTGGACAGATGTTGTGGTACACATCTTTAATCTCAGCACTCGAGAGACAGTGACAGGTAGAACTCTGTGAATTCAAGGACAGTCTGGGCTACATAGTGAGATTTAGAACAGCCAAAGCTACATAGAAGGACCTTGTCACAACTTTGTCACTATATACATTTTGTTGAATAGGTTTTGTTCATATCTTGCTCTTTTTATGTCTATGTAAATGAGAGATATTGTTTATGGTTGTCTTCGTTTACAATGGTTACATAGTTGTGGTACCATCCCTCGTTGAAAGGGTTGATAAGTATTGCACTGTTTGCAAATTTATGAAATATTTGCATAGAATTGGAATTCTGTTGTTACAGTGTTGGTAGAATTTACCAGTAAAACTATCTGGGCCTAGAGTCTTTTATGTGGAGAGGGTTTTTAGCTACAAATTTAATTTCTTCAGAGAGACAAATCAATTTTTATTATCTGTTTTTACTCAAGTGTATCTTCCAAGGAATTTGCTATTTTCATCAAATAAAATTCAAATTTTTCTTTCAACTTCTAAATGATGAAAATAATGTAATAAATTTATTTTGAGTTGGCAGAAAGCCTCAGAGGTTTTTGCAAAGAACCCGGATTTGGTTTCTAGCACCTAGATGGCAGCTCACAATGTGTTCTAACTCACTTCCAGAGAAGATGATGCCCATTTTTAGCTTCCACAGGCACTGCACAAACATACATGCAATGCAAACTCTTGTATCCATAAAATAAAAATAAATTTTAAAAATTATTTATAATGCCCCTTACCCTTTTATAATGTATAGAATTTCCAGAGTATCTATTCTTTCATTTTAGATGTTGTTAATTTGTATCTTCTCTTCTTTTTCTGAGTAATAATGGATAGAGTTTTATTATACTATTGATATATTGAAATAGCTAGATTTTATTTTACTGTGTTAATTTTTCTGTTTTATTGACTTTTCTCCTCATTGTTATTTAGATGCAAGTGGGCAAGTGGGTAGAGAAGCACCCTCATAGAGTCAAAGAGGAGGGAGGAAAGGGAGGGTGGGATGGGGTGTTTGTGGAGGTATAACTAGGAAGGGTGATACCATTTAAAGTATAAATGAATAAAATGGTTAATAAAAATCTTCTTCTGCTTAATTTATGTTTAACTTGTTCTTTTCCTTTAGTTATCCATGACAGAAACTAAGATTATTGATTTGAAACCTCCCTTCTTAGTAATTGGCATGTAATTTTTATGGGTATAATACTTTCATTTATATTTTTAAAAATAATACATTCTGATTTCTCTTTTGATTTCTTCTTTGAACAAGGAGTTATCCAGGTGAATATTACTCAGTTTCTAAAATTATAGGGTTTTTCCAGAGATCCTTTCAGGATTGATTTTCAAGGAAATTCCATTGAAGTTTAGAGAATATATTTGTTATGACTTGCATTCTTTAAAATTAACTGAGGTTTGTTTTATAGTGTAAATAATGTCTATTTTGGAAAATATTCCACTTGTATTCAAGAAGAGTGTGTTCTACTAGTTATATAGTATTATAGTACATTTTGTATGTACATATATTATGTGATCTTTTAAAATTCATGTATTTTTAATCTTATAATTAAATGAAAAAATATTAAGACAGTAAGTTTCTCTTAATAAACTCACTTCTAAATAATTATGAAATGGCCTTAATAATCTCTGGTATTGTTTTGTTCATAAATGTACTTTGCCTAACTTTAATATAGCTACTTCATCTTTATTTTGATTAGTGTTAGCACATTTTCATTAGTTTAGTTTTACACTTTTTGCCTCATTATAGAAAATATACAGATATAATTGCTTTCTAACTCCATCTGAAAAAATGTCTGTCTTTTTCTGATATATTCATCACTTGTACATGTTGTCTAATAATTAGTGTTGCTAGGATTTCATCTTCATCTTTGTTTTCTACTTGTCAATTCTGAGTATTCTTTCTTTTCTTACCTCCTTTTAATTTATAATTTCAAAAAAGATTCCATTTTCTTTCCATTGGTAGCTTATTAGCAGTTTCTTCAGGATGCATAGTGACATTATTATCTTGCTATACAGTCAGTCTTCATGTGGGATTACACTATCTCAAATATATTAAAGAGGCTTTACAATATACTTCCATTTCTCCCCTAATCTCAACCTCTCTGCTGTTGGTTTCGTGTATATTCGTTGTGCTAGAAGCTCCTTCCTTTGTTATTCTTTGTGTTTAGTTGACTATCTTATAAAGAAATTTAAATAATATCACCTAGTTCTTCATGTTGTTACCATTTCCTTTGTTCTTTATTCCATTTTATAAACCCATATTTCAAATCACAAAGAATTACTTCTTGTTCCCTCAGAGAAATCCTTCAATATTACTTACAGAACAGTGCTATTAGCAATGACTTCTTTCAGCTTTTGTGTTTCCAATGCATTTATTTTATGTTGGTTTTACAAACTTTTAAAAACATATTAATTCTATTAATTATTTTATTTATTTATATTCCAAATGTCCCCCCCCCCCCGCCTGGTTCCCCCTTCACAAGTTCTTTAGTCCATCCCTCTCTTCCTTCCTCCCTCCTCCTCCCCCTCTTCCTACCTCATCCCACTAGCATCCCCCTTCCCTGGGGCATCAAGTTTTTTACAGGATTAAGCTCATCCTTTCCCACTGAGGCCAGACAAGGCAGTTCTCTGCTATATCTGTGGCAAAGGGGGCGGGGACAAGACACAGACCAGCCCATGTATGCTCTTTAGTTGGTGGCTTAATCCCCAGGAGCTCTGAAGGGTCTGGATTAGTTGACACTTTTGGTTTTGCTATGGGGTTGCCACCCCCCTCAGTTCCTTCAATCCTTTCCCTAACTATTGCATAGGGGTTCCTGATCTCTGTCCAATAGTTGTCTGTAAGTATCTGCATCTGTCTCAGTCAGCTGCTGGTAGAGACGCTCAGAGGACAGCCATGCTAGGATCCTGTCTGCAAGCACAACATGGTACCAGGAATAATGTCAAGGTTTGGTTCCTGAGCCACAATTGGGACAGTCTCTGGATGGCCTTTCCTTCCGTCTCTCTTCCATTTTTATCCCTTCATTTCTATTAGACAGGTCCAATTCTGGGTCAAGAATTCTGAAGATGAGTGGGTGGCCCCACGCCTCAACTGGGGGCCATGTCTAACCACTGGAGATGGTCTCTTTAGGTTCCATCTCCTATTTTTTCTTAACGATTTAAATTTTATTTTTATATTTTCCTGTTATTTAAAATAGATTGCTTTTTTCACCTAATATATCTTAATTATGTTTTTCACTCCCTCTACTCTTCCCAGATCCTCTCCACCTCTACTATCATCCAGATTCACCCCTTTTCTGTTTCTCATTAGAACAAAAACAGGCTTCTATGGGATAATATAATATATACAATAAAATGTGATAAAACAAAGATAAAAGCATTAGAATTGGACATAAAAGAAGAAGAAAATGGGAGGAAAGTTTCAAGAGAAGGCACAAGAAACAGACCTACTCATTTGAACACTCAGGGATCACCTCAAAAATACTAACCTGGAAGCCATGATAGATATGCAAAGGCCTACAGGGTAAATGAAAAAAAAAACCATATAGATAGATAGATAGATAGACAGACAGATATAGAGATAGTTTTTTTGGTTTTTTTTTTTTTTTAAAGAAGAGCCCTGACACATCCTTATAAGACAAAACCTCCAAAGATAAATAAGTTCATTGTCTGTTGGCCACCTAATACTGAATGTGCTGTCTACTCTGAAGATAAATTTGTTTCCCCATTAAGACTACTTTGAAAGAAACTAATTTTTCCTTTGTAAGTTAGATAGCTTGTAAGTTAGATATATTCTGGTTAGAGTATATGTGCGTGGGGGTATCCACTTCTCCTTTCAACTCTGGTGCAGACCTATGCAGTCCCTATGCATGTTGTCTCAGTATCTGTGGGTCCATGCATACATCAATCCTGTTTATAAGGGCTTGTGTCCTTGGTGTCCTCCATCCCCTCTGGCTCTTAAACTCTTGTTTCCTCCTCTTTCAAGGGATTCTCTAAGCCCTGAGGAAAGGAATTAGATGAAGATGTCCATTTTAGGGCTGAGTGTTCCAAGGTATTTTACTTTTTACATAATGACTGGCTGTGGGATCTTTGTATTTATTCCTGTCTGCTGCAGAGGGAAGCTTCTTTGATGATCAAAGCTCTGAGTATATAGCAAAAGCACCATTAGAAGGCATTTTATTACTACTTTTTTTTTTTGAATAGTAGTATTTGGTTTTACACTAGGTCTCTCCTGGCTATCTAGTCTCAGGTTTTTGGTTGCCCAAGCAGTATTGGGTTTGGGTTCCATCAAATAAAATGAGCCACCCTTCCGGTCGGCCCCAGCACCAGGTCACCTTGGGCACAGAGTCAGCAGATACCCCCAAGGTCCCCAGAGCACTCTCCACAGGATTTTAGGACCTCTGGTGAGTGGAAAACAACATCTGCCAGGAAGCAGGTTGGAACACCAGATATCTGGGCACATTCCCTGCAAGAGGAGAGCTTGCCTGCAGAGAGTGCTCTGAGCACTGAAAATCAGGAAAGAGCTAGTCTCCCATGTCTGATGATAGAGACTAACAGAATCACAAGAGGAACAAGATCTAACCAGAGACAACTATAACAACTGACTCCAGAGATTACCAAATGGCGAGAGGCAAACATAAGTATCTTACTAACAGAAGCCAAGACCACTCACCATCATCAGAACGCAGCACTCCCACCTCACCCTGTACTGGGCACCCCAACACACCCAAAAAGCTAGACCTGGATTTAAAAGCATATCTCATGATGATGGTAGAGGACATCAAGAAGGACTTTAATAACTCACTTAAAGAAATACAGGAGAACACTGCTAAAGATTTACAAGTCCTTAAAGAAAAACACAAAAACACAACCAAACAGGTAGAAGACCTTAAAGAAACACAGGAAAACACATCCAAACAGGTGATGGAAATGAATAAAACCATACTAGACCTAAAAAGTGTGGTAGACACAATAAAGAAAACCCAAAATGAGACAACACTAGAGATAGAAACCCTAGGAAAGAAATCTGGAACCATAGATGCAAGCATCAGCAACAGAATACAAGAGATGGAAGAGAGAATCTCAGGTGCAGAAGATTCCATAGAGAACATCTGCACAACAATCAAAGAAAATGCAAAATGCAAAAACATCCTAACTCAAAACATCCAGGAAATCCAGGACACAATAAGAAGACCAAACCTACAGATAATAGGAGTGATTACAATGAAGATTTTCAACTTAAAGGGCCAGCAAATATCTTCAACAAAATCATAGAAGAAAACTTCCAATACCTAAAGAAAGAGATGCCCATGAACATACAAGAAGCCTACAGAACTCCAAATAGACTGGACCAGAAAAGAAATTCCTCCAGACACATAATAATCAGAACAACAAATGCACTAAATAAAGAAAGAAATTAAAAGCAGTAAGGGAAAAAGATCAAATAACATATAAAGGCAGGCCTATCAGAATTACACCAGATTTTTCACCAGAGACTATGAAAGCCAGAAGATCCTGGACAGATGTTATACAGAAACTAAGAGAACACAAATGCCAGCCCAGGTTACTATACCCAGCCAAACTATCAATTACCATAGATGGAGAAACCAAAATATTCCATGACAAAACCAAATTCACACTTTATCTTTCCATGAAACCAGCTCTTCAAGGGATAATAACAGAAAAAAACCAATACAAGGACGGAAAACACGTCCTAGAAAAAACAAGAAAGTAATCCTTCAACAAACCAAATGGAAGACAGCCACAAGAATAGAATGCCAACACTAACAACAAAAATAATAGGAAGCAACAATTACTTTTCCTTAATATCTCTTAATATCAATGGACTCAATTCCCCAATAAAAAGACATAGACTAAAAGACTGGCTACACAAACAGGACTCAACATTTTGCTGCTTACAAGAAACCCATCTCAGGGAAAAAGACAGACACTACCTCATAGTGAAAGGCTGGAAAACAATTTTCCAAGCAAATGGTCTGAGGAAACAAGTTGGAATAGCCATTATAATATCGAATAAAATTGACTTCCGACGCAAAGTTATCAAAACAGACAAGGAGGGGTGCTTCATACTCATCAAAGGTAAAATCCTTGAAGAGGAACTCTCAATTCTGAATATCTATGTTCCAAATGCAAGGGCAGCCACATTCATTGAAGAAACTTTAGTAAAGCTCAAAGCACACATAGCACCTCACACAATAATAGTGGGAGACTTCAACACACCACTTTCATCAATGGACAAATCATGGAAACAGAAACTAAACAGGGACACAGTGAAACTAACAGAAGTTATGAAAGAAATGGTTTTAACAGATATCTACAGAACATTTTATCCTAAAACAAAAGGATATACCTTCTTCTCAGCACCTCATGGTACCTTCTCCAAAACTGAACATATAATTGTTCACAAAGCAGGCCTCAAGAGATACAAAAATATTGAAATTGTCCCATGCATCCTATAAGGTCACCATGGACTAAGGTTGATCTTCAATAACAACATAAATAATAGAAAGCCAACATTCATGTGGAAACTGAACAACACTCTTCTCAATGATACCTTGGTCAAGGAAGGAAAAAAGAAAGAAATTAAAGACTTTTTAGAGTTTAATTAAAATGAAGCCACAACATACCCAAACTTATGGGACACAATGAAAGCATTTCTAAGAGGGTAACTCATAGCTCTGAGTGCCTCCAAAAAGAAACTAGAGAGAACACACACTAGCAGCTTGACAACACACCTAAAAGCTCTAAAACAAAAGGAAGCAAAATCACCCAAGAGGAGTAGACTGCAGGAAATAATCAAAATCAGGGGCAAAATCAACCAAGTGGGAACAAGAAGAACTATTCAAAGAATCAATCAAAGGAGGAGCTGGTTCTTTGAGAAAATCAACAAGATAAATAAATCGTTTGCCAGACTCACTAGAGGGCACAGGGACAGCATCCTAATTAACAAAATCAGAAATGAGAAGGGAGACTTAACAACAGATCCTGAAGAAATCCAAAACACCATCAGATCCTTCTACAAAAGGCTATACTCAACAAAACTGGAAAACCTGGATGAAATGAACAAATTTCTAAACAGATACCACATACCAAAGTTAAATCAGGGTAAAGTTAATGATCTAAACAGTCCCCTATCCTCTAAAGGAATAGAAGCAGTCATTAATAGTCTCCCAAACAAAAAAAAAAAACCAGGACCAGATGGGATTAGTGCCGAGTTCTATCAGACCTTCAAAGAAGATCTAATTCCAGTTTTTCACAAGCTATTCCACAAGATAGAAGCAGAAGGTACTCTACCCAATTCATTCTATGAAGCCCCAATTACTCTGATACCTAAACAACAGAAAAATCCAACAAAAATAGAGAACTTCAGACCAATTTCTCTTATGAATATCGATGCAAAAATACTCAATAAAATTCTCGCTAACTGAATCCAAGAACACATTAAAACAATCATACATCCTGAACAAGTAGGTTTTATTTCAGGGATGGAGGGATGGTTTAACATACGGAAATCCATCAATGTAATCCATTATATAAACAAACTCAAAGACAAAAACCATATGATCATCTCATTAGATGCAGAAAAAGCATTTAACAAAATCCAACACCCATTCATGATAAAAGTCTTGGAAAGATCAGGAATTCAAGGCCCATACCTAAACATGATAAAAGGAATCTACAACAAGCCAGTAGCCAGCATCAAAGTAAATGGTGAGAAGCTGGAAGTAATCCCATAAAACCAGGGACTAGACAAGGCTGCCCACTTTCTCCCTACCTATTCAGCATTGTACTTGAATACTAACCAGAGCAATTAGACAACAAAAGGAGTTCAAGGGGATTCAAATTGGAAAGGAAGAAGTCAAAATATCACTTTTTGCAGATGATATGATAGTATATATAAGTAACCCTAAAAATTACACCAGAGAACTCCTAAACCTGATAAACACCTTCGATGAAGTGGCTGGATATAAAATTAACTCAAACAAATCAATGAATAAACAGGTTGAGAAAGAAATTAGGGATACAACACTCATTCTTAATAGTCACAAATAATATAAAATACCTTGGTGTGACTCTAACTAAGGAAATGAAAGATCTGTATGAAAAAAACTTCAAGTCTCTGAAGAAAGAAATTAAGAAGATCTCAGAAGATGGAAAGATCTCCCATGGTCATGGATGGGCAGGATCAATATAGTAAAAATGGCTATCTTGCCAAAAGCAATCTACAGATTCAATGCAATCCCCATCAAAATTCCAACTCAATTCTTCAATGAATTAGAAAGAGAAATCTGCAAATTTATCTGGAATAACAAAAAACCTAGGATAGCAAAAACTCTTCTCAAGGATAAAAGAACCTCTGGTGGAATCACCATGCCTGAACTAAAGCTGTACTACAGAGCAATTGTGATAAAAAACTGCATGGTACTGCTATAGGGACAGACAAGTAGACCAGTGGAATAGAATTTAAGAACCAGAAATGAACCCACACACCTATGGTCACTTCATCTTTGACAAGGGGTTAAAACCATCCAGTGGAAAAAAGACAGCATTTTCAACAAATAGTGCTGGCACAACTGGTGGTAACATGTAGAAATATGAGAATTGATCCATTCCTATCTCCTTGTACTAAGGTCAAATCTAAGTGGATCATGGAACTCCTCATAAAACCAGAGACAGTGAAACTTATAGAGGAGAAAGTGGGGAAAAGCCTGGAAGATATGGGCACAGGGGAAAAATTCCTGAATAGACCAGCAATGCCTTGTGCTGTAAGATTGAGAAATGACAAATGGGACCTCATAAAATTGCAAAGCTTCTCTAAGGCAAAGGACACTGTCAATAAGACAAAAAGGCCACCAACAGACTGGGAAAGGATCTTTACCTATCCTAAATCAGATAGGAGACTAATATCCAGTGTATATAAAGAACTGAAGAAGGTGGACTCCAGAAAATCAGATAACCCCATTAAAAATGGGGCTCAGAGCTAAACAAAGAATTCTCACCTGAGGAATACTGAATGGCTGAGAAGCATTTGAAAAAATGTTCAGCATCCTTAATCATCAGGGAAATGCAAATCAAAACAACACTGAGATTCCATCTCACACCACTCAGAATGGCTAAAATCAAAAATTCAGGTGACAGCAGATGCTGGTGAGGATGTGGAGAAATAGGAACACTCCTCTATTGTTGGTGAGATTGCAAGCTCATACAACCACCCTGGAAATTAGTCTGCGGGCTCCTCAGAAAATTGGACATAGTACTACAGGAGGATCCTGCAATACCTCTTCTGGGCATATTTGCAGAAGATGTTCCAACTGGCAAGAAAGATACATGCTCCACTATGTTCATAGCAGCCTTATTTATAATAGCCAGAAGCTGGACAAAACCCAGATGCCCCTCAACAGAGGAATGGATACAGAAAATCTGGTACATTTACAAAATGGAGTACTACTCAGCTATTAAAAAGAATGAATTTATGAAATTCCTAGGCAAATGAATTGACCTGGAGGGCATTGTCCTGAGTGAGGTAACCCAATCACAAAAGAGCTCACATGATATGTACTCATTGATAAGTGGATATTAGCCCAGAAACTTAGCATACCCAAGATACAAGATACAAAGCACATGAAACTCAAGAAGAACAAAGACCAAAGCATGGACACTTTGCCCCTTCTTAGAATTGGGAACAATCACCCATGGAAGGAGTTACAGAGACAAAGTTTGGAGCTGAAACAAAAGGATGGACCATCTAGAGACTGCCATATCCAGAGATCCATCACATAGTCAGCTGCCAAACGCAGACACCATTGCATACACTAGCAAGATTTTGCTGAAAGGACCCATATATATCTGTCTCTTGTGAGACTATGCCAGGGCCCAGCAAACACAGAAGTGGATGCTCACAGTCAGCTATTGGTTGGATCACAGGGCCCCCAATGGAGGAGCTAGAGAAAGTATCCAAGGAGCTAAAGGGATCCGCAACCCTATAGGTTGAACAACAATATGAACTAACCAGTACCCCCTGGAGCTTGTGTCTCTAGCTGCATATGTATCAGAAGATGGCCCAACTGGCCATCAGTGGAAAGAGAGGCCCATCGGTTTTGCAAACTTTATATGCCTCAGTACAGGGGAAAGCCAGGGCCAAGAAGTGGGAGTGGGTTGGTAGGGGAGTGGGGGGGGGAGGGAGGTTATGTGGGACTTGTGGGATAGCATTGGAAATGTAAATGAGGAAAATACCTAATAAAAAATTTTTAAAAATCGGAAATTAAAAGCAAAACATAACAAGAAAATATATCTAAAATAATTATTCTGTTTGTTGAATATTAAAAGTTGAAAAATATTAAAATCATGTTCTACAAAAAAAAAATGAGCCTCAAGTCAAATAACATATTGATCGGTTACTCCCACAAAATTTGTATCACGGTCGCACTATTATATCTTATAGGCAAGAAACCATTGCAGGTTGAAGGTTTGGGGTTTGGTTTGATGTTTATTTTTATCCATTGGAAGCATGCAGAGTACCTTCGTTTTACACCTAACTTTTTGAAAACATGCTATATCATTATAACTTTTAAAACATCCTAATATAATTCTAATTGTTTTTCTGGGTAACTGTGATCATGGTTGCCTGGGGTAGCTTCTGTCCTGAAAATTATTTATATCTGTAATCTATTCTTTTGTCATTTCAATTGGGAGATTTGTTAGCATTTCTTTAGGCTCTGCCCAACAGTTGCCTAGCAACAGTCAGGTATGAACCTGGCTTGCTATAAAAGGACTGTTTGCTCTCTCTCTTTCTCTGTCTCTCTCTTTGGCATCTCTCACCCTCCCTCTCCCCCACCCCCACCCCCTTTTCCATGTGTTCCTGGCTGGTCTCTTCCCTTTTTTCTTTCTCTTCTTTCTTTCTGTCCCTCTCCATCCCCTTCTTTCCCATACCTGCCTCTCATGCCCCAAATAAACTTCATTTTATACTAGATCCAGTCATATGGCTGGTGCTCAATGGGGATGTTTCAGCATCATGCCACCACATCACAAAACATATCAAGATTAATCTGGTGCTCTTATTTCATTTTGTCTAAAGATAAAAATACTGAGTAGTGGGTTATTTTATTTGCTATAATTATAAGGGGAACGTTCCTGAGTCTTAAAAGCAACAAACAAACAAACAAACAAACAAAAATAACAACAAAGAAAAAATACAAACGAAGATTCCAGAAGGAATTTATGTCTAGCCCAAACTGAAAACCCTATTTTAATGCAATCATGGATTGAAAAGTAAACTCGAAAAGTCTAAAAACACATGGATATTTTTTTAAAGTAAGTAACCTATTTATAAGAATCTTTTCAGGCATAAAAAGATCTTTTGCTCTTTTTTTCATAATATTTTTTATACTACCAAAACAAATATTTTACATTAGCATAACTAAGATTCATTGTTCTCCTTATAAGGGAAATATACACGGTTCACAAGTTCAACTTTACAATACTGCAAAAGTAATAAACCTATATCCAGCACATACCAACTCTTTAGTTTTTAATTTTACTCTGTCTCTAGGTTTCTTGTTTTATACTCTCTGAAGGTGCCAAGAATAAACCAAGTAGAATCTCTATATAAAGCCTCATGGACTAAGAAGTAAGAATTTTGACATTCATTATTTTTTTAAAGTTACTTATTCTATGTACATAAGCACACTGATGTATCAGACACACCAGAAGAGAGCATCAGATCTCATTAAGATGGTTTTGAGTCACCATGTTGTTGTTAAGAATTAAACACTGGATATCTGGAAGAGCATTCAGTGCTCTAACTGTGGAGCCATCTCTCCAGCTCCTTGGAATTCATTCTTAAATTTGTCTTCTACATCTTTTTACCTATGTATCCACTATTTTGACACACTCCAAACTTTATTATTTCTTGTATATTTCTACTTCGTTAGAAATTTTCTGGAAATACATAAGTAATCTAAATGTTCTTCTGTCTTCAGCTTTCTGGTTTTGTGCCAAGTAGCCCAAGGTCAGCTCTTCTGAATCTACTTCCTCACCTAAGTTTGCATCCATCCACCAGAAGCCATAATGAGATCAAGCCCATCAGTATGCTTAGCTATATGGCAAGAAACGTAAATTGGAATTTTATCAAATCAGTAAACAGGGTGAAAAAAACCAAGTCATTATTGCAGTCTAATCAAGTGGTAGAGTCAAGTTTTCATATTTTATATAAAGTCTGGGAAATATTACTGTTATTTTGCCTTCTAAATGTAAGGATTTTCTTCTTTTTTTGAATTTTCTTCTTGTAGATGCATCCTTTAATTTAAAGTATTGACATTCTTCTTTTTATATTCCTGAATCTTATGGAGTAGAGTTTTAAAATGGCTTTAAAATGGTATTCTTCTTACTTTGGGCTTCACTGGTAATTCTTGGTGAATTATAAATCTGTTAATGAGTCATAAAGAATTATTTTATTGTTTTTTACTTTACTTTAATACCTTGGGAAACAGGGGAAGTTTGTCTCAATTGTGATATGAAGTAGACTATAAATACATTAAGCTCAGTTCATGTCAACTGGGATCTTGACAGGTAATAGTACCCCACAAATCAAATGTTTTAATGAAAGAAATGATTACAGAGATGTGGGCTTGGTTTAAAAAAAAAAAACAACAAGGAATGGTGAGGCATTTAGATACTGGTATCAACAGAAAGCCATTATTAAACTTAGGCCTGAAGGAGCAAGGAGAAAATGCCATGTTATAGAATCATTGAACAAGGCAAAAGTGGAAGCTTCACAACAGGAGGTACAGTCACAAGAGAGTACAGCTGTGTCAAGTGAAGAAACACACTAACCTCACTCTCCTAGCATTCTTAGTTCCCCATGAATTCCTCTATAAGGATATTCAACCTACAAGTCAACTGGAAAGGAAATGCAGTTTATATGGCTGCCTAAGTCACACAGCACAACAGACAAAGGCACATAACACACATAAAAGGTGTTAAACAGAGATGCAAAACAGAAAAGCTATCCAAAAAAACTTTTGCCCCTTTCTGAATCCTAGTTATTATGTCATATAATTACTTAATTATTATAAGCTGGCAACCAGAGTAAGCATAATTGACCTAAGCTTTCCTTACAAGCTTTATAATTACACATAGACCATTTGCAAAATATTTAAATACGAACTAAATTATTTTTGGAGTACAATTTCAGAAATGATGCTAGAGTTTTCAAAGTTTAATGGGGTCTTGTATAATTTTCCCCCCAAGGCAGTCTGTGAGACACATATCTCTTATTTTCAAAGGGCAAATGAGCTAGCATGGTATGCACCTACACTCACTGACCACTGCAATTTTAACTTCTTTTAATGTTCAAAACAAAACATAGATCCCTAAATGCCCTTGTTAGCTAGCCTGCTTTTAAAAATACTTCCCGAGAACACCACAATTATGCGAAGGATGTGTCATAGTCTGCCATTGGCTTGAGAAAACAAGAGATGAAGGACATTCTTTTGCCTTTTAAAACAAATTCAGTTCTAGACATAAGTGCATGACAAAGGAAACTTTGGTGGTGTCATCTGAGTTCCTCTATGCAAACTGGAAACTTTAGACCTTCAAGCTTCCTCTATTGTCTAGTAAGGGCTTGCAAGGACTGATCTGACAATTCACTAGCAGCCTCACCATTTTATGTAAAGGTCAATACTATTTGGTCTTTAGCCTCAATTATAACAAATTCTAAACAAGTACAGTTCCAGTACATTCAATATAGATGGTGAGCCACCTCAATGTACCAGGCATTGTGTGCAATATTGGATCAAAAGTAATGGGCAAATACCATGTGGTATGTAAGGCTATAATGGAGGCTTTTAGACTATTCAACCCACTTGAGTTAGCAAAGATTCGTGGTGACTAATACACTTTTGAAGTTTAAGGAATTTCATTTCTAGTGGAGAAATGAAGGTAAAAAGGTTGGGGCACGCAAGAAGCACATCACAGCTAACGGCACAAATGCATGAATCAGCATGATGAGTGCTGGGAACTGTACCAGACCTTATTAGAAAAGAAGGGAGTGGTAAATGATCAAGCTTACAGAAGTCAATAGAACAGCTGAAGTCAAGGGACTTCATAATACATTTGCTCAAAATATTGGACATGTGTAAGGAGGATATTTCAAAGGATGAAAGTAAATATCAAAGTAAGTGTTAAGTCAAAGTGGAAGATATCTCTAGGTGTCAGTAGCATAGCAACAATGTAGAAAGCCAGCTATGGGATGTTTCAGTTGTCCATAATATCATGAGGGTTCAGATATGATGAACAACTGACTCATGATACACATAGAGCTCTTGGTCAGGATATTGGCAGTGTAAATAATCCCAAACTGTACATAAAACGGATGTCAATTTTATCTTGCTTTTCAATCTTAAAAGATGAAAAGGAATCCTATCAGTTCACCACTAACCTAAGGAGATCAGAGACTTGCCATCACCCTTTTCAGTGTCATCTGCACAGATATCTGAGGGTAGATGTGAAGTTTGGCAGAGACACTGAGATAATGATATTGCCAACAGCCTATCCATAAATAATTCGAATAGTTTATGGAATTCAGATTGATAATGATTATTCTTTTAAGATTTTCTAGAAAAGTAATTTTCTTCCCATGACCAGATTAGTCAAAAAGGGCTTTCTGCTGGTCTTGCACTCTGACTCTTAAGTTACAGGTTAATATTTGTCCATGAGAAATAGTGAGGTTCCAAGACGAAGCATTTTATCCTCACAACATAATAAAATGTTCATTTTGATAAGGAAATGATATTTATTGATGCTGAGTCATTCAGTAAAGTTCATGGATCAAAAAAAAAAAGCCCACAAAACTTAATATCTACATTATAACCAGAAGTTAATTACAAATCAATTGTGGAAAAGAGAAAACAATAAAGGAGGTAGAATAGAGATGTGCTTCATTACCTTGGTAAAGATTTCTAAGTTGAATGCCAAAAGCATCAAACAAAAAGGGAAAGTTAAATGAATTTGGCCATGTGTATAAATACATTGAGTTACTTTAAGAAGTGTTGTTCCTCCAAAGACAGCAATAAAAGTGTGAATCGAAACCTAAGGAAACTCAGATCTAAAGTATAATAAGAAAATGAAAGTACCCCAGTGAAAAACTAGAGAAAATATTATTCACACAAAACAGAATAAGCAAGTGACTATTAAGTTTATGAGATAGTATTAACCTAACATTCATCAAGGAAACTCTAATCAATATAATAATGATATATTGTTACAAACTCATTAGAATGATCAAAATTTAAGAATGAAAATAGCAAATACTCATGAGGCTGTAGAGTAACTGGAATTGTCTTAATTGTACTGATAAAACAGTGCATATATACAGGCACATTAGGAAACTGCTTGAAGCCAGGCAGTGGTGGTGCTCGCCTATAATCCCAGCACTCGGAAGGCAGAGGCAGACAGACTTCTGGGTTCAAGGCCAGCCTGGTCTACAGTGTGAGTTCCAGGACAGCCAGGGCTACAGAGAAACCCTGTCTCAAAAACAAAACAAAACAAAACAAAACAAAACAAAACAAAACAAAACAAAACAAGACAAAACTGCTTGAAACTATCTGCCAAACTTGAGCACACATGTACCTATAGAAGTCTTGTCTGGTATTTACATACATATACTTCTTCACATACCATTCCCATTCTCTCCTTCCATAGCAGTCATCTGCTGTATGTAATATATGTCCTTGTTTGAGTGAGGTAGGTCTCACTAAATAGCCAGAGAGAGCTTCAAGATTGCTGAAAACCTCATGCCTCAAGTTCTAGGGCCTAGAATTATATCTGTAAGTTACTATGCCTGTCTGTCTGTCTGTCTGTCGTCTGTCTGTCTGTCTGTCTGTCTCTCTCTCTATATATATATATGTGTATATATATATATGAATCCATTAACCATTAAATACTCTTCTTCCAATCTTGTTATATGTGTATATTATATATCATATATGCATTATGTATGATATATGTATATAACATATATTTTATAATGTGTATATGCATAAATAAACATATATGTACATGTGTATTTGTATATGTGTGTGTGTATTCTTTTTCTCAGTTGTTTTTTTGAGGCATAACCTAACCCTAACACCGGCCAGCCTCCAATTCACCATTGGATGACTGTGAACTTCAGATCCTACTGTTGCTACCTCCTGAACACTGAGATTGTGGTGCTCAAATCTCACCCAGTTTATATTATGGTGGGAACCAGGGCTTCTTGCCTGCTAGGTAAGCATGCTAATAAACTGAGCTAACTCACTAGTCCCTTCCTTCCTTCCTTCTTTCCTGCCTGCCTGCCTTCCATCCTTTCTTTTAAAACTTAGTACTAAGTTTTAAAGATTTATCCATATTTCTACAAGTGTATGTAGTCTAAAATCTAGCAAATAAAACAAGATCCTGAGAAGTATCAGATAGTGTTGTATTTTGTTAAAAGTTAGGAAGGAATATGTTTGGTGGAGGTGCAGTACGGTATAGGGGAAGAGAGTGCCTCGGCAGATTCATGTTGAAGCATCCCTTACCTTTCTGAGGTACCAGCAGCAAGATGGTTTAATATAGAATAGAGTTTATTCAGGCCATGGAGAGGGGAGTTGAGAAGAAGGCAGAGATAAAGAGAGAAGTAGAGGCCAGCCACGTGTCTAAGTTTTATTACTGCATATCTTAGTTTTTATTTCTGATTGCAATTGTAACTATTTGTGTAACTATCTGGTTAGAACATATCTTCCATATAACCCTATATAAGTTTCATAAGATCAAGGACCTTTCCTGGTTTTACCCATTGATCTATTTGTACAGTCTGTCATAAGCCTGCTCATAGTATGCATTCTCTAACAACCTTTTTAAAATGTAAAGATGCTTTTCAAATGAAAATAGCGTTAAATACACATGAGCTCATCATAAATAAAAAATCTCAGTAAGTAGCAAGTGCATTTGACATACCTATCATACTGTGTGTCTCGCTTATTAACATAGCACTGTATAGAGTGTTAGTAGTTTTCTCTGGCGATCAGGGCTGAGCAGGAGCTATAGCTCACTGCTTCTGTCCGTCATCTCTTCACTACTCCAGGAATAGAACCGAACTTAAAATCTAAAGCACCAAAAGGATAGCATTTCCACCCCATCATAAACTTGTAAAATTATAAGTAAAACCATTACATTATACTTTGAAAACTTAGATGTGTATGAGTACTTCAGCTACTAATGTGGATTAATACAGAATTATCACATAAATAAATTATAGGTTTTGTGAATATTTTTGTAATTTGATTACATAGTTCTTGGTGTGAACTTTATAAGTGACAATGTTGTGTCACAATGTCAAGAGATGAGGTGTGCAAAAATCTTAGAAAACACTCATTTCTTTCTTGACATGTTTGAACTGGTGACCCAAGGTAAAACAACAAAGGAACCTACTTAGAGAAACAGGAGTCTTGACTCAAAGAAAACTCAGTTTGGGAAGAAGGCAACCCGTAAACAAACAAACAAAACCAACTTCATTCATTTCATTATTCACAAAACCCACTGCGCAATTATCTTAGTAGGTACTAGACATTATATACAACAGACAAGATAGGCACCACTCTGCCCTCAGAGAGCCCATAGTATGAGCAGGAAATTATCAGACACATGAAGTCACATAGCAGGTGTCCTCTAAGCCAGTCTAGTATTAGTGCTAAAAACACCCTTATGAGTGTCATCAAATTTCCCTGGTGAAAGGATTTCAAAAGAATTCAAGGATTCATAAGGGAGAACATTAATATTCTATAATATTATAAGAATAAGTATCACTATGTCTTCAAGCTGTTCTGCAAATAGTAGAGCAATTTAAAGGACTTTAAGATAAGTATGCTCAAATCATTCCTTCTCTAATTATTCTATTTCTGACTCCCCTAAGAAGAATCACTGTGGTGGTTCCTTTTTTTCTTTAGTTATTATGAAATACAATCTCTAGAATCATATTTCTAGAGACTATCACGGTTCTTCACCAGTAGCCACTATAAACAATAATGAATAAACTATAGTAAACTATAACTGGTCTAATGCAGTTTTGATAGTTTAACTATTTTAGTAAAAAATCTAATTCTTAGGAAAAACTAGTGTGGAAAATAGTGTATGGACTTCATTGACGAGTAGTCCCACTTTCAGTACCTACATATGCACTCTGAAAATTTTCTTTAAAAACATTCATAGAATTAAACATCCCTAAAAGGATACATTTTGGAACAGTTGCTTCAGTTTTTTATTTTTCCTTTTAAAATATCATCTTCATCTCTGTGTTCCCATTTTCACTATTCCTTCCTCTGAAACCTTTAAAAGCAAGATCTAGTAGGAATTTATTTGCTTCATTTTATGATTGGAAGAAAGTCTGGTCTACAGCCTACATTTTTAGAAACAAAAGTAGGATCAAGAAGGTTAATTAACTTGTCATGAACTCACTATGTACATTCATCGCAGTGGGAGGCCGGGAGGTGGGTGAGAGCAAAAGAAATATCAAAAGACTTCTACAGGAAGAAGCAAGAGTTAAGAAAACAGAAACTGGCTGCAAGGAAGATCAGAAGCAATATAAAAATGCTCACCCTTGGCATGCAAACTACCTTCTCTTGTTTCTTTTTGAGGGATGCCATGTAATAGCTCTGAGAACTACTGTAGTCAGACTAGTTTGCAGAGCATAACTAAGCACATTATTAACTAAGTATTTTTCAACTTCAGTGGCATTTTCCTCCTTTCTCTAATCTTGGAGGAAATAAGCTATTCCACCATGCTTCTTGTTGGGTTCAATCCACAGAAGTATAAGTATGAAGTAGGACAAAAGGAAGCAAACAGGGGGGAGCTTCCACTGGGTGGTCTGTCTCTCCTCCATTTGCCAATTTACATAGGGTCCTTCCTCTTTCTCAGGCTTATCAATGACTAGGGCTTCCTGGTGTGCTACTCTACAAGTGCATGACATTACACATTTGTTCTCACAATCCTTTATTTAGTCCTGTTATATGAACCTTCTGACTTCAACTGTGGTGCCCATGCAATCTTAGTTGATAGGCTATTTCCTCTAGGAAAAACAACAATATCATCTTTGTATGTACATAAAGTACATATACATAAAGATATACACAAGTAGGCTACTGGGGAGATAAACATGCTTTCCTGAACCTCCATTTCTATAACAGTGCTCAGCAGGAGCTTTTGCTTATGTGATGAGTTCTCCTGCAGGGCAAGACCTTCATAGCAAAACATCACCCCAGAGGGGGCCTACAGTTTAGTTTGGATGCTGCTGAAAGGAAATGGTCTTGTTACCCTGTGTTTCCTTTGGTGAAGTTAATGCTTCCTTATGGAAAAATAACTCTGCACTAAGGTATTTTATGCTTCCCTGTTTCTCTAAAGACTGCCATTTCCTTTTTTAAAAAGGAGATATTTTAATGTACATTCAACATAATTTTTCATGGGAATATGAGATGGAATAAAAAGGAAGAAGGGCTAATATTTGCAGAAATAATTTTAGCCTGGTACCCCATAGTGGGGAAAGGGATGAGGGAAGGGGGAAATGTAATGGAGGTAGGGGACAAAAGAGCCAGAAAGAGTGTAGATCTTGCTCCCCATTGTGTAGCACTAAGGACTGCCATTTCCTAAATCATGTTTATCTGGTTCGCTTTATGAATGTACAGAGAAAACACAAACACATTTTGTGAAGAGTTCACTTAGGAGACAGAAACATAGCCATTTTAACACTGTGCATATTTCCATGCTGGCAAGGCAGTGAGCCTTGTGTATTCCCGTGATCTTGGTGATGGTCTTCTTTGTGGACTAAGGTTGCTCTCTTAATCTAGTCTTTCTACTGTGAAATGTGGATGTAGACTTCAGCTACTGGTAACTTACTGCATTTTCAGTCTTGCTTTAGCTACTTTGCTGAAACAAATCACAAAGGAATTTTTTGACATTAAAAGAAAGCCCTTTTCTATGGCTATGTTTGGATCAGAAAAAAACCAAAACACTTTAGTGATGTTCAGAAATACGCTATTAACCATAACTCAAGAAATCTAACAGTGCAAAGGTTCTCCACTTGCACAAGATTTTTACCTTTATTAATTATTACTGTGTTATTGTAGATTTAATCTAAATACAATTCAGAATTTTATTTATTTACTCAGTTAACAAAGTATATTAAGCACTTACCATGTTCTAGATACTGAAGAAGGTATGAACATTTAAATTTTTTACATTTTATTTTATAACTAATTCATATTTCACACTCAATATTCCATTCCCTGTCCCTCCCCTTCCACACTCTGACTGTTCCACATCCCACAACTCCTCCACACCACACCCTGTCTCCACGTGGATGCCCCCACCCCCACCCTACCTGACCTCTAAACTCCCTGAGGCCTCCAGTCTCTTGAGGGTTAGGTGCTCTCTGAATGAACACAGACCTGGAAGTCCTCTACTGTATGTGTGTTGGGGGCATCATCTCAGCTGGTACATGCTGTCTGTTTGGTGGTCGACTCTCTCTCTCTCTTTCACTCTCTATCTCGCTAATATCCACTTATTAGTGAGTACATACCATGCATGTCCTTTGGGGTCTGACACTCAGTATGACATTTTCTAGTTCCATCTATTTGCCTGCAAAAGTCAGGATTTCCTCATTCTTAATTGCTGATTAGTATTCCATTGTGTAAATAAACCACATTTTTTTTCTATACCCATTCTTCTGTTGTGGGACATCTGGGTTGTTTCCAGCTTCTGGCTATCACAAATAAGGCCACTATGAACATAGTCGAACACGTGCCCCTGTGGTATGGTCGGGCATCTTTTGGGTATATTCCCAAGAGTGGTAAAGCTGGGTATTCAGGTAGATCTATTTTCAATTTTCTGAGAAACCTCCAGATTGATTTCCAGAGTGGTTGTAGCAGTTTGCAATCCCACCAGCAATGGAAGAGTGTTCCTCTTTCTCCACATCCTCTCCAACATGTGTTGTCACCTGAGATTTTGGTGTTAGCCATTCTGACTGGTGTAAAGTGGAGTCTCAGGATTGTTTTGATTTGCATTTCTCTTATCACTAAGGACTTTGAACATTTCTTTAGGTGTTTCTGAACCATTCTAGATTCCTCAGTTGTGAATTCTCGGTTTAGTCCTATACTTCATTTTTTATTGGGTTGTTTGGGTTTTTTTGGTGATTAACTTTTTGAGTTCTTTATATATTTTGAATATTACCCTCTATTGGATGTAGGGTTAGTGAAGATTTTTTCCCAATCAGTAGGTTGACGATTTGTCTTATTATCTATGTCCTTTGCCTTAAAGAATTTTTCAAGTTTTATGAGGTTCCATTTATCAATTGTTGATCTTAGAGCATGAGACATTGGAGTTCTGTTTAGGAAATTTCCCCCTGTGCCAGTGAGTTCACAACTCTTTTCCACTTTATCTTCTATTAGATGCAGTGTATCTTGTTTTATGTTGAGGTCCTTGGCCCACTTGGACTTGAGCTTTGTACAAGGTGACAAATATTTTCATTCTTCTACATACTGCCAGCCAGTTAGACCAGCACCATTTATTGAAGATGCTTTATTCTTTCCATTGTTCATTTTTGGCATCTTTTACCTTTATGTCCATCTCTTTTTTAGTTTGGGGAAGTTTTCTTCTATGATTTTTTTGAAGACATTTTCACATCCTTTGAGCTGGGAATCATGGTTCTCCTCTATTCCAATGATTCTTATGTTTGGTCTTTTCATTGTGTCCTGAATTTTCCGGATGCTTTAGGTTATGAGTTTGTTTTTTTTTTTTTTTTTTTTTTTCAAAAAAAAATTACTAGATATTTTCTTCATTTACATTTCAAGTGCTATCCTGAAAGTACCCTATACCCACCCCTCACCTTGCTCCCCAACCTATCTACTCCCACTTCCTGGCCCTGGCATTCCCCTGTACTGGGGCATATAATCTTGGCAAGACCAAGGCCTCTGGTTAGTAGTTTTTTATATTTTCAATTTTCTTTGACAGTTGTGTAAACCTCTTCTACTATATCTTCTACACCTGAGATTCATTCTTCTATCTCTTGAATTCTGTTGGTAATACTTAGATCTGCAATTCTTGACCTCTTTCCTAGGTTTTCCATTTCCAGGTTTGCCCCCATTTGTGTTTTCTTTATTGTTTCTACTTCTACTTTTGGGTCTTGGATTCCTTTATTCAATTCCTTCACCTATTTGCCTGTATTTCTTTCAGTGAGTTATTGATATCCTCTTTAAAAGACTCTGTTATCTTCATGAGATAGGATTTTAGGACAGAATTCTGATTTTCAGGTATATTAGTGTATTCAGGGATTGCTGTGGTAGGAGAACTGGGTTTTGGTGATGCCCATGTGTTGGTCTTGTGCTTGCCTTTTGCCATCTGGATATCCCTGGTGTTTGTTGATTCTGCCTCTTTTGTCCCTGGGTTGCTTCAGGTCTTCAGGTAGGCTTGTTGCCCTGTCTGTATCAGACCACCTGTGGGGCCTTCCAACTAGGGGCTCTACACAGGAGCAGAGAAGCTGCTGATCTGTTGCCCTGGCTGCAATATATCTCCTGGGAGGCTTTCAGACTATTGGGTCTTCCTTGGAGCCCTCAAGCTGTTGTCCAACTACTCTGAGAGCATTGGATCCTCAATTGCTCTGAGTACAGAGGGTCCTCAACTTCTCAATTGTTCAGATTGCTGTGTGCAACTGCTCTGAGTACAGTGGGTCCTCTGGAATGTATTGGGATATGGAATCTTCAGGGGGAGCAGACTAACTAGGTATCTGCCACAGCAGCAAGGACCAGGTAGAAGAGTTGGGAGGGATGGAAGGAAGGGGAATAGTATTGGGGAGGGCAAGGCTTTTGGTGAGTGATGGGTCCAGAGTCCACCAGACTCCTAGCAGCAGCTCTGGGACTAAGGGCTAGGGCTGGGGTGTTCTTACCAACTGCTCTGAGTGAAGCAGGTCCTTTGGAATGTATCGGAATATGGAGTCTTCATGGGAACAGACAAACTAGTGGTCTGCTCTAGCAGCAAGCACAGCATTTAAATTTTAAAAATTAAAATGGTGATTTAACCTACCTACTTATATCCATTGAAAAGCAACCAAGAATAGCATTAACTTCCTTGGACTGACTTCTTAGATTGTTGTTTTATTACAGGCCATATTAGGCACACATAGTAATTTTGTCATTTCTATCTTACTGAATCATTGTAGTCACTTGATTAATTTATTATGGCATGTGCTTTTTTATATATATGAGAAATCCAAGATAAATATACATGTCTAGGTAGTTAATTTATAGGCACATACCTGGAGGAATTGAAATTCTGGTGTCACACAGACAAACGTTTCATTGAGTGGCTACCATACATCTGGCCTCTGTCATTAGTGTTTTGCATGTGTTCATTTGTCTTGCTCATCCTGGAAGACTTTAAGCTCACAAGGGCTTTTTGTCATATATTTGTTTGAAACTATTCAAACATCTAAAATATGTTGAACATATTGTTAATCCATAAAAATTTGATACATCTGGTGAGATTTAACTTTTGAGTTATACTTTAAAAAAAAACCAACAGGGTGATTTAGCTTACATCTCTAGTTTGTACATGTTTAAAATAGTATTGGCATTGGTTTCTTTTTTTCCAAATGCCATTTCCTGCATGAATTTAATTTACTGTAGCTTGGGGTAATTGGGAGGGGTTGAGACCATTACCTGGGAGAAGTAATGGCTGGAGCTCTTACTCATATTCTTCTTGGGAAATTAATGCATGATTAATTCTTGAGTGGCCTAACCTGGACCTGGATCTCACTTCAGAGATTATGATTTTAATTCAACATATCCTGCCACACAGTGTGTGAAATATGCAGGCAGAAGTGATTGCTGTGAGATGAAAGCCCAGTTGTGTTTATTTTAAGAGACTTGCAGTTCTTTGCCAAAGCCAACATTCCTGGAGAGTGAATAGACTGAGTGAATCATTCAAAGTAGGTGAGAGGTCACAAGCCTGGAAAAAAAAATGAAATCTGAAAGTGTTTCCTGTCACATGGCAGCATTTTAAAGGGCATTTATAAAGTAGAAATTATCAGAGGGTTGTTTTTTAGGTTTTTGTTTTTGTTTTTGCTTTGAATTTAAGTGGAATCCTCTGCATGTGGCTCATATAGACTTCTCTCTTTGTTCTAGCTAATTAGTAGCATTGTTCACCTTTCCTGGAAATCAGAGCAAAGAATTATTCTGGTTCCTATCTCTGGCTCTGAACAGTGGTGTTACTGGGGAGCAAAACATTAGCTGAGTTTTTAAGGGCAATGTAGACACTCTCTTTGAAAATCACCTGGCACACAGCCAGGGCATGAATTTGGTGGGAACAAAACAAAATCTTTTGTGAACATTGGTTTGCTTAAGTGTCCAGGACTATAGACTAGCAACAAAGGCCATGTATGCCATTAAAGACTGAGAGCACAACAATTATTTATTGCGAGTGTATTATATAACTGGCACAATTATAACTTTAATTCCCATTGATCCAATATGATAAGTATGCGTGTGTGTGTGTGTGTGTGTGTGTGTGTGTGTGTTTGGTTGGTTTGGTTTTGGTGGGGTTTTTTGCCCTAGGGCACTTGTTATTAGGTTTAAAGTAAATGGATTTTAAAGACCTGAAGTTTTAGAACTACAGCCAAGTAGATATTGGACAGTCAGGACAAGATTCTAAAGGAGAATAGAAAGAACCCCTTCTGTTATCACCAATTAAAATAATCTGAATAACAAAGAATATAGCGTCCATTCCCTGACTCTATGGCATGCAACTTCTACCATTATATAAAAGACAAACAATAAATAAACCGATTTCTACTATTCACCATACCCTACATGAATGACAAGCAAGATACTCTTAATGACCCTAGCCTTAAGAGTAGCAAAAAGAGAAAAAAATACCACAAGATTCCAAAGCTAGACCCGACTCCTGTCCTTAAAGAACAATCACAATCTGTGAAGTCCAGTGACATTCAAAACAGAAGAAAAGTTCATACCAATTACTCACACAGAGTTACCTTGAGATAAATTAATAAGGCCTCAGAGGCCTCTCCTCAAAATACAGGGCCCTTGGAATAAGAGAGTAATAGTTTGTATTAGATTTTCCAGAAGTTTTTTCATTTCATAAATAGCTCTCATCTTATAGTGCAGGAAGAAGCTAAAGACCCCAGTAGAGTGGAGCATAGTGTGATAGGTCATAACATCTTGCTGAGACTGGGCATGGTAGAAAGTTCTGGCAGAAAAAATTCAAAGAAAGAAATTCCAACTGGAGTGCAGTCCTGTGGCAGTAGGGGGGGGTTCCATATAAGAGCATGAGAATTCATGGGTCAGGTTCATTTTCAGTAGGAGGAAATTATAAAGAGGTCTTGCTTTGATTTGTATCAAAGTTGAACTTTGGTGGTGACATTTGATGGTATGTGTGGTTGGGGCTCAGGTACCATCTTTAAAAGAATCTGTTCTATTCATTTTCCTTTGAAATATTTCTATCATAGATGTGTTGCAGAACTTGGAATGAAAGAAGTCTCAGGAGATGTGATTTGTGGGAACATTCTTGGCAACACCCTGGTAAGGATATTGCCATAAATTTCTCCTGGAAATGTGGGTGTTTCCTCTGCTTCAGGGCACTTGATGACAGCATAGGTCTACATATGAAAGAGCAAGGTACAAGTAGGCACAAGAGAAAATTAGGAAAACATCTGGGTGTGGTTTTCTCTTGTCTTTTACCAGGTTGGTGGTAGCTCTTGTCTTCCTTGGTTTCTACCCATCTCTATGACAGATGGGTGGCGTCTTTTGTGTGTGTGTGTTTTCCTGTTATTTCTGAAACCATAGGTAATTAAAGACATTGCCACAGCAATTTGCCACACACCCACTCTGATGGCTTTTTCAGCCTGCTACAGGCTTATTGATTCAGAACAGTGGTAGGCTGAGCTAACAGTGGTTTTATATAGTTGAGAAAACAAGAGAGAAAGGAGAAGAGGGCAGCTGTAGAAACAGCTCTCAGAGGAGTAGTTACTGTTGGATTTGTGGTAAGGGAAGCAATGGAAAGGACCAAAAAGCTGAGAGTAAGCCTTCCAAACAACCCAAGAACTGCAGAGCAGCTTCATGCAGAATTTAAGCAAAAAAAAAAAAGCCTGGGTATATACTGTGTTAGCATTCTGTCCAAACTCCACCCCACAGTTACCTGGCAACTGCCAGGTATGCTATGCCCCATAGTTACTTAACAATAGCCAGGTAGGCCTGACCCACTATAAAAGGGGCTGCTTGCCCCCTCCTTGCCCTCTTGCTCTCTTGCTTTCTCTTTCTCTTCCCTTCTCTCCCCTCTCTCCCCTTTCCCTTCCCTTCCCCCCTCTCTCTCCACATGCTCATGGCAGGCCTCTACTCTTCTACTCCTCTACTTCTCCTCTCTCTTTCTCTCTGTCTGTCTGTCTGTCTCTCTTTCTCTCTCTGTCTTTCTCTGCCTCTACTACCCCCTTGACTCCCCTCCCCATGCCCTTAATAAATTCGATTCTATACTATACCTATGTGTGGCTGGTCCCTCAGGGGGAAGGGATGCCTCAGCATGGGCTGGCTGAGGCACATCCCTTCCCCAATCATTGACTATACCTCCATAGAACATTCCCCCTTTCTTTATCTTTTTATAAACACATCATGCTGATTCACAATATTAAGTTTTGTATTTGTCATGTAACTATTTAATGAGAATATGTAACACATTCTAGAAGATACCCTAAAGAATATACAAATATTAGCTTGCTCAAATCATCGCAAACATGTAAAGTAGGCACTGATACTATATTCCCAAGTTCCTGAGTCATAGAACTATATACATCATCTTACCCAAGTTGTACACTATCTATGACATCTATTTTGCTAGTGTGCTAATGAAAATGCAAATGGAAGTACTTAGTACTATAGAATCTTGTGTAAGAGAAAGACTTGTTTTTTGTTAGAATGATTATGGTTACTACTTGCCATTGTTTTTCCTCTTATAGTTCTTGGTAATGGCTTCAGCATCTGTGAAGAAATACCAGCAGTTTCAATTCTGGAAGTCTCAGTTTAAACTCTGGCACTATTACTCAGTAGATATGAGACAGTGGATATGTTATGTAATATCTCCAAGTCAACTTCTTTTCACTTTTGTGACAGAGTCTCATTATTTAGGCCAGGCTGGCTTGGAAATCATTATCTTTCTGCCTCAGCCCAAGCTGAGATTACAGTCGTGTTCCACTGTGTCTGCCCTTAGTTTTTAAAAATATAACATCACGATAATAATTATCTACATTATTGGTTGTTAATAATATTAAATAAGGATACTTTGCAGCACTTAACAAATCACCTGGAAGACAGTAGTTGTCCAGTAAATATTTGTTGCTCATTTTACTATTTGTTGCAATTCAACTAAATTTTTATTCTTCAGATTTTTTTTTTATTTAGTGCATTAGTCACTTATATACAGGGATTTCCTGGTGACACTGATTTGCATTTATTTATTGAAGAGCCACTAGGTTTCAATCTATAGGTGAGATATACCATTTAATTCTGAACTTGGTGTAGCTGTGGGTTGTTTGTTTGTTTGTTTGTTTTTGTCAGTGCTGGAGATGGGACCCCAGATATTGAGTACAACAGAGAAGTGTTTTGTAACTGAACTACATCCCCAGACTGATGATGTAGCTATTATCTCATTGTTAATGATGTAGGAACTGAGGCTACAAAGATGCAATCACTGTTAGTCTACATGGCCACTCATAGGAGATTTTTCTGACCAACATACCAGTGTTCTTTCCAGCATTTTTTCCACCATCTCCTCACACACATGTCTTAGGCTCTCTAATTGAGCAATGTCAACCTACATTCTTTAATCATTTGCTATGCATGTGAGCAGATTCATACTTTCCACATGCTTCTTCAGGAAGTGATGGGGAATTCAGCTGGTGCCTCTCCCTCCCATCCATTGTCCTCTTCATCTCACATTTTATGCTTCAAAGGCCCAGCAATGCTTTCCTCCTACAGTTGAAAACCAGATAATTTCCTATTTGGGATTTTCAGAGAATAATAAAGTTAACAAAAACACAGGATTTTATCTATGAATATGATTTCTTACATCACCATCAAGCATAAATCCATGGATCTCACCTTTGTAGGCAGTGAATTTGGTTTAAAGACAGAGCATGGCCCCTTACCTTCAGAAATAAACAGAAGAGCTGTAGTGGGCTGATGGGTTTGAAGTTGCCTAGTTGAAGTGGCCTGTACATTATGCTGTACAGAGAGCTCTGCCTGCAAGTCAGGCCTGAATCTCCACCCAAGGACTCCTAAAGGGGAAAGACTCCTTGGGTATAGTGATGAACCTGTGGTCCTCTAGTACGTGATTCCAGATTGTTTTATCTTTGTAGTCATTCGACACTTTCTTAAACAGCTGCTGTCTAGAGTTGAAGTGCAAGTCTGGTATTGGTATTGTTAGTGTTGTCTCTGCCCTCCAGGTATGGCCTCCCCAGTTTTTGGGTGTGGTCTTCCACTAAATACTAACTCCTTTTGTCTCCCAAATTACATTAAAACTTGTGCTGGTGGGTTTTTTGTTTGTTTGTTTGTTTGTTTTACATCTGGCTTTGTGTTTGATGCTTGATAAATGAATCTTCCTGGAACTCTGAAGTATCAGTGAGTCTAGGTTCTTTTGTGGCTCTTCTTATGCTAATGGGGTGTTTTTAGAAACAAATCCTTAATCTGATAGATGGAGATTAAAAATCATGGGCACTGGTAAACATTCTGATACCTCTCAAAGTATACTATCTTGAATTATTTGATTTGTGATTTTTGCATAAACAGTTATATGCACATTTGAAAAAGATCCTGGAAAAGTGGTACAGTGTGGTGATTATGTTTACGGTTTGGGGAAGTAAAATGTACCAATTATAATTTGTGGTTTTCATTCTGTTCTGTCCTAGTGGGTCATGTCTGTGTATTGTATTTTATTTCTTTTATGATCCCCCAGACTAGACTCTTGTCAGAAAGGGAAACTTGGAACAGAGAGCTTGAAAGAGGGAGCAGACAATTGAAAAGAGGCTCCACTAGCCCATATTGGTTCTTGAACAGTTCTGTACAGCTGCATCAGTATGGGTCTTAGCTGTGGTTAACATTACTTCTGATCCTTAGATACTATGAATCTGCTTGCCTTCCCACTCCTCATTCTGTCCCAGTGACTAGCCTTCCTGAATGTTTGTGGCGGTGGAATGTGAGAAACAGATGCAATAGACCTTTTCTCCTTCCCATCATAGCGAATTTCCTTTGATAGATAAAAGACAATTCTGACTTTAGCAGTGGGTGGTTTTATAGTAGTATGTAGTCTTGCTTCTTCAAATAAATTCTGGTTTTAAAAGAGATCTTCACAATGAAACTAATATTGTATACAGGTATTCCCAGGAGTGACCCAACTTTGCTAGTATGACATATAGAAAGCACCACCTAGGAGCTGAGCAGTGATTATTCTGTGTGATTAAATAAACAGAAGTCGTGCCTTCTCAGGGCCCTTGATTTTGATGTTGCTTCACGAATGAACAGTGTTAAAGGTGGTGACCTGGGTGCAGGAAGAGGATAATGACATATCACAAACAGCAGAGTTGATCTGTCCTGAAGTCAAGGAGGAAGAGGTGGCAATGAGCCCTGATGTTTTTCAGAGAGGAAATATGTGACTTAGGTCCAGTATAGACCATCAGTTATGTATCAGGTGTTTGGCACATGACATCTGGGCCTTTATTTCTTGTCATCAGAATATTGTATACTCAAGAAGGAAGATAAGGCCAGACATGAAGCCCTGAGGGAGAGTATCAATGCATAGTAAAAAGAAAGGTTGAATGAAGACTTCAAGTTCATCCAGGTCTACCTTACTATATAGCAACTATGAGACCACAGGCCACACTTATAACCCCCGAACATTGCTTCACCTGAACAATAAGGATGTGAGTTCCTATTTGTAGGGATATGGAAAGAGTGCAGTGTGAGTTGTAGGCTGAGTCCTACACAGGAAGAGGCTGACAAGAGTATTTTGTGTGTTCTCTTGTAAGTGCTCACAGAGAAGACGAGGATGGAAGCAGCAGAAGCAAGTTAGGTACTGGAAAGGCTATAAAGAAAATAAAGTCTCAGCCTGACTGATCCTGCAGGTTTCCATGAGGGAGGGTGTGGTGGCCAGCATCAACTCTAAGCATTCTTATGTTGTCTGTGTTTGAGAAATGGCTCCAGGTTTGTCATGGGCTGCTAGAAAATAAAGGGATGTGATTTCTCTCTTTGTTAGGTTTGATGCTAACAAAGGTCCCCAGAGAAAGTAAAAAGAATAAGACAGTTATGAGGCCAAGAAATCATGACATCGACTGTGTTAGAAAAAAAATATTATTGTTGATCAAGGACATGCAACTGCACTCAGTCAGGGTCAAAATACTGGCTAACATCTGGAAACTTCCATAAGAGAGTACACTCCTAAACAAACTACAAGTGAGTTTGTATTGAAAGCCTGACCAACAGAAGAATATTAAGGTATGATAATCTAAGGGAAGCATAGGTGTTCCCCTTGACAAAGCATACTGCTCTACACAAGAGAGAGAATAGAAATACTGCCCAGTCCATACTCTCAGAAGCCTCTTTAGAATCACCTTTGCTGGACGGTATTTTTTTTCTAAGAAAGCTCACCTACCACAGACATAGGATTTTTAGAAGTTAAATTTGCAAGCTAGTTCTAGCAAAAGAAAGCTAACACTGGAAAGAGCAAGCAGGTGTTTCTCAGGGGACTAGCTTTGCTGCAAGTGATTCCCCAGAAGGTATTGGAGAAAAGAAATAATTCTACATCCCAAATTCTCAAAAATCAGAGGGAACTTGGTGTTGGGCAGTGGCTCTTGACCTGTGAGTTACAATTCCCTCGGAAATGTTGAATGATCCATTGACCTGGGTCTCCTAATACCGTCAGAAAACATAGATATTATGTTACAATTCAGTACAGTGGCAAAATTACAGTATAAAATAGCAATGAAATTAATTTTATGGTTAAGGGCCAACAAACAGGCAGACCTGTACTAAAGGGTTGCAGTATTAGAAAGGTTGAGAACCTCTGGTGGGTAACACAACAGTCTTCATGGGTAAAGACCTTGTTACAGTCATACATAAAGAAACAATGATCACTCGATGTTAGAGAAGGATGATGTCTTGTTACTTTTGTGATTGTTCAGTGGCTTTATTTTATTTTATTCCTTTTCCACTGTTTTGATGAGCTGAGAACATCATGGCCTTTCTGCCAGTAGGTCCATTTCTCACTTTCTCTACTTGTCAGCAGAAATGTATTTCATTTTCTCAATGGCACCCGCCCTTTTCCCTCATCAAAGTTTAAAAAACAGCCTTATTTTGTGGCTGTGCAAATTTTAAGGATATGCCAGTCCTTGTACCACATGGGATATGTCAGTCCTTGTACCACCTGGGATATGCTACCAAAACTCCATAGGAAGTGTTTTTAAATTTTAATAGCAAGACATTCTCTGACTTAAAAAGCTGTAGTCTTTCTTACCACAGATTCTGCACTTCTTTTGGGTTTTAGGAGGTATGCAGCCAAACTTGAAGCAGCTTCAGGCCCAGTGTTTGGGTCCACACCTTTACACCTGCTTTTCTCTTTTGGACACTCTTTTTTTTCCCTTCCTTCTTTTCTTTTCTTTTCCTTTCTTTTCTTTTCCTTTCTTTTCTTTTCTTTTCTTTTCTTTTCTTTTCTTTTCTTTTCTTTTCTTTTCTTTTCTTTTCCTGCTTCTCCTCCTCCTTGTCCTCCTTGTCCTCCTCGTCCTCCTCGTCCTTTCCTTGTCCTCCTCCTCCTCCTCCTCCTCCTCCTCCTCCTCCTCCTCCTCCTCCTCCCTCCTTTTCTTTCTAATGGGTGGTAATAGTTGGGGATTTTTGCAGGCAGACAGCAGGGGTCACCATGGAGCTGTGCATGGTGGAGAGGTCTCTTACAGTTGTTCTGAAATGGCACGGGGCTTAATTATGCGATTCAGATGTGTATTCCTTTTGCTCTGACTGTTTAAAACTTCACAGTATCATTTCAGTAATCAATAGATACAGTTGTTTGAAGGAAAGGAGAAAAGGTAGCTTCATACAGTGTTTTCAAAAAATCATGTCAAACCCTATGGAACTCTGAAAAAAAAGTGGTTACAAAATGTGTTTACTTAAATATTGTGAAATGAGGATGGAAATTCGAAGGGCAGGGTATTTGTCATCTACTCATGACTAGCAGATGGCCGCCTCCTCCTCCTCCTCCTCTGCAAGCCGAGTGACTCACATTGTACAGGGTGTGCAAAATGAAATTTCAAAACTCTACTGAGAAGAGGTGGCAGTGCCATAACTTGATGCTGGAGGAATGTGCCAGCCAGATGACTTTGCCAGCCAACATTTTGCCAAAGACTCAAACAAAATGTCTCTCACTGGAACGAGTTTGGATGTGTGTTCAGTCCATCATATCTGAAAGGATCAAGGATATGCTTCAGGTTGTGCGTGAGCCTGGGTGCATTTGAAAGGGAGGGTGGTCTGCTTTGCCAGACCAGATCTGGGTGGTAATCACTGCTAGCAAGGTGAGTCATGTCAGATGCACTCACCTGTTTTTGTTTGTCAGCCCGAGAATGGTGTCAGGTCTGCCTCCAGCCAACAACAGAACAAAGTCTGGGCTGTTATCAAAATCCTCCAATAAATGGGAGTCAAGTTTACAGATGATAATTTAAGTTCAAAGTTCTCTTTTTTTCTCTTTTGTTTAATAAAAAGAAACTTTGGCTCTGCTATGCTTAACCAAAACACTAGGTTGTGTTTTAGGTAATTATATTTGTTTAAAAATAGAGTCCTAGCCTGGTGGACAAATGCACATTTGACTTTTAGCTAGATTCTAACTTTCCTTCATGTGATAGTCACCAGGGGTGCTCCTAACCTCACATGTTCTAAATCTCCTGGTGTTTCCCCTTGGGTGAAGTCCCTTGTTCTGGTGGTAAAGAAAAGCCTTGCAGTTTATACCTGACTCTCTTTGACTACTTGCTCTGAAGGAAGCCAGTTGTCCTGTAAAAAGTCGGACTACCCCTAAACTACTGTCCTTTGTGGAAGCCACATGAAGAAGCTAGATGAAGAGGGAAATGCCTGAAAAACATTTAGCTGTTTCTCAGATCTTGGCAGATGAGACAGATGTGGCTAAAGAATCCATTTTGGATGTCTCACTCAGTTGAGTCTCCTAATGACTCCAGCTGCCATCAGAGTCTAACCACCTGGGAGAAACGAAGGACCACCTGGCTGTGCCCATTCAACCCACAGAATAATTGATCCTTAATATATTGTTTTTAGTCACTAGGCTTTGGGGACTTTAAAAAAAAACAATAGCAGATAATCTAAATATGAGGGGAAGGGAGGAAATAGCAGGCTAAAGAGGATCTCTCTCTCTCTCTCTCTCTCTCTCTCTCTCTCTCTCATGTAGGTATTAATGTTGAATGAAACAATTCACAATTGAATGTTTTCATCCTGGGTTTTCTTACCAATTCATGGCAGCCATTTCACTATAGCACTAGTGCAGCAAATTTCCCAGTAGAGTTCAGTTAAATCCCGTTTACCTGTCTGAATCATATTTCAGACATTGAGCACTTCCACAGGTCTCTCTGTTTCTGTGTATCTTGTAAGCAAAATAAGACTGTTTTTCTGTTCCAGGTTACATTTTCAAGAATAGCTGTGTAATGCAGTGTTTTGCGCCTGAGAAAAGGCTAGAAATGTTTGTTTTTCACTTTTAAAAGATCTATATTTTCCTAAATGTGCAGATGCTACCTGGCCATCTCCCCAGCACCTTATGAGAGCTCCTCCCCAGGAAACATTCTCTGATGTGCTTGCAACCTACTCTCTGATCCTTCCTGAAATTAATTACCGACCCAGGAGTCTTGTATCTTCTCCTACCACCCATGCAACCATATTCTGTTCAGTTATAAGTAGACTAAACTCACATATCTCAATTTTTTAGCACAGGAAGAATTCACTGTACCAAGTCAGCTTTTAAAGGTCTAGGAATTAAAATAATTACAAGATGCTAAGAACTATATTTCAAATGATAAGTAAAACCCCTCTGCCTTCATCTGAAATCCTAGATATTTGAAATATTCTCAGCATTTATAATTTAAAGTATGTATTTCTTTACTTAAAAGGTCATATATCTGAGGTATTGAAAAGTGTAGAATACATTAAACTTTAGCTATTTTTGATGAAAGGCAAAAACCATTGCTAGAAAAACTAATACTAGATTCCATGATTTTGTGTGTGTGTGTGTGTGTGTGTGTGTCAGTAACCATAACTACAACTATGTACAACTTCCAAAATCTGGTAAAGCCACTCCAGCCATGTTGAATTGCTGTAAATTGTGTATATGATTCAAGAGAACAATATTTTAAATAATTTGATAAGCTCATTTATTGACTTGACTTAGAGAATGGGAGGCAGTGAGTGAAAGAGGGTTCAGGGAATGAATAATGGTGGTGGGAAGAGAAGCCATAATCCTAACCCCATGGTTTGCAGATAGATGGAAATTGGGCTCAGTTTGCAGTGGGCCTTCTGCATTAATTCTGGCACAGACTTCTTCCTCAAAGATAAATACCAGTTTTGGAAGTAGGGGCTCTAGTGACTAAGAACATGGTATGTTATAATTTTATCTACTCTCCATAGGGCCCAATTTCTGCATTTTTAAGGCAGAGGTAGTCATAGCACATTTCCAAAGGCTGTTAGGAAAAAATCAATGAACCATGTATTTAAATTTCTTACTTTTTACATAGAAAGTGAGTAATAATTTTAGCAATAGACATTATTGAAAAATTTCTAGAATTAGGGTTTCAGGCACTTAATCAAATATACTTATTTTCTTCCATGGAGGCTTTGGTAACTTCTTTACATATTTGAAGGAGGTAAGACAGGGAGTACAGCCCATTCTAAAGGATTGAGTTAATACTGAGTAGGATCGATGTGTTAGAGAATCCTATTACTATAAAGCACTTTGCAAATACTGAGATTTTTGCAAAGATTTTGTCCTTTAATTATCAAACCCTTGTGTATTAAAAAGAAATTAACCATGTAAAAGTTTTGATCCATTCATACTTAATTAGTAAACATCTGGTGTTTTAGCAAGTATTTGATGTTCAAGCAGTTATTACATTCTTCCTTTCTAAGTTACTTTCTTCTTTATTATTTTGGAATTTTAGTTATGTGATAATCCATGTTCATATAAAAGAAGACTGCTTTCCATTAAAGTGTAAATTCTGTAAGTCAGGTAAATGGTACCTCAGTTTCCCTAGAGGTAGATGTAATATCTTCACTATCATCAATTGCCTCCTGGTGGATCCTGCTACTTTTTCCTAGCCAGGAACTGGTGGAAACTAGGACAAGCCCAGTTACTATTATTATTTGGAGAGATGAGGGCAGAGTCTCACTATATAGTCCTACAATTCACTATATATCTCAGGATGTCCTGAATCTCATGGCAATCCTCCTGCTTCAGATACATAATTCTTATTTTTCACAAATATTAACCATCTGTGAAGCATTTAATATGTGATTGTTACCTTTAACCACAATTGAATTCTGGCAACAATTCTGTGATGTAAGCATTATTACTCCCTTCTGTTGATAAGGAAATAAGCTTATAGTGTTTAATGCTTGTACATGATAGAGCTAGATTTGGAATAAAGCACATGTAGTTCATCTCTTTGTGTTTCATCTGGGGCTGAAATGACTGTAGTACCAGAGATTACCAGCAGTCTAGATACAACCCTGAGTTAAGCCAGAATCTAGTCACAAAAACAGGAATCCAAGGAATGAAGGAGGGAGAGAGCATAGCAAGGTGACCTAGCATCAAGCATATTCTTCCAGACCAAGCATTGCTTCTTAATTTTGACTAAAACATGGTAAGAAACCTGTATATAGTATGTGGGAAGGATAAAGGTAGTCCCTAAGTGCTGACACTTGATAGGGACCATGAATACTTTAAAAAGTGCTTCCTTTGCCTCTTCTCTATAATTAGCCATTTTTAGAAGGAACGTACAGATATTCAAGGAGATAAGTAAGCATGCATTCTACATATTAGGATTTACTTTACTTCCTAGAGACAAAAACATAAT
Organism: Mus musculus; assembly: GCF_000001635.26. Classification (NCBI taxonomy): domain Eukaryota; kingdom Metazoa; phylum Chordata; class Mammalia; order Rodentia; family Muridae; genus Mus; species Mus musculus. The sequence continues at coordinate 18,886,472 of NC_000086.7, forward strand.
GACTAGTACCCTGAACACACAAGATCAATCCCCTCTCCAAAATATCTGATATGTATCTCAATAAGACATTAGAGTCTAAAATAGATAAATTAAAATAATTATGTAATGTGGTCAAGGAGAATTTATTTTAGGAGTGTGGAGTAGTTTCCTGTTCTAAAGTCCATTTTAAAAAATGAACCTTATCAATGGAATAAAAGCCAAACCACAAAATTGTCTCAATAGACTCCAAAATAGTATCCATTAAAGCTCAATATCACTGTGTGATAAAAATCATTTAGTGATCTGGGAATAAAAGAGCAACTTCAAAACAAACATATAATAAAAGACAAACAAACAAAAAATACCAGCTAATGTTATGCTAAATGATGAAATTGCCTGTGGCCATGCCAAAATTAATGCAGTAGATTTCATCTAAATGGTGAAATGCTGAAATTTCATCCTAATATAATAAAAAAGAAAATGTGTCCCATCCTCATCACAACTATCTTCTCCTCTAAAAAGGCTAGTCAAAATATTTAGGAAACAAACAAAAAAAGAAAAGGTATCAAACTGAAAAGGAACAATAAAGCTATCTTTGTAAGTGACATGATCTTCCTCATACACAATTCTAAGAATTATACTACAAAATCTACTGGAGTTAACAAATTCAACATGTCACAGGGTACAAGATCATTATAGGTAGTAGTTAAGTGTATTTCTACACATTTGAAAAAAGTAAAGTTACAGAAAGCAAATTATGAACACAATTACATGTATAATATCAACAAAATAATGAAAGCCTTAGCAATAAATTTAACAAAAGAAACACAAAACTTGTAACAATAGTATTGAAAGAAAAATTTTAAATACTAATTAAACTGGACATGATGGTACATGCCTATATCCCAGTACTCAGGGAACTGAGACAGGATAATCATGTTAAAAGCTAGTCTGAACTAAATAATGAGTTCAAGACCAGCCGGAACGACTCAGTAAAATTATGTCTCAAAAATACAAGGCTTGGGATGTAGTTCAGTGGTAGAGCACTTGCTTAACATGTTTCACTGTCTTGGATTCCATCCCTATTGGGATTTACATAAAATTTCTAAATAAGTAGAGGGGCCGTCCATGTTCACTGGTTGGAAGACTTAAATGTCATGAAGACAGCATTACATCCCCAAATGACCTGCAGGTTACATGCAAGACCTGATGCATAGCTGGCTTCTTTTAGAAACTAGCAAACTAATCTGAGATTCATATGGAAATTCAAGGTACCAAAAAAGCCAGAACAGTCATTAAAAAGTATGGTAAGACTATTTATTTAAGTGGAAGAAAGACATCTTTCTAAGCAAGTAGTGAGGGGACAACTAGAGAGCCACCCGCAGAAGAATAAATTGGAACTTCTTTCATTCAAATGGACCATGGTATAAATTTTTTAAAAGTTAAAATTATAATGTTGGATTTAGCAAATACTTCTTATTATACTGTTAAATGCACAAAAGGAAGAAATGAAAAACTACTTTTTTCTCAAAGGCACCATTAAGAAAGTTAAAAAATATAATTATCTCAAAATGATATAATATTGTAAATAATATATCACTAGGGATTTGAGTCAAGAATATAAAAAGAATTCATAGAGTTCAACAATAAAAAGAAAAATAATCAAATTTTAAATTGGACATAGTGTCTAGATAGACATTTTTTCTAAAGACCCACATATGGTGAACAACCACATGTTTCTCCTCAGCACTCATCAGAGAAATACAAATCAAAACCACAGTAAGATACATATGCACACTCAGTATGCACTCATGGACATACTACTTGAAAATGGAAACAAGCAAACATTAGTAAGAATGTAGAGAAATTTTACCCTTCATACTGTGTTGGTAGAAATATAAAATAATAGAACTACTTTACAGTGCATTTTGGTAGTTTCTTCAGAAGCTAAACATAGTTATACTTTTAATTAACAATTCTCCTACTTGGAGTTTTCCAAAGTGAAATGAAAAATACATTTTTCCACAAACTCGTTTTGCAAAAATGTTTCCAATAATGTTATGCATAGAGTCAATAGTATAATAGACACAAACCAAATTTTCATCAATTTATGAATGGATAAACAATGGGAACTAAATATTCAAACTACTTAAAACATGATGAACCTTAAAACTCAGTGAAAGAAATAAATCACAAAAGACAATGTACTGTATGATTACATTTATTTGAGACTCCGATAATTAGCAACTCTGTAGTGACATAAAGTAGATTAGTGGCTACTAGAAATGGGGACTCGTGGATTACAGAGTATTGAGCAGAGTGATAGCTAAATGGCACAAAATTCTCTTTGAAACAATAAGCATGTTCTAAGGTTGACTGTGGTAATGGTTGCACAATTCTTTGACTATACTGAAAGACAGTGACTCGTTTGCTCTTAATGTGTGGGTAGTATGGAACAAGAAGCATATCTGAGCAAAGCTGTTACTAAAAGAAAAAAAAGAAAAATAGAAATGAGAAATTAAAATGGTTCTTTAATCTGGATGTATAGAACAGCAAGCTATAAGGGCTAGGCAACATGGTACTTTGTGGATATCCAACATGGGCCAAGATGGTGAATGTTGAATATCCAGGGACATCCAGAAAAAAAAAATGGCTGACACTGGATATCCAGGAAACCCATAATTAAGCAGTGATGTACTCAGTTATATTACCATTTTTGGCAAATATCACTTCTGTGGTTTTGCATAAATATGAGTTTGAGGTCAAAGGAATGTGCCTTTGCCTTTAGCCTTCACCAGCATGTCATTTTAGGACTGCGTGTACCTACCTGAAGCCTGTATGACACATTTTCTGTGCCTGTGCCCACCTGTGTGTAGCCTGTATGTGGTGCCTAGATGCCTGCTGCTGACATCTGCATCCCTAGAGTTCAGTGTAGTACTGAATAAAAATTTGTCTTATCTGCCCATGGCTCCTTGCATACTTATCAACAATTTGTTCTCCCATGACCCCTTTCCACTTCTGGCTTCATAGCTTAGTCCTCACACTGATGCTACACCTGTCTTGGAGGTAGTAAAGATTGGAAAGAAAGCAACTACAATGGACACATGGGGAGGAGAGCTATGGCCTTGGCCAATGAAAGTTGAAGAGTTAGGACATTAAACTAGTTTCATGAAGGGCTATGATTTTAGTGAGAAGGAAGACTAATGTGGGAAACCACAACAAAAACTGTTACAGTCTGAAGTGTAGTGGATAAATGTTTTCCTGGCAATTCACAGTGATTATGAAGTCCTACTGTGTGATTAGAAGTCATCTTTATATTTTTCATAGTATCTTTGAAAGTCTAAGCAAATGCACACAGACACAGACACACAGACACACACACACACACACACACACACACAGTGTATGAAGCAAAAACTGGTCTAAAAAATGAACAAATCAACAAAAACTGCAGGCTTATAGTTATACACTTTAAATATCTTCTTTCAAAATATCAATTAAGGGAAACCATCAGGGATCATAAACGCAATAATAGCATCAGCCAACATGATTTTATAGAACATTCCATCAAACAATAGTGGAACACAGATTATTTTCAATTGTCTTCAAATACTTACTCCAAAATTAACCATATATGGCCTAAACAAACTTCATCAAATATTTAAAGCTAAAAGCATTTTAACCTGACAAAAATTAGTGCAGGGAAGAAAAAGTTTTTTTGAGTTCATGATTCCATGATACAATCCATCATAACAGGGGAGCAAAGGTAGTAGGAACTTAAAAGAGCTAGACACAGAAGAAGGAAGAACTAAGTGAAATTTAAATAAAAACCAAACAAACAGGAGATGGGAAGGTGGCTCCATAGGTAAGAGTGCTTGCTGTATAGGCATGAGAACCTGAACTCAAAATTTCAGCATGCATGTAAACAGCCAGGCAAAGTGTTCCAGCCTGTAATGCCAATGCTTTAAGGTACATAAACAAGAGGATTATGGGGACCACCCTAATTCCAGATTCACTAAAACACCTTGTCTCAAGGGAATAAGATGATATGTGGTAGGCAGGACACAACACAGCACATAAACACAACAACAAATCACAAAATAGAGAATTAATAAAATAAAAGCTTTCTTTGAAAGATGGTTTGAATTGACAAAATTCTAGCATAATTAACAGATATAAAAAGAGAAAATACAATCACCAGTAATAGGAGCAAAATTAGCCATTTCATACTATCTTAGTTTGGGTTTTATTTCTGTAGAGATACCATATCATGGTAACTCTTATTGAAACAAAACAAAACAAACAGACAAACAAACAAACAAACAAAAAAACCCCCAAATCTCTGAAGGTGGATTGTAGTTTCAGAGGTTTAGTTCACGACTGCCATGGCAGAAAGCATGGCATTGTGCAGGGTAGACTTGGTGCTAGTGTAGAGGAAATTGTTAGCCCCAAGAGAAGGCTTGTTCTTACATCTATCATCATTTCTCCTGGGCCTGCGTTTCTTTCTTTCCTTCTTTTCTTTCTTTCTTTCTTTCTTTCTTTCTTTCTTTCTTTCTTTCTTTCTTTCTTTCTTTCTTTCTTAAATTGATTCTATTTTACTCCTGTTGTTGAAAATCCCAAAGTACAATTTCAAAAGTAATTTATTGAGGGGTCCCATTGTCTACTTTTGCAGTTTCCATCTAATGACTAGAACAGATTGACTGATGAAGTAATAACCCAGCACAATTTGACCCTTTGAAATGTTTAAATTACCCACTTAATCTCAGACATACCTTTTTAGTGTTTTGTCTTTTACAACCCCTATGGTGACATGCTTTAACCTCCTGGTTTTACACTTTTCTTTTTCTATTTTGGAATTATTCTATACAGTTAGAGCAAAACTATTTTACCACACAAAATCTCTCTTCATTTAAAAGGACTTTTTTCTCTCTATCCTGTTCATCCCTCACCCTCCAAGTATATTTTCATACCTAAATATTATATTCTTATTTCTACTTGGATTCTGGCTGCCTTATTTTTTCACTATAAGTATCTGAATATAGAAGCTATTTTTTTTTCCTTGACAAAAATGAAGTGTCTTTGAACTTAATGAAAATAAGGGGAGGTGTAGTTGAAGCATAGAAAACATAGACTTTGTATTTTAAGTATCAGTTCTAAATATGAACATAGGCAAAGCATGTTTCAAGTTTTGGAGATATTTTTGTTTGCTCTTATTGATAAGGAGAAATTGACTTATTTGATAAGGATTTATTCAAACCCTGCAAGAGAAAAGATTTTTGGCTAATTTTATGGGAGCACATAAAATCATTTTATATTATCTAAAGACTATATGAGTATAAAGAAGCACAAATATAGACAAACTGCACATACTCATACACAACTATGCATAACGTAGATGAAAGCACTCAAAGATTTTTTTTAGCTTTCATTTAGACAGATCATTAATGAGTGTCAGATAGATTAATGCTCTGATGGCTTCTTCCATAGTCCTAACCAAACTTTAATCCTTTCTTTGGACTTTAACAACCCAGACACTGTCAATTTCCTATAAGAGTAGACTGCCTGCTGAGCTTGTTTTGTAACTCAATCCAGCTGAAACAAAGGATGGGTCTGTAGGCTCTCCCTATATATACACAGTGCTGACTATTAAACTTTGAGCCTTGATCAGACACTTTTCTCTTGGCAGCATCCTTCTCTAGTACCCTGTTCTTTTTCATTTCCAGCCCCTCTTTCAGGTAACCCAGTTCATCCATGGCAGCTGGATGGCTACAATATGTGTGTGTGTATGTATGTGTATGTGAATAGCTGTCCAGCAGCCACGGAGAACTGGGTCTATCTGGAGGGGGGCTGGGAATGAAAAAGGATGGGGTGCAAGAGAAGGATGAAACCAAGACAGCCTCTCAGTCCCCAGAGGAGTTACCACTTCCAGGTTCTGTAACACACCCACAATCTTAGGATTCCAGGATCTCAGCATCCCAGGAGCTTGGTCATACCAGGATCTCAGGGTCTCAGAGGAAGCTTGACTGCCAAGAACTCTGACACGACCAGAATCTCGGTTTACAGGATCCCGTAATCACAGTATCACAGAGAAAGCTGGGCTCTGAGGAGTTCTGAGTCAACTGGGATTACAGGAAGGACAGTTTCCAATCAGATATACTGAGGGCACTTGAGATAACCAGATGGCAGGAGACAAGCATAAGAATAGAAGCAACAGAAACCAAGGTTACTTGGCATCATCAGAATCAAACTCTCCAACTATACCAATTCCTGGATACACCATCACACCAGATAAGGAAGATGTGGATCTAAAGCCACTTCTCATGATGATAATGGAGGACTATAGGAAGGAAATAAATAACTAGCATAAAGAAATACAGGAGAATACATCCAATCAGGTAAAAGTAGAAGTAGAAACAATAAAGAAATCACAAAGGAATATCACTCTAGAAATATAAAATCTAGGAAAGAAGTCAGGCAACATTGATGCACACATAACCAACAGAATAAAAGAGGTAGAAGAGAATCTCAGGTGCAGTAGAAAACATTGACAAAACAATCAAAGAAAATGACAATTGCAAAAAGATCCTAACTCAAAACATCCAGGAAATCCAGGATGAGAAGACCAAACCTGGGGATAACAGGAGTAGAAGAGAATGAAGATTTTCAACTTAACGGGCCAGCAAATATCTTCAACAAAATTATAAAAGAAAACTATCCCAACCTAAAGAAAGAGATTCCCATGAACATATAAGAAACCTATAGAAATCCAAATAGACTGGACCAGAAAACAAATTCCTCCTGTCACATAATAATCAAAAGACCAAATTCACAAAAAGGACAGAATATTAAAAGTAGTAAGAGAAAAAGGTCAAGTAACATATAAAGGCTGGCCTATTAGAATTACACCAAAAAAAAAAAATTAAAAAAAAAAAAAAGAATTACACCAGACTACTCATCAGAGACTATGAAAGCCAGAAGATCCTGGACAGATGTTATACAGACCCTAGGAGAACACAAATGCCAGCCCAGGCTGCTATACCCAGCAAAAATTTTCAATTACCATAGATGGAGAAACCAAAGAGTTCCATGATAAAACCAAATTCACACAATATCTTTCCACAAATCCAGCCCTTCAAAGGAAAATAAAGGGAAAACATGAACACAAGGATGGAAACTACACCCTAGGATAAGCAAGAAAGAAATCCTTCTACAAACCCAACAGAAGACAGCAGCAAGAAAAGAATCCCATCTTTAACAACAAAAATAGCAGGAAGCAACAATTACTTTTATTTAATTTCTCTTAACACCAAATGGACTCGCTTCCCCAATAAAAAGTTATAGACTAATAGAGTGGCTATACAAACAAGACTCAACATTTTGATGCTTATAGAAAACCCACCTCAGGGAAAAAGTCAGACAATACCTCAGAGTGAAAGGCTGCAAAAAAATTTTCCAAGCTGGAGTAGCCATTTTAATATCGAATGAAATTGACATCCAACCCAAAGTTATAAAAAAGACAAGCAGGGGCACTTCATACTCATTAAAGGTAAAATCTACCAAGATGAATTCCCAATTCTGAATAGCTATGCTCTAAATGCAAGGGCAGCCACATTCATTAAAGAAACTTTAGTAAAGCTCAAAGCACACATTGCACCTCACACAGGAATAGTGGGAGATTTCAACACCCCACTATCACCAATGGACAGATCCTAGAAACAGAAACTAAATACAGACACATGGACACTAACAGAAGTTAAGAAACAAATGGATTTAATAGATATCTATAGAACATTTTACCCTAAAACAAAAGGATATACCTTCTTCTCAGCACCTCATGGTACCTCCTCCAAAATTGACCATAATTGGTCACAAAACAGGCCTCAACAGATAAAAAAAATATTGAAATTATCCCATGAATCATATAAGATCACCATAGACTAAGGCTGATCTTCAATAACAGCACAAATAATAGAAAGTCAACATTCACATGGAAACTGAACAACACTCTACTTAATGATATCTTAGTCAAGGATGAAATAAAGAAAGAGATTAAAATATTTTTAGAGTTTAATGAAAATGAAGCCACAATATACCTAAACTTAGGGACACAATGAAAGCATTCATAAGAGGAAAACTCATAGCCATGAACCTCCAAAAAGAAATTAAAGAGAGCATACACTAGCAGCCTGACAGCTCAACTAGTAGCTCTAGAACTAAAGGAAGCAAATTCACCCAAGAGGAGTAGACAGCAGGAAATAATCAAACTCAGAGATGAAATCAACCAAGTGGAAACAAAAAGAACTATTCAAAGTATCAACCAAACCAGGAAATCAACAAGATAGATAAACCCTTAGCCAGACTAACTAGAGGGCACAGGGACAGTATCCTAATTAACAAAATCAGAAATGAAAAAGGGACATAACAACAGACCTGAGGAAATCCAAAACATCATCAGATCCTACTACAAAAGGTTATACTCAACAAAACTGGAAAACCTGGATGAAATGGACAAATTCCAGACAGATAAAAGGTACCAAAGTTAAATCAGGATCAGATTTCCTCTAAAGAAATAGAAAAAGTCCCATTTCCTCTAAAGAAATAGAAGCAGTCAACAATAGTCTTCCAACCAAAAAAACCCCAGGACCAGATGGGTTTAGTGCAGAGCTCTATCATACCTTCAAAGAAAACATAATTCCAACTCTCCTCAAACTATTGCAAAAATAGAAACAGAAGGTACTCTACCCAATTTATTCTATGAATCCACAATTATTCTGATACTTAAACCACAGAAAGATCAAACAAAGAAAGACAACATCAGACCAATTTACCTTCTGAATATCAATGCAAAAATACTCAATAAAATCCTCACAAACCTAATCCAAGAACACATCAAAACTTTCATCCATCATGACCAAGAAGGCTTCCTCCCAGAAATGCAGGGATGGTTTAATATACAGAAATCCATCAATGTAATCCACTATATAAACAAACTCAAAGACAAAAACCACATGATCATCTCATTAGATGCTGAGAAAGCATTTGACAAAACCCAACCCCCCTTCATGATAAAAGTCTTGGAAAGATCAGGAATTCAAGGCCCAAGCCTAAACATAATCAAAGCAATATACAGCTAACCAGTAGCTAACATCAAAGTAAATGGAGAGAAACTTGAAGCAATACCACTAAAATCAGGGACTAGAGAAGGCTGCCCACTTTCTCCCTGCCTATTCAATATAGTACTTGAAGTCCTAGCCGGAGGAAGTAGGCAACAAAAGGAGATCCAGAGGATACAAATTGGCAAGGAAGAAGTCAAAATATCAGTGTTTGCAGATGATATGATAGTATATATAAGTGACCCTAAAAATTCCACCAGAGAACTCCTAAACCTGATAAACAGCTTCAGTGCAGTAGCTGAATATAAAGTTAACTCCAACAAATCAGTGGCCTTTTTCTACACAGAGGACAAACAGGCCAAGAAACAAATTAGGGAAACAACACCCTTCACAATAATCACAAATAATATAAAATACCTTGGTGTGACTCTAATTAAGGAAGTGAAAGATCTGCATGATAAGAACTTCAAGTCTCTGAAGAAAGAAATTGAAGAAGATCTCAGAAGAAGGAAAGATCTCCCACGCTCATGGATTGTCAGGATTAATATAGTAAAAATGGCTATCCTGCCCAAAGCAACCTACAGATTCAATGCAATCCCCATCAAAATTCCAACTCAATTCTTCATTGAGTTAGAAAGGGCAACTTGCCAATTCATCTGGAATAATAAAAAACCTAGGATAGCAAAAATTCTTCTCAATAATAAAAGAACTTCTGTTTGATTCACCATGTCTGACCTCAAGCTGTACTACAGAGAAATTGTGATATAAACTGCATTGTACTGGTTCAGCAACAGACAGGTAGATCAATGAAATAGAATTGAAGCCCCTAAATGAATCCACACATCTATGGTCACTTGATTTTGAAAAAAAAGAGTTAAAACCATCCAGTGGAAAAAAAGACAGCATTTTCAACAAGTGGTGCTGGCTCAACTGGCAGTTATTATGTAAAAAAAAAAATGCGAATTGATTCATTCTTATCTCCTTGTACAAAGCTCAAGTCTAAGTGGATCAACGGACTGCACATAAAACCAGAGGCACTGAAATTTATAGAGGAGAAAGTGGGGAAAAGTCTCGAAGATATGGACACAGGGTAAAAATTCCTAAACAGAACCTCAATGGCTTGTACTGTAAGATTAAGAATTGACAAATTGAACAACATTATGAACTAACCAGTACCCCGGAGCTCTTGACTCTAGCTGCATATGTATCAAAAGATGGCCTAGTCAGCCATCACTGGAAAGAGAGGCCCATTGGACTTGCAAACTTTATATGCCCCAGTACAGGGGAATGCCAGGGCCAAAAAGGGGGAGGTGGGGGAACAGGGGAGTGGGGGTAGGGTGGGTATGGGGGACTTTTGGGATAGCATTGGAAATGTAAATGAGGAAAATATCTAATAAAAATTAAAAAAAAAAAGAATTGACAAATTGGACCTCATAAAATTGCAAAGCTTCTGTAAGGCAAAAGACACTCTCAATTAGACAAAAAGACCACCAACACATTGGGAAAGTATTTTTACTAATCCTAAATCTCATATGGGTCTAATATCCAATATATACAAAGAGCTCAAGAAGCTGAACTTCAGAAGTTCAAATAACTCCATTAAAAAACGGGGTACAGAGCTAAACAAAGAATTCTCAATTGAGGAATACTGAAGGGCTGAGAAGCATCTAAAAAAAAAAAGTTTCAACATCCTTAGTCATCAGGGAAAGCAAATCAAAACAACCCTGAGATCCCACCTCACACCTGTCAGAATTGCTAAGATCAACAATTCAGGTGACAGCAGATATTGGCAAGGATGTGGAGAAAGAGGAACACTCCTCCATTGCTGGTGGGATTACAACCTTGTACAACCACTCTGGAAGTCAGTCTGGCAGTTTTTTAGAAATTTGGACATAAAACTATCAGATTATTCAGCAATACATCTCCTGGGCATATACCTAGAATATGTTCCAACTTGTAGTAAGAACACCTGCTCCATTATGTTCAAAGCAGCCATAATTATAATAGCCAAAATCTGGAAAAAACAAAACAAAACCAGCAGTCCTGTAACAGAGAAATGGATACAGAAATAATTCCATGCACCCTATTAGATCACCATGGACTAAGGCTGATCTTCAATAACAACATAAATGATTGAAAACCCATGAACACGTGGAAGCTGAACAACAATCTATTCTATGATAACTTGGTCAAGGAAGAAATAAAGAAAGAAATTAAAGACTTTTTAGAGTTTAGTGAAAATGAAGCCACAACATACCCAAACTTATGGGACACAGTGAAAGCAGTCCTAAGAGGAAAACTCATAGATTTGAATGCCTCCATAAATACGATAGAGTGAGCATACACAGGCAGCTTGAAAGCATACCTGAAAGCCCTAGAACTTCAAAAGGAAGCAAATTCACCAAAGAGGAGTAGACTGCAGGAAATAATCAAATTCAGGACTGAAATCAACCATGTGGAAACAAAAAGAGCTATATAAGAATCAGCCAAAGTAGGAGCTGGTTCTTTGAGAAAATCAACAAGATAGATAAACCCCTAGCAAGACTAACTAGAGGGCACAGGGACAGTATCCTAAATAACAAAATCAGAAATTAAAAGGGAGATATAACAAGAGAATCTGAGGAAATCCAAAAAAATCATCAGATCGTACTACAAAAGCCTATACTCAACAAAATTGGAAAACTTGGTTCAAATGGACAATTTTCTCGACAGATACCAGGTACCAAAATTAAATCCGGATAAGATTGATGATATAAACTGTCCCATATCACCTAAAGAAATAAAAACCGTCATTAATAGTCTCCCAAACAAGCAAACAAAAAATCCAGGACAAGATTGGTTTAGTTCAGAGGTCAATCAGACCTTCAAAGAGGACATAATTCCAAAACTCCTCAAACTATTACACAAAATAGAAGCAAAAGGTACTCAACCCAATTCTTTCTCTGAAACCACAATTACTCTGATAAGTAAACCACTCAAACACTCAACAAAGAAAGAGAACTTCAGACCAATTTCCCTTATGAATATGATGCAATATAACACTCAATAAAATTCTCACAAACTGAATCCAAGAACATATCAAAATGATCATCCATCACGATCAAGTAGGCTTCATCCCAGGGATGCAAGGATTGTTCAATATATGGAAATCCATCAATCTAAATCAGTATATATAAAAATAAAAAACTTCAAAGACAAAAACCAAATGATCATCTCATTAGATGCTGAGAAACCATTTGACGAAGTCCAACACCCTCACCCATGTTAAAAGTTTTGGAAAGATCAGGAATTCAAGGCTCATACCTAAACATAATAAAAGCAATATACAGCAAACCAGTAGCCAACATCAAAGTAAATGGAGAGAAGCTGGAAACAATCCCACTAAAATCAGGGATTAGAAAAGTCTTTCCACAGGATTCCCCACGGGATCCTAAGACCTCTGGTGAGTGGAACACAGCGCCTGCCCCAATCCAATCGCACAGAACCTGAGACTGTGGTAAATAGGGAAGCAGACTACCCGGGCCTGACCTAGGGCACAAGTCCCTTCCACTCCACTCGTGCCCCGAGGTACCTTGCCAGCGGAGTCGCCTGACACCCGCAAGGGCCCACATAGGATTCCACACGGGATCCTAAGACCTCTAGTGAGTAGAACACAACTTCTGCCAGGAGTCCGGTTCGAACACCAGATATCTGGGTACGTTCCCTGCAAGAAGAGAGCTTGCCTGCAGAGAATACTCTGCCCACTGAAACTAAGGAGAGTGCTACCCTCCCAAGTCTGCTTATAGAGGCCAACAGAGTCACCTGAAGAACAAGCTCTTAACAGAGACAACTATAACAGCTAGCTTCAGAGATTACCAGATGGCGAAAGGGAAACGTAATCATCCTACTAACAGAAATCAAGACCACTCACCATCATCAGAACGCAGCACTCCCACCCCACCTAGTCCTGGGCACCCCAACACAACCGAAAACCTAGACGCAGATTTAAAAACATTTCTCATGATGATGATAGAGGACATCAAGAAGGACTTTCATAAGTTACTTAAAGAATTACAGGAGAGCACTGCTAAAGAGTTACAGGCCCTTAAGAAAAGCAGGAAAACACAACCAAACAGGTAGAAGTCCTTAAAGAAAAACAGGAAAACACATCCAAACAGGTGATGGAAATGAACAAAACCATACTAGAACTAAAAAGGGAAGTAGACACAATAAAGAAAACCCAAAGCGAGGCAACGCTGGAGTTAGAAACCCTAGGAAAGAAATCTGGAACCATAGATTTGAGCATCAGCAACAGAATACAAGAAATGGAAGAGAGAATCTCAGGTGCAGAAGATTCCATAGAGAACATTGGCACAACAGTCAAAGAAAATACAAAATGCAAAAGGATCCTAACATCCAGGAAATCCAGGACACATTGAGAAGACCAAACCTACGCATAATAGGAGTGGATGAGAATGAAGATTTTCAACTCAAAGGACCAGCAAACATCTTCAACAAAATTATTGAAGAAAACTTCCCAAATCTAAAGAAAGAGATGCCCATGAACATACTAGAAGCCTACAGAACTCCAAATAGACTGGACCAGAAAAGAAATTCCTCCCGACACATAAAAATCAGAACAACAAATGCACTAAATAAAGATAGAATATTAAAAGCAGTAAGGGAGAAAGATCAAGTAACATATAAAGGAAGGCCTATCAGAATTACACCAGACTTTTCACCAGAGACTATGAAAGCCAGAAGAGCCTGGACAGATGTTATACAGACACTAAGAGAACACAAATGCCAGCCCAGGCTACTATACCCGGCCAAACTCTCAATTACCATAGATGGAGAAACCAAAGTATTCCACGACAAAACCAAATTCACACAATATCTTTCCACGAATCCAGCCCTTCAAAGGATAATAACAGAAAAGAAGCAATACAAGGACAGAAATCACGCCCTAGAACAAGCAAGAAAGTAACCCCTCAACAAACCAAAAAGAAGACAGCCACAAGAACAGAATGCCAACTCTAACAACAAAAATAAAAGGAAGCAACAATTATTTTTCCTTAATATCTCTTAATATGAATGGACTCAATTCCCCAATAAAAAGACATAGACTAACAGACTGGCTACACAAACAGGACCCAACATTCTGCTGCTTACAGGAAACCCATCTCAGGGAAAAAGACAGACACTACCTCAGAGTGAAAGGCTGGAAAACAATTTTCCAAGCAAATGGTCTGAAGAAACAAGATGGAGTAGTCATTTTGATATCGAATAAAATGGACTTCCAACCCAAAGTTATCAAAAAAGACAAGGAGGGACACTTCATATTCATCAAAGGTAAAATCCTCCAAGAGGAACTCTCAATTCTGAATATCTACGCTCCAAATGCAAGGGCAGCCACATTCATTAAAGACACTTTAGTAAAGTTCAAAGCACACATTGCACCTCACACAATAATAGTGGGAGACTTCAACACACCACTTTCATCAATGGACAGATCAGGGAAACAGAAACTAAACAGGGACACAGTGAAACTAACAGAAGTTATGAAACAAATGGACCTGACAGATATCTACAGAACATTTTATCCTAAAACAAAAGGATATACCTACTTCTCAGCACCTCACGGGACCTTCTCCAAAATTGACCATATAATTGGTCACAAAACAGGCCTCAACTGATACAAAAATATTGAAATTGTCCCATGTATCCTATCAGACCACCATGGCCTAAGACTGATCTTCAATAACAACATAAATAATGGAAAGCCAACATTCATGTGGAAACTGAACAACACTCTTCTCAATGATACCTTGGTCAAGGAAGGAATAAAGAAAGAAATTAAAGACTTTTTAGAGTTTAATGAAAATGAAGCCACAATGTACCCAAACCTATGGGACACAATGAAAGCATTTCTAAGAGGGAAACTCATAGCTCTGAGTGCCTCCAAGAAGAAACGGGAGAGAGCACATACTAGCAGCTTGACAACACATCTAAAAGCTCTAGAAAAAAAGGAAGCAAATTCATCCAAGAGGAGTAGACGGCAGGAAATAATCAAACTCAGGGGTGAAATCAACCCAGTGGAAACGAGGAGTTGGTTCTTTGAGAAAATCAACAAGATAGATAAACCCTTAGCTAGACTCACTAGAGGGCACAGAGACAAAATCCTAATTAACAAAATCAGAACTGAAAAGGGAGACATAACAACAGATTCTGAAGAAATCCAAAACACCATCAGATCCTTCTACAAAAGGCTATACTCAACAAAACTGGAAAACCTAGACGAAATGGACAAATTTCTGGACAGATACCAGGTACCAAAGTTGAATCAGGATCAAGTTGACCTTCTAAACAGTCCCATATCCCCTAAAGAAATAGAAGCAGTTATAAATAGTCTCCCAGCCAAAAAAAGCCCAGGACCAGACAGGTTTAGCGCAGAGTTCTATCAGACCTTCAAAGAAGATCTAATTCCAGTTCTGCACAAACTTTTTCACAAGATAGAAGTAGAAGGTACTCTACCCAACTCATTTTATGAAGCCACTATTACTCTGATACCTAAACCACAGAAAGATCCAACAAAGATAGAGAACTTCAGACCAATTTCCCTTATGAATATCAATGCAAAAATCCTCAATAAAATTCTCACTACCCGAATCCAAGAACACATTAAAGCAATCATCCATCCTGACCAAGTAGGTTTTATTCCAGGGATGCAGGGGTGGTTTAATATACAAAAATCCATCAATGTAATCCATTATATATACAAACTCAAAGACTAAAACCACATGATCATCTCATTAGATGCAGAAAAAGCATTTGACAAGATCCAACACCCATTCATGATAAAAGTCTTGGAAAGATCAGGAATTCAAGGCCCATACCTAAACATGATAAAAGCAATCTGCAGCAAACCAGTAGCCAACATCAAAGTAAATGGAGAGAAGCTGGAAGCAATCCCACTAAAATCAGGGACTAGACAAGGCTGCCCACTTTTTCCCACCTTTTCAACATAGTACTTGAAGTATTAGCCAGAGCAATTCGACAACAAACGGAGATCAAAGGGATACAAATTGGAAAAGAGGAAGTCAAAATATCACTTTTTGCAGATGATATGATAGTATATATAAGTGACCCTAAAAATTCTACCAGAGAACTCCTAAACCTGATAAATAGCTTTGGTGAAGTAGCTGGATATAAAATAAACTCAAACAAGTCAATGGCCTTTCTCTATACAAAGAATAAACAGGCTGAGAAGGAAATTAGGGAAACAACACCCTTCTCAATAGTCACAAATAATATAAAATATCTCGGCGTGACTCTAACTAAGGAAGTGAAAGATCTGTATGATAAAAACTTCAAGTCTCTGAAGAATGAAATTAAAGAAGATCTCAGAAGATGGAAAGATCTCCCAAGCTCATGGATTGGCAGGATCAACATTGTAAAAATGGCTATCTTGTCAAAAGCAATCTACAGATTCAATGCAATTCCCATCAAAATTCCCACTAATTCTTCATTGAGTTAGAAAGGGCAACTTGCCAATTCATCTGGAATAATAAAATACCTAGGATAGCAAAAAGTCTTCTCAAGGATAAAAGAACCTCTGGTGGAATCACCATGCCTGACCTAAAGCTGTACTACAGAGCAATTGTGATAAAAACTGCATGGTACTGGTATAGCGACAGACAAGTAGACCAATGGAATAGAATTGAAGACCCAGAAATGAACCCACACACCTATGGTCACTTGATCTTCGACAAGGGAGCTAAAACCATCCAGTGGAAGAAAGACAGCATTTTCAACAATTGGTGCTGGCACAACTGGTTGTTATCATGTAGAAGAATGTGCATCGATCCATACTTATCTCCTTGTACTAAGGTCAAATCTAAGTGGATCAAGGAACTTCACATAAAACCAGAGACACTGAAACTTATAGAGGAGAAAGTGGGGAAAAGCCTCGAAGATATGGGCACAGGGGAAAAATTCCTGAACAGAACAGCAATGGCTTGTACTGTAAGATCAAGAATGGACAAATGGGACCTAATGAAACTCCAAAGTTTCTGCAAGGCAAAAGACACCGTCAATAAGTCAAAAAGACCACCAACAGATTGGGAAAGGATCTTTACCTATCCTAAATCAGATAGGGGACTAATATCCAACATATATAAAGAACTCAAGAAGGTGGACTTGAGAAAATCAAATAACCCCATTAAAAAATGGGGCTCAGAACTGAACAAAGAATTCTCACCTGAGGAATACCGAATGGCAGAGAAGCACCTGAAAAAATGTTCAACATCCTTAATCATCAGGGAAATGCAAATCAAAACAACCCTGAGATTCCACCTCACACCAGTCAGAATGGCTAAGATCAAAAATTCAGGTGACAGCAGATGCTGGCTTAGATGTGGAGAAAGAGGAACACTCCTCCATTGTTTGTGGGATTGCAGGCTTGTACAACCACTCTGGAAATCAGTCTGGCGGTTCCTCAGAAAATTGGACATATTACTACCGGAGGATCCAGCAATACCTCTCCTGGGCATATATCCAGAAGATGCCCCAACTGGTAAGAAGGACACATGCTCCACTATGTTCAAAGCAGCCTTATTTATAATAGCCAGAAGCTGGAAAGAACCCAGATGCCCCTCAACAGAGGAATGGATACAGAAAATGTGGTACATCTACACAATGGAGTACTACTCAGCTATTAAAAAGAATGAATTTATGAAATTCCTAGCCAAATGGATGGACCTGGAGGGCATCATCCTGAGTGAGGTAACACATTCACAAAGGAACTCACACAATATGTACTCACTGATAAGTGGATATTAGCCCAAAACCTAGGATACCCAAGATATAAGATACAAATTCCTAAACACATGAAACTCAAGAAAAATGAAGACTGAAGTGTGGACACTATGTACCTCCTTAGAATTGGGAACAAAACACCCATGGAAGGAGTTACAGAGACAAAGTTTGGAGCTGAGATGAAAGAATGGTCTATGTAGAAACTGCCATATCCAGTGATCCACCCTATAATCAGCATCCAAACGCTGACACCTTTGCATACACTAGCAAGATTTTATGGAAAGGACCCAGATGTAGCTGTCTCTTGTGAGACTATGCCGGGGCCTAGCAAACACAGAAGTGGATTCTCACAGTCAGCTAATGGAAGGATCACAGGGCTCCCAATGGAGGAGCTAGAGAAAGTACCCAAGGAGCTAAAGGGATCTGCAACCCTATAGGTGGAACAACATTATGAACTAACCAGTACCCCGGAGCTCTTGACTCTAGCTGCATATGTATCAAAAGATGGCCTAGTCGGCCATCACTGGAAAGAGAGGCCCATTGGACTTGCAAACTTTATATGCCCCAGGACAGGGGAACGCCAGGGCCAAAATGTGGGAGTGGGTGGGTAGGGGAGTGGGGGTGGGTGTGTATGGGGGACTTTTGGTTTAGCATTGGAAATGTAAATGAGCTAAATACCTAATAAAAAATGGAAAAAAAAGAATGAATAAATAAATACACTTAAAAAAAAAGAAAAGGCTTTCATTTCCTTTCTTTCTTCCTACCTATTAAATATATTACTTCGCCTTAGCCAGAGCAATTAGACAACAGAAAGAAGTCAAAGGGATACAAATTGGAAAGGAAAAAGTCAAAATATCAGTATGTGCAGATGATATGATAGTATATGTAAGTGACCCCAAAAGTCCACCAGAAAACTGCTAAACATGATAAACAACTTCAGTGAAGTAGCTAGATATAAAATTAACTCAAACAAATCAGTGGCCTTTTTCTACACAAAGGATAAACAGGATGAGAAAGAAATTAGAGAAAAACACCCTTCAAAATAGTCACAAATAATATAAAAAAACCTCGGTGTGATTCTTAACTAAGGAACTGGAAGATCTGTATGATAAAAACTTTAAGTCTTTGAAGAAAGAAATCGAGGAAGATCTCAGAAGATGGAAAGATCTCCCATGTTCATGGATTGGCAGGATTAATATAGTAAATATGGCTATCTTGCCTAAAGCAATCTGCAGATTCAATGCAATCCCCATCAAAATTCCAACTCAATTCTTCACCAAGTTAAAAAGGGTAATTTGCAATTTCATCTGGAATAACAAAAAAACCTAGGATAATAAAAAATATTCTCAACAATAAAATAACCTCTGGTGGAATCAGCATCCTGACCCTGAGCTGTACTACAGAGCAATTGTGATAAAAACTGCATGGTACTGGTACAATGACAGACAGGCAGATCAATGGAATAGAAATGAAGACCCAGAAATGAACCCACATATCTATGTTCACTTGAACTTTGTTTGACAAAGGAGCTAAAACCATCCAGTGGAAAAAAAGACAGCATTTTCAACAAATGGTGCTGGCTTAAATGGAGGTTATCATGTAGAAGAATGTTAATTGACCCATTCTTATCTCCTTGTACAAAGCTCATGTCTAAGTGGATCAAGGAACTCCAAATAAAACCTGAGACACTGAATCTTACAGAGGAGAAAGTGGGGAAATGCATCGAAGATATGGGCACAGGGGATAAATTCCTGAAGAGAACACCAGTGGCTTGTGCTATAAGATCAAGAATCAGTAAATGAGACCTCATACTATTGCAAAGCTTCTGTAAGGCAAAGGGTACTTTCAATAAGACCAAAGGCAACCAACAGATTGGCAAAAGATCTTCACTAATCCTAAATCTTATAGGGTGTCACACTCTCTGGTCGAGTCAGCTTGACAAGCCGAGAGGCTTGGAAGCTACCAATGAGGCAGAAGAGTTTCACAGAAACTCACTCCTAGAATCTGGCCTTCTCTCTAAACCATACATTAATTTTCTATTCTCGTGTTAGTCTAGTGTATGGATCTACGTGCTCTCTTTTAGTTGCTTTTCCTGTTAAACCAGTTGCAATTAGAAAGCATGAAAAGGTTTCAAGACACATGTACATATTTTAATTTTCCAAAATTAGAAATAATTGTACAATCCATTTGCAGTAATTGCTTAGGTATAAGTCCTCAAGAATTAACATCATTATGTGGTACAAGTGGACAATGAGGGCACTGAGAACAAGTCTTTACAATTTGATGTGCACATTCTCTAAATATACCAAATTATTGTCTCAAGCTATTACTATTTTGATGATGTAAAGAATGAGATTGTACGGCCAATTGTTCCTGTAAGGCCTATAATCTGCCTGGTATACAAATCAGCTGTAGCATTGCCCTAAGGGGTCTGCCCAGGCAATCCATTATGAGCTTTTTAATGTTCTATAAAGTAAGGAACAGAACATGTTTCCCAAATTAAGCTGTATTTGTATAAATAACTATAAAATTTGACAACAGTATACTAAAAAGGAACAATTTTAAGCAATTGTAAAATATGAGCTATATATTGGCTATCAGTATACAAATTAAAAGCTTGATTTTTCAACGTTTCAAAAACAGTGGCTACAACACATAATTCAATTATTTGTGAATCAGGGGGAGAAACTCAAGAGAATGAACATTTGATCCAATTACATATGCTGTCTTCCCCTAGATGAGCCACTAGTAAATACAGTAAGCACTTTCTCTATTGGCTATATATTCAAACTTATAGAAAATACAAAAGCATGAATAGAGGAAATTGTAACAACTTGTCCTTTTTGCCTGAAAAATTTGCACATGCAATAGGCCAAATATCAGTATTCTCCAATAACCAATTTAATTGCTGTTTGAAATAAGTAATAAATGTTTCATCAGGTTCTTAAGACATTCTTTCTAAAATACTTTCATGATTCTATCCTACAATTCTGCATTAACAAAGCCACATCTTCATAATAGGATGTTAAAACTTTACTTGGAGATGAAGAACGATGAATCCACATTAATGGGCCCCTTTGCCAATGAGTTTCTGTGGTCACATGAGTAGCAATAACACAAATAGCCAACAATTGATCAGTCTGTTTAATGTTCTTGGCTAATAGCTTCATCTACTTTCTAAAAAATTATTTGTCCCTCATCAGCTAATTTTCCAGGATAATTAGAATTTGCATTCCCCTTGAGAATATCAAACAGAGATTTAAGTTCTCTTGTGGCAAGCTTAAGGTGAGGTCTTAGCTAATTAACATCTCCTAGAATCTTTTTAACGTAAGTAAACTATCTTTTCTTATTTGAATTTTCTGTTCCACAATTTGTTTAGGATATAACTGAGGCCCCAAATATTGAAAAAGATAATGCCTTTCAATCTTTTCTGGAGTAACAACTACTCTAAAATTTTAAAGCTCGCTGTAGAAGAAGAGAAAAGGTTTGTAGTAAAACTCCATCAGAGACACCAGCTAATAAAATACCATCCATATAATGAATAATATACACTGAAAGATTCAAAGTCCTAACTTCTTGTATTGAAGCAGAAGGCTGTTAGCCATTCCTTGAGGCAAAACTTTCCAATGATATCACTTCGTGCGTCCTTTAAAATTACAGGCTTGCTAAAAGTAAACCCTTTACAATTATCAGGATTACAAAAGACAAAAGGAATGCCACACAAGCCTCCACTGAGTCTGCTCTTAGCATTGCATTAACTCAAATGTAAATGTTTCTTAATTTGGGCCTATTTCCTGAGGTACAAATTATCCTTCCTGCAGCGAGGACAGGTTTCAGGGTAGTGATTCTACTGTCTGTCTATGCCCCCATTTTTTGGACAGTCTTTCCTAAAATGACCTATGCCTCACCCCTCACCCGAAATTTAAAACATTCTTACTCACCTTGGCACTGTGAAAGCATTGCTTGTACTGTAGTCCCTTGGAAGGCAGCAGCCATAGCCAGACCCTGGTTGTCTAATTTCTATCTCCAAAAATTCTACCAGCTGCTTTTAGCATTTTCTGGATACCCTCTTAGATAAACTCCCTCTGAGGAGTTTAAACTCCTTTAAAGGGGCAGCAGAACTGTATTACTCTTGCAATCATCTCCACTTGCTTGATTTTTTTCTTAATTACAAATATGGATGAGGTAGAATCCTGAGCATGTGATTGAACTGCAAACGGCAGACAATGGAACACTGGCAGTTTGACTGTAATTTTTAAGTTTCTTTTGTAACACCAGAGCACAACCACAAATTTGGAAAGCAAAACTCAATCACTGAACAAATCTCTGCAAAATCGACACCTAGTATATCACCCCCATGCTACAAAGTATTCTGGCTGCCAGTTCCTGCACATGATCTCTCAACGGTGCATCCCCCCCAATACTGGAAAGAGACATTGACCTAAATCCTAGTCTGATTTCTAGGATGGGGGCTGGCGAGATGGCTCAGTGGTTAAGTGGACTGCTCTTCCGAAGGTCCTGAGTTCAAATCCCAGCAACCACATGGTGGCCCACAACCATCCGTAATGAAATCTGATGCCCTCTTCTGTAGTATCTGAGGACAGCTACAGTGTACTTACATATAATAAATAAATAAATAAATAAATAAATAAATAAATAAATAGAATTACATAAAATAGTATCCCAATTTAGAAGTATCTTAAGAGACCTGCTTTCCTGGGTTGGCTCATGTCATGTATTATTGTCTAGAATGACTCCAACCTTGAGTTTGAAGCTAACTTTCTGTTACCAGTGTTACAAATTTCTAATCATACACAATAACTTATAAGACAATACTCTATAACCAAGACATGCAGAACATATTTATACTTTTAAAACCAGTCAGAAACAAAAATGAAGTGACTACACACATTTTATATATTTAGACCAAACAAAATTTTCTTATCCTGCCTTGCAGGTAAGGCAATGATGAAGACTCCATCTGGGTCATTAAGAACTAACTGTGGCAAACACTTAAGGTTAATTTAGCCTGCTCAAGGCTGGAGGAAGGGCACATATGTGTGTACAATGTGTGTGTTGATATATGTAGGTGCATATGCACAAGTGTGTACATACTTGTGAAGTACTCCTCTGACATTTTAGTTTTGTTATGTGGATCACAATGAAGTGTTCAGTATCTCTAACCTGCCATCTCTCATTCCTCAAACATCAATTCTGATATTTCTATGAAAGTGGTTTTTTGATTTGTGGCAAACCTTCCATATTACATGCATGAGTGTGCATAATCTATTTTGATCAAAGAACAGCTTCCCTTGAGCATAAAGAATTCTCCAAGCAAAGCACCTTTGGACTCAAAACTACAGACCTTTTGTGGATCTCCAACTTGCCACAACCTTGATTTTCATATTTTGCATTAATCAAACATCCACAATTGCCTGAACCAATTCCTTAACATCTCTTTTCTGTCGATCTCATTGACGAAACTATATTTCTAGTTATAATCAGTCATAGTTGGTTTTCAACTACATATCTAGTTGGAGATCTATGGATGACAAAGTGATTAACCAGCAAGAATTGAGCAATGCTTTTCATTTCTATTTTAAAACCATTTACAATTTGGAAATAAGTTCCAGTACTTTGATAATGTATTTTCTGTAAATACTATATAAACTGTTCAACTAATTTGTATTGTAGCAGACAAGCTATGCAGGTTGTGGAAATATAATAAAACTTTTGAGGAGCAAAGTTGTTTTACACAAAGCAGGGGACGATTTTTCAGATAATGTGAAGTTTGTGCAAAGTCTAAGAGAAATGAACAAAACAATTGATTGAAGGAATAGGAAGGACATATCATTCTGAAGAATAAATATTGCAACCTCTACGGCCACCTGATACAATACAAATTTGTTGGTTTACTGTGTCTTTCCATTAGAATGTAAGGTCTTTGAAGGCATAATACATTTTTCTCTGCTGATTCCATGGCATTTAAAACAGTGCTCAGTGCCTGATTGATATTTCTTCATCCTTTGTTGAGAACTAGATGAATGAACTGTTCCTCTTGTTATAGTATGTGATGAGGTGGAAGGTTTTGGTAATGTCATGTGATGCAGACTCACATGGTGTTTTGCTGAGGCAAGACCTGTGGGAGGACACACAGTGTTTGGAGAGAGTATAAATAGGACTCAATGGACAGTAAGGCAGTGTTTATAGTTTGCTTTGCACACTTTGTCTTATGTCTTCACTGATCTTTGCTTCATTGAGAGAGGTACAGCAGAAAACTTTTGGCATCTGGGCTGGTTCTGGTCATTCCCACTGATTTGTGCTGATTCAGCAGAGGTCTAACACTTTTTTTTTTTTTTTTTTTTTTTTGGATTGTACTGAATCACCACTGTTGATTCATGTTAGGTATCCTGACACTATTGAACTGGACTGCTGGTATCTTGACAAATGGAGATTGGAATCACTCCAAGGAACTACTTCTAAACAGGTCCACATCCCCTTGTCCTAATTACCATCTTCTCTGCCCTACCTTTGGATGGTGGGTTATAAAGGGGTTCACAGCCTTGGTGAACCTTTAGTAAAAGTGGGTTTTGAAAACTCTAAGCTTACAATGTGCCGAAAAAAATTGTCATTTATATGTACAACTGAAACACTATACATCATATAATGGTAAAAGAACTGCATTTATAATATGAAATATTATATTAAAAACAGTATACACTTAATGGTGATATATTTAAAATAGTAAAATATACTTACATGTATTCATTATAGTTAAATATGTATTTAGTATCATATTGTGCATGGGAATCTTGTATAGCAACCCTTGAAAGGTATAAGATATATAATAGGAATTGTATGTTCTAAAAGCATTGAAAATGAATTAATTTTTCATTAATAAAATGATTAAAAATCATGTATCCTGTCTATAATAAAGCAGTTATTGAGAAGATAAACTACTGGAAGAATATCAGAAAAATAACATCTAGTAAAACAAAACAAACAAAAAAACCCAGTGCACAAATATATATGCTCAGGGCCTCACAATTTTAGGTCAAATCTGTGTCAAGTGTTTTTGTATGATTTAAAATCTAAGCTCTGTGTGTGTGTGTGTGTGTGTGTGAGTGTTCCACGTGAAGGAGCAGAAGCAGAAGAAGGAGGAGGAGCTAGAGTGGAGGTTCTTAACCCTTTCATAGTGGTTTCCTAAGAACATCAAAAAATGAAGACATTTACATTACAGTTCATACCTAGCAAAATTCAGTTATGAAGTCACAACAAAACAGTTTTGTGGTTGGGAAGTCACCACAACATGAGAACTTTATATTAAAGTGTCACCGCATTAGGTAGGTTGAGAACAACTGTGCTAGAGAGCATAGAAGAGGTGCAGCATGGGGGCTGCATATGAACCACAAAGTTTCAAATGCTTACTATGTAACTAAAAGCAAATATTAGCTGAACACTGCTATATACCCATGTGTGTTTATTTGTTAGTATTGGTGTAATAAAGTATCACAAACAGTGTAAACACTGACACTTATTTTACAACTTGAGAAGCTAAAGAACTGAGTTAAAAACATGACATTGGGTGGGAAGTGAGGCAAGGAGGATTTGGAGGAGGGGAATGTGTGATTGAAATTGTAAAGAAAAAAATTAAAAAGGATGTCACCAAGGTTAGGACTTTCTGAGAGCTATGACACAGAATTCACTCTGTGAATTACACCATGGTGGTTTGTGTTTTGTCTTCGACATTACTTGGTTTGTACATCTTGGTCTTCATTTTTGCATGGTACTATTTCTTTGTGTGTGGCTTTTTTGTTTTGTTTTGTTTTGTTTTGTTTTGTTCTGTTCTTTTTTGTTTTTTGAGACAGGTTTTCTCTGTGTAGCCCTGGCTGTCCTGGAACTCACTTTTGTAGGCCAGGCCGGCCTTGAACTCAGAAATCCGCCTGCCTCTGCCTCCTATGTGCTGGGATTAAAGGCGTGCGCCACCTCGCCCGGCCTTTTTGTGTGTGTGTGTGTGTGTTTATCTATATTTTTGTTTCATAAATATGCCAATCACAATGACTTAGAGACTCACGCTTCTTCACTATGCCCTTCATGTTAACTCATTACATCTCTCACAATTATATTTTTGAATAAATTCACATTCTGGGCTATTGAAAGTTATGATTTCAACATATTTGTTGAAGAGGGGAATAGAATTATATTCATAACCATATGTTTCAAATACACACAGAAAAAAAGCATAGCTTACACATATGTAAGTAGTTGATGAGAGTCTGAAACATCATGGAAATATTATATGTAAATTCAGACATAGTAACAATCTCCAAAGAATGAGGGAGATATAAGAAAATATAAAGTAATTGGACTCCAACAGTTTCCTTAACTTTATTTTATTTTATTTTATTTTATGTGTATGGGTGTATTGCCTACATGTATGTATGTGCACCACTTGTACAGTCTGGTGCCTGTGGAAATCAGAAGACAGTGTCAGATTCTCTAGAACTAGAGTTATAGATAGGTATCTATCTAGCATCATGTGGGTGCTAGGAATCAAATCTGGATCCACTTAAAGAGCAGCCAGTGCTCCTAACCACTGGATCATGTCCCCCTGTCTTTTAACTTTGTTTGTTTTTTTTTTTAATTAGCTACTATGATAGCAAAATCAACTTTAACTCCTAGTGTTAGGGTTACAGAAGTATATTCTGTTATTTTCTGTACCCTTTAGGATAGTTTATATATCATACCCATGAGTCATTCATTTATTCTCTAGGTTATTCTCTAGGGAGAAGCTATAGTGGGACTGATACACCATGCCCAAAATTACAGGGAGTAATGGTGTCAGTTTTCCCAAATGAACCATTAGAATAGATCATTATATTTTATGTTAAAATAAAGAAAACTGCTTCATTTCCCCCCTTCCGTGTGTGTGTGTGTGTGTGTGTGTGTGTGTATGTGTGTGTGCGTGTGCGAATTTGCAGACATATGTGCCATGGTGCACATTAGAGATACAACTTGCAGAACTCAGTTATCTCTTTCTATCCTGTGAGTCCCAGAGATTGAACTCAGATGAGCAATGTTGGTGTTTAGTGTCTTTGTCCACTGAGGCCTTAGTTCTCTTGTATATAAAACATCTCTCCTACAGTATGATTGTACTTGGTAGATTGTGATATGCCTGTGATGTAAGGTAAGTGGGATCTGGAATATGGTAGAAATTATTTAATCTCGATCAAGGGTTTCTATCCTGCCTTTGACTCTTTAGTTCCTGGATAGAAGACACTTCCATCCTTTGTATTTACAATAAGCCTTAAACAACACAAGAGCTGGGCAGATGCCTATCCTCTATGTTATTAGAATTTAATTTCGTATCAATAATGCATTATCATTTACTACTTACTATGTTTTGTTTGAGCTGCTCTTAATTCCAATGGGACAGCCACCAAAGCCATGCTTTTAGAGCTAACCTAACCCATGGTGGCTTCTGTTTCTTCCTTCTGCACCTTCTCTCCTTGAGGTTTTTCCCCAACTTCAAGCTTGGGAAACCTAAACCCCACTTATCTCTCTTCTGTCCAGCTATTAACTATTGTCATCCTTATTTATCTATGAGAAATAACTTGGGAGCAGGGTCACAAGTCTACATGCAGACTCCTGGTCTTGGGAGCCCCCACTTAGCATTACAATAGACAGTAAAAGACAAAACCTCAACACTGGGATGCAATGATCAGAACCTTCCAAGTGTGCATTTTCATGCTCACCCCATGGTCTACTTTCCAATATACTGATAATAGGGATACACAAGGTATTTAAAACATGTTTCCTCTTCCCTTCTGCCCCTCTTTTCTCCCTTTCTTTAAACCTTCTTCTATCTTGTAAGGTTTAGTTCATGTTAATCCAAACTTTGTATTTTCTTTCTACCCAATACTAACTGCAAAGACTTATATAAAGAGAAGACCTATGTATATGTGTAGGAAGTGCAATTAGAAGTACTCAAAGTCCAACCTTATTTCATCAGTAGCTAGTGGCTTACTCTTATGCAAATTCCTCAGCCTTTATCTTCTAAGAAATGAAAATTCTTTCAGCTCTAAATGCCTAGAAAGATGAAGGTGATAGGTAGAACAGAAGGAAAAACAGTACACAGTCAATGAACATGGGAAGTTGTCAATTAGACATGCATGTGTTTTCAATTCTGGGATATATTTAGTAGTTGATGTGACTGCCCTTTACTCAGATGGGAATATAATGTCTTGGCATTATGTAGATATTATATACATTATCCTGACTAATCTGTGCATCCTGGATCATAACATTTTCCACCTATCAAGACATTTAAAGGTCCATTTGACAGTGAAGTCACTTGACTCCTAGGAAATGAAAACAAACAAACAAACAACAAAAACCAATGAAGGTGCCAATTATAGTGCTCTTCCTTGAGCCTCAAATGTGCTTTTAGCTTAAGCTTCACTTGGGAAATGCTTATCCCCTTAACAGATATCTGCAAGAAGCAGTCACACCAAATAGTCCAAGTTTTTTAGAAAATTTTGTGGAACTACAGGGAAGAATGAGGTTGGACAACATATCACATTTGGTGTCAGTGTTCCCAGTTGCAACCATGCCTTTTATGAGTCTGTTCTTTGAGTTTCTAGCCCCTGGTCCTATATTCTTTCCAAGCCTTTTCTCAAACAGGGCTTGCCACTTGTTTTCCTATGAAGTAGATTCTTCCTTTAGTGAAAGCCATAGGTTATAGACACTAAATCTTCCATGTCTATATCCTTATCCAAGTATTTCCTCAACAGAACTGGGTTCTGTCTTTTCTAAAGTTACATCTTCTAGACCTCTCCATAGGTAGAGATCTCTAGCCCATCAAAGGCGTTACTTGGTGTGTTGCTGTTTTGGTTCTAACATCTTGCCTATTTACTAAGCATCAAATAATTGTCTCCTGAAACTGTGGTCCTTCTTGGGCACCAAGATCATGAAATGAGGCCAGAATTTTCCTGGACCTAGGCCTCTAATTCCATAAAAAAAAAAAAAATCTCAGAAGGCTGGCTTTATTACTCTATCTAAACTTGATTGGAAAATCTTCTTATCTGCAAAGAAATAGGAAAGTGGATAAGCTTGTACAAGTATAATTCCCTGAGATGATTAGACACCTTGTCTTTTGAAATGAATAAATAAAAAGAGAGAGGGGCAGAATAATACTGGTACAGATTTTACATTTAAAAGTTTGAATAAAGTTAGCATAATTTCTCTTTTATTAAGCTACAGCAAATAGAAAGCACATTATAGACACTGTAGGTGTATATGTGGGTGGACACAAAGGAGGAGAAATGAGAGAACACCAAGAATACAGCTGAAATAATGAGCAAGTTAGATGAAGCATTGCAGCAAGGATGAGGATGGAGAAGGGAAGTACCCAACTTTATTCAGAGACAAAGGCATGAAGCATAGAAAATGGAAGAAAAGATTTGGCTGAGCTAAGAGTAGCTTGGACTAAGGAAATTGGTCGCAGGTGGAAAAAAAAAAGATAAAGAACACCTTATTTGCTTGGGGTTTTTTAAATTATGTTTAGGTTTAAAGGGAGGAAAATGCAATAACATTCCTTATAAAATACTAACTCTGATGGCATTAGAAGCTTCATGACTCAAGTGCCTTTACCTGCTGAGCCATCCAACTGGCCCAAACAAAGTGATTAAAAAGTATATCTTAGAATCTTGGAAGGTAAACAACAAAATCTCCATATATGACCTCCGTGGAAAGTTCTCTGATGCATGACATAAAACAGAGAATGAATCAAGAAGCACAGGAAAAAAAAGCAGCAGCACAGGATTGAGGCAACTGCTTTATAGTTTCAAATGGTTACTTGCTAATAGATGACTACGTTGTTACTGTTGTTGTTTTTATTTCCAAACCAAACCTAGGCCAGGAACAAAATTTAGGTAGTAAAAGTCTCAGAAGCTCAAGGAATTGTCTACACAACAGTTTCTCTTTCCAAAGCCTGTGAATTACATCCCCAGGACTTAACTTTAAAAATAACCCAGGGTCATCATCTTTCTCATTGGCTTTCTGTCTACACCTTCCTTGCCCTAGCTCTGTCTCTAGCCTCTTGCCAGGTTCAGCAGCCATCACACACCATCTCTACTCCTTTTCAAATCTAACCCACCCCACTTTTGCCCCTCCTCACAAACTTTGCTGCCTTATTTTCCTCATCTATATCCTTGGTGGCTATTGAGGAGAAAAGCTTTGATTTCCCAGGATATATGGCACTCAATTTTTTATTACTGGAAATTAGATAACTCTTGCATAGACAAAACACATTGTTCTTTATGAGAACGATTAATTTGGTCTCTCAAATTTTGGTCTCCTTGGGGCTTGGCCTTTGCAGAATTGAGCCTCTATTAATTTAAGACCAGTGGCTCTTTCTAAGGCAACCAAGTGAGGGGCTTAATAATAGTAACATTTTCTCTTGAAATGAAACCAGACATCCTCCTCAAACAGCCTATGTTCCATGCTGGATATGGCATGCATCTTAAGCCACTTAGGACATTGTAACATTGTAATGTAAACTAGGTAGTTTATTAATAACAGAATTGTGTTGCTATCATATCTGGGGGCAGGGAATCCATAAATCAAGACACAAGGAGATTTGGGGTCTAATAGGGGCCCGATTGTCAGACTGTGCCTTCTTTACATTCTCATTTGGCATACAGTGCACCTAAGGTACTTCTGACCTCTTCTGTAATGGCACCAATTCCATTTCTGAGAATTCTGCCTCATCAGGCAATTAATCCCCTGAGGGTCCCACTTCTTAATAATATTTCACTGGGAACTAAAGCACTATCATACAAATGGTGGGAGAATAAACATTCAGACCATAACAATAGCTTAGAAGTTGCTGAGAACAACTTTCTGTATGCAGCTTATTAGCCTCTCCATAGGAGATTTTGTTGTGCTTAAAATATCTCACCTGATATTCTGCTTCTCACAGCCACTTTATCCTTTGAAGTTCATGTATTGTTCTTATCAGCACACCATTTTATTCATAGTATTTATTATAGATTAAATCATTGGTTTTCCTAATTTATATCCAAATTTTGCATTACATCAGGGCAGTGATTATGTTTCTCATGGTTTTTGAGTCCTGGTAACTAACTATTTTTAATATATAGTCAACATTCAGATGAATTCTTGACAAATGGGTATGAATCTATCATGGGGGTTAGGCTACTCATATCAGCCCTCTGGAGTTACAAATTATCTCTACTCACAGCCAAGAATACGGCAATTCTTCACCTTTCCTTTCCCATAGTTTTTGTAGCCCTTAAATTTGTACTCAACCATGTCTAGTTTTGCTCATTCTATGTAAAAGTAATACCAGGACTATTCTGAGCCTAGCTCTTAAGATGCTCTTCATGATTTCTAGTAAAAATAGATGTTTCAGTTAGTGCAAAATATGAACAATTTTTGACCCAGAAGAGAAGACATAATCACCAGCAGTCCTGCACTCTTAAAAACTATAAATGGTCCTCTAAGAAGGAGGAAAATGATACTACTGAATATAATGAAAAACACCTGAACTGATAACTGCATGAATAACTATGAAAATGATTAAATATTATTTAAATGCCCTTAATAGACAGTTAGCTGTCCAAAATAGGAGTCAGTGAACTTTCTGTAAACGGCAAGATCAAATACAGCGTATGAGCCAGGCATTGCAGCTCACATATGTAATTCTAGCACTGTGAAGTGGATGGGAAGTTCTAGGCTACCCTGAGCTACACTGAAACCCTCAAAGATTTTCATACTTTCTGGATCATTTGAGCTATGCCATGAGACTCAATGTACAGAGAAAGCAACCATAAACAACACATACATTTTTTCTGATAATATTTATTTATCCAAACAATGATCTGTATTCGATTCATAAACTGTAACTTGTCAATCTTGTCTTAAAGTAAATTTAATGAGAATGCATTATAGGGTTCATATTTATAAATTGTACAACAGGTGCCAAGAAGAGCCTAAGTTCCATGCCATGATGACAATGTGCTAAACCTCTGAAACTGTAAGCCCGCCCCAATTAATTACATGTGTTTTTATACGAGTTGCTCTGGTCATGGTGTCTCTTCCCAGGTACAGAACATTGACTAAGAACCCATCTCTCTACATCCTCACCAGTCAGAGTTTGCTTTTAGCTTTTAATTTTTTTCACTTTGTTTTCTTTTGAAACAGAGTCCCTCCTCACCCAGCTTCCTGTGTGCTGAAGTTAGAGATTCTGTCTTCTGACTTTTTAATGATTGCTATCTTGGAAGATGCAAAATTGTATCTCATTGAGTTCTTCATATATTCCTTTTTTTTTGGAAAAAAATTTAAAAGGCAGTTTTATTAATCCATTTATCAATAAGAATAACAGATGTTAAATGTTAATAAAATTTAAAAAATAATCCTATACTTCTAAAACACACATAAAGGAAAAGGGTAAGGGTGGTATTGCCATCTCTAAAACATTTTGTAAATCTCTTTTTTTTTTAGCTTGGAATGACAATTTTCTTTTTTTTTTCTTTTTTTTATTACGTATTTTCTTCAGTTACATTTCCAATGCTATCCCAAAAGCCCCCCCCCCACTCCCCTACCCACCCATTCCCATTTTTTGGCCCTGGCATTCCCCTGTACTGGGGCATATAACGTTTGCCTGACCAATGGGCCTATCTTTCCAGTGATGGCCGACTAGGTCATCTTCTGATACATATGCAGCTAGAGTCAAGAGCTCTGAGGTACTGGTTAGTTCATAATGTTGTTCCTCCGATAGGGTTACAGATCTCTTTAGCTCCTTGGATACTTTCTCTAGCTCCTCCATTGGGGGCCCTCTGATCCATCCAATAGTTGACTGTGAGCATCCACTTCTGTGTTTGCTAGGCCCCCGGCCTAGTCTCACAAGGGACAGCTATATATTCCTTTTATATACACAAAGTTCTCTTCTGTTCCTGAATTGTAGAATGTTTTCATCTTAGGTGCATGTTGAAGGTTATAAAATACTTTTTCTATTGTTATATTTTTGTTTGCCTTAATTTTTTAAGTTCACTTATAAAATAACGAGTGTTATTAGGATATGTCCACCAATTGCAACTCGTTCATATTTGTCCTCCTATGACTCTACTTCACCCACACTGTTTTTTCCTCTCCCCAAAGTCCTCCTTCCACATAGATTAAAGTAAAACACACATTCTCTCTCTCTCTCTCTCTCTCTCTCTCTCTCTCTCTCTCTCTCTCTCACACACACACACACACAGAGTAAAATCTATGTTTTGAAAATGAGAGAAAACATATTCTGTTATTTTCATCATTACTCCGTCTCTGTCTCTCTATCTCTCTCCCTCCCTCTCCTCTTTTCTACCTTCATTTTAGGCTTCTTCTTCCCTGACACCATAGTCTGTCTTTTATTTTCACATCTCCCCTTGATATTTCGGAATTGAACCCTAGACCTAACATGCTAGGAAAGTGTTCTTCCCCTGAACTACATTCCCAACCCTCTTTTCACTTTATATTTTGAGGCAGAGAGTCTCACTAAGTTGCTCAGGCTGGCCTGAATCTCCCTATGTATCCCAGGAAGAATTTGAATTTGTAATCCTCTCATGTCCACTTCTAAGTACCTGTAAGGCAGGCAAGCATAGGGAATAGTTAGGAACCTGGGACTTGACTTGGTTGGAATTCTTATGCACATGCTCATATTAATAATTCAGTTGTCATCCTGGCTCCTTTATCTGCATGCATCTCTCTGCCTGCCACACACACCTCACCTCACCAAGCACTGCATCTAGCAACCTCAGCCCCCGGTTCATTAACAGTGTAGTAGGTTTCTCCTTTTCCAACTACAAACAAATTTAGGCAGTATCTGCTGATATCTGTTGATATTCTCAATGTGTTCAGGAGGTGACTGATCTGGCCTGATTGGCTTTCTATTTTATACAATCTCCCCTTAACACTATTGGGATTAAACCTATGGCTTAGAACACATACTGAAACAAAATTGCATCTTCAAATAAACTTTTAGGAGATATCCCCTATGTATCATCTTATGCATATATAAGATTGGATGTGCACATGATTAAAATCACACACATTGTGAGAGAGGATATACACAGTGGAAAAATGATATGACCTAATTTATGGATCAAAACATTATTACTTACAGTTAACCCCCTAACAACTGCTCCTCTTGAGCTCCATAAAAGGAGACACCAAACAATAGTCAGGGGACTTGAGAATCTTCACTCTGGCAGTGTAAACTGACAGGTTCTGGTTTTCTCTCACACAAGAGAACAGAAACCTAGAAACAGCTAGCCTAGCTGCCACCATCTGAAATTATAGGTCTCCACCACCAAGCCCAGTATTCTGTCACTTCATTTTCTTTTCTCTTTGAATATACTTCTTTGGGAGAATTTGTCTGTTAAACCATCCAAATTGCAAAGAGATCCCTCAGGAAATTGCCAGAAAGGTGGAAAGTCTGCTGGAGAGCAAGCCAGAGATCACCAATGAATGCACAGGAATGGAATCCTCCATCCAGACAGACACCTATGCCACTTACTCTGGGACCTTGGTGATTATGGGAATGGGCTCTGAGATAATCAATTTACCCCTAGTGCATGCAACCATGAAGGAGGTGGATATCAAAGGCGTGTTTCAATACTGCAACACATGGCCGATGGCAATTTTCATGCTTGCATCAAAGACTTTGAATGTAAAGCCCTTAGTTACCCATAGATTCCCTCTGGAGAAAGCTGGAGAAGCCTTTGAAACAGCCAAAAGGGGAGTGGGGCTGAAAGTTATGATCAAGTGTGACCCCAATGACCAGAACCCCTAAATATGAATTGATCTATGCCCTCAGCCCACTCTCTCAGCATCTAAGGGCTAAATGGCTAGAAGGAGAAGCCATTTAATGCCGAACTTTCCTTTGAATGTTAAAAACAATAAACTCATAAGCAGAGAGCCATAGAGAAGTTGCTGTGCCTTAAAGACAGAAGTAGGGACACCTTGGGGGACCTTATAGCCAGAATGAGATGCTTATACTGAGGAAAATCTAGCACAAAGAGCAGAGTCTGACAGATAGGTCCTGGGAATGCCCTTTCTCTAGTATCTTCTTTGGGTGAGGAGACGAAGCATGCATTTGTCCATGTTCCACTGTGGCTGCCAGGGAGTGGGGCCAACTTATAAAAAACGGCTTCATTAACATGGAAGTGGCCCAGGGCTGAACTTGGGTTCAGCTGTTCAGAGTACAGTATTTCTCAAGCTAAGTGTCATCTATTTGAGGGGAATAAAAAAAGGAACTTGCCTTTTGTTACCAGGCAATAAACTGATGGAAAGAATAAGACAAATTCCAGATGAGGTACATTAGATGAGGTACATTTCGAGATGTGGAAAGAATAAGTTCTTCCCAAGGACCACCTCTGCCTCGTCTAAGAATTCTGTCCTTACATTTGCAAAGTGAAGGCCCACCCTACCCAACACTGCTCATACTCAGGAGCCCTATCGGTTGCTAGGCAACCAGGAGATTTCCACCCAAAGATCTTAAATCCTGCCTAATTCATACAAGAGGGCGACAGGAGGCTTGAGTTTTCCACTCACAGGATTAGACTCCTCTCTCAGGCTCACTCCACTCACAGGCAATTATTTTCTGGTACCAGTCTGTTTTGGCTATCAGAAGATGCTCCCATCTCAGCTGGGTGAGGCTGCTGATATCTGTTGGATAGTATCACAGAGTGTAATTTCTTTATAGGGCTTTTCTTTAAAAGATTTGGGTCCAAATCAAACCCTTTTTGATCTTAAGATAATCAAGAAGTGCACAGTAACTGTTATGTAACTTGGGCTGCAGTCTGTAACCCACCTCTTCAGCTATGTGTAGGGGACATGTGAAAAAAAAAAAAAAAGACTGCTGGAGAAGTTTATGGCCAAAACCTAAGCATTCTCAAACTGCTTCACATAAGAAATTCTGTTGCTGGTGTTGGACTCCAATCCTACACACACACACAAATTTAGCACTTATAACATGGGAAATTTGTTGTATGCTGGTTATACCTCAATTAAGCTATTTAAAAATATCTATTGTGGGACTAAAGAGATGGCTCACTGGGCAAAGCACTTGTAATGCAAATATAAGGACCTGCATTTAGTACCGCAGAACTCACACAAAACTCCAGACATGGTGCTGTGTGTCTGTAATCTCAGTGCTGGGTGGGCAGAGACAGGCGGATCATAAAGTTTGCTGTCCAGCCCAGCAGCTTAGTTGAGATTGGTAAGCTTCTATCTCAATAACAAAAGGTGGAGAGCAATAGAGAATGCCCAGTATCAATGACTCTTACTTCCATGTGCACATACACTGGCAGGTGCACTCACACACACAGAGATACACAGACACACACAGAGACACACACACAGACACACACACACACACACACACACACACACACACACACGTACACATGCTTTCTCTTCCTAAACATTTATGGTTCTGGTGAAAACCAGCAATTTTACTCAAGGTGACTTAAATTTTTCATGTTCTGGATCAGCTTTTTGTGTGCCTCAACTTTGCACAACTGCTCTCTGCCCCTTAACCTCTCTTCCTTCTCTCATCTATTAATTCAGCTATATTTTGGACTTATTTGATTGCTTTCCTTTGTTCATTTATCTACCCATCAACAAAAGTTTATTGACTATTTGCTTAATGCCACATGCTATCCTAAGTTCTAGAAATAGAAAAGAAATAAAAGTGGTTATGGTTGTTAACAAACTCCTAAGACACACATAGAAATTGTTCTGAAAGCCTTAATAATATGGAAGTTTGTGCAAAGCACAGAGAGACACAAAGAGGGAAACGATTGTGGAGATTTGGGGTTTTTGTGGGTATATTGTCATTGTAATCTGGTAACCATAGCCTGATTGTCTTCTGTGGGCATTTTCTTCTTCTCTGTTGCTTCAGAGAGATTATGCAATACATGTACATGTCTTTCTGTACCAACAATCATGTACATATGCATGGATGAAACTATGCTGTGACACAAGGTATTCCTCTGTGTATTTTGAATATTAGTAAATTCAAGTATGGAAAGCAAATACAATTTATTCATTCTGGAACTGCCTCCTGAGGCTAATGGTTAAATAGTCACATTCTGCTGTCGAGATGGTCACATTGCTGGCTAGATATTGTATCTCTCTTCAATCTTGTTAGCTCTGGCTGATCCTCTGATGTTCTTATCAAGTCTATGATAAGCATTTAATAAATTATGTTTTCCTTAAACATGCCACTGTTAGTTTCTATTGTGTAAAAAAAAAAAGGGGCAGCAAAGTTACATATCTTTATCAAAGAAAATTGCTTAATTCCATAATGAGGATAGACCAGAGAGAGAAGGTGGAGAAATATGCAATAATCATACATACATGGGTCATAGGGTAAAGACAAGAGAATTTTAAACTGGAAAGTCATTGAACAATGAATCCATAGACTGACTATGCTGTAAATTAGCAGCATCAGCATCACAGAGGAGCTTATTATAAGTGTAGATCTAATGGATCAAAAAATTTGAGAATAGGATCTCATGGTGATTTGAGAGCCACTAATTCCTGTTTCTGTGTATAACAGACTTGAAAAGTTGAAATTTGAAGGAGGAATGTGTATCTAGGACAGGACTGAAAAA
Organism: Mus musculus; assembly: GCF_000001635.26. Lineage (NCBI taxonomy): Eukaryota > Metazoa > Chordata > Mammalia > Rodentia > Muridae > Mus > Mus musculus. Next base: position 18,924,042 of record NC_000086.7, read on the forward strand.
TACTATATGACCTAAATTAAGATGATACTGATAGATGGTGTGGAAAGAACAAATGTTCAAAAAGGTAGTCTCCATCCTCAATAGGGTATTCTCAATAGCAACAAGAAGATTCTCTGAATTGTTCCCAGATTTCTGACTATGATGAATGTACGGTTAGTGATGCTATTAATGAAGCCTTAAAAGTATAAGTTAAACAAATTTGTAAGTGTATTACAAATTTGTTAGCCATTTCAGTATGAACAATTTGGTTGCATTCTGTACATTCACAAGGTTGGATGACATCTCTATTTGGTTCCAAACCATTTCTACCATACTGAAATAAAACTCTGTGTCCACTGAGATGTTTCTCTGTAGATGTTCCTTTCTGGCAGAAAAACATCTGCATTATCTCTATATAATTTTGCTTATAAATATTTCAAGCAAATTAGGCCAATCTTGCATTTGACTGCATTGCCTTTGCATAGTGTTTTCAAAGCTCATCCACATTGGACCACATATTAGTATGTTATTTCTTTCAGTGGTGGAACTATTCCATTGCACATGTATCTTACAGCTTGTTTATCAGTTCATCTACTTATGGCCAATAATTTCCACTGCCTTGATATTGTGAAGAGAGCTGCTATGAGGATGTATGTATGTTAATTTTGGTATGCGTAGGAGGAATATTGCAGGGTCATATGGCAATTTTACACAATGTCAAAAGAACTGTCTATAATATTTTCCGTAGTCATTCTCACCAATAATGTTTGGGGCATTACATGCTTTCTAGCTTTTCTCATTTTGTATATATTTTTTCTTATAGATATCATAGTAAGTGTGAGGTTATGGCTCATAATGGTTCTTTCTTATATTTCCCTAAGGACTGGTGACTGTGAGTGTCTTTTCATGTTCTTTTTGGACATTTGTATATATTTCTTTCGAGAAACAGTTTTTTCAAGTCTTTTGACCACATTAATTGAGTCTTTTGCCTTCTTGTCAAGTCCTAAGAGTTCCTTATATTATAATTCTGAACTCTAGACCTTTACCAGATATATGACTTGCAAATATTTTCTCATACTTTGAGGGCTATCCTTTTATTCTCTTCATTGTATCTTTCGATGATTTAAAGTTTATAATTTGGGGGACTGAGGAGATGATTCAGCAGTTAGGGGGCTGACTGCTGTTGAAGAGAATCAAAGTTTGTTTCCCTGAGCCCATGTCAGATGGCTCACAACTGCCTATAACTCCAACTCCAGGAGATACAACATTGTCTTCTGGTCTCTGCTGGCACTCACACTCATGCACATATACACCCAGATATAGACACAGATTCACACACAAAAATAAAATAAAGTTAATATTAAAACTAAGTCTCTAATAGGAAGAGGGCTTACTTGTCTTTTATTGTTCATTGTAGGCACAAACATTTTACAATCTACTTTTATAAGGGTTCAACTTCTCTAGCCCATGACCCAGCAGAGACAGTGGAAGAGAAAAGTTATTAGGAGATGGGGGAAGTGGACCTGTTCAACAGTTGTTTGTTAGGTGTGAGTTTGATCTTTGGCAGCAGTTCAGTCCCGTAGCAAATACCAAATACAGTTCAGCAGCTGCAGACCAGTCCTCTGGGCAGGCAGACACCAGGCATGAACCAGTCCAGTCCTTTTAGCAAGCAGACACCAAGCAGCTGTAGTTTAATCCTGAAGAAACTGCCAGGCTCAACAAACAGCCTGAGGAGAGGCCACAGAAGCAGCAAAGTATTTCAGGAAACTCAGGAGCAGTTCTTCGGCCAGTTTCTCTCAATGGCAGCTTTACCACAAGTTGAGTTCAACAATGCTATGTAAGGCCACTCAATACATGTGTGTCTTTAGCAAAGAATAGTGAGATGGAGCAAACCAAATTAATGCTCAGTATTCATCTCTCACTGTCTGTAAGGTCATGTTTATACTCCTTTATCAAGAGTCCTTTTACGTGTCTGCTATATCCAAACATCCTTTCACCTGTCTCTTTCAGGAAAACAGTTTTTTCCATGTTTGCTTTAATAAGACATGCTTTCACCTGTGTTCCCCAGAAAAACACCACTTGGCATAACAAACTTTCCAAAAGAACTAGAAGTTCCCACTTCAATTCATGCTTTTGATGTCATAACTAAATATCTTTAAAATCTAAGTACTTGAGGATTTAATTCTTGTTTTCTCCTGAGTTTTTTGCTTTATGCTCTTATGTTTGGATCTTTTATCCACTTATAGAGAGCTTTTTGTATATAAATTAAACTATGAATGTAATGTCTTTATTCTACATGGAGTATTCAATTTCAGCATATATTTTAAACACTATTATTTTTCTTACTGAATTGTCTAGATAACCATATTGAAAACCAATTAGTCATAGAGTCTTATTTTGGAGCTCTCAGTTCTACCCAAACAGTGCAATATAGTACAGTGTGAATCTGTTTTAAGTTTTATTTTATTTGTGTATAGCTGTGTGTACAAGTGCATGAAGAGAGCATTGTATCCCCAGCAGCTGGAATTACATGCAGTTGTGATCTGTTAACATAGATGATAGGAACCAAACTCAGGTCCTTTGCAAGTGTAGCAAATGGTCTTAAATGTTGAGCCCTCTCTCCAGCTTCTATTTAGGTTTATAAGTCAACACACAAAATAGTGGATTTTATGATGGCACTGTCATGTGTAGGTCACGACAATTTGTTCTTATGCATCCTTCTATGACTTTCACCCCTTCTGCCCTTTTCATTTCCTTGACTTCTTACATTTCCCAAGTACTACCCATTTTTGTGTTGTGTCATATATTCCATTTTTATTGTTTCCTTATTCCCCATTCCATAAGATCTCCTCTTTTCTCATGACTTCCTAGCTACCTACTTTCAAGGCCTACAAACACACACACACACACACACACACACACACACACACACACAGGGAGGATTTAAATCTAGAGTCTGCATTTTAGTGAAAATGAACACTGTATTTGTTTTCTGTGACTGACTTAGTTTTGTTTAATACAATGACTTCAGTTCCATCTATTTTCCTTCAAATATCATTACTTCATTTTTCTTTAACAGATGAACAAAGTTTCGTTGTGTACATATACTGCATTTTCTGTATCCATTCATCTGTTGACGGGTATCTAGAGTAGTTCCATTTTATCAGTTATGACTAGTACATCAATAAATATACATGTGCAAGTATCCCTATAATATTTTGACTCCATATTACCAGAAAATGAAATGAATCAGAGTTGTTACTGGCAGGACTCCCTCATGTTGCTTTCTGTGCCTTCCCTGCAGTTTTGACTCTGAACACACAAATGCACATTGCACAGTGCATGTTGTCAAATAATGCAACTCTAATGAGTATTGCCTGAAGCACCTTGGCATATAGCTGAGAACATTGTGTTAGGAATTGTAAGGTTTCTTTTACTGTACATACAGAGTTTTCTGCTGTTGTGAAACAGTTTAATTATGAAAGCAAAGACAATAGTTTCCTACCATCATTCTTCAACATGTAAAGATCAAGTTAGTATATCATATTTGTATAGTGTTAGAATTATTTAATTTTTAAAATGGCTATTTGAGTTTCTGACAGTACTTTCATAAAAAAAATCATAAAATGAATTTAAGTTTGAAATTAGAACAAATTTTTCTACAATTCCTGATATAACTCATGGAACATTTCTGAGATTCAGTGGTATGTGTGTGCTTTTTAAATTTAAAGATGATTAATCCAAGGTAACCCAATCACAAAATAACACATATAATATGCACTCACTGATAAGTGGATATTAGCCCAGAAGCTCAGAAAACCCAAGGTACAATTCACAAAACACATGAAACTCAAAAAGAAGGAGAACAAAAGTGTGAATACTTTGATCCTTCTTAGAAGGGGGAACAAAATACCAATGGAAGGGGTTACAAAGACAAAGTGTGAAGCAGAGACTGAAGGAATGACTATCCAGAGGTTGCCCCACCTGGGCATCCATCTCATAAACAACCACCAAACCCAGGGATGATTGTAGATGCCAACAAGAGCTTGCTGACATGAGCCTGATAGGGTTGTCTCCTGAGAGGCTCTGCCAGTGCCTGACAAATACAGAAGTGGATGCTCACAGCCATCCATTGTACTGAGCACAGGGTCCTCAATGAAGGAGCTAGAGAAAGTACCCAAGAGCTAAACAGGGTTTGCAACCCCATAGAAGGAACAACAATATGACTTAACCAGTACCGTCAGAGCTCACCGGGACTAAACTACCAACCGAAGAAAACACATGGTGGGACTCATGGCTCTAGCTGCATTTGTAGTAGAGGATAGCCTAGCCAGTAATCAATGGGAGGAGAGGCTCTTGGTCCTGTGAATGTTCTATGCCCCAGTATAGGGAAATATCAGGGCCAGGAAGTGAGGGTGGGTGGGTTGGTGAGCAGGAGGAGGGAGGGGATAAGTGGTTTTCAGAAGAGAAACCAAGAAAGCGCATAACATTTGAAATGTAAATAAAGAAAATATCTAATAAATTTTTTTAATTAAAAATAAATAAAGATTGTGGGGAATTGCAGGCTGGTCTCCAGTTGAGCTGAGTTCTGAATCCCAAAGGATGATAATTCACCTAAATGACATGGTAGGCATTCCCCTCATGCTCCTGGAACTCCTGCCTAAGTTACCACACCCCCCACAGCCCCCACAAGAGAAGAATGGCTATAAGTCACATAGGCAATGGCCCAGGCTTCTGACCTTCAGGCTGAACTCCTCCCCAGTTACCTAGCAACAGTGAAGACCATAAAAAGGGTTGTTCAGCCCCACCTCACTCTCTTACCTCTTACTTCTTACTCTTTCTTACTTGTTTCTCTCTTACCCCTAACTCTCTCCCCCTCTCTCCTCTCCTCTCACCACTCTCTTCCTCTTCCTCTCTATCTCTCTCTAGCCTTCTCTCTCTCTCTCTCTCTCTCTCTCTCTCTCTCTCTCTCTTTTACCTTCTCTCTTTCTCCCTGCCTTTCTACAATAAAGCTCTAAAATCATAGAGAGTCTCTCTTCATCAAGGCTGTGCTCACTCTTGTCAGTGTTGGGAACCTCTTCCCTCATCCCTCTCTCCTATAACCCTGGTGGCTTTAGCAAAGTAGCTCTGGGGTTCCCAGGTAGGGCTACCCCTTTGCCAACCCCCAAAGAGTGGGTCAGAGGAATGCCCACCTGGGGCTGAGTGGAAAGTGTATGGTAGCTCTCCCATGCCTGACAGACCAGAGAATAGGTAAAACTCTGGTGGGGCTTGGGTCTCCCCTTCCGAAATGGCATCCCCCAGGCCCCTCCCCTTCCCCAGGGCATTCCCTGGGCCTCCTTTTTAGTTCCCAACAAAAGATGATTACTGTTTTACGGTATATGTTGATGTTTTGACTGCATTGATGTTTGTGCCTATTGTGTACCTAGAGGCCAGATGATCCCCTGGGACTGTAGTTACAGACAGTTGTGAGTCAACACAAAAGAACATGGAACTAAAGCCAGGTTGACTACAAGAACAGCAAGTACTTTTCTATAGCAAGTCATCTATCAAGCCCTTCTATGCTTTTTAACAGCATTCTCATCATTGGGAGTTATAAACTCAAGTGGTACAAGATGACTATGACATGGTGCTTTAACCATTCCTATCATATGCCATGAAACAAAAGAAAGACAAAGGGTTAACAATGTCCTTTAATGTCCTGCTATGCTCTAACTCCTAATTGCTTCATAATTTCCCAAAAGAACCACCCTGGTAACAAAACCTTGGAACACATAATTCATGAAATATCCATTCAAGCCACTGCAAAGGGCACATTAAAATAATATGATAAGAGGCAGATAATGGAGAAAGCATTGCAGATAATGGAGAAAGCAGGTGAACATTAGTGGTACAGGAGAGACAAAGGGAAGAGAACAATTCAAAACAACATTTTCTGTTCAATCTATTTATGAGGAAGTGTGAAAAGACCTCAATACTCTTGGCAATTAATAAAGCTGCTGGCAAACTTGGAAAAGACAGCCTTATGAAGTCTGGCTAGAGTGACTTGAAGTATGGACACAAAATCACAGGCAGGGAATCAGAAGCATGTATCTTGGATATGAAAAAGACAAGGAAAGATAGGGCTAGAACAAGAGTAGAATGTAATGTACTGTTAGAAGGTTTAACAAAAAGAACCTCAAAAGGAGAAAAGCTGAAACAGGAGAAAGAATAAGTGACTAAAGTCCCAGACCTATAGAATATAAGAGAAGTCATAGGGTCACCTTGAACAGGGGACAAGATATTACTGTTCCCTTTAGTCTAAAGAGCCAATCTTAAAAGCAGACACAGGCAAAAATCATTCACAAGTATGTCTTAGTACCCATTGAAGTTAAGTAGCCAAGTGCCTTCATGCTATGTGTAAAATAGGAAGGAAGGTTACTTACACTGGGAGGATAGCATAAATAGAATATGTATGGAATGGAAGGTTATTTGATAACAGAGGAATAGAAGTGGAAATTGATGAGGTGAATTACCAAATTAATAAAAGATGCACAGGGTGATGAATGTGGGAGATTTTGGAACACTCAGTTCTAAAAGAGCTGTCTCCACCAATACCTGTCCCCAAACCCCTGGTGGGGTCCCAGGTCATGGGGAAGAGGAGTGGAGTATAAGAGGTAGAGGAGATGAATGACTCCAAGGAAATAGTATCTTTCAGACACAATAGGACTGATATGTATATGAGCCCACAGAGACTGTGGCACAAACAGGGAATGGACAGGTTCAAGCCAGATGGGATATTAGTGCTAAGAGTTGAAAATAGACCCAGGTCCCCAACCATAGCCAGGAAAGTATCTCAAATTGACAAGGACTTGTAAAGGAAAATTTTGTTCCCCCCTGTGGAGTCACACTGAGTATATTAACTACACTTAAGAGTAGGCCTTAAGTTAATCAAGTTAAGAATTTAAGTTCAGTAGAAGCCTAACACAAATGAACTCAATGATGTTTTTGTATACTTTTTGTCTCATATTACTTTGGGCATTTTCTTTTGTCTTAATGGCCTTTTACTTATATATATTATTGTTTCCAATTTTTTGATCTTATGCAGAGTGTGTTTTCTTTGGTTGTTGTTGTTGTTGCTGTTGTTGCTGTTGTTGTTGTTGTTCTGGAAGCTGAATGTGGAGCCTCAGGAGTGCCTAGTCAAGTCCTCTACCATGAAGCCACACCTCCAGCCTAGAAATTACTTTTTTTTTAAGATTTATTTATATATTATATGTGAGTACACTGTGACTGTCTTCAGACACTCCAGAAAAGGGTGTCAGATCTCATTAAGGGTGGTTGTGAGCCACCATGTGGTGGCTGGAACTTGAACTCAGGACCTCTGGAAGAGCAGTCAGTGCTCTTAACTGCTAAGCAATCTCTCCAGCACTGTTTTGTTTTCTTTTGTTCTTTTTTAAAACATGTTTTGCTTGTCTGTTTGCCTGTTTGTTTTGAGAGAGAGAGAGAGAGATGAGATGGGAGGAGATGGGGATGAGAACTGTGATCAGAATGTAATGTATGAAAAAGTGTGAACATTTTTCATAGAAAGAAGATTCAAAGAAGCACATACATAGAGCGAGAGAGACAGATACAGAGAGACACAGACAGAGATGGAGACAGAACATAGACAGAGAGAGACAAAGATACACACATGCACACACACACACACACACATACACACACACACACACACAGACAGAGATTGTAAGTATATATGGCTCTAATCTCTAATCTATTTAAGAATGTGGTTGTCTTCAGCAGCGGCCAGTAGTCAAGGGAAAAGCAACAAAAGGGGTGGATGGAAGATTGGACACTAGAAAAGGTGTAGCAGAATAACAATGGACTCACATTTAGCTTTTAAGTGCAGTATTACCATGGATCAGTATAGTGGTGGGGAGGGTGGGTGTATCAAATTTGCATGGAGAGGAGTCAAATCCAAACCAGTCTGATAGGCAGAAAATACAATGGCCTTGAGATATTTCTGTATAAGAATTGATGGAAAGAAAAGGCTGGAAAGAGAGGATAGTACTTGGAATGATGTATTCAACTACTTGTTTAAGTGCCAGTAAGATGGCCCAGTGAGTAAACATGCCTGCTGTCACGCCTAATGACCCGAGTGACTTCCAGGATATAGTAGTGGGAGAATGATTTCCTTGAGTTAATTTGCACCCTGACTTTCCATATGAATGTGGTGCACGTGCATGCATGCACACACAGACACAGACACACACACACACACACACACACACATACACACACACACACACACATGTAATAAAATAAAGTAGAGCCTGAGAGACAGAAAGATTCTGAGTGATCATGGTATGACAATGGATCACTGAGGAGATTACATTTATAGAGTCTGGTGCTGAGGATTTGTTGTTGCTTTTGAAAATTCATTTAGATATAGATACTATCTAGGTGGTATGAATACACACATAAAGAGAAACAGTGAACTGCTATTCTTAATTTTAATGGAAAAATAGTGAAAGAGGTAGCATTCCAAAGGCAAATTAAAGGAGGATTTAATGGAATATTTATAGTTAGGACAGATCTTCATGGTGGAGTATTTCTTGCTCCAGGATGGAAAAATGTTCATCTTGCAATTGTAATGAAGAGCCAGGAAAGCTGATCAAACTACAGCTAATGATACACTGGTTTTAAAGCAACAACAACAATAACAACCACAAAACAGCCCCATTCACAGATGTTGCAGGACATGTATATTCTGGGAAGAAGATGCAGAATATATATTCCCAGTATATTTTTCCCAGTATATTCTGGGGAGAAGTGATTAGTGGTTGAGGACATAAGGAAGGCTATTTACCATGAAGCAAGGGTTTCTGAGGAAATGGGTGGAAAAATCAGCAGTGTGGAGAACATTCAGGTGAAATGAAATGATGCAATGATAGTAATGATGCCTATCAAGCACCCATGCCAAAGGCTTACTACATTGAATTTAATCACTACACTTACTCTGCAATGTAGGTGTCATTTTGTTTTGTAGATGAATAAATTGGCCCTGAGGACATTTTCAAACTTCCTTTAAGTCACATATCTAGGAAAAGAAGACCAAGTTTTTAAAGAGAATTGGACTGACAGAACATAAGAAGAAGAGGTACATTAATGGAGAAAACACCTGTGACGATGGAGTGTGAGACCTTACCGATTGAGTCAAGTCTAAGATATAGCCACAGGCTCAAAGAGTTTTCTTCATAACAGAAACCCTGACCAGGGTCAGTTGCTTATTTTCAGAGTTGCAGAAGAAAGTGGGCAGGAGATTTTTCTGTCCCTTCAGAAAAGGGACAAGAGAATTAATTAAAAGGTCAAGAGTAACTGAGTCTAGGAAAACACTTGCCCCTAGAACTTTACTGTAAAGTAAGCAGAAATAATTTAGCAAGGGTTTGCTCTCTGAGGTCTGGAAATAAGAAGATTGAAGATACAAAGTAATTCTGTCTCTGGGTACTTTTTCTCTCCTTCCCTCCCACCACCAGTCATGCCCCTCCCACTGCCTTCTGCTTTCCCTGTTCTTTGCCAGTTCCAGTGAGAGTGTTACTGATATTCAGCCTCCTTCAACTTTTTCCTGTTTTTGCATACCCCTCTCCTGGTTTCATTGTGAATTTACCGTCAAAGACCACATGCCAAAGTCATTTTTATGATGACTGTTCTTTGTCTTGAAACCACATTTCTCCAGAGACTGATGGATGTGACAATGTGAAAGCTCAGCTTCTTTGCCTGAAGTCCAATCAATGGGAAGCATGACTTACATGCCAGTATTGACCCAAGGGCTCAGGCTGCATCCTCTTTTTATTAGATCTTGCTTGGAATTGCACTCCAGTTTGACCTTTTCTCCCTCCCCATTGTGGTTTTTTATTCATAAGTTTCTCTTTAGACATTTGAAATTTATTTTTAAATATTGTATTGTTCAAGAATGTTGTATATGCATATAATGTGCTGTCATCAAATTCATGCATTGCCTCACCTTTAATGCCTGTTCTATTCTCCCTATCACTTTTCATGCTCAATTCATGTGCTCTCTTTTGAAACCCACTCTACAATGTGCATGGTGTAAGGCTGCCTTCTGGCGCATGAGTAACTTCGTAGGGGCCACATCCCCAAAGAAAATGGATTATTCTTCCACAACAGTCACCAACTTCAGCAGATCTTCAGCTGGAGGTTGGACTTCATGAGTTCTTCCCTATCCATGTTGGATTTTGGTTGGCTTGATCCTATTCATATCCTATACACGCAGTCACAGCCACTGTGAGTTTATTGTGCAATGACTGTGACTTGTTCAGCAAATACTGTTTAGCTGTAGATATCAACTACCTCTTGCTCTTGGAATATTTCTGTCCCCCTCATCTGCAATATCCCTGAGGATGGGAAGAAAGATACATAATATAGATGTCCCACTTAGTGCTGAGTACTGTACAGGCTTTCCTTTTCTGCATGTTGGCCAGTCATGGATCTCAGTGTTTAATAGGCATTAACTGGAAAAAAAGAAGCTGAAATACTTTTTAAATGAGCCACATTCTTTTTTTTTTTTTTCCATTTTTTATTAGGTATTTAACTCATTTACATTTCCAATGCTATACCAAAAGTCCCCCATATCCACCCACCCCCACTCCCCTGCCCACCCACTCCCCCTTTTTGGCCCTGGTATTCCCCTGTACTGGGGCATATAAAGTTTGCAAGTCCAATGGGCCTCTCTTTCCAGTGATGGCCGACTAGGCCATCTTTTGATATATATGCAGCTAGAGTCAAGAGCTCCGGGGTACTGGTTAGCTCATAATGTTGTTCCACCTATAGGGTTGCAGATCCCTTTAGCTCCTTGGCTACTTTCTCTAGCTCCTCCATTGGGAGCCCTATGATCCATCCATTAGCTGACTGTGAGCATCCACTTTTGTGTTTGCTGGGCCCCGGCATAGTCTCACAAGAGACAGCTACATCTGCGTCCTTTCAATAAAATCTTGCTAGTGTATGCAATGGTGTCAGCGTTTGGATGCTGATTATGGGGTGGATCCCTGGCTATGGCAGTCTCTACATGGTCCATCCTTTCATCTCAGCTCCAAACTCCGTCTCTGTAACTCCTTCCATGGCTGTTTTGTTCCCAAATCTAAGGAGGGGCATAGTGTCCACACTTCAGTCTTCATTCTCCTTGAGTTTCATGTGTTTAGCAAATTATATCTTATATCTTGGGTATCCTAGGTTTGGGGCTAATATCCACATATCAGTGAATACATATTGTGTGAGTTTCTTTGTGAATGTGTTACCTCACTCAGGATGATGCCCTCCAGGTCCATCCATTTGGCTAGGAATTTCATAAATTCATTCTTTTTAATAGCTGAGTAGTACTCCATTGTGTAGATGTACCACATTTTCTGTATCCATTCCTCTGTTGAGGGGCATCTAGGTTCTTTCCAGCTTCTGGCTATTATAAATAAGGCTGCTATGAACATAGTGGAGCATGTGTCCTTCTTACCTGTTGGGGCATCTTCTGGATATATGCCCAGGAGAGGTATTGCTGGATCCTCCGGTAGTACTATGTCCAGTTTTCTGAGGAACCGCCAGACTGATTTCCAGAGTGGTTGTACAAGCCTGCACTCCCACCAACAATGGAGGAGTGTTCCTCTTTCTCCACATCCTCGCCAGCATCTGCTGTCACCTGAATTTTTGATCTTAGCCATTCTGACTGGTGTGAGGTGGAATCTCAGGGTTGTTTTGATTTGCATTTCCCTGATGATTAAGGATGTTGAACATTTTTTCAAGTGCTTCTCTGCCATTCGGTATTCCTCAGGTGAGAATTCTTTGTTCAGTTCTGAGCCCCATTTTTTAATGGGGTTATTTGATTTTCTGAAGTCCACCTTCTTGAGTTCTTTATATATGTTGGATATTAGTCCCCTATCTGATTTAGGATAGGTAAAGATCCTTTCCCAATCTGTTGGTGGTCTTTTTGTCTTATTGACGGTGTCTTTTGCCTTGCAGAAACTTTGGAGTTTCATTAGGTCCCATTTGTCGATTCTCGATCTTACAGCACAAGCCATTGCTGTTCTGTTCAGGAATTTTTCCCCTGTGCCCATATCTTCAAGGCTTTTCCCCACTTTCTCCTCTATAAGTTTCAGTGTCTCTGGTTTTATGTGAAGTTCCTTGATCCACTTAGATTTGACCTTAGTACAAGGAGATAAGTATGGATCGATTCGCATTCTTCTACACGATAACAACCAGTTGTGCCAGCACCAATTGTTGAAAATGCTGTCTTTCTTCCACTGGATGGTTTTAGCTCCCTTGTCGAAGATCAAGTGACCATAGGTGTGTGGGTTCATTTCTGGATCTTCAATTCTATTCCATTGGTCTACTTGTCTGTCTCTATACCAGTACCATGCAGTTTTTATCACAATTGCTCTGTAGTAAAGCTTTAGGTCTGGCATGGTGATTCCGCCAGAAGTTCTTTTATCCTTGAGAAGACTTTTTGCTATCCTAGGTTTTTTGTTATTCCAGACAAATTTGCAAATTGCTCCTTCCAATTCGTTGAAGAATTGAGTTGGAATTTTGATGGGGATTGCATTGAATCTGTAGATTGCTTTTGGCAAGATAGCCATTTTTACAATGTTGATCCTGCCAATCCATGAGCATGGGAGATCTTTCCATCTTCTGAGATCTTCTTTAATTTCTTTCTTCAGAGATTTGAAGTTTTTATCATACAGATCTTTCACCTCCTTAGTTAGAGTCACGCCAAGATATTTTATATTATTTGTGACTATTGAGAAGGGTGTTGTTTCCCTAATTTCTTTCTCAGCCTGTTTATTCTTTGTATAGAGAAAGGCCATTGACTTGTTTGAGTTTATTTTATATCCAGCTACTTCACCGAAGCTGTTTATCAGGTTTAGGAGTTCTCTGGTAGAATTTTTAGGGTCACTTATATATACTATCATATCATCTGCAAAAAGTGATATTTTGACTTCCTCTTTTCCAATTTGTATCCCCTTGATCTCCTTTTGTTGTCGAATTGCTCTGGCTAATACTTCAAGTACTATGTTGAAAAGGTAGGGAGAAAGTGGGCAGCCTTGTCTAGTCCCTGATTTTAGTGGGATTGCTTCCAGCTTCTTTCCATTTACTTTGATGTTGGCTACTGGTTTGCTGTAGATTGCTTTTATCATGTTTAGGTATGGGCCTTGAATTCCTGATCTTTCCAAAACTTTTATCATGAATGGGTGTTGGATCTTGTCAAATGCTTTTTCTGCATCTAACGAGATGATCATGTGGTTTTTGTCTTTGAGTTTGTTTATATAATGGATTACATTGATGGATTTTCGTATATTAAACCATCCCTGCATCCCTGGAATAAAACCTACTTGGTCAGGATGGATGATTGCTTTAATGTGTTCTTGGATTCGGTTAGCGAGAATTTTATTGAGGATTTTTGCATCGATATTCATAAGAGAAATTGGTCTGAAGTTCTCTATCTTTGTTGGATCTTTCTGTGGTTTAGGTATCAGAGTAATAGTGGCTTCATAAAATGAGTTGGGTAGAGTACCTTCTACTTTTATTTTGTGAAATAGTTTGTGCAGAATTGGAATTAGATCTTCTTTGAAGGTCTGATAGAACTCTGCACTAAACCCATCTGGTCCTGGGCTTTTTTTGGTTGGGAGACTATTAATAACTGCTTCTATTTCTTTAGGTGATATGGGACTGTTTAGATGGTCAACTTGATCCTGATTCAACTTTGGTACCTGGTATCTGTCCAGAAATTTGTCCATTTCGTCCAGGTTTTCCAGTTTTGTTGAGTATAGCCTTTTGTAGAAGGATCTGATGGTGTTTTGGATTTCTTCAGGATCTGTTGTTATGTCTCCCTTTTCATTTCTGATTTTGTTAATTAGGATTTTGTCCCTGTGCCCTTTAGTGAGTCTAGCTAAGGGTTTATCTATCTTGTTGATTTTCTCAAAGAACCAACTCCTCGTTTGGTTAATTCTTTGAATAGTTCTTCTTGTTTCCACTTGGTTGATTTCACCCCTGAGTTTGATTATTTCCTGCCGTCTACTCCTCTTGGGTGAATTTGCTTCCTTTTTTTCTAGGGCTTTTAGATGTGTTGTCAAGCTGCTAGTATGTGCTGTCTCCCGTTTCTTCTTGGAGGCACTCAGCGCTATGAGTTTCCCTCTTAGAAATGCTTTCATTGTGTCCCATAGGTTTGGGTACGTTGTGGCTTCATTTTCATTAAACTCTAAAAAGTCTTTAATTTCGTTCTTTATTCCTTCCTTGACCAAGGTATCATTGAGAAGAGTGTTATTCAGTTTCCACGTGAATGTTGGCTTTCCATTATTTATGTTGTTATTGAAGATCAGTCTTAGGCCATGGTGGTCTGATAGGATACATGGGACAATTTCAATATTTTTGTATCTATTGAGGCCTGTTTTGTGACCAATTATATGGTCAATTTTGGAGAAGGTCCCGTGAGGTGCTGAGAAGAAGGTATATCCTTTTGTTTTAGGATAAAATGTTCTGTAGATATCTGTCAGGTCCATTTGTTTCATAACTTCTGTTAGTTTCACTGTGTCCCTGTTTAGTTTCTGTTTCCACGATCTGTCCTTTGAAGAAAGTGGTGTGTTGAAGTCTCCCACTATTATTGTGTGAGGTGCAATGTATGCTTTGAGCTTTACTAAAGTGTCTCTAATGAATGTGGCTGCCCTTGCATTTGGTGCGTAGATATTCAGAATTGAGAGTTCCTCTTGGAGGATTTTACCTTTGATGAGTATGAAGTGTCCCTCCTTGTCTTTTTTGATAACTTTGGGTTGGAAGTCGATTTTATCCGATATTAAAATGGCTACTCCAGCTTGTTTCTTCAGTCCATTTGCTTGGAAAATTGTTTTCCAGCCTTTCACTCTGAGGTAGTGTCTGTCTTTTTCCCTGAGATGGGTTTCCTGTAAGCAGCAGAATGTTGGGTCCTGTTTGTGTAGCCAGTCTGTTAGTCTATGTCTTTTTATTGGGGAATTGAGTCCATTGATATTAAGAGATATTAAGGAAAAGTAATTGTTGCTCCCTTTTATTTTTGTTGTTAGAGTTGGCATTCTGTTCTTGTGGCTGTCTTCTTTTTGGTTTGTTGAATGATTACTTTCTTGGTTGTTCTAGGGCGTGATTTCCGTCCTTGTATTGCTTCTTTTCTGTTATTATCCTTTGAAGGGCTGGATTCGTGGAAAGATATTGTGTGAACTTGGTTTTGTCGTGGAATACTTTGGTTTCTCCATCTATGGTAATTGAGAGTTTGGCCGGGTATAGTAGCCTGGGCTGGCATTTGTGTTCTCTTAGTGTCTGTATAACATCTGTCCAGGCTCTTCTAATGAGCCACATTCTTATGAAGCCTTAGGGTAGCCTATGTTTCTGGGAAACTCATATTAAAAGAGGGAAGATGTTTAGACATTTTGAGAATTAAAAAAAAAATTTCAAAATGAAAATATATAAAATATATGTGCAATCATTTAAGTACTAAATGAATGCATAAGCCAAGAACAGTAGCCTTTAAGCCCAGTACTCAGGAAGCAGAGATAGGCAAGTCTCTATGAGTTTGCAGCCACCTTGGTCTACATGGTAACTTACAGTCCAGCCAGAACTACATAGTGAGAACTTGTCTTTAAACACACACACACACACACACACACACACACACACACACACACACACACACAAATACACAAACACACACAGCAGAACAAAAATCAAACAAAAACAACAGTTACTACTACAAAAATGAAATGCTTCATAATGTGAAAGTATAGAAAAATATTCCTAACTGTGGCTTAAAATCAAGAAGAAATGAAAAGAGAGAAGATCAATAAATTTAAATAAAAACAAATAACTTTCTTGAAATACCATGGGACTTGACATCTGGGTGAAGGAAAAATGGTTGTCAAAGTAGAAAGCTTTAGTTATGATGGTAAATAAGGTCTGGATGGTTAGCACAGAATAACATGATATTTACCAGTCCTGAACCATGTTGTTGAAATTTAAAAGAGAAGGTAGGTATGTTCTCCACTAGAAGAAAAAAAAAAGATAATGATGTGAAATAATGGGTGAGCTGATTGTCTTGTTGTGTCACACATTTCAATATATATATATAAATTTAAAACATCCCATTATGCATTTGACATTTGACAATTTTTTTCTTTATCAAGTTGAAACCTTTTTCTCTAAAAAATAAAAGAAGTTTGGAAAAACCAACAATATAAAACAAAAAATCTTTTCAATTACAAATGGATATATATATATATATATATATATATATATATATATATATCACAAAACTATATATCACAAAACTTGAGAGAAAAAATGCAAAAGCTCAGTAAGAAAATGTGAAAAAAGATTTAAGAAAGTGAAATGGCCCTTAAACAGATGGGAATCTGTCAAAAATCACTCATAATAGAAATGCAAGCTACTATCACTCAGATGTATTTTACACTTATCAAACTGACAAAAATTAAATGTTCCACTAAACACCCCATTGGCAAGGCTGGGCAGAAACATATGCTCTCATGCACTGTTGGTGGGCAGTGTAAATGGCAGAATTCTTTTGGAACCAGATTTGGCAATACTGAAAAAAACTTAAAATGTATTTATTCTTTTGCCAAGCAATACTGAACACACAACTCCATAAAATAAAATGATTTATGTATAGATATGTTGTTAGTCATGTGTTGCTTATAATAATGAAAGTTTATAATGATGCTATGTCTGTTAATATGAGAGTACACACAGTTAATTACCACTCAATCATAAAGAATGAGGGCAATTGGATGAATAAATATGAAGTGATTTCTGATGTAAGTCAAAGATTAAGACATTGAATAATTTAGATGGTTTTCTATATATTGCTTATGAAATTTTTGGGAAATAATGATCTATACACATGCATATAGAAATGTACCTTTACTTGTAATGGGGCCACATTTCCATAATTCCACTGTAGTTTTAAAACATTATAAGCTGAAAATTTATTTAATATGCTTAGAATACTGACCATCTTAGCTTAGTGTAGCCTCTGGCCCCTTAAATTGTGAGTAACTACCCCATTTTGGCTGGGGTGACAAAATGTGGGAACTGTGAAGATCTGCCTAAATATAAAATGTTTCTGAACACACCAAAATCAAAATTCTGAACATCAAATCAAGTCTGTAATCAACCTGAGGTATTTCCAGCAACACTACTCATGTTACATTGTGAAACTTTGCTGTCTTGGTTCTAACAACATAGCATGCATACCTATTTGTTGTTCATACTGTCATATCATGCAATGCCAGTGAACACTGCATCAAACACCTCTATTCATATTCAAGACTATTTTATCTATGAATTGCCATGTTTTCCCTATACATATAAAGATTTTTGCTATTAAAGGATTGTAAGTGTTTAATACTTTAGAGAAAAGACTTCATGTTCTCCTACCATTATCCTTCAGAACATAGGGATCAAATTAGTATATCTTTAGATTATAATGTGTTAAAATATTTGATTTTGAAATTGTTTGAGGTTCTGACTTGAGTTATATAATAATATTTTAATTTGGCTTTGTATTAGGACAGAATTTCCAACAATTCCTAAAATACCTTTTGCCACTTTGCACTATGAATCTATACAAAGCACCCTGTTCAGCATTGATCATCATAAAAACAAAGTGCCAATCAAATATGAAGAACATTAAAGAGGTTTTACTTCTGCAGCATTAAGCAGTCAACCAAAAATCAGTTCTTGCTAAGTAAATAAGCACTCCTTACTCATTATTATGGAAATTAGCTTTTCTCTTTAATAAATGGTAAAATATTTTATACGCCCAAGATTGATTTTAATATAAATTTGTGACTTATTAATACATTATTGAATAATCTGTATTGTCTTCCCATTGTAGAAGACTACATAGAGTACCCATTTCATCATTGCAATGAGCCTTAAAATCATTTCATCCATACTAAGCCAAGGGATATCAGGCATCTCTAACTCCTTTTCAGTAGACCATCTTCTGACAAATGCTTTATCTAACCAGGCAAATAAGCACTAGACACCATTTTAAAATGGTACATGCTTCTCTTCTTAACCAAGATTCTCTACTCAGTGGGCAAATATCAATAAACTCCGGCTACCTGATCCAGTTTTATGTTATTTCTACCATTTTATGTTCCTATCCCACATCCTTAAAATCCTTTCCCATATGTATTTTCCAGACTTATGCTGTTCTCTTAAGTGGCCTCTCTTTCCTTTGACATATCCTAAATCAGAAACATCCTGTCAAATTTTTCTGATTTTTCATTTTGTTTGCCCTTCAATTAGTCCTCACTTTCAAATATGGATGTTTACAAACCAAATATGTTTGGCTTAAAGCCTTATTAAACATGTTCACTTTTTTTTTTCTAAGTTTACAGTCAATAAACTTATTTGGTTTGATTTGTATATGTTGTAGAATAAAATAATTGGGCAATTTGAGGATGAATGAAAAATGATTATATTTTAATTTTTTCAGAAGAAATTACTTTTATTCAAAGATTTTATACTAGACATATTGAACTCGAGCTGGAAGAGGCGAGTCCAGTCTCAAAATGGAAGGCCATGATCCAAAGGAAGCAGAGCAGCTGAGAAAGCTGTTTATTGGTGGTCTGAGCTTTGAAACCACAGATGATAGCTTAAGAGAACAGTTCGAGAAATGGGGAACACTTACAGACTGTGTGCTAATGAGCAATCCCCAAACAAAATGTTCCAGAGACTATGGTTTTGTGACCTACTCTTGTGTTGAAGAGGTGGATGATGCAATGTGTACTCAGCCACACAAGGTTTATGGGCATGTGGTAAAACTAAAGAGAGCTATTTCTAGAGAGAATTCTGTAAAGCCTGGACCTCAAACTAACTTGGACTCTAACTCTGATTTAACAGTGAAGAAAATTTTTGTTGGTAGTATTAAAGAGAATATGAAAAAATATAATCAGAGAATCAACTTTGGAAAATATGGCAAGATTGCAACCATAGAAATAGAAAACAGGCAGAGTGGGAAAAAGAGAAATTTGCTTTTGTAACATTTGATGATTATGACAGTCAATAAAATTGTTGCTCAAAAATACCACACTATTAATGGATATAATTGTGTAGTGAAAAAGGTCCTTTCTAAATAAGAGACACAGCCTGCTGGATCACAGAGAGGTTCTGGAGGTGGATCTGGAAGTTTCTATTCCTTCCATTCCTCTCAGTCCTGTCCCCCTCCCCCATGTCCACTCCTCCTTTCTTTCCTTTCAGTAAAGAGCAAATATTTTAGGGATATCAACCAAACATGGAATAACAAGTTATGATAAGACTAGGCCCATACTTTCAAGGCTGGATGAAGAAACCCAGTAGGATAAAATAAGTTTCAAAACAGATAAAAGGGTCATAGAGACCCTGATCTTACTGTTAGGAGTCCCAAAAGAACATCAAGCTGCACAATTTTAACATATATGCAGAGGCTCTAGTTCAAACCCATATGGGCTCCCTGGTTGTCACTTCAGTCTCTGTGAGCCACTATGGGCCATGGCTAATTAATTCTGTGGGTTTTCTTGTGGTGACCTTAAACCCTCTGGCTCCTAAAATTCTTCCTCTCCCTCTTCCACAGGATTCCCTGAATTCTGCCTAATGTTTGGCTGTAGGTCTCTCTACAACTGTTTATATCAGTTGCTAGGTGAAGTCTCTCTGATTAATATTCTAAGTTCTGGTCTATGAGTGACTATCAACTTCTTGAGAGCTGGGGTCATGAATGATTTGAGGGAGGGTACCTGGAACAGGCTAGAAGGAAGAAAGGGAGTGGGGAATTGATGTAATTCTATTTCAATTAGAGCACTTAAAATATATATTAAATAAAAATTATTTTTCTTTAAAAATGTATTTCTTAGCTGGAACAACTAATATTAAATAGTATAACAGTTAGAAAGCCTTAATCACTACACAGAGCTTAATTAGTATAAAATATTTTTGAAAGGTTAAATATTTCTTAATTTTTTATTCCTGGTACCACTACCAGAATATACAGGGCAGTATACCTGATGTCATGAAAAGAAAAGGAAAAAGAAAAGGCTACAACAGATAAAAGATCTCATGAATACACATCTAATTGACACGACATTACATTAATCAATAACACTTTTTGCAAACTGTGCCTATGATAGTCCTGAACAAGAAGGATTTCCTGTTTAAGCTGCAGGAACTTTTTTGACTATGGATTCTCATTCCTTCTGTGGCAGAATTTTATGGTCCCTCTAATGAATTTGGGATGACTTTCTCAAAGTAACCTGAAGCTTTCCTGACAACTCCTCACTCTCTCTCCTGCTAAAAAAGGTAGCAGTTTCTGTTTTATTTTAAAACTTTTTATATTTGTTGTTGTTTCTATGTATGTAGTTTCAAGATGACCACTCTGCTTTTGTAGATAAGATGGCTCATCACTGGGGAAGGGTTAATTCTCTTTCTCCCAGAAGTCATTGGTTGCCTTTGTCTAGAAGTGGCACCCTGTGAACTTTTCCTTTAAGACAAGAAAAGTATCTAAGCACATAAGGATTCTAAAGAGAGGATGGCAAGGAGAGAAAAGGGAACAGAAAGGAAAGGAAAGGAAAGGAGAGGAGAGGAGAGGAGAGGAGAGGACAGGAGAGGAGAGGAGAGGAGAGGAGAAGAGAGGAGAGGAGATGACAGGGGAGGGGAAGGGAGGGGAGGACAGAGGAGGGGAGGAGAGGAGAGGAGAGGAGAGGAGAGAGGAAGGAAAGATGTTCTATAGACATAAATACACCTAATCAGTACAGAAAAATGATGTCATTAGGAAAAATCACAATTCATATCTCCCAATGTAATAATCAGTTCGGACAAAGAACACCAATAGACACTTAAAATGTCAAGTAAACTTACTGTATGAGACAGGCAATCCATTAAAGTACAAAGCACCACATTTTTTTTTTCACCTGTTGCAAAAATAGAAACCTAGCCTTACAATGGAAGGACCTGATGGTAGTCATCTTAACTAAATAACTACACTAAGTATAACCAACAGGGCAACTTGGCATTATCATTCTAAATGTGATGCAATGTAAAGTACACAATACTACCTATGTGGTTTTGTTTTGTTTTGGTTTTTTACATACTATATGTAACAGGTTTGCTTCAAAATTGGGATCCTCCTGTTTTATCTTCCAGAGTGCTGGGGTTATAGGTCTGTAGTATAACTATCTGTCACTACTTATGAACTCTTAAAAATATCCTATTGAGTATGTTTAATTTGAATCTCAGAAAGTCTCTAATTTATATAATACAGGTAGTAGAGAAAGAATGAATTAAATGAGCCCAAGAAATCAGGCAAAACTAACAGACAAATTGAAAGGACTGTCTTGGACTCATCAATAAGTCAATGTTAAAAACATATGTAAATGTGGGACCATTGTACTCTAAAAGATACCAACAAGATGTTACAACCATATGTGCAAAATAGGGTGTTTTTTGTTTTTAAGACAGGATGTTTTGTGGGTCAAGAATTTGGTGGCTTTAACTCAGTATCTTCTACATGATTGAAATCAAGATGTTATAAAGGACTGCTATCACTTAATGGCTTTACTAAGGCTAAAAAATGTATTCACAAGTTTACTCATATTGTTGTTAACTAGAAGCCTCTTTACGTTGACATGAAATCTTCCTGTGTTTGTACATGTGTGACATGAAACATTGAACCAGAGGCCTTTTGCAAGTTGTATTATGTTCTCAACCTGTAGGTAACATCCCTTTTGGGGTTGAATAACCATTTTACAGGGGTCACCTTAGACCATCAAAACCTCCCACAGATTTCAACATTAAAATTCATCAGAGTAGGAAAACAAAAGTTACGAAATAGCAACAAAAATAATTTTATGGTTGGGTGTCACCACAACATGAGGAAAATATTAAAGAGTCACAGCCCTACCACAGCATTTGGGGGAGCCATCTTGGAACCCAGATTCCGCCAAGACTAGTCTGCGCAGGTGAGAGTGTGGACTACAGAAGCTAGCAGCTTCTGGGACAGGCAGAAGCCACAGAGCTTCTGGGGCAGACCATGCTTTGGGCTCCAGACATCAGGGCACCTTCCCTGCCAGAGGAGAGGTGTCTGCCCAGCCTGGGAGGGCTTTGCTGCAGCACCTGAAGAAGCCATCTTGGTTCCCGGATCCCTCTGAAACTAGTCTGCTCAGGTGAGAGTGTGGACTACAGGAGCTAAACAGATTCTTGGACAAGCCCTGTTTCGGGACTTTATCTTCTGCCAGGAGGAAGGTCCGAATGCCAGATCCATCTTCCCTGCAAGAGGAGAGCTTGCCTGCAGAGAGTGCTCTAATCACTGAAACTCAGGAGAGTGCTAGACTTCCAGGTCTGTTGATAGAGGCTAATGGGATCACAAGAGGAACAAACTCTAAACAGAGACAACTATAGCAACTAATGCCAGAGATTACCAGATGGCGAAAGGCAAATGTAAGAATCTTACTAACAGAAGGCAAGACCACTCACCATCATAAGAATCCAGCACTCCCACCTCAGCCAGACCAGGGCACCCCAACATATCTGAAAAGCTAGACTAGACTCAGATTTAAAAGCATATCTCATGATGATGGTAGAGGACATCAAGAAGGACTTTAATAACTCACTTAAAGAAATACAGGAGAACATTGCTAAAGAGTTACAAGTCCTTAAAGAAAAACAGGAAAATACAACCAAAGAGGTAGAAGTCCTTAAAGAAAAACAGGAAAACACATCCAAACAGGTGATGGAAATGAACAAAAACATACTAGACCTAAAAAGGGCAGTAGACACAATAAAGAAAACACAAAGTGAGGCAACACAGGAGATAGAAACCCTAGGAAAGAAATCTGGAACCATAGATGCAAGCATCAGCAACAGAATACAATAGATGGAAGAGAGAATCTCAAGTACAGAAGATTCCATAGAGAACATAGGTACAATAATCAAAGGAAATACAAAATCCAAAAAGATCCTAACTCAAAACATCCAGGAAATCCAGGACACAATGAGAAGACCAAACCTACAGATAATAGGAGTAGATGACAATGAGGATTTTCAACTTAAAGGGCCAGCAAATATCTTCAACAAAATTATAGAAGAACTTCCCAAACCTAAAGAAAGACATGCCCACGAACATACAAGAAGCCTACAGAACTCCAAATAGACTGGACCAGAAAAGAAATTCCTCCAGACACATAATAATCAGAACAACAAATGCACTAAATAAAGATAGAATATTAAAAGCAGTAAGGGAAAAAGGTCAAGTAACATATAAAGGCAGGCCTATCAGAATTACACCAGACATTTCACCAGAGACTATGAAAGCCAGAAGAGCCTGGGCAGATGTTATACAGACACTAAGAGAACACAAATGCCAGCCCAGGCAACTATACCCAGCCAAACTTTCAATTACCATGAATGGAGAAACCAAAGTATTCCACGACAAAACCAAATTCACACATTATCTTTCCATGAATCCAGCCCTTCAAAGGATAATAACAGAAAAAAAAATTACAAGGACAGAACCACATAATAGAAAAAGCGAGAAAGTAATCCTTCAACAAACCTAAAAGAAGACAGCCACAAGAACAGAAAGTCAACACTAACAACAAAAATAAAAGGAAGCAACAATTACTTTTCCTTAATATCTCTTAATATCAGTGGACTCAATTCCTCAATAAAAAGACATAAACTAACAGACTAGCTACGCAAAAGGACTCAACAATTTGCTGCTAACAAGAAACCCATCTCAGGCAAAAAGACAGATACTACCTCAGAGTGCAAGGCTGGAAAACAATTTTCCAAGCAAATGATCTGAAGAAACAAGATGGAGTAGCCATTCTAATATCGAATAAAATCGACTTCCAACCCAAAGTTATTAAAAAATACAATGAGGGGCACTTCATAAAAATCAAAGGTAAAATCTTCCAAGAGGAACTCTCAATTCTGAATATCTATGCTTCAAATGCAAGGGCACCCACATTAATTAAAGAGACATTAGTAAAGCTCAAAGCACACATTGCACCTCACACAATAATCGTGGGAGACTTCAACACACCACTTTCATCAATGGACAGATCAGGGAAACAGAAACTAAACAGGGACACAGTGAAACTAACAGAAGTTATGAAACAACTGGACTTAACAGACATCTACAGAACATATTATCCTAAAACAAAAGGATATACCTTCTTCTCACCATCTCATGGTACCTTTTCCAAAATTGACCATATAATTGTTCACAAAACAGGCCTCAACAGATACAAAAATATGAAATTGTCCCATGCTTCCTATCAGATCACGATGGACTAAGGCTCTTCAATAACAACATAAATAATAGAAAGCCAACATTCATGTGGAAACTGAACAACACTCTTCTCAATGATACCTTGGTCAAGGAAGGAATAAAGAAAGAAATTAAAGACTTTTTAGAGTTTAATGAAAATGAAGCCACAACATTCCCAAACTTATGAGACATAATGAAAGCATTTCTAAGAGGAAAATTCATAGCTCTGAGTGCCTCCAAAAAGAAACTAGAGAGAGCACACACTAGCAGCTTGACAACACACTTAAAAGCTCTAGAAGAAAAGTAAGCAAATTAACCCAAGAGGAGTAGACCCCAGGAAATAATCAAACTCAGGGGCAAAATCAACCAAGTGGAAACAGGAAGAACTATTTAAGAATCAACCGAATGAGGAGCTGGTTCTTTGAGAAAATCAACAAGATAGATAAATCCTTAACCAGACTCACTAGAGGGTACAGGGACAGCATCCTAATTAACAAAATCAGAAATGAAAAGGAGACATACCAACAGATCCTGAAGACATCTAAAACACCATCAGATCCATCTACAAAAGGCTATATTCAACAAAACTGAAAAGCCTGGATGAAATGGACAAATTTCTAGACAGATACCAGGTAACATAGCTAAATCAGGATTAGGTTAATGACCTAAACAGTCCTATATCCCTGAAAGAAGTAGAAGCAGTCATCAGTAGTCTCCCAGCCAAAACAAGCCCAGGACCAGATGGGTTTAGTGCAGAGTTTTATCAGACCTTCAAAGAAGATCTAATTCCAGTTCTTCACAAAATATTCCACAAAATAGAAGCAGAAGGAACTCTACCCAAATCATTCTATTAAGCCACACAATTACTCTGACACTTAAACCACAGAAAGACCCAACAAAGATAGAGAACTTCAGACCAATTTCTCTTATGAATATCAATTCAAAAATACTCAATAAAATTCTCACTACCCGAATCCAAGAACACATCAAAACAACCATCCATCCTCACCAAGTAGGTTTCATTTCAGGGATGCAGGGTTGGTTTAACATATGAAATCCATCAACATAATCCATTATATAAACAAACTCAAAGACAAAAACCACATGATCATCTCATTAGATGCTGAGAAAGCATTTGACAAAATCCAACACCCATCCATGATAAAAGTCTTGGAAAGATCAGGAATTCAAGGCCCATACCTAAACATGATAAAAGCAATCTACAGCCAAGCAGGAGCCAACATGAAAGTAAATGGTGAGAAGCAGAAGCAATCCCACTAAAATCAGGGACTAGACAAGGCTGTCCACTTTCTCCCTACCAATTCAACATTGTACTTGAAGTCCTAGCCAGCGGAAGTAGACAACAAAAGGAGATAAAGGGGATGCAAATTGGAAAGAAAGAAGTCAAAATATCACTTTTTGTAGAAGATATGATAGTTTATATAAGTGACCATAAAAATTCCACCAGAGAACTCCTAAACCTGATAAACAGCTTCAGTGAAGTAGCTGGATATATAATTAACTCAAACAAATCAATGGCCTTTCTCTACACAAAGGATAAACAGGCTGAGAGAGAAATTAGGGAAACAACACCCTTCATAATAGTCACAAATAATATAAAATACTTTGGTGTGACTCTAATGAAGTGAAAGATCTGTATGATAAGAACTTCAAGTCTCTGAAGAAAGAAATTAAAGAACATCTCAGAAGATGGAAAGATCTCCCGTGGTCATGAATGGGCAGGATCAATATAGTAAAAATGGCTATCTTGCCATAATCGATCTACAGATTCAATGCAATCCCCATCAAAATTCCAACTCAGTTCTTCAATGGATTAGAAAGGGCAATCTGCAAATTCATCTGGAATAAACAAAAAACCTAGGATAGCAAAAACTCTTCTCAAGGATAAAAGTACCTCTGGTGGAATCACCATGCCTGACTGAAAGATATAGTACAGAACAATCATGATAAAAGCTACATAGTACTGGCATAGCGACAGACAAGTAGACCAATGGAATAGAATTGAAGACTTAGAAATGAACCCACACACTTATGGTTACTTGATCTTTGACAAGGGAGCTAAAGCCATCCAGTGGAAAAAAGACAGCATTTTCAACAAATGGTGCTGGCACAAAGGGCGGTTATCATGTAGAAGAATGCGAATTGATCCATTTCTATCTCCTTGTACTAAGGTCAAATCTAAGTGGATAAAGGAACTCCACATAAAACCAGAGACACTGAAACTTATAGAGGAGAAAGTGGGGAAAAGCCTCGAAGATATGGGCACAGGGGAAAAAAATTCCTGAATAGAACAGCAATGGCTTGTGCTGGAAGATGGAGAATTGACAAATGGGACTTCATAAAATTGCAAAGCTTCTGTAAGGCAAAAGACACCTTCAATAAGACAAAAAGGCCACCAAGAGATTAGGAAAGGATCTTTACCTATCCTAAATCAGATAGGGGACTAATATTTAATATATATAAAGAACTCAAGAAGGTGGACTCCAGAAAATCAAATAACCCCATTAAAAAATGGGTCTCAGAACTGAACAACGAATTCTTACCTGAGGAATACCAAATGGCAGAGAAGCACCTAAAAAACTGTTCAACATCCTTAATCATCAGGGAAATGCAAATCAAAACAACCCTGAGATTGTACCTCACACCAGCCAGAATGGCTAAGATCAAAAATTCAGGTGAGAGCAGATGCTGGCGAGGATGTGGACAAAGAGGAACACTCCTCCATTTTTGGTGGAATTGCAAGCTTGTACAACCACTCTGGAAATCAGTCTGGTGGTTCCTCAGAAAATTGGACATAGTACTATTGGAGGATCCTGCAATACCTCTCCTGGGCATATATCCAGAAGATGTTCTAACCAGTAAGAAAGACACATGCTCAACTATGTTCATAGCAGCCTTATTGGTAATAGCCAGAAGCTGGAAAGTAGTCATATGCCCCTCAACAGAGGAATGGATACAGAAAATGTGGTACATTTACACAATGGAGTACTACACAGCTATTAAAAGAATGAATTTATGAAATTCCTAGGCAAATGGATTGACCTGGAGGGCATCATCCTGAGTGAGGTAACCCAATCACAAAGGAACTCACACAATATGTACTCACTGATAAGTGAATATTAGCCCAGAAACTTAGAATACCCAAGATACAAGATACAATTTGTAAAACTCATGAAACTCAAGAAGAATGAAGAAGAAAGTGTGGACACTTTGCCCCTTCTTAAAATTGGGAACAAGACATGCATGGAAGGAGTTACAGAGACAAAGATTGGAGGTGAGACGAAAGGATGGACCATCTAGAGACTGCCATACCCGGGCATCCATCCCATAATCAGCCTCCAAATGCTGAAACCATTGCACACACTACCAAGAATTTGCTGAAAGGACCCTGATATAACTGTCTCTTGTGAGACTGTGATGGGGCCTAGCAAACACAGAAGTGGATGCTCACAGTCAGCTACTGGATGGATCACAGGGCCCCCAATGGAGGAGCTAGAGAATGTTCCCAAGGAGCAAAGGGTCTGCAACCTTATAGGTGGAACAACAATATGAACTAACCAGTACCCCCCGGATCTCGTGTCTCTAGCTGTATATGTATCACAAGATGGCCTAGTTGGCCATCAGTGGAAAGAGAGGCCCATTGGTCTTGCTAATTTTATATATCTCAGTACATTGGAATGCCAGGCCCAAGAAGTTGGATTGGGGGTGTAGGGTAGTGGGGGAGGAGGGTTTGGGGGACTTTTGGGATAGCATTGGAAATGTAAATGAGCTAAATACCTAATTAAAATAAAAAAATAGAAAATGAGTCAATAAAAATCATCACAGACACACACACACACACACAAAGTTGTTCTGGAGTAACCTAACTTACAGACTTAATCTCTGTATATATTTAGAAAGAGAAGTTTTCAGAATGATTTATGGGCTGTGGTCCACTAACCCAGAAATGGTTGCCTATGAACTTAAGCTCCAAGATTTCAATAGTTGCTCAGTATACACGACTGAATATCTCAGTTGGTTTTCTCAAGGAACTAGGTTATAATGCCAGTGAAGGAATGGATGTGTTTTAACAAGGTGAGGGCCAGCAGGCAAACAACAAAAGCTTCCTTCTTCCATATCCTTACATAGGCTTCCAGCAAATGGTGTAGCCCAGATTATAGGTAGGTATTCCCAGCTCAAGAGATCTGTATTAAAAGTGTGTCTTCCAACCTCAAAAAATCTGGATTACAAATAGCTTTTCCCACTTCAAATTAAGCAAAAATTCCTTTCAAGTGTGCCACTTCATTTTTGGGTTTTAGTTAATAGTAGATGTAGCTAACTTGACAATTAAGTTTAGCCATTACACTAGGTAGCCCTTGAATAACTAACTGTTGGACCTTGTGAAATCTGTTTATGGTTTTGAAGTCCTCTTTATAAAACCCCCAACATAATAAAATGTTCAGAATGAACAAGCTAAGACAGAAAGAGAAAGGAAGACTCAGGTTCCAAAGTCACATGCTGCCAAATTATTGTATTTATTAGAAATGTTAGAATGTAAGTAGGCTCTGTTCCTTAAAGGAAGAAGTATCAAATCATCTGTGGTTATATTTTAAAACAACTACACTATGAGATGAACACATGAAGATATGGAATAACTGCTACTTTTCTTTTTTTTTCTTTTTTTATTGAATATTTTCTTTATTTACATTTCAAATGTTAGTCCCTTTCCTGGTTTCACCTCCTCCCAGAACCCCCCTGTCCCATCCTCCCTCCCCCTGCTTCTATGAGGGTGTTCCTCCACCCACCCACCTACTCCCACCTCTCCACCCTTGATTCCCCTACACTGGGGCATCTATCGAGCCTTCATAGGACCAAGGACCTCTCCTCCCATTGATGCATGACAAGGCCATCCTCCGCTGCATATGCAGCTGGACCCATGTGTACTCCTTTTTTGGTGGCTTAGTCCCTGGGAGCTCTGGGGGGGTGTGTCTGATTGGTTGACATTGTTGTTCTTCCTATGGGGTTGCAAACCCCTTCAACTCCTTCAGTCCTTTCTCTAATTCCTCTATTGTAGACCTCACACTCAGTCGAATGGCCAACCAGACAGCATCTGTCTCTGTATTTTCCAGGCTCTGGCAGGGCCCCTCAGGAGTTAGCCATATCAGGCTCCTTTCAGCATGCACTTTTGGCATCCACAATAGTGTCTGGATTTGGTAACTGTATATGGGATGAGTTCCCAGGTGGGGCAGTCTTTGAATGGCCTTTCCTTTAGTCTCTGCTCTACACTTTATCTCCATATTTGCTCCTGTGAGTGTTTTGTTCTTCTAAGAAGGACCAAAACACTCACACTTTCGTCTTCCTTCTTCTTGAGCTTCATGTGGTCTGTGCATTGTATCTTGGTTACTTGGAGCTATTGGGCTAATATCCACTTATCAATGAGTAAATACCATGTGTGTTCTTTTGTGATTATCTCACTCAGGATGATATTTTCTATCCATTCGCCAAGAATTCATGAATTCATCATTTTTAATAGCTAGGTCCTCAGGTAGTACTATGTTCAATTTTCTGAGGAACCGACAGATAAACTGATGTCTAGAGTGGTTTTACCACTTGAAATCCTATGAGCAATGCAGGAGTGTTTTCTTTTTGTTTGTTTGTTTGGGTTTTTTGTTTGTTTGTTTGTTTGTTTGTTAGTTTGTTTTGAGACAGGGTTTCTCTGTGTAGCCCTGGCTGTCCTGGAACTCAGTCTGTAGACCAGGCTGGCCTTGAACTCAGAAATCCACCTGTCTCTGCCTCCCAAGTGCTAGGATTAAATGCGTGTACCACCACCACCCAACAGGAGTGTTTTTCTTTCTCCACATCCTCACCAGCATCTGCTGTCTCCTGAGTTTTTTATTCTAGCCATTCTGACTAGTATGAGGTGGAATCTTGGGATTGTTTTGATTTGCATTTTCCTCATGGCTAAGGATGTTGAACATTTCTTTAGGTGCTTGTTGGCCATTCGATATTCCTCAGTTGAGAATTCTTTGTTTAGCTCTGTACCCCATTTTTAATAGGTTTATTTGATCTGGAGTCTAACTTCTTGAGTTCTTTGTATATATTGGATATTAGCCCTCTATCAGATGTAGGATTGGTTAAGATTTTTTTCCTATCTGTTGGTTCCCTTTTGTCCCATTGACAGTGCCCTTTGCCTTACAGAAACTTTGCAATTTTATGAGGTCCCATTTGTTGATTCTTAATCTTAGAGCATAAGCCAGAAATTTTCCCCTGTGCCCATGTGTTTGAGGCTCTTCCCCACTTTCTCCTCTATAAGTTTCAATGCATCTGGTTTTATGTGTAGGTCCTTGATCCTCCTGCTACTTTTCTTAAATATGATCACTTAGAAGTGGGATGATTAAAAATTTGTTATTTTAAAGAGGGAGAGAGAAAAATGGATTCTCTTTAGTTTTATTGAGAACTTAATACAGAAGTACTTGGAGCAAAACAGCATAGTACCAACCAAGAGAAAGAAATAATGTCAATATATTATTTGTAGTTGTTTGTTGTGGGGGCACTATATAAATATTTACTTGATTTTTTGCAACTTATTTGTAAGAATGAAAACTTTAGATAAAGAAGGATGTTGGGCAAGTGTTGGCCACATAAATTTTCACAATCTATCATGCCTGACACATGCTAGATGATGAGGATAGGAGGTAAGATTCCAGATAGGTACAAATTAGGCAAAAGTCTCAGACTCCTATATTACAAGAAACCAGAGGTTGTTAATAAAAGGAGAGAAGGTTGAAAAGCAAAGGGAAAGACTGAATCAAAGTGTGATAACTGTTCAGTTACTAATGGGGTATAGAAAAAGCCATTCTATACTGAGAAATAAGAACTCACATATACTGTGAATTGAGAATGTAAATTGCTGTGGATATTATGGGAAGTAGAATGAATTATCTTCAAAAGAAATCCCACCAATGAATGAATATATATGTTCCATGGGTACAAATTATTTGTTGAGGTATAGGTTTTTGTTTTGTTTGTTTTTAAGGAAGAACTCAATGTGTCACAGCTAACTTCAAACTCACCATGTAGCTGAGGCTGGCCTTAAACTCATGATACTTCTGTCCCAGCATGTTGAGTATGAGGTTCACAGTCATGTACCACAATTTTCACGTGAAATTAGTATATTGGAAAGACACCTTCACTCTCCACAATAGCCAGCTTATGAGACTATGTTATGTGCTCACTGATGGATGAATGCATAAAGAACTTGTGGTACATATAAACAATGGAATATTAATTAACCATAAAAATTAATGAAATTATTTAATTAGCAAAAACATAGATCAAAAAGGAAGACAAATAAGATGCATTGTATAAGCTACAAAATTCAACACACAACAGTAAGCAAAAGAAGAGTAGCTACCAGACTGTGAAAAATATACAGAGAAAGGAGAGATGAATTAAAGATGTGTGTGTGTGCAGGGGTACAGTTGGATAGTTAAAACAACATAATGATCTAAAGCACAGTAATATAACTGTGGATAATAATAGTTAATTGAATAGTTTAAATTAGTGAAGAGAGAAGATTTTTTATGTTTCTATCACTTAATAATTATATGTCTGAGGTAATAGATACACTAATTACCCTGATTTTATCCCTACACATTGCACACATGTATTGAAATGTCACACTGTACCTGATAATTATGTATAATCAGCATGTGTCTGTTAAAAATAAAAGCATATTTTAAAATTAAATAGCCATTCTCAATACCCAAAATTGGAATACAATTTTAAGGGCCATTTAGCAATCCCAAGATGTTGAAAATTTGGTGAGGAGTAGGCCACTTAAAAAGCTTCAAAATATGTTTTCAAATCTAGACTTCTTCCAAAGAGAAGAATAGTGATTTTGAAGTTGATGAATCAGGTAGATGGCAACTTAACAGAATAGTCAAAGTCTAATATCAAAATTGATACCAAAATTATCATTTTCTTCTCTAATGCGTCAATACTGGCAGACATTCTGCCCAGTGTTTTGGATAGCTTACAAAGCAACTGGCAAGTACTCTGCTATATGACATAGAGACAACAGACCAGGGCATGCTGAGGAATTGTTCCAGGTCAAAGGTGACTAAGAGGACACAATGACCTAAAGGGCTATTTGATATAGAATAGAATCAGGATTATAAACAAACCAAAGCTCATTGTTGGAACAACTGTCATATTTGAATAAGGAATGTGGATTAAGCTATAAAATTAGAATAGCATTGATTTTCTGATTTCAGATGGTTGCACTGTAATTAGGGAGTATATACCAAAATAGCTGGTAAAGTGATTCAGTGTCTCCAACATATTCTCCCTAGAGAATGCAATGGTCTTGATTGTCAGTTTAATAAGATGAAATGATGTTCAGGGCAGCCAAGTCCATCTCTATGGAACCATTTCCAGAGACTACTGACATGTGGAACAGAAACTGAAGAGGAAGGATATGCCTTGCATTAGTTGACATCATTCAACAGGCTGAGAGCCTAAGTGGAAAAAATTGAAAAAAAGGAAGCCAGTATGTATGTAAGTAAGGCCCTATTCTTCATGAGTGAGTTCTCTACTTCCCTAGTGTGTACATAGTCATGTCTGAACTACCCAATCTCTATTGTGTTAGCAGAATTTCTCTTTAAAATTTCATTGGTTCTGTCCCTCTAGAAAATCCCAACTAATACAGAAAAATAATGGGGATGGGGCAGAGGGACTGAGAGAGAAGAAAACAGAAAGAAAAACACAGACAGAAAAACAGATGGGGCAAAATGAGAGTAACTGTGACTCTGTGAAGAGTACAGGGGAGATTCTTACACTATGGAGCATAAAATGTTATCAAAACAAGTGAGCAAAATCTATAGTTTATATAAATATCCTCCAAAGTTTTGGGTCCCAGCTTATGGTACAATAAGGAGATGGTAGAGCTTTTAAGAGATGGAGCCTGATAGGGTTCAAGTCACTAGGAATGTACACATAAGAGGGGATTATGGAACACAAATATCTTCTCTATATTTCTCATTGGCCATGAGGGAAGCAGATTCCTCTAGTCTGGTTCCCACAATAGTGTACTACTCAACCAGAGGCCCAAAGGCAATAGAAACAAATAAAAGTGAAGTGAAACCTCTGACTATAATCATTCCTTCTTACAGCTTGATTTTCATGGGTATCTTGGTAACAGAAAGGTGACTAATACAGCAAACCAAATTTAGCCTAAAAAAATCACGTTTTCATTCTGTATAATATTTGAAAAGCAGATCCAACAGAAGGTACTCAAGTATCAGCCTCATGCTGGGTATAAGACAATTAGTTGATGAAAAAGAATCTTACCCTGTCATGGTCAGAATAGGATTGGCCCCAATAGTTTCATGTGTTTCAATGCTTGATCCCATAAGGAGTGGAACTATTAGGTGGTGTGGCATTGTTGGAGTACGTATGACCTTGTTAGAGGAAGTGTGTCACTGCAGGTGAGCTTTCAGGTCTCATCTAGGCCCAATGCTAAGAAATTATTAATAAAAATATTCTTTAAAAATATTTTATTGATTCTTTGTGAATTTTATGTCATGTAACCCAATTGCTGTCATCTCAACATCCATTCTTATCCAACTTTTACCCTCCACCCTTGCAACCCTCCATTACTGCTGTCTACTGTCCAGATGTAGAG
Source organism: Mus musculus (assembly GCF_000001635.26). Lineage (NCBI taxonomy): Eukaryota > Metazoa > Chordata > Mammalia > Rodentia > Muridae > Mus > Mus musculus. Next base: position 18,958,028 of record NC_000086.7, read on the forward strand.
CTTTCAGCTCCTTCTCCAGTACTATGTCTGCCTGCATACTGTTACACTTCCACCATGATAATAGACTAAACCTCTGAACCTGTAAGTCAGCTCCAATTAAATATTTTTCTTTATAAGAGTTGTCGTGGTCATTATTTCTCTTCACAGCAGTAGTAGCTCTTAAGATACACTCTGAACAATTTAACCCTTCAATCACCGAACACATTATCCGCATAAAGTATCTGTAGTTTTTGTTTTTTTTTAACCATTAAAAAAATCTTAAATCAAGAGAAGGCATCGAAGCTAGAAGAACATATCCCACCTACAGGCATCAACTTTTGGGATAGCCATTGCCTTGATTAGGGTTTTATTGCTGTGACTAGACACCATGGCCAAGGCAACTCTTGCAAGAACACCATGGTGATGGGAGTACAGGAGAGTTGGCAAGCTGACAAACTCAGAAACCACCCAGGCCCAGGACTTTGAGTTGGCCCACCCCAACATCTCTTCTAACTATGAACTGCTGGAGTTCATGAAGGGGTCTTGTCCTGCAGATTCAAAGCTGTAGGAGCTTCATGTCACAGGGAGACAAGCATATCTGAGAGGAGTCCCAGTGAGGATCCAGTATTGTCACTGTATATGGACAAAAGGGTATCCTGTAGGACACACTGTGATATAACTACAGCTTCCACAATTAGATAGGTATTTTGTGTTGTTTGTTTTGATTTTTTTTTTTTTTACTGTGTGAGAAGGTTGCAAGGGTGGAGGGTATAAGTTGGATAAGAAGGGATGGTGAGATGAGAGAAATTGGGGTGCATGACATGAAATTCACAAAGAATCAATAAAATGTTTTTTAAAGAATATATTTATTAATAACTTCTCAGCCAAAAAAAACCCCTATAAGTCCATAAAACACATAAAACCAGAAGCTCTAATATATACACAAAATTAGGGTAAGATAGATAGATGATAGACAGATAATGTTATGACAAAGCATTGTATGTGAATGTGTGTGTCACTATATCTATGTGTTTCTTGCACTTTTTCTTTAGCTCTTTTTCTTCCATTTGTTTATTTGTTTTGTCTTATTTTGGTTTGCATGCTTTTATTTTATCTTATTTTACTATTTCTTTAAATGCCTGTTCATTTTCTCAGTAGAGAGAGAAAATGTGTGTATTTGAATATAAGAGGTAGTAGAGAAGATCTGAGAGGAGTTAGGGAAAGGAAAACCACCCTTAGAATATATATTGTATGAAAAAAGTCTAATTTCAATTAAAAAATAGAGAAGAAATACAAAAAATCCCATTCTAAAAATTTCAAAGTTTAGTCACTATTTGGAATAACCTTAATAAATCTGGAGATGTCACTTAGTTATCTTCTTTCTTCTGGCCTCTGTGAGAGATCAAGAAGGAGAGTTTTTGAGATATCTTTTTCATTTTGAAATCTTAACTTGAATAGGCCTCTGTCATCATGTCCCACGTGTTGCATTGTGCTGCTTAAAAAATTAGAATATTAAGTTTCCTTTTTAGAACTAAAATATGGATCGGTTTTACAATCTAGTTAAGCGAGGGAACATTGTAAGTGGATCTCTCGATAGATAGATAGATAGATAGATAGATAGATAGATAGATAGATCTTTGTGCTATTACACATGTCCATTGCTGCATGGCCTGAGTTTAAGACTTGGTAAATATATAGTAGAGATTTGAACAAATCTAAGCCTGACATTCTGAACAAACAATTGCGACCACCTGATCTTGAAGAACTATCACATGGATATTAATAGCATGGGGATAGTGGCTGATATTGTATAAGATATGCTATTTTTAACAACTATCATTCTTATTTCTATCTGTAAAAGTGTAGTCTGAATTAAAATTAATATGATCAACCTTGTGACATTTAAGCTCATTGTATCTGCTTTCAAATGTCCAAAAGAACATTGCCTTTTGAAGGTTTGTTTATTTTGGTAGCAGAAATAGGTTCAAGATTGGCAATAAATTATTTTTTTCTAAAAATAGGAAGAATGTTTCATTTTATGCATTGCCATTCATACTTTGTAACTTTTGTTCCTTGATATTACAGTTGGCTTTGTAAAACCCACTGTTATTCACTAAACATTTTAACTGGACAAACTAGATAGATGGTGTTCATAGAGGTATGTCATAAATAAATAAATTGACTAGCCAAGTATGATCATGCACAACTATAATCCTAGCACTCAGGAAGCAGAGTCAGGAGGATCATGATATGAAGACCAGCTTTGGCTATACAACAAGACTGCATCTAATTCCATCACATATTTAATCAGTTCTAATATTAGATAAGAAACTACATTGCAACTTAGGTTGATTGATCTCTAGAGCAGAGTGGACATTTGTCCCCAGGCTTAGTTGTGGAACTAGATATACACAGAGAAGTCAATGTCTAAGGGGAACCAGAGGAGAAAATGCTAATGGTACAGTGAGCAGGGGCATTAGTTCTCCTTGGTAAAAGGTGAAGGAGCACCTAGTCTGGTCACTCAGAGGTAGAGCATTTACCTAGGATCTGAGAGGTACTGGTTCAATCCACGGAAAGATGAGGATGTGAAAAGAAAAAGCATAAAAACAAGAGACTGTATGAGAGACCACTGAGCTCAGTCTGGCCAGCAGCAGTAGGCCTTTGCAGCCACTTCATTAACACATCATTAAGAAGGCCAGCCCACTGTCCATGACTGCTTCCAAGAAAAATGGATTATTTCTGTCCCCTTAAAATTCATAAATACTGCCCAAAATACTCCCAGGTTTCCTGTAGTGTCTGGTAAACAAATATTATAGCACCAGTGTCCAATTAATTGCTACTAAGTGAAATAAGACAAAATATTACAATATAATTATGTCCACTGGCTAATGTTGGCTCTTCCTTAGATGATGAACACAAGTGAAAGAAACTATAACATTTGATTGAATATTGAGGTTGTCACTAAAGCATCTAGGGTCTTTTAAAGATCACAACATCGCTTCTTATAAAACTTAAATGCAGAAAAGCCATTTTGAATACTAAATTTGTTTTTTTTCCCTAAAATAGTGAAACTCGAAAGTTTAATGTTGTAGACTCTAAAAGATGAGATTTTGATTATTTGTGTGTATGTTTTTCCTTTTGTGGAAAATAGTTTTTTCCCCCCTCACATAATAAATCCTGACTCCTCCCTAACTGTCCCCATATGGCTCTAACCCCTTTCTGTCTCTTATCAGAAAACAAACAGGTTTTTGTGTGATTATAATATAATATAAAATGATAAAACAAAAACTAACTCATCAGTATTGGACAAAACAGAATGAAGAGATTAGAGTCCTACCCTTATGATGATTTCATTTAAACTTAATTATTTTCTTATTCCAAATAAAGTCACAATATTTTTAGGATTTCAACACATGAATTTTGTGTACACAGGCTCTTCAAAGTTTTAAAGACAATCAGGATCTCATCTTAGAATCCAAAGCTTTCTTCAAAAACTCATTCACTTCCCCAAAGCATTCCTTTGTCTTTGATGTCTTCTTTGTTCTTTTTGGCTTTGTGTGTGTGTGTGTGTGTGTGTGTGTGTGTGTGTGTGTGTGTGTGTGTGTGTTATTTGTTTGTTCGAGGGAAGCCGGGTTTCACTTTGTAGCTAGGGATAACTTCCATCTTAAAATACATTATATATCTATCCTAGGTTGTGTTTCAACTAATGACCAAACCCTTTCCTCACATGTTCATGCCCATCTTAGTATATTTTTCTTCTTTTTATGTGGCCAGAGACTGTCTGCTGTGTCTCTCTAACTTAAATACTAAATGCAGTTCCTGGTATATAGCAGATGTTCTGTAAATACTTATGCAGGGTTAGAAGGAAGAGATAAATTTAAATCTATAAGCTAAGGTTAGCTTTTAATTTTACTGTATTAAGCCATTTGTTGTTTTCCTGAGAGCAAACCTTTATCTGAAACACACCAAGATGCCATTCATAGGGGCAATATTTTAAATCCAAGAGTCATTTCTTCAGGGATATGGCAAAAGAAACATGCTTCATAGCAGAAAAAAATGTCTCCTTGACACCTCTGACTAAAATGTAATAGAAGGAAAAGACTTATTTATTCATCCTGTCTGGAGACATTTATTATACTTCCAGTGATGGAAAGAAGCAAGCACTGCTCTCCATAAAAACAGGGATAGGAGTGTGGGTGTTGAAAGAAAGAAAATGTTAATACTGATGTTTTTCATCATTTTCAAAGGTGAAATGTCCTTAGCTGTTTATTCCATATAATAGCTGTATTTTTCAGGTACAAGTAGTTCTGTTCATTAAGTATTTAACAAGAGAAAGTAAAAATAATTAACAGATATACAATAGCAGTAGATAGTGAAGCATCATCAAATCCAGAGTCTATAGCATTTAGCAGAAATGATTAGACTAGGGAAACTGAGCATGCAGGGACTCTGCCCAAACAGGGACATGGGTTCCTCCCGGCCTAGGCTGGTGCCCTGAGCAGACCTTGGGCCCTAACAGCCAGTCCCACAACACCCAGAGGAAGATCCACTACCAGGCACTCTAACACACCCAGGATCATAGGATCGAGGGTGAGGAAGACACAACATCTGTCCCAACACCAGGAGTAATTGGGACCAGTGGGGCTCAGGCACCCAGGAACTCCATTCAACCAGTAGAACAGGGTCCTTTTGGTCTGAGCCAGACCTTGAGCTCTAACTTCACAGCCAGTCCCATAATACCCCAAAACAGCTCTACTCCCAAGAGCTCTAACAAACCCAGATCCACAGGAACCCAGGATCCCAGAAACTTGGTCACACAAGGATCTCAGGATCCCAGAAGCTGGGACTCTCAGGAGCTCTGAAACACCCAGGACCTCAGGATAGCAGGATCCCAGAATTTCAGGGTCACAGAGACAGCTGAACTCTGAGTACTGACACAATCAGGATCATAGGAAGGATAGGCTCCAGGCAGATATAGTGAGGGCAGGTAGCACTAGAAATAATCAGATGGCAGGAGGTAAGCATAAGAACATAAGTAATAAAAACCAAGGTTACTTTGCATCATCAGAACCCAATTCTACCACCATAAAAAGTCCTGAATTCATCATCGCACTGGAAAAGTGGGATTTGGAACTAAAATAACTTATCATGATGGTGATAGAGCTCTTTAAGACAGGGGGAAAAATTCTCAATAGAACAGCAATGGCTTGTGCTGTAAGATGGAGAATTGACAGATGGGACCTCATAAAGTTGCAAAGCTTCTGCAAGGCAAAAGACACCTTCAATAAGACAAAAAGACCACCAACAGATTGGGAAATGATCTTTACCTACCCTAAATCAGATAGGGGACTAATATTCAATATATATAAAGAACTCAAGAAAGTGGACTCCAGAAAATCAAATAACCCCATTAAAAAATGGGGTTCAGAGCTGAACAAAGAATTCTCACCTGAGGAATACCGAATGGTTGAGAAGCACCGGAAAAAATGTTCAACATCCTTAATCATCAGGGAAATGCAAATCAAAACAACCCTGAGATTCCACCTCACATCAGTCAGAATGGCTAAGATCAAAAATTCAGGTGACAGCAGATGCTGGCGAGGATGTGGAGAAAGAGGAACACTCCTCCATTGTTGGTGGGATTTCAAGCTTGTGCAACCACTCTGGAAATCAGTCTGGCGGTTCCTCAGAAAATTGGACATAGTACTACTGGAGGATCCTGCAATTCCTCTCCTGGGCATATATCCAGAAGATGTTCCAACTAGTAAGAAAGACACATGCTCCACTATGTTCATAGCAGCCTTATTTATAATAGCCAGAAGCTGGAAAGAACCCAGATGCCCCTCAACAGAGGAATGAATATAAAAAATGTGGCATATTTACACAATGGAGTACTACTCAGCTATTAAAAAGAATGAATTTATGAAATTCCTAGGCAAATGGATGGACCTGGAGGGCATCATCCTGAGTGAGGTAACCCAATCACAAAGGAACTCACACAATATGTACTCACTGATAAGTGGATATTAGCCCAGAAACTGAGGATTCCCAAAATATAAGATACAATTTGTTAAACACATGAAACTCAAGAAGAACGAAGACCAAAGTGTGAACACTTTGCCCCTTCTTAGAATCAGGAACAAAACACCCATGGAAGGAGTTACAGAGACAAAGTTTGGAGCTGTGATGAAAGGATGGACCATCTAGAGACTGCCATATCCAGGGATCCATCCCATAATCAGCCTCCAAATGCTGACACCATTGCATACACTAGGAAGATTTTTCTGAAAGGACCCAGATATAGCTGTCTCTTGTGAGACTAGGCCGGGGCCTAGCAAACACAGAAGTGGATGCTCACAGTCAGCTACTGGATGGATCACAGGGCCCCTAATGGAAGAGCTAGAGAAAGTACCCAAGGAGATAAAGGGATCTGCAGTCTTATAGGTGGAACAACAATATGAACTAACCAGTACCCCCCAGAACTCATGTCTCTAGCTGCATATGAATCAGAAGATGGCCTAGTTGGCCATCAGTGGAAAGAGAGGCCCATTGGTCATGCAAACTTTATATGCCTCAGTACAGGAGAACGCCAGGGCCGAGAAGTGGGAGTGGGTGGGTGGGGGAGTGGGTGGGGGAGTGTGTGGGGGACTTTTGGGATAGCATTGGGAATGTAAATGAAATAAATATCCAATAAAAAAGAGCATTAAAAAGAGAGACATAAATAACTCCCTTAAAGAAATATAAGAGAACCCAGGTAAACAGGTAAAGAGGAAACACAAAATCTCTTAATGATTACAGGAAAACAAAACCAAACAGGGGAAAGAAATGAACAAAAAACCATCCAGGATCTAAAAATGGGGATAGAAAAAATAAAGAAATCACAAAGGGAGAGAACCCTGGAGTTAGGAAACCTAGGAAAGAGATCAAGAGTCATAGATGCAAGGGTCACCAACAGAATACAAAAGCGAGAAGAGGGAATTACAGGTGCAGAAGATACCATAGAAATCATTGACATAACAGTCAAAGAAAATGCAAAATGCAAAAAGATCTTAACCCAAAAGATCCAGGAAGTCCAGGACACAATGAGAGAACCAAACCTAAGGATAAAAGATATAGAAGAGTGTGAAGTGCTCTTAAATATATATTAAAGTGCCAGTAAATATCTTCAGCAAAATTATAGAAGAAAACTTTCGTAACCTAAAGAATGAGATGCCCATGAACATACAAAAAGCCTACAGAACTCCAAATAGTTTGGACCAGAAAAGAAATTCCTCCTGTCACATAACACTCAAAACAACAAATGCACCAAACAAAGAAAGAATTTTTAAGGCAGTAGGGAAAAAAATGTCAAGTAACATGTAAAGTCAGACCTATCAGAATTAAACCAGACTTCTCACTAGAGACTATGAAAGTTAGAAGATCCTAGTCGGCCATCATTGGAAGGAGAGGCCCTTGGTCTTGCAAAGAGTATATGCCCCAGTACAGGGGAATGCCAGGGCCAGGAACAGGGAGTGGGTGGGTTGCAGAGCAGGGTCGGGGGAGAGTATAGGGGACTTTCAGGATAGCATATGAAATACAAATGAAGAAAATATCTAATAAAAAATTGTTTAAAACAAACAAACAAACAAAAAAACGAACAAAAAAATAAGAGAAGATCCTAGGCAGATGTCGTGCAGACCCTAAGAAAACACAAATGCCAGCCCAGGCTGCTAAACTCAGCAAAACTCTCAATTGCCATAGGTGGAGAAACCAAGATGTTCCATGACAAAAACAAAATTTACATAATATCTTTTCATAAATTCACCCAAACAAAGAATAACAGATGGAAAACACCTACACAAGGGGGGAAACTACACCCTAGAAAAAGCAAGAAAATAATCTTTCAACAAACACAAAAGAAGGTAGGCACAGAAACATAATTCCATCTCTAACAACAAAAATAACAGGAAGTAACAATCACTTTTCTTTAATATCTCTCAACATTAATGGACTTAAATTCCCCAAAAAGACATAGAATAACAGACTGGATACATAAACAGGACCCAACATTTTGCTGTAGACAGGGAACACACCTCAGGGACAAAGACAGACACTGCCTTAGAGTAAAAGGCTGGAAAACAATTTTCGATGCAAATGGTCCCAAAAAACAAACTGGAGTAGCTACTCTAATAACGAAGAAAATCAACTCTCAAACAAAGGTTATCAAAAAAAAAAAAAAAAAGATAAGGAAGGACACTTAATACTAGTCAAAGGAAAAATCTACCAAGATGAACTCTCAATTCTGAATATCTATGCTCCAAATGCAATGACACCCACATTCATAATAGAAACTTTACTAAAGCTCAAAGCACACATCACACCCCACACACCTTCTTCTCACCACCTCATGATACATTCTCCAAAATTGACTATATAACTGGTTACAAAATAGGCCTCAACAGATATAAGAAGATTGAAACAATCTCATGCATTCTATCAGATCACCATGGCCTAAAGCTGCTCTTAAATACCAACAAAAACAATGGAAAGTATATATACACATGGAAGCTGAACAACACTCTATTCAATAAGTTGGTCAAGGAAGAAATAAAAACATGAAATTAAAGGATTTTTAGAATTTATTGAAAATGAAGACACATCATACCAAAACTTACAGAGCACAATGAGAGAAGTGGTAAGAGGAAAATTCATAGCTCTAAGTGCCTCCAATAAGAAACTGAAGAAAAGGGGGAGTGGGTGGGTAGGGGAGTGGGGGTGGGTGGGTATGGGGGACTTTTGGTATAGCATTGGAAATGTAAATGAGCTAAATACCTAATAAAAAATGGAAAAAAAATTAAAAAAAAAAGAAACTGAAGAAAGCTTACACTAGCAGCTTGACAGAACACCTGAAAGCTCTAGGACAAAAAGAAGCAAATACACCCAAGAGGTGTAGAAGGCACCAAATAATCAAACAAAATAGAAACAAAAATCTCTATGAGAGTAAACAAATCCAGGAGGTGGTTCATTGAGAAAATCAACATGATAAATAAACCCTTAGCCAGACTGACCACAGAACACACAGATAGTATACAAATGAACAAAATAAGAAATGAAAAGGGAGACATAAAAACGTAGTATACCTTTTTAAAAAAAAGATATTTTCTTTATTTAAATTTCAAATGTTATCCCATTTCCTGGTTTCCTCTCAAAAAACCCACTAGCTTGCTCACCAACCCACTCACTCCCTTGTTGGCCTTGGCATTCCCCTATACAGAAACATAGAACCTTCACAGGACCAAGGGCCTCTTCTCCCATTGATATCTGACTAGGCCATCCTCTGCTACATATGCAGCTAGAGATATTAGTCCCACCATGTGTTTTCTTTGGTTGGTGGTTTATTTCCAGGAAGCTCTGGGGGGTACTGGTTAGTTCATATTGTTGTTCTTCCTATGGGGCAATAAACTCCTTCAGCACCTTGGGTGCTTTCTCTACCTCCTTCACTGGGGACCCTGTACTCAGCCCAATGGATGGCTGTGAGCATCAACTTCTGTATTTGTCAGGCATAGGCAGAGCCTCTCAGAAGACAGCGATATCAGGCTCCTGTCAGCAAGCTCTTGTTGGCATCCACAATAGTGTCTGGGTTTGGTGTTTCTTTTATGGGATGGATCTCCAGGTAGGGCAGTCTCTGCATGGTCATTCTTTCAGTCTCAGCTCCATCCTATGTCTCTGTAACTCCTTCCATGGGTATTTTGTTCCCCCCTTCTAAGAAGGATCAAAGTGTATACAATTTGGTCTTCTTTATCCTTGAGTTTCATGTGTTTTGCGAATTGTATCTTGGGTATTCCCAAGGTACTGGGCTAATATCCACTTATCAGTGAGTGCATATCATGTGTGTTTTTTTGTGATTGGGTTACCTCACTCGGGGTGATATTCTCCAGATCCATCCATTTGTCTAAGAATTTCATAAATTCATTGTTTTTAATAGCTGAACAGTACTCCATTGTATAAATGTACCACATTTTCTGTAACCATTCCTCTATTGAGGGACATCTAGGTTCTTTCCATCTTCTGGCTATTATAACTAAGGCTGTTATGAACATAGTGGAACATGTACCCTTATAACATGTTGGAGCATCTTCTGGATATATGCCCAGGAGTATTCCTGGAATCTCCAGTAGTACTATGTCCAATTTGCTGAGGAACTGCCAAACTGATTTCCAGAATGGTTGTACCAGCTTGCAATCCCATAAGCAATGCAGGAAGTGTTCATCTTTCTCTATGTCCTTGCCAGCATCTGCTGCCATCTGAGTTTTTGATCTTAGCCTTTCTGACTGGTGTAAGGTGGAATCCCAGGGTTGTTTTGATTTGCATTTCCCTGAGGACTAAGGATGTTGAACACTTTTTTAGGTGTTTCTCAGCCATTTTGTATTCCTCAGTTGAGATTTTTGTTGTTGTTGTTTAGCTCTGTATTGCATTTTTAATAGGGTTATTTGGATCTCTGGAGTCTAAATTCTTGAGTTCTTTGTATATATTGAATATTATCCCACTATCAGATTTATGATTGGTAAAGATCTTTCCCCAATCTCTTGGCTGCTTTTTTGTCCTATTGACAGTGTCTTTGGCCTTATAAAAGCTTTGCAATTTTATGATGTCCCACTTATCAATTCTTGATCTTACACCACAAGCCATTGGTGTTCTGTTCAAGATTTTTTCACCTGTGCCCATATGTTCTAGGCTCTTCCCAACTTTCTCCTCAATAAGTTTCAGTGTCTCTGTTTTTATGTGAAGGTCCTTGATCCACTTGGACTTGAGTTTTGTACAAGGAGATAAGAGTGGGTTGATTTGCATTCTTCTACATGCTAATTGTCAGTTGAGAAAGTATCCTTTGTTGAAAATGCTGTCTTTTTCCACTAGATGGTTTTAGCTCCTTTGTCAAATATCAAGTGACCATAGGTATATGGGTTCATTTCTGGGTCTTTAATTTTATTCCATTGGTTTTGTATCTGTCATTGTACCAGTACCATGCAGTTTTTATCACAATTGCTCTGTAGTACTGCTTGAGGTTAGGGATGGTAATACTATTAAGAATAGTTTTTGCTATCCTAGATTTTTTGTTATTCCAGATGAATTTGCAAATTGCCCTTTTTAACTCTGTGAAGACCTGAGTTGGAATTTTTATAGGGATTGCATTGAATCGGTAGATTACTTTCAGCAAGATGGCCATTTTTACTATATTAATCCTGCCAACCCATGAGTTTGAGAGATTTATCCATCTTCTAAGATATTTTTTGAATTCTTTTTTCAGAGACTTGAACTTCTTATCATACAGATCTTTCCCTTGCTTAGATAGAGTCACTCCAAGGTATTTTATATTATTTGTGACAATTGTGAAGGGTGTTGTTTCTCTAATTTCTTTCTCAGCCTGCTTATCCCTTGTGTAGAGAAAGGCCACTGATTTGTACGAGTTAATTTTTTCCCCAGAATGAAGCATCTTTATTTCCTTTGATTACAGAGCAATGTTTCTCATCTTATTCCACTTTTCATGTCATAGAAACTTGACAGTGAATTGAAATATGGACCCAAGCCGCATGCACTTACTCAGTAGGAGGGATGCATTTGATTGGTGCATATGTGATGTCAGTCATGAAATCTAGTGTAGTTCTTATTTTATTATTGATAGAGATCCTAAATAGTCATCTCAAACTTGAGTTTTTTAATTTGGGTAAACAGTTATATCATGGGCAATTAAAACCTAAAAGTTAACAATTAAATTTTTTTGAGTTTTTTTTTTTTTTGTAACTTTATTGTTTGGTTCTCAAAAGTAAATTGTAGATGGCAAAATCATACCCAATATCAAAATACTACATGGCTACAATTAGTCCTTTACCATTTTTCAATACATTGACTTGGAAGAAAATGTCTTCAGCAGCTGTCAGGAACCCAACCATCTCCTCCACAACTTTTAAAGCTTTCTTAGGATAAGCCCCTACAACTTGCCCAGTGATGCCATCTGTCATTGACATAAGAGTGCTCAGCAAACCTTTCCTGTGAAAAGCCAGGTAATAAATAATTATGCCTTCTGGGCCATACGATCTCTGTAGAAGCTGTTCTCTATAGTAGCCACGAAGCACCACAATAATGTAAATGTAAAGAGATGTGACTAGACATGTTCTGGGATAATAGTTTCCTGGCCCCTCTCTGCACTGAGGTTTAAGAAGGAAACAGTAATTAGTAAAGCTAATTAAGAAGGAAGGAGGGAAAATGCTAAAGGTATGAAAAGAGACTAAAACAAGAAAGGAATCAGCTTCAAAGCAACTGATACCAAGAATGAAAGACAAAATAGAAAATAGTAGATAGCAAACAAGTGGAAAACTTTCTGAGCCTCACAAGCTCCATTTTTATAATTTCATATAAAGCTGTCAAGTATTCCTTATGACTGGCTTATTGAGTTAATTTTATATCCAGTTACTTCACTGAAGTTGTTTAACAGGTTTAAGAGTTCTCTGGTGGAATTTTTGGGGTCACTCTGAAAATAGTGATATTTTGACTTCTTCCTTTCCAATTTGTACCCATTTGATTTCCTTTTGTTTTCTAATTGCTCTGGCTAGGAATTCAACTACTATATTAAATAGGTAGGAAGAGAGTGGGCGGCCTTGTCTAGTCCCTGATTTTAGTGGGATCGCTTCACATTTCTCTCCATTTAGTTTGATGTAGGCTACTGGTTTGCTGTATATTGCTTTTTATTGTGTTTAGGTATGGGCCTTGAATTCCTGATCTTTCCAAGACTTTTATCATGAAGGGGTGTTGGATTTTGTCAAATAATTTCTCAGCACCTAATGAGATAATCATGTGTTTTTTTTCTTTGTTTATACTGTGGATTATATTTAGGATTTCCATATGTTGAATCGTCCCTTCATTCCTGTGATGAAGCCTACTTGATCATGATTGATGATCATTTTGATGATTTCTTGGATTCGGTTTGGGAGAAATTTATTGAGTATTTTCACATTGAGATTCATAAGGGAATTGTTCTGAATTTCTCTTTCTTTGTTGGGTCTTTATGTGGTTCAGGTATCAGAGTAATTGTGGCTTCATAGATTAAATTGGATAGAGTACCTTCTGTTTCTTCTTTGTGGAATTGTTTGAGGAGTATTAGGGCTTCTTTGAAGGTCTGATAGAACTCTGCACTAAACCCATCTGGGCCTGGACTTTTTTTGGTTGGGAAACTATTAATGACTGTTTCTAATTCTTTAGGGGATATGGGAATGTTTAGATCGTTAATCTGATCCTGATTTAACTTTGGTACCTGGTATCTGTCTAGAAAAATTTCCATTTCAACCAGGGTTTCCAGTTTTGTTGAGTATAGCCTTTTGTAGTAGGATCTGATGAGTTTTTGGATTTACTCAGATTCTGTTGTTATGTCTTCCTTTTCATTTCTGATTTTATTAATTTGGATACTGTCTTTGTGCCCTCTAGTTAGTCTGGCTAAGAGTTTATCTATTTTGTTTTTTGTTTTTTTTTCCCCTCAAAAAAACAGCTCCTGGTTTTCTTGATCACTTGTATAGTTCTTTTTATTTTCACTTGCTTGATTTTCAGCCCTGAGTTTGATTATTTCCTGCTGTCTACTCCTCTTGAATGAATTTGCTTCTATATGTTCTGGAAGTTTCAGATGTGTTGTCAAGCTGCTATAGTATGCTCTCTCCAGTTTCTTTTTGGAATCACTCAGAGCTATGACTTTTCCTCTTAGGACTTCTTTCATTGTATGCCATAAACTTGGGTATGTTGTGGTTTCATTTTCATTAAACTCTAAAAAATCTTTCATTTTTTTCTTTATTTCTTCCTTGACCAAGTTATCATTGAGTAGAGATTTGTTCAGCTTCCATGTGTATGTGGGCTTTCTATTATTTATGTGTTTATTGAAGATCAGCTTTAGTCCATGGTGATCTCATGCGATGCATGGGATTATTTCAGTCTTCTTGCATCTGTTGAGGCCTGCTTTGTGACCAATTATATTGTCAATTTTGGAGAAGGACCATGAGGTGTTGAGACAAATGTATTTTCTTTTGCTTTAGGATAAAATGTTCTATAGAAATCTGTTAAATCCATTATTTTTAAAAAAATAACTTCTTAGTTTCACTGTGTCTCTGTTTAGTTTCTGTTTCCAGGATCTGTCCATTGATGAGAGTGGGGTGTTGAAGTCTACCACTATTACTGTGTGCGGTACATTGTATGCTTTGAGTTTTAGTAAAATTTCTCTTATTAATGTGGATGTCATTGCATTTGGAGCATAGATGTTCAGAATTGAGAGTTCTTCTTGGTAGATTTTAGCTCTCATGAGTATTAAGTGTCCATCCTGGACTTTTTGATAACTTTAAGTTGAAAGATGATGTTATTCAATATTAGAATGGCTACTCCAGCTTGTTTCTTGGGACCATTTGCTTAGAAGTTTGTTTTTAAGCCTTTTACTCTGAGGTAGTGTCTGTCTTTATCCATGAGGTGGGTTTCCTGTATGCAGCAACATTTTGGGTCCTGTTTATTTAGGCAGTCTGTTAATCTATGTCTTTTAATTGGGAGAATTGAGTCCATTGATATTAAGAGATATTAAGGAAAAGTAATTGTTGCTTCTTGTTATTTTTGTTATTAGAGTTGGGACTCTGTTCATGTGATTTTCTTCTTTAGGTTTGTTGAAAGATTACTTTCATGCTTTTCTTAGGGCATAGTTGCCCTCCTTGTGTTGGGGTTTTCCCTTTATTATCCTTTGAAGTCCTGGATTCATGGAAAGATATTGTTTAAATTTTGTTTTGTCATGGAATACTTTGCTTTCTCCATCTATGGTAATTCAGAGTTTTGCTGGGTTTAGTAGCCTGGGCTGGCATTTGTGTTTTCTTAGGGTCTGTATGACATCTTCTCAGGATCTTCTTGCTTTCATAGTCTCTGGTGTGAAGTATTGTGTGGTTCTAATAGGTCTGCCTTTACATGTTACTTGACCTTTTCCCCTTATTGCTTTTAATATTCTTTCTTTGTTGTGTATATTTGGTGTTTTGATTATTATGTGATGGGAATAATTTCTTTTCTGGTCCAAACTATTTGGAGCTCTGTAGGCTTCTGTGTGTTCATGTGCATCTCTTCTTTAGGTTATGGAAGTTTTCTTCTACAATTTTGTTGAAAATATTTATTGGTCCTTTAAGTTGGAATTCTTCCTTCTTATCTATACCTATTATCCTTAGGTTTGGTCTTCTCATTGTGTCGTGGATTTCCTGGATCTTTTGGGTTAAGATCTTTTTGCATTTTGCTTTTTTTTTTCCTGCTGTGTCAATGTTTTCTATGGAATCTTTTGCACCTGAGATTCTCTCTTCTCTCTTGTATTCTGCTGGTTATACTCCCATCTGTGGCTCCTGATCTCTTTCCCCAGTTTCCTAACTCCAGATTTGTCTCCCTTTGTGATTTCTTTATTGTTTCTATTTCCAATTTTAGATCCTAGATAGTTTTGTTCTATTCCTTTTACCTCTTTGGTTATGTTTTCCAGTAATTCTTTACGGGATATTTTTTTTTTCTCTTTAAGGGCTTCTACCTGTTTACCTGTATTCTCCTGTAATTCTTTTAGGGAGTTATTTATGTCCTTCATAAAATCCCCTGCCAGCATCATGAGATGTGATTTTAAATCTGAATCTTCCTTTGCCAGTTTGTTGTGTTATCTAGGACTTGGTGTTGTGGGAGTACAGGGTTTTGAAGATGCCAAGCTATCTTGGTTTTTGTTAGTAAGATACTTGCATTTGCCTTTCACCATCTAGTAAACTCTGGTGTTAGATGTTCTTGCTGTCTCTGGCTGGAGCTTGTTCCTTCTGTGAGTCTGTAAGCCTGTGTCAGCACTTCCTCGAAGCAAGCTCTCCCCTGGCAAAACCAGTGCACAGAGGGCTGCGGAACAGCCCCACCTTCTGGGTGCAGCTGTAGTCCCTTAGGACCCTGTCTTAGCTGCTGTGCAGCTTCTGCAGCCTGTCCAATGTAGTATATCTTAAAATAACTATTCTGTTTGTTAAATATTAACAACTGGAAATATTAAAATTTTCTACAAACATCATGGAAATATTACTGATAATTTTCTCACTGTGCTTGAAATTAGCATTTTCTTAATGTTTAACTTGAAAAAGTTTTTGTTATTTTGAAATTTTAAAATATACTTACTAATAAAATAATTTCTCTCCTAGAAACACTGATAATCTTTTTTTAAGTAAATGATTGTTAGACAATGTATGCAAGTATATTATGCATTTTAAGTACTCTATTATGTCAGGTGGTATCATATAAGGGCTTTTGAATATATTTCTTAATGATTCATTTTTAATATGTTATGCTCTTTTACTATGCTTAACTCCCAAAGAATATTTTCTGTGTTTTGAAACAATTTAGTATTAAACATTAGATATAGGATACTCAGTTATGTATAGTATTAAATATTCATTAATGATATTTTTATGGTATGAATGGATATGAATATAAAAGTTGAACAAATTTTTATATATTATCAGATTCTCAAAATACTCAATATTATTAATATGTTTAATATACAAAATGAATTTAAATAATAAAACATTTTTTAAAAAGAAAAATAAGTTTTACTGAAATATACATCATATACAATCTCCCTATTTAGAGTGTCTGTTAAGATTAATGTTAAAGTACACTCATAGATATGTGTAGCTGTTGCCACAGTCTATTACAGACGTTCTCATCAACTCCAAACAAAGCACCTTCCAGCCAATACTCCTTTATTTAAAGCAATCACCAATCAACTGTTCACTTCTCCTGATTCCCCAATTCTGAACTTGCTTGACTGCGGTCTTACAAAATATAGACTTTGTGACTAGCTTCCTTCACTTAGCATAATGTTCTCATTTTCTAAGTTGCAGCAGGTGTGAGTTTTAAAACCTCTTCATGGAAAGGTAATAATCTCATCATATGGTTGTCCCACATTTTCTAAATCCATTCATATATTGATGAGCTTTTAGATTTTCACCCATTCTAGTTATTTTTTTTAAACTAAGAAAATATATATGATTAGACTCGTCTAATTGGAAAAACAAGCAAAAAGAATTAACATCAAATCAAGAGCTCACAGTATCCAGAAGAAATGACTGGGGAAACACTACTAAATTATTTATCCTGGAGTTCCGGACTAAGAAATTTCAAGGCAGAGCAGATGCTATCTCCATTAATAAGCTTCCAGCTTCTCCTTCACACCAAAGTCACTCTTTTAAATTTGAAAATATATTCCTTTCTCATACAATACGTCCTTATAGTTTTCCCTCCCTCTACTCTTTCCAGTTCCTTCCCATCTTTTAGTAAACAATAGTAACAGCTGTTAGAAATGGTTTTCTCCTAGCTACTCTTATAGATTCGATGTTTTGAATATTCTTAGGTGTTTGCTGTTTTTCCTTCTGAAGGTGTCATAACTCTGGATTATTTGTTGGTTGTGTACTTTTGAGGACCTAGAGTTAGCCATTTGGATGGCTTTGGACCCTGGATATTCCTGTTGCAGTAAGTACTGTGAGAGGGCTTAACCTCCATGGTCCTGGTGTGGCAGGCCTCTGATGTGTATCCCTGGGTTGTATAGCTCAGGACCAGCAAGTCTGTATGGTTTGGGATGCACAGGTCTGATGACTGTGGGCAGAGAGGTGCCGGGATAATGGAAGTCCGCTGGGGATAGCAGACTGTTAAGAGCAACTTGTGATGCCCCAGTGGACTCATTGGGCAGGGAAAATGAGTGAGGAGAAGGAATCTAACCTGATGGTTCCTGATCCATAATTCTGATGAAGGTGGGTGGAGAGGTGGAGGAATAATAAAGTGATTTTTTTTGTTTGTAGTCCCTGTTGTTTCAAGACATTTCTAATCTCTACAATAATTTCTTCATTAACTTGCTGATTTGTTTTATTCCATTTAGTTCCAAAGATTCTGATATTCCTCTACTGATGACTTGTAGACTTACACCATCATGGCCCGAAAAAGACACTTAAATAGGATATTATTTGAATCTTCTTAAGTTGAGAGTCTTGTTTATTTTGTAATTTACTGAAGCAGACCTGGCATCCTGGTCCAAGGCAAAGTCTTATACTCACTTCCCTTTCTTTTCCCCTAAGGAGTCAGTATCTATATGTGTTATGTTATCTGGGAATAGAAGAGGGTTAACATGGTGATTAAAATTATTCTTCTTATGGCCTTCAAAGATTTAATTGTTATTATCTATTCTTTCTCTTAGTTTCCTCATCTCTTGTACAGGTAAACATCTCAAATCACAGCCTATTCACCTAACAAATAACACTTAGCTAACACTAACACTAAACTAGTTATGGTTCCAGATGAGTATCAAAATAAAAAACACAGTTTGTCTATGTCTATACTTTTATTTCTATGATTTTGCTCAATGAAACCAAGGGAGATGAAGAGATGGCTCAACATTAAAGAATACTTCCTGATCTTGCAGAAGAGCGTATTTCCTAGTACTCACATCAGTGGTCTCATAATCTGAGGTAACTCCAGTTCAACGGGATCTGATATTCTCTTCTTGCCTCCAAGCGCACCTGAATATGTGTGGTATATATAAATTTAAGCATGCACATAGCCATACAAAAGCATAAATAAATAAATAAATAAATAAATAAATAAATAAATAATTTTTCCCTAAGAAGACAGCACTTTATTCAGAAGCAAAAGGAAAAATTTAATTCTTTTTTCCCAATTTTTATTAGATAATTTCTTCATTTATATTTCAAATGCTGTCCCGAAAGTCTCTTATAGCATCTCTCTGCCCTGCTCCCGTGCTCACCCTCTGACTCTTCATGGCCCTGGCATTCCCCTGTATTGAGGCATATAAAGTTTGCAAGACCAAGGGGCCTCTCTTCCTAATGATGGCCAACTAGGCCATCTTCTGCTACATATACAGCTAGAGACACGAGCTCTGGGGGTAATGGTTAGTTCACATTATTGTTCCACCTATAGGGTTGCAGACCCCTTCAGCTCCTTGGGTACTTTATCTAGCCTCTCCATTGGAGGCCCTGTGTTCCATCCAATAGATGATTATGAGAATCCACTTCTGTATTTGCCAGGCACTGGCATAGCCTCACCAGAGACAGCTATATCAGGGTCATTTCAGCAAAATCTTGCAGGCATATGCAATAGTGTCTGGGTTCGGTGGCTGATTATGGGATGGATCCCAGGAAGGGCAGTCTCTTGATGGTCCATTTAAAAAGTCCCAGCTCCAAACTTTGCCTCTGTAACTCCTTCCATGGATATTTTGTTCCCTATTCTAAGGAGGAATGACATATCTACACGTTGGTCTTCCTTCTTCTTAATTTTCTTGTGTTTTGCACATTGTATCTTGGATATTCTAAGTTTCTGGGCTAATATCCACTTATCAGTGCATGCATATCAAGAGAATTCTTTTGTGATTGGGTTACTTCATTCAGCATGATATCCTCCGGGTGCATACATGTGCCTAAGAGTTTCATGAATTCATTGTTTTAAATTGCTGAGTAGTACTCCATTGTTTAAATGTACCACATTTTCTGTATCCATTCCTCTGTTGAGGGACATCTGGGTTTCTTCCAGCTTCTAGCTATTATAAATAAGGCTGCTATGAACATAGTGGAATATGTGTCCTTATTACAAGTTGGAACATCTACTGGGTATATGTCCAGGAGAGGAATTGCTGGATCTTTCAGTAGTAATATATCCAATTTTCTGAGGACTTTTATCATGAAGGGGTGTTGGACTTTGTCAAATGTTTTCTCAGCATCGAACGAGATGATCATGTGGTTTTTGTCTTTGAGTTTGTTTATATAGTGAGTTATGTTGATGGGTTTCTGTATATTGAACCATCCCTGCATCCCTGGGTGAAGCCTACTTGATAATGATGGATGATCGTTTTGATGTGTTCTTGGATTCAGTATGTAAGAATTTTGTTGAGTATTGTTCATCAATGTTCATAAGGGAAATTGAACTGAAGTTCTTTTTCTTTGTTGGATCTTTGTGTGGTTTAGGTTTCAGAGTAATTGTGGCTTCATGGAATGAATTGGGTAGAGTACCTTCTGTTTCTATTTTGTGGAATACTTTGAGGAGTATTGGAATTAGGTCTTCCTTGAAGGTCTGATAGAACTCTGCACTATACCCATATGGTCCTAGGCTTTTTTTGGTTGGGAGACCATGAATGACTCTTTCTACTTATTCAGGTGATATGAGACTGTTTTTTATCATCAATCTGATCCTGATTTAACTTTTGTAACTTGAATCTGTCTGGAAAATTGTCCATTTCAACCATGTTTTCCAGTTTTGTTGAGTAGGATATGATGATTTTTTTTTTTATTTCCTCAGATTCTGTTGTTATATCTCCTCTTTCATTTCTGATTTTGTTAATTAGGATACTGTCCCTGTGCCCTCTAGTTAGTCTGGTTAGGGGTTTAACTATCTTGTTGATTTTCTCAAAGAACCAGCTCTTGGTTTGGTTGATTTTTTGTATAGTTCTTTTTATTTGCACTTGGTTGATTTTAGCCCTGAGTTTGATTATTTCCTGCTGTCTACTTCTCTTTGGTAAATTTGCTTCCTTTTGTTCTAGAACTTTCAGGTGTGCTGTCAAGTTGCTACTGTATGCATCATCCAGCTTCTTTTTGGAGGCACTCAGTGCTATGACTTTTCCTCTTCGGACTGCTTTCATTGTGTCCCATAAGTTTGGGTATGTTGTGGCTTCATTTTCATCAAACGCTAAAAAGTCTTTAATTTCTTTCTTTATTTCTTCTTTGACCGAGTCATCATAGTGTAGAATGTTGTTCAGCTTCCATTTGTTTGTGGGTTTTCTATTATTTATGTTTTTATTGAAGATCAGCCTTAGTCTGTAGTGATCTGATAGAATGAATGCATGGGATTATTTCAGTATTTTTGTATCTGCTGAGGCCTGTTTGGTGACTAATTATATGGTCAATTTTTGAGAAGGTACCATGAGGTGCTGAGAAGATGGTATGTCCTTTTGTTTTAGGATGACATGTTCTATACATATCTCTTAAATCCATTTGTCTGATAACTTCTGTTAGTATAACTGTGTCTGTTTAGTTTCTGTTTCCATGATCTGTCCACTGATGAGAGAGGAGTGTTGAAATTTCTCACTATTATTGTGTGAGGTGTGATGTGTGCTTTAAATTTTAACAAAGTTTCTTTAATGAATGCGGATCCCTTGCATTTGGAGCATAGATGTTCATAAATGATCATTCATCTTGGTAAATTTTACCTTTAATGTATAAGTGTCCCTCCTTGTCTTTTTTGAGAAGTTAAGGTTAAAATTCAATTTTATTCGATATTAGAATGGCTACTCTAGCTTGTTTCTTGGAACCATTTGCTTGGAAGTTTGTTTTCCAGCCTTTTACTCTAAGGTAGTGTCTTTCTTTGTCCCAGAGGTGGGTTTCCTTTATTCAGCAAAAAGTTGAGTCATGTTTACTCAACCAGTCTAAGTCTTTTTATTGGGGAATTGATTCCTTGATATTAAGAGATATTAAAGAAAAGTCGTTATTGCTTCCTGTTATTTTTGTTGCTAGAGTTGGAATTCTGTTCATGTGGCTATCTTCTTTAGTTTTGTTGAAAGATTACTTTCTTGCTTCTTTTCAAGCTTAGTTTCCCTCTTTGTGTTGAAGTTTTCTCTTTATTATCCTTTGAAGGCCTGGATTTGTGGAAAGATATTGTGTAAATTTTGTTTTTTCATGGAATACCTTGGTTTCTCCATCTATGGTAATTGAGAGTTCAGTGGGTATAGTAGTCTGGGCTGGCATTTGTGTTCTCTTAGGGTCTGTATAACATCTGCCCAGGATCTTCTGGCTTTCATAGTTTCTGGAGAGAAGTCAGGTATAATTCTGATAGGTCTGCCTTTATATGTTACTTGACCTTTTTCCCTTACTGCTTTTAATATTCTTTCTTTGTTATGTGCCTTTGGTGTTTTGATTATTATTTAACAGGAGGAATTTCTTTACTGGTCCAACCTATTTGGAGTTCTGTAGGCTTCTTGTATGTTCACGGGCATCTCTTCTTTTAGGTTGGTGAAGTTTTCTTCTATAATTGTATTGAAGATATTTACTGGTCCTTTAAGTTGAAAAATCTTCATTCTCATCTATATCTATTATCCTTAGGTTTCGTCTTCTCATTGTGTCCTGGATTTCCTGGATGTTTTGGTTAGGATCTTTTTGCATTTCACATTTTCTTTCATTTTTATGTCAGTGTTTTCTATGGTATCTTCTGCATCTGATATTCTCTCTTTTATCTCTTGTATTCTGTTGGTTATTTAATGCTCTTTTATATTCAGATATTTATTTATCATTAGAAGTAATTACAGTGTAGCTGTTTTCACCTGCACTAGAAGAGGTTGTCAGATCTCATTACGGGTGTTTGTGTGCCACTATGTGGTTGCTGGAATTTGAATTCCGGACCTTCTGAAGAGCAGTCAGTGTTTATACCCGTTGAGCCACTTCACCAGCCCCTTCTCTAATGCTCTTACATTCTTCTATGGAGCAGAATATTTTTGTTTCAATGAGGACAAATTTATCAATTTTTTTTCTTAATTTTACTTTTCTCATCTAATCTAAGTACTCTTTGCCTTGATTTAAAGAGCTTGCAATTTCTTTCTTTTCATCTAGTAAGGGAGTTACAGCTATCTTTTAAATTGTAGTCTTTATCTTCTTCGAAGTAGTTTTTGCAATTTTACATAGGGCATGAGCTTTGGGTCAAGCAAGGTTCATTGTTTTTTGCAGCTTCATTGGTTGAAAAGATCTTTTTGTTCTTCTTGTTCTTTGCAACTTTCCTTAAAACAAAACAAAAGCAAAATGAAAACAAAACCTGGACCATACCAAGAAAATGGAACGATTTCTGATTCTTCCATTCTATTTTACTCATCTGTTTGTGAATTTGTCCTCATTTTATACTTACAGCACATAGTCCTGTTCTATAGATTTCCATTTAACATAGAGGGTTTTTGCAATTGCAATGGCACTTTATTTTGAATTTTCATTGTCACGTATTCATTGTTGATATCTAGAAAACGATTTTGTGTGATATTCTTTTTTATTTTTTATTAGATATTTTCTTTATATACATTTCAAATGCTATCCCGAAAGTTCCCTATACCCTCCCTCCGCTCTGCTCCCCTACCCACCCACTCCTGCTTCTTGGCCCTGGCATTCCCCTGTACTGGGGCATATAAAGTTTGCAATACCAAGGGGCCTCTCTTCCTAATGATGGCCGACTAGGCTGTCTTCTGCTACATATGCAGCTAGAGATATGAGCTCTGTGTGATATTCTTGTATTGTGTAGGTGAAGGAGTGGATTAACTCTTATCATTGTATAATATCTCTCTGGGTCTCTGGCAACTTTCTTTATCTAACATAAATGTAGCAAATCTCTCACTCTTTGAGGTTGGTGTTTGAACAGTATGTTTTCATTTCATTTACATCAGGTTCACATGATCATGTTTTCATCCGTTCAGCAAACATTTTCCATAATTCATTCATTCAGTCAGCTTCTATTTCTTATAATTATTAATATGTTAAAGCTTATCTGATACTTTAGTCCTTGTTTTTTGGGCTCTTTTCGTTTGCTTCTTTCATTTTCCTGCAGTTTGCCTAAAGCATAGCTTAGAGTTTCATTTGTTTTATATACAGTTGTTTTTGTGTTACCTTTGCATGGTACTTTTGTTTGTTCTAGAGTCATGGTGCATGTAAATAATGTATTTGTGTGCTACTATCAACTTTTTAATAGTTTGAGTAAAGTGCTGAAATACCATCTCTTATAATCCCTTACTTGTCCCCACTAAACATTTTTTCTAGATACATTGAAAGTCATTATTATTTTATTCAAATTTTAAACTCCATTTAGAAAATGAAGGAAGGGAAGGAAATTTTATGAGATAACTTCCTTTGGCAACTATTTTGGGAAGATTTTTCTGGCCAAAAAAAAGTTCCCAGTTTTCTACCATCATAGTTTATCTTTCATTTTGTTCCTGGAGAATATTTTCTCTAGACATAAAACTCTTTGTTAACCTTTAATTTTAGCATTTAAAATATGTTGTGGTAGTTCCTTCTAAACTTCTTGTGTTGTATGAGAATATAGAGTTTTCAAATTGCCATGGCCCCAATGAGAAATGTGTAATTTGCCTCTGGTTGAGTTCAAGAATTTTATCTCTTATTTACAGATATGAGACTATGATATATTTGAATATAGATTGCTTTGCATTCATCTTGTTTGGAGTTTGATCATCTTCATTAGGCTTATAGGATTATGTTTTTTTCTTTGTTCTTTTATTTCTTTTTTTTTTCTTCTAACTTTGGGAGATTTTCTTCTTTTATTTCTTGAAATAGATTTTCCCACCAAAGCTTTGTTCTACTTTTATGACACAGTGACGTGAAAGTTACACATATCTCAGATGCTGTTGCTTGATTTTTTTAGTTAACTTTTTCTTTGTTGATTTAATTAGTTTCTCTTCTTCTACTTCCAACCCCACCGATGCCTTTCATCTCTTCTCCTGCTTATCTTGTGTGTTTGTAACCCATCTATTGAAAGTTTTATTTCAGTTGCTAGATCTTCACCTCTCAGATATTCATTTAGTTCTTCACATCGTTTACATCTTTGCTTCATTTTTGTTGTTATTGTTCTACTTTTTTTTTTTTTGCTAAGATGTTCTATCTATTTGATAAAACTTTCCAAGATTTCCCACTGTGGTTCATGTATGTTCACAATTTCTGAATTGTTGGCCAGTCACTAAAGCAATATATGATGGAAACATTAAAATCATTGTTACTTAATTATAATAGTGTAGTGGCTATTCCTGGTTGTCAACTTGATTATATTTGAAATGAACTAAAATCCAGAATTGGAAGGCTCACCAGTCACCCTTATCTGGAGGCTTGGAGATAGAAGTTTCTGATCTGGATCTTGGTATGGAGATCTTGAGGCATAATGGCTAAGGATTCCAGAAGATTAAATCTCCGAGTTCAAGGTCATCCGGGATTAAAGGTTTGGTGGAACACACCTTTAATCTGGGCTACACCTTTCATCTGGGATTAAAAGTGTGGTGGAACACACCTTTAATCTGGGCTACACCTTCTGCTGGAAACAATATAAGGACATTGGAAGAAGGGAGTCTGGCTCTTGCTCCTTTGCCTGCTTGCTGTGTGAGACTGAGTAACTGCTAGATCCTTGGACTTCCATTCACAGCTACTACTGAACCATTGTTGGGAATTGGGCTGCAGACTGTAAGTCATCAATAAATTCCTTTACTATATAGAGACTATCCATAAGTTCTGTGACTCTAGAGAACCCTGACTAATACAAATAGCATATCTCTTTTGGCTTTCTTCTTATGTAATCTTCCTGGGACCTAGTATAACATGATTTTTTTCAATTAAAACTTGAACATTTTGGACATTATAAGTATCTGTTTCTCATTTGAATTTTGTGTTTCATCAGACACCCTCTGAAACCTGTAGTAGCATATGAATCACATAGCAGGTTTTGTCACAATAATAGCTCCACTTCTCAGTATGAATTACCTATATTTGTTAATCTCTTTACCAGTGTGACAAAATACCTGACAGAAACAACTTAAGGGAAAACATATTCATTTTGGCTCATAGTTATACAAGTAGAAAAGTCACAGTGGAGGAACTCTGACAGCAAGAGTATATGGAGTATATGTCTAGCTTCCCTAAGGATTAGCTTTCTAACTTTCATGGTACTAGAAAGTTCCATGAAAGCTTCCTAATAATAGAGGCAACCAACACTCCTACCCAACTATGGCACCTATCAATTACCAGTTTGGCATGATAGCCCTAAGGATACAGTAATGACATACATACCTTGGTGTTAACCAACAGGTTTCTAATTCGACTTAAGGCCTGTTCAATAAGAGGACAATCATATCTGATACTGGTAATCTAGTCAACTTATCAGTACTAGTGAAGTCACAGATCTTGGAGGAGAACCTACAACTGCCACTTTACTAACCCAGTATAATCCCTAACAACAATTTAACAGTTGTACACTCTTCATCCCCCATCAAGGAAACTTCTCTTTGCAAAAGAAAGAATCCATTACAGAAAACTATAACCAATAAAAATGCAGAGGCCAAGTCCCAATGTATACATCTATAACCCCCCCCCCCACACACACACACACACACCTACACCTAAGGCTCAGGGAAAATTGCAGAAGAGGGGACAGAAAGATTGCAACAGCCAGAGAACCAAGGAGTTTGCTGTGAGCCTGTGTCTCCTACAAATGTCAGAAACTACACCCATAAATATCACAAGCAGGAGTGCCTAATCATGAGGTAAACGAGGATGACACCAATGGATGTGACAAAGTGCATGGGGAAAGCCTGAGAACATAGATACAAATAACATCATATACACTAAGCAAGTTGTATTTATATATTTATGAATACATATTTATACATAGTTGCAATACTCTCAAGCAAACTTGTTATAATAGCAATAGTGTGTGTGTTATGTATGTAACAACAAAGAATGAAAAAGAGGGGTAATGAATTTGAAAAAGAACAAGGAGGAGTAAATGGGAGATCTTGGCGGAAGTAAAGGGAAGCAGTAATTGATGTAATTACATTATGATGTATCTCAGAAAACAAAAGAAATCAGTATGAAAATAAATAAATGAGAGAGAGAATATAGACAGACAAATGAATCTATCAGTCTTTCCTTATATTTCATGATCTTGACACTTTTGAAGGATTTAAGAAATTATTTTGTCATATGACCCTCTGTTTAAGGCTTTCAGATATTCTCTTGTGACTAGGATGAAATGGTGGACTCTTCATTTATGCAAAAAAAAAAAACTTTCAGTGGCTTCTAACAAACTAAAATTAAAATAAAATGTAATGAACATAATAAGTTTGACATCACCTTGTCTTAAATTTAGAATTGTTAGTAAAATGTCATTTGATAAAGGCAAGGCAAGGCAAGGCAAGGCAAGGCAAAGCAAGGGAAGGGAAGGCAATGGAAGGAAGAGCAGGGTAAGGAGTATACATGTGCAGAAATAAAGCTGCAATATCAGCACAACAACAAACATAGTTGATCCTACAGATAATTTAGCTAATAGTACAGGAAGCCTTCTAGCTAGAAATGGTCCTTTCTTAGCTTTCCCCACTCTGAAATGAGTTAGTTAAGCCCTATAGTCCTACAATAATTAATGTGAAACACGGACTTCTGCAGTTGAAGGAGGTCATGTAGGTACTCACATTGAAGACTGTCTATCCTACTACTCTCAGAAGCTGAAAGTCATTCACTGAAGAATGATTCCTCTATTCTATCTTTCAGTTCAAAGTCTTTTCCTTCTAGAAGATTTTATACACAAATATTTCTACCTAATGTGTGTTCTTGTTTTTTCCTTGAAAAATTCCTCCACATCCTGCAGAAATCAGCTACAGTATATTAACACCACAGAGTCCTTCCTAACTCTAAGATTTATGCTAATCTCTAAGTTTCTTGATTTAACATGAGGGTGAAAGTTATATTCAGGTAGACAGCACATACATTTGAATCACTTATCACATCATTACCTAATATGGATCTAACTTATGGGGGCAGGTTAGGAAGATCTCTATAATTTCTCTAAAATGAATGGTAACAAATGAATGAAAGTATTAGAATATAGTAAATATGAATTTGTTGAACAGTTATTCTGGGCATAGTTAATAGTCACTTGATAACTAGGAAATAATCAGATGCATGTGGTATTCAGGAAATGGAAAACCTAGTTGAAGATGACTAGTTACCATACTTTAACAAACTCAATCAGAATTCTGAGAAAACAAAACATGTACCTGAAGCTGTGCTAATCTTTGAACCTATTTATATGTTATATGCTTTGAACAATGTAACATCAAAAGTCATATAATCACATATGGCTATTGTTAAGTCTTGTAAGAATGACCCTTAAGTCCACATCAACAATATATGTTATTCATTCTCTCTCTCTCTCTCTCTCTCTCTCTCTCTCTCTCTCTCTCTGTACAATGTCTTGCAGGCACATTGATTTGATGAGAACTGTCTTCACAGATATGAAAACATGTTTCTAAGGGTTCTTTAATTTGTTCCAAATATTTCCAGTATGTATTTAAGGTACCATTGACAATGAAAGAAATGGCACAAAGGGACTTACTTGAATTATTGAAGGAACTGATCGACAGCTGTGGGAGACCCAAGAGATATGTGACTGTTACTTATATAGTAAGCATAATAATCTTAAATGACTAGAGGAAGGCAGTGAGATAAGTATATATTTTTGTAATCTAGTTTGCCCAGTCCCAGCATAATCTGGACTGTTAAAAATAAATCATATTTTGAGGGTATAATTTGTATCTCCAGTCTATATTTAACAGACTTCATTTATTTTCCTGCTAAAGAATATTCATGCAAGGGAGAGGTAAGCACTGCTAATTCAAGAATCCCATTTAATTCTTATAAATATTTAAAGAGCAGTAGCAATGTGTAATGCATGAAACTAGAATAAGTGAAAAACCTCTTATGACTTCTGTTTGGTTTGGACCAAAAAGAGATCGTATTTATTATTATTATTACTATTATTATTATTATTAGTAGTAGTAGTAGTATTATAGCATTAATAAGAATTTTAAAATGCCGTATAATCTAGTAGTAGAGTTTACCACAGTAGACAATTTACTTATTCTCTCACTTGACCTATTGATATTAATGGCTGAAACTGTGTCTATTTAACTAGAGTTTAAAATAGAAGTTAAGAATTGATCAGTTATAATCTAGTTATAAAACTAGAGAGGGTGTCTTTATAAAAAGTACTTCACTTTCTATTCATCACTTACAAGTTTTTCAACTCATTTTAACGGAAAGGCACAGAGTACTCTTTGTTTTCCACCCTCCACTGTGATTTTGTGGAAGTTGGAATGCTAACAAATGAGTAGCTTCTGGGTTTTCTTTTGTTGAGACACCTTTTTATTTTAAGAAACTTGCATAAAATATCGCATAGGAAGGACCAATAAAATAGAATCTACTGGCTATGCTGTTTTTAATAGTTCTTTGTGAAGCTTAAGGCAATTTAAAACTAAGGATAAAATTATTCATCTAATCTAAACTTTGAATTTTGTTTTGTTTTGTTTCCAGGTCAAAATCCAAGTGTGGGGTCGAATTTTGATGTTGCACCCAGATGTCCTCAGCTGTGAGGCAGAATTGCTAAAATTCTTGCTTGCATATTTTCCTATTATATTGGCAGATACTTGGAAGTAATCTATCATTCACTCTAATTTGGGGTCAACATCATTTCTCTGAGACCAGAAACTTTCAGCTTTGTTTTGGGTGTTTTAAGGTGTTTTAGAAAGGAGGCATTGATTACATGTAGTTAATGAAATAACAATAAAAATTGGCTTAGTAATAGTAAGAACTGGCATTTCTTTGGCATCTAGTAGTCCTGTTACACAAGCATGCCTGTGCGCATGTGTCCCACATTCTTCCTCTTCTCTCCACCACAGTGGTTATCACCTCATCATGTATCTATTCTCTCTTGTGAAAACCTAGCACATGAGACTGTTGAAACCTATGGAAGTTTAAAAACTGCATTGGTTTGGTATACATTATGGCTCTAAGAGATTCTCCCATGAGACCAAATATTTGCAATATCATGTCAGGGATCCGTCAAGCAAAAAAAAAAAAAAAAAAGACTTGCTAAAGGATTTGCTTGGGTTTATTGGGAGAAAAAAAAACCCACAAAATTTCCAGTTAGTTCAAGATTGAACAGCTCCTGTAAACAAGACAAACATAACATAACAGCTTTATGGAGGGTAAAAAAATTTGGACATACTATGAGGACTGAAAAATCCTAACACATAACATCGGCCAATCTGGGCAATTTCCAGTGGTCTGGAATGTACTGAGTATTGCCTTAGAAAAAAATCAAGAGAAATTTAATTCCCTTGACTGTCATTAGTTACCAAAATATATGTGACAAAAATTTCTTGGGATAATTCACAATGAATGGCAGGGAAAAGGAAAAGGAACCAAACAAGTCATTCATTGTTTACTTGGGTAAGAGAAAAATATGATTAAAATATATTTTAAAAAATTAAATAAAAAATGTAATAAAAAGACTCCTAGTGGAAGCATAAGGACAGCAACCCACCCCCAAAACCTATGACTCAAACCATGCCCTGTCTACAAGATATGCAGGGACAAAGATGAAGTACAGACTGAGGGAATGGGCAACCAATGACAGGCGTAAATTGAGACCCATCCCATAGGTAAGAGATGTTCCTATTTCATCTTTGTCATTTTTGCTCTTATTTAATAAGGTTACCCAAGAAGCATCCTCATTTTAAATGCTCTTTGATATCTCAGACTAGACAGGACTTTTCATGCCATTCACTAAAGCTGGATGTCACCATACACAGTGAGAGCATTTCTATCAAATCTTGAGCTAAGTTCCGCAATGCAAATTACTAATTGAGAATGCTTTATTCACTCATGCTATTTAGGTAGTCAGTGAACCAAACAGTATCTGTGTATGTTTTGTTTTGTTTTGTTTTGTTTTGTTTTGTTTTGTTTTGTTTTGTTTTGCTTTGCTTTGCTTTGCTTTGCTTTTTTTTTTTTTTTTTACAAAATTGACTAAATCAATTGAGAATATTAGGCTAGAAAAGAAAAGAAATCTGCTCTTCTAGAAGGAATTCATGGGAGGGGAAGCATCAAAATATCACAATTGATGTAAGTCACCATTTTTTGAAAGAAAACCTGAGTATATATAGCAGAAATTTCCTTACAATTATTTATTGAACTTTTCAATTAGCCACCTCTATGCAAAACCAGGCATGGCACAGCCTATGAAATGAGACAAGCCATAATACTATATGTCCTCCTGGAGCTCACAACCTAAATGATACCAGAAAAGCCCTGAACAAATAATTACATACAAATGACAAGCACCCCCATGCTCATGGATGGGTAGGATTAATATAGTAAAAATGGCCGTTGTATCACAAGTAATCCACAGATTCAGTGTAATCCCTAACAAAATTCCAAAATTCATAGATATTTAAAGGAAATTCTTCAGCTTCATATGGAAACACACAAAATAATAGCTAAAAACAATCTTAAATAATAAGAGAACCACTAGAGGTATCACCATCCGTGACCTAAAATTGTGCTACAAAGCTATAATACAGATCTAGATAGAATTCTCAAAAAAGGAAACTCAAATGGCTAACAAACACTTGAAGATATGTTCAACATCGTTAGTCATCAGGGAAGTACAAATCACAACTACTTTGAGATTCCATCTTTTACCTTTCAGAATGGAAAACACAAGTGACAGCCCATGCCACTGAAGTTATGGAACAAGGAGAAATCTCCTCCATTATTGTGAAAGGAAAAACTTGTGTAGCTACTGAGGAAGGCATTATGGTGGTTTTTCAGTAAATTGGGAATCAGTTTAACTCAAGACCCAGCTATACTGTTCTTGGGGCTATATCCAAAGGACATTCCATCATATCACAAAACACTTGGTCAATTATATTCATAGCAGCTTTAATTGTAATGGCAAGAAATTAGAAACAACCTAGATGTCTTTCAAATAAAGAATATATCAAACAAATATGATACATTGTATAAATGTACCATGTTTGCTTTTAAAAACAATGGCATTATCAAATTTACTGGCAAATGGATAGAACTAGAAAAGATCATCCTGAGTAACCCAGACCCCCCAAAAATAAACATGGTATGGAGTCACTTATAAGTGGATATTAGCCATAAAATAAAAGATAATCATACTACAGTCCACAGAGTCAGAGAAGTCAGAGGACTCAAGATGGAGTCCTAGAGCTGAAAAGAGAATTTTTGACTTTTCATGAAGAATTTTAATTGTTTCCCCTCAAATAACAAAAGAAATTTACAATACTATCAAAAGGAAGGGTAAGAAAATGCTTTTTTTTTATAGGTATTTTCCTCATTTACATTTCCAATGCTGTCCCAAAAGTCCCCCATACCCTCCCCCCGACTCCCCTACCCACCCACTCCAACTTTTTGGCCCTGGCTTTCCCCTGTACTGGGGCATATAAAGTTTGCATGTCCAATGGGCCTCTCTTTCCAGTGATGGCCGACTGGTCCATCCTTTGATACATATACAGCTAGATCAAGAGCTCCAGGGTACTGGTTAGTTCATAATGTTGTTCCACCTATAGGGTTGTAGATCCCTTTAGCTCCTTGGGTACTTTCTCTAGCTCCTCCATTGGGGGCCCTGTGATCCATCCAATAGCTGACTGTGAGCATCCAGTTCTGTGTTTGCTAGGCCCCAGCATAGTCTCACAAGAGACAGCTATATCAGGGTCCTTTCAGCAAAATCTTGCTAGTGTATGCAATGGTGTCAGTGTTTGGAGGCTGATTATGGAATGGATACCTGGATATGGCAGTCTCTAGACGGTCCATCCTACTGTCTCAGCTCCAAACTTTGTCTCTGTAATTCCTTTCATGGGTATTTTGTTCCCAATTCTAAGAAGAGGGAAAGTGTCCACACTTTGGTCTTCATTCTTCTTGAGTTTCATGTGTTTGGCAAATTGTATCTTATATTTTGGGTATTCTAAGTTTCTGGTCTAATATTCACTTATCAGTGACTACATATCATTGGAGTTCTTTTGGATTGTGTTACCTCACTCAGGATAATGCCCTCCAGGTCAATCCATTTGCCTAGGAATTTCACAAATTCATTCTTTTTAATAGCTGAGTAGTACTCCATTGTGTAAATGTACCACATTTTTTGTATCCATTCTTCTGTTGAGGGGCATCTGGGCTCTTTCCAGCTTCTGGCTATTATAAATAAGGTTTCTATGAACATAGTGGACATGTGTCCTTCTTGCTAGTTGGAACGTCTTCTGGATATATGCCCAGGAGAGGTATTGCAGGATCCTCTGGTAGTACAATGTCCAATTTTCTGAGGAACCGCCATATTGATTTCCAGAGTGGTTGTACAAGCTTGCAATCCCACCAACAATGGAGGAGTGTTCCCCTTTCTCCACATCCTCGCCAGCATCTGCTGTCACCTGAGTTTTTGATCTTAGCCATTCTGACTGGAGTGAAGTGGAATCTCAGGGTTGTTTTGATTTACATTTCCCTGATGATTAAGGATGTTGAACATTTTTTCAGGTGTTTCTCTGCCATTCGGTATTCTTCAGGTGAGAATTCTTTGTTCAGCTCTGAGCCCCATTTTTAATGGGGTTATTTGATTTTCTGGAGTCCACCTTCTTGCGTTCTTTATATATATTGGATATTAGTCCCCTATCTGATTTAGGGTAGGTAAAGATCCTTTCCCAATCTGTTGGTGGACTTTTTGTCTTATTGACGGTGTCTTTTGCCTTACAGAAGCTTTGCAGTTTCATGAGGTCCCATTTATCAATTCTCGATCATACAGCACAAGCTATTGCTGTTCTATTCAGGAATTTTTCCCCTGTGCCCATATCTTTGAGGCTTTTCCCCACTTTTTCCTCTATAAGTTTCAGTGTCTCTGGTTTTATGTGGAGTTCCTTGATCTACTTAGATTTGACCTTAGTACAAGGAGATAGGAATAGATCAATTTGCATCGTTCTACATGATAACCGCCAGTTGTGCCAGCACCATTTGTTGAAAATGCTGTCTTTTTTCCACTGGATGGTTTTAGCTCCCTTGTCAAAGATCAAGTGACCATAGGTGTGTGGGTTCATCTCTGGGTCTTCAATTCTATTCCATTGGTCTACTTGTCTGTCGCTCTACCAGTCCCATGCAGTTTTTTTTTTTTTTATCACAATTGCTCTGTAGTACAGCTTTAAGTCAGGCATGGTGATTCCACCAGAGGTTCTTTTATCCTTGAGAAGAGTTTTTGCTATCCTAGGTGGGTTTTTTGTTGTTGTTTGTTGTTGTTGTTGTTGTTGTTGTTGTTTTATTCCAGATGAATTTGCATATTGCTCTTTCTAATTTGTTGAAGAATTGAGTTGGAATTTAATGGGGATTGCATTGAATCTGTAGATTTCTTTTGGCAAGATAGACATTTTTACAATGTTGATCCTGCCAATCCATGAGCGTGGGAGATCTTTCCATCTTCTAAGATCTTTAATTTCTTTCTTCAGAGACTTGAAGTTCTTATCAACTTCAAGTCTTACTTACAACTTATCTACTTCCTTAATTAGAGTCATGCCAAGGTATTTTATATTATTTGTGACTATTGAGAAGGGTGTTGTTTCCCTAATTTCCTTCTCAACCTGTATATTCTTTGTGTAGAGAAAGGCCATTGACTTGTTTGAGTTAATTTTATATCCAGCTACTTTACCGAAGCTGTTTATCAGGTTTAGGAGTCCTCTAGTGGAATTTTTAGGGTCACTTATATATACTATCATATCATCTGCAAAAACTGATATTTTGACTTCTTCTTTTCCAATTTGTATCCTCTTGATCTCCTTTTGTTGTGGAATTGTTCTGGCTAGACTTCAAGTACAATGTTGAATAGGTACGGAGAACGTGGGCAGCCTTGTCTAGTCCCTGATTTTAGTGGGATTGCTTCCAGCTTTTCACCATTTACTTTGATGTTGGCTACTGGTTAGCTGTTGATTGCTTTTATCATGTTTAGGTATGGGCCTTGAATTCTTGATCTTTCCAAGAATTTTATCATGAATGGGTGTTGGATACTGTCAAATGCTTTCTCAGCATCTAACGAGATGATCATGTGTTTTTTTCTCTTTGAGTTTATTTATATAATTGATTACGTTGATGGATTTGCTTATATTAAACCATCCCTGCACCCCTGAAATAAAACCTACTTGGTCAGGAAGGATGATTGTTTGAATGTGCATGGGACAATTTCAGTATTTTTATATCTGTTGAGTCCAGTTTTGTTACCAATTATGTGGTCAGTTTTGGAGAAGGTACCATGAGGTGCTGAGAATATCAGATATCCTTTTGTTTTAGGATAAAATGTTCTGTAGATATCTGTTAAGTCCATTTGTTTAATCACTTCTATTAGTTTCACTGTGTCCCTGTTTAGTTTCTGTCTCCATGATCTGTACATTGATGAAAGTGGTATGTTGAAGTCTCCCACTATTACTGTGTGAGGTGCAATGTGTGCTTTGAGCTTTACTAAAGTGTCTTTAATGAATGTGCCTGCCCTTGCATTTAGAGCATAGATATTCAGAATTGAGATTTCCTCTTGGAGGATTTTACCTTTGATGAGTATGAGGTGTTCCTTCCTCTTTCTCTTTTTTGATAACTTTGGGTTGGAAGTCGATTTTATTCGATATTAGAATGACTACTCTAGCTTGTTTCTTCAGACCAGTTGCTTGGAAAATTGTTTTTCAGGCTTTCACTCTGAGGTAGTATCTGTCTTTTTCCCTGAGATGGGTTTCCTGTAAGCAGCAGAATGTTGGGTCCTGTTTGTATAGCTAGTCTGTTAATCTATGTCTTTTTGGGGGGAATTGAGTCCATTGATATTAAGAGATATTAAGGAATCATAATTGTTGCTTCCTATTATTTTTGTTGTTAGTGTTGGCTTTCTGTTCTTGTGGCTGTCTTGTTTGTTTTGTTGAGGGATTGCTTTCTTGCTTTTTCTAGGGCTTGGTTTCTTGTATTGTTTTTTTTTTTGTTATTATTCTTTGAATAGCTGGATTCATGGAAAGATAATGTGTGAATTTGGTTTTGTCATGGAATATTTTGGTTTCTCTGTCTATGGTAATTGAAAGTTTGGCTGGGTATAGTAGCCTGCGCTGGCATTTTTGTTCTCTTAGTGTCTGTATAATATCTGTCCAGGATCTTCTGGCTTTCATAGTCTCTGGTGAAAAATCTGGTGTAATTCTGATAGGCCAGCATTTATATGTTACTTGACCTTTTTCCCTTACTGCTGTTAATATTCTATCTTTATTTAGTGCATTTGTTGTTCTGATTATTATGTGTCAGGAGGAATTTCTTTTCTGGTCCAGTCTATTTGGAGTTCTGTAGGCTTCTTGTATGTTCATGGGCATCTCTTTCTTTAGATTTGGGACGTTTTCTTCTATAATTTTGGTGAAGATATTTGCTGGCCCTTTAAGTTGAAAATCTTCATTGTCATCTACTCCTTTTATCCGTAGGTTTTTGTCTTCTCATTTTGTCCTGGATTTCCTGGATGTTTTGCATTAGGATCTTTTAAAATTTTGTATTTTCTTTGATTGTTGTGCCGATGTTCTCTATGGAATCTTCTGCACCTGAGATTCTCTCTTCCATCTCTTGTATTCTGTTGCTGATGCTTGCATCTATGGTTCCAGATCATTTCCTAGGGTTTCTATCTCCAACGTTGCCTCACTTTGGGTTTTCTTTATTGTGTCTACTTCCCTTTTTAGGTCTTGGATGGTTTTGTTCAATTCCATCACCTGTTTGGTCATGTTTTCCTGCAATTCCTTAAGGGATTTTTGTGCTTCCTCTTTCAGGTCTTCTACCTGTTTAGCAGTGTTCTCCTGTATTTCTTTAAGTGAGTTAATAAAGTCCTTCTTGATGTCCTCTACCATCATCATGAGATATGCTTTTAAATCTGGGACTATCTTTTCGGGTGTGTTGGGGTGCCCAGGACTGGGTGGGGTGGGAGTGCTGTGTTCTGATGATGGTGAGTGGTCTTGGTTTCTGTCAGTAAGATTCTTATGTTTGCCTTTCGCCATCTGGTATTCTCTGGAGCTAGTTGTTATAGTTGTCTCTGGTTAGAGCTTGTTCTTCAGGTGATTATGTTAGCCTCTATCAGCAGACATGGGATACTAGATCTCTCCTGAGTTTCAGTCAGTGTTCAGAGTACTCTCTGCCGGCAAGCTCTCCTCTTGCAGGGAAGGTGCCCAGATATCTGGTGTTCGAACCTGCCTCCTGGCAGAAGTTGTGATCCACTCACCAGAGATCCTAAGATCCCATGGAGAGTCCTGTGGGGACCTTGGAGGTGTCTGCAGACTCCTTGCCCAAGGCGCCCCAGTGCTGTCACAAACTGGAAGGGACTTGTGACCCTGGTCAGGCCAGGTTTTCTGCTTCCCTAATTAATGCAGTCTCAGGTCCTGCGTGATTAGATTGGAGCAGAAGTTGTGTTCCACTCACCAGAGGTCTTAAGATCCTGTGGAGGGTCCTGTGTGGACCTTGCAGGTGTCAGCAGACTCCCTGCCCAAGGTACCCCGGTGCTGGAATGGACCAGAAGGGACTTGTGACCCTGATCAGGCCAGGTTTTCTGCTTCCCTAATTAATGCAGTCTCAGGTCCCACATGATTGGATTGGAGTAGAAGCTGTGTTCCACTCACCAGAGGTCTTAAGATCCCTTGGAGGGTCCTGTGGGA
This sequence comes from Mus musculus, assembly GCF_000001635.26. NCBI lineage: Eukaryota > Metazoa > Chordata > Mammalia > Rodentia > Muridae > Mus > Mus musculus. The sequence continues at coordinate 18,995,337 of NC_000086.7, forward strand.
ACCTTGCGGATGTCAGCAGACTCCATGCCCAAGGTACCCAGTGCTGGTGTGGACTAGAAGGAAGACAATGCTTTTATAGAAGAATGTGTTATCACTGAGAACAACCATCTCAAATTTTGATGACAATACAACATAAATTGATTTTTTTCATGCAACTACTGACTCCTGGGTAGTTATTCTTCAAGTGAGTTCTCAGAGTCATTTCATTGTGTCTCAATTGGACTTGATCCTGGAGAATATGCACAAGTTAGCCAACAGACAAGGAAACCTCATAGAAATCCATTAGGAAGTGTTTTGAATGTCAAGATCATAATTTGCCTTAGATTTCATTGGCTAAATCTCCAGCTGTGTTAGTTTTCTCCTTAATGTGACAAAAAATGCTTGACAGAAACAACTTGAAAGAAAAAGTATTCTTTTGGGCTCGCAATTTAAAGTGGAATACAGTTCATCATGGCAATAAGGCAGGGTGGTACAAGTATGAGGCAGCCGATCACATTGTGTCTGACATTAGAATGTTGACAGAGACAAATGTTGGTGCTCACCTGTTTATTTTTTTTTTTTAATTTTTATCTAGTCTAAAACCACAGGCCCCATGGGATAGTGCTGTCCACAAGGCGGGTTTTATCTCTTGGGTTAAATTTGGCTTTGTAGACAAACCTAAAGATATGTCCCATTATCACCCTGGGTTTCTCTCAATCCAGTCACAGTGACAATTGAAATTAACACCCATTTCTCAACTTAATACCCAAATACAGCACTCAACAAACACAGTCATTTCCCTTTTGTCTCATAGCTACTTCATAGTGCAAAACATATTCATTTCAACTTTAAAAGACTTCATAGTCTTACAGTTCAAATAAACTTGGGGAGGGGGTGAAGGGTTTCTTTGATTTTCAGGTTATAGTCAGTCTATTGTATAGGGAAGCCATGACAGAAACTCAAGGCAGAAGTTTGGAAAAGAAAACACAGATGAGCAATATTTATCGGGGTCCTTCCCCTGATCTTTCTTAGCTACTATTTCTTATACAACTGGGTCCACTTTCCTAGAGACAGTACTACCCACAGTGGGCTGAGCCTTTCTACATAACTTAGAAACTAAGAAAATATTTTTTAAGACATGGCCTCAGACCAATATGATCTTGACAATGCTGCAGACAAGGTTCCTTTTTCCCTGATGACTCTAGGTTTCTGTCAAATTGACAGTTGAAACTAACTATGACAAGTCCCAACACTGTCAAAAGTTTAGTCTCTTCTGGGACTTGGAAAAAACCTCTTAGTTGTATGACCTTATTAAAACAAATTATATTCTGCCAGCATACGATGGCATGGAATAAACATTCCTAATCCAGAGTGGAGAAATGAAGGCAAAATAAGGAAAGATCACAATAAAACAAGACAAAACCGAACTAGATAAGGACCAAACCCTGTAGATTTATATCCAAAATCTGGATCTCCTAATGACATCATCTGGGCTCCAGTGGACTTAAGCAGCACAAAATCTACAGTTTTGCTGATAGATATGGAACCCTCTCTCATTATCCAGGTCCCTTCCATGCCTGAAGTTTTCCACAGAAAATGTTCCACAATCTTGGATCTTGACATTGTCAACATCCTGGTATCTCAAATGAACCTTGGGATCTACTCTTAATAAAGTTGTGCCTTGGCCTCTCACAGTTTCCTTGCAGGGAATATGATTCTACCACACATAGAACAGACTCAGCAGCTTTCTGCAACCTTGGTACAAATATTCGTGACCCACTTATTCTTGCATTTTCCATACCTGAAAAACCAGCACTGTGTGGATAATGCAACCAGGTTCTACTGCTTAAGATGTGGTCTGTGCTGCCCCTACCACATTTCTAGTGTGCTCTGTGAGCCTTGGCACCAGAACCTGAGAATGCACTTCTTTCAGTGGTTATTTTTAAATCTAGAATCTCATTAGTGCAGATTATCTCATTTCAAATAAAATTGCATTTTCACAACATCCTTAGTCATTAGGGAAATGCAACTCAAAATGAACCCGAGATTCCACCTTACACTTAACAGAATCATTGAGATCAAAAACTCAAGTGACAACACATGCTGTCACAACTTCTGTTCATGCAACTGAGAATAAAACTTCACTATCGTTTGCAGGACTAGAACAGTCTAACCCCAGGCTTCCTCATCTGTTACCACCTTCTTCATCCTGAGTTCATCATGCTCCTTGTGGGGCAGTGGGCTACACACAGACAGCTTGGTCTCCAGTTGAGCTTAGGTCTTGAACCCTGGTTGGACCTGGTGGATGGTACTTTCCACCTAATTGGGACGGAAGGCGTTAGATCATGTCTCCTGGACCCCCTGACTCCTGTTGAAGTTACCATCCCTACAGCCCCCAGAGGAGAGGCACATGGCTATCAGTCACATGAGAACAGCACCAAGCCTTCCCACATGCAAATAAGTTCTCCCCCAAACTCTCAGTCCAAGCCAATGAGAGGTACCTGCTGTCAAACCCTGAATCACCCCCAGAACTGTATATAAATCCATCCAGGGAATTAAAGGTACACGAGAACTACTCCTTTGACTGAGTCTTTTGTTCCAAGAGCTGTATGTAACACTTGGGAAGAGATCTCTCCTGAAGAGTCACATGAGGTCCCGCCGCACTCCTCACTGGATAGTCGGCTTCTCGTTGGCCCAGTCCAACCCGACTCAGTTCAGAGCAGCTAGGAGTTACCGAGCAACCTGGAAGGCATGACAGAGACTTCATGTCCCTGCCTGCCCTCGCTTCCCTTCGATGGAACCCTCACACCAGGCTTGGACAGAGATCTCCATGGAAAACCTCTGGTACCAAGGCCCACAGCTCCTGACAGTTATTGCTATGTATTACAATCATTTTCTGGTATATGTCAAGCTCTATGCCACCCCAAGTTTTCCATCCAAATTATTTTATTATACTTCATTTTGTGTGTGTGTGTGTTTGTGTGTGTGTGTGTATGTGCATGCGTGTGTGCGCATGCATGTGCGTGTGCATGTATGTGCCTGCATGTTCACGTGTGCATATAGTCACCATGTGGTGTGTGCACACATATGTGTAGGTGTGCGCAATGATGGCATGCAGTAGTTATAGAACAACTTTCGGGAGTTGGTTATCTCCTGCTGTGTAGGTCCCTAGGAGGGAACTCAGGTCATTAGGATTATCAGCAGGTGCCTTTATCTGCTGAGCCATCTCTCTGGCCCACATTCCATTTTCTCTATGTATAATACATATTCCCTCACCTCCCTCCTCCCTCACATATTTGGATATTTAAATGTTACTATTTCAGAGCTCCACTCTGACTTTGTCTTAGTAAATATCCCCTTTAGTTTTTATCCCCTAGAATATCTTATATGACAGCAGTGTCCCCATTTCATTTAGAATACTTGTCTTAGTGTATTGACCAGTTATGAAATGCCTGTACTACTAGACTATGGGATCTTGAAGACAAACAGAAAGTAATGATCAACTCACCTAGCACTCTATTTGAAATAACATCCTCCCTTAATCAAAAATGGCTTAAAGAATAATGAAGATCCTCGGTGTGGTGGATTAGTGTTAATGGCAGCACTTAAGTGACTGAAGCAGACTTCATTGCAAAAAACACTTAAAAATTCCTTAACTCATGTCTGGGGCCTATTAATTTATATTACTTTAAGTTCTTGAACTCAGATCTCTTGTTATTTTTTTATCCTTTGTTATTAATATGTAGTATTCAATAAAGTTTTGACATACGTTGAATAAAAATATGAATAAAGTAAAGAGCCAATAAAATGTGGGAGAAGTATACTTGAATGGCATGAAATCATTGACAACACTTTTTATTTAAAAAAAAGTTTACATTTTGTTTTATTATAGTTAGTTGGTGATTTTTAATCTAAATTTTATACAATATATTTTAGTCATGTTTTCCCTCTCCAACCTACTGCTAAGTCCTCATCCCCCTACCTACCCAACTTCATGTTCTCTGTCTCTCTCAACAAACAAACAAACAAACAAATAAACACATAAATACATAAATACATTAATAAAACAAAACACAAAAAATCAAAACAAACATTAAAGTTAAAAAAAAAAAACTGGCCAGGCAGTGGTGGCGCACACCTTTAATCCCAGCACTTGGGAGGCAGAGACAGGCGGATTTCTGAGTTCAAGGCCAGCCTGGTCTACAAAGTGAGTTCCAGGACAGCCAGGACTATACGGAGAAACCCTGTCTCAAAAAAAACAAAAACAAAAAAACCAGATCTCCTGGCTGATGACATGCAACCACAGTCTCTGTGAGCTCATGTGTGCATCAGTCTTGCTGTATCTGGAAGAGACTGTTTCCTTGGAATCATCCACCACCTCTGATGCTTACAATCTTTCTGCATCTTCTCCCACATAAATCTCTGAAGATTTTTTTGGGGGTGGACGTTGATGAAGACATACCATTTCGGACTCCAAAGTATCTCATTCTCTACATATTGTCTAGTTTTCAGTCTCTGTATTATCTACCTTCTACTGAAATGAAACGCTTCTCTGATGGGGGTTGAGTGGTGCATTCATCTATGATTATAGCAATGTGGCATCAGGAGTCATTTTGTTGTTATGTTTGCTTATTAGAATAATGACATTAAATTTTCCCATAGGTCTATGACCACTCAAGTCCTTGGCCACGTTCACAGCATCTGGTATGTGTTCCACCTCAGGGAGTGGGCCTTAAATTTTTTTAAATGTGGTTGATTAACTTCATATCATTTGTGAGGGATGGCTCAGTCATTAAAAGCTATGCTCACAACCATAAAGACAAATTTTACCTCTTAAAGACTCTCCAAAAAGCAAAAAGTCCACGATAAAAATCATATCAATTACTCAACTGAAACTGAGGAAATGCCATAGGAATAATTTTATTATGAAAAGTCATAAGCTTATGGCATATTATGAACCTACAAAGAAATATAAATTTGCCAAACAACCAATAATAAAACCTCTAGTCAAACTCCCCAAAATTGAACAAAATTTACACATTCTAAACTATACCTATTAACAGGTAATATAATTCTCAGTAATGGTAACTGTTAAGAATAAATTATTTTCCAGCTCAAATTAATGATCAAGAAGATAAGCATATGATGGAGATGTATTATAGTAATAGAATGACAGTCTACTATGCACAAATCCCATCTACAATCCCTAGTACTCCATAAAATCAAGAATAGTAGTGTACATCTGTAATTCCAGAAACCAGGAGGCGAAAGCAAGAGGATCAGAAGTTTATAGTAATCCTCAGGTTGCTGAAATAGGAATACCTCAAGTTCTAAACAACTCTGAGCTATATAGAAAGTTTAGGACCACTTGGGCTACACAGCAAAATAATGTCTCAAAAAAAAAACTACAAGAAACATAAACAAAATTGAAAGAAGATGGAGACAAATTAAAATATTTTTAGATAGCTGTGATGACATAAACCTCTAATGCCAGCACTCAGGAGGCAAAGATAGGCAGATTTCTGTGAGTTTGGTACCAGCTTAGTCTATATAGTGAGGTCCAAGCCAGCAATTTCTACAAAGTGATACTCTGTCTCATATATGTATATGAATGACTTATACTATGAATAGTATGAATAGATAGTATTTATATATTTTATAATATATAAATAGTTTATAAGTGCGAATAGTCTATATTATATGAATAGTCTATATATGTGCATATAGTATAGACTATTCATTTTAACCAACAAATTAATTTATACCTCATCATTTTTGTAATATGGTATTTATGACAGAAACTCTGTAGGCCATTTTTTTGTCATTAAAACCCAAGCTCTATCACTAACCTGTTGTGTAACTGTAGATTGCGTGACCACTCTAAACTTTATTCTTTTAATTATAAATAAAACAACAATATGTGGTAATATTCATAATTAAATATACCCCTCAAAATGTAAAATGTTTCATAAACATTATATGCACATGGAAGCACTTCAATCAAGATTACATATCTGTAACAGCGTTTTGTGGCTTTAGAGGGAACACCAATCTGACTAACAAGAAATCTGAACTCTAATCCCAGTTCTACCATTAATCAGCTGTTGGACTTGAGGCTAATTTCTTGGTCACTATGGTGTCTAATTTTGACTAACAACTTGAGAGGATAAGCAATCGACTAACAGACATATTTTGGGGTCAATAAAGGGATTTTCAGAAAGGATTAACGGAGTGGAAAACATCCTTTCTGAGAATAACAAACATCTTCATCAGGTGGCCTAGCTTTTATGAGGTCTAAGAACAAAGCAAAGTTGCTTGACTGTCTGATTTTCAAAAGTTGAACACTTTCTAGAAGATATGTAGATTCATGTAAACACTGTTCCTAGACAAAAGCCCTGTGTACAGCAGTATCAAAGTCCTACTTTAAGCATCTGCATGCATTAAACATTTAAACAAATTCATTGAATTGGGGAGAGATTATTCTAATTTATTCCAATTATTTTGAAAAGGAACCACTATGTACACAAACATGCTGTTCTGCACCATTGTCACCGATATTACCTTATTACTGGTATAGCACTTTGTGCAAGTGTTACATTTTTCATCTCTAAGTGTTCCATTTGCTTTCTGGGAAAGCCATTTCAGGGTAAAATGGAAACTTAGCAACTGTCTAGTTAACAGGATCAATTTACACAGCAGGAGGTCTGGCTGAGTTGCAGAGTTTAGCATTTTGCTTAGAGGCTAGGTTTTAAGAAAGGCTAAAAATGTTTTATTTAAAAATGTTTTAGAATGTTCCATGGTCATGTTTCCTTGGATTCTTCTCTTTAAAAATCACCCAAACTTATCTGATAATTGTGATTAACTACATTCCAATGATTCCTTAAAATTTTATAATTTGTCATCTATTGCCAGGAGAAGAGTTAGAGCAGAAGAGTTTTTTGTGTGTTTGTTTGTTTGGTTTTTTATTAGATATTTTCTTTATTTACATTTCAAATGCTATCCCAAAAGTTCCCTATACACTCCCCCTGCCCTGCTCCCCTACCAACCCACTCCCACTTCTTGGAGTGGCATTCCCCTGTACTGAGGCATATAAAGTTTGCAAGACCAAGGAGCCTCTCTTCCCAATGATAGCTGACTAGGCCATCTTCTGCTACATATGCAGCTAGATACATGAGTTCTGGGGGTCCTGATTAGTTCCACCTATAGGGTTGCAGACCCCTTTAGCTACTTGGGTACTCCATCTAGCTCCTCCATCGGGGGACCTGTGTTCCATCCTATAGATGACTGTGAGTATCCACTTCTGTATTTGACAGGCACTGGCATAGCCTCAAAAGAGATAGCTACATCAGGCTCCTTTCAGCAAAATCTGGCTGGCATATGCAATAGTATTTGGGTTTGGTGGCTGATTATGGGATGATCCTCGGGTGGGGTAGTCTCTGGATTGTCCGTCATTTCGTCTTAGCTCCAAACTTTGTTTCTGTAACTCCTTCCATGGATATTTTGTTCCCTATTCTAAAGAGGAATGAAGTATCCACATGTTGGTCTTCCTTCTTCTTGATTTTCTTGTGTTTTGAAAATTGTATCTTGGATACTATATGTTTCTGGGCGAATATCGATTTATCAGTGAGAGAATATCAAGTGACTTCATTTGTGATTGGGTTACCTCACAAAGGATGATATCCTCCAGATACAACCATTTGCCCAAGAATTTCATAATTCATTGTTTTTAATAGTTGAGTAGTACTCCATTGTGTAAATGTACCACATTTTCTGGTTCCATTCTTCTGTTGAGGGACATCTGGGTTCTTTCCAGCTTCTGACTATTATAAATAAGGCTGTTATGAACATAGTGGAGCATGTGTCCTTATTATCAGTTGGAACATCTTCTAGGTATATGCCCAGGAGAGGTATTAGTGGATCTTCCAGTAGTACCATGTCGAAATTTCTTGAAAAGCCTTCAGACTGACTTCCAGAGTAGTTGTACAAATTTGAAATCCCCCCCAGGAGTGGAGGAGTGTTTCTCTTTCTCCACATCCTTGCCAGCATCTGCTGTCACCTGAATTTTTGATCTTAGCCATTCTGACTGGTGTGAGGTAGAATGTCAAGGTTGTTTGATTTGCATTTTCCTGATGATTAAGGATGTTGAACATCTTTTCAGGTGCTTCTCAGCCCTTCCATATTCCTTAGCTGAGAATTCTTTGTTTAGCTCTATACCCCATTTTCTTAAGGGGGTTATTTTAATTTCTGGAGTCTAACTTCTTGAGTTCTTTGTATATATTGGATATTAGTCCCCTATCAGATTTGGGACTGGGAAAAATCCTTTCCCAATCTATTAGTGGTCTTTTTGTCTTATTGACAGTGTCTTTTGCCTTACAGAAGCCTTGTAATTTTATGAGGTCCCATTTATTAATACTTGAACTCACAGCACAAGCCATTGCTGTTCTGCTTAGGAATTTTTCCCCTGTGCCAATATCTTCAAGGCTTTTCCCCACTTTATCCTCTATAAATTTCAGTGTCTCTGGTTTTATGTGTAGATCTTTGATCCACTTAGACTTGAGCTTTGTACAAGGAGATAAGAATGGATCAATTCACATTCTTCTACAAGATACCTGCCAGTTGTGCCAGCACCATTTGTTGAAAATGCTGTCTTTTTTCCACTAGATGGTTCTAGGTCCCTTGTCAAAGATCAAATGACTATTGGTGTGAGGATTCATTTCTGGGTCTTCAATTCTATTCCATTGATCTACATGTCTGTTGCTGTACCAGTACCACACAGTTTGTATCACAATTGCTCTGTAGTACAGCTTGAGGTCAGGCATGGTGATTCCACCAGAGGTTCTTTTATTGTTGAGAATAGATGTTGCTAGCCTAGGTTTTTTGTTATTCTAGACGAATTTGAAAATTGCCATTTCTAACTTGGTGAACAATTGAGGTAGAATTTTGGTGGGGATCACATTGAATCTGCAGATTGCTTTTGGCAAGACAGACATTTTGACTATTTTAAACCTGCCAATCCCACAGGGGAAAAATTCCTGAATAGAACAACAATAAGTTGTGCTGTAAGAGAATTGGATCACAGGGCCCCCAATGGAGGAGCTAGAGAAAGTACCCAAGGAGCTAAAGGGATCTGCAACCCTATAGGTGGAACAACATTATGAACTAACCAGTACCCCGGAGCTCTTGACTCTCTAGCTGCATACGTATCAAAGGATGGCCTAGTCGGCCATCACTGGAAAGAGAGGCCCATTGGACATTCAAACTTTATATGCCCCAGTACAGGGGAATTCCAGGGCCAAAAGGTGGGAGTGGGTGGGAAGGGGAGTGGGGGAGTATGGGGGACTTTTTGGATAGCACTGGAAATTTAAATGAGGAAAATACCTAATAAAAAAAAATAAAAAAAAAATAAAACCTGCCAATCCATGAGCAAGGGAGATCTTTCCATCTTCTGAGATCTTCTCCAATTTCTTTCTTTTTTTTCTTTTCTTTCTTTTTTTTTTTTAATATTTTCTGTTAGGTATTTTCTTCATTTACATTTCCAATGATATCCCAAAAGTCCCCCATAAGCCACCTTTCAGGCCAGAGGACAGGTGTCTGCCCGGCCCGGGAGGCCTTTGCCTCATAATTGGCAGGAGCCATCATGGATCTGGGACTACACCGAAAGTAGTCTGCACGGGTGAGAGTGTGTACTATAGAAGCTAACACCTTCTGGGATAGGCAGAATCCACAGAGCTTCTGAGGCAAAACCCTTTGAAGTCTCCAGACATCTGGCTACCTACCTGGCCAAACAACAGGTATCTGCCCTGTCTGGGAGGACTTTGCCTCAGGATCGGTGGGAGCCCTCTTGGTTCTGGGACTCTGCGGAAAGTAGTCTGCACAGGTGAGAGTGTGCACTACAGAAGCTAACAGCTTCTGGGACAGGTGGGAGCCACAGAGCTTCTGAGGCAGCCCCCTTTTCAGGCTCCAGACATCCGGCCACCTTCCTGGCCAGAGGAAAGGTGTCCGCCCAGCCCTGGAGGCCTTTGCCTCAGCATCAGCAGAAGACATCTTGGTTTTGAGACTCCTCTGAAAGTAGTCTGCACAGGTGAAAGTGTGGACTACAGAAGCTAACAGCTTCTGTGGCAGGCCAAAGCAACACAGCTTCTGGGAAAGGTCCTGTTTTGGGCCTTCATTTTCGGCCAGGAGGAGGTACAAACGCCAGATATCTGTGCACCTTCCCTGTAAGAGGAGAGCTTGCCTGCACAGAGTGCTCTGACCACTGAAACTCAGAGGAGAGGGCTAGTCTCCCAGGTCTGCTGATAGAGGGTAACAGAGGAACAAGATATAACCAAAGACAACTACAACAACTAACTCCAGAGATAACGCGATGGTGCTCTGACCACTGAAACTCAGAGGAGAGGGCTAGTCTCCCAGGTCTGCTGATAGAGGGTAACCAGAGGAACAAGATCTAACCAAAGATAACTACAACAACTAACTCCAGAGATAACGAGATGGTGAAAGGCAAACATAAGAATCTTACTAACAGAAACCGAGACCACTCACTATTATCAGAACCCAGCACTCCCACTTTGCCCAGTCCAGGGCACCCCAACACACCCGAAAAGCTAGACCCAGATTTAAAAGCATATCTCATGATGATGGTAGAGGACATCAAGAAGGACTTTAATAACTCACTTAAAGAGATACAGGAGAACAATGCTAAACAGGTAGAAGACCTTAAAGAGGAAGCACAAAAATCCCTTAAAGAATTGCAGGAAAACACGACCAAACAGGTGATGGAATTGAATAAAACCATCCAAGACCTAAAAAGGGAAGTAGACACAATAAAGAAAACCCAAAGTGAGGCAACGCTGGAGATAGAAACCCTAGGAAATGAATCTGGAACCATAGATGCAAGCATCAGCAACAGAATACAAGAGATGGAAGAGAGGATCTCAAGTGCAGAAGATTCCATAGAAAACATCGGCACAACAATCAAAGAAAATGCAAAATGCAAAAAGATCCTAACTCAAAACATCCAGGAAATCCAGGACACAATGAGAAGACCAAACCTACGGATAATAGGAGTAGATGACAATGAAGATTTTCAACTCAAAGGACCGGCAAATATCTTCAACAAAATTATAGAAAACTTCCCAAAACTAAAGAAAGAGATGCCCATGAATATACAAGAAGCCTACAGAACTTTAAATAGACTGGACAAGAAAAGAAATTCCTCCCGACACATATAATCAGAACAACAAATGCACTAAATAAAGATAGAATACTAAAAGCAGTAAGGGAAAAAGGTCAAGTAACATATAAAGACAGGCCTATCAGAATTACACCAGATTTTCCACCAGAGACTATGAAAGCCAGAAGAGCCTGGACAGATGTTATACAGACACTAAGAGAACACAAATGCCAGCCCAGGCTACTATACCTAGCCAAACTCTCAATTACCGTACATGGAAAACCAAAGTATTCCACGACAAAACCAAATTCACACATTATCTTTCCACGAATCCAGCCCTTCAAAGGATAATAACAGAAAAAAAAAAAAAAACAATACAAGGCCAGAAACCAAGACCTAGAAAAAGCAAGAAGGTAATCCCTCAACAAACTTAAAAGAAGACAGCCACAAGAACAGAATGAAGTTCTTATTATACAGTTCTTTCACTTCCTTAGTTTAGAATAACATCAAGGTATTTTATATTATTTGTGACTCTTGTGAAGGGTGTTGTTTCCCTAATTTCTTTCTCAGCCCATTTATCCTTTGTGTAGAGAAAGGCCATTGATTTATTTGACTTAATTTTATATTCATCCACTGCACTGAAGCTGTTTATCAGGTTTAGGAGTTCTCTGGTGGAATTTTTAGGGTCACTTATATACACTATCATATCATCTGCATATAGTGATATTTTGACTTCCTCTTTTCCAATTTGTATCCCCTTGATCTCCTTTTTTGTTGAATTGCTCTGCCTAGGATTTCAAGTCATATATTGAATAGGTAAGGAGAAAGTGGGCAGCCTTGTCTAGTCCCTGATTTTACTGTGATTGCTTCCAGCTTCTCTTCATTTACTTTGATGTTGACTACTGGTTTGCTGTATATTGCTTTTATTATATTTAGGAATGGGCCTTGAATTCCTGATCTTTCCAAGACTTTTATCACGAAGTGGTATTTGGATTTTGTCAAATAATTTCTCAGCAGCTAAAGGCAATGATCATGTGGTTTTTGTTTTTGAGTTTGTTTATATAGTGGATTACATTGATGAATTTCTGTATATTAAACCATCCCTGCATCTCTGGTATGAAGCCTACATAGTTATGATGGATGATCGTTTTGATGTGTTCTTCAATTTGGTTTGCAACAATTTTATTGAGAATGTTTGCACTGATAAGGGAAAGCTGTCTGAAGTTCTCTTTCTTTGTTGGATTTTTGCTTTTTCTAGGGTGTAGTTTCATTCCTTGTATTGGTGTTTTCCTTTTATTATCCTTTGAATGGCTGGATTCGTGGAAAGATATTGTGTAAATTTGGTTTTGTCATGGAAAACTTTGCTTTCTTCATCCATGGTGATTGAGAGTTTTGCTGGGTATATTAGCCTGGGCTGGCATTTATGTTCTCCTAGGGTATAACATCTGTCCAGGATTTTCTGGCTTTCATAGTCTCTGGTTAGAAGTCTGGTGTAATTCTAATAGGCCTGCCATTATATGTTACTTGACCTTTTTCCCTCACTGCTTTTAATATTCTATCTTTATTTAGTGCATTTGTTGTTCTGATTATTATGTGTTGGGAGGAAGTTTTTTCTGGTCCACTCTATTTGGAATTCTGTAGGCTTCTTGTATGTTCATGGGCATCTCTTTCTTTAGGTTGGTGAAGTTTTCTTCTATACTTTTTTGAAGATATTTGCTGGCCCTTTAATTTGATAATTTTCATTCTCATCTATTCCTATTATCCGTACGTTTGGTCTTCTCATTGTGTCCTGGATTTCCTGGATGTTTTGAGTTAGGATCTTTTTGCATTTTGCATTTTCTTTGATTGTTGTCCTCATGTTCTCTATGGAATCTTCTGCACCTGAGATTCTCCCTTCCATCTCTTGTATTCTGTTGCTGATGCTTACATCTATGGTTCCTGATTTCTTTCCTAGGGTTTCCATCCCAGAGTTGTTTCACTTTGGGTTTCTTTTATTGTATCTACTTCCCTTTTTAGGTCTTGGATGGTTTTGTTCAATTCCATCACCTGTTTGGTTGTGTTTTCCTGTAATTCTTTAAGGGATTTTTGTGTTTTCTCTTTAAGGATTTCTGCCTCTTTAGCATTGTTCTTCTGTATCTCTTTAAGTGAGTTATTAATGGCCCTTCTTAAAGTCCTCTACCAGTATTGTAATTATGATTTTAAATCTGAATCTAGCTTTTCAGGTGTGTTGGGGTATTCAGGACTGGCTGAGGTGGGAGTGCTGGGTTCTGATGATGGTGAGTGGTATTGGTTTCTGTTAGTAAGATTCTTATGTTTGCCTTTCTCCATCTGGTAATCTCTGGTGTTAGTTGTTATAGTTGTCTCTGGCCGGAGCTTGTTGTTCCTACTGTGATTCTGTTAGCCTCTGTTAGCAGTCTTGGGAGTCCAGTGCTCTACTGAGTCTCAGTGGTTAGAGTGCTTTCTGCAGGCAACATGCAGTGAGGTCTGGCATTCACACCTGCCTCCTGGCTGAAGATGAAGGCCCTAAACCGGGCCTGACCCAGAAGATATGTTGCCTCTGCAGTCTGCATGCTCAACTTTCACAGATTGGTCTCTGAGGGACCTTGGACACACGATGGCTCCCTCACCTGCTCTGGTGGTCAGAGCCCTATCTGGTAGCCACTTCTCCTTAGTGGGGAAGGTGCCTGGATGTCTGGACCCATAAATGGATTCTGTCCCAGAAGCTGTGTTGCTTCTGCTTGTCCCAGAATCTGTGTCACTTCTGCAGTCTGCTCACTCACCCTCCGTGGTTGGAAGAGTTTTTTTTTCTTCTCAAAAGTATCACACCTAATATATACTGTCTGAAATGATTATTTCTTTGACACAGGGTACATTGATGACCTTTTAGAAACTATATATTATACAAAATAATATAAACTCCATTGAGGAAACAATAGCATAGAATAAAAATTCACAGGACACATGCACTTCTATCTGAAGGCAGATTGCATTGATTTCTGGTATTAATTTGCTCACTTTTAATTGAGTGTAAAAGTGCCTATGGTTAATGTAACTTGTTTGAAAAGAGTTCAACTACCAGTGGAAAAAATTGATTAAGAGCATTGCAATGCTTATATGTGTATTTTACAAACGATATATGCCTAACATATCACTTTCCACAAGGCACAGAAACAAATGTAACATGTAGAGGTGGTGGATAACTTCCAGGTAACTGTTTTCCAGACATAGCAAAGGCAGTTGCACATATGAACCATACAGAAATTTTAAAAGCAGTCACAAGTCAGACAAAATTCTAGGCATTTGAAGGTGCTGGAAGAAGAGTGAATATTTGTTAATGGTGTGATCCACCTTGGTAGATCAACCATACTCCAGAGCAGGACCCACTTCTAATAGTATTTAGGCAGTACAAACTGGACTCAATTTTTTTTAAAAGAAGACTTGAACTTGGGTAAGTAGAAAAGTGAAGGTGAGTGGGGTGAATATGGAAGGGGAGGGGTGGTGAATCTGATCAAAATACTTAGTACAGGGCTGGCGATATGGTCAGTAGTTAAGAGCACTGACTGCTCTTCCAAAGGTCATGAGTTCAAATCCCAGCAACCATATGGTGGCTCACAACCATCTGTAATGAGATCTGATGCCCTCTTCTGGTGTGTGTGAAGACAACTACAGTGTACTTATATATAATAAATAAATAAATCTAAAAAAAAAAAAGCCCAGCTTTTAAAAAAGAAACAAGTTAAAAAAACAAAATACATTGTACAAAATTCTAAAAATTAATAAAAAGTATTTTTAAAAGTTAAAATGAAAATTTAACAGGATTCATATTATAAAAATAAACTAGAATAAGAGATAAATTGTGCTCATTTTTAGCAGTACTATATACAATAAGAATTGTTTTGTCATAGAAAGACTAGAATTTGTATTTATGAAAGAAAATACATGCAAAGACCTGTAAGAGAATAATAATAGTGTTCCAGCAAAAGAAGCAGTCACAATAATGAAGACACCTCTTATATATTACTCATTTTATATTAAACATGGCACTGACAGCTACGATTTATAAAGAACTACAAAAATTCAAATCACTCCATTAATAATTGGGTTAGTGAACTGAATGGATAGTGACCAAACACATTTTGAAAATGTGTTCAGCATGCTTAGGCACAAGGGAAATGCAAATTAAAATTGCTTTGAGATTTTATTACACCCTGATTATAACAGCTAGCATCAAGAAAAAAATCACAACAAATACTAGTGTGGATATGAGTCTTGTATTAAGTTCAATGTGAAGGTTTCTTTAGCAAAACAAATTTAGATCTACTGTATTACTGTATTAAACTGTTGGTTGTATACCATGTATTTTTTTAATTCTTTATTTTTATTTTTTAATATAATATTTTTTACTGATTCCTCAATGTTGAGCATAGTCACATACACACACACATGCACGCACACATCTGCATCTTCTTCTTAACTCCTCCAACCCTCTCTTTTCCACCCATTCCCACCTTCTTTTCTTTTTTTTTTCATTTCCAATTTTTTAATTAGGTATTTTCTTCATTTACATTTCAAATGCTATCCCAAAAGTCCCCCATACCCTCCCCCCCCTAAACACTCACTCCCACCTCTTGGCCCTGGCGGTCCCCTGTACTTAGGCATATAAAGTTTGCAAGACCAAGGGGTCTCTCTTCCCAATGATGGCTGACTAGGCCATCTTCTACTACATATGCAGCTAGAGACACGAGCTCCGGGGGTACTGGTTAGTTCATATTGTTGTTCCACTTACAGGGTTGCAGACCCCTTTAGCTCCTTGGGTACTTTCTCTAGCTCCTCCATTGGGGGCCCTGTGTTCCATCCAATAGCTGAATGTGAGCATCCACTTCTGTGTTTGTCAGGCACTGGTATAGCCTCACAAGAGACAACTATATCAGGGTCCTTTTTGCAAAATCTTGCTGGTGTATGCAATGGTGTAGCCCAGAAACTTAGAATACCCAAGATACAAGATACAAGTTGCAAAACACATGAAACTCAAGAAGAACAAAGAACAAAGTGTGAACACTTTGCCCCTTCTTAGATTTGGGAACAAAACACCCATGGAAGGAGTTACAGAGACAAAGTTTGGACCATCTAGAGACTGCCACACTGGGAATCCATCCCTTGTATTATTATTATCCATGTTTACTTCACAGATGAATCCTATGTCCTACTACATAGATATTTTCTATCCATATTCACTGCTAAGAAATGGAATCTTCCTAAATGTCCATCAGTAGACTAATTAAAATGAAAATGTGATACATATACATAATGAAAATTTATTCAGTGGTAAAGAAAAATGAAACCATGACATTTTCTGGAACTGAGCACCATTAGGTTTAGCAAAACGAACCACAGCTACCAAGGTAAATAATGTGTATTTTCTCCCATAAAAAAAAATATCTAGGTTTAAATTTGTATGTGCATGTGTGTATGTCAGGAATGTAGAAAAGAGACTTTGAAAGAGGAGAAACAGATCTTAATGGGGGAAGGAAGGCAAAAGCAACAGTAGTGGAATACATGTAATATGAAGGAGAATGGAGACTATTCCTGGGAAGAGTAGAAAACAGCAAGAAAGAAGAGTTGGGATAGGGAGGATGATGAATGGAAACAATGCATATATACATATACCCATACACATGTGCTTGCACATACACATATACATATATGTGTATATATGAAAATACCAAAATAAAACCCATAATTTGAATGCTAACTTTGAAAATTGACTGGTAGAACTTTCAGCAGGCACCTAGCCATTCCACATAGCTAGATGTGGTAAAAAGCTCATCTCTCTCTAGACTCTGCTCATTCCACTCCAGAACCCTCTGCATATACTACTCAGCTACTCCATCAGCCAGACATAGTAAAATGTCTGATCCCCTCATCCCTGCCCTCTAAAAACTCACCCAAGCTGCCTTACTTATCATGCTACCTCAAGACTTCAGCTCAATGGGCTAAAAACCATACCAAAAGACACAATTAGCAACCTATCACCAGATGACCAAGTCCTTTCACAACACAAGACAAGTAATCCCAACAAACAAACAAAATACTGAAGACAACATGCCCTCCCCTGCTTCCAAATGACCAGCCCCATAATAGTTTTCCCCAATGAGAACAACTAATATGGAATTCAATGGACACAGAATTCAAAAGAACGGTTATAACTATGCTCAAAGAACTGAAAAGGGAAATAAAACCCTAAATGAACTTAAAGGTCACCGGAATAAATGCCTGATTGAAGTCTAAGAATAAATGAATAAATGGCTGAATGAAATAATGTCAATTCAGGATATGCAAATTAAATTCAATAAATAGAAATAGTGAAGAAACAAACATGAAGGTAAAAATGAAGTCTTCAATAAGTCTAATAAATAGCTCACTGTGAAACATTATGTAACAGAATGGAGCACAGACAAAATGGCATATCAGGATTTGAGGACAAGGTAGAGGAATTGGACCATTATATTTTTCAGTGATTATTTTTTATCTTTATTTACTTTTTTTAGTGAACCCTGAGTTGGGAATTTTATTAAAGGTTTTATATACAGACTTAGGGATAAGAGTAAAGAATTAAAAATGTACTCGGATGACAAGAAGAGATATAAGCCCCAAATGTAAGTATAAACTTTCCAAGAGTGAGTAAACAATTGATTGTCTTAATAATATACATATAAATATACATTCTTTCTCCCTCTCTCTGTCTCTCCTGTCTCTCTATGTCTCTGTCTCTCTGTCTTTCTTTCTCAGTGACCCTCAAGTTACATCTGTAAACAAAAATTCCTGAAGAGAAGGAATCTGCAGAGACTGATTGGCTGATGAGAATTTTTGTACTGAGGAGAGATTAGAATGTTACAGTTTCAGGGGCTAATTATCTTATCTTGGGCTAAAGTCTAGCTCTCCAGAACACCCATTCCTTGCTCCTGTTTGTTTCATAACTAATATATGTGACAATAGAAAAAAGCCATCATAGTCTACTATTTTTTTTATAAATTTTGTAACAGTGGAATATGCAGGAATTATGGGATGTCATGAAAACACCAAACCTACAAATAATTGGTGTAGAAGGAGAATAATCCCAGATTAACCACATGGAAAATATATTCAATAAAGTCTCAGAAACTTCCTCAAATCCAGGGGAAAAGATGCCTATCCACTCAAAAGAGGCTCATAGAACACTAAATAAGAAGATCCAGAAAAGACCTCCTCATACTGTACTAATCCTGCCAATCCATGAGCATGGGAGAATTTTCCATCTTCTGGGAGTGCTGGGTTCTGATGATGCTGAGTGGTCTTGGTTTCTGTTAGTAATATTGTTATGTTTGCCTTTCGCCATCTTGTAGTCTCTGGCATTTGTATTTATAGCTGTTTCTGGCTGGAGCTTGTTCCTCCTGTGATTCTGTTAGCCTCTGTCAACACTTCTGGGAATCCAACTCTCTCCTGAGTCTCATTTGTCAGAGTACTCTCAGCAGGCAAGTGCACAGAGGTCTGGAGCTCAGCTCTGCCTCCTGGTTGAAGATGAAGGCCCAAAAAGGACCCTGTCCCAGAAGCTATGTAGCTTCTACTGCCCGCGTGCTTTCCTTAGCAGACTGTTCTCTTTGGGACCAGGGATACAAGATGGTGTTCTCACCTGGTC
Source organism: Mus musculus (assembly GCF_000001635.26). NCBI lineage: Eukaryota > Metazoa > Chordata > Mammalia > Rodentia > Muridae > Mus > Mus musculus. The sequence goes on from NC_000086.7 coordinate 19,014,161, forward strand.
CTATGGACAGAGCCCTCCCTGGAGGTCGCTTTTCCTGTGGTGGGATAAGTGTACAGAGGTCTGGGTCTCATCTCTGCCTTCTGGCTGAAGATGAAGGCCCAAAAGGGACCCTGTCCCAAAAGCTATGTTGCTTCTGCTGCCCGCATGCTTTCTTGTACAGACTGGTCTCTTTGGGACCAGGGATAAAAGATCGGGTGCACTCAATTTTATAAAACAGTTATTATTGAACATTGAGCCATGCATTCCATCATCCAACCCCCAGAAATAGAAGGTAACTTCAATACCCTATGTTCACCAATGGACAGGTCATCAGACAAAACAGACAAACTTTGTAGCTAAGTGAGATCTTAGATCAAAGGAAACCAACAGATAACTACAGAATATTTTGCCCAAACATCACAGAACACACTTTCTTCTGAGCAGTCATGGAAATCTGTTTAAAATTGATCACATAATGATACTCAGAGCAAATCTCAACCATTTTAGAAAATTAGAAGTAGCTCTATGTATTCTAACTACAATGAAATAAAAACTTGAATTTCATAACCAAAAGAACTCCAAAAAAATGCAGACACTCATGGAGATTAAACAACATACCACAGAATGATAACTGTGTCATTGAAGAAATCACGAAAGAAATTAAATACCCCCTTTAATTAAATGAAAACAAAAAGGTAATATAGAAAATAATCACCTTCTGCCATGTCCCCTATATCATCTCCTATTCTGTCCTCTGTTCTAACTATGCTTCCTTAATTATTCCCCAGAAAGGGCCCTCCAAAGAACATCACCTTCACTACCTTAGATCCTCTTGGAGATAAAGAAGTCTGGAGAAAAAGAAGTCAAGAAAGTGAAAGAAATGTTTAAGAACTTCTAGCTGTGAAACTCACTTGCTGTACATTCAGGAAAAGGAGAATTGCTTCACATTAAGACTTTTAGTGTTTTTTCCAGTTATTTCAATAGAAATAACTGGAAGGCACTTTTGAGGTGTATTTGAACCATTATAATTTTGATTCCAATCAACTGCTGAACAAGATCAATGAACCACCCAAGCCAGCTCCCAGAAAAGGTGCCCTGTCAATTACAAAGTCTGCTAAAACATATCAGAGAATCCTTTTTCTAAAGCATGCTTCAGTTCATCACATCCCTCTGTGGTTCCTACTTGTTCTTTACATCTTCTGATGTAAACAGGAGGGGATTTTTTTAAACAATCTTGTTGCCTAGCTTCTGAACTTGCAATGCTGACTCTCCAGAGAAGCAAAAGGCTGGCTTTAATAGTTGAGTATAAAGCTAATGACCAGACATATGCTGAGCTCTGTCCATGTTCCTGCCTTGACATATAATGTGTCAGCTTGTTTGTCATTGCCTCTTGTACTTGTGTAATGACTTTTACTCCTTTCACTTTTTTCTAAACTAAAGCTAAACTGAAATTTAGCTTTATATGAATTATGTTTCTAAATTATCCATTCAAAGTATAAAAGAAGTAGAGGATTTCCTATGAAATTCTTGCCTTTTGTATTTCTAGGACCTTGCAGAATACTCTCTTCGTTATCCTACAGTTGGGAAGTACAGACACACTAACCCCCATATAATACTGCTTCGAGTAAATGTCTAAGATTTTACAAATCAAAGTCATTTGGGGTGCTTGGTGTTCACCACAACATATGAAAATTGTATTAACAATAAGGCAAGGCACCACCTTTAAAGATAACTTGCTTCAGATATTCAATTAAAATCAGTTTAAAGTAAAATGGAAACAACATTTACTTCTCCTTAGAAGCTTTAGAGTCTAGTACACCTAAAGACCTTTTGAAGAATGGTAATAGTATCCCCGCTAATTGGATCATTTACCAGTCTTCACCTAAGAGGTACTTACAGTTAGCTAAAAGAAAAACATTTTGCCATTTGTTTATCCTAGTAACCTTATGGCCAGAATTTTTCTAGATGGTCCTAATTTCATTTCATGTCGTTTTTCTCAATAAAGACAATTATTATGTGAATAATCCTATGACCCGAATTTTTCTGGAAGGTCCTAATTTCATTTCATGTCATTTTTCTCAATAAAGATAATTACTATGTGAATAACTAAAAGCAAATCAGAAAAGGCCCAAGAGAAGGGCAATCCTGTAGGAGGACCAGCAGTCTCAATTAATCTGGACCCCAGAGATCTCTCAAACACTAAACCACCAGACAGCATACACCAGCTGATATAAGGTCCCCAACACACATACAGTAGAGGACTTCCAGGTCTCTACTCATACAGAGACGATACACCTATCCTTCAAGAGACTGGAGACCTCAGGGAGTTTATAGGTCAGGTGAGGTAGAAGGTAGGGTCATCCACATGGAGATGAAATAGGGTGGGTAGGAGGTATGGAGATGTGGGGAATGGAATATGGAGTGTAAAAAATAAATTAAGAATAAAATAAAATGAAAAAATAAAGTAAATATTATGATATACCTCAAAAGTTTAGAAAATGAACCAAGGGCAGCAGATAGGAAGAAACAGTCTAAACAAGGGCAAAATTAATAAAATGAATAGTAAAAAAATCATGTTAACAAAGAATTGGTTCTTTGAAAAGATAAAACAAGACTAAGAAGCCCCTTGTCAAATTATCCAAAAGAAAAAAGAAAAGGACCAATTTATAAAATTAGAGATGCACAGAGAGACATCACAACCAAAATCAAATAAACCCATCTAGATACATTTCTAGATAGATAAACAAGAGCCATCATATTAAAACAAGACCTAAAAGAAAGTATGACTTTATAGAATTATATGACCTATAAAAATTAAACTGAGATTAGGTAAATAAATTTAAAAGACAAGCAATGAGATTGATTGGAAAGAGAGGCCCATTGGTCTTGCAAACTTTATATGCTTCAGTACAGGGGAACGCCAGGGCCAAGAAGAGGGAGTGGGTGGGTAGGGGAGTGGGGAGGGTATGGGGGACTTTTGGGATAGCATTGGAAATGTAAATGAGGAAAATACCTAATTAAAAAAATTTTTTAAAAAGAAAAAGAAAAATCTCTCCAGACTAAAAGCCACTCAATTCCAGATGGATTCACAATAGAGTTTACCAGAGCTTTAAAGCAGAACTACAACCATTGCTTATTCTATAAAATAGAAGTAGACACAGCACTTCAACCTCCTCCTACAAAGCCAGTATTACAAAACCTTATAGAGATAAGATAAAGATAAGATAAAAAGACAAAGACAAAGACACAGACAAAAGACAAAGACAAAGACAAAGGTACAGGAGGGGAGGGGAGGGGAGGGAAGGGAAGGGGAGGGGAGGGGAGGGGAGGGGAGGGGAGGGGAAGGAAGGGAAGGGAAGGGGAGGGGAGGAAAAGTAATTCTTGAATGCTCTGTGTAAGACTCATGGACAGTACAGAAGAATCTAGGAGCCAGATGATGGAGAGAAGAAATTTGAATTATTGTCATCTGAATGTGACACAGCCATGGCAAACATGATTTCATAGGAGGTGCATCTTCCTGCACAAGATTGGATCTGTCAATAACTAATAGTGGGTCAGGGAGTGGCTTATAGGGCCCTACATCTATTTGCTGAATTATTGCCTACTAACAGATTCTAGGAGAGGGCATTCATTCATTGTCTTTAGTTGTGCACTCACAGATGTGCTTATCAGACTCTGCAAAGAGTTCTAAACCTATGGTCATACAGGTAGCCCTGGCTAAACTCAGTAGTTCACAAAACAAAAAAGACATGAGTGTGACAAAAGGACTTATAAGAGAGAGGAGTAATTACAGGGGTGGGAAGGAAAGGAGAAAAGATGGGAACAGGTAGAGTAACCAAAATACATTACAAACATGTATAAAGACATTAAATGATAAATTTAATACAAATAATAACAAAAATTAGATTTAAGAATATAAAGATAGACAAAGAACATTTTTACTACATTGACTCTGAGAAACGAAGCCAGAAGTAGGACAGTAGACTCTATATCATAAACTTGTTATGCAGTGCCTTTTATAGCATTATAGTGCAGTAATTTAACATCAAAACTAGTTGAATACAAACAAGTAAACCTAAGCTTCTTTTATTTTGTTAATGTTAGTCCAAGGTCACATGTAGAATTTGATAGGGACCTCATTTTTATAATTCATACTCTGTATTTTAGAGTTGGAAACTTTTGACATTATTATAATTCAGCATATTAAGTCTGCTCATTAACCTAGCAGTAAATGCAAAATTCATCCAACACAACTAAAGAATAAGGCAACTGTTTGATTTCACCTTAATAAGTTTTTATCTACAAGTGTTGGTATACACTCCTTCCAGTCATAAGCACCAGACTAATTTGTTTTAGGAATGAGATAGATGGACAGAATTGTGAGAATGAATCTAAAGATACTAGGAAGTGTCTCTTCCATCTTTTCCTCAAGTTCTAACTTTATAGACTAACTTTATTATTAAAGTTCTAACTTTATTATAGACTAATGTTTTTGAATGAAGACGCTGGCATTTCCTGAAATGTTTATGTCCCTTTGAGAAGTGAGTGATAAAACTTAATTCCAAATAATTGGATGTGTTGATTCTTTCTGGAGAACTGGTAAAAAAGCATATGTGTAAAAGAAGAGGAGAAACTGGGGATAACCCCAAAAGAAAGCAAATGCTTATGCTTACAAGTATATATGTTGCACCATGTGCATGCAGTGCCTGAGGAAGTCAGGAAAAGATGTTGGATCCCATAGAACTGGCGTTATAGGTGGTTGTGAGCTGCTATGTGGGTAGTAGAATATGAGACCCACAGTGACTGTTCTTAAACACTCTACCACCTTTAGAGTCTCAAGAATGTCTTCTGTTATAATGAGATAAATCTTGGTGGGACCTAAATCACTTCAGAACAGGGTTGATCACTCTTCTGCTTCTATAACCATATTGATGAGCTTTGGAGTGTGGCTTTTGGTGATTAAATGAGCCATTATACACTAAGAAAGCACACTTGTTTATGTTCTAAACTCTCAGTAGCTTCTCTCCTCAGGGCCTTGTAGGAGGATCATAATTTACCAATTTTCTCTGTACTGCTTGGAGAATCTGATGGCCAAGGCTTGGATTGAACATGGTGTATAAATGTTGAGCATCACTGTCTATATAAAGGTAGGTACAGAGACTGGAGTGGGGGCATGAGGAATTCCATCATTGATAGAGTTTTCTCATTTCCCATCAGAACAACCTTTGAATTTTCTGAAGTTCTGAGAAATTAAAATTTCACCCAAAATGAGAACTCAAAGGGAAATTTTGGGGAAATAAAGTCTTTAAAGCTGGTTAGCTCCCCTTTCCCAAAGAGAGTCTTCTATTTGCAGTCACACAGCCTTGTCAATCTCCCTTCCCCCAAACCAAAAAGATGATCTTACAATAAGACAATTCTCACTTTATCATTTCCCTGTTTAAAATCTACAATGGTGGACAGAGCAGACAGCTCAGGTAGTCATATGCCTGCACCATTAACATGAGGATCTGAGTTCAGTTCCCCAGCACTCATGTAAGCTAAGCATATACTCTCTCTCTCTCTCTCTCTCTCTCTCTCTCTCTCTCTCTCTCTCTCTCTCTCTCACACACACACACACACACATGCACACACATGCACACGCAGGTCTGTAACACAATGCTGGAAAGGAGACAGGTGTATAGCTGGAGTCTTCTTGCCAATTGGTGAATCCTAGGTTCAGTGTGAGACCATGTCTTCAAAAAATAGGGCTAAAAGCAACAGAGCAAAGTATCAGATGTTTTTCTTTGGCCTCCATATGCCAAAAGTAGAACACATGGACATATAGAAGTACATGTCCATAAACACACACAGAGAGAGAGAGAGAGAGAGAGAGAGAGAGAGAGAGAGAGAGAGAGACAGAGACAGAGAGCAACAGCAGCATTTGATGGCCTTTAACAATTGTCATAGGCTCTAGGAAGGCACAAAGACTAGATAAAATTGCCTGCTTAGTCCTCTAGTTTCAGTTCCTGCTTCATCCCACATATACTGATTGCCATTGAATTTCTTAAACTTTCCTGGATAATTTTTGCAACATGTGTTTGCATTTAACATTCTTTTGACCACTGGCTCACCCATCATTTATTCTATTCCTCCTATGTGTGAGACACTGTGCTGAATGATAAACCTACTTTGATAAAGAGAACAATCCTTCATGTAGTGTATAATCCAGTGAGAACGATAAACACTGAACAATGCAAAGAATATCTAAACTAGGAAGGAGAGAGAGAGAGAGAGAAAGAGAGAGAGAGAGAGAGAGAGAGCCTCCTTATTAACTTTTTGTGTGTACATGTATATATTAGAGGCCAGAGGACAATGTCAAGTGTCATTTTTGAAATGCCTTCCACATTTTTTAGGGTCTTTCACTGGCCTGTATTAGTGAAGTACACCAAGATGGCTGTCCCATGGGCTTCCACAACATTGGTGTTACACATGTGTATTGTGAAACCCAACTTTTTATTTAAACATGGATTCTGGAGATCTAACTCAGGTGCCCATGCTTATACAAGTCAAATGTGTTACTGACTGAGTGGTCTTCCTAGTCCTCATCATTAACTATTACTTTTTATGCTAGACTATAGGATATGAGACCCAACTTGTGACAACCTGCCTTAACTACTCATGGCACATAAACTGAATATACATTTTCTTTTTTTTGTGTGTGTAGACATGAGTTTAATATTTATTTGGAAGATAGAAAGTTAATAAAAACATGGTAAACAAGCCGGGAAGTGGTTGCACATACCTTTAATCCCAGCACTTGGGAAGTAGAGGCAGGCAGATTTCTGAGTTTGAGGCCAGCCTGGTCTACAGAGTGAGTTCCAGGACAGCCAGAGCTACACAGAGAAACCCTGGCTTGAAAAACCAAAACCATCCAACCAACCAACCAAACAAACAAACAAAACACATGGTAAACAATTTTAAAAAGGCATGGACACAGATTTTAACAATGACAGTTTAGAAACTGCAAGGCCATACAACCTTAAAAACATTCAAATCACAAAGTTCTGGCAGAAATGAATATACATTTTCACAGCACTATATAATAACTAATGTTTTTCTTAGCTAGCTTCTCCATGAAACCCTAAAATATTTGTAGCGAGTGACTGATATTATGGCATTGTCACAATAATTCTGTCACCAAATCTGAAATGTAGTAGAAATGTAAATGAAGCATAGCCACTTAATTTTATTTCAACATCCAAGCCATTATGAACAGAACATCCAATTTTAATGAGTTATAAATGTTCTTTTTGTGGTTATGATTTCTATTGACTATCCATGGTTATAGCTTGGGTGTGCTCTTATAAAGAACATAAGCAGTAATCACTTTTCAAGATTTCTAAGAAAGGAGCATTCTAAGTAATCCTTTCATAAGAATTATGAGGTTTGGGTGTAAGCAGTAAGATTACAGAGGAATGATTTGAGAACTGGAAGGAAAGAAGAGAAGAAATGAATGAGGGAAAAAAATGTATAGAATAAGCCACTCTGAGCAGGGAAACCTGAGGCACAAGCTGAGTGAGCATGGCAGACCCCTTAGAGCAAGCTTGCATCAGATGGCTATTTCTATTTCAAGTGTGCACATGTCTCTGGAACTTTCTTTTGTGGGGGGAACCTCAACTACAGGTTCTGGGTGAGAATTTCCTTTAAGCCTCCAGAAACTAGTTCCTTGATGTTACTATTACTAATTTCCTGGAAAGTCATTGCTGGTCTATACTTTTTTCTTTCTTTTTTTTATTGGATATTTTCTTCATTTACACTTCAAATTCTATCCCCTAAACCCACCCCCCTGCCCTGCTCCCCTAGCACTCACTCCCACTTGCTAGCCCTAGCTTTCCCCAGTACTGGGGCATATAAAGTTTGCTAGACCCAGGGTCTTCCCAATGAAGGCCAATTAGGACATCTTATGCTACATATGCAGTTAGAGACACAAGCTCTGGGTGTACCAATTAGTTCATATTGTTTTTCCACCTATAGGGTTGCAGACCCCTTCAGCTCTTGGTTACATTCTCTAGCTCCTATATTGGGGGCCCTGTGTTCTATCCTATAGATGACTGTGAGCATCCACTTCTGTATTTGCCAGGCACTGGCAAAGCTTCACTGGAGACAGCTATATCAGGGTCCTTTCAGCCAAATCTTGTTGGCATATGCAATAGTGTCTGCATTTGGTGGATGATTATGGGATGGACCCCCAGGTGGGGCAGTCTCTGGATGGTCCATCCTTTCATCTTAGCTCTAAACTTTGTCTCTGCAACTCCTTCCATGGATATTTTATTTCGTATTCTAGGGAGGAATGAAGTATCCAGGAGTTGGTCTTCCTTCTGGATTTCTTGTGTTTTGGAAGTTGTATCTTGGGTATTCTAGGTTTCTGGGCTAATATTCACTTATCAGTGAGTGCATTTCAAGTGACTTCTTTTGTGACTGGGTTATCTCACTAAGGATGATGTCCTCCAGATACATCCATTTGCCCAAGAATTTCATAATTTCATTGTTTTTAATAGTTGAGTAGTACTTCATTGTGTAAATGTACCACATTTTCTGTATTTATTCCTCTGTTGAAGGACATCTGGGTTCTTTCCAGCTTTTAGCTCTTATAAATAGGGCTGCTATGAACATAGTGGAGCATGTGTGCTTATTAAAAGTTGGAACATCTTCTGGGTATATGCCCAGGAGAGGTATTGCTGGATATACCAGTAGTACTATGTCCAGTTTTCTGAGGAAAACAAGACTGATTCCCACAGTGGTTGTACAAGCTTGCAATACCACCAGCAATGGAGGAGTGTTCCTCTTTCTCCACATTCTCGCCAGCATCTGCTGTCACCTGAATTTTTTATCCTACCCATTTTAACTGGTGTGAGGTGGAATCTCAGGGTTGTTTTGATTTGTATTTCCATGATGATTAAGGATGTTGAACATTTTTTAAAGTGCTTCTCAGCACTTTGGTGTCCTCTGTTGAGAATTCTTTACTTAGCTCTGTACCACCTATTTTTAATGGGGTTATTTGAATGTCTGGAGTTCAGCTTCTTGAGCTCTTTGTATATATTGGATATTAGTCCCCTATCTGATTTAGGATAGGTAAAGATCCTTTCCCAATCTGTTGGTGGCCTTTTTGTCTTATTGACAGTATCTTTTGCCCTATAGAAGCTTTGCAATTTTATGAGGTCCTATTTCTCAATTCTAGATCTTACATCACAGGCCATCATGGCTGTTCTGTTTAGGAAGTTTTCCCCTGTGCCCATATCTTCGAGGGTTTTCTCCTCTATAAATTTCAGTGTGTCTGGTTTTGTGTGGAGTTCTTTGATCCACTTAGACTTGAGCTTTGTACAAGATATAAGAATGGATCAATTTGCATTCTTCTAAATGATAACCACCAGTTGTCCCAGCACCATTTGTTGAAAATGCTGTCTTTTTTCCACTAGATGATTTTAGCTCCCTTGTTAAAGATCAAGTGACTATAGGTGTGTGGGTTCATTTCTTGATCTTCAATTCTATTCCACTGATCTATCTGTCTGTTGCTGTACCAGTACCATGCAGTTTTTATCACAATTCCTCTGTAGTACAGCTTGAGGTCAGGCAAGGTAATTCCCCCAGACGTTATTATATTGTTGAGAACAGTTTTTGCTATCTTAGGTTTTTTGTTATTCCACATGAATTTTCAAATTGCCCTTTCTAACTCAGTGAAGAATTGAGTTGGAATTTTGATGGGGATTGCATTGAATCTGTAGGTTGCTTTGGGCAGGACAGCCATTGTTACTATATTAATCCTACCAATCCATGTGCATGGGAGAGCTTTCCATCTTCTGAGATCTTCTTCAATTTCTTTCTTCAGAGACTTGAAGTTCTAATCATACAGATCTTTCACTTCCGTAGTTAGAGTCACACCAAGGTATTTTATATTATTTGCAACTATTGTGAAGGCTGTTGTTTCCCTAATTTCTTTCTCATCCTGTTTATCCTTTGTGTAGAGAAAGGTCATTGATTTGTTTGACTTAATTTTGTATCCAACTACTGTGCTGAAGCTGTTTATCAGGTTTAGGAGTTCTCTGGTGGAATTTTTAGGGTCACTTATATATACTATCATATCATCTGCAAATAGTGATATTTTGACTTCTTCCTTTCCAATGTGTATCCCCTTGATCTCCTTTTTTTGTCGAATTGCTATGGCTAGAACTTCAAGTACTATATTGAATAGGTAGGGAGAAAGTGGGCAGCCTTGTCTAGTCGCTGATTTTAGTGGGATTACTTCCAGCTTCTCTCCATTTACTTTAATGTTGGCTACTGTTTTGCTGTATATTGCTTTTATTATGTTTAGGTGTGGGCCTTGAATTCCTGATTTTTCCATGACTTTTATCATGAAGGGGTGTTGGATTTTGTCAAATGATTCTCAGCATCTAACGAGATGATCATGTGATTTTTTTTGTTTTTGAATTTGTTTATATAGTGGATTACATTGAAGGATTTCCATATATTAAAACCATCCCTACATCCCTGGGATGAAGCCTACCTCGTCATGATGGATGATCGTTTTGACGTGTTCTTGAATTTGGTTTGTGAAGATTTTATTGAGTATTTTTGCATCGATATTCATAAGGGAAATTGGTCTGAAGTTCTCTTCCTTTGTTGGATCTTTGTGTGGTTTAGGTATCAGAGTAATTGTGGCTTCATAGAATGAATTGGGTAGAGTACCGTCTGTTTCTATTTTGTGGAATAGTTTGAGTAGAGTTGGAATTAGGTCTTCTTTGAAGGTCTGATAGAACTCTGCACTAAACCCATCTGGTCCTGTGCTTTTTTTGGTTGGGAGACTATTGATGACTGCTTCTATTTCTTTAGGGTAAATGGGACTGTTAAGATCATTTATCTGATCCTGATTTAACTTTGGTACCTGGTATCTGTCTAGAAACTTGTCCATTTCATCCAGGTTTTCCATTTTTGTTGAGTATGTTTTGGATTTCCCCAGGATCTGTTGTTATGTCTCCCTTTTCATTTCTGATTTTGTTAATTAGAATACTGTCTCTGTGCCCTCTAGTTAGTCTGGCTAAGCATTTATCTATCTTGTTGATTTTCTCAAAGAACCAGCTCCTGGTTTGGTTGATTCTTTGTATAGTTCTTTTTGTTTTCATTTGGTTGATTTCTGCCCTGTTTGATTATTTCCTGCTGTCTACTCCTCTTGGGTGAATTTGCTTCCTTTCGTTCTAGAGCTTCTAGGTGTGCTGTCAGACTGTTAGTGTATGCTCTCTCTAGTTTTTTTTTAGGAAGCACTCAGGGCTATGAGTTTTCCTCTTAGGACTGCCTTCATTGTGTCCCATAAGTTTGGGTATGCTGTAGCTTCATTTTCCTTAAAGTCTAAAAAGTCTTCAATTTCTTTATTTATTTCTTCCTTGACCAAGGTATCATTGAGAAGAGTGTTGTTTAATTTCCACGTGAATGTTGGCTTTATATTATTTATGTTGTTATTGAAGACTAGCCTTGGTCCGTGGTGATTTGATAAGATGCATGGGATATTTTGTTGAAGATATTTACTGGCCCTTTGTGTTGAAAATCTTCATTCTCTTCTATACCTATTATCCTTAGGTTTGGCCTTCTCATTGTATCCTGGATTTTTTTGATGTTTTGAGTTAGGTTCTTTTTGCATTTTGCATTTTCTTTGATTGTTGTGTCCATGTTTTCTATGGCATCTTCTGCACCTAAGATTCTCTCTTCCATCTCTTGTATTCTGTTGCTGATGCTCACGTCTATGGTTCCTGATTTCTTTCCTAGGTTTTCTATCTCCAGAGTTGTCTCCCTTCAGGTTTTCTTCATTGTTTCTACTTCCATGTTTAGATCTTGGATGGTTTTGTTCAATTCCGTTGCCTGTTTGGTTGTGTTTTAATGAAATTCTTTAAGGGATTTTTGTCTTTCTTCTACCTATTTAGCAGTTTTTGCCTGTAGTTCTTTAAGGACTTCTACCTGTTTAGCTGTGTTCTCCTGTAATTCCTTGAGGGATTTTTATGCTTCCTCTTTAAGGGCTTCTACCTCTTTAGCACTGTTCTCCTGTATTTCTTTAAGTGAGTTATTAATGCCCTTCTTTAAATCTTCTACCACCATCATGAGATATGATTTTAAATCTGCATCTTGCTTTTCGGGTGTGCTGGGGTATCCAGGACTCATTGTGGTGGGCGTACTGCGTTCTGATGATGCCCAGTGTTCTTGGTTTCTGTTAGTAAGATTCTTATGTTTGCCTTTCGCCATCTGGAAATCTCTGGTGTTAATGATCAAGCTGTCTCTGGTTGGAGATTGTTACTCTTATGATTCTGTTAGCCTCAGTCAGCATTCCTGGGAGTCCAACTCTCACCTGAGTTCCAGTGGTCGGAGCACTCTCTACAGGCAAGCTCTCCTCTTGCAGGGCAGGTGTCCAGCAGTCTGGAGCTCTGATCCACCTCCTGAGTTCTGGGGTCAGAACCCTCCCTGTAGGCCAACTCTCCTCTGGCAAGGAAGGTGCCCAGGGGTCTGGGTCTCAGCTCCTCCTCCTGGCTGAGGATGAAGGTCTGAGGGGACCCTGACCAAGAAGCTCTGTTGCTTCTATCACCCACGTGCTCTCAGGTGATCAGGAGGTCCTGGGTGTGCTAGGGCTCCTGTGGCGTGGAGAGTCCTCTGGTGCCCTAGATGCCCTCTGCTAGGCAGGGCTGGCCCCAACCTGAATGGATCCCAGCCTCTGGTCGGGCGGGATTCCTCCGTCTCTGTTCCTGCTGGCACAAGACCCTCCGCGATTCTTTGGAGCTGATGTTGTGTTCCACTTACCTATGTTCCTGAGGTGATCCCAAGGTCCTGCAATGGGGAGAGCACTCTGGTGCCCTTAGCAGCCTCCGCTGGGCTCAGAAGGCATTGCTGGTCTATCCTGACTTTCAGTGCCTGAAGGAATGAAGACTCATTAAATTCCCAATTCAAGAAAAAATAGAATTCACTTAGGAAAGTCTCAAAACCCAATCTTTCCCATTGTCTAATTTATTATAAACTCTACAGACTTGCTACTGGTACCTTCTTTGGCATATTCTAGGTGAATCAGCATAAAACCAAAAGCAACTTCACTTCTAAGTTGAAAGTTAAATATATAAAGGATGTTATTTTTTTTCTCTAGTATTTAAAAGCTGTTCTCAGACCTAGAATCTCAAAAGATGATACACACTTTCTGGTCTCATGGAAAGTCACACCTGTATCCTGAGGCTTGGCACCATCTCCACTTCCAGTGGAACTGTGGTTACCTATGTTTCATTATTTGCCTCAACAACTTCAGTCTTGTTTGCACTGTTGCTACTGGTAACAGCTTACCTTAAGGGAACATATATTTATATTACTTTTACCTGTGTGTGACGACTTGGCAAGCAGCAAACCCACTTTTGAGAATACTCTGTCCATATTTTCTTACTCTCTCATGCCAGATTCTGATAATGCCTTTTGAGGCTGAAAGTGATTCTGGAATGTGGATTTAAGCTCTACACCTTAGCAAGCAAAAACAAGTTGGGTTCCACCCAGAAATCCCTACTCTACAAGAAGCTGATGATCTGCTTTCATGTTAACAGAACCTTGTATTTTAGAAGCCATGTTGCAGGCATACTTGTATGGGTTTGCAAGAAATGAGGACTCTGGCCTGAAAATTTTAGTAGATGTAGAAAATCAAGTTCATAGTTGATGTCAGTCCAGTCAGAGGATGACACATAGATTATGACTATAATAAAGTCCATGTGTCATGCATGACTCTCATTCCACTCTCCCAAAGAAACCTTAAATGTAACTGCTTAATGACATCCTCCACACATCAGATTCATGTTACAGAAACCATAGGAACACACACACACACACACACACACACACACATACACACACACACACACATATATTCACCAATTGCTTTAAAAATAAAAAAAAATGGAGAGGTATATAACAGAGATACAGATTAACTGAAAGCATTTTTTTTGAGGTTGTGAGACAGGATCTCCCTCTGTATTTGTGGCTGGGCTGGAACTTGCTACATAGATCAGGCTGGCCTGTACTCACAGAGTTCGTCCTGATTTTGACTTCTGAGTGCTTGAACTAAGGTGTGCATCACGATACCCAGCACTAGAGCATTTAAATATAGCTGTAAATGGAAATACCAAAAATGAAAGTGTGCTGCAAATGTATTATATAACCCCATTAAAAATGGAAAAGAGCCTACTTGGCTAGTCTTGGGAAACAGTCCGCTAACTCAAAACTATATAGGCAAAGGAAAAAACAAAACGTAAACAAAACAAAACAAAAAAACAACCTATATGTATATATTCTACTGTGCTTGTTTCTCCTAAAGGTGAAGGCAGACAGTGGTGAGCCTCATTTGAATATACGCTGGATCTGCACATATAAGCAACTATGTCTTGCACAATGAAAACTTTATTTAGCACTGTCACAATCAGATAGGAGAGACTGGCATGAACTCTTTCTTTGGAGATACTAAAGTATTGACTTAGTTAAAGAGTAGGAGAGATCAACAGGAAGGAAGGAAGGAAGGAAGGAAGGAAGGAAGGAAGGAAGGAGGGAAGGAGGGAAGGAAGGAGGGAGAGAGGGAGGGAGGGAGAGAGAGAGGGAGGGAGGAAGGAAGGAAGGAAGGAAGACCGAAGCAAGAAGATTACAAGTTTAAGACCAGCTTAGACAATTTAGCATTGCCTTGGGTGAAATAAAAAGTAAAAGTAGACTTGGAGATAAGCATATTTTATAATTGCTACAAATATACAAAAAACACAGAAGAGTAGTTTATAATATATTTACAATAATTTTTGTTTCATATATACATATGAAACAAAAATTATATATGTGTATGTGTATGTGTATGTGTATATGTATGTATGTATTAGGTTTTTCTCTCACACAATACATCCCAACCAGAGTTTCCCCTTCTTCTATGCCTCCCAGGTCCCTGCCATCTTTTCCTAATCCCTGGATCCACTCCCTCTCCATCTCCCATAAGAAAAGAGCAGTCCTCAAAGAGAAATACAACAAATTGGGTTCCGGGACTCTGCCGAACTTAGTCTGCACAGGTGAGAGTGTGCACCAGAGAAGCTGACAGCTTCTGGAACAGGCAGGAGCCACAGAGCTTCTGAGGCAGCGCCCTTTTGGGGCCCCAGACATCCAGCCACCCTCCCGGCCAGAGGACAGGTGTCCACCAGCCCAGGAACCCTATGCCTCAGGATCTGCGGTAGCCATCTTGGTTCTGGGACTTCACCGAACTTAGTCTGCACAGTTGAGAGTATGCACCACAGAAGCTGACAGCTTCTGGAACAGGACAAAGCAACACAGCTTCTGGGAAAGGTCCTCTTTGGGGCCTTCATCTTTGGCCAAGAGGAGGTCCAAACATGAGATATCTGTGCACCTTCCCTGTAAAAGGAGAGCTTGCCTGCAGAGAGTGCTCTGACCACTGAAACTCAGAGAAGAGAGCTAGTCTCCCAGGTCTGCTGATAGACGGTAACAAAATCACCAGAGGAACAATCTCTAAACAGAGACAAATATAACAACTAATTCCAAAGATTACCAGATGGCGAAAGGTAAACATAAGAATCATACTAACAGAAACCAAGACCACTCACCATCATCAGAACCCAGCACTCCCACTTCGCCCAGTCCAGGGCACCCCAACACACCCGAAAAGCTAGACCCGGATTTAAAAGCATATCTCATGATGATGGTAGAGGACATCAAGATCGACATTAATAACTCACTTAAAGAAATACAGGAGAACACTGCTAAACAGGTAGAAGACATTAAAGAGGAAGCACAAAAATCCCTTAAAGAACTGCAGGAGAACACAACCAAACAGGTGATGGAATTGAATAAAGCCATCCAAGACCTAAAAAGGGAAGTAGACACAATAAAGAAAACCCAAAGTGAGGCAACGCTGGAGATAGAAACCCTAAGAAAGAAATCTGGAAGCATAGATGCAGGCATCAGCAACAGAATACAAGAGATGGAAGAGAGAATCTCAGGTGCAGAAGATTACATAGAAAACATCGGCACAACAATCAAAGAAAATACAAAATACAAAAAGATCCTAACTCAAAACATCCAGGAAATCCAGGACACAATGAGAAGACCAAACTTATGGATAATAGGAGTTGATGAGAATGAAGATTTTTCAACTCAAAGGACCAGCAAACATCTTCAACAAAATTATAGAAGAGAACTTCCCAAACCTAAAGAAAGAGATGCCCATGAACATACAAGAAGCCCACAGAACTCCAAATAGACTGGACCAGAAAAGAAATTCCTCACGACACATAATAATCAGAACAACAAATTCACTAAATAAAGATAGAATACTGAAAGCAGTAAGGGAAAAAGGTCAAGTAACATATAAAGGCAAGCCTATCAGAATTACACCAGATTTTTCAACAGAGACTATGAGAGCCAGAAGGGCCTGGACAGATGTTATACAGACGCTAAGAGAACACAAATTCCAGCCCAGGCTACTATACCCAGCCAAACTCTCAATTACCATAGATGGAGAAACCAAAGTATTCCAAGACAAAACCAAATTCACACATTGTCTTTCCATGAATCCAGCCCTTCAAAGGATAATAACAGAAAAAAAAAAAAAACAAAAACAATACAAGGACGGAAACCACGTCCTAGAGAAAGCAAGAAGGTAATCCCTCAGCAAACCTAAGAGAAGACAGCCACAAGAACAGAATGCCAACTTTAACAACAAAAATAAAAGGAAGCAACAATTACTATTACTTAATATCTCTTAATATCAATGGACTCAACTCCCCAATAAAAAGACATAGACTAACAGACTGGCTACACAAACAGGACCCAACATTTTGCTGCTTACAGGAAACTCGTCTCAGAGAAAAAGATAGACACTACCTCACAATGAAAGGCTGGAAAACAAATTTCCAAGCAAATGGTCTGAAGAAACAAGCTGGAGTAGCCATTCTAATATCAAATAAAATCGACTTCCAACCCAAAGTCATCAAAAAAGAAAAGAAAGGGCACTTCATACTCATCAAAGGTAAAATCCTCCAAGAGGAACTATCAATTCTGAATATCTATGCTCCAAATACAAGGGCAGCCACATTCATTAAAGAAACTTTAGTAGAGCTCAAAGCACACATTGCACCACACACAATAATAGTGGGAGACTTCAACACCCCACTTTCACCAATGGACAGATCATGGAAACAGAAAATAAACAGGGGCACAGTGAAACTAACAGAAGTTATGAAACAAATGGATATGACAGATATCTACAGAACATTTTATCCTAAAACAAAAGGATATACCTTCTTCTCAGCACCTCATGATACCTTCTCCAAAATTGACCACATAATTGGTCACAAAACAAGCCTCAACATATACAAAAATATTGAAATTGTCCCACGCATCCTATCAGATCACCATGGTCTAAGGCTAATCTTCAACAACAAAATAAATAATTGAAAGTCAACATTCACGTGGAAACTGAGCAACACTCTTCACAATGATACCTTGGTCAAGGAAGAATAAAGAAAGAAATTAAGGACTTTTTGGAGTTTAATGAAAATGAAACCACAACATACCCAAACTTATGGGACACAATGAAAGCATTTCTAAGAGGAAAACTCATAGCTCTGAGTGCCTCCAAAAAGAAACTAGAGAGAGCACACATTAGCAGCTTAACACACCTAAAAGCTGTAGAACAAAAGGAAGCAAACTCACCCAAGAGGAGTAGACGGCAGGAAATAATCAAACCGAGGGGCGAAATCAACCAAGTGGAAACCAGAAGAACTATTCAAAGAATCAACCAATCGAGGAGCTGGTTCTTTGAGAAAATCAAAAAGATAGATAAACCCTTAGCCAGACTCACTAGAGGGCACAGGGAAAGTATCCTAATTAACAAAATCAGAAATTAAAAGGGAGACATAACAACAGATCCTGAAGAAATCCAAAACACCATCAGATCCTTCTACAAAAGGCTATATTCAACCAAACTGGAGAACCTGGATGAAATGGACAAGTTTCTAGACAGATACCAGGTTCCAAAGTTAAGTCAAGATCAGGTTAATGATCTA
This sequence comes from Mus musculus, assembly GCF_000001635.26. Classification (NCBI taxonomy): domain Eukaryota; kingdom Metazoa; phylum Chordata; class Mammalia; order Rodentia; family Muridae; genus Mus; species Mus musculus. Next base: position 19,032,232 of record NC_000086.7, read on the forward strand.
AACAGTCCTATATCCCCTAAAGAAATAGAAGCAGTCATTAATGGTCTCCCAATGAAAAAAATCCCAGGACCAGATGGGTTTAGTGCAGACTTCTATCAGACCTTCAAAGAAGATCTAATCCCGGTTCTTCACAAACTATTCCACAAAACAGAAACAGACGGTACTCTACCCAACTCAATCTATGAAGCCACAATTACTCTGATACCTAAATCACAAAAAGGCCCAACAAAGATAGAGAACTTCAGAACTATTTCCCTTATGAATATCGATGCAAAAATCCTCAATAAAGTTCTTGCTAACCGAATCCAAGAACACATCAGAACAATCATCCATCCTGACCAAGTAGGTTTCATCCCAGGGATGCAGGGATGGTTCAATATACGGAAATCCTTCAATGTAATCCAGTATATAAACAAACTCAAAGACAAAACCCACATGATCCTGTCATTAGATGCGGAGAAAGCATTTGACAATATCCAACACCCATTCATGATAAAAGTCTTGGAAAGATCAGGAATTCAAGGCCCATACCTAACCATGAGAAAAGCAATCTATAGCAAAACAGTAGCCTACATCAAAGTAAATGTTGAGGAGCTGGAAGAAATCCCACTAAAATCAGGGACTAGACAAGGCTGTCCACTCTCTCCCTACCTATTCAACATTGTACTTGAAGTCTGCCAGAGCAATTAGACAACAAAAGGAGATCAAGGGGATACAAATTGGAAAGGAAGAAGTCAAAATATCACTTTTTGCAGATGATATGATAGTATATATAAGTGACCCTAAAAATTCCACCAGAGAACTCCTAAACCTGATAAACAGCTTCAGTAATGTAGCTGGATATAACTCAAACAAGTCAATGGCTTTTCTGTACACAAAGGATAAACAGGCTGAGAAAGAAATTAGGGAAACAACAAACACCCTTCTCAATAGTCACAAATAATATAAAATACCTTGGCGTGACTCTAACTAAGGAAGTGTAAGATCTGTATGATAAGAAGTTTAAGTCTCTGAAGAAAGAAGTTAAAGAAGATCTCAGAAGATGGAAAGATCTCCCATGCTCATGGTTTGGCAGGAGCATTATAGTAAAAATGGCTATCTTGCTAAAAGCAATCTACAAATTCAATGCAATCCTCATCAAAATTCCAACTCAATTCTTCAACGAATTAGAAAGGGCAATCGGCAAATTCATATGGAATAACAAAAAACCTAGGATAGCAAAAACTCTTCTCAAGGATAAAAGAAACTCTGGTAGAATCACCATGCCTGAACTAAAGCTGTACTACAGAGCAATTGTGATAAAAAAACTGCATGGTACTGGTATAGTGACAGACAAGTAGATCAATGGGACAGAATTGAAGACCCTGAGATAAATCCACACACCTATGGTCACTTGATCTTTGACAAGGGAGCTAAAACCATCCAGTGGAAAAAAGACAGCATTTTCAACAAATGGTGCTGGCACAACTGGTGGTTATCATGTAGAAGAATGCGAATTGATCCATTCCTATCTCCTTGTACTAAGGTCAAATCTAAGTAGATTAAGGAACTCCACATAAAACCAGAGACACTGAAACTTATAAAGGAAAAAGTAAGGAAAAGCCTCGAAGATATGGGTACAGGGGAAAAATTCCTGAATAGAACAGCAATGGATGTGCTGTTAGATCAACAATCTACAAATGGGACCTCATAAAGTAGCAAAGCTTCTGCAAGGCAAAAGACACTGTCAATAAGACAAAAAGACCACCAACAGATTGGGAAAGGATCTTTACCTATCCTAAATCAGATAAGGGACTAATATCCAATATATATAAAGAACTCAAGAAGGTGGACTCCAGAAAATCAAATAACCCCATTAAAAATGGGGCTCAGAACTGAACAAAGAATTCTCACCTGAGGAATACTGAATAGCAGAGAATCACCTGAAAAAATGTTCAACATCCTTAATCATCAGGGAAATGCATAGCAAAACAACCAGTCAGAATGGCTAAAATCAAAAATTTATTGACAGTAGATGCTGGCGAGGATGTGGAGAAATAGGAACACTCTTCCATTGTTGGTGGGATTGCAAGCTTGTACAAACACTCTGGAAATCTTTCTGGCCGTTCCTCAGAAAACTGGACATAGTACTACCGGAGGATCCAGCATTACCTCTCCTGGGCATATATCCAGAAGATGTCCCAACCAGTAAGAAGGACACATGCTCCACTATGTTCATAGCAGCCTTATTTATAATAGCCAGAAGCTGGAAAGAACACAGATGCCCCTCAACAGAGGAATGGATACAGAAAATGTGGTACATCTACACAATGGAGTACTACTCAGCTATTAAAAAGAAAGAATTTATGAAATTCCTGGACAAATGGTTGGACCTGGAGGGCATCATCCTGAGTGAGTTAACACAATCACAAAACAACTCAAATGATATGTACTCACTGATAAGTGGATATTAGCCCAGATATTTGGAATACCCAAGATATAAGATACAATTTGCAAAACACATGAAACTGAAGAATGAAGACCAAAGTGTGGACACTTTGCCCCTTCCTAGAAATGGGAACAAAACACCCATGGAAGGAGTTACAGAGACAAAGTTTGGAGTTGAGACAAAAGGATGGATCATCTAGAGACTGCCATATCCAGGGATCCATCCCATAATCAGCTTCCAAACGCTGACACCATTGCATACACTAGCAAGATTTTGCTGAAAGGACCCAGATATAGCTGTCTCTTGTGAGACTATGCCAGGGCCTAGCAAACACAGAAGTTGATGTTCACAGTCAGCTATTGGATGGATCACAGGGCCCCCAATGGTGGAGCTAGAGAAAGTACCCAAGGAGCTAAAGAGATCTGCACCCCTATAGGTGGAACAACATTGTGAACTAACCAGTTCCCCAGAGCTCTTGACTCTAGCTGCGTATGTATCAAAAGATGGCCTAGTTGGCCATCACTGGAAAGAGAGGCCCATTAGACTTGCAAATTTTATATGCCCCAGTACAGGGCAATGCCAGGACCAAAAAGTGGGTTGGGTGGGTGGGAGGGTATGAGGGACTTTTGTGATAGCATTGGAAATGTAAATGAGGAAAATACCTAATTTAAAAAATGAAAAAAAAGAAATACATAAAATCAAAATACAAGGTCTCTCACACTAAAGCTGGACAAGGTGACTGTAAAGGAGAAAAAGAGTCTCAAGAACATTAAAAAGAGTCAGAGACACACCTGCTCTAACAGTTATTGAATATGGATAAAATGGAATATATACATATTCTTATTTTTTAAATGAAATGTATGAATTGGAATGTGCTTTATATTAGGACAACAAGTGTATCTCCATAAAGGTATAAATATCAGCTTTATATAAGCAAACTTTAAATGTAACTTATACATGTAAAGAATTCTTGTGCTTTGCCCCTCAACATACTGTAATCACTATCTTTAACAACTTATAAAAGTATCAGCACAAAAAAATCAGATTAAAAAAAAAACCACCAAGCTAACAGCTGTAACATATATGCAGAGGGCCTGCTGCAGACCTGTGCAGGCTACATGCTTGCTGCTTCAGTCTCTGTGAGACCATACAAGCCCTGCTTCGTTGTTTCAGTGAGCCATGTTTTGCTGGTGGCCTTCATCTTCTCTAATTCCTAGAATCCTTCCTCTCCCTTGTCTTTGAGATCCCTCAACCTCCAGTTTAGACACTCTGCATAATGGCTGGCTGTGACTCTCTATCTTCTCCCTTCTGCTCCCAAGGGAAGCCAATCTAATGTAATCATTAGATCTAATGTAATCATTATTGTCCAATAATTTGGACAAGGTGCCTATGATATTTGTCATTCTCTGTCTGGGTTACCTGACTCACTTTTTTTCTAGCTCCTTTCATTTGCCTACAAATGTCATATCATTGTTTTTAGTAGGCGAGTAACACTATTGTGTAAATGCACCACATTTTCTTTATTCATTCTTTGGTTGAGGGATATCTAGGTTGCTTCCAGTTTCTGGCTATTATGAATAGAGCAGCAATGAACATGGTTAAGAAGGAAGTATCCTTGTGGTAGGATGGAAGATCTTTTGGGTATATGCCCAGATATAGTATACTTGGGTTTTGAGGCAGATTGATTCACATCTTTCTGAGGAACAGTCACACTGATTTCTATAATGACTGTAAAATTTTGCACTCCCAGAAGTAATATAGGAGTGTTTCCCAGGTACCACAACCTACTAGCATTAGCTACCACTTGAGTTATTGATCTTAATGATGTAAGATAAAATCTCAAAATCACTTTGATTTGCATTTCCCTAGTAACTAAAGAAGTTGGACATTTCTTTGTAAACCACTTGAGATTCTTCCATGGGGAATTCTGTTTATATTTGTACCCCATTTTTAAATTGTGTTGTTTTGTTTGTTGATGTCTAGTTTCTTGTGTTCTGTATATGCTTTGGATATTAGCCCTCTATGGAGTGTGGAGTTGGTGACAATCTTTTCTCATTCCTTAGGCTGCCATTTTGTCCAATTGACAGTGTCCTTTGTCTTACAAGAGCTTTCCAGTTTCATGAGGACCCATTTATTAATTGTTGATCTTAGTGCCTGCACTATAGGTGTTCTGATCAGAAAGTCTTTTCCTGTGTCAACACGTTCCAAAACTATGGATATAGACATATTCACTATAAGTATGGTTTATTCTATATGCAGACATACATTTGACCAGAACCATTTGTGAAAGATACTGTCTTTTTTCCAGTGTGTGTTTTTTACTTCATTTTCAAAATTTAGGTTCCTATAGATGCATGGATTAAAGCCTGGGCCTTCCATTTGATTCCATTGTTTAATGTGTCTGTTTTTTTTTTTTTAGGTATTTTCTTCGTTTACATTTCCAATGCTATCACAAAAGTCCCCCATATCCACCCCCCCCAATCCCCTACCCACCCTCTCCCCCTTTTGGCCCTGGCATTCCCCTGTACTGGGGCATATAAAGTTTGCAAGTCCAAAGGGCCTCTCTTTCCAGTGATGGCTGACTAGGCCATCTTTTGATACATATGCAGCTGGAGACAAGAGCTCCTGGGTACTGGTTAGTTCATATTGTTGTTCCACGCAAATATCAACCATGTAGCTTTTATTATTATTGCTTTATAGTTCAGCGTGAAGTCAGGGATAGAGATGCTTTCTTTTATTGTTCAGGATTGTTTGACCTGTCCTGTGATTTTTTTGTTTTTTCATATGAAGTTCAGTATTATCCTTTAAAGATCTGTGAAGAATTGAGTTGGAATTTTGATTGGGATTGAGTTGAATCTGTAATTGTCTTTGGTAGGATGGCTATTTTTTCTCATGCTTTTTCTACTGATCCATGAGCATGGGAGATATTTACATTTTCTTATATCTTCTTCAATTTCTTTCTTCAAAGTATTTATAAGTTTTTCACTTGCTTGTTTAGAGTTATGCCAAGACATTTTGTTTTATTTGAGGCTATTGTGAAGAGTGTTATTTTCCTTAATTTCTAATGTCTGGTGTTAGAGTTTCTGTTATATTGTCTCTGGCTTTGGTGGAAGCATTGCCAGGTGTTTTAAACTTTATATACATATTTATAAACTGATTTGTTTGTATTATAGGGTTTTTTTTAGATAGTTAATAGTATGATTTCTTATGATTTTTTTCAGGAATCCTTGGTATATTTTTATCTTTCTCCACTCTTCAATATTTATCTCCTTTCCCCTCCCTAATTAGAGCTGTATTTTTCTACCTCTCTCATCATACCACTTAAATGATCAATTTTAAAATAGATTTCTTTTCTTACAAATGTAGTCTAAAAATAAAATTTGAAACACACAGTGATTAAAAAATAAAGTAGTGACAGCTGGGATTCTGATGTACACCTATATTCTCAGTTCTTGGAAGGATGAGGCAGGAAAATTATGTGTGAATTTGAGGCCAGCTTGAGGTACATCTTAAGACACTATTTCAAATAAGCCAAACATCTAACTAAACAATGTTTCCAGAGGAATTGAGAAAAGAAATGAAGAAGTAAGCAAAGAATACAAAAAGCAGATCTATGAGATAAAGAAGCCTAGAGTTTTAATGTATCACATGAGAACTACAGTCAATAAAATTGTATTTCACTAAAGTATTTCATTAAATAGGCTTAAATTGATTTTGCAAGAAAATAAGCCATGTGTTATGACATATGAATTATGTTCCTTTACTATCATAATCATTTTACTATTTATATACCTATAAATTTTATAATAGTATGTTGTAATTTAAAGTATACACAGTTATATTTATCTTAAAATTTTAAAATGATATAAAAGTTTCTTCACACAAGTATTCACTATACAAATAGGATTTTGGTGTTTTAGAGATTTTTCAAGTCTCAACTTTCCTTCTACATTTTTACCTTGTTTTCAATTTTAGGATCTTCATAAGACATTAGCAGTATTGGATGAGTATGGGATAGGATGGAAAACTTCAAAAGGAAAAAACAGAAAACCAACATTAGTAAGCATAAGCTTTATGGTAAAAGTGCCAATTGAACTAGTTCTTAGTTATAACTCTCTCTCTCTCTCTCTCTCTCTCTCTCTCTCTCTCTCTCTCTCTCTCTCTCTCTCTCTCTCTTTCTCTCTCTCTGCATGTGCATGTGTGTGTGCGTGTGCGTGTGCGTGTGTGTGTGCGTGTGTGTGTGTGTGTGTGTGTGTGTGTGTGTGTGTGTGTGTGCAGATTCTCGTGGAGGCCAAAAGAGGGTATCAGATCCTCTGAAGATGGAGTTACAGGTAGTTGTGAACTTCCAAGCCAATGAGTGATAGAAGTGTATCTTGGAACCTCTAGAAGAGTAGCAAATGTCCTTAATGGCTAAGCTATGCCTTCAGCCCCAGTAACAGTTCTGTTTATTTCATCTAACCTGTTCAGTTATCTCTTGCATTATAAAAAGCTAAACATTGATGATACAAAAGAATTTCCATAAATTTTTAGGCTAGGGCTTGGTGTGGCTGAGTCATCTATGCTCCCCAATGACTAAGGTCTAAGTTAACATAACTTGAATGAGGAGAGAAATCTTGCTGCCTCTCAAATGACAACAAAAGGGACAATGTCACAAGGTTCCTGCCTCTGGAGCAGAGGCTGCAGGATGTGAGTCTCCTTTAGTGCTGATGGTTGCCTTAGGCATATAGCTTGTTTGCATGATATTGTATATACTTTACTTCATGTTTCTCCTTTTGGGAGCATTCTTCCTGTCAAGGTTATTGGGGAGTTTTATTTCTGCCAAGGTTAATGGCTCCAGGATAATCAGAAACAGCACAATTCCAAGAAGAAAGAATATGTTCAATGATCTTCAGCAAAATGGTGATACTGTGACCTTCAGGACATCCTTTGAGGCTGTGGGAAAGAATTCTGAAATGATTAGTTCAAGTTCAGTGTAAGAATTGTTCTTTACAGATTTTTCTAAACTATGCAAAATTTAAGGATACAATATGAATTGTATGATGGGCTTCACAGACCTGGAGGAACAGAGGCAGCTGCACTAATGAGTCAGCTTAGTCAGAAAGATATTAAAGGAGACAGTATTTGGTCAATAGAAGAAAAACCTGGATCACGAAAGAGAAAGGAGTAGTTATCAAACAAGGCTCAGATAGATGGTTATATATTATTAGTGGTAAAATGTTGGTCTCCTCCATGGAAGCCATCAACAACTAAAATCAATCCAGATATTCTACTCCATAAGGAAGAGTTATATATGTGGAATCCAAATAGAAGCTGGGGGTGGACAAAATGTCTGATATCAAAAAAAAAAGATGATAGCTTAATAGTATTAAGTATTAATAGTATTAAGCTACTCCATCTTAATTGATACCCATCTGGGATTACCTGATACTTTTCAATAATAAGCCTTGGAATTTCTGTGATAAAAAAGAAAAAATATCCAAAGGTTAAAAGAATATCTTGAGGTACCTAAGGATTATAAGAATGAGCTTCAATTCTGCTTGCACCAGCACAAACAAGAGCTAGCTAAATTATAAAAATGTATATAAAAATTATTATACTTAAAGCTAAATTTCTCACATAAAGAAGATAGCCTTTATGCCTAGAGTTGACAACAAGTGCTTTTCCCAACAAACCACATAGTGCTTGCTATGTCAAAAAAAATAGTTGTCTGGTTCATTTGCTTCAAATGTGCTCTGTATTTCAGCTTTTAAGAGTCAAGGAGCTAAGGTCATAAAGTACTGATTTGTGTGATGATTAAAAGGGAACCTAGAAAATGATTAGAGTGATATATAATTTCTAAGGATGTAGCTTATGCAAACAAAAGGCTGGGCTTTGGTCTGTAAGAAAGAGCTATCTCGAGCATATTACAGAGCTGTCAGCTTGCATCAATCACTGACTCTGTCTCATTTTTCTGCTGCTTCCATTTACACTTCCTCAGGACTCTCCCAAGCTGCCACTGGACCTGGCAAAATCTGATTTAACTGTTCTAGGGCCGTAAGTCTGGGAATGAGGCTTTAGCTATTGGCAAAGTGATATGATTATTTTCTATATCACATCTGCTGAAGTTGGAATGTATAAAATGACTTTATCACTTACATGACTGATGCCAATGACTGAAGAGCTGAATAGGTGTCTTTATTTAGGTATCATTACTTCCATATAGAAGTTGTCCCCGTGGGTATCCTAATATGAATATGAAATGTTTCCTCCAAAATGTGTGTGTGTGTGTGTGTGTGTGTGTGTGTGTTTTGAAAGTTGAGTCCCACGTAGTAAAAATGTTTTGAGACATTCTGAAGACTTTATAAAGTGCAGCATATCTGGAGGAAGTAGGTCACTAGAGGCATGTTACTGAGGGCTATGATATAGGGGCTATCTCTTGTCTCAGGCTTTTCTCTACATCACTGTCTGCTTTTTATTGACCACAAAGTGATCAGCCTCTTCCTTCTGCTTCTCTTCCTCCTCCTTCTTCTCCTTCTCTTTCTCACACATTACAGCTACCATGATGTTCAACCTCATTTGAGACAGGCATGAACAAAATACCTATGAAACTATGAGTTGAAATAGTTTCTCTCTTTAACTTATTCTATCAGTTATTTTGGCCACGGCTATGGAAAAATAGCACACATACTTCAGCTACCTCATAGAATGGTGGAGTCAAGATAGTTCAATTTGTTGTGTGATATGCAACCTGTGGATCTGGATGTAAAAATCGTGGCTCCTTCTCCTGCACCATGTCTGTCTATGGGCTGCCATCCTCCCAGCCATGACAGTAATGGATGAAAACTCTGAAACCTTAAGCATGCTCCAGTTAAATGCTCTCTCTTATAAGCATTGCTATGGTCATGGCATTTCTTGACCACAATAGAACACTTACTTAAGACAGAAGTTGGTGCCAGGAATACGGTATTGCTGTGACAGACCTGACACTGCTTCTTATGGGAAAATGTTAACTTTGGGACTTTGGATTAGGAAAGCAGTTGAACACTTAAATCCGGGTTTAATGAACCATACTAGCAGGGACATGAAAAATTGGTGCTGAGAGCAAGGCAGATTATGACAACTGGGCTCACAAGGTTTCAGAGGAGAAGAATATTAGTAAGTAGCCTAGATATTTTATGATATTTTGGTGAAGAATATGGCTGCTTTCTGCCCTTGTCCAGAAACTGTCCCTAAGGCAAAATTGAAGAGTTTTGAATTAATGACATTGGCAAAAAAAAAAAAAAGTCACACTAGCTTAGTATTGACTCTGCCGTGTGGTTCTTAGTGTTCACTTTTATGCAGATCTATAATGAAAAGAAGCATGCTGAGCAAGAAAACCATATGAAATATACAATTTGAGGAGAAAAGGAGCAGTAGGAAGTATAATGGACTTATATCAAGAATTCAACGACATAAAAAGTTTATAGAGAAGCTCCAGGCAAAATAAAGGTAGTGTAATATCAGTGCAAGACCCCATTCAGCTAAGCTTCTAACTTGTGAAAACTAACTTTTCACTGCTTAAGCAGTGAAAGAAACCATGAAAAACAAAAATCTGAGGAAATGTATTTTGAACAAGGGGCAAAATTCTAGTCTCAGAAAGCAGAACTTAACCACTTTGGTCACATGGTTCAGGCTTTAGACTCAAGGATTAAAGGAAGGAGTTGTAGAAGCTCCCTCCATAACTAAGGAAAGTCTCCAAGGCCAGGAATTTATCAGTGTGTCCCTGCATGGGAGCCCAGAGAGGCCATTTTATGAAGCTGGGAAAGTGAAGTCTGGACTATGTTGGAGATCCCAAGATGCTGGAAATCCTACCATCATGGGATACCTGATGAAGAAAGCTGTAGATTGGGTATAGAAACAACACAAGAGAAAGAAGGGTATTGCAGTTAACAAAGCCAAAAGGAATTAGAGATATGAAAATTAATTTTACGCAAGACATCAAGATACAGAATTTGGAGTTTTCCCTGCTGTCTGTCTGTCTGTCTGTCTGTCTCTCTCTCTCTCTCTCTCTTTCTTTCTTTCTTTCTTTCTTTGGTTCAGTATTTCCTCACTATACACCCTTACTTCCCTTTGAAAAGGTAGTGTATGTCCTATTGCATTGTATTTTGGAAGCATGTAATCTGTCTTTTGATTTTGACTTTGCAGGGGGATACAGTTAAGAGATTATCATAACTCTTAGAAAATAATTTAAACTTTGGACTTTTAAACAGCGTTGAGGCTATAATATATTATGGGGACTTTTTAAGATGCACTGTCTTTTTGCATTATGATATGGCTACAAGATTATTGGGGAGAGGAAGTAGAATGTGGTGGTCTGAATAAGAATAGTCGCCATAGGCTCCTATAGTTGAATGTATAGGGAGTAGAAATATTGATGGTGTGGCCTTGTTGGATAAAGTGTGTCATTGGAGGTAGCCTTTGGAGTTTCAGAAGCCCAAGTCAAGCCCAGTGGCTCTCTCTGTCTTCCTACTGCCCATGAATCTGGATATAGAACTCTCAGCTCATTGTCTAGAACCATATCTACCTGTGTGCTGCCATGCTCCCTGTCATGACAATAATGAACTAAAGCTCTGAAACTGTCACCAAGCCCCAATTAGATTACACATACACATACACACACACACACACACACACACACACACACACACACTCACTCACTCACACATGAGTTGTTGTGGTTGTGGTATCTTATCTCAACAACAGAACACTAAGAGAGTATAAATAGAAAAATCAAGACTTTATATAAGTCATCCAGCTACTCTGCATCATATTCTATTAGTAAAAAAGATGTGATCTGCCTTCTGAGTCACAGTTCTATTTCAGATTCTGAGGGTAGAGGAGTACATGATCTCTTTTCACGGAAGAATAGCTAGTACATGGAGGAAGAATAATTGATAGTGGCTACTGTGGAAACTGTTTCATAATAAATACATCAAATAAGTTGGGGTTATTGATCAAATAAGCATGCAAGGAAGGAAGTAACTAAAGAATATGAAATACCAACATAGGTTATCTAAAGTTCAGAAATCTTAGCCCTTTATCTAGTAGCCTATATGAAACTAATACTTCCCCATTCATTTCCAAGATGACCGGTCTGCTTCTCAAAATCTGTGATTTGATATAATTTGAGAAACATAACAAAACAAATTTCCTTTGGTGAATCTATATGCACTTAATTGATAAAACGTACTAAGATATTCCTTTTAAGGTATTTTTGATTAAGGGATTACTTTTAAATATCAGATCCATTAATAGCAGTTCATGGAATCACACATACTGTATTTTAAAAGTGTAAAGAAAGTATGCTGCTATTGAGAATATAAAACATATTACATGTAGAATTTCATTTAATGAGTACCCTCAAGTTGTAAAAACTACATGCTATAGCTATTTTCACAGTCATATTAACTATCCTTATTGCAACTGTATATATGTATATATATATATGTGTGTGTGTGTGTGTGTGTGTGTGTGTATGTGTGTAGAGAGAGAGAGAGAGTAAATTTTCTTAAAAGAGAAATGCTGCATGTCCACAATTTTAAAATCTTTAAAATCTTTACTAACACATCAGTGAAACATGTAACATGTAAATTATAATTTTTGTATGTTCAAATAATTCAGATCATTTTAAATATCTACACAATGCTAAACACTAACAAAATATTTTACATGTCAAATTTACTTTTAGTATACTGAAGAGAATGTTCCTTATAGCAAAGACAACTTTCTCACCTGTATACATTCATATATATTAAATGTCTTTTTAAAACTCAGATAATTTGAGAGAATCTTGAGTATTTTCTGTACCTCAAGCCCTATTGTGCATACCTACATGTACATGTATTTGTGGAGTATGAGGGGTACTGTGTCATGCAAGTAGACATTAGAAATGCAAATACAATTTGGAAAATATAGATTTGGGATATTTGAAGAATTATATCAAACAGCTTATACCTATATAACAGTACAATAAATTGAATAAAATCTTCTGTCAATTGCCTCCCCTAATCAAAATACATTAGCCAAAGGAAGAAAATGTAAGGGTTGAGAAATTGATGCAGTTTTTATGGGGTTGACTTTCTTCTCAGTAGGTGTCACATCACTACTGAAATGGCAAAGAAGAGAAAGGAAAATCTGGTCAACAAAGCACAATTAAAGGTAAGTGTAGTAGAGTCCATTACCCCCCAGTGGAAGCCATTGAATACTTGGATAATTTACTAGGCCCTTTTACCTGTATCTACATAATTTTGATTGTTTGTCCCTTCATGGCTCATTAAAACTCAGTGGGCAGCTGTGCTTGCTCAGGCTTCAGCACCCAGTCACCCAGAGCCAGCTTGAGTATCTGCTCTTCCATTAAACAAAGCTTCATAAGCTACTTTTAAAAATGTGTTTCCATAAACTTTCTACAAAGAACTCCTCCAGGCAAAAAGCATTACAAAATATGGGCTTTTAATTTTGCTAATTATCCTGGGAGAGGGACCACACGTGCTAACGTTCATTCATTCATTATCCCTAGAAGGGGACTACATGTGCTAACATTCCTGGTTCCTGTTCTTCATCCATTCATTGATTTGTCCTTTATTTCTCTCTGATTTCTTGTGACATTATTCTTACCCTCACCTTCTTGTTTAGGAACTATTCTTTTGTCAGAAATGTGGCAAATCTGGATCCCTGATGGAAGTAATTGCTTCTTTACTTAAAGATAGAGATGGAAATAAAAATTCATCAGCCCATGGATCATGCCTTCGTTGAAACACCGTTAAACCTCTCCTGTGTGCCATAAGCCATAGCAGTTGGGTAAACTTCCTAATGAAACTTTTTATGCGCATGCTCAGTCGACTATAGAGCTATCTGTTCATGCATATCCAGCCCTATTTGCCGTAAAATAAAGAGATTCTGGGAGATGACCCATACATCTGGACTACTTAAGTAGTTCATCCTGCACTGGGGGAAAAAACTGCACTGGGGCTCCAGTCAGCATCATTTGGAATTAAGCCTACCTCTTCTACTTCCTACCCTTTCCAGCTTCATTCAGAAGCATTTCTGAGTTTCCTATAAGCTTCCCTACAGGAAAGAGAATTAGCAACAAGAATAGACCAATCTGAGTCTATTAAATACTCATTTTTGTCTTATAAATTTATATTCTAGTTTTATATATGTATATACACATGTATATTATATATAATATATATTAGTTAATAGAAATGTAAGGTGTAATATATTAAACATTATATTAAATATATAACATATTTAATGCATTATATTAATTTATAATAATTAATTTATTTATAGAAATTCAGCTGTATATAATATTATAGATTATTTTAATATATAAATAGAAACATTATTAATGAATGTTTATTAATATTTAATTATATCGTAAATATATACTTCATCTCAGGAATCTGTAAACGTGACCCTTTTTGCCAGGGAAGGACATTTGCAGGCATGATTTAGTAAAGACCCTTGAAATGGAAAGAAAATCTTTATCTATGTGAGTCCTAAATGCAATCACTAGGGTCTATAGGTACAAGAAAGATTTGAAATACATACAGGAGAAGAAAATATAGAGATAGATTCAAAAGCAATTTGAAGATACTGGCCTTATCTTTTGGAGTGGTGAGCTGGAGGAAGGCTGGCAATCACCGGAACTGGAAAAAGCAAGGAATGGACTCTTCCCTGGAACTTCCTGAAGGACCATAGACTTGCCAACAGTTTGATTCTGGCTCAGTAATAGTGACTTCAGTTGTCTGAACTCTACTACTAGATATTTTGCTACCCAATATGTAACAATTGTTCTGAAGCCACTGCAAACTAGTTCGCCTATTCAGTGCAACACCTTAAGAATATATTTGATTAGGAAGTAGATAAAGGCCAAAAGTATGGTGTTCTATCCAAGGATAATTACCCACTGGAAGACCTATCACAATGGTCAGCTCATATTTCTAAATCTCTACTTCATCCTCTTTAGTACCATCAGTGATTATTAAAGAGGTAAATTCTTTCATAACTACAAAGTCTCATTAAAACAGTATGGATTCTAATGATCTACCACTAACATTTGGCTTTGAACTCTGCATGAGCTTGTGCAATGACTCTTGCCCATCTGTGTTCTGACCACAATGTCATCTTCTATTTGTAGTGATTGAAGATATTAAGGATTGTGGCAGATATACATTAGTCTGTGTACATTCTCAAAGTTGGTAACCAAAGTGGTCACCTCAAACTTCTCCATAAGTTTTGTGCCAAAGGGCATTTCTGATCATATTTTCTTACCTTTAATATATTGATATCCTGTCATTTTAAACTTTTTCTTTTCTCCAGAGCTTGCTAGGAAACCCAGGGCCTCATGCTTGCTAAGTTAATGCTCTATTACTGAACTACATTTTCTTGGAATTCTTAAGCAATGTGGAATAAGTGGCATACATCCTGTGCATGAACAGTGCCACTCTCCCAAAATCAGCCTACAAAATCCATGCTTATCCTTCTCTCTGCTATCAGCAAATAGAAAGAAGGGGTATGGTCACAATTAAAGGCATCATACTGCTGTAAGAATAGAGGAATAAAGCTGGAAAAGTTCGAAAATAAACATTGCTAACACTGTGTTTCTTCTCATTTATGGTATGCTTGCATTTTCCCACATATCTTGAGACATGTACTTGTGACCAGAAAAAAGGACAAATTATAGCAACATAGCCTAAGGGAACAATTGGAAACCACAGGTACTCACAGGTCCCCCTTCATGATGAAATAAATAGTGATAGAATCAAACACATAATGTTGGGAATCTACAATAGTCAGAAGCTATGTATCACTCCAATCCAATAGGGTTCAGAGAGCCACAGAACATGTATTTATTGATTTGGGAAAGTTAAAAGTTGGTAGGTAAAGACATACTTAATAAGAGACATACATATGGAATCCAAAGAGTGGCTTCTGGATAAGAACAACCAGCATCGAAACACTATGAAAAGTTCAACATGCACCAATTAAACATGAAACGATTAAACAAGTTTCCTTTTTCTAAGCATTAATCTACAGTCTCTTCAATAAATCAATGCTCCATAGAAATGGTTACAACTTCAAATGTTTTATTTTGTCTATTTATTGACTAATTGTAGTGCAGTATATGGGAACACACATATGTACACACACACACTACAAATCCAAGGTTTCCACACACCCTAGAGGCAACTCTATAAGTATTACATTATTTAAACCATGAAGTGGGTGTCATGATTCACTTTTTTTTTTTTTTTAAGATTTATTTATTTATTATATGTAAGTACACTGTAGCTGTCTTCAGACACTCCAGAAGAGGGAGTCAGATCTCGTTAGGATGGTTTTGAGCCACCATGTGGTTGCTGGGATTTGAACTCCAGACCTTTGGAAGAGCAGTCGGGTGCTCTTACCCACTGAGCCATCTCACCAGCCCCATGATTCACTTTTAAAAGATTAGGAAACTATGATTTGAGGGAAAATTTAAAAGTGCCCAAGGTTGTTTATCTAGGAAGATACGAAACCACATTTGAGACTTGGGCCTGAGAAAAAGTTTGTTTGTTTGTACATGTTATCAGTCTACACTTAGCCCAAGCTGGTAATCCTCTTGCTTCACCTTCCTAAGTGTTGGGCTTATAACCATAAGTAACCACAAAAAAACCCTCTATGCTCAGCCTCCAAACACGTTGGATAAGAAATATCCACGTTGAAGACTACTGATCATGATGATGGTCCAACACAGGTCTTCTGGATCTGTCAAAGACATTTTTTGGAAGTCTTCTGAGTTGTTCTCTATTCAAACCACGATTATATGGCCAGTACATGCATAGCCAATGCCTAGCAATACTCTTTCATATTCTCTCTCTCTCCCTCTCTCAGTGAATGTGTTATGTATGCACAAGGAGAGTATATATTCTGATACTATAGGATGGGAAGTTCTACATACATATGTCAAACACACTTGATCCAAAGTGAAGTTCAAGTTTAGTACTTCCTTAGCAGTTCCTGTTTAATTTACCTATCCATTGATGAAATCAAGTATCCAAATTCCCTACTACTGCCATATCATTCTCTATCTCTTTACTACCTTAGCAGGATCCGTTATAAAAATTGCTCCAGAAGGGATTTAAGAATTCAAAACGAAAGTATAACTAAACCCTCTAGTTCTTACATATTAAGAAACATCAGTACATTTACAATGTTGACCTTCTAAAGGGAAACCACTGCACACAAAATTTACTAGCTCTTCAACAAGGTAAAACAGCTTATACTTATCTTTCTTCCTTTTTTTTGAAAAAAAAAAAGAAAGCCAAATAGGAATGACCATATTCCCTGTCCTGAAATATATATATTACGCTACAGTTTATTATTGAGGTAAAAGAGGTAGTAAGGACCACAAGTTATAATCATTTTGCATATACTTGCTCTTATTACATTTTAACTTATCTTTGGTCATTTACTAGAAAACACAGTAATCTCCAAGTGGCACTAACCTCAGGAGTGACAAGATGTATCACTCCTCCCCAAAACATTAACTAAATAAAGTCTCAATAAATGATAGCTACAATAGCATCCAGATTTATGGCCCCTGTTGCATCCAATGAAGAGCTCTATGGTCACATCCTATCATCCAGTTGTTCAAATCATCTTAGGTTTTGAGTGTCCAGGTCTCTTGACAATATCACCTTTGGACTGCTTGGTATTGTAAGCTCAGAAACTGAATACTTTCTAGTATTGTTTATGTAGTAAGTATTCTTTTAGAGCTCATGCTATTGAAATTCTCTTTTCTGGCTTTTAACCTCATCTGGCAGCCTTTGGTGATGGCACAGAAGGGCTTCAAGAAAGTCTATTATCTTTGGAAGATTTCTTTAGATCTGGTTGCTGCCTTAGTCTTGCAATTTTGCAGTTATCATGAGCCTACCCTGATACTTGTCTACAAGTGCTTTTGAGTTTATAGTTTTGTTTTGAACGCTACAATTTGAATGTTTCAATGAAGCCCATGAAAATTCTGTTAACTACATCAAAAGGAGAGATGGATGACATTCTTCATTTGATGAATGGAGTGAGTATTTCTAGCACATATCACAAGACAGAAAGAGAAGGAGCAGGGAAAAAAGGAGGAGGAGAAGAGGGAGAAGGAAGAAGAGAAGGAGTATCTGCCTGTCCTCTTTACATGGAAGCAATTTGTTGGTCTGTTTCATCTCTGGTGGTCTCATTTTAAAAGTCAAATACTGTTGATGTGAAGTTGCTCATTTTTGTTAACAAACTAACTCATCCAAGTATGGCATATTCCATGCACTGGACATGAAATGCTTTTTCCACATGATTTCCAAATCAGACTCTCTTGGGTTTTTCTAATTCCTTTCAAGAGTTACACTGGCCATACTCATTGATTGTCAGTCCTTTTCCGGGCACATTGCATCTCCATTTCATTTCATTTCGTTTTCCTTATTGTTTTCTATCTTCACCAGTCTCCTGCCTTATTTTATGTCTCCAATAGCTGCAATCAGAGAAACCAGAGAACACAGTACCACATCCTGAGGATACAGTATGTTAGTGGTAGCTAATAATGAGTCTTTCTTTGGGTCACCTTCTCTGGACACATGCTTTACCACTTAGTGTTGAGTGTAGTCTGTGATATATAATGATACCAAAATGATACCTGACTCTCTTTGACTTCTGACCCATATCACTCCCCTCAATTATTTTCTATCCCATATTCTCACCCTTCCCACTCTTGGTTAGGGAAATATTTTTCTCCAACTAGTGCTTTTGAATACACTTTTCATGCTCTGTTGCTTCTCACTGTAGAAAGCCAGCCTAATCTGCTGAAACAACATGGGGTTTTCTTGCCAAATGTCTAAGTGAGTTGATTTCCATGACATTTTACAACCACCCACTCAACTTCAAATTTTAAAAGCTTTCAATTGTGCCTTTGTTTTCTGCTACCAGCCAAACAAAACCATCACAGTCATTTTTTTTTTCTTTGCTAAAATATAACCTGTTAAGAACAAGAAAATGGAGCATATTCTTCTCCAATGAAGTCCCACATAATTAAGGATGGTGTCTACTAGAATAACAGCTATATGTGTATTGTTAAAAGACATAATAGTCATTTGGATGCATGTATGTGCCTCTTATACATGTATATAAGGTAAGTCATTTCCAGCTGAGGGTGGAAATCTATGCTCTTATGTAAACTTTAACAGAGAATCAAGATCTGCTCAACTTTTTCCACTCAGTAATTCCTGGCACATACCAAACAAACTCATGTTGAAAAGATTTCATGTGGTACATGGAAAATAAAGTGGTCTTGTTGTGATATGAGTTGTTGGATCATTGGGATCAAGTACTTAGCAAAAGCAAGCACACATGGGATTGAGCAAAACAAAGGGAATAAATAGCATTTAAAGTCTTCAGTCCAAGAAGTCTAGGAGAAATTTCCAAGATAACTTTGGAACTCTAGCTGTTCTATCATTAACCACAAGCACAGAAAGAGATACAAGCAAAACAGTATGAACTGGATGCGAAAAGAAAGACAGAATTATACGACTCTGCATCCTATCTTGTTAATAAAAATTTTCTTTAAATTATTTTTAATCTGCTTTTACAGTCCCTTCTTTACCCCCCTCCTGGTCAACCTTCCAACAATTCCTCATCCCATTCCCCCTCTCGGGTCTCCAAGAGGGTTCCCCGACCCCACTTTGCCAAGTCTCCCAACTCCTTGGGGCCACAAGTCTCTTGAGGGTTATGTGCCTCTTCTCTCACTGAGCACATGTGCTGGGGGTCTTATTCCAGCTAGTGTATGCTTTGTGGTTAGAAAGAGGCCTTCTTCACCCATAAGTACTATCTATGCTATGTAGTTTTAAATTCTTACTCTAAGATATTTTATATTTTTGGTCCCTGACCAATTACTTAATTTTCTTGGTCTATGTGTCTTTGAGTGGAGAAAATGTATAAAAACAAGAATCATTGAGAGAGATTAGCATAGTACCTGTTTTAAAGTAAAACTTTCATTGATTTTAGCTATGGCTAAAATCATGATTATTATAATACAATGTTGGGCTTTTAAAACTTGAATTTTCTTTGGTCCAAAACATTAGAAGGTTCAGATGTCTCATGTACTTGAGCAGAACACCATGGGGGAAGAAGTGGATATGGAAAAAAAAGAGCTCTTCACTTCCTCCTGACCAGAAAATATTGTGACAAGATCAAGTGTAATAGATCCCCAGAACCTTTCTTTAAATTTCTGCATTCTCCAGTAAGGAATAGCTCCCAAACGTTTTCACAATCTCCTTCAAATAGTGTCACCAGCTCAGGGGCAAAGTATTCAAAACATGAGTCTTTGAAAGACATTTCATATTTGAAATATAGTATTCTTTTTTCCTAGACCTCAAAGACTCATAGTTGTCTCATCATGCAAAAGGTACTTAGAAAAACTTCTAATAGCCAAGGCCTTGACATTTCCAAAATTATTTTAAAGTCCAAGTTCAAACTCTTTATCGAGACTAAAGGCAATCTCTTATCTGCGAGCCACCATAAATATCAAAAGGAAAATTGTAAATTTCTGATCCACCAGGGCACAAAGTAATATTCCCATTTTAAAATGGAGGAATTGGGGCATAGGGAGGAGGAATGGGAACAAAGTAAGACTGACAACTATTGGAGGGGCATCCTGCAGCTCCATGTCTGGCATCTGTGACACATGATATTATGATGTGAGTCCCAAGAAGATTAAGGACTGCCACCCTATATATGGGCCTTGTCATTTCTACCCCACATAGCCTCTTGTTTGGGCAGGTTCCATTCATTGCCTACAGGTTGCATCAGCAGATGTTCCAAGTTTCTGCCATGTCCTACATTCTAGGATTTCCACTGTAGCTTTATATTTTGTCGGCACAGCTCCATTGTCTGTCTTCACAGGCCTTCCTTTAAAATCCCAGTTTAACTTCAATGACGCTATCACTGTTTCAAAAAGCAGTACTACATGAACAATGTTGTGATCTCCCACCAGTTTCAATAATAATGAGGGCTCCTTGGAACACAACTACAACTGCTTCTGATGTCTGTAGGATTACTGAACCCAGGAAAATATCTCCTTAGAACATCATCTATACAAACATGATGTGTTTCCAACTTTATTTTTTCAAGGGAATATCTGTCTAATGAGTTTATAATTTTATATCCTAGAGTTTCTAATAGGTGGGTTCTGGCCAATTTCTGGAATGCCTAAAATTTTGAAAGGTGTTTGGCTTCAATTTAATGATGCCAATGGCTTTATCAGTCAGTCTTTCCTTGTCCATATCTTTTAACTCTACCCCTTTCTGGAGAGATGGCATGTTTCTCACATCTTACTGCTTTGGTTTTTGCTCCTGATTCTCACAATGGAATTTGGCTAAAAGCAGACAAGATGTGGACACATCATAGCAGGGATGTTTTGCTCTTTTAAAACTTCCTCTATTAAATTAGTTGGTTTGACATCTTTAAGCTCAAGTTACCTCAAAGTGTCAGGTCATGAACAAAATATAGACAAATTATTTTCTAGATGCAACATGAATTATTTCTTGTTTAGTTCCTAATTAGAGTTTTTTTTCCCTCATTTAAAACCTCTGAGTTTAGCCGTTACTCTATGGATTATATTTCTACCACTAGTCTGATCTTCTGAGATCCAACAAAATTGCCAACTAATCTAGAGAAACATAATTCCAACTAGCTGGAGTATGTTATAGAGAATAATCATGATCAATCAGGAAGCAGAATCAAATGTTGGTTTGGACACACATGGCTCTATAGTTAGAAATTCATAATCATTAGTTAAATATCAGTATTATCAATCTCTCAAACAATGGGAAGGCTATGTGAGGGGGGTGCTTATGAAAGTGGGTAAAATCATATTAATTTTACAGACCTTTTGCTATTTTTAATCCTTTTTGTAAATCCGAGTGAAAAATGTGCTTTTCCCAAACCCTTGTCACCTTAATTGTGTTCAAGACAGATGCCTGGCTATAAATTAGTCATTAATACTACCTTATATAATATCAGAGAGTTCTAATACAAAGACAAAAGCAATCAATTTTTATTTGATGGAATCCTTACTTTTGTCAAAAGTTGAGATAAACTCTGCTTTCTTTCTTCCTTCCTTTCTTCCTTCCTTTCTTTCTTTCTTTCTTTCTTTCTTTCTTTCTTTCTTTAAGGAAAATGGGGGAAGCAGAATATCAACTTCAGCTTCTTGACAAGTTCTACCTCCATAAATAATGCCTATTCTGAGAGAAAAACGATATTCATTGTCTTCATAAATCTCAGGATCAAATACCTAGAGTAGCTTAGAGGCAAATGTGATAAATTGGAAGATTTATATTTTGTGACATTATGAAGCTTGAGCCTTTTTGGCAGGAGGCTCCATTTCATTGTCATCTGTTAAGAATTTGGAGAGAGTTCTACAGAGCATATATGAGTGAGTCGGTCTGACCCACCCTTACACACACCCTCCATGTCCTATTTCCACTGCCCCAGCCTAATCTGGTCACCCTTGCCTGAACGTCAACCAGTATCAAGACTTCTGCCAGGACCTGTACTGCATTCTTCTCAATGTTCTGTTGCTCTCATACCACATTTAAACTCAACCCCAGCAGATCATCCTCATATTACAAGTATATTGACTGGTTTTATGTCAACTTTACCCAAGCTAGAGTTATCAAAGAGGAAGGAGCTTCAGTTAAGGAAATGTTTCCATGAAATATAGCTGTAAGGCATTTCCCCGATAGTGATAAATGGGGGAGATCCCAGCTAGTTGTAGGTGCTACTATCCCTGGGCTCATGGTCCTGAGTTTTACAAGAAAGCAGGCTGAGCAAGCCAGAAGAAGCAGGCCAGCAAGTGGCAACTCTCTATGGCCTATGAACTCTCCTGTCACCAGGATCCTGCTCTAGTTGAGTTCCTGTCTGATTTCCTTTGGCGATGAACAGCCATATGGAAGTATAAGCTGAATAAACCCTTTCCTCCCATACTTGCATTTTGGTCATGGTGTTTCATTGCAGCAATAAAAACCCTAACTAAGACAAAAGGCTTGGATCAAGATGCACAACCTTTACACAAGACCAGCCCCCTTTATCCACTTGATTTCATTACATTTAAACCATTTCCAACCACTATGATGAGCATGAGTCATACATCCCTTGCTTTGCCCAAGCCTACTTTGTCTATGTTAAACAGAGAACTAACAAAAGAACTAACATATGCTCAGATTTTATCACAAATGTCATAAAAATATGAAAAGTCAAGTCAGTATCCCCCATTTCAAACCCACTAGCCTGGCAGAAGTGTTTGTCAATGAGAATTACCTTGATAATCCTTGATATACAGAATGTGAACTAGAAAATCATAAATTGCCTAAAAGAATTTAAGGAGTTTAAAGAAGACACAACGAAATAGTGCAATGAAATTAAAGATCTTCAGGATTACAGATGTGTAAGTGATACACAAGAAAATACTGAAATGATGAAGCCAATCCAGAACATGAAATTATAATTCAATAGATAGAAGAAGATTCAAGCTGAAAAGAAGATGAAATTGAAATACCCAAGAACCCAACTAAACAATTCAAAGGAAAGCTTTATGAATAGAATAGAACAAGCAGAAGATAAAATATTAGGACTCCAAAATAAATGATATAGATGAAATAAACAAAGAATGCGAAAAAATAAAAGCAAAGAAAAATAAGAAAAGAATATACAGGATGTGGGATACCATGAAAAGACCAAATCTTTGAACTGCAAATATAGATGAAGGAGAAGAAAACTGAGTCAATGGCCTAGACCAGATTAATTTAAAAAAAGCATAAAAAATTTTTCTAAACTATGGAGGGATATACCCATACAGATAGAAGAAGTACACAGAATGCCAAATAGACAAGACCAGAAAAAAAAAAATCCCCATGCTCTATCATAGTTAAAATACTATGCCTACAGAACAACAACAGCAACAAAGGTGTATTGAAACTGCAAAAGAAAAAAAAAAACATGTCATATGTAAAGTAAAACCCATCAAAATAACAGTTGATCTCCTAATGGAAACCTTAAAATTCAGAAGAGCTAGAAGCATTACATTTTAAGTCCTAAAAGACCATGATGGCCAACCTAGACTAAAATGCCTAGCAAAACTATCTTCCATAGTTGAAGGAGAAAGAAAAAGTTTTCATGACATAAATAGTCTAAAAAAATTTATATTCAGTGAGCCAAACCTTAAAAAATACAGGAAATAATATTTTGATCTGAAGAAAGGGATAAGCATGGCCAAAAGACTGTGAAAAGAAATACAAACCAAAAATTTTAAAATATAAAATACCACTCAAAACTCACATAACAGCACCAAAAAATAGCAATATGGTGATTATCAATAGCATTTCAAAAATAACTTTTTATATCAACAGCCTCAAATTCTCCAATCAAAAGATAATCTGAATGAGTGGATGAGGACGCAAAATCTGTATATCTGATGTCTATGAAAAAAACATATCTGGGCGCTAAGGCTGTCCCATAGCCCACTGAACCCAAATCCCAACTGGAGAGAGCTGGTCTTTCAGGAGTGCTCTCAATCATAGGCCCACAGGTAAGCCTGCCACTATTGCTCCAATAACTGTCTAAAGAGGTACCTGCCAGGAGCACACAAGGCACAGGAACTGAGAACCAGCTGGGGACAGGTTACTTCTGGTCTCCATCTGTGCCACAGAGCTAAGGCTATCCCACAGGCCTCAGTACCCAAATCCCAACTGGAGAGAGTTGAAGTGCTTACATACCTAAGATCACAGACTCACAGGCCCACAGGAGGGACAGGCTCCAGTCAGAGACAGAAAGACCAACTAACACAGATAAACAGATAGGAAAAGGCAAGCTCAACAAAAACCAAGGCTACTTGGTGTCATCAGAACACAGTTCTTCCACTATAGCACATCCTAGAAACGATATCACACAAAAAAAGCAAGATTCTGACTTAAAATAATTTCTCCTGACGATAGAGGACATTAAGAAGGACATAACTTCCTTAAAGAAATACAATAAAGAAATCACAAAGGGAGACAAACTAGGAGATAGAATACCTAGGAAAGAGATCAGGAGTCAAAAACACAAGCATTACCAACAGAATGCAATAGATAGAAGAGAGAATCTCAGGGGCAGAAAATACCATAGAAAACATTGACACAACAGTCAAAGAGAATGCAAAATGCAAAAAGCTCCTAACCCGATCCAGGAAACAATGTGAAGACCAAACCTAAGGTTAATAGGTATAGAAGAGAGTAAAGATTCCCAACTTGAAAAGCCAGTGAATATCTTCACAAAATCATAGCAGAAAACTTCTCTAACCTAAAGAAAGAGATGTCCATGAATATACAAAAAAACCTAAAGAACTCCAAATATACTGGAACAGAAAACAAAACAAACAACAAAAAAAAAAACAAAACAAAACAAACAAACAAAAAAAACCTCCTGCCACATAGTAGTCAAAGCACCAAATGGACTAAACAAAGAAATAATACTAAAATCAGTAAGGGAAAAAGGTCAAGTAACATA
The DNA here is from genome assembly GCF_000001635.26 of Mus musculus. NCBI lineage: Eukaryota > Metazoa > Chordata > Mammalia > Rodentia > Muridae > Mus > Mus musculus. Next base: position 19,057,241 of record NC_000086.7, read on the forward strand.
TAAAGGCAGACCTAACAGAATTATACCAGACTTCTAATCAGAGAATTTAAAAGCCATAAGAACCTGGCCATATGTAATACAGACCCTAAGAGAATACAAATGACAGCCCAGGCTACTATATGCAGCAAAACTCTCAATTAGCATTGATGGAGAAACCAAGATATTTGATGACAAAAGCAAATTTACACAATATCTTTCCACAAATACAGCCCTATAAAGGATATTAGATGGAAAACTATAAGACAAGGCTGGAAACTACAGCTTAGAAAAAGCAAGAAAAGTAATCTTTTAACAAACCCCAAAGAAGATAGCCACACAAGCATAATTATACCTCTAACAATAAAAATAACATGAAGCAACAATCACTTTTCCTTAATATCTCTTAATATCAATGGACTCAATTCCCCAATAAAAAGACATAGACTAACAGACTGGATCTGAAAACAGGACCCAGGATTTTGCTGTGTACAGGAAATATACCCCAGTGACAAAGACAGACACTACCTCAGAGTAAGAGGATGGAAAATAATTTTCCAAGCAAATGGTGCCAAGAAACAAGCTGAAGTAGCCATTCTAATATTGAATAAAATTGACTTTCAACCAAAAGTTACCAAAAAATAATTATAATAAGGAATAACACTTCATACTTATCAAAGGAAAAATCAACCAAGAAGAACTCTCAATTCTGAACATCTATGCTCCAAATGTAAGGGCACACACATTTCTAAAATAAACTTTACTAAAGCTCAAAGCACACATTGCACTGCACACAATAATTGTGGGAAATTTCCACACCCCACTCTCATCAATGGACAGATCATGGAAACAGAAACTAAACAGAGATGCAGTTAAACAAACAGAACTTATGAAACAAATGGATTTAAGAGACATCTATAGAACATTTTATCCTAAAACAAAAGAATATACCTTCTTCTCCGCACCTCATGGTACCTTCTCCAAAATTGACCGTAATTTTGGTCACAAAACAAGCCTTAACAGATACAAGAAGATTGAAGTAATTCCATGCATCTTACCAGATCACCATGGACTAAGGCTGGTCTTCAATAAGAGTACAAACAACAGGAAGCCCACATACACATGGAAACTGAACAGTGATCTACTCAATGATAACTTGGCCAAGGAAGAGCCAAAAAAGAAATTAAAGACTTTTTTGAAGTCAATGAAAATGAAGGCACAACATTCTCCAATTTATGGGACACAATGATAGCAGTGCTAAGATGAAAACACATAGCTAGCTCTGAGTGTCTCCAAAAAGAACTGGAGAAAGCATACACTAACAACATGACAACACACCCGAAAATTTTGGGGAAAAAAAAAAAAAGAAGCACATACACTCAAGAGGAGTACATGTCAGGAAATAATCAACTCATGGCTGAAATCAACCAAGTAGAAACAAAAGTATCTCCTGTCCTTGTCCCAATATTTTTGCCTTCTGATGCCTTAAAGTTGGGTCGCATCTGGGTCAGAGTCACTCAGATGCGGAGCTCCAAAAGCTCCACTCAGGACCAAAGAGCTCTGACCTAGGGTTCATCCTTTTCCCAGGGTGTGTGCCCTGTGGACAGAAGGTCAAAGCCTTGGGCTTGGAAAAACCACCCCTTTTGCCCAAAGCCTGGGTGCAGAGTGCAGTATTTTTTGCTGCCATCAACAGTCTCCCCTGCTGTCTGTGAAAGGTGACTATCGTACCCAGGACACTGGACCTTTACCATGTTCCTTCAAACCCAGGTTATCACCTTCCCCAGGCTGGATCACTGGAGCAAGCCTCCTCTCTGCCCATCTGAGAGGACCTAGGGACTCTGCTCCTGTCCAGCTGAGCAACCACCAGCCTCCGTACCCAAAGATGATGACCCAAACCTACTCCAGTAGGAGTATCTTCCCCCTCCCCACCTCCCTCACAGACCTTTGTAGAATTAAAGTTTGTAAGTAAATGGTTATAAAAAAAAACCTTTTTATGTTCAAAAAAAATTTTTTAAAAGAACTATTCAAAGAACCAGCAAAACCAGGAGCTGTTTCTTTGAGAAAATCAATGAGACAGACAAACACTTAGCGGACTAACCAGAGGACACAGACAGTTTTCAAATTATCATAAACAGAAATGAAAAGGGAGATATAAAAACAGGAACTGAGGAAATCAAAAAAATCATCAGATCCTCCTAAAAAGCCTATACTCAACAAACCTGAAAAACCTGTATGAAGCAGACAATTTTCTAGACAGATACCAGGTCCCATAGTTAAGTCAGGATCAGATAAACCATATAAACAGTCCAAAAGTCTAAACAAATAGGAGCAGTTATTAAAAGTCTCCCAAACAAAAACAAACAAACAAACAAACAAACAAAAAACAAAACAAAACAAAAAACCCAGAACCAGATGGCTTTAGTGCAGAATTTTATCAGACTTTCAAAGAAGACCTAGTACCAATACTCTTCAAACTATTCCACAAAGTAGAAACAGAAGGAACACTACCAAATTCATTCTTTGAATTCACAATTATGCTTATACTTAAACCACACAAAGACCCATCAAAGAAAGAGAAATTCAGATCAATTTTCCTTTTGACCATTGATGCAAAAATATTCAATAAAATTCTTGAAAATCTAATCCAAGAGCACATCAAAATGATCATGCAAAGAATCAAGTAGACTTCATTCCAGGGATGCTGGGATGGTTCAATATATGGAAATCCATCAATGTAATCCACTATATAGCAAACAAACACAAAACCCCAAGTGATCATCTCATTAGATAGTAAGAATGGTTTGGACAAAATGCAACATCCCTTTAAGGTAAAAGTCTTGGAAAGATCAGGAATTCATGGCCCACACCTAAACATAATAAAAGCAATATAGAGCAAACCAGTAGCCAACATCAAACTAAATGGAGAGAAACTTGAAGCAATCCCACTAAAATCAGGGATTCAACAGGGCTGCCCACTCTCTCCCTTCCTATTTGAAGTCCTAGCCAGAGCAATTAGACAACAAAAGGAGGTCAAAGGGCTACAAATTGGAAAGAAAGAAGTCAAAATAGTACTATTTGCTGATGTCATGATAGTATACTTAAGTGACTCCAAAAATTCCACCAGAGAATCCCTAAATCTGAAAAACAACTTCAGTGAAGTGACTAGAAATAAAATTGACTCAAACAAATCAGTAGCCTTCCTCTACTCAAAGGATAAACAGGCTGAGAAAGAAATTAGGGAAATGACACCTTTCACAATAGTCACAAATAATATCAAATACCTTGGTGTGACACTAACCAAGCAAGGGAAAGATCTGTATGACAAGAACTTCAAGTCTCTGAAGAAATCGAAAAATGTCTCAGAGGTTGTGGGGCATTGGGCTATACACAGACATTCTGGTCTCCAGTCAATTAGAGGTCTGAACCCGAGTGGTGATAATTCACCTACATTGCATGGTAGGCATTCCCTCATGTCTTCTGGACTCAAGGCTCCTGTCGAATTTACCACCCTCACAGCCCCCACAGCCTGCACAGAAGTGTGGTTAGTCGTCACATAGATAATGTTCCAAGCGTCTGACCTTCAGGCTAGACTCCTCCCAGTTACCTAGCAACAGTAAAGATAACAGCCCACCATAAGAGGGGCTGCTTGGCCTCACCTCGATCTCTTACTCCTATCACTCTCTCCTCTCATCCTCTTACTCTCTCCTCTCACTCTCCTCTCCCCCTCTCTTCCCCACCCCCCCTTACTCTCTCAAGATACAATTCTCAGGCCATATGAAGCTCAAGAAGTAAGACAAAAATGTGCGTGCTTCAGTTCTTCTTAGAAGAGGGAACAACATACTCATGAGAGATAGAAGATGGTAGGGACTTGGGCAGAAGAGGGGGTGCATAAATAGAAAAGGAAATAAATAAATTCTTAAGAAGTTAAAAAGGAAGTTATTGACATATTATATGTAAATATTTTAATGCACAAAATCTTACTTACAACCATGACTGAGAATAATGAATTCCTTAAGGGAAAAGGAATATTTATATTACTACTGTGAGTATATTCTAGAAAAGGAAAACAGTCTATAAGTCACAATCAGTTCTATGTGCCCAAGGAAGGTTCCCCTTCTCCTTTCAAGTGAAGATATTCCATTGATGTTTTGCAAGTTCTTCTTATGCTTCCTTATGACCATTCTTGCGTTTCATTGTGAAGCTATTTTATTTTTAAGTGACAAAATTTATTTTTTAAACATTTTATTTTGCATAGAAATTTTAAATTAATCTTATCATGGTTACTCATTCCAGTAGCAAGTAAAATGCATCTTATTTTTCTGTTCTCATGGTGCTGAATATGAAGTTATTGTAAAGTAACCATAAAGTACTGTGCTCAGTTTCTATGAGCTTTGCCTATAATAATCACTTTAATCCAGTTCTTGTTAAAGTCCACTGTTGTGGGAAGCCGTTGCAGAGTGGCAGTTGCAGAGTGGCAGTTGGCTACTGCTGGCCACCACACATACATAGGCAGTGAAGGTTCTTTTGCCAAGACAAGTTAACCAATCAGATGTGAGACACGCCTCTCCTAGGCCTATGTAAGTAGCACCAGTTCTGGGCTCAGGGTCTTTTCGCCTCTACAATCAAGCTCTCCCAATAAACGTGTGCAGAAGGATCCTGTTGCAGCGTCGTTCTTCCTGGCCAGTCGAGCGCGCGCAAGACACTGTGATTGTTTGTATATGCCTGGCAGAGGAAATGGCACTATTAGGATGTGTGGCCTTGTTGGAATAGGTGTGTCACTGTGGATGTAGTCACGTGGGAAGTGTTTTCTGAGAACACAAACAAACTGTGTTCCAGAGATAGCCAAGGTTCTACCTCATGCTACAACTATACTTGGCAATGTATAAGAGTCACCCAGGTGGTACTGGTTTTGAATGCATGAAGGGGTCATGAAGAGCAGCTGAGGCTTGGTACTGTGAGAGGCCATGGATGGCCATTGGTGAAGGTGCACCCGCAATTGTAGTTGACAGCCCAGGACTGAAGGGGTCATGCAAAGTCTTGACACCATGAAGAGAGCCTGTGACAGGCTATTAGTGAAGCCTCCTTGGAGAAGAAAACCCAGTGTATTTGAGATGCCAGTACTATGGGATAATCACCATGAACAATATCTACAGTGGAGTGGATCAACTTGAGCTTAGAATGTGACAGAGAACAGAGCCTGCAAAGTGATGCTAGCCCTTTGGAGGAGTCCAGGAGATTAAGTGTGGATCTCAGACATCGAAACAAGAAGTTATAACATTGCCTTGGAGACCCCAAGATGTTGGAGATGCCAGAGCCATGGGCTATCTACTGAGGAAAGCTGCTAACAGTGAGTGGAACTAGCCCAGGAGAAAGAAGTTTGTTGCAGTCAACAAAGATGAAAAAGGAGTTGAATATTTGAAGACTGCTTTGACATCAGACTCAGAGTTTGAAGTTTGCTCAGCTGGTTTCCTGTCTTGCTTTGGGGACTACAGTTAAGTGATTGGATGAGTATGAAGTGTCCCTCCTTGTCTTTTTTGATATTTTTGATAACTTTGGGTTGGAAGTCGATTTTATCCGATATTAAAATGGCTACTCCAGCTTGTTTCTTCAGTCCATTTGCTTGGAAAATTGTTTTCCAGCCTTTCACTCTGAGGTAGTGTCTGTGTTTTTCCCTGAGATGGGTTTCCTGTAAGTAGCAGAATGTTGGGTCCTGTTTGTGTAGCCAGTCTGTTAGTCTATGTCTTTTTATTGGGGAATTGAGTCCATTCATATTAAGAGATATTAAGGAAAAGTAATTGTTGCTTCCTTTTATTTTTGTTGTTAGAGTTGGCATTCTGTTCTTGTGGATGTCTTCTTTTTGGTTTGTTGAATGATTACTTTCTTGGTTGTTCTAGGGCGTGATTTCCGTCCTTGTATTGCTTCTTTTCTGTTATTATCCTTTGAAGGGCTGGATTCATGGAAAGATATTGTGTGAATTTGTTTTTGTCGTGGAATACTTTGGTTTCTCCATCTATGGTAATTGAGAGTTTTGCCGGGTGTAGTAGCCTGGGCTGGCATTTGTGTTCTCTTAGTGTCTGTATAACATCTGTCCAGGCTCTTCTGGCTTTCATAGTCTCTGGTGAAAAGTCTGGTGTAATTCTGATAGGCCTTCCTTTATATGTTACTTGACCTTTCTCCCTTACTGCTTTTAATATTCTATCTTTATTTAGTGCATTTGTTGTTCTGATTATTATGTGTCGGGAGGAATTTCTTTTCTGGTCCAGTCTATTTGGAGTTCTGTAGGCTTCTTGTATGATCATGGGCATCTCTTTTTTTATGTTTGGGAAGTTTTCTTCTATTATTTTGTTGAAGATATTAGCTGGCCCTTTAAGTTGAAAATCTTCATTCTCATCAATTCCTATTATCTGTAGGTTTGGTCTTCTCATTGTGTCCTGGATTACCTGGATGTTTTGAGTTAGGATCTTTTTGCATTTTGTATTTTCTTTGACTGTTGTGTCGATGTTCTCTATGGAATCTTCTGCACCTGAGATTCTCTCTTCCATTTCTTGTATTCTGTTGCTGATGCTCGCATCTATGGTTCCAGATCTCTTTCCTAGGGTTTCTATCTCCAGCGTTGCCTCGCTTTGGGTTTTCTTTATTGTGTCTACTTCCCCTTTTAGTTCTAGTATGGTTTTGTTCATTTCCATCACCTGTTTGGATGTGTTTTCCTGTTTTTCTTTAATGATTTCTACCTGTTTGGCTGTGTTTTCCTGCTTTTCTTTAAGGGCCTGTAACTCTTTAGCAGTGCTCTCCTGTAATTCTTTAAGTGACTTATGAAAGTCCTTCTTGATGTCCTCTATCATCATCATGAGAAATGTTTTTAAATCTGGGTCTAGATTTTCGGTTGTGTTGGGGTGCCCAGGACTAGGTGGGGTGGGAGTGCTGCGTTCTGATGATGGTGAGTGGTCTTGATTTCTGTTAGTAGGATTCTTACGTTTGCCTTTCGCCATCTGGTAATCTCTGAAGCTAGCTGTTATAGTTGTCTCTGTTAAGAGCTTGTCAGGAATCACCATGCCTGACCTAAAGCTTTACTACAGAGCAATTGTGATAAAAACTGCATGGTACTGGTATAGAGACAGACAAGTAGACCAATGGAATAGAATTGAAGACCCAGAAATGAACCCACACACCTATGGTCACTTGATCTTCCACAAGGGAGCTAAAACCATCCAGTGGAAGAAAGACAGCATTTTCAACAATTGGTGCTGGCACAACTGGTTGTTATCGTGTAGAAGAATGCGAATCGATCCATACTTATCTCCTTATACTAAGGTCAAATCTAAGTGGATCAAGGAACTTCACATAAAACCAGAGACACTGAAACTTATAGAGGAGAAAGTGGGGAAAAGCCTTGAAGATATGGGCACAGGGAAAAAATTCCTGAACAGAACAGCAATGGCTTGTGCTGTAAGATCAAGCATTGACAAATGGGACCTAATGAAACTCCAAAGTTTCTGCAAGGCAAAAGACACAGTCAATAAGACGAAAAGACCACCAACAGATTGGGAAAGGATCTTTACCTATCCTAAATCAGATAGGGGACTAATATCCAACATATATAAAGAACTCAAGAAGGTGGACTTCAGGAAATCAAATAACCCCATTAAAAATGGGGCTCAGAACTGAACAAAGAATTCTCACCTGAGGAATACCGAATGGCAGAGAAGCACCTGAAAAAATGTTCAACATCCTTAATCATCAGGGAAATGCAAATCAAAACAACCCTGAGATTCCACCTCACACCAGTCAGAATGGCTAAGATCAAAAATTCAGGTGACAGCAGATGCTGGCTTAGATGTGGAGAAAGAGGAACACTCCTCCATTGTTGGTGGGAGTGCAGGCTTGTACAACCACTCTGGAAATCAGTCTGGCGGTTCCTCAGAAAACTGGACATAGTACTACCGGAGGATCCAGCAATACCTCTCCTGGGCATATATCCAGAAGATGCCCCAACTGGTAAGAAGGACACATGCTCCACTATGTTCATAGCAGCCTTATTTATAATAGCCAGAAGCTGGAAAGAACCTAGATGCCCCTCAACAGAGGAATGGATACAGAAAATGTGGCACATCTACACAATGGAGTACTACTCAGCTATTAAAAAGAATGAATTTATGAAATTCCTAGCCAAATGGATGGACCTGGAGGGCATCATCCTGAGTGAGGTAACACATTCACAAAGAAACTCACACAATATGTACTCACTGATAAGTGGATATTAGCCCCAAACCTAGGATACCCAAGATATAAGATATAATTTGCTAAACACATGAAACTCAAGAAGAATGAAGACTGAAGTGTAGACACTATGCCCCTCCTTAGATTTGGGAACAAAACACCCATGGAAGGAGTTACAGAGACAAAGTTTGGAGCTGAGATGAAAGGATGGACCATGTAGAGACTGCCATATCCAGGGATCCACCCCATAATCAGCATCCAAACGCTGACACCATTGCATACACTAGCAAGATTTTATTGAAAGGACCCAGATGTAGCTGTCTCTTGTGAGACTATGCCGGGGCCTAGCAAACACAAAAGTGGATGCTCACAGTCAGCTAATGGATGGATCATAGGGCTCCCAATGGAGGAACTAGAGAAAGTACCCAAGGAGCTAAAGGGATCTGCAACCCTATAGGTGGAACAACATTATGAACTAACCAGTACCCCGGAGCTCTTGACTCTAGCTGCATATATATCAAAAGATGGCCTAGTCGGCCATCACTGGAAAGAGAGGCCCATTGGACTTGCAAACTTTATATGCCCCAGTACAGGGGAACACCAGGGCCAAAAAGGGGGAGTGGGTGGGCAGGGGAGTGGGGGTGGGTGGATATGGGGGACTTTTGGTATAGCATTGGAAATGTAAATGAGTTAAATACCTAATAAAAAATGGAAAAAAAAGTGATTGGATGAATCTCAGAAGAGACTTTTAACATTGTTGAAACTTCTATAGACTATGGGGACATTGGAAGTTGGACTAAATGTATCTTCCATTATGCTATGCTTAATGTATGCTCATATATATATTGTATATAAACTATGCTAAGGTATGGTCCCCATGAGACTCATATGTTCAAACAAGCCTATGCTGGGCAGGGAGTGGAATGTGATGGTTTGTATATGCATGGCCCAAGAAGTGGCACTATTAGGAGGTGTTGCCCTGTTGGAGTAGGTGTGTCTCTGTGGGTGTAGGATTAAAACACTTAACCTAGCTTCCTGGAAGTCAGTCTTCTACTAGCAGCCTTCAGATGAAGGCTCTCTGTTCTGCCTGTATCATGCCGGCCTGGAGGCTACCCTGTTCCCACCTTGATGATGACGGACTGATCATCTGTACCTGTAACCCAGCCTAATTAAATGTTGTCCTTTATAAGAAAAAAAATCTCAGCTTTAACAATAGGCACTGCCTAACAGTAAAAGAATGAACAAAAATACTCCAATCCAATGAGATTAGGCATCAAGAAGGTATCACTAAACTAATAGCTGACAAAAGAGACTTCAAACTAAAACTAGTCACAAGAGATAAAGAGGGACGGGACACTTCATTCTAATCAAGGGAGCAATTAACTAAAACATTATTACTATCTTAAATATATATACACTAAAGTCAGGCAGATCTAATTTCATATTAAATAGACTACTGGATTTAAAGAAAGAGATTAATATCAACTTATTAATAGAATGATATTTTAGTGCACCCCTTTCTTCAGTAAACAGTTCATCTGGACAAAGTATAAACCGATTAAAAGTTTATCAATGTGTAATCAAAGTTAATTGACACATTAAGTGGACTTAACAGCTATCTAAAGAATATTCCCACTCCAAGACCAAAGAATACCCGTTTTACTTAGCAGCACACTGCATCCTAAGAAACAAAATCAATATTTACAAATGAAAAATATTAAAATTATTCCCTGTATCCTCCCTGACCTCAATACAATAAAATGTTAAGTCAACAAGAAGAAAATAAACTCATGGTGCTTAGACAATTCACTTCTAAATGATGATATGTCAAAAAAGAAATCAAGAGATGAATAAAAAATTTCCTGTAAGTAAATGAAAATGAAAACACAAAAGCACCAAAATATCTGAGACATGACAAATGCAGTCCTATGACATATATATGCTTACATTAAAAAATCAGATAAATTTCTTAAAGATGCAACTCAAAAGATGCAAAAGAAAAATAAGGACAAAACAAATACAAACCCTGTTAATGGCTAGAATAATAATCATCAGAGCATCGGTTAATGAAACAGAAATAAAGAAAACAATATAAAGAACCAATGAATCGTAGAGCTAGTTCTTTGAGAAGATAAACAAGATTGACAGAACTTTGGTCCAACTAACCAATATAAAGAATGAAAAGAACCAAATGAACAGAGAAACATAAGAGACAGCAAAGAAGTTCAGAATAGTATAAGGAAATATTTTAAAGCCTGGACTCTATTAAATTTGGAGGACCTTAAAGAAATGAATGAATTTCTAGGTTCAGCAAACTATCAAAATTAAGTCATGAATAATTCAACACTTTAACTACCCATAAGAAAAGAGGAGACTGGTATGCTAATATAGAACCTACCAACTAAATGTTCAGGCACAAGTGGATCCAAAGCACAAATCTATATCAAATCAGAGTTATAAATACAGCCAATCCTTCCAAGCTTAGACTATTTAAAAAATAGAAATAGAAGGAACACTCCAAAATTCCTTTTATAATGCTAGTATCATTTTAATACCAAAATCAGGTATACACACAACAAAAAAAAAACAAACTACAAGTCAATATCACTGATGGACATAGATTCAAAACTGCTCAATAAAATGCTTACAAACAAAATGCAGACATGTGTTAAAAAATATGCACCATGAACAAGTTCTACTTATCCCTGAAATCCAGAGCCAGTTCAACATATTTCAGTCAATAAATACAATAAATGTCAACAAATTTAATAAACCGTATAAATGGACTGAACGACAAAATCACATGAATATCTCAATAAATGCAAAATAAAGACTTTGAAAAAATCCAGCATGCCTTCTTGATAAAGTTGTAGAGACTGTAGGGCTAGAGGGGACATACCTCAATATAATAAAAGATATCTATGAGAAAACCACTGCCAACTTCATCCTAATTGGAGAAAAACTTGAAGCAATCCCACTAAAGTCAAGAACAAGTCAAGGCTGTCAAATACCTCCACTCTTTCAATATTATGCTCTAAGCTGGAACAACGAGTCAAGAGATGGAAATTAAGGAGATACAACTAGGGAAAGAAATCAAATTATTCATATTTGCAGGTTGCATGATATTATATATTAACTATCTTAAAATTTACACCAGAATATGTCTTAAAAGGTTAAACAAATTCAGCAATGTGGCAGGAAACAGAATCAAGTAGCACTAATCAATAGCTTTTCTATACACCACCAACAAACATGTAGAAAAAAGGACTTCTACAATAAAAGAACTTTACATCTCTGAAGATAGAAAGACACTAGAAAATGAAAAAAAGATATCCTATGCTCATAGATTGGTAGAATAGTGTAAAAATTACCATTTTATCAAAAGCTATTTACATTCCTAATACAAATTCCCACCTCATTCTTCACATAAATAGAAAAACAAATTCCAAAGTTAATGTAGAAGTACAAAAGACCTGGGTCAACTAAAACAATTCTGAACAAATAAGAAAAATGATAGAGGAATTAGAGGAATTACTGTTCCAGATCATAAGATCTATTACAAAGCCATAGTAACAAAGAACAATATGGCACAAAACAGACAGGTAACTCAATTGAACAAAGTCAAAGACCCCAACATGAACATGTGTAACTTCATCCATTTAATATTTGACAAAGATGCCAAAAACATAAGTTGAAAAAAAAAGCATAATCAACAGTGCTGAGAGAACTAAATGTCCACAGACAGAAAAATGAAATTAAACTCATGGCTGTGACCCTTCATAAAAGCTAACTCCAAATGAATTAAAGTTCTAAACACTGAAATTGATAGAAGAAAACAGTCAGTACTCCACATAATATAGGTGTGGGAACAGACTTTCTGTATAGGATCCCATTCACTCAAAAATTAAGGCCAACACATTGACAAATAGGACTTCATAAAACTAAAAGGCTATGTGCAGCCAAAGAAATATTCAGGTGAAGAAAAAAACTAGTGGGAGAGAATCTCTGCAGCTATACACATGATCGTGTATTAATATCCAGAAATATAAAGAAGTAAAACAAACAAACAAACAAACAACCTGTAACAAATGCTGAAGGGGAAAGAGAATTCTCATTAACTGTTGGGGGATTGCCAACTGGTACTGTCACTCTGGAAATCAGCATGGAGAATTCTCAAGGACCTAAAAACAAATCTACCCATATGAATCCCTATACCATTGCTTGGCTAATATCCAAAAGACTGGATCTTATTTTATAGATACTTGCTTAGCATGTCCTTCAACAGATAAATAGATCATAAAAATATGGTACATATACATTATGTATTTTTTAAAAAATAAAATCATTAATTTAGCAGGTAAATGGATGCAACTAGAAAAGAGTGAGGTAATATAGTTCTAGAAATTCAAGTGTCATGTGTTGTCTATCACTACCTTCAAATCTCCACATGTGAGTACATACTCTGGATTAACTATAGAAACCAGGAAAGTAAAATGAGACCACCTATAAAGTTTGCAAGACCAAGGGGCCTCTCTTCCCAATGATGGCCAACTAGGCCATGTGAAGGCAGTTCTGAGGTGGAAGTTGACCACACAGGACCTCAAAGAGTCAAATAAAAAGGTTGGGATGGCAGGAGGGAACTGTGAACAATCAGAATGTATTTTTCTCTGGCCAGAAACCCAGCCCATAGGAGAGGATAAGGACTAAGGGGAGAAACAGGAAGCACAATAATAATGCACAAATGCTGCCTTTTATACTGACTGACATTCTAAGCAAATACAAGGCAAATTCATCCTTCTAATATTTTGGACCACTGTGGACTTGTCTTTTTTGACACGGTTTCTTTGATTTATTTGTTCAAATCAATGTTGCATTCCCATATTTATTCTATAGCACATTAAGTGAATTGTGAAGCAAATACTTCGCCTCATAATAATATAAAGCAACAAAGTTCTTGATGTGTTGTGTTGCATAGAACTCAGGACCCTTTTCTGAGAACCAGTTTTGACAAATTAAGATCAATTGGGGAAAGAGTGGAAAATAAGATAACTTGGCACATGTATGGCAGCAACAAGAATCAATAGTCAGAAAAGGGATGATAGGTGGACACAAAACTCTGTGAAAAAGACAAAAAGAAAAATGACACGTGCTGTTATATACAATCAGTGTTATATACTGTTATATACCTTCAGTGTTTGTATATAAAATGTTGTATACAATCACCTTTCAGAAGTTTGACATGAAAACATCCTCATAGCTATAACATAGATGCCACATAAAGAAAAATGAAATCATGTGCCATATACTCAAATCAGATTTCCATTCCCTGGCTTCTGCCCCAAGACATCACTTAGCGACCTTAATACAGCCTGTAAATAGGGGCCTGTTTTGATAGATCACAAAGGTGGATATCTGGTTTTATCCAGAAAACAGGTCACAAGGAGACATGGTTCAAAGTTACATAGTGAAATTCCCAGTTCCTTCACACATGGAAGTGAGGGTGCAGGCATACACATTAATGTGTATGGTCAACGTGCTTTAAATTTCTGGTACTATATCTGACAAATTAAAGATGTGGTCATATGCCCATAGTCCATGTGTTTTCTTTGGTTGGCCTCTTGTCTGAGGCAAAAAAGATCAGACATAATGTTAACCAGAGATCCAGATGTGGCTTTTCAGAAAAACATATTCCTTAGTTTGGCTTCTGTATGTCTTAGTTGCCAAGATCCATTCTTCTGTACTCAACCCAGCCACACTGCATCAACTCCCCCAAATTTTGCTTTATCTTCAATGGTTACCACAGAGCCAGCCAAAATACTTTTCTACTAGACCATTAAAAAAGGGAAAGTCCGGGTGTTGGTGGCACACACCTTTGATCCCAGCACTTGGGAGGCAGAGACAGGCAGATTTCTGAGTTCAAGGCCAGCCTGGTCTACAAAGTGAGTTCCAGGACATCCAGGGCTATACAGAGAAACCCTGTCTCAAAAAAAAAAAAAAAAAAAAAAAAAAGCCTTGAGAGAGCATGCTCAGATCCATATCTAACTTTTGAGTGCACTTCACTGCCATATATTAACTTCTCTCTACACCTAAGTTGCTTTGGAAGGAGTGCTGTCTAGAGAACTCTTGCCAATGCAGTTGCAATACTTGAAGTTTGGTTCTTTGGCAGAGCAGAACACATGCCGTGCAGTTTGATTATCTATAATTTCAGATGGAAAAACTGACCACACCACCAGTGAACTATCTTAAGTCTACTAAAGTCAAACTTTCTTTTGTTTGAAAATTTCAGAATATGGACAGTGTGGGCTGCTAGCTTTTTAGCCCAAGTCAATTCAAGCAAGGATCAGGAATCTATATTTTCCAAGAAAGTGCTCATGTGTTTTTAATGCAATTTCTTTTTTCGAAAAAAATCTTACTCTAAGAAATATTTATTTGTATTGTACCAGAAACCCGGGGATTTTGCAGTCCAGAACTTCTTTATATTCTCAATATTTGAAAACTCTGATGAGCATGGTTAATGTGATTTACAGCTATTAAGTACTTATTATGTTACAAGTAAAAGTGACAGTTTTAAGAGAGTAACTTGCAACTTTATTTTGAAAATAGCAAGGTTAAAACTACAAGTTAACATATCTAAAATATTTTAATAAAAATAATTTTTCCAAAACCAAAACTTAATGGGATCAAGATTGCTTTGCATTTTAAGATCTTTTAATAGTCTGGCTTAATAGAATAGAAGTAGAATATCATACTTTTTTATATGATACTCTCATAGACTACATTTGTAGTCTAGTTATTATAGTTTTTGTGGAAGAATAAACTATTCATCTTCTACAAATATATAGTTTCAATATAAAGGGATCTATTAACCTTTTAGGAAAAAAATGTGGATAACCTCTTTAGAAACCACATCAAAAAGTGAAAATGACAGATTCATAAAAGCTGACATGGAAGCTGGGGCATTGCTCAATAAGTACATCATATACCATGCAGACCAGAATGAAGACTGGAGTTCAAACCAGAGAGCCTATGTACATGCCAGGTGAACAGAGCAGCTTTCCTGTGATTCCAGTGTAGGGGAGCCAGATCCTAGCGATGCTTGGACCATGCCTCAATAAATAGAGAAGTCACCCAACATTAACACTGAAACTCCACATAAGTGCAGACATGTACACATGGATATATGCACCACACACATTGATATGCAAAATGTAGTTGGTTTTACAGTAGAAACTAAGACCACTGAATGAGCTTTTTTATTCTCTGTTACTCTAAAGTTTAATGATATGTCTTGTACTTGGATTGTCTTTTTAAACTCATAATTTTATGAGACTGTGAATTGGTCATCTGGAAAAGATCGGTTCACCATGTTAGATAGACCTTCTTAATCCTGATGTGTTTTGTTATTTTAAAAAGGTACTTTTATGTCATATTTTTTAAGATCAACAGCAATCTCTTCAGAAAATACCTTTAAGTAATTGAAAGCTGGAAAGCTGTTAGTAGCACTTATAAGCTTTTCAAAATTCTAATTTTTTTCTTGAAAGTTGGAATTTTTATCTTTGGCAACACAAATACTGTTAGTTGTTTTCCTTGAAATAACTTGCTCACTTCATTAATTTTCACAAAAATATCTGCCAAATACACTAGTCAAATAATCATGATTTGCCTGTCAGACATTTGTCCAAGTAAAAATGATTGTCCATGAAAAAAAGACAGGTAGGGCACCTCACAACTCAAGTATAAAGAGCTTTGTCTGGATATAATGATTGTATTTTGGCATGAAAAGCTTCATGCATACTTCCTAATAGTCAAGCTTTAGGTTTTCTTATAAATGTATTCGTCCAAGCTCATGTTTGAGGTTCATGACGCAATAGACACTTCTTGTCTCTGGTTAGATAAAAGACTGACTTCTACTGGAAACTACATGAATTTAGAGAAAAGAGATACAATGCAACCAAGGATGAAGGCTATCTATGCTTATCTATGCATGAATAAATTATGAAAATCTAACTCAACATAAACTCCCTAAATTCCAAGCAGTTCATCTTATGTTAAGAAATGAACTATCAATATTTTGAGAAACATTCTCAACAATAATAAGAAAACACCCATCTTGCATACTGTGCATGTATTAAAAATATCATATGCATGTATGATATATATACATATATATAATTGAGCCTAGGTTTATACATTGTTATCTATCAAATTTATGCTTTATTATAGCTGTGTACATATGTATATGGAAGGTGTGCATGAGTGTGTGTGCCTATGTGCACTCAGGGAAAGGCCATAAAAGACAGAATTATGAGATTTGCAACAGATCTCTGTGAGATTAAGGCCAGCCTGATCTATATATCGAGTTCTAGACCAGTTGGAGGTACATAGTAAGACCCCCACCTCACAAAAGAAAGGAAGGAAGGAAGGAGGGAGGGAGGGAGGAAGGAAGGGAGGGAGGGAGGGAGGGACGGAAGGAGGGAGGGAGGCAGGGAGGGAGGGAGGGAGGGAGGGAGGGACGGAGGGAGGGAGGGAGGCATGTAGAAAAGGGGGAAGAAGGGAGAGAGGAAAGGCTACTCTTAAGAAATAAACTATGGTGAACATAGAATTCAAGGCTCATAGGAGTTCTGATATGCTGAAACAGGAAGAAGGCTTGGGCACTGGTTATCTAGGAGAAAAAAGTTTGATGAGAAAAAAAAATAAACACCGCATAAGTCAAAGCTGGCATAGCCAGGCATCCCTGTGCTAATGCTCTATAATTTCAGTCTTAGCCTTGTACATTTCTCATACTCAAAGGAAAATTGCATCATCCTTCAACAAAAGAGCACAGATTATTATCTACATGTCCTGTTTTGTGCTACATTACTATTTCTGCACAATGATTATGTTTCTTCTCTGAACCATCTTAAAAAAAAACACCTCCAGTAACTGTGCCCACATTCAGATAGCCTCCCATTTAATTCTGTTATCTCCAAGATACCAGGGGCATTACTGTCTTAAAGATTTACCTTATCATAACTCCAGAGATAGATCGACAAATAAAGCAGTTGCTCTGTAATCCCAAAGATGAGAGTTCTGATCCCCAATGAGAAACCTTGCTTCAATATATAAAGTAGACAAATGGTTATCCAGGAAGAAACAGACATCAATATCTGGTCTCCACATTCACATGTACACACACACACACATCAAAAGGGGGTTCTCTTCCCAGCTACTAATGATATGATGGGGGTACAATTATGTATTCAATCATATGGCCATGTTCTTATTATTAGTTCTACTTTATTCCTGTTAATGTAGAGAACCATTTCCAGTATATGTAATCTTTTCATTCCTGACTATCTTATCTGAGATAGTCAATAGAAAAGGGCAGCCTCTAAAGACTTTCAAATAGCAATGTCTTCACAGAATCAAACTCCTAAAATGAGAGAAACTTCAGTAGAGTTCTAATGTGATACACTTTCAATAAGACATTTCTTTAAAATTTTAAACTTTATAGTGAAACTTTATGAAATTTGTATTCCACTCTACATGCATGTGTGTGTATATAAATAAAACTTCAAGTTCAAGGATCCCCCAAGAATATCGATAATATATATTGTTTCTTGACCAGAATCTTGGCTCACAAGTAGCATAGTCACAACCAATGTCAAATGTGGCTCTGAGAATTATAGTAACTGTGATTAACCAGAATGTTCAATTGCCAAGTAGTTTATAATTTTTGGAACATTTATGCCGGAAGATATAAAATAATGGAATCTTATTTCTGTTAGTTCCTACTTTGTGAGTTAAATACTTTTATAAAATATATTGCC
Organism: Mus musculus; assembly: GCF_000001635.26. Lineage (NCBI taxonomy): Eukaryota > Metazoa > Chordata > Mammalia > Rodentia > Muridae > Mus > Mus musculus. Next base: position 19,075,243 of record NC_000086.7, read on the forward strand.
TCTCTTTTATAATTGTTATGTAGAGAGAGGGTTGATGTGCTAAAATCAAGATAAACACATGGTTTCCTTCCTTTATTATATCCTGATAGTGACTAAAAGGTCTTTAATATACTAGGAACTACTGATTTAAATACATTTGTTTTTTATTTTAATGACTAGTCTTTTTGAAAGTTAGATTGTTTTGTCTTTGCCCAATGGAGCTTCTTTCAAGTTCGATGTTCAGCTTCTTTAAATATTTGATTTGCTTATCATAGATGTGTTTCTCCCCCTATGATCTTTGTTTGAGGTTATCTACACAATATTTTTATGTCACCTTTGTTTCTGTCAAGGCCTTTATTGCCAATTTAAGCAAGTCAATTCTTTTGCTTAAAATAATGATGTGATGTTCAGACTAACATGATCACCATCACATGGAAAGTTATTAGAAATATAAATTCATAGACCTCATACCAAAGATATTGAATCAGGTAACTTGGGGGTAATGAAAAGCAATGTTTTTCTAAAAGCCTTCCAGGTGATTTGTATGCATTCTAAAGTTTGAAGAGCATGCCTTCAAGAATGACCTTTGTAGAGCTCTTCTTGTCTATATTTCTATAGCTCTTGAGATGTTTTGAGGGTTTAAATTCTGGAACTACAAGAAAACTACAAGAAGATGGGAGCTACATAGCCCCAGATGGGCACACACTGATTTGTATGTGAGATAGATAGATAGATAGATAGATAGATAGATAGATAGATAGATAGTTTTTCCCTGTTCTATTATAGGAAACATAAAATAAATGAAATCAAACAGTAAAATAAAACTACTTTCTAGTTAGCAGCATAAGAAAACTAAAATATGCTTAATGAAACTGTACATATCCAGCCATTTCTCTCCAAGTTTCCTAAAGGTGGAATGTATAAAATCTTTATATAGTTAAAATTCTATCAAAGGAACATGGACAGAGTTAAGGAAACAACTATAAAAAACAAATAGTTGAATGTACTAGAGTAGAGTTCTACACATGGAATCCTTCTTCTATCAGAGTGCAATACATAACCTATCCTTTTGAAGAGATGGTGACTTAGACCTACACATAGGCCTGACACATATATACTCCTACATGCTTTTATTAACTTTACTATGGATAATAATAAGGGAGAGAGGAAGAGCAAAAGTAAAGACTTTCACTCGTTCCATAAGTATATTTACTGAGCATATATTCTGTGTCCAAAACTTCCCTATGGACTTAGGATACAACAGGAAATCAAACAATCAAAAATCTCTGTCCATCAAGGCACAGTAGCACATTCCTTTAGACTCCAGCATGTAGGAAGCAGAGGCAGGTACATTTGAGTCCAGTTTGGTCTAGATAGAAAGTTCCAGGTTATCTGAGAACATATAGTGAGATTCTGTTTCAAAGACACACATACACCACACACACACACACACACACACACACACACACACGCAAATATAAATTTCCTCCTCTTCCCCCTTCTTCTCTAAACTTATTTCATAAGGAAGAAGAATTCAACTCTATACCCTTTTACTTTGAAGTGAATTATTTCCAGAGCACAAAGAAGAAAGTAAATACAAAAGAGTGGGGGCAGAGGACTTTCTAGGAGAAAGACTTTACAAACACTGCCTTACTAATCAAAGTGAACATCAGCAGCAATAGATCATTTAGTAGTTTGAGCTCTTGATGCAATGTGAGAAGAATGGCACCTGGCTTCTGTATATTTTCCTTCCAAAATCACATACCCTGGTGTATCCAAGAAAACCCGATATGAGAAACATACCACAACTGTCTCTCAAAATTGTCATCAAAACAACACAAAATCTGAGAAACAGTCACAAATAAGATAAAACTAAGGGCCAGGAATAGTGGTACCTACCTTTAAACCCAGCACTTGGAAATCAGAAGCAGGTAGATCTCTCTGAGTTTGAGGCTAACCTGATCTACATAGAGAGTTCTTAGCCAGCAAAAGTTACATAGTAAGACTCTGACTTGAGGCAAAAGATAAGAAACTAAGGAATTATATTTGATGTTATGTGGAAATCTTGATGGGCCCATAGAATAGACAAGGAATGCTAAGTCAATTTGAATAAAGTACTAAGATTACTTAGTAGTATATCAGTCTTGGGTCCATGTTTCTATCAAATGCACCATAGCAACCCAATTCACCAACAGTAGGAGAAACTGGATTAGGAATATATTGTTTGCATCTTTAGACCTGCAGATCTAAAAGTTACTATGAACTACATTTTTTAAACCTTCAAGTAACTAATTACAGACATTTGTTTTAAGTGTTATGGGAAGAAATTAAGCAGAATAAAGGAAACTGGATATTGATCAGGGAAAGACTCTCAAAAGAGCCAGTATTTGACCAGGTGGAGCAGCAAGGAGTGTGAACACAGGTGGAGAATCGTGGAAAGAACATGAATCTGCAAGATTAAAGGATAACGTGGAAGTCGTTGTTACCTACAGAACCTAGTTCAAGTGAAAAAGGAAAAAGTTATAGCTCAAGTAGTGGTGGGAAAAGGCAAGAAGAGCAGGAGGTAGCTTTGAGTTGTACTCAGCTTACAGCCAAGGAAGAGAAGAATAGTCTAGAAGAAGGAAAGCCCTTAAAACATATATGGTAAAATGCAGAGCATTATGGCTTTTCCTCCCACCTAGCACTTAATGGCACTAAATCTTTTCTGAGACTCTACTGTCCTGGTCTTCCTTCTAGCAATCATCACACTGGAGTTCAGGCTGGGATTTCCCAAGTCCATAATTTATTGGGACAATCTAGAGACTTAAAACTAGTCCTCCATATTAAATATCTTGTTGTTTTCTATTTCTTTGTCTATGCACCATACTTTCTGTGGTGCTACCAGGATATCTCAGAAGTAAAAATTGTGTGGTCTGCTAAGTATTTAGAAGTTGTATGGGACAAAATGTCACCTCCATAGTCCCAGCCAGGGACATATCCTGGCTCCATTTTAAGCCTGTACTAGAGAGAAAAATTTAAAAGTTCTTTTGAATCCTGATGGTGATAATGTCTTTTTATATCTGCATAAGGTCAGAAGAAATGGTTTGTAATAGAAGCAAGACTACGGAGCTTGTTATCCTTTTCTGTCCCAAATGGACATGGAGGCCACAGTGTGTGAGTGTGTGCATGTATCTGTGTGTGTATGTCCCCATCCTAAATTTTTCAAAGTGAAGCATACATTCTTCTTTCTTCTTTCTTCCTATGAACATATATGTTCCTAAGGTCTTTCCAGTTTAACTTCCCCAGACAGAATTTCCAAGAGCAATAAGAGCAAGTGGTTAATTTTGAGGAAAACCAAGCACAAGAAACAGCCATGCTAACAACCCCCTCATAGCCTTCAAGATACAGTAGAGATTAGAAGTAGTAGCCCCTGAAATGATAATTTGAAAGTTTTTCTTTACTCTCTGATTCTAATGTGAAATCACCCTTTAATGATTTTATCTCAACTATCATGATAGTTTCCAACTAGTCCTAGAAACACATCCCATCTTGGTATCTTGCCTCTATTTCTTCTATGTGTCTCATACCTTTATTGGTTAATTTTCTCATTGCAATGACATAATGCCTGACAGAAGCTAAGGAAGGAGAAAGGATTTACATTAGCTCAGTTCAGGGAAGACAGATGTGATGGTTAATATTGATTATCAACTTGATAGAATCTACACTCACCTAGGAGACAAGCCTCTGTGCATGCCTATGAGGAATTGGCAATACCTATGATGGATTAACTTGATTACATTAACAGAAGAGGGATGACCCGATCATAGAAGTGGGCCTGGCTTGGGCTACCTACAAAAGAAAGAGGAGACACACACACAAACACACACACACACACACACACACACACACACACAGAGAGAGAGAGAGAGAGAGAGAGAGAGAGAGAGAGAGAGAGAGAGAGAGAAACAGACAGAGACAGATACAGAGAGACAGAGAGAGAGAGACCAAGACAGTTGAACACAAGCATTCCTTTACTCCAATGCAACTAACTACTTCAAGCTCCTGCTACCATTTCTTCTCCACTATGATGGACTGCACTCTCACACTAACTGCAACTAAAATAAGCCTTTTCTCTCTTATGTTGCTTCTGTCACAGTATTTTATCACAAACACAAGGAAAATGATAAAAACTACAGTTTCTCATTGTTGAGATGCATTTTTCATTCCTTGGCAGGTCAGAAAGCAGAAAACTTAGCCAGGAGCAACTATGACACCTTCAAGACTTGCCCATAGTAACCAGCTCTGCTAGCCAGGCCATATGGCCTAAGGATTCCACAAACTCCCCAAATAGTATCAGCATCTTGGCACCAACTCTTCAAACACAGGAGCCCATTAGGGACATTTCATATGCAAACCATAATACTACCCCCAAACAGTGTCCTGCTTCCACTGATCCTCAAATCAGTATTTCTCTTCATCCTCAAGATCTCGGTCATAGCTATAATTCTCTGAAATAGTATGTACAGCATTTGTGAGTACTTTGAAGCTTCACTGAGCCTTTGCATAAGAAAACCAAATCTTGCTGCCATGAGTAATTTAAGAATGTGGAAGGATTTTTCTCAAGTACATATGGCCACAAACAAAACACTGATGTTTATTAAGAAGCTTAGCTGCCAATAATACTTTAAGTTTCAGACACTATAATTTAACTTCATCCTTGTTCATTTTATTAATAGATTTTCTAGCAGTGTCCTCCCTCTTTCTCTTAACCACTTTATTTTATCTTTTTCAAAACATATATATTAATTATAATCTCCAGGCTTGAAAAGTGGATTAGAATACTTCAACTCTTAAATTACTTACTGTTCTTTTAGGGAAATAATTAGGATGTCTACATCTGCAGCCATCTTAGAGAACGGCACAGTTATGAAGGCAGGCATTAAATTAAATTCCATTGTGATTCTAAATTAAATTGTCGGAGAACTCACTTCCTGGACAGCTCTGATTCAGTCCTCTGAAATGTCACACACTGTGACTCATGTTTCCTTCTGGAAATAACAAAAGTTCCTGACCACCCTGATCTATGCTGCCTGCTTTTGGCCTTCCATGCTCTTAGGAAGGGTTCTGTGTTACATTTTTTCTGTGGTGGGCAAGGAAGCCCATTTTTTTTTTTTGTTTTTTTCTTTTCTTTTGCTTTTTTAAAAAATGATGTTTTATTTAAAAGGTTAGATTTTACCAACAAAACAACAAACAACAAGCAAAAAGAGAAGTTTCACCTCCACCCCACCTATATTGTTTTGTTTTTAAATTGGATATTTTCTTTATTTACATTTCAAATGTTTTTCCCTTTCCAGGGCTCCCCTTTGGAAACCTCCTATTCCATCTGCCCTCACCCTGCCTCTATGAGGGTGCCCCCCGCCCCCACTGCCATCTTCCTGCCCTGGTGCTAGCCACATATGTGGCAGGAGATGGCTTTGTTGGACATTAGTGGGAAGAGAGGCTCTTGGGCCTGAAGGTGTTCAATCTTCTGGTTTTTTCAATATGAGAAACACACATGAATGAACACACACACTAAAGAATGGCACACTAAAATTTAATACCAGGCAAACTATCCCTATCCTCTGAACCTCTAGAAAATGAATAAATGATGTCTGAGACATGTAAACACAAGAGGAAACTGACTTTTTAACCATTTATGCTCCAGAGATTTTTATATTCAATTTCCTGAATATAAAATGTGAAGTAACTTTATCAAGCTAATTTTATTTGCTGTTGTTGTTATTGTTCAAGGCGGTCTTAAAGGGTCAAGATTTTGCAGATAAAAGAGAATTAGCACTGAGAAGTATGAATACATTTCCCAGGAGATTGTATTTCCTGATCCCTGAAGAGATGGTCACAGTAAGAACTGTGTTGACAGAGACCTGAAAGGGAGAAGCAGGAAATCACGAGTTCAAAACCAATCTCAGCTACACAGTGAGTTTGAGGCTAAATATGTAAATATGTAAAACTCTGTGTGGGAGAGGGAGAGGGAGAGGGAGAGGGAGAGGGAGAGGGAGAGGGAGAGGGAGAGGGAGAGGGAGAGGGAGAGGGAGAGGGAGAGGGAGAGGGAGAGAGGGAGAGGGAGAGAGGGAGAGGGAGAGAGGGAGAGGGAGAGAGGGAGAGAGGGAGAGAGGGAGAGAGGGAGACGGAGAGGGAGAGGGAGAGGGGGAGGGGGAGGGAGAGGGAGAGGGAGAGGGAGAGGGAGAGGGAGAGGGAGAGGGAGATCTCCAATTGCAATTGTCAAAACAATTTTGCTTTACTGAAATCTGTTTTAGGCTGTCCCACAGCAGTCTCACATTCAAAAATGTGCCAATCTCTATGTTATCATGTATAAATAAGCCAGCACTTGTCTTGAAATAGTATTTGCTGGTGTGAAGGGAAAAGTTCAGAGTGAAGATTTATGCCCATGTGAAGATTAAACATTTATTCTCAGAATAAGAATTTTGACACTATTACTGAGGCTATGGAACACCCACAGAAAGGGACCTATCATGACTGCCTTCCAAAAGACCCAACAAGCAGCTGAGTCAGATGTAGGTATTTGCACCCAACCAATGGACAGAAGCTGCTGATCCCTATGGTTGAATTAGGGAAAAGCTGGAAGAAGCTGAGGAGGAGGGCGACCCTGTACAAGGACCAGCAGTCTCAATTAATTGGACCCCCAAGATCTCTCAGACACTGGACCAACAACCAGGCAGCATATACCAGCTGATTTATAAGGACCCCATCACATATACAGCAGATGACTGGTCTGGGTTCAGTAAGAGAAGATGCACCTAACCCTCAAGAAAATGGATGCCACAGGGAGTTTAGAGGTCTGGTGGGGTTGGTGGTAGGTGGTGAAAACATCCTTGTGGAGACAGAGGGCCAGAGAGAGGTATGGGATGTGGAACAGTCAGAGGGGTGGATAGGGAGGGGAGTAAAATCTGGAGTGTAAAATTAATTAATTAATTAATTAAGAAGAATTTTGATACCAGCCTGCTATCTATGTCTCTCTCAATTCTAAGTCTGCAGCCATCAATTCCACTCCAAAACCAGCTTCCTCACACTTTATAGTGATAGCATGGAGCATGGATGAAAGAGTTACATAGAAAACTTCTGTGAGAACCCTGTACCTCTCCACCCTACCCTGCCAAAGTAACAACTCAGACAGAAGCCATCAAAGAGAAACCTTAAAACCTATAAGAAGGATACCACAATTGGTGGTTTCTGGTGTGGATGCAGGTGGGGCTAGCTATTAATTTCACCATGCTTCAGTGAGCATATGGGCAACATAAATTAGACTTTGGTTTGTCTGCTTCTTCTCCTCCTCCTTGTCCTCCTTCCCCTCCTTCTTTTTCTTGTTTGGGGAGTGGCACAAGAATAAAGTGACAGACCTGGGAGGACTGGAAAAAGAATGTGATCAGAGATCATGATGTGAAATTCCTAAATAATCAATAAAAATATTATGGGAAAATAATTTTGATACAAGGTCTGGAAAAATTGTTCAATCATCAAAGCACTTGTTTTGCTAAAATGAGATCCTGAACTCACTCCTCAGAATCCTCATTTCAAAGGCCAGACACCAAGTCGGGCAATGATGTCACACACATTTAATCCCAGAACTTGAGTGGCAGAAGAGGTAGGCAGATCTTTGAGTTCAAGTCTGGTCTGCCAGCCTAGCTCAAATTAGCAAGCCCCCAGCTAATGAGATGACCTGCTTCGATAAGAAAAAAAAAAGGTAGCTCTTATGTTGCTGTGATAAAATACCATGACCAAAAGCAACTTGGAGGAAAAAAAAAGCCTTATTTGGCATAAGTATTCCAGATTCATCATTTAGATAAGTCAGAACAAGAACTCAAATAGGAACAGAGGTAGAAACCACAAAGAAATGCTGCTCAATGGCTTGTTTTCCATGATTTATTCAGCTTGCTTTCTTATACATTCCAGGATCACCTGTCCAGAAGTGGCACTACACATCGTGATCTGAGCCCTTCCACATCAATCATTAATCAAGAAAGTACACCACAGTCTCAATCATGGATCAATATATAGAGCTGATTTCCCATTTGAGGTTCTTTCTTTCTAGGTAACTCTAGCTTGTGTAAAGCTAACAAAAATTAACAAGCACAGCAGAACTATACCAGAAATCATCATCCTCTTGTGTGTATTCTCTCTCTCTCTCTCTCTCTCTCTCTCTCTCTCTCTCTCTCTCTCTCTCTCTCTCTCTCTCTCTCTCTCTCTCTCCCCGTCTCCCTCTCCCTCTCCCTCTCCCTCTCCCTCTCCCTCTCCCTCTCCCTCTCCCTCTCCCTCTCCCTCTCCCTCTCCCTCTCCCTCTCCCTCTCCCTCTCCCTCTCCCTCTCCCTCATGCATGGACACCAGCATACACAAACACGCACATGTGCGTACATGTATACTGTCCCACACAGAGAGAAAAAAGGATTTTAAAATCAGAAAGTAAAGAATAAGTTTCTATTTTTGCAGCTATAATAACTTAAAATTAGATGCATCTTTTATATCATGTACACAAAAATAAAAATAAAATATGGCACAAATATATTTTAATACACTTTATGTTTGTTATTCATTGGCATGGTTGACATCAACACTGTCTTATGCCCTTTATTTCCCTTCTTTCATCACACAAAGCTCCAAACCTAAGTTCTTGCCTACATTTAGCACTGGGTTATTTTAGCTAATAATTTAACTTACAATGTGAGAGTTTCTCATTTGAAATTCGATGGTCCTGAGTTTTTGTCTGCCCTCCACAGGGTTTCTCTTCTCTTCAAAGAAAACCACAAGAAAGTGGGTATCTATGGCCCACCAGTGCTGTGCACTGGAGAGCAGGTCTGTTGATAGTATGGCAATCCACAGGTCTCTGACTGTCTTCATCCTGTGCTGTGCTGCCTGGATTAGATTTAATTTGATTTTTATGACTCCTTGGCATAGGGCAGCTTTGGCCACAACTCCAGGCATCAAGCTAGGATAAACAAATGACTGCCATCTTCTCTGCCCCTGAATGATATAGGAACACCACAAGGCAACTCTGCCCATTGCCGGGGTGTGCTTAAATATTTAATTTTTATTTTTATTTTATGTGCATTGGTGTTTTGCCTGTACATTTGTATGGGAAAGAGGGTAGAAGATCCTGGAACTGGAGTTACAGATAGCTGTTAGCTGCTATATAAAAGCTGGGACCCAAACCTGGTCCTCTGAAAGAGCAGCCAGTGCTCTTAATATCTGAGATATTGTTCTAGCCCTTCTGTTGTGTTTTTTTAAGTATAGGTATATCTATGTGTCAGGGTGGGTATAGATGTGTGTGACTTTCCTCAGAGGTCTGCAGAGAGTGCGGTGTCCCCTGGATACCATTTACAGGCCACAGCCATTTACAGAACAAGAAGTACTTTTATCCACTAAGTCACCTCTCCATCCCCCATTTGTATTTTTGATTAGGGAAGCAGAGGAACCCACAGTAACTTCCTATTAGGCAACAATGGCTTCTAAAATTTCACTAGTAATCATTCATTTTTTAGGTTTCTAAAGATTCTGGAATTTTATTCTACTTAAACATAATTTAAGTACTTATAAGGAAAAAGGAACCCACAACATGGCTTTGAAGAAATGAGATGAAGAGGAAAAAGATCTGGGACGTATAAAGAGACATCAGAGAGAGAGACTAAACAATTAATGAGGAGAAGGGAAATGAATTTCAATATAGATATTTTTATACAAAACAAAAATTTCAAATGAGTACATTATAGTAATGTCTATATTCTGATAATCATTTATAGCTGCTGTCTAACTTCTATCATGTATCAGGGATACAGGTGCTGGAGATATAGCAACAGACTAAAAAACACAGCTAAAGGTACTTTACACTGAAGATTAAAGAAAGAGGAGAGAAAGGAGGGGGATAATTTTAATCTTAATAAGGACTAAACTATGAAGGGAATAAAAGGAAAGCCAAGAAAGTTGTGATAGGAAAAAGTAGAAATGCATACTCTTGCTAATTAGGAAAGTTAAAGAATGTTCTAGAAGGTAACTGAGCTTAGAACTGAATAATGTGATCCAGATGACTGTAGCTACTTGGGGAAAGAGTTCTGCTGCAGGGTCAGAATGAAGGCAAATGTGGCTGGTGCACAGCAAGAGCATAGTCAGAGGTAAGGTTAGAGAAGTGGGCAGAGGCCAGTTACTGCAGGGTCTCACCTTCTATCCTCATTCTCATTACCCATCTGAAGGACCTGATCCCAGAACCTGTCCTAATTCTCAAAATTCACTCAACTCTTACTACATTAACGGAAGAGGTGACCTTAAATATCTTATGGAGGACACATTAAATGAAGCATGTCCAATATAGTTATCTTACTTAAAGACTAAAAGGAGCTAGAAGCTATGTGTGACAGCATGTGTGACTGTAATATCAGTGCTTAGGAGGTATGGGCAAGAGAATTGCAATTTCAAGTCCGGTCTGGCTCACATAGAAACTTTGTGGCAGCCTGAGCTATATATTGAGGCCCTCTCAAAATGAGGAAGAGGAAGAGGAGGAGGAGGAGGAGGAAGAAGAAGAGGTAATGGTGGTGGTGGCGGTGGTGGTGGTAGTGATCTGTGTAAAACTGAGAAACTGGATCTGGGAGTTCAGCCTCTTTGTGGCTGTTCATTTTACTACCTGTAGATAGAATGGCATTTCTCTTTCCGTATCCACCCCCTGATTACCACACAACTGCACTCAATGTGACTGCACTCAATGTGATTCTTACTCACTCTTTTTTTTTCTAGGACACAATTCCTGAAGGGAAAGAAGAAGCATGTTCAGCAGAGCCTGGGAAGCCCACCTGGCTTCCCTGGAGTTTTGTTGGAGGTTTGTGTTTAATTATTTGGGTTTCTGTTTTCTCATCTTCTTCTAAACCAAGAATAGCCATATACTGGAGTATTGGCACAATAGGCAAAAATAACTCAAGAACACCCAGAAGATGATACATTAAAGGAAATCAGTGTTAACTATCTGAAATGCCATCCTCAGATCAGTAGAAATTCATAGTGTGGTTGTGGTAGTAGGCAGAATAACACATCCAGACCATATCCATAACCTAATTGCCAAAACCAAAAAATATGTCCCCTTACTTGAGAAAGGATGCTCTGCATGTGTGATTTCTTTTGGAAACTGGAGATAGGGAAAGCAGTTTAGACTCTCCAGGTGGGTCCAATGTAATCATAAGGATTTTTAGAAGAGGAAGAAATGGAGTTACACATCAAAATGATGTGACACAAAAGGGGACTTGGGTCACTGTTGCTGGGTTTGAAGTTGGAATAAAGGACCACAAGCCAAGCAATTCAAGCAACATCAAAATGTTGGAAAAGGGAAAAGGATGAATTCTTCCCTGAAAGCCCCCAAAAGGAAGGAGCCCTGGTGACACCTTCATTTTACCTTAATTAGGATAATTTTGCTCCCCTAGTCTCTCAAAGTATAATATAAGTTTACATTGTTTGGTACCACTGAGTTTACAGCAACTTGTGTGGCAACAATCAGAAATTCATACAGTTTACCCAACTGCCAAAAACTGCATGCTTATGTGGATTCTATCATAATGTCACATCATAAGAATTCTGAGAGTCCAGGCGGTGGTGGCACACCCCTTAATCCCAGCACTTGGGAGGCAGAGGCAGGCGGATTTCTGAGTTCGAGGCCAGCCTGGTCTACAGAGTCAGTTCTAGGACAGCCAGAGCTACACAGAGAAACCCTGTATTGAAAAACCAAAAAAAAAAAAAAAAAAAAATTCTGAGGAAAGTTCAAAATCTGTGCCTCAGGATGTTGTTTTGTAAAATCACATATTCATTTCCTTTTCCATTTTTTGTGATACTGGAAATTTAATTTGGCCCTCAAGCAGGCTAAGCAGGTGTTCTCATGAGCCATGTGCCCAGCTCTTACCTACTGATTTCTCCATTCGTTTATTCAGATATCAAAAAGAGCATGTTCTCCAATAGCCTCACTCCTGCTATCTTTTTCGCTTTTGCCACATCTGGTTGCTAGTTGCCATTTTCTAACCCACAAGCCATTGTTTTCAGGAAAAAAAACCATGAGAAAATAAAAATTCATGTTCATCTCCATGCAAAAGTATTGAATTTTTATCTAGAGAACTGTGTTGAGCCTTGGCAACATTTATCTGTTCTGTGATGAATGTATTGCAAGGTGACTAGTTTTCCTTGTGTTCGAAGACTGGAGTTCAGTGAAGCTATATGATTTTGTTTGGTTTTCAGAGCCATTGCTATATAGTGACAGCTCCTTTCACTGGCTAATTTCAGGGTATGTAAGGGCTGAAGGGTTGAATGAATTCTTATCTACCAGGTGAGACTGAGAAGGATCATCATCATAGAGAATCATTTAAAGTAGCAGTTCTCAACCTTTGGGTGTGTAATGACCCTTTTACAGGAGTTGCCTATGACCACTGGAAAATACATATTTACATTAAGATTCATAGCATTAGCAAAATTAGAGTTATGAAATAGCAATGTTTATCATTGGGGTCACCACAACATGAGTTAAAGGGCCCTAACATTGGGAGGGTTGAGAAGCACATACTTAATGGGGCTTTGGGGAAGTATAAACATTTCAGAAGTTAGACATGGTAGGAAGAGTCCTGGCTAAATTGCAGGGGATCTTCTCTGAGTGCCTGAAAGTTCTGACTTGGCCATAAGAATGAAGACAGGGTAGGCTTCCCTAGCATTGCCTGGAGAACTAATCTACACCTTTGAGGGAGAAGCTGCACACTCCAACTTCTAGACTTGTGTTCCATTTCCCATCACCTTGAACTATATCATAATTGAAAGGATCTCTGAAGCCTTCATTGCTACATAAACTAGACAAGTAGGTGACATATAGCTATTCTTCCCCAAGACAAATAATTAAGTTAAGACTATTGAACTACATCAAATGAAAGTTGTGGATAGAATATATGCTAAGATTTCTTTCTGATCTAACGCTGAATATTCTTTATCTTTTTTAATTTATAAGAATAACAATCACAGGAATTTTAAGGTAAGAAACTTTGTTTCAAGTTAAATAATTGACTAAATTACCATCATATCTAAAAAATTCTTTTAAAAAGAACAACCTCAAAAGATTGATATAATTTTCCCTTTTGTAATAATAAAACCTCAAATTACAAAATCATGTAAACTTTTCTTTTATTTGAAAAAAATTTGAAGCATAAAAGAGAAACTAAAATGCTGAAGCAAAATGGAGCTATTTTAGGATGGCAAAGGATTCTGCAAGCATATGATTTCTGTATATTACAAGTATTTCAATAGCCCCTTGTAGAAAGTTCAACACAAAGAAACTGCACTTAACCTTTAATCAAAGGATTCTGTATTTGCTTTTTGTCTCCCTGGTTTTCCACAATTGGAATGCAGCAAGCATACTTTTTCCCTTAATGAATTAATATCTTGAAATTTGGGCTATTTTTATGCTGTACAACAATGAAGATGCCATACAAGGTTTTAGGACATTAAGAAAAAGGTTTTGAGACCTAGATGCTCAATAGTTCCTACTACTCAGTAGCTTTTTGAAAGGCTGGTTTTCAAAGGGGTCTGAGTGCATTAACCATGAAATTAAAAGGTTACTGACGTGTGGCAAGACCCTTTGATTTTCTTTTTTTAATTAGATATTTTCCTTATTTACATTTCAAATGTTATCCTCTTTCTTAGATTCCCTTCCAAAAATGCACTATTTTCTCCCCCCGCCCCCACTCCCAAACCCACCCACTCCTGCTTTCTGGCCCAGGCATTCCCCTATACTGGGCCATAGAACCTTCATAGGACCAAGGGCCTCTCCTCCCATTGATGACCTACTAGGACATCCTCTGCTACATATGCAGCTAGAGCCACGAGTCCCTCCATGTGTTTTCTTTGATTGGTGGCTTAGTCCCAAGGAGCTCTGGGGTTACTGGTAAGGTACAATGTGTGCTTTGAGCTTTACTAAAGTTTCTTTAATGAATGTGGCTGCCCTTGCATTTGGAGCATAGATGTTCAGAATTGGGAGTTGACCTTGGTAAATTTTAACTTTGATGAGTATGAAGTGTCCCTCCTTATATTTTTGAGAACTTTAGGTTGAAAGCTGATTTTATTCGATATTAGAATGGCTACTCCAGCTTGTTTCTTGGGACCATTTGCCTGGAAAATTGTTTTCCAGCCTTTCACTCTGAGGGAATGTTTGTCTTTGTCACTGAGGTGGGTTTCCTGTATGCAGCAAACCTGTTTATGTTACCAATGTCTATGTCTTTTTATTGGGGTATTAAGTCCATTGATATATTAAGATATATTAAGGAAAAGTCATTGTTCCTTCCTGGATTTTTGTTTGTTTGTTTTTGTATTTTTTACTATTGTTGTTGTTAGAGTTAGAATTCTGTTCATGTAGCTATCTTCTTTTAGGTTTGTTGAAAGATTACTTTCTTGCTTTTTCTAGAGTGTAGTTTCCCTCCTTTTGTTGGAGTTTTCCCTTTATTATCCTTTGAATGGCTGGATTTGTGGAAAGATATTGTGCAAATTTGGTTTAGTCATGAAATACTTTGATTTCTCCATCTATGGTAATTGAGAGTTTGGCTGGGTATAGTCGCCTGGGCAGGCATTTGTGTTCTCTTAGGGTCTGTATAACATCTGTGCAGGATCTTCTGGCTTTCATAGTCTCTGGTGAGAAGTCAGGTGTAATTCTGATAGGTCGTTATATGTTATTTGACCATTTTCCCTTACTGCTTTTAATATTCTTTCTTTGTTTTGTGTATTTGGTGTTTTGATTATTATGTGACAGAAGGAATGTCTTTTCTTGTCCAAACTATTCATAGTTCTGTAGACTTCTTGTATGTTCATGGTCATCTCTTTCTTTAAGTTGGGGAAGTTTTCTTCAATAATTTGTTGAAGATATTTACTGGCCTTTTAAGTTGGGAATCTTCCTTCTTGCCTATACCTATTATCCTTAGGTTTGGTATTTTCATTGTGTCCTGGATTTTCTGGATGTTTTAAGTTAGGATCTTTTTGCATTTTGTGCTTTCTTTGATTGTTGTGTCAATGTTTTCTATGGTATCTTCTGCACCTGAGATTCTCTCTTCTATCTCTTATATTCTGTTGGTGATGCTTGCATCTATGGCTGTGGACTTCTTTCCTAGGTTTTATATCTCCAGAGTTGTCTCCCTTTGTGATTTCTTTATTGTTTCCATTTCCATTTTTAGGTCCTGTATGGTTTTGTTCAATTCTTTCACCTTTTTGGATGTGTTTTTCTGTAATATTTTAAGTTTGTGTGTGTGTGTGTGTGTGTGTGTGTGTGTGTTTCCTCTTTAAGTGCTTCTATCCACACTTTGGTCTTCCTTCTTCTTGAGTTTCATGTGTTTTGCAAATTGTATCTTGGGTATTCTGAAGAGAAGTGACTTTAGATCCATATCTTGCTTTCCTGGTGTGATGGTTTATCCAGGACTTGCTATGGTGGGAGAGTTGGGTTCTGATGATACCAAGTAAACTTAGTTTCTGTTGCTTCTGTTCTTATGCTTGCCTCCTCCCATCTGAGTATCTCATGTGCTCCCTGCCCTGGATATTGGAGCCTGTCCTTCCTATAATCGCAGTTGAGTCAGAACTTCTCAGAGTCCAGCTTTCTTTGTGATCCTGTGATTCGGGGATCTTCTGATGCTGAGATTCTGGGTATGTCAGAGTTCTTGGCAGTCAAACTTCCTCTGAGACCCTGATATCCTGGTGTGACCAAGCTCCTGGGATCCTGGGTTTCTGGGATGCTAGGATCCTAAGATCCTGGGAGTGTTAGAGTGCCTGGAAGTGGTACCTCCTCTGGGGACTGTGGGGTCTGTCCACTGAGTTTGAAACCAAGTTAGACCACTGCCAATTGGAAGGCCCTTGTTCGAGGGGGAGGGGGTTCTGTGTCCGTGCTCCAGCTGGTCCCAGGCACTCCCAGTTCTGTTGGAACAGATGTTTTGTTCCACTCACAAGTAATCCTAAGATCCTGGCTGTGCTAGGGCACCTGGTG
Source organism: Mus musculus (assembly GCF_000001635.26). Classification (NCBI taxonomy): domain Eukaryota; kingdom Metazoa; phylum Chordata; class Mammalia; order Rodentia; family Muridae; genus Mus; species Mus musculus. The sequence continues at coordinate 19,091,237 of NC_000086.7, forward strand.
GGGAGAGTCTTCTGGTGACCATGGGACTGGTGTTGTCGCCAACTGGAAGGAACCCCGACGCTTTGATTTTCAATTAAGCATAATTCCCCTGTGGAAAACCTGTGGGTAGGAAAAATTATCAGTGCTGATTCGTTGAATGAAGTTTTCTTAAGAGTATTTGGGAGGAGAAATCCTTTTTAAATTTACAATAACAGGATCACAGAATCGTCTGATCAAACATACAATTATATGAAGCTTGCATGATGTGCTACATATGTTAAATCAATTGCTTCCACTGAAACATTCAGGATTTTCTGTTTCTCTTAAAGATATGCCCTCCCCCCAATCCACTCATCAGTGGCAGCAGGAAGGACTTTAGAACCTACCTTCTTTAGGCGGAAGAGAAACCTTGCTGTCTTAACTGACTTCTTGGGACAGCTTCCTTGCAGGCTTGCGATTGTGTGAACCTGGCTGGCTGGTGCAGAAACCTGGCCGCTGCTTCTTGGGCAGTTCCAAAGCTACCACATGAGTTAATAGTTCTAACTTAGAAAGGACTCTTGATCATGCATGTCCTTGGTGACACATATCTCAGACAGAAAGCTTCTTAGAAAAATTCCAGGAGGCTTAGCAAGATTGAAGAGAGTAAATGCCTCAGGTACTTGACAAAGCCAATGGAAGGAACATCAGATCATCCAGAAGTATTTCATCTTCTGCCCATGTTGAAGCCTTAGCCAAGTTACAAAATAGGTGAACTTAGTTTTCATTGTCCTCTTGTTCTTTCTTTGCTTATCAAGATGGATAAAATATGGGAACAATGCAAATTAACAAGCAGAATGACATATTTATACAAGAGATATGAAAGCAGAATGTGTTGGGATAAGGATGAAAGGAGACTAGTGGACAGGGCTATAGACAATGAGGGGAGGAGTATCAATGAAAACAAAAGGTGCATTAAAATCCCTAGGGGTCTGGGAAGTCAGGCATGATAGTACACTGGTCTACCAGCAAATTCCAGGACAGTCAGAGCACACAGAAACACACACACACAGAGTGAGACAGAGAGACAGAGAGAGAGAGAGAGAGAGAGAGAGAGAGAGAGAGAGAGAGAATGAGGAAAAAGAAAAAAGAACTAAAAGAAAAGAAAATACTATCATTACTTTATATGTTCATTCAAATAAAACTAATAAAAATAGGCAAATCAAAATACTTTTAAAAAACGAAGCACTCACATATAGTAGAAAATTGGTCTTTAAAAGAAATAAAATTCTGACAGGTGATATGATATGGATGTGCCTGAAGGATTTTATAGTAAGAAAAATAGAGCAGATACAAAAGGGCAAATACTATATGGTTATAGTTACAGCCTTAAAGTACTGTTGTTGTGTTTCCCAAGTCTGACAGTGATACTTCAAACACTGTGTTTCCTTTCTGTCTGGCCCAACAATGAGCAAAAGTTAGGCTCCATGCAGCCACTGTTACGCAATATCTCACCTTTCTTCTTTTGGAAAAGAATATACATGGATGACTATAGCATATATATGAACATGAACTAGTTTTGTTTGACTGAAGCAAAGGGTATGAAGGGGTGGGGGTTGATTCCAAGGGAGTATGAATTCAACAGAGAATGGATGAGAGCACAGTTCAAACCCCCAAACACTTGTGGAGAAACATTTCAATGTTATTTGAGAAGGAGCCACAGTTTTATTTGCAAACATAGGAAAAAACACTATTACAAGTGATGCCATATAATGTGCCCCAAAAGTTTATATGTTAGAGATTTGATTACAGAAGTGAGCATTAGGCAGGCAATGTCATGGATAGGTGATTAGATAGAAGCCAAGCACTCATGAATGAAATTAGTGCCCTTGTGAGAAACACACACACACACACACACACACACACACACACACACACACAATTCAGGATCTCTACCTCTCTGTGTCTCTTAGTACCTTTTTCTCTGTGTCTATGACTGTCTCACCTCCTCCCTCTCTGCCTCCCTCTCTCTCTTCCTCCTTTGCTCAGTACCTTCTCACCTACAGGAGGATACAATAAGAAGCAAAGTAAAAAGAGGTCCCTCACTGGAACCTGGTTATGCAAGCCCATTTGATTTTGGACTTTCACAAAAATGTTTTCTGTTTAAGCTACTTAGTCAATATCATTCTCTTTTGGTAAAGTCAACTGATTAAAGATACAGAAGAGGTGTAGGCAAAATAAAACAGTAGAATTCTACAAACCTAAGTTTGAATTTTGGTGATCCTACCAAGTCTTATCAGGGACTCCTCATTTTCTTATTTGTAAAATGTAGTCATAATACTCACCACTCAGGATATCTGTAAGGATAGAGATCAAAAAATTCTGGTAAAATATACTACATATACAATAAAATGCCCATAACGATTAATATACTATAAGGCATTCTTAACCCTGGGTGATATTTCATCAGAGTTCTGCAAAGAAAGCCTTATAATAAGTAAATAAAACTCCAAACAAGGTAGTTTTCAGGGGTATGAATGTAACTCTGTTAGGAGAATGCTTGAGCAGCATCCATAAAGACCTGTGTCCAATCCCCAGCCTAGCATAAAATGGGTGTGATGGCACAGAGTAATAATCATAGTATCAGGAAGTTGAGGCAGGATGCCAATCAGGATCAGAAGTTCAAGGTCATCCACAGCTCTAAGTTGAGTTTAAGATCAGGTTGGCATATATGAGACCTTGCCTCAAAAAGGAAAAAGAGAGAGAAAAGGTAGCTTAAAATAGGAAATAAACTGGGCAGTGGTGGTGTACGCCTTTAATCCCAGCACTTGGGAGGCAGAGGCAGGTGGATTTCTGAGTTCGAGGCCAGCCTGGTCTACAGAGTGAGTTCTAGGACAGCCAAGGCTAGACAGAGAAACCCTGTTTCGAATAACCAAATAAATAAATAAATAAATAAATAAATAAATAAACAGGAAATATTGGTAAACACCTCTAATACCAACAAGCCAAGGCGCATAAATTTTAAGTTTGAGGTGAGCCTTGGCTGTATATTAAGTCAAGGCCAATTGAGGCTACAAAGAAAGGCTTAAACTTTAAAGAAAATGTAAAGGTAGATTTATTTGGTGCTCCTTATGACTTTCTCTAACACTCCCCCAAACAGCTAAGAAGCACCCTGATCAATTAACACAATGCTAGTGGCAGCACCAATATTTTGCTTAAGTCTCAAAGAGAGGGAAAGCAGTCATAGTTTGTGATAGAAATTTAGCGATTAGTAGATGTTTAAGATACGATCTTCTGATTGCAATCTCATTCTCCCTAACTCTTCAGATTACATACTTAATGTGATGCATTGTTCCAGAATTAATTTTGGATTCTAAAGTCTCAAGAGATTTATTTCACTGAACACTGTGTTCACATTGGTCAAAAGGTTCCTTATAGAAGCCTCACTCTAGACGGCTGTAGATATGCAACATGTAGTTTCCTGTCCATCATTGTTTTCAAGCATGCTTCACCAAACCCCAGAACATCAGCACCTCGTGGACATATCCCACTTGCCAAATGATGACCTTATCAATCATCTTTCAAATATTCTAGGACAAATGACCTTATTTTCTCTCAGGGTTATGGTCCTGGGCACAGTTAACATTGTATAATTTATTTCTACTAACAATTTCCACTAACACAAAGAAGGCTTTAAATGTATGCAATTGGAAATCCTAAGTGTTTCATGTAATTTATGATGTAGTTGAGAACCATTCATCCTAACATGGTCGCTCATTTTTATAATAACACACTCAGGAGGTTAAAGCAGAAGGATGTCTGTGAGTTCATAGCCAGCCTATGCTACATACTGAATTCAAGGCCAGCCTGGGATAAAAGGTGAAACCTCATCTCAAATGAAACAAAAATAAAAAGATTATTTTTAAAACAATAACGATCATCCCAGGCAACATTGGAACAAGAAACTTCTTGATGTTTACTTCCATGAAAACTACAAACACCACCAAATCTTGGCTCTTTCTCAAAACTAGATGGCCATGCTCTGGAATATGTGACAAAAGAACTAGAGTAGCATTCAGGAACACAGAGTTTATTTTCTCTGCCCACATTTTATGGCCTGGAAGAAGGGGGCTTCCAGATGCTTCCTCAAAATGCATAGAACTGTTTGTTCATTGTGTACAGACCACCTCTGTGAAAGAAGGTGGAACTTGGAAAAAGCTTTGGACAGGCAGGCATTGACAAATTTGCTCACCAATGGAACCCAAACACATAATCATGAAGAATATAAGCATCACAGCCAATGTTTTGGACATTTCATAAGAAAAATGCCAATGGAGCTCCACTGTCTGAGTCAGGGTTTCCTGGGAGGAACTCCTCCAGAAGTGGTAAATGTTTTCTTTACTGTTGCTTGAAACTCAACCCAAATCACCTCTTCTTCAAATATATTTGGGTTTAATGAGCTCATAAAATGGTGAAGCTAGAATATGTTTTAGTTTTAAAGCCAGTAAAGTTAAGGGTGTGAGGGTGACTCAGGCTTTCAGGAAGTTCCCTGATTATTCAGAATCAGGAATATTTCAATCAGAGCTGAGTTAAAAATAGCAACTATTTTTAAAGAGCTCAACACTGGTTCCTGACTGTCTTTACTATTCCAGTGGTCATTGCTTAGGTCTTTGAGAACATTTATCTCTGTACAGATTTTCTGCTTTTCATTTCTACCAAAGATGATTATTATGCTGAATACAATTTGTAGAATTAATCTGAACTGATAGAAATACTTTAAATCACTTTGCTCATCACCACAGCAATGTTAGGAAAGAATTTATTTCCAACACTGGGATACTGAGAAAACTGCCTATGTGAATAGCTGCTTGACAGATATCTGAAGTACAAAATTCTTCATTGAAGTTTTTTCAGCATTGAAGAATCTAAAACTGGGGCTGAAGTGATACTCCAAACTCAAGAGCACTTACTGGTCTAGCAGAGTGAAGGGCTTGGTTCCTAGTACTCAAGTGGTTGCTTTGAACCATCTGTAACTCCAGTTCCAGGGCATCTGACACTTTTGGTCTCTGTGGGTACCAACATTCATATGCAAATACTCACACAAAGACAAACATAGATACACATATTTTTTTTTAAAAATTCTCAGAAGGTTTAAAATTAGAATCTCAACCTCGGTTTAAAATTAGAATCTCAACCTCTCCCCTTCTTTCTGCTCTTCTTTCCTTCCTTTCTTCATCCTCCAAACTACTACTAGAAAATCTTGCCTGCCTGTCTTAGTTAGGGTTTCTATTGTTATAGTAAACACCTTGACCACAAACAACTAGGGAAGGAAAGAGTTTATTTCATCTTACAGCTTTGAGTCCATCATTCAGAGAAATCAGGGCAGGAATTGGAAGTAAGAACTGAAGCAGGATGGCCTAGTCGGTCATCAATGGGAGGAGAGGCCCTTGGTCCTGTGAAGGTTCTATGCCCCAGTATAAGGGAATGCCAGGGCCAGAAAGTTGGAGTGGGTAGCTTGGTAAGTGGGGGAGGAGGGAATAAGGGGGTTTTTGGAGGGGAAACCAGAAAGGGGGCTAACATTTGAAATGTAAATAAAGAAAATATCTAATAAATATATAAAAGGAAAAAAAAGAATTGAATCAGAAGCCATTCTACAGACATACTTACAGGCCAAGATTTTCAAGGCATGTTCTCAGATGTGTCTAGATTTGCGTCAATCTCACAAGAACCAACAAGCACAGAGAGTGTCAGGATTACAGTGTAGGAAAGGTCCACACTATTCCTTAGGATGAACAAATGGAGTTAAGTATTTGGAGAGAGGGTTTGCCATCAGCACCCCTGATCTGAGGCTGATCCACAGCCCACTGTGCATGGGTCCCACCAGGAGACACCTGTTCTCCCAGGAGTGCTTTCACTCCTGGACTTGAAGTTGAGATAGCCACTTACTCTCTATAACTTTCTGGAGCCGAGCATCAAGAAGCACACTGGATGCAAAAACAGTGGAGCAGCTGGTACAGGAACCTTCCAGTTACCATCTGCACCCAGAGCATAGAGCCCTCTCTAAACAAGTTCTACCAAGAGACAGCTAGTCTCCCAGGAGTGTGGATACAAGCTTACAGACCCACAGGAGGAACAAGTTCCAGCCAGAGACAGCAAGAACATATGACACCAGAGATGACCAAACAGTGAAAGGCAAATATAAGAACCTTACCAACAGAAACAAAGATTACTTGGTAAGCAGTAAGGGGAAAAGGTAGTAACATATAAAGGAAGACCTATTAGAATTATGCCTGACTTCCTGCCAGAAACTATGAAAGGCAGAAGATCCTGGGTAGACATCAAACAGATGCTAACAAAACATGAATGCCAGCCCAAACCACTATTCCCAGCAAGACACTCAATAACAGTAGATGGAAAAATCAATATATTCCATGACAAAAACAAATTTACACAATATCTCTCTACCAATCCAGCCTTTCAAAGGTTGATAAATGAAAAACTCCAACATAAGGAGGGAAACTACACTCTAGAAAAAGTAAGAAAATAATATTCTTTTAACAAGCCAAAAAGAAGATAACCACAAAAAACATAATTCCACCTCTAACAACAAAATATTAGGGACCAACAGTCTTTCTTCCTTAATACTTCTTAATATCAACGGACTCGGTTCCCCAATAAAAAGACATAGACTAACAGATTGGCTACATAAACAGGACTCAACATTTTGCTACATAGTGGAAACCCACCTCAATGACAAAGACAGACACTACATCAGAGTAAAAGTCTGGAAAACAATTTTCCAAGCAAATGGTCCCAAGAAACAAGCTGGAGTAGCCATTCTAATATCTAATAAAAACAGCTTTCAACCTAAAGTTCTAAAAAAAAGATAAGGAGGGACACTTCATACTCATCAAAGGTAAAATTTACCAAGGTGAACTCTCAGTTCTGAACATCTATGCTCCAAATGAAAGGGCACCCACATTCATAAAAGAAACTATACTGAAGCTAAAAGCACAAATTGTACATCACACAAGTATAGTGGGGGATTTGAACACTCCACTCTCAGCAATGGATAGATCAGTGAAAAAGAAACTGAACAGAGACACATTGAAACTAACAGAAGATATAAAACAAATTGATTTAACAGATATCTATAGAACATTTTATCCTAAACTAAAAGAATATACATTCTTCTCAGCACCTTATTGTACCTTCTCCAAAACTGAACATATAATTGCCTCAACAGATACAAAAATATTGAAATAATTCCATGCATCTTATCAGAACAACCCAGTATAAGGTTGGTATTCAATACCAATGTAAACAATATAAAGCCCACATAAACATGGAAGCTGAAAACTTAGTCAAGGAAGAAATAAAGAAAGAAATAAAAGACTTTTTAGAGTTTATTGAAAATGAAGCCACAGCATACCCAAACTTATAGGACACAATGAAAGCAGTCATAAGAGGAAAATTCATAGCTCTGAGTGCCTCCAAAAAGAAACTGGACAGAGCATATACCAGGAGCTTGACAACACATCTGAAAACTCTAGAACATAAAGAAGCAAATTCACCCAAGAGGAGTAGACAGCATGAAACAATCAAACTCAAGGCTGAAATCAACCCAGTGGAAACAAAAAGAACTATGCAAAGAATCAACCAAACCAGAAGCTGGTTCTTTGAGAAAATCAACAAGATAGATAAACTCTTAGCCAGACTAACTAGAGGATACAGGGACAGTATCCTAATTAGCAAAATTAGAAATGAAAAGGGAGACATAACAACAAAACTGAGGAAATCCAAAACATCACCAGATCCTACTAGAAAAGCCTATATTCAACAGAATTGAAAACCTGGATACCAGGAATGAACGTTAAATCAGAATCAGATAAATGATATAAACAGCCGCATAAACCCTAAAGAAATAGAAGCATTAATTAATACTCTCCAAACCAAAAAAAAAAAAAAAAAACAAAACAAAACAAAAAAGCCCAGGATCAGATAGGTGTAGTGCAGAGTTCTATCAGATCTTCAAAGAAGGCCTAATTCCAATTCTCCTCAAACTATTCCACAAAATAGAAACATAAGGTTCTCTACCCAATTCATTCTATGAAGCCCCAATTACTTTGATACCTAATCCACACAAAGACCCAACAAAGAAAGAGTACTTCAGACCAATTTCCCTTCTGAATATCCATGCAAAAATACTCAAAAAATTCTTGCAAAATGAATCCAAGAACAAATCAAAACTATTATCCATCATGATCAAATAGGCTTCATCCAAGGGATGCACAGATGGTTTAATATATGGAAATCCATCAACATAATCCACTATATAAACAAACTCAAAGTAAAAAACCACCTGATCTTCTCATTTGATGCTGATAAAGAAGTTGACAAAATCCAATACCCATTCATGATAAAATTCTTGGAAAGATCAGGAATTCAAGGCAATATACAGCAATATACAGCAAACCAGTAGCCAACATCAAACTAAGTGGAGAGAAACGTGAAGCAATCTCACTAAAATCAGAGACTAGACAAGGCTGCCCACAACAGAAGAATGGATACAGAAAGTGTGGTACATATACACAATGGAGTACTACTCAGCTATTAAAAACAATGAATTTATGAAATTCTTAGGCAAATGGATGGATATAGAGGATATCATCCTGAGTGAGTTAACCCAATCACAAAAGAACACACATGATATGCATTCACTGATAAGTGGATATTAGCCCAGAAACTTAGAATATCAAAGATACAATTTGCAAAACACATGAAACTTAATAAGAAGGAAGACCAAAGTGTGGATACTTTGTTCCTTCTTAGAATGGGGAACAAAATACACGTGGAAGGAGTTACAGAGACAAAGTTCAGAGCTGAGACAGAAGGAAGGACCATCCAGAGACTGCCCTATCTGGGGATCCATCCCATTAAAAAAAACACCAAATCCAGACACTATTGCATATGCCAACAAAATTATGCTGACAGGAGGCTGATACAGCTTTCTCTTGTGAGGCTGTGCAAGTGCCTGGCAAATACAAAAGTGAATGCTCACAGTCATCTATTGGAATGAACACAGGCCCCCAATGAAGGAACTAGAGAAAGTACCCAAGGAGCTGAAGGGATCTGCAGCCCTATGGGAGGAACAACAATATGAACTAACCAGTACCTCCAGAGCTCTTGTCTCTAGCTGCATATGTAGCTGAGGATGGCCTAGTTGGCCATCAATGGGAGGAGAGGCCCTTGGTCTTACGAAGATAATATGTCCCAGTACAGGGGAATGCCAGGGGCAGGAAACAGGAGTGGGCATGTTGGGGAACATGGCGGGGGGAGGGGGGAGAAGATATAGGAGAATTTCAGAGAGGAAACTAGGAATGGGGATAGCATATGAAATGTAAATGAAGAAAATATTTAATAAAAAAGTAGGTACTCTGTCAAATTCATTCTATGAAGCCACAATTACTCTGATACTTAAACCACACAAAGACCCATCAAAGGAAGAGACATTCAGACCAATTTCCCGTATGAGTGTCATTGCAAAAATACTCAATAGAATTCTTGCAAACTGAATCCAAGAAGATATCAAAAATGATCATCCATCATGATCAAGTAGGCTTCATCCCAGGGATGCAAGGATGATTCAATATATGAAAATCATCAACAGTATCCACCATATTAACAAACTCATAGGAAAAGGAAACCATATGATCATCTCATTAGATGCTGAGAAAGCGTTTGACAAAATCCAACATCTATTCATGATAAAAGTCTTGGAAAGATCAGGAATTTAAGGCCCATACCTAAACACAGTAAAAGCAATATGCAGAAAACCAGTATCCAACATCACATGAAATGGAGAGAAACTTGAAGCAATGCCACTAAAATCAGGGACTAGACAAGGCTGCCACTCTCCCCCTACCTATTTTATATAGTACTTGAAATTTTAGCCAGAGTAATCAGACAACAAAAGGAGATCAAAGGGATAATAATTTGAAAGGAAGAAGTCAAACTACCCACTATTTGCTGATAATATGGTAGTATACATAAGTAACTCCTAATCCTGATAAACAATTGCAGCAAAGTAGTTGGATATAAAATTCATTCAAACAAACCAGTGGCCTTCCTCTACACAAAGGACAAAAAGGCTAAGGAAGAAATTAGGGAAATAACAACTTTCACATTAGTCACAAATACTTTGGTGTGATTCTAAGTAAGCAAGATAAAGATCTGTATGATAAGAACATCAAGTCCCTGAAGAAAGATATTGAAGAACACTTCAGAAGTTGGAAAGATCTGTCATGCTCATGGATTTGCAGGATTAATATAGAAAAAACTGCTTTTATGGAAAGCAGTCTACAGATTCAATGCAGTCCCCATCAAAATTCCAACTAAATTCTTCATAGAGTTAGAAAGAGCAATTTTCAAATTCATCTGGAATAACAAAAAACAAAAGATAGCAAAAATTATTCTCAACAATTAAAGAACTTCTGGTGGAATCACCATCCCTAACCTCAAGCTGTACTACAGAGCAATTGTGATAAAAAGCGCATGGTATTCGTACAGTGACAGGCAGGTAGATAAATGGAATAGAATTGAAGAGCCAGAAATTAACCCACACACATATGGTCCGTTGATCTTTGACAAAGGAGCTAAAACCATCTAGTGGAAAAAAGATAGCATTTTCAAGAAATGGTGCTGTCTGTTAGCATGTAGAAGAATGCAAATTGATCCATTCTTATCTCCTTGTACAAAGCACAAGTCTAAATGGATCAAGGACCCAGAGACACTGAAACTTACAGAGGAGAAAATGGGAAATAGCCTCAAAGATATTGGCACAGGGGAAAAAATCCTGAACAGAACACAAGTGGCTTGTGCTGTAAGATCAAGAATCAACAAATAGGACCTCATAAAATTGCAAAGCTTCTGTAAGGTAAAGGGCACTCTCAATAGAACAAAATGGCAACCAAGAGATTGGAAAGAGATCTTTACCAATCCTAAATCTGATAGAGGGCTAATATCCAATATATACAAAGAACCCAAGAAGTTAGACTGCAGAGAACTAAATAACCCTATTAAAAATGGGATACAGAGCTAGCTAAACAAAAAGTGGATATTAGCCCAGAGACAGAATACCCAAGATATAAGATACAATTTTCGAAACACATGAAACTCAATAAGAAGGAAGACCAAAATGTGGACACTTTGCTCCTTCTTAGAATTGGGAACAAAACACTCATGGAAGGAGTTACAAAGACAAAGATTGGAGCTGAGACAAAAGTATGGACCATCTAGAGACTGCCATATCCAGGGATCCATCCCATAATCAGCCTCCAAATGCTGACACCATTGCATACACTAGCAAGAGTTTTCTGAAAGGACCCTGATATAGCTGTCTCTTGTGAGGCTATGCTGGGGCCTACCAAATACATAAGTGGATGCTCACAATCAGTTATTGGATGGATCACAGAGCCCCCAATGGAGGAGCTAGAGAAAGTACCCAAGGAGCTAAAGGGATCTGCAACCCTATAGGTGGAACAACATTATGAACTAACCAGTACCCTGGAGCTCTTGACTCTAGCTGCATATGTATCAAAAGATGGCCTAGTCGGCCATCACTGGAAAGAGAGGCCCACTGGACATGCAAACTTTATATGCCCCAGTACAGGGGAATGCCAGGGCCAAAATTTGGGAGTGGGTAGTTAGGGGTGTGGAGGGAGGGTATGGGGGAGTTTTGGGATAGGATTGGAAATGTAAATGAGGAAAATACCTAATTAAAAAAAATAAAACAATATTGAAGGAAAGCACACAAATCTGTTCACCAACTAAAGCAAGAACAGATTTGGAATATTCGTTTTACAGGATGCCATGCTTCCAGGAGACTAAGTTTCCTTGAACTTTTCACTTCTGGACTGCGTCCAAGCTTTTGGGCCTGTCACACAAGTCACTACTGGGGTGGATGTGGCAGGGATAGCATTTGAAATGTAAGTAAAGAGAACATCTAATAAAAAATATAAAAAAAAAATATTTGGGTGGAAAGTGATCAAGATACACAACATTGCCAAAGAATAATGAATGAATGAATGAATGAATGAATGAATAGAAAATAAAAAGATAATGCAGAATTACATTTTAAAAAGTATCTAAAATATGATTTTAATGTAGATGTGTGTTTAGAAGCCATCTACTTTGGGTCACATCACATTTAGTCTTACACAATTATTAACCCATGTAAGTGGAACAAAAACAAGCAGTTGCTTTTTACCTAATCCTTTAAATTCACAAACTGAGAAATAGTTTTTGTTCAAGGAGTATGTTTAGGTTTTATATAACATTGCAAAATAGGACTATGTTTAATGTGGATTTTTCACTATAGAAAGTTTAAAGAATGCCACCAGGTACTCAAAACTTATAAGTGGTCTTTTTTTTGTGGAGGGGGGGTACTACATGTGCCTAGTGATTGGTGCAACCTAGCCTCAATGCTTTTATTAATTTTTAATATTTAATTAGTTTGAGACAGGGTCGCTCTGCATAGCCATGGCTTTCCTGAATCTCACTATGTAGACTAGGCTGGCTTCAAACTCACAGGGATTCACCTGTCTCTGCCTCCTGAATCCTGGGAATAAAGTTTAAGCCACCTAGCCTGTAGTGACAAACATTTTTAGCATATATATGATTTTAATTTTTTTACTTATATTTTTATTAATAATCATTTTATTTTTTACATTTCAAATGTTATCCCCAATCCAGGTTAGCCCTCTACAAAGCCCCCATCTCATTCCCCCTCTCCTCCTCTCCTTTGCCTCTATGAGGGTTCTCCTCCACCCACTCATCCACTCCTATGTCACACATGAGGTCAGTGTTTTGATAGCTAAGTAGTACTCCATTGTATAATTGTACCATATTTTCTGTATCCATTTTTCTGTTGAAGGACATCTGGGTTCTTTCCAGCTTCTGGCTATTATAAATAAGGCTGCTATAAACATAGTTGAGCATATGTCCTTTTTATATGTTGGAGCATCATTTGGGTATATGCCAGGGAGTGGTATTAGTGGGTCCTCAGGTAGTATAATGTCCAGTTTATGAGGAACCAACAAACTGATTTCCAGAGTGGTTATGCCAGCTTGCAGTCCCACCAGAAATGGAGGAGTGTTCCTATTTCTCCATAACATTGACAGCATCTGCTGTCACCTGAGTCTTTGATCTCAGCCATTCTCACTGGTGTGAGGTAGAATCTCAGGGTTGTTTTGATTTGCATTTCCCTGATGATTAAGGATGTTGAACATTTTTTCAGGTGCTTTTTTTTAGTTCCATCCATTTGTCTAAGAAATTCATAAAGTCATTTTTTAATAGCTGAGTAGTACTCCTCTGTGTAAATGTACAATATTTTCTGTATCGATTCCTCTGATGAGGGTCATCTGAGTTGTTTCCAGTTCTGGCTATTAAAAATATGGCTGCTATGAACATAATAGAACATGTGTCCTTATTGCATGTTGGAACATCTTTAGGGTATATGCCCAGGAGTGTTATAGCTGGGTCCTCAGGTAGTACTATGTCCAATTTTCTGAGGAACCACCAGACTGATTTCCAGAGTGGTTGTACAAGCTTGCAATTCCAGGAACAATGGAGGAGTTTTCCTCCACCCAAATCTTACCTTTCACTTCTCCCAGACACCTGCTGCAACATGCTAAAATGTTGATGGGGTTGATTTTGTGTGACTGTTGTGAAAGTAACCATAGTTGCTCTGCGTTCTTGACCAGTGGCGACGTCATGTCCAGAAACCAGCATGTCACAGTATTCATTAGCATTCTTTTGCTTTTATATTGTTTTTATCCCCTCTTTGGTGATTTTCCCTAAACTTAGCATGATTGTTATAAATGTCTTATTTTGTGTTGAACATTCAAGAGTCACTTAATCTCAGCATTTTTATAAATTATGAAATTCTGCATTAAAAACTGCCCACTGCAAAAAGCAGTTGAGAGCAGCATTAATCTACATGTATAAGCATAAACAGTTAGAAGGTAGTTTACCTACATGTCCATTTAGCCATACAACAGAAACCTATAATCTCCATAGCTATACTTTTTGACCAGGTTTATTAGGCATGAATTCCCTTCTTTAGTGCAGGCCTCAAATCTAATCAGACTGGTAACTGGTATACATAACAGTCCCTTCACTATTGTACTAGTAAGATCATCTTGCCTGGCAAGGCAGTATCATAGTGCCCTGGTCAGATTTTAATTTTTTTAATTGTACCATCTAGCCATGGTGAGAAACAAGAGCAGTGACAATTGCCTGGGTTGTTTTAGGAGTCTGTGGGGACTTCATGAACAATAACTAAGAGAAAATATCACATATCTGGCTGAAATTTTCATTTAAAAATCCATGTGTTCTGGAGAGAACTATTGTTCGCCCATGCAGGTTACTTCCATTCAAACTCCTTCTTTAAAATAAAGTGTGTGTGTGTATGTCTATGTCTCTCTGTGGTTTGTGCCTAGTCTTTGTTTGTTTTGTTTTGGGGGCTTTTTTATTATTGGATATTTTCGTTACTTACATTTCAAATGTTTTCTTTTATTTTCCAGGTCTTCCCTTTGGAAACTCCTTATCCTATACCCCTCCCCCTGCCTCTAAGAGGGTGCTCCTCCACCCACCCACCCACTCCCATCTTCCTGCCCTGGCATTTCTCCTACATTGGCGCATCGAACACACTCAGGCTCAAGGTCTTCTCCTCCCACTGATGTCCAACAAGGCCATCCTCTGCTACATATGCAGCCAGAGCCATGGGTCCCTCCATGTGTACACTTTGGTTGGTGGTTCAGTCTCTGGGAGCTCCGGGGAGTCTGGCTGGTTGACACTTGCTTGCTCCAAGGGGCTAAAAATCCATGCTCACTCCATGGGGCTGAAAACTCAGCTCCTTCAGTCCCTTCTCCAACTCCTCCATCAGGGACCCCCATGCTCAGTCCCATGGTTGGCTGTGAGCATCTGCCTCTGTTTTTGTCAGGCTCTGGCAGAGCCTCTCAGGAGACAGCCATATTAGGCTCCTGTCAGCAAGCACTTCCTGGCATCAACAATAGAGTCTAGGTTTGGTGACTGTATATGAGATGGATCCCCAGGTGGGGCAGTCTCTAGATGGCCTTTCATTCAGTCTCTGCTCCACACTTTGTCTCCATATTTCCTCCTGTGAATATTTTGTTTCCCCTTCTAAGAAGCACTGCAATATCCACACTTTGGTCTTGCTTCTCCTTGAGCTTCATGTGATCTGTGAATTGTATCTTGAGTATTCCAAACTTTTGGGCTAATATCCACTTAGCACTGAGTACATTTCGTGTGCATGTTCTTTTGTGACTGAGTTACCTCACTCAGGATGATATTTTCTAGTTCTATCCATTTGCCTAAAAATCTCATAAAGTTATTGTTTTTAGTAGCTGAGTAGTATTCCATTGTGTAAATGCACCACATTTTCTGTATCCACTCCTCTGTTGAGGGGTATCTGGGTTGTTTCAAGCTTTTGGCTGCTATGAACATTGTAAGGTTTTATGCCACGTTCAGTTGATATCCCTAAGAGTTCAGCTTTGTCCTTTGGAAGGGTAAGAGTGAATTTGGGGGAAGGGAGGTTTAAAGGAGGAACTGGGAGGAGTAAAGGGAGGACAATCTGTGGTTGGGATGTAATGTATGAGAGAAGAATAAAAGTAAAATAAAATAGAAATTTAAAATAATTAATTAGGTTAAAAAACAAAGGGTTTCAGGCTGAGCATAGTGTCACAGGCCTTTAATTCCAGCACTCAGAAGGCAAAGGCATGTAGATTTCTGTGTGTTTGAGGCTAGCAGCTGGGTCTACATAGTAAGTTCTAGTCCAGCCAGGGATATGTCTCAAGAAAACAACAACAACAATAAAAGAAGCAATGAGTTTCCATAAGCTTTTTCATACATCTTCAGTGTTGGTTACCCTATCTCTCATCTCATCCTCCATCTCTCTGTTCCTATCCCTATTTAAATCTTTAACCCCAGAATTTCCTCCCCCACCTTCATATCACATTTTACATGATCATTTTGACCAAACATAGTATTGGGACAACCCTAGAAAAGGGTATTCTATCAACCCCCATGAGGAGCCTAACATGGAAATAGTCTTTGTAGGACACTGGGAAGATATATACAGAGACTATCTAGAGACACTCTAACCCTTTATTGGTTTTATCTTTTATGTGTGCATCAGATACTGAAGTTTAGGTCACAAATCACTTGGTACCTTGCCTCTAATGTTACAGGATATTGCTAAATACTTTCCAAAAGTTGCATAAAGGTTTTTGGTTTTGGTTTGGTTTTTGTGATAAGATCTGTGATGGTTACTTTTAACTGATAACATGAAACAAACTATACAGTCTTAATGAGAGAATATTTATAGTACATTGGCCTAAGGGCAAGTCTGTGAAAGATTTTTTTTTTTAATTCAATGAGATGGGTAGTCATAGGCCACTGTTTGCAACACCATCCTTTAGGTAGGTGGCCCTAAACTGTATATAGAGAAAGAAATCAACACACAGGCAAGTCAGTGACCAGGAATACATTTGTTTCTCTATGCTCTTAACTGTGAGTATGGTGTGACTGGCTGTTTTAAGTTCCTGCAGCCTTGACATCTCTGCCACCAATGACTGTAATCTTGAACTGTGAGTTAAATGACCACTGCACAAAATTTACTCTTTTTTCCAGGGCATTTTCTAACAGTAACTGAAATAAAACTAGGACATAGTCTCATTATGTACACCAGACTGGCATTGTACTTAAGACCCTCCCTCCTCAGTCCAGAATTCTGGGACATCTGCCATCTGCTACACAGGTATTTATATATGTGTGTTCCCAGTAGTACTATGGTATAATTAAACAATGAATTCTTCAGATTAAAAATAAATAACAAAAAATTATGCATGATAGATATTTCAAAATGTGAAGACATGTCAGGGCAGTGGGCAGAAAAGGTAGTCTTTTTTTCAATAAGATTCTTTGTTCTTACCTAAACAAAGTAAGAGTTTAATCTAATCTCTCTCTCTCTCTCTCTCTCTCTCTCTCTCTCTGTGTGTGTGTGTGTGTGTGTGTGTGTGTATGTGTGAGAGAAAGAGTGAGAGAGAGAGAGAGAGATTGTACATGCACGTATATATTGCTTATTCTTGTGATCTTGTGATTATATTATCATTAGTGACTTTGCATGGGAATATTATGTGGATATTGTGAATGAAGTTTAACCATGAGTACATCATTAAACTGGGGGAGGGGCGGGTGTGGGTGGAGAGAAAAACATCAGGAATAACAGGGAGAAATAAATATTTTAGAAAACACATGAAATTCCATTATGGTGGCTCACATACCCAGTGATTTGTAAGCGTATGCCAGAGGATTGTTCAAGTACAAGGCTAGCCTGCCTACATATAGAAGGAGACCCTATCTTAAAAAAAGAAGAGAAGGAAAAAAGAAATAAAAAAACACATAACTATTATAATGAATGTAAGTTAAAGAAAAGTCTTTGTTCCAGATAGCACTGACCAATTGAACATACACATTTATGTTCATCAGAGAGTCAAAAGAACAAAGACAAGAAGAAAAAACAACAGTAATAAATTTATGGAAGCTGGAAAACAGATGGATAGATGATAGCTGACCAACTCAGTTGAATTCTAAGTCATCATAGAAAAAGTCTATCTGCACCACATCTGCACTGCACAACTTGCTTAAGAACATAAGAATTAGCAAAAACTGTAGAAATGGTGATCAAAGTAAGGCTAAAATTGGGATGGTTCACTGGAAATGTTTTTAAAAAGATGTTGAGTTCAAAATATTATCATTACAGTCAAGAAACAAATCCTGCTTTATCCTATTGAAACCTGAAGGTTTATTGATTGTACTGAAGAAGTGCAAAGCATCTCTAAAGTGGGTGTCAAGTATAGGTCATGGCAGAGATGTCTGGTGAACAGAAGGAAGGAAACTATAAATTGTGCATATTAACTGTTGACACACTCATCTTCCTTTTCCTCTTTAGATTCTGAAATGCTTACAAAAGAATATAAAGTTTTATTCTTTGGAGTCTAATCAATCCAATGGGGAAGAAGATATTAGCATCTGAGGTTTCCTAGTAAATCAATTAGAGATCACTTTGTAATTCTGCCTATAGACAAAACAACTCTACTTATTATGTACACCATGCTGGATAATGTAGTCAAGAGAGAGGTTATCAAATATGAGAAATATGACACGAAGTGAGTGAAGCAATCAAACAGAAAAAGCAAGAAAGAGACTTATCAAAAGGAAGAACTTCATCAGCAAGGTTTTTCTGTGTCTTCAGAGAGAGAAGGGATCATATTCACAAAACAAGAACAAAATGATAGTAAGAAGATTCAGAACACACTAGAAAGGCTGAGTTAAAGCTCTTGATACATAAACAATCATGAGAACAGGAGTTCAGATTGCTATAATCCTAATAAACATCAAGTGACTATATCAGTGGCATCCCAGCCACTGATCAGTTCCCTCCAGGTGGAGACAGTGCATTCCCAGAGGAAGCCTGCTAACATGACTAGCTATATGAGCAAGCTCTGGGTTTGATTGACAAACCTTGCCTTTGTGAATGAGGAGTAATTTAGGATGATTCCTGACATCAACTCTGGCTTACACATGTAAACTTATAAACACACACACATGAACATGCACCCATGCACATGCAGAAGCGTGCATATGCACACACACACACATATACAACTACCACCACCACCACCATCACCATAGACACATACAAAAGAATGGGAGCAAAAGTTAAAATGTAATGGAAGTTGAAAAATACAAAATGGAACAAAAAGCATTAGGTATCAAATATAGTGGGGAAGAAGATTATTTTAGATCATTAATTTAGATATGAACAATTTGTGTTAATTTTGTATAAGGAAACTAAGGTATCTTAAACCACTTTTTCCTTTGAAAAACAGTCATCTTTTCTCTTATTTATACTTTGGTTACTTAACATTATAAGGGGTTACCAACAGTTTAAAAGGCAAATAAGCTATTAAGACTTAGTAGAAGAACAACAGCTATTTCTGTATTCTCTAAACACAAAGTCGAGGGAAACAGAAGAGTAACACACTAAAAAACAATTCCAGAACTCTTCCCCATAATGGAAAACTGCAGTCTTCTGTTTGCAAAAGCTTATCACAAGGAGAAATTCAGATCCTTGTCAAGGATTTTTCCAATCACATGTCACAAAGAAAAGTTTTTCTCAAACAAAGACCTGAAAAAGCATCTGAAAGTACAAATAGCTCTTATATAAAGAATTACAGAACATTGTGATATTCTAATTTTCCTCACTAATATTTCTAAAACAGTGCTCAATACCAGCAAAACTTGAGATGGTGGGTAGAGAGAGTGCTTGGTGCTCTTTCAGAGAAGCAAGGTTTAGGTATCATACCCATATCAAGAGACTCACAATTGTCTGTGACCCCAGCTCCAGGGAATCTAACACACTTTTCAAGATTCTATGAGAACCCAAACAGATGTGAGCACACATGCATAAATAATATTATCTTTCAAAAATTGATTTCCAACCTAGATTTTACATACAGTTAAACTATGTCTTAAATATGAGGACAAAGTAAAGATGCTGACACTCTTGAAATGTTTGCTTTCTATGTCCTTTTCTTGGTATATGACTGGGTTCTGTGTTCACACATACAAAAAATTAGTAAAGCAAGCAAAAAGAAGACACAGGGCAATAGGAGAGTCAGGAAAAAGGAAAGAGTCAAACCTGTGGTCCTGGCACTCTGGAAGTTGTTAAGATGCTTATGAGTTTGAGAACAGCCTAGGCACAACAGTGATTTCAAAGGCAGCCAGAGTAGCAATAGCACATTGGAGAGCAACATGGGGAACATAATTTGTTCATATATACCTGAGCTACATAACAAGATCTGCTATCAGCTAACAAAAGGCAAAGATGAATACCTGAAATGGTAATGGAGGGAATCCCCTTGAGGAAGGCATTCAGGAACTCTATGGTAAAAAGCTCACCGTACAAAAGCTCATCAGAAATCTTGAGTGGCGTTTCTCTGTAAGTGGGGGAAGGGGACAACTGATGAAATATCCAATCATTTAAACCTGTTTTGGGAAGGACAGAAAAGAGACTGTGCTGTAGCATTTTTAGGCACATAGAATGCAAAAATGAAATAAGTAAAAGAAAAAAAGGAAGAAAGATATTTATTCCCAATAATGGAAAAAAAATTGTCAAGTGAGCAGAGCGGATAAAGGGGTGAGCACGTAGTAGCTACAAATACTATTTAATCTCAATAAAAATCCCACTAGCTTCTCTTATAGAATTAGAAATTTTGATTCTAAAGTAAACACAAAATTATATACGATCTAAAGTAGCCACACACACAAACACACACATGCACACACACACACACACACACACACACACACACACACACACAAATCTGTCATGATAGCTCAGTCAGTAAAATATTTGCCTTACATAAACAAAAGTTCAGTCCCCAGAATCCATGGGGGTAAAGTCTGTCATGGCAGCATACACATGTAATTCCAACTCTGAAAAAGTAGAGATAGGCAGATCCCTGGGACTTACTGGTCAGACAGCAAGTAATGAGTCTCAAAAACAAGGTGGTTGGCACCTGAGAAACAACACTGGAGGTTGTACTCTAGCCTCCACATTCACACACACACACACACACACACACACACACACACACACACACACACCATACACACACACACACACACACACACATACATACATGCATACATACATACATACATATATACATACATACATACAAAAATAATAATAAAGTAACCAAATAAGCCTTTACCAGCCTACTTCATATCAGCCTACCAGGTGCTTTGTTTTGCCACAGTACCTTCCTGTGCTCAGTCTATAAACTTGGAGAAAATTCATCTCCATTCCAGCCAAGAGACCCTCCACAGGTAGAATAGGATAAAAGTACTCTAAACTACGTGTTTACATTGAAGCAAGTTACAAAATTCAAGGTGGTTCATGTCTGGGGAGTGGGATAGCATGTCCTTCTTACACTTTTGCTGAGATGGCAGAAACTAATCAAACCTATGATGAAATGTAATACAATGTTGCTATTAGTCAGACTAAGAGGGTTTCAGGAGAATTAACAGAAACTGGAACAAGAATTCCAAAGAGTTCCAAGTGTAAGTGTGATGACACAGGTTCCAGAGAGGGTTGTCATGGCAGGAAGTGTGCCAGGCCATTCCATTTCAAGACCAGCAGGATCAGTCAACTACATCCAAACCTTGGCACTACAACTACCTCATGTCCTTCGGTTAGGTGAAGTCTCACAAGATTACTGAATTTAAAACATCTCTGACTCTCCACAATGAAAAAATCCATGTAGCTGCCAAGCTAAAGACTGTTTCCCAAAATGTATAGCTAGTCTTCTGTCCTATCACTTGACCCAGTATTGCCAGAGCCAGGCTCCCATCCATCTTCTCCAAATGTTACCTGATGATAGAGCCAATCTTTACTCTGATTGAGGCTTTTTGTCAGTTATCTAGTCTTCCACTAACATGGCTTACCGCAGTATCATGGGTGTGCTAGGTCAAAATTGCAGACCTGCATTGTGTGGCACCTCTTCTCCTCAACATGACAACACAAGACACAGCACTTCCAGTTTCGACACAGCAATGGAAGCAAATTCAGAGGAGATTACTGCTGTGGATGCAACTTCATTGAGAAGACAGATACTCAAGCTGAATAGACGATTGCAACATCTAGAGGAGGAGAACAAAGAACGGGCCAAAAGGGAAACCGTCATGTACTCAATTACTGTAGCTTTCTGGCTGCTTAACACCTGGCTTTGGTTTCGTCGCTAGAAGTAACCTCAGAGCTCAAAAGTAGTATCTTGCCAGCTAGGAATATAGAAATTGCAAACTTCCTTGTTTTTGTCTTTTCTTTTTAATGCCATTTCTACAGCCCATGCTTGCTAATGTATTTCTTCAAGGATGTGGGGAAGGGGTGGGCAATGTAAGTATATTCTGCCTCTAAGCTATATTTACTCTTGACTAGTTCTGTAGTGATATTAAAGTTCTTGTCTTGAAGGCAAGAATTTAGTCAAAAGACATACAGTTTTATCAGTTTATTTAACAAAGTTAAGCTAATCAGAAATTCTAAACAGAGTGGGAAGCCACCCACTTGGTTGGGCTCTGGATTTCATAGAAACATTTATGAATATTTATGAGGTTGGTGGCATATTTGTGGAGTAAGTAAGGAAACCCATTTTCCCTTCCAAATCATGATGGGCCAGGTCTCCTTTTTATGGCAATTTTTCTCCTGATTCCTCCAAAAAGCAGATGTCAAAACTACAATGCAACTGATATTATAATGATATCAGGTATTTTGAGAATGTATATCCTATTAGTGCACATGAGTGGAAGAATGCTTGTTGGCTTACTTTCTGGAGAGAACAATCCAGAATTTTGTAACTGAGGGCTAGTATCTTTCGTAGAGGTTGTCATTCTTTTGTTCTGTTTTTGCCTCATCAATTTGCACAACTAATTTTGAATGGGACAGAAAGTATAGAGATAACAGGATTTAAAAAAGCATCTGTAAAACAAACAAACAAAAATAATCTGACCTATTTCTCAAACACTTTTAGACTGAATGGTTTTGTTAAGTATTCTTGCATGCACTTTCCAATATTAGTAGTTTTGAAATCCTGAATTGGTCTCTGGTCTAATTTGTTTGTGAGATTTTATTTAGCATGTACAGATGTTTTGTGTTCATTTATGTCTATGCACTGCATGCATGGAATGATCACAGAGACCAAAAAAGGCTGTCATATCCCCTGTGACTGGAGTTACAGAGGGTTTTGAGCTTCCATGTAGGTTTTAGAAATTTAACTCAGGTTCTCTGGAATGGCACCCAGTGCTCTAAACCACTGAGCCATTTCTCCAGCCCTTGTCAGGTTAAAGAAAATTTAATTTGACTACCTGCCACCATGTTTCCAGCCATGATGACAGTTGATGAAGCCTCTGAAACTGTAATCCAGGATTAATAGCACAGGAGCACCTTGATTAAATACCAGTGTGAATGAACTTAAAATAATTTATCATTTCAGCAGTTTACCTAATACTTGCCCATGATTTGCATCCTTAATATTATCTTAATATTGTAGATGTTTTTCTATAAATACATTTTTAGTAATTATTAATTTAAATCTTACAAAATAAAGTAAAAATGCAGTATATCTAATAAACTGTCAATCAAAACATGAAATAAAAATGAATAGATTTTGGAAGAGAAGAATCATGTTTACAGATTTAGACTAACAATTTTAAGTTGTATAATGAGTTTTCGGTACTCAAGAATATGAGATTTTGGATTAAATATAGCCACACTATCCATAACACATAATAGAAGGCACAAAAATAACATGTACAGATGTGGTTAACTGACATTTGTTAAAAGAGGGCAAGGGAAATAGAAATACAGCTCAGTCAAGTGCTTGCAAGCAAAAACACTTGAGTTCCATACACAGTACTTACATTAAAATATCTTGGATATCATGCCACATAGTTAATCCAAACACTGGGGAGGCAGACAGATAGATCCTTGGGGATCATTGGCCAATGAGATAGCTTACTTGACAAGTTCTAGTTCAGTGAGAGACCCCATCTTAGAAAAATGTTAATGATGATTATGATGGTGATGATGACACCAAGAAATCACACACACGCGCGCGCATGCACACACACATGTACACATACAACAATATGTACAATACACACCAACAAACACAGAGATATATACATACCAACACATACAAAGAGGATAAGGATAGTCATTTTAGAAAATATTGTTCAAAGAATTTGAAAACTCAGTAGAAATAAAAAGAATACAGGTTTGAATGCCCAAACAATAAGTTAAAACATATTTAAAAAGAACATCAATCTTTATTCATACCAAACACAAATTTAGATTATTGACTGACTAAACATGAGCTCACAAAACACCAGTAGACACCCCAAAGTGGATTAAGTTCATGATATTTTCAACACTACACAATAATCCACAGGCAATCAATGAATGGTGAGAGTTCAAGAAATACTGTTCTCCAGGAAATAGCTCACCAATTGGTTATCCAATACCAAATGGTCAGCTCTGAAAAAAAATACAGTTAACAGGTTAGCATACAGACCGAGTAGATTATATTTAGGAATATATTTAGGAATATATATATATATATATATATATATTCCTAAATATATATATATATATATATGTGTGTGTGTGTGTGTGTGTGTGTGTGTGTGTGTGTGTGTGTGTGTGTATGTATGTATATATGTATATGTATGTGTGTGTGTGTATATATATATATATATATATATATATATATATATATGTATGTATATAAAATCTTAGTCATGTTCTATTGCTGTGAAGAAACATTGTGACCATGATAGCTCTTATAAAAGAAAGCATTTAATTTGGGCTGGATTACAGTTTCAGAGGCTTTGTCAACTGTCATCATGGCTGGGAACATGGTGGCAGGTAGGCAAGTATAGTACTGTGTCAGGTGCCGTGCATGGGGAAATAAGGGGGTGGGAGACTTGCATAGCTCCGGTAGACTGCCACAGGACCCCACAGAACTGCCCAGGGTAGGTGTCAGAACACACAGACCACAGGACCCCACTCTGGGGGTTGGGGAAGGCGCAGTCTTGGCTCCAACTCTCAAGACCACTGGGTACCACGGAAGAGGCATTTTTGAGGTTCCTGGGCCACATGAGGCCAAGGAGATGTTCTCACTCTTGGATATCCCAAACTGCTGTATGTCGCAGAACAGACCCTCTGGAGGACTCTAGCCCCGGGGGCCAAAGGGAAAAGGGTAGAGGGAGAGATCTAGCAGGTTACCGCTGAGACGAAAGAGTCTGGCTATCTCAGAGTCTGGCTAGCTCAGGCTGCTAGCTGGGTTGGCTAGCAGCCGTGGCTGGAGTGCAGGAAGGCCTCCCAATGGAAAGTTAGACATGGCTCTTTAGGGGAAGGCCTATTTCATTGCTCTAGCATGGTGGTTCTTGATGAGGAGAGACGGTCCATGGTTTGAAGGCATTTATTGTACAAAGGCAGAGAAAGAGTGAATGGAGAAGTAGAGTACAGCCATAGCATAGAGGGAGGGGAAAGAGAAGGGGAGAAGGAAAGCAAGAGGTAAGAGTCAAGGAGAGAGCAAGAGCTTAAGAGAGAGAAGAGGGGCCAAGCAGCCCCTTTATGGTGGGTTTGGCTACCTTGCTGTTAACAGAAAACTGGGGAGGAGCTTACCTGGCTGTAGCCAGAATACCAGGAACTTGGGACATTGTCTACATGACTGATAGTCACAGGATTATGGAGTTGAGGAATTGATGTGGTGTCAGGCTCTTGTGTCTGGGAGCATAGCTTATAGTTCGGTCCCTTGTAGATTTTTCTACTGGGTCCCCCAAGTAACCCTTGCTCTACCAGAACACAGACTGCCTTTCATGGTTAAACAGTACTGGAGAAATAGCTGAGACTTCTACATCCAGATGAGAATTCTACATCTGGATCTGCAAACATCAGGAAAATAAATACTCTGGTCTTGAAATGGACATTTTGAAACCTGAAAGCCGACCTGCAGTGATATACTTCCTCCACATCTCCAAATCCTTTCAAATAGTGTCACTCTTAGGTGAACACACATTCAAATCATGAGGCTATAGGAATGATTTTTCAAACTACCACATACATATACAAATATATGAAACAATAACAATGAAAGAAGAAGCTCATTAACTTGAAAAAGAGAAAGGAGGGCTATAGTGGAGGGTTTTGAGGGAAGAAAGAAAGGAAGAAATGTAACTATATTATAATCTCAAAAAAATCTTGACACAAAAACCTAAAAATATTTTTAAAGTACACATAAGAGACGAAAGGAGAGACCATCCAGAGACTGCTCCACCTGCGGATCCATCCCATAATCAGCCACCAAACTCAGACACTATTACATATGCCTGCAAGATTTTGCTGAAAGGACCCTGATATAGCTGTCTCTTGTGAGGCTGTCAGTGCCTGGCAAACACAGAAGTGGATGCTCACAGTCAGTTATTGGATGGAACACAGGGACCCCAATGGAGGGGCTAGAGAAAGTACCCAAGGAGCTGAAGGAGTCTGCAACCCTATAGGTGGAACAACAATATGAACTAACCAGTGCCCCCAGAGCTCATGTCTCTAGCTGCATGTGTAGTAGAAGATGGCCTAGTTGGCCATCATTGGGAAGAGAGGCCCCTTGGTCTGGCAAACTTTATATGCCCCAGTACAAAGGAACACCAGGGCCAAGAGGTGGGAGTGGGTGGGTAGGAGAGCAGAGTGGGGGGAGGGTATAGAGGACTTTCAGGGTAGCATTTGAAATGTAAATGAAGAAAATACCTAATAAAAAATTGGGGAAAAAAAGAAGTGATTTCTTTAATAGGACACCAAAAATGCTAAAAGAAGTGAAGTTACAAAGAAAATGTGCCGTGTGTACACCATAAAATCCCATTCAAACTTTAAAGGGGGCTGTTGCTTTTAACAACAGAAATGAACCAGGATGGCACTGTTGAAGTGAAATACACAGCTACAAAATATATAACAGCACAGTTTTTCATTTACATAAGAACTATTAACCACTGAACTCATGGAAGCAGAGTAGGATGATGGTAGAGGGTAGTAGAGGAGGCAGGCTGGGAAAAGCAGCAGTTTTGATCAAAGGACAAAAATCAATTGAGCAGACTATTGCCTACAATACAATAACATAGTATAAAAACACTAAAAGTGAAATTTTAAAATATTTTACAGCAAAAGATAAATATGTGAAACAATTGATTTATTAATTAGCCAGATTAATCATTCCACATTGTGCACTACAAATATATTCAGTTATTGTTTGTCAACTAAAAAGAAAACTTAAAAAATAAATCTAAGGAACAAAACTAAAACAGAGAAAATCTGGTAGAAAAATTTACGGCAAACTCTGCAGCCAGCCCCACAACCCCCAGAAGCAGCCCCACTCCCAGGTACTCCAACACACTGAGGATCAGAGGATCAGAGGTGAGGAGGATACAACATCTGTCCCCAACACTGGGAGTAACTAGGACCATTAGGACCCAGGCACGCAAGAACTCCACCAGACCAGTGGCACGGGTTCCTTCCAGTCTCTTTGGGCTGGCACCCTGAGCAGACCTTGGTTGCAAACTCTGCCACCAGCCCCACAACACTGAGAGCCAGCTGCACACCCAGGTGCTCTAACACTCCCAGGATTTCAGGAGCCTAGTCACTCGAGGATCTCAAGTTCCCAAAGGCAGCTTGCTCCCAAGAGCTCAGACACACCCAGGATCTCAGGATCTCAGGATGGCAGGATCCCAGAATCATAGGATCACAGAGATAGCTTGACTCAGAAGAGTTCTGACACAACCAGAATCACAGGAAAGACAGGCTCTAGTCAGATATACCCAGGGTAGGTAGCACTAGAGATAACCAGATGGCAGGAGGCAAGCTTAAGAACATAAGCAACAGAAACCAAGGTTACTTGGCATCATCAGAACCCAATTCTCCCACCTTAGCAAGTCCTAGATACCCCAACACACCAGAAAAGCAAGATTCAAATCTAAAATCACTTCTCACGATGATGATAGAGGACATTAGGAAGGACATAAATAACTCCCTTAAAGAAATACAGAGGAACACAGGTAAACAGCTAGAAGCCCTTAAAGAGGAAACACAAAAATCCCTTAAAGATTTACAGGCAAACACAACTAAACAGGTGAAGGAAAGGAACAAAAGCATCCAGGATCTAAAAGTGGAACTAGAAACAATAAAGAAATCACAAAGGGAGACAACCCTGGAGTTAGAAAACCTAGAAAAGAGATCAGGAGTCATAGATGCAAACATCACCAAAAGAATATAAGAGGTAGAAGAGAGAATCTCAGGTGCAGAAGATACCATAGAAAACATTGACACAGCAGTGAAAGAAAACTCAAAAAGCAAAAAGCTCCTAACCCAAATGATCCAGGAAATCCAGGACACAATGAGAAGACCAAACCTAAGGATAATAGATATAGAAGAGCAAGAAGATTCCCAACTTAAAGGGCCAGTAAATATCTTCAACAAAATTATAGAAGGAAACTTCCCCAACCTAAAGAAAGAGATGCCCATGAACATACAAGAAGGCTACAGAACTCCAAATAAGCTTGACCAGAAAAGAAATTCCTCCCATCACATAGTAATCAAAACACCAAAGGCACTAAACAAAGAAAGAATTTTAAAAGCAGTAAGTGAAAAAGGTCAAGTATCATATAAAAGCAGACCTATCAGAATTACACCAGACTTCTCACCAGAGACTATGAAAGCTAGAAGATCCTGGGCAGATGCCATACAGACCCTAAGAGAACACAAATGCCAGCCAAGGCTACTATACCCAGCAAAACTCTCAATTACCATAGATGGAGAAACCAAAGTATTCCATGACAAAACCAAATTTATACAATATCGTTCCACAAATCCAGCCCTACAAAGGATAATAGATGGAAAACACCAACACAAGGATTGAAACTACACCCTAGAAGAAGCAAGAAAGTAAACTTTCAACAAACCCACAGAAACATAATTCCACATCTCACAAGAAAAGTAACAGGAAGTAACAATCACTTTTTCTTAATATCTCTTCATATGAAAATAATATTGCCAACATATCCTAATTGATTGAAATTCAAAAATATGAGGAATTAGAAATTTATCGGCTGTCATCCTGTGGTCTCTCTAATTTGGTAATGGGAGAAATAGGTCCAATATTGTACAATCCATATACATTTTCTGCTTGTTTGTGCCTGACATTGTCTGCTCTGTGCCACATAATGATCTTGAAATCATGCCTCTCCTATCTCAGCCTTTCTATTAGTAGGATTGTTTATGTGATGTTTTTACACTATACTATGGTTTTCAAATCAGCTTATATATTTCAAAATTATTCATACAGCCCAAAAAATGTAGACAATTTATTTAGGAGCTGGCTTGTAAGAGAAGAGCAAAGAGTGAGACTGAATGTGTTGCTTGATATTTATAATTATTTTATCAATTTTGAAGAAAAGGGCTTTATAAGTTACTCTTATTCTGAGATGAATGCTTTTCAAAATCATCACAGCCAATGAACCAGAATCTTACTTCGCCTAATGTCTGTGCTGTCTTCCAAGCAGAACTCTTCATTGAAACAGTTGATAGACCATCTTCATGTATAGACACAAACCATTTCTTAAATGAACGTAACCTGTTCCCTGTGGACTTAGAATGATGACAATCACTCATGTCAAATAGCTTTGACCATAGCAGGAAATCTGTATCCAAAAATCATGCCTACAATTCATCCCTTGGTACTGTAGAACTATCAACTTTTAGCTTATCTACTATGGAGGTAACATCCTTTGGTGATTTGAAGGACATTGAAGTACAGCCTTAATACAATGAACTCCAATATCCAAAAACTGTTTTTATTTTGTGTCTGTACCAAAGTAAGAGCCAAGATTTTAAGCTTTACTAAAAACAAAACAAACAAAAACATACTTTATCTATTTATGTTCATTAAAAAAAACTAATAGTGATATATTATTTTAAAATATCATACAATTAATATATTTGGAGTTATTTAAAATTTATATTGAGAAAAATGTATGTATTTTCAGTATTGCTGTAGACAAACATCTACATAAGACTGTTCAATTGATTGTTGTTTTATATCAAACATCTTTTATAGTAATCATTTTTATTGTTACAATATTTTTTAAATTTTAAAGAATATGATAAAAAACAAAAAAAGGAAAATTTACAAAGACTGTTCTTTGAATTTTGTTAGGAAAAAGAAAAAAAATATGAAAAGCTGAGGCAGAAGGGTAATAGGTTAGAGGCCAGCCTGTGCTAAAAGGTGAGATGTGACAAAAAACAAAAATAATAGGATAAAAGGAAAAGTAAAGAAAAGGTAGCTCCAACTAAGGAAAATACATACCTAAATTAAAATATCTGTATTTCAGACATATAAAGATCTGTATTTTCCACTGTTCT
Organism: Mus musculus; assembly: GCF_000001635.26. NCBI lineage: Eukaryota > Metazoa > Chordata > Mammalia > Rodentia > Muridae > Mus > Mus musculus. The sequence goes on from NC_000086.7 coordinate 19,121,304, forward strand.
GCAATATTAGCAGATGAACTCAAAGCTGTATTCATGTTATACAGATGCTTTCTGAACTGAATTCCTAGCTCTTAGGTTTTGGGTGTTTTGTTTTTGTTTTGAAGTAGAATATTGTTATGTCACTCAGGCTGTGCTTGAACTCCCAATCTTTCTGCCTTAGTTCCCTAAACACTGTAACCACAGGTGTGCACATTTTTGGGGTGCTAATGATGGAACCCAGGGTTCCATGCATGTTTGCATCTTCAGTTCCTGAAGAAAACAATGAGAAGAGGAACAATTAAATTAGAAATGGGAAAAGATATAAATATACATGAATGTTACATAAATAGGTAATAATAGAAAGTCAGTAACCTCAATCATTAGAGAAATGTATCTTAAAATCACAGAAAATGGATGAAACGAGGGTGCAGCCATTAAGAGCTCTTATTGCTCTTACAAGAGGAACCAAGTTTAAGTCCCATTAATATACATGGTGGCCAACAACCATCAGGAATTCTAATTCTAGAGATGCCAATGCCCTTTCTGGCCTTTGTGGCCATGGACCTTGCATAGAGCATAGGCATACATGAAAGCAAATATCCACACACCAAAGATAAAAATAACATTTTAAAAAGTCTTTTAAAAAGAAAAATTACTCATGGTCACCAGTGCAACTAAAACAAAAAAAAAAATGATTGTCAATATCTCAGGATTAGTATGAATGTAAAACAAATTGCTCATAAAGTGAGACCATAAAGTAGAACAGTCACTTTGGAAACTGTCAAACAGTTTCTTATAAAATTCAAGAGAAGCTACCTGCTTATGGCTCACAGGCAGTTTCCCAAGAAGAAAGGAAGTATATGTCCAAACACAGTGAATGTTCATGAAATCTTCATATAATCAAACCTTGAAACAATCAAAATGTCTCCTGGAATGGGACTAAATGAGCCAGTTGTGATGGACACATACACACAGTCCCATTCAGCAAGACTAATAAACAAACTGCAGACACAAGTTATATGAATGAATCTCAAAAAGAAATATGTCCATTCAATTCAGCTTAATTTAAAATCTACATATTGTAAAACTACATTTACATAAAACGCCAGACAAGGCATAGGGAACAGACCAGTGTGTCTTATACATGAAAGTGTATTCAATTGGGGGTAGGGGTGCAGGTAGGGAGAGGGAATGGACCTAAAAAGAGCACAGGGTATTTTTCCAGGATGATAAAATGCTTTGTGTTTGATTATGATAACTGTTTATCAAACTTTCTAAATCATATACTTTAAATGGCTATACTTTAATATATGCAAAATATATCTCAATAAAGTTGATTCTCTTAAAAAAAATCAATGTAATTCACTATATTAACAGAACAAAGGAGCCCAAACAAGATGGTTATTTCAGCAATGTAGAAAAAGCATTAGACAAAATTAACTGTTGATCCATAGTAAAAATTATCAGTCTCCAAAAAGATAAACTACACTGAAAATTCTGTTTCATGAAAACCTAAGAGCAAAAATCTCACTAATAAAATGTTGATGTCACTTGGGGACTGACGCCCAAACTTTTGCCCAATCATTCCTTTAATGTTGTACTACATGCACAAATCAGTGTCATTTGGAAAGAAAACAAACATGCCTAGAACAGAAGAAATAAAACCTATACATTTGTATTTGTAGAAAAGCTCCAGTTAACAATTTATCAACAGTGATATCTATCTAGTAAATTTATCAACAGTGATATCAATTTAGCCCCCACCCCAGTATTTTCATAGATCAGGAATATTCATACAAGTGAAATTTTAAGTAAATGCTCTTTTTTTTTTCTTTAATTTTTTTTCTTTTTTTTTTTTAACTTCTTTTTTTTTAATTAGGTATTTAGCTCATTTACGTTTCCAATGCTATACCAAAAGTCCCCCATACCCACCCACCCCCACTCCCCTACCCACCCACTCCCCCTTTTTGGCCTGGCGTTCCCCTGTACTGGGGCATATAAAGTTTCCATGTCCAGTGAGCCTCTCTTTCCACTGATGGTCGACTAGGCCATCTTTTGATACATCTGCAGCTAGAGTCAAGAGCTCCGGGGTACTGGTTAGTTCATAATGTTGTTCCACCTATAGGGTTGCAGATCCCTTTAGCTCCTTGGGTACTTTCTCTAGCTCTTCCATTGGAGCCCTGTGATCCATCCATTAGCTGACTGTGAGCATCCACTTCTGTGTTTGCTAGGCCCCGGCATAGTCTCACAAGAGACAGCTACATGTGGGTCCTTTCGATAAAATCTTGCTAGTGTATGCAATGGTGTCAGCGTTTGGATGCTGATTATGGGATGGATCCCTGGATATGGCAGTCTCTACATGGTCCATCCTTTCATCTCAGCTCCAAACTTTGTCTCTGTAACTCCTTCCATGGGTGTTTTGTTCCCACCTCTAAGGAGGGGAATAGTGTCCACACTTCAGTCTTCATTTTTCTTGAGTTTCATGTGTTTAGGAAATTGTATCTTATATCTTGGGTATCCTAGGTTTTGGGCTAATATCCACTTATCAGTGAGTACATATTGTGTGAGTTCCTTTGTGAATGTGTTACCTCACTCAGGATGATGCCCTCCAGGTCCATCCATTTGGCTAGGAATTTCATAAATTCATTCTTTTTAATAGCTGAGTAGTACTCCATTGTGTAGATGTACCACATTTTCTGTATCCATTCCTCTGTTGAGGGGCATCTGGGTTCTTTCCAGCTTCTGGCTATTATAAATAAGGCTGCTATGAACATAGTGGAGCATGTGTCCTTCTTACCAGTTGGGGCATCTTCTGGATATATGCCCAGGAGAGGTATTGCTGGATCCTCCGGTAGTTCTATGTCCAATTTTCTGAGGAACCGCCAGACTGATTTCCAGAGTGGTTGTACAAGCCTGCAATCCCACCAACAATGGAGGAGTGTTCCTCTTTCTCCATATCCACGCCAGCATCTGCTGTCACCTGAACTTTTGATCTTAGCCATTCTGACTGGTGTGAGGTGGAATCTCAGGGTTGTTTTGATTTGCATTTCCCTGATGATTAAGGATGTTGAACATTTTTTCAGGTGCTTCTCTGCCATTTGGTATTCCTCAGGTGAGAATTCTTTGTTCAGTTCTGAGCCCCATTTTTTAATGGGGTTATTTGATTTTCTGAAGTCCACCTTCTTGAGTTCTTTATATATGTTGGATATTAGTCCCCTATCTGATTTAGGATAGGTAAAGATCCTTTCCCAATCTGTTGGTTGTCTTTTTGTCTTATTGACGGTGTCTTTTGCCTTGCAGAAACTTTGGAGTTTCATTAGGTCCCATTTGTCAATTCTCAATCTTACAGCACAAGCCATTGCTGTTCTGTTCAGGAATTTTTCCCCTGTGCCCATATCTTCAAGGCTTTTCCCCACTTTCTCCTCTAAGTTTCAATGTCTCTGGTTTTATGTGAAGTTCCTTGATCCACTTAGATTTGACCTTAGTACAAGGAGATAAGTATGGATCAATTCGCATTCTTCTACACGATAACAACCAGTTGTGCCAGCACCAATTGTTGAAAATGCCGTCTTTCTTCCACTGGATGGTTTTAGCTCCCTTGTCGAAGATCAAGTGACCATAGGTGTGTGGGTTCATTTCTGGGTCTTCAATTCTATTCCATTGGTCTACTTGTCTGTCTCTATACCAGTACCATGCAGTTTTTATCACAATTGCTCTGTAGTAAAGCTTTAGGTCAGGCATGGTGATTCCACCAGAGGTTCTTTTATCCTTGAGAAGAGTTTTTGCTATCCTAGGTTTTTTGTTATTCCAGATGAATTTGCAAATTGCTCCTTCTAATTCGTTGAAGAATTTAGGTGGAATTTTGATGGGGATTGCATTGAATCTGTAGATTGGTTTTGGCAAGATAGCCATTTTTACAACGTTGATCCTGCCAAGCCATGAGCATGGGAGATCTTTCCATCTTCTGAGATCTACTTTAATTTCTTTCTTCAGAGACTTGAAGTTTTTATCATACAGATCTTTCACTTCCTTAGTTAGAGTCACGCCGAGATATTTTATATTATTTGTGACTATTGAGAAGGGTGTTGTTTCCCTAATTTCTTTCTCAGCCTGTTTATTCTTTCTGTAGAGAAAGGCCATTGACTTGTTTGAGTTAATTTTATATCCAGCTACTTCACTGAAGCTGTTTATCAGGTTTAGGAGTTCTCTGGTGGAATTTTTAGGGTCACTTATATACACTAACATATCATCTTCAAAAACTGATATTTTGGCTTCCTCTTTTTCAATTTGTATCCCCTTGATCTTCTTTTGTTGTCAAATTGCTCTGGCTAATACTTCAAGTACTATGTTGAAAAGGTAGGGAGAAAGTGGGCAGCCTTGTCTAGTCCCTGATTTTAGTGGGATTGCTTCCAGCTTCTCTCCATTTACTTTGATGTTGGCTACTGGTTTGCTGTAGATTGCTTTTATCATGTTTAGGTATGGGCCTTGAATTCCTGATCTTTCCAAAACTTTTATCATGAATGGGTGTTGGATCTTGTCAAATGCTTTTTCTGCATCTAACAGGATGATCATGTGGTTTTTGTCTTTGAGTTTGTTTATATAATGGATTACATTGATGGATTTTCGTATATTAAACCATCCCTGCATCCCTGGAATAAAACCTACTTGGTCAGGATAGATGATTGCTTTAATATGTTCTTGGATTCGGTTAGCGAGAATTTTATTGAGGATTTTTGCATCGATATTCATAAGAGAAACTGGTCTGAAGTTCTCTATCTTTGTTGGGTCTTTCTGTGGTTTAGGTATCAGAGTAATAGTGGCTTCATAAAATGAGTTGGGTAGAGTACTTTCTACTTCTATTTTGTGAAATAGTTTGTGCAGAACTGGAATTAGATCTTCTTTGAAGGTCTGATAGAACTCTGCACTAAACCCGTCTGGTCCTGGGCTTTTTTTGGCTGGGAGATTATTAATAACTGCTTCTATTTCTTTAGGTGATATGGGACTGTTTAGATGGTCAACTTGATCCTGATTCAACTTTGGTACCTGGTATCTGTCCAGAAATTTGTCCATTTCGTCCAGGTTTTCCAGTTTTGTTGAGTATAGCCTTTTGTAGAAGGATCTGATGGTGTTTTGGATTTCTTCAGGATCTGTTGTCATGTCTCCCTTTTCATTTCTGATTTTGTTAATTAGGATTTTTTCCCTGTGCCCTTTAGTGAGTCTAGTTAAGGGTTTATCTATCTTGTTAATTTTCTCAAAGAACCAACTCCTCGTTTGGTTAATTCTTTGAATTGTTCTTCTTGTTTCCACTTGGTTGATTTCACCCCTGAGTTTGATTATTTCCTGCTGTCTACTCCTCTTGGGTGAATTTACTTCCTTTTTTTCTAGAGCTTTTAGATGTGTTGTCAAGCTGCTAGTATGTGCTCTCTCCCGTTTCTTCTTGGAGGCACTCAGAGCTATGAGTTTCCCTCTTAGAAATGCTTTCATTGTGTCCCATAGGTTTGGGTACATTGTGGCTACATTTTCATTATACTCTAAAAGTCTTTAATTTCTTTCTTTATTCCTTCCTTGACCAAGGTATCATTGAGAAGAGTGTTCAGTTTCCATGTGAATGTTGGCTCTCCATTATTTATGTTGTTATTGAAGATCAGTCTTAGGCCATGGTGGTCTGATAGGATACATGGGACAATTTCAATATTTTTGTATCTGTTGAGGCCTGTTTTGTGACCAATTATATGGTCAGTTTTGGAGAAGGTCCCATGAGGTGCTGAGAAGAAGGTATATCCTTTTGTTTTAGGATAAAATGTTCTCTAGATATCTGTCAGGTCCATTTGTTTCATAACTTCTGTTAGTTTCACTGTGTCCCTGTTTAGTTTCTGTTTCCACGATCTGTCCATTGATGAAAGTGGTGTGTTAAAGTCTCCCACTATTATTGTGTGAGGTGCAATGTGTGCTTTGAGCTTTACTAAAGTGTCTTTAATGAATGTGGCTGCCCTTGCATTTGGAGCGTAGATATTCAGAATTGAGAGTTCCTCTTGGAGGATTTTACCTTTGATGAGTATGAAGTGTCCCTCCTTGTCTTTTTTGATAACTTTGGGTTGGAAGTCGATTTTATCCAATATTAGAATGGCTACTCCAGCTTGTTTCTTCAGACCATTTGCTTGGAAAATTGTTTTCCAGCCTTTCACTCTGAGGTAGTTTCTGTCTTTTTCCTTGAGATGGGTTTCCTGTAAGCAGCAGAATGTTGGGTCCTGTTTCTGTAGCCAGTCTATTAGTCTATGTCTTTTTATTGGGGAATTGAGTCCATTGATATTAAGAGATATTAAGGAAAAGTAATTTTTGCTTCCTTTTATTTTTGTTGTTAGAGTTGGCATTCTGTTCTTGTGGCTGTCTTCTTTTTGGTTTGTTGAGGGATTACTTTCTTGCTTGTTCTAGGGCGTGATTTCTGTCCTTGTATTGCTTCTTTTCTGTTATTATCCTTTGAAGGGCTGGATTCGTGGAAAGCTATTGTGTGAATTTGGTTTTGTCGTGGAATACTTTGGTTTCTCCATCTATGGTAATTGAGAGTTTGGCCAGGTATAGTAACCTGGGCTGGCATTTGTGTTCTCTTAGTGTCTGTATAACATCTGTCCAGGCTCTTCTGGCTATCATAGTCTCTGGTGAAAAGTCTGGTGTAATTCTGATAGGCCTTCCTTTATATGTTACTTGACCTTTCTCCCTTACTGCTTTTAATATTCTATCTTTATTTAGTGCATTTGTTGTTCTGATTATTATGTGTCGGGAGGAATTTCTTTTCTGGTCCAGTCTATTTGGAGTTCTGTAGGCTTCTTGTATGATCATGGGCATCTCTTTCTTTATGTTTGGGAAGTTTTTTTCTATTATTTTGTTGAAGGTATTAGCTGGCCCTTTAAGTTGAAAATCTTCATTCTCATCAATTCCTATTATCCGTAGGTTTGGTCTTCTCATTGTGTCCTGGATTTCCTGGATGTTTTGAGTTAGGATCCTTTTGCATTTTGTATTTTCTTTGACTGTTGTGTCGATGTTCTCTATGGAATCTTCTGCACCTGAGATTCTCTCTTCCATTTCTTGTATTCTGTTGTTGATGCTCGCATCTATGGTTCCAGATATCTTTCCTAGGGTTTCTATCTCCAGCGTTGCCTCGCTTTGGGTTTTCTTTATTGTGTCTACTTCCCTTTTTAGTTCTACTATGGTTTTGTTCATTTCCATCACCTGTTTGGATGTTTTCCTGTTTTTCTTTAAGGACGTCTACCTGTTTGGTTGTGTTTTCCTGCTTTTCTTTAAGGGCCTGTAACTCTTTAGCAGTGCTCTCCTGCAATTCTTTAAGTGACTTATGAAAGTCCTTCTTGATGTCCTCTCTCATCATCATGAGAAATGTTTTTAAATCTGGGTCTATATTTTCGGTTGTGTTGGGGTGCCCAGGTCTAGGTGGGGTGGGAGTGCTGCGTTCTGATGATGGTGAGTGGTCTTGATTTCTGTTAGTAGGATTCTTACGTTTGCCTTTCGCCATCTGGTAATCTCTGTTATAATTGTCTCTGTTAAGAGCTTGTTCTTCAGGTGACTCTGTTAGCCTCTATAAGCGGACCTGGGAGGGTAGCACTCTCCTTAGTTTCAGTGGACAGAGTATTCTCTGCAGGCAAGCTCTCTTCTTGCAGGGAAGGTACCCAGATATCTGGTGTTCGAACCAGACTCCTGGCAGAATTTTTTTTTCCTCTCACTAGAGGTCTTAGGATCCACTGGGGAATCCTGTGTGGGCCCTTGCGGGTGTCAGGCGACTCCGCTGTCAAGGTACCCCGGTGCTCGAGTGGAGCGGAAGGGATTTGTGCCCCAGGTCAGGCCCGGGTAGTCTGCTTCCCTATTTACCGCAGTCTCAGGTTCCGCACGATTGGATTGGGGCAGGCACTGTGTTCCACTCACCAGAGGTCTTATGATCCCATAGGCAATCCTGTGTGGGCCCTTGCGGGTGTAGCGCGACTCCGCTGGCAAGGTACCCCGGGGCTCGAGTGGAGCAGAAGGAAGTAAATGCTCTTTACAGCAGCATCACAATAGATCAACTACCTGAAATTTAATCTAATGAATGAGGTGAAAAAATCTATACAAAAAGCTGGGGTGGGAGGAGAGAGAGAGAGAGAGAGAGACAGACAGACAGACAGACAGACAGACAGAGACAGAGAGAGACAGAGAGACAGAGAGACTACACCAATTGAGAGATCCTAATAGAATATCAGAGGTCTGATAAAACCAAATACCAATTTTCTTCAGATTACTGAAATTCCAATTAAAATCCAAACTTTCTAATCAAAAATCGCAATAGAGTATAAATTTGTAGTACAGGTGCAAAGATCCTAGAATATTCAAAGCAATGTCACACAACATTGATTGTAGAGTAGCTGATAAAACTTCTGTAGTTCTGGTAATGAATACAATGTGGTATTGACATAAGAAAACCAAATAGAGCAGGAGGTATCTCAGAAATCTAGATAAACAGATAAAAGTATCAAACTCATAATGAAAGTTGTAGTACAAAGCAGTTGGTGAAATCGTTTTGACAGAAATGTTGAGTAAATAACTAAATTAAATCCCATGCCTAACACCCAATTTAAAAATTCAGACCCAAAAACATTCTGATTAAAAATAATAAAACTAGTCCCAAATCCCTCAGAGACCAGTCTGCACAGGGACTGCGGAGGGTGAGCAAGTAGGCTGCAGAAACAACACAGCTTCTGGGACAGACCCCGTTTTGGGTGCCAGACATCTGGGCACCTTCCCTGCCAGAGGAGAAGTGGCCCCCTGGGAGGGCTCTGACTGCCGGGGCAGGTGAGGGAGCCATCTTGTGTCCAGGGTTCCTCAGAGACCAGTCTGTGCAGGTGAGCATGCAGACTGCAGAGGCAACACATCTTCTGGGACAAGCCCTGTTTTGGGCCTTCATGTTCATCCAGGAGGCAGGTCTGAGCAGTAGAACTCTGTATACCTTCCCTGCAGGAAGAGAGACTGCCTGCAGAGAGTACTCTGACCACTGAGACTCGGGAGAGAGCTAGACTCCCAGGACTGCTGACAGAGACTAACAAAAGTGCAGGAGAAACAAACTCCAGCCAGAGACAACTATAACAACTAACACCAGAGATTACCAGATGGCGAAACACAAACATAAGAATCGTACCAACAGAAAACAAGACCACTCACCATCATCAGAACCCATCACTCCCATTTCAGCCAGTCCTGGATACCCCAACACACCCGAAAAGCAAGATTTGGATTTAAAATCATATTTCATGATGCTGGTAGAGGACTTTAAGAAGGGCATTAATAACTCAATTAAAGAAGTACAGTAGAACACTGCTAAACAGGTATAAGTCCTTAAAGAGGAAACACAAAAATCCCTTAAAGAATTACAGGAAAACACAACCAAATGGGTGATGGAACTGAAGAAAACCATACAAGACCTAAAAAGGGAAGCAGAAACAATGAAGAAAACACAAAGTGAGACAATGCTGGAGATAGAAACCCTAGGAAAGAAATCAGGAAATGTAGATGCAAGCATCAGCAACAGAATACAAGAGATGGAAGAGAGAATCTCAGGTGCAGAAGATTCCATAGAGAACATGGACACAATCAAAGAGAATGCAAAATGCAAAAATATCCTAACTCAAAAAATCCAGAAAATCCAGGACACAATGATAAGACCAAACCTATGGATAATAGGAGTAGATGAGAACGAAGATTTTCAACTTAAAGAACCAGCAAATATCTTCAACAAAATTATAGAAGAAAACTTCTCAAACCTAAAGAAAGAGATGTCCATGAACATACAAGAAGCCTACAGAACTCCAAATAGACTGGACCAGAAAAGAAATTCCTCCTGACATATAATAATCAGAACAACAAATGCACCCAATAAAGATAGAATGAATATTAAAAACAGTACAGGAAAAATGTGAAGTAAAATATAAAGGCAGACCTATTAGAATTATACAATACTTCTCAGGAGATAGTATGAAAGCCAGAAGATCCTGGTAGATGTTATACAGACCCTAAGAGGACACAAATGCCAGCCCAGGCTAATATACCCAGCAAAACTCTCAATTACCATAGATGGAGAAACCAAAGTATTCCCTGATAAAACCAAATTCACACAATATCTTTCCACGAATCCAGCCTTTAAAAGATAGTAAAGGGAAAACACCAATACAAGGACTAAAACTACACCCTAAAAAAAGGCAAGAAGTAATCCTTCAACAAACCTAAAAGAAGACAGCTACAAGAACAGAATCCCAACTTTAACAACAAAAATAACAGGAAGGAACAATTACTTTTCTTTAATTTCTCTTAACATCAATAGACTCAATTTACCAATGAAAAGACATAGACTAATAGACTGGTTAGACAAACAGGACCCAACATTTTGCTGCTTACAGGAAACCCATCTCAGCGAAAAAGACAGACACTACCTCAGAGTGAAAGGCTGGAATACAATTTTCCAAGCAAATGTTCCCAAGAAACAAGTCATTCTATTATCTAATTTAATGGATTTCCAACCCAAAGTTATCAAAAACTGAAAGGAGGGGCACTTCATACTCGTCAAAGGTAAAATCTGCCAAGAGGAACTCTCAATTCTGAATATCTATGCTCCAAATGCAAGGGCACCCATATTCATTAAATAGACTTTAGTAAAGCTCAAAGCACACATTGCACCTCACACAATAATAGTGGGAGACTTCAACACCCCACTCTCACCAATGGACAGATCCTGGAAACAGAAACTAAACAGAGACACATGGACACTAACAGAAGTTATGAAACAAATGGATTTAAATAGATATCTGCAGAACATTGTATGCTAAACCAAAAGGATATACCTTCTTCTCAGCACCTCAAGGTACCTTCTCCAAAATTGGCCATATAATCAGTCACAAAACAGGCCTCAACAGATACAAAAATATTGAAATTATTCCATGCATCCTATCAGATCACAACAGACTAAAGCTGATCTTCAATAACAACATAAATAATAGAAAGCCAACATTCACATGGAAACTGAACAACACTCTACACAGTGATACCATGGACAAGGATGAAAAAAAAAGAAAGAATTAAAGACTTTCTAGAGTTTAATGAACATGAAGCCACTACATACCCAAACTTATGGGACACAATGAAGGCAGTCCTAAGAGGAAAATTCATAGCACTGAGTGCCTCCAAAAAGAAACTAGAGAGAGCATACACTAGCAGCCTGACAGTACATCTAGAAGCTCTAAAACTAAAGGAAGCAAATTCACCCAAGAAGAATAGATGGCAGGAAATAATCAAACTTAGGGCTGAAATCAACAAAGTGGAAACAAAAAGAGCTATTCAAGGAATCAACCAAACCAGGAGCTGGTTCTTTGAGAAAATCAACAAGATAGATAAACCCTTAGCCAGTTTCAGGCAGACATTATCTTAAGCAAATGGTTAAGGTTACCACCCCTGGCATGACACATTCATATAAATTTCCCTGGTAATTGAAATAATTTAGAAAAATAAAAGAGAAATCATAAAGATTTTCCAATAAAATAACAAAAGTCTTATATCTAGAGAATTTAGGAATAATCACTATATACCAACTCTACCCAATATAAAAAATCAGCAAGAATTGAACAAACAAATCACCAAAGTAGATATTTAAATGTCCGATACACATATTGAAAGAACTCAAATTTAAAATACTATAAAATACTACTACATTTATCACAATGGCTAAAATTAAAAATATTTGAAATATTTGGTCCTGATGAGAATATGGAGCAATAGGAATTCCCCTGTTCAGCCCCTTGGAGTGTAAAATCAACCTATCATCATGAAAAACTGTTTTGAATTATATATTAAGGCTGATTCCTCCATTGTCTATAACATAACAATTCTGCCTCTAGGTATAATGCAATACAATGAGGGCCCACATGCCATTAAGTATCAACTTAAATCATATTTGTATCAAAGTTACTCAAAGAAGAAGTAAGAGAATAGTAGGAGGAGAAGGAGAAGGAGGAGGGGGAGGGGGAAAGGGGAAGGGGAAGTGGGGAAGAGGAAGAAGAAGAAGGAGGAGGAGAAGGAGGAGAAGGAAGAAGGAGAAGGAAGAAGAAGAAGAAGAAGAAGAAGAAGAAGAAGAAGAAGAAGAAGAAGAAGAAGAAGAAGAAGAAGAAGAAGAAGAAAGAAGAAGAAGAAGAAAGCATGTGACTGAAAACATGAGCTTCCTAACATGGGGTTGTGGATGTAGCTCAGTGATAGAGAGTTGCCCAGTCGGTGTCTGATGCATTCCATCTCCAGCACTTCAAAAAACTTAATATTTATATGGATTAAAATGAAAGCATGAAAATGTGGAAGCTATATCTACACACAATATGAATAAACCTCACAGATCCCTCTAAATTAAAACTATTTTTAAGGTACTTGGGGATTAAATTTAGGGCCTTGAGCATGCTAGGCACATGCTGGCCTCTGATTTCTATCCACAAACTTCTTTGCATTTTTCTCCCCCCTTATTTATATATTTATTTATTCATAACAGAATCACATGTAGTTCAGGCTGTTCACTGATAGTCAAGAATGATCATTAATTTATTTTTACTTTCATTTTATTGACAGTTGCATACATGTATATGATGAATTTTAGTTGTTTATATCCCTCTCTTATCCTCCTGCTCTCTTACTGCAAGTTTTCTTCTTAGTAAGTCCTCCTCCTACTTACACATCTTATTTTTGTATGACACATTGATTTAATTAGAGTTGTTTGCCTGAGGTTATTTCCTGGAACATGGTAAACTAATCTGTACCTACATCACTAAATAAAATAATTCTCCTCACTGAACAACCATTAATGATCAGCCATCTCTCAGGGAGGGGTGGGGCCTCCTGGGACCTTCTCCATGCATGAGGAAATTTTCTTTTTTTTTTTTTCCTCAAAGCTATTTTTTATTGATTATTTTAGTTTTTTACATTTCAAATGTTATTTCCCTTCCCAGTTTCCCCTCAACAAACTCCCAATCCCATCACCCCTCCCCACTACTTCTTGAGGGTGTCCTAACACCCACCAACCCACCTACCCTCCCACTACTGCTTCACCGTGGCCCTAGCATTCCCCTATGCTGGGGCATGGATCCTCCCCAGGACCAAGGGCCTCCCCTCCCATTGATGCTGGATAAGGTAATCCTCTGCTACATATGCAGCTGGAGCCATGGGTCCCTCCACATCTCTTTGGCTGGTGGTTTAGTCCCTGGGAGCTCTTGGGGGTTCTGGTTGGTTGATTTTGTTCTTCCTATGAGGTTGCAAATCCCTTCAGCTACTTCAGTCCTTCCTCTAACTCTTCCATTGGGGTCCCCATGCTCAGTTCACTGGTTGATGGTGAGCATCTGAGCATCCACATCGGTATTGGTCAGGCTCTGGCAGAGCCTCTCAGGGGACAGTTATACCAAGCTCCTGTCAGCAAGACCTTCTTGGCATTAGCAGTAGTGTCTGGGTTTGGTGTCTGCATATGAAATGGGTCCCTAGGTAGGGCAGGCAGTCTTTTGATGGCCTTTGCTTCAGGCTTTGCTCCATTCTTTGTACTTGTATTTCCTTTAGACAGGAGGAATTCTGGGTTAATATTTTTGAGATGGGTGTGTGGCCCCATCCCTCAATGGGGGGCTGGGTCTAACCTCTGGATATGGTGTCTACAGTTTCTCCCTTCCCTTTGTTGGGTATTTCAGCTAATGTCATCCCCATTGGATCCTGGGAGGCTCTTGCTTTCCTATCATCTGGGACTCTCTAGTGGCTACCCCGGTTCCCCAGCCCCCAGAAGTACACACCTCCATTCAATTTCCTGACCCCTGTATCCTCCTACACCTGATCCTAGCCCCCTGTTCCCTCCTGGGACCACCACAGCTGCAAAGAGTTCAGAGTGGAATACCTATGCCATATCTAGAAGACAAAATTGTCTGTATAATTCCCCAATCCTTTGGCTCTTATATTTTTCCCTAAGCCCTTTTCTGATATGTCCACTGAGCCTTAGTAGAGGAAATATAGATATCACATTCAGGGCTAAACTCTCCAGCATTATTTATTTTCTGTACTTTAGCAAGAAACAGTGCTAGTAGATACAACTGTAGGGACAATTACTTAATGAAGCCACAAGCTCTTGGCTAATTTTAAAGAGCCAAGCAGTCTTTTGAGGTATTTTGGGAGGAGGGCCTTAGATCTGAACAAAAGGCTGTTTGTGATCCCCTATAAAAATCGTACTACTATTGTACTAATATGTACATCTTGTCTGTTAGGATGTTGTCTTAGTTAGGGTTTTATTGCTGTGAACAGACACCATGACCAAGGCAAGTCTTATATAAAACAACATTTAATGGGGGCTGGCTTACAGGTTCAGAGGTTCAGTCCATTATCATCAAGGTGGGAGCATGGCAGTATCCAGGCAGGCATGGCGCAGGAGGAACTGAGAGTTCTATGTCTTCATCCAAAGGCTGCTAGTGGAAGACTGACTTCCAGGCAACTAGGGTGAGGATCTTATACCCACACCCACAGTGACACTTCCATTCCAATTAGGTCACACCTATTACAACAAGGTCACACCTTCAGATGGTGCCACTCCCTGGTCCAAGGATATACAAACCATCACAGTTGTTATTGCTACTTGCATGTTTCACAGCTGGGTAAATTTTACTTGCTTTTCAACCTCTAAACCTAATTAGCATAAGACCTTCAAGTTTTTGTCCTCCTGCCTCAACTTCCTTATTTTTAAAATTACAAGAGTGAGCTTTCATGGCTAGTTTTATGCAGTTTTAGGGGTACAACCCAGGCCTTTGTGTATGCTAGGCAAGTACTTTAAAAATTGAGCTAAATCACTAGTCCTCTCTTACATTTTGGGGGCAGGGTCTCACTAGGGTCCTCAGACTAGCCTTCAACTTGCAATCTTCCTGTCTCAGTTTCTCAATTAACTAAAATTATAGGCCTCCACCAATTTGCCCATTTCACAAATATTTTCCAGCAAAATATGTTCAACAAAAATATTATAATTTTACTTCCAGAAACTTCACTAATGGTCTTAATTTTCGAACTCAGGATGGCAGTTATAAAGGTTGAGTTTTAAATAGCATCATTATGTATCAGTCACTGGAAGCTTCACTAACGTTTGGAACACAAACTACACAGGCCATAACAGAGAGGGCCATGGAGAGGCAAGATAATCTGGTAATCCAACAACTTCGGCCCTAATTATACTAACTCCAAACCGTTTCCTAAACAGTCATAAATAGACATGTGTTTGAATGTTCACCGTAATGCTGTTTGTGATTCTATAAAAGAGGTTTAGTCTCCATCCGTGGAAATAGCATGGGTAGAATGTGATAGCAACACGCCATGGACCCCAACATAACATTTGAAGCAACATGAATAAACATTAATTTCAGTGTCTCTGGTCTTGTGTGGAGGTCTTTGATCCACTTAGACTTGAGCTTTGTACAAGGAGATAAGAATGGATCAATTTGCATTCTTCTACACGATAACCACCAGTTGTGCCAGCACCATTTGTTGAAAATGCTGTCTTTTTCCACTGGATGGTTTTAGCTCCCTTGTCAAAGATTAGTTGACCATAGCTGTGTGGATTCATTTCTGGGTCTTCAATTCTATTCCATTGAGCTACCTGTCTGTCATTGTACCAGTACCATACAGCTTTTATCACAATTGCTCTGTGGTACAGCTTAATGTCAGGCATGGTGATTCCACCAGAGGTTCTTTTATTGTTGAGAATAGTTTTTGCTACCCTAGGTTTTTTATATTTCCAGATGAATTTGCAAATTGCCCTTTCCCCAGAGCTCATATCTCTAGCTGCATATGTAGCAGAAGATGGCCTAGTGGGCCACCACTGGGAAGAGAGCCAGCAAACTTTATATGTCCGAAATCAGGGGAATGCCAGGGCCAAGAAGCTGGAGTGGGTGGGTAGGGGAGCGGGCAGAGGGAGGGTATAGAGAACTTCCGGGATAGCATTTGAAATGTATATAAAGAAAATATATAATAAAAAATAAATAAAAAATAAAATTAAATTAAATTAAATTTTCAACATTGAAAAAAAACATTAAAAACAGTGCTTAACTTGTAAAGAGGTAAGAAACAGAATGAGAGAGATCTAACACAGTACAACTCATTTAAATTTAACATTATCTGGACAAAATAAGGTACATTTTCAAGAACTCTCAGAAACTGAATGATACACATTTTGAAGAGTGAAAGAAATAGAAATAGAGTGGTTAATAAAAGAAAATTTTAGGGCACTGTGTGTAGTTCAGGGATAGAGCTATTTCTTCACCTGTAGTAGGCCTTAAGACCTAAGTTCTCAGAACAGCAAAATAAAAAATAGTAAAGGGCTCAGGATAAAACTAGTAGTACAGAGCTTGCCTAGCATATGAGGGCATAGTTCAACTCCCAGTATCATAACAAAATGGAAGCAGAAAAGGAGGTTATGATGCATGAAGCCAGTATCAGGCAGACATTACCTTAAGCAAATGGTCAAGGTTACCACCCCTGGTAAGACACATTCATATAAACTTCCCTGTAGATATGATGCACTCAAGTGCATAGCTTCTGTAGTACTACCAAATGTGTAGCCCAAAGCTAAGCAGGAGTCCTTAGCAATGCAAAATGAGGGGTAGTCTATAAAATAACTGTCTTCTATTCTTCCAAAATGTAAGCCATGACAAAGAAGGATGAAAACCTCTTCTAAGTTCAAGGCTAGAGATGTGCAATCTAATAGTGGGGCTACAGATGAGATTCTAAAATGGAAACAGGACAAGTAGGACAAGTAACATGAGCATAGACAAAGTATAGCATCTCTATATTAATTTTGCTTGCTATAATCTACACAGGATATTGGCATCTGGAAGATTCAGAACATATAGGAACTATCTATTCTAAAAGTTCTTATATAATTAACAAACTATCATCAGCTCTAAATATCTAATTCCCTAAGCACTGGGAGCCTGAGGTAAGAGGGATGTTAAGTTCCAGACCTATCAGAAACACATGGCAAGACTGTATTCACAAAGCTTTGCAACCATTACCAGAACATTAATTACATAAGTTTCTGTCATTCCAACAAGCTCCCCTCACTCCCTTCTATCTCCAGCTCCTGACAACCCTTATGTGCCGAATAGTTACCTATTGGCCATTTCTTGTCAATAGAACTGTACAAGAAATTGTACAATTGTACCATTGTAGAACTGTAGAAGTGTATGGCTTTTTGAAATTTACCTACATATTAGTCTAAATTTCTTTTCTTTTTGTTTTCTAATGTGAGATTCTCATGTAGCCCAGGCTGCCCTTGAACTCATCTTGTCTCCACTCTCTACTCCTATCAGACCCATCTTATACTTTCTTTTATGAATAAATGATATTTCAATTGATGGGCATTGGGGTTGTTTCCATCACTGCATATATGTATAAATAAAATGCCTGTGTGTGTGTGTGTGTGTGTGTGTGTGTGTGTGTGTGCACGTGCACACTCTGTAGATAGCCCTGGGGCTAATTATATTTGTTGTTAATTTCGTTGTCCTGTGAGGGGCTACGAACAAGGAATGAGTCAGTACTCAGGTGATTTCCTGTAAACCTTCTTTCTTCCTACCTTAATTTTTAAAATAAAGGACAGCTGATGATTGAGCAGAAAAAGGGAAGGTGGAGTAGAAGTTTGGGAGAGAGAAGAAGGAGAAAATGTGGGAGAGAGAGAGAGAGAGAGGATGCAGAGGAGGAGGAAGAAGAAAAGTGGAGCAGGAGGAAATGGCCTGGGGAAACCGTAAGTTATAAGGGGGTCTCATAGATGTGGAAGATAGTAGTGTAGTGGTAGATCTGCCCAATTTAGGCACACAGCATGTATTCATATTAATTGAGTTGTGTTTTCATTGCCAGGGCATATTTGGTTTGGAAATTTACCACAACAAAATGGCATCCAAGTATTGATTTGAACTCAACTAACCTGAGATAAAAATTCACTGCCCCCCAACCCCTGAATGGGGCTTGGGCAGCAATATAGACTGGAACAAGGTGGATTTGAGGCTGACTGGGTGAGTGGGTTCTACAGAGAACAGCAGAGAGGCATCTACACCGGATAGAGCATTTCTGTGTTCGCTTCCCCATATCCCTAGCTCCCCACCCTGCCTCCCCCACCCCCAAACAGGGACAGGAGTGGAAACAGGATGGAAAGAAAAAAGTGTATGTCTTTCTACACTCAGCTTCTCCCTATGAATAAATAATCAAGAAACAAAGGTACAAAGGGCTCTGGACCTGGTAATTCATTGATATAAAGAGAAAAATATAACCTTTGATACTTTGGCAAATTTTACCTGCTGTTTGGAACTAGGTAAGGAATATTAGTCATTGACTCCAAGTAGAGAGAGCAGTGATAATTGCCTGCTATGAACAGGTATAATTAATAGAAGTCTGTGGCTCCAGGTAGAGACCATAACAGATAGATATTATAATAGGTATTAATTAAATAAATGTCTGTGGCTCCTGGTAGGGAGCACAACAGATAGATGGCTGTTCTAGGCAGAGAGCTTAACTATTAAAAACTATCTGCTTGCTATAGGCACATATTAGTGGGAGTTTGAATAAATTGCTTTAAAGATAGTATAAAGATATATTACTCTAATAAGTCTTACAGGATACTCATATTCTGTCTACTGTGGGCTCCATGGGAATTTTGGGTTTAAATCCTGGTTTGACAAGCTGCCTCTTATAAGCAGGTATAGATGTAAGTGTGAATCAATTTTTATAAAGATGGTATAATAAAGTCTGTAGGAGACTCATATTCTCTAACTTGGACTCCACAGGAATTTTGGGTTAATATCCTGACATGACAAATTAGAAAGGAACAAAATACCCATGGAAGGAGTTACAGAGATAAAGTTCAGAGCAGAGACTGAAGGAATGACCATCCAGAGACTGCCCCACCTGGAGATCCATCCCATAAACAACCACCAAACCCCAGACACTATTACAGATGCCAACAAGAGCTTGCTGACAGGAGCCTGATATAGCTGTCTCCTGAGAGGCTCTGCCAGTGCCTGACAAATACAGAAGTGGATGCTCAGTCATCCAATGGATGGATCCTCAATGAAGGAGCTACAGAAAGTACCCAAGGAGCTGAAGGGGTTTGCAGCCCCATAGGAGTAACAACAATATTGTATTGGCTAGTTTTGTGTCAGCTTGACACAGCTGGAGTTATCAGAGAGAAAGGAGCTTCAGTTGAGGAAATGCCTCCATGAGATCTAACTGTAAGGCATTTTCTCAATTAGTGATCAAGGGGGAAAGACCCCTTGTGGGTGGGACCATCTCTGGGCTGGTAGTCTTTGTTCTATAAGAGAGCAGGCTGAGCAAGCCAGGTGAGACAAGCCAGTAAAGAACATCCCTCCATAGCCTCTGTATCAGCCTCTGCTTTCTGACCTGCTTGAGTTCCAGTCCTGACATCCTTGGTGATGAACAGCAGTATGGAAGTTGTGATGGTTGGTATATCCTTGGACCAATTAAATGTTGTTTTTTTATAAGACTTGCCTTGGTCATGGTGTCTGTTCACAGCAGTAAAACCCTAACTAAGACAGAAGTTGAGGACCAGTGAGTGGCACCATCTGAAGGTGTGGCCTTGTTGGAATAGGTGTGACCTGGTTGGAATGGGTGTGTCACTGTGGGTGTGGGTATAAGATCCTTACCATAGTTGCCTGGGAGTCAGTCTTCCACTAGCAGCCTTTGGATGAAGACATAGAACTCTCAGTTCCTCCTGTGCCATGCCTGCCTGGATGCTGTCCTGCTCCCACCTTGATGATAATGGACTGAACCTGTGAACCTGTAAGCCAGCCCCAATTAAATGTTGTTTTTATAAGACTTGCCTTGGTCATGGTGTCTGTTCACAGCAGTAAAACCCTAACTAAAACAGAAGTGTAAGCCAAATAAACCCTTTCCTCTCCAACTTACTTCTTGGTCATGATGTTTGTGCAGGAATAGAAACCCTGACTAAGACAAATATGAACTAATAAGTACCCTCAGAGATTCCTGGGTCTAAACCACCAATTAAAGAAAACACATGGTGGGACTCATGACTTCAAGCTGCATATGTAGCTGAGGATGGCCTAGTTGAGCATCAGTGGGTGGAGATGCCCTTGGTCCTGTAAAGGTTCTATGCCCCAGTATAGGGGAATGCCAGGGCCAGGAAGTTGGGAGTGGGTGGGTTGGTGAACAGGGGAAGTGGGGAGGGGATTGGGGATTTTTGGAGGGAAAACTAGGAAAGGGGATACCATTTGAAATTTAAGTAAAGAAAATATATAAAAAAGAGAAAGGCCTAAATAGGCTAAAATGTGTGTGATTTTGAGTATTTTGGTTGTTATTGTTTCTCTGGGACAGAGGGCAAGCTACAGGTATTCCTGGTTACCAGTTGAAGGTTATGCTGATTTGAGGAAAAGGTTTTGCCTTTGTGTTTTTGGAAAAGGTAATTAAAATATTTACACCTTCCAGAGTTATAGGGATCAGATTTGATAGATGGAGACCCCCCAAGAACTAGATTCCAGAGAATCAAACAAACAGGTTTTCTTGATGACACCAAAATTTTGTTTTGAGATTTATATATTACAGAATAAACAGCTGTGGTGAATTTCATTGTCAGGCAGGATGAACTGACCTGCCTGAACTCCTGATGTCTTGGTTTTTCATCTGGATCTGGTCAGGGCACAGACATCAGAGACTAATACAATCATTGGTGTAGCCTTCTTAAGGCCAACCAACTCCCCCATATTACCCTTCCCCCTCCCTTCAAAATATCTCAATGCCCATATTCAGCTTGAAGAAGTTATGAAGAGTCGTCATCCCAGTTCCCTAGGTTTTGGGATCTGGGGTGGTTATTATAGGTTGTCTTTGATACTAAAAGTTTGAACTATAGGGCTTAGACTCAGTCTTTCTATTGCTGTTATTATAAACAGATCTGAGATGTTTAAGCCTGTGAGTTTGGAGCCAAATAGGAAATTCATGGCTCTGAGTTTATTGTTAGGGTGTTTTCAGTTATTTTAATCAAAATGGCTGAGAGAAAGTAACAGAGAACAGTCCAGATTACTTCACATAGATACTTGGTTTTCAAAAACATCAGAAGTCCACAGAGTGTGACCTTTAATGTTAGTTATTCACTTGTTGTTAAGATTAGTCTGCTCCTGACAGCTTTCCCTGTCTTGGATTCAAAGAAGAAACTGAGCATCTTTGAATCACTCCAGTTGTGGTGAAACAGCCACTAGGCAAGAATTGCCTCATTTCATCTACGGACATAATACTGTCCAAAGAAAGGACCCAATTACACATTAGGACAGCTTGATTCTGCTGAGACAGAGTAGGCTATTCCTTAATATTTCTGTTTCTCTAAGTCTGTCAGATGACCCATACTAATGCTCCAACCTGTTGAAGTAAAGGGCTGTCCAAGTGATCAGTGGTCTGTATAAATTGTCTAAGTTTTGGAAGCTGTGTTAGGCTTCCTATATATTTTCAGATAGTATCAGTGGGGATTTCTGATGGGGTTGAAAAACTACATGGTCTCCTAGCCAACCAAGGCTTTTTGCTTTGAGAAGAACAGATTTGAGAGGTGGTTTTTCAGATACCATTCAATTTAAAGCCAAGACATAGCCAGGTGTAGAATTATAAGTCTTTTAAGCAAGGATAGATGACAGAAATTCTATTTAATTAACAAAGATGATGGACTGGGTGTTATGTCTCTTGTACTTTATAAATTACAAAGTAGTTATAGTTCAATTATATCTGAGATAAAATAGTATTTTAATTGGACAGAAAAGGGGGAAGTGTTGTGGACAGCCCTGGAGCTAATTATATTTGTTGTTAATTTCGTTCTCCTGTGAGGGGTTGCAAACAAGGAATGAGTCAGTACTCAGGTGATTTCCTGTAAACCTTCCCACCTTAATTTGTAAAATAAAGGACAGCTGATGATTGGGCAGAAAAAGGGAAGGTGGAGCAGAAGGTGAGAGGGAGAGAGGAAGGACAAAATGGAAAAAGGAGAGGATGTAGAAGAGAAGGAAGAAGAAAAGCAGAAACACATGGCCTGGAGAAACCACAAGTTATAAGGGGTCTCATAGATGTGAAAGATGGTAGTGTAGTGGTAGATCTGCCCAATCTAGGAGCAAAACATGTATTGAGTTGTGTTTTCATTGCTGGGTTCATATTGTTTTCATATTTGGGTTGGAGATTTACAGATATATAGCTGTCTCCAGATTGCTGTGCTTCTCACTTCTAGACAAAACCATTAAACACTGATCTATTTTTCCAATTGTCTCATAGAGACAAGAGAAGATTTGGAAAAAGTGAGTCCCTGATCATTTGTAACCTTCAGTTCTGTTTTCATTCAGACCATTTTGACAAATGTTCCATAGTCAAGGAGTTTCATGACATCAGTTGAGTGTCTACAATTTATCTGACTTTTGATGCCTTCATACTGCAGAAGAGCTCAATCTCACAAATAGTCCTACTTCAAATAGCAATTGCTTGTTGCCATTTAGACTTGCCCGTCCATCTATGTATATATCCTCCGAACCCCTCATGCTGGGTAAGTTGTTGCATACCTCACGGAACTCAGGGAAGTTTACTTACCATTACTCATTTATCTTAAGGGATTGAAGTGAGGTACAATTCAGTGAAGTCACATATGTGTTAAGATGTTTTGGAAGGCACCTGGCTTTCATTCCCACCCTAGGTCACATGCTAAGTACCATATTCACTTAGTACCCTGGAGGATTTCTGAACCTCATAGTTGGAGGACATTCCATTACATTCATGGTTAATCGGGCACTAATGATTGCTGTTATCTGAATGTACCTCTCCCATTCATGTTGAAATTGTGATCAGAAGTGTAAGTGTAATAAGTAAGACTTTAAAGAAGTGGTTAGATTCGTTGGATCAATATTTCAGAAGCTACTGAGGCAAATTAAGTTTATTTCACAAGTAAAAAGAACATGAATGGGTTATGGGGACAGAAGAGTAAATATGCACCCTTTAAATATTGATGTTGAAACTGCATGGGAAATACTTATGTAAGGTAGAAGGTAGACTGTTGTAAGCACTCCACCCTTATAGACTAGATGTGATTATGGTTTGGTGAATAGGATTCTTTGATAAGTGTTCAACTCACTTTTCCCTTTTACCACATGAGTAAACATCAAGAAACTACTTATCAGACAATATATATCAATGTCTTAAACTTGGACTTATCCTCCAGAGTTTTTAGAAAATAATTTTTGTTCAATAACAGTCAAGTCTCAGAAATTTTGTTACAGTTGTACAAAAATGGACTAAAAATGATTACTGAGCTGGGGGTTGTAATAATTGCTCAATGTACTTTGGAAACATGTCTAGGTTACATACCCAATACTACAAATATGGAAAATATTGTCACCTACTTAGTCTGAAGAACAGAAGGCACAAGGGTCTAACCCACTAACCATATCTTGGTGGTTTTGGCATCTAGCCAACTTCTGGAAGTTAACTACACCACCACCAGTACCACCACTCCTTTATTAGCATATGAAATGATTGAATCAGTATTCTAGACTCTAGTGTTCTAGGATGTTCTTGTATAAGGACTAAATCAAATGCAACAAAAGATCCTCTTACATCCTTGTCACTCAGTAAAGTATGAGGGCTTTGGGGACTGTACATGAAGTCTCAATATGTATTTCTTGTCATATCACTATATTTGGCCATGCTTTGGGAATCCATCAAGTACTTCTATGTCACTTCAGAGAAGGAATGAAACCTTGGGTCTCTCTTTATATCTGGCTGTACACTCAACACTTGTTTAGTGACAGACAAAGGAATTCAAAGAGCTTCATGAGTGTAGAGATGAAATAAAGCACTGTCCACTTGTTAACTATGAGTTTAATTCAATAGACCCATGATGTGTAGAGCTATCTACCACACTTCAAAAGTTGTCAAATACATGAACTATAAGGTCCTTTTTATAAGGCCATTGGCTTGGGCAGGGGATGGAATGAACTGGTAGAAAACTAAAACTCATACAGAACAGACAGTACAATCTGCTTTATTTTCATTAGATTCAGCACTAGGTGACAAAAACTCATTACATTATGACAATTGACTATTAAACAATTAATTATACACAGGCATTGATTTTTGCTTCACTTGTATTCCTTTTCTATTAATGTAAACTACTTAATTTCTTAATGAAAGTCTCTAGTATATATAACATAACAATAAATTCCCCCTTGAAACCTCCACTCATCCACTGAAAATTTTATCCTGAATTGCTACTGTCTAAAATTATTTCTAAGTTTCCATTTATTTACCAAAAGAATAGAAAACCCACATTGTAAAACTTGTGTTTCTTAGAAGCAATTTCCATTCCCTTCTTCTCATCATGGAAAACCATTCTTGAGTTCTTTATAAGCTTGTCATTCCATCACACAGCTGCTGCTCTGTTTTCCTAAGTGATGGTCATCAGTAGTGGACAGTCAAATTCTAGGGTATGCTTTCAGCGAACAAATGGTGTAGTGAGATGTTGCAACATAATAAAATGTTCAGAGACTATGCAGACTGGAAAGTTCTTCATATAAGTTTTGGGACAATGACAGAGGAGGGACAGAAACAGACCAGGCTCCTGCAGGTGGAAGAGAAGCCAAAGTGAGGACAAATGCTGAGGTCGGAAGCAGTATGCTAAGATGATTTACTTCCTGTCAGCAATAACAAATAGCAAACCCAAACATTTTATAATAATATGACCTGTCTTCTCTTCTGTTTCTTCAGTTGACAAGTCTGGCATGTGAGACTGTTTTGGATGAAATCACAGTGAGACCATTATTTGCTATGATGCTCAGCTTCATAGAGGTCCTTCTTTTGTTCTTTTCAATGAGATAAGTCATACTCATTTATGGCTCCTAGAAAAGTTGACTCAGAAATGTTAGAGATAAAACAATGATAAGTAGGCCAATGAAGAAATGATTCCAGGTAGCCTGAAACCCAGCAGACAATGTAGCTGTTGCCTAACAAACACAGAAATCTACATTGTATGCCAGGTTCATGCCCCAGACCTGGATGTTCAGCCTGCAAATTATCCATACAGATTAACATGTCAAAGTTGGTATGTGTCTTATTTACCATAAGAAAAGAAAATGGAAGTCACAATTCCTGTGACTTACCAATAGGTGAAATTTCCTCAAATAATTCGATTGGTGGTCATTCATCATGCTATTTTTAAAATGACTATTAAAGGACAAGAGATGTATGGAAGTACAGATAGGGACATGATAGATATCATTTAGGAAGATGATACATAGACAGCTGGATAGAAAATGATATCTTCATGGGGGAAAGAGGAAGACAAGAAGTAAAACCAATCAATGGCTCAAATATTCTCTGTAATGTTAATTGACTTCATCCTTCATCAAACTCTGGATGACTTCCAAAACTGAATGAATGAATAATGGAAAATTAGATGATCTGAAAACTGTGTGTGCCTATGTGTGCATGTGTGTGTTGCTCTACAGAAAGCTATCGTTTCAATAACCTTGTTATGGGTACCATAACTGAAGCTAGATGATGCCACCAGAGACCCAGTAGCCAGATGTAGCTGCTGATTACCAAAGACAGGATCTACACTGGCTACTGAGCCACTGAGGGCACCCTAATCCTTCTGAGAGTTAGACAATTTGTAGCCTTCTGAAGAGAGATTCTGGAAGGGAAAAAAAAAGATGTCAATTACAGAAATTAATGAAACAATACAAGAGTTTTCAATTGCATATTTTTCTTGTGCTCTGAATATATATAAACCTTAACTACCTTTAGATTCACTTCCTAAATTTCTAAAACACAGACAATTATTTATTAGGTATTTTCTTCATTTACATTTCAAATGCTATCCCCAAAGCCCCCTATACCCTCTCCCCGCCCTGCTCCCCAACCCACCCACTCCCACTTCCTGGCCCTGGCATTCCCCTGTACTGGGGCATATGATCTTTGCTATACCAAGGGCCTCTCCTCCCATTGATGGCCAAGTAGGCCATCCTGTGCTACATATGCAACTAGAGACACAGCTCTTGGGGGTGGGGGGTACTGGTTAGTTCATATCATTGTTCCTCCTATAGAGTTGCTGACCCCTTTAGATCCTTGGGTATTTTCTCTAGCTCCTTCATTAGGGGCCCTGTGTTCCATCCAATAGATGACAACACAAACAATTATTAAAAGGTAGCATTTATGGAACTATTCTAAGTAGTACTTCATTAGTTTGTCTGTTCTAAGCTGTCCCTCTACAAAACAATACAGGTCTAAGTCACTAGCTAGGTAAGCTCCTTGTTGATCAAGTCATTAATTTTTCCTAGAAATACTTAAAAATACTCACTGAGACACTTTTCTGAATCTTTTCCCAGGCCCCTGACATTTGGGACTGAGAATCAGATTACAAAAAGGGTAGAGAAAAATAAGAAATTAATCCAGCAGAAACGAGTCATTCCATAACATAATAAATAGTTGAGAGTAATTGTACTGTTTTGAAGGTAGTTGAGAAATGTGTGTCTGAAGGCTTGATATTCATGCAGTGTGCAAGAAGCATGCATACACATATCTGGGGGAGAGAAAGGACCCTAGGGGGTTGAACGAGGCAACTGTCCAAAACCAAAGCAGGAAAATGTCTGATTTGAAATAAGCGACTTGATCTCAACATTTCACTTCCATGGGCAATGGCTGCCCACCCCCTATATTTAGGATCATTTTCTAATATAAATAACCATATGACTTTGCTCTAAGCATATACACCTTAGAGTTCTGTATTCTTGTGGTTGAAAATTCTGCAACATCCACTTAGAAAAATTTAAGAGGCTTATTATCAGAAAGAAAGTTCAGAAAGGCTCCCAACTTTCAAATAGAACAAGTTCAATAGACTTGCAGCTGGAGCATACAGTGATAATCAAACATACGCATACTACAAAGAAAAGTGGCTCAGAACAAAATTGTTAGCAGTAAAGAAACACAAGCAATTTTGTGGGAGTCACCGTGTGCTCTGCTCTTTGAGGGAGGACAGAGTGGGACTGACAAAGGAAGTAGACTTTTGTTTGATTGCTCCCCCTCTTTAGCAGTTATAAACTAATCTTATCTATATTTTACAAAAGAGCATGCATAATGAGATGGAGAGGGGGGGGAGAACATTTGTTCAGTTTTGGCAAGCTCTTACCCTTACTATAAAATAAAGCATTTGTAGAGCACACAAATGCATATCTCACAACACTATACAACTATGCCTAAATCATCTTTTATACATAAAGCTAACCGAGTGAGACATGGGTTTAGTTTGGTTACTTCTAATGCCACAGTTAAACAGATGATCATTTATAAATCTTAGTCCATTTTAGCTACAGCCTGTAGACTCACAGAAGAGCCTAGCAGGGGCATGTGGATTTCCCTAGGAGCAGGAATTAGAATAGACTCAATGGATGTTCTGGAGGTGGGGGTAGGGCAGGAACAGGAGGATTGGGTGGGGAAGGAAAGGGTATGCATGGTTGAGGGACAAAATATGGAGAGAGAAACAGCTTGAATTGAGGAACATTTGAGGGGCAGTGTTGCAATCCAAATGCAGTTTCCAAATAATGGGGGCAGATGCAGTGCCAAGTGGTCATCTCTTGTTATCAAACAAAGCTTTCAGTACTGGAACCAGGTTACATCCAATTGAGTTGTTGGCCGAAGGGGAAAATACAATCCTCATACAAAACAATCCAGGCTTTTGCCAAGAATATAGGAACAACAATATGAACTAACCAGTACCTCACCCCCCGAGCGCGTGTCTCTAGCTGCATATGTATCAGAAGATGGCCTAGTCGGCCATCAGTGGAAAGAGTGGCCCATTGGTTGTGCAAACTTTATATGCCTCAGTACAGGGGAACGCCAGGGCCAAGAACTGGGAGTGGGTGGGTGGGTGAATGGGTGTGGGGGACTTTTGGGATAGCATTGGAAATGTAAATGAAATAAATACCTAATAAAAAATTTAAAAAAAAAACAGATGACAAGGCCCCATTGCTGAAGACAGTACCTACACAACTCATTGAGTATGGAGAGGTAAAGCTAGTACCTACATAGAACCATCACCCCATATTCTAGTGTCTATAACACATTATTCTGAAGGCTACCAAAAAGAAACATAGACATCAACCCAGCCACAAACCTTTGATCTGCAATCTGTTCTGCCTGCAAAATATGCTAGGGCAGTGGTGGCACATACCTTGTGGGAGTAACCAACTAATGTTTGATTTAAGGCCTATTCCATAAAATGGGACCCAAATCCCATACTACTTGAGTGACCAGAACCAGAGACTTAGCCCAGAAACCTAGGGTAAAACCAAATACCCCTGGTCTAAAATAATGAAAAAACACTGTGACAAAATGAATCCTGATGACATTCTGCTATACTCATAGATCAGTGCCTTTTTTATTAAGCTTTTACCAGAGATGCTGCTTCCTGCAGTAGACAGAAACAAATCCAAAGATCCACAGCCAGACATTAAACATGGAGAGAGACCTTGAAACACAGTTGTAAATGGAATGTCCCTACCAAATTTCTCCCCTCAGAGCTCAGAGAAGCTTGCAGAAGAGGAGGCAGAAAAATATGTAAGAGAGAGACGAGATGGAGGATACCAGCAGAACAAGGCCCTCTAGATCAACTAATCAAGGCTCATATGAGCTTACAGAGATTGAAGTAGCAAGCATAGGGCCTACACAGGTGTGCCCCAGGTTCTCTGCATACATATTATAGCTTTCAGTTTAGTATTTTAAGGGACTCCCAAGTGTGTGTGCGTGTGTGAATGAGTCTTTGATTCATGTGCTAGCAGCCTTCCATTAACTAAAGAATGCCATCAACTTCTGTCACAAACACATATATGGATCTGGAAGAGCATAAGACAGTTCATAAATTTAACAAAGTCGGCATTAATTTAAATAAAATATCTCCCACTAGGAGGACTTCATGTTAAATATTCTTTTAAAATGTAAACATATGCATGGAGAGGGGAAGGGAGGGGGCAGAGTGAGGACAAAAACAAACGTTGGGAAGCACTAAGCTAGTGATTACCTTGATCATGGGTGATTGGAATTATGATATCAGCACAGATGTTATATATTTCTAAACTCATCAAACTGTCCACCTGAAGTATGTACTGTTTTTGCTTATCATACTTCAATAAAGCTGTTCAAACACACACACACACACATACACACACACACACACACACACACACACACGACTCTCAAATGGTGAAGAATAAAAAATCTAATTAACAGTAAGTATAGACTAGGGAAGCAATTCATTCATATACACACAGTATGCCCAGAGTTAAATTATGCTGGAGCATAAACCAACCTTTTAAATACAGGTGTCTAATTAAAGTACATTCCTGTGAACTTGGATTCCTTCTGCATTACGTTAGAGCACTTGAATCAGGCGATCGCCATAACCAGACAAGTGGTGGCAGCCTGTCTAACTTTTGCATACCTGAGGTCCTGTGACTATATTGACCAAAAACATTTATACCAGCTGATGGTCACTTGATCCTCACATCTCTCTATTTAGTAAATTGCTCTACAAGTCAGCTTGAAGTTTGAGGTGAACATTTTCTGGGACATTCCTGTTCAACACACTTTAAAAAAGACATTTTCTGCCAAATTAGTCTAGCCTGAACAGGTCTGGGAAGGAATCAGGTTGGCACAAGATCCTACAACAGGCTTCTGAAGGTGAAACCTCTTCCAATTAATAAAGACAGACTCAGACTAGTTTTGGAGAATAATATTTAGCAATTAGATACATGCCTTTAATCCTTCTGAATGAAAAAAAAATCATTTCTAAAATAATTACTGGATGAGAGCATAAGTCATTTTTGCTTACTAAATACACTGAAAGAGAAAAAAACAAAAAGATAGTTTTAACCTGAGTTATACACAGTCTTTTGTGGAAAAATTCTAGAAATCAACTGCCTCAAATCCATTTTTTCCACTTTCTCCCTCCTCCCTCCTCTCTGGAAGAAATATGTAAGGCAGTTTCTAGATATAATATCAGCAGTGTTCAAGGCAGTGAAGAACCCCTGTCCTTAAAAGGGGGAAATAAAATTATTTGCATCCCATTAATGATAAGAAAATAAGGATATCAAATAATTGTTTTCTGAACCTGTAAATAATAGAAAAAACTAAAATCAGTTCCTCCAAAAACTGCTAGCTTGGACTTTGTTCAATCACAACTTATTGCTGGCCTTTACAAATTTACTCTCACTTCTGAGCCATGTGCAGTTTTCTAAAGGTATTAATATGAGCCTAACGTCATAGGCTGTAGGTCTCATTTATATGTATTAACCACAGAGTTTCTCTTTTGCTGCCACTATGACTCCTTACGCCATCCAGTATTTTTAGGATACTGAATTTTTAGTTCTTCTGTTACTCTTCCCAGACAAGTTCTACTCAGCTCAGACAAGCTAAAAAGAAAGCAAGTAGCAGGTCTTCTGAGTGCTGCCTCGGCAGATCCCTCAGCCCATGGAAGGCCCAGTTCTAGGCCTCCTAGCTGGTAAGAAGGATGTTTCTTTAGGGCTGGCATTGTGATGGCTTAGTCTGTGTTGGTCAGAAACAAAGCCACACTGCTGTGACACTACTGGTTTAGAATTGTGATACAGGTGCTTTGAGGTAAGAATCAAGTCTCATTCTTGGCACTTGAGGTGTCAGAAGCATCTAGTGAACAGTGGTCACCTAAATCTACCAGACACCAATCAATTATAAAATGTCTGGGCACCTATAATATACTTCAACACACACAGAGACACACAAAACCCCAACAGACGAATATCTCCATTCAGGATTGTACCTGTGTATGCCTTTATCCACTTAACAGCATAAAAGGGTCCTAAGGTAGGGCAAGGGGCACTCTTAGGAAGACTTTTAACCTTCACTACAGTCTGCCTGCCCCACAAGAAGTCTACTATAAAGCAAACCTCACTGTGTACCATACCAACTGATAAGAGTTCTGTGGTTGTATGACAATTTATTTTCAACTAAGACTATACAAATGCTATTACCACAAAGGAAAAGAGGGAAAGACAAGCTAACAGATGGAGTGTGAAGATTTGGAAGCACCAAATTCTGATCATTTTAAAAGGATAAAAAGCCAAATGTATATCATTGTACATGCAGACTCTACTTGATAAAGCTGCCAGCTATAAGAGGCAATGCTCAGCAAAGAGAAAGAGGGAAGAAAAATCTGGGAGAAAATTGAAAAGGTAAGTAAGACTTAGCGGTCTGAAGTGTATTGCATAAAAGGCAGTGGGGATACCAGTTGCTTTATATAACCTCTAGAGAATGTGAGAAAGACAGCAGTATATAGCTCTTACTTACAATCAAGTGTTTGCTGCCAAAGTTGTTAAGGCTGGTTGCCATGCAGTGAAAATAAATCTGCTTTTTTTTTTAATTGGCTCTAGAAACAAGTATTTTGTTGGAAACAGCTTAGTATAAACCAAGGACCATGCCACATCCTGACAATAGCATTCTCCTTCTGGCCTTAGTTTAGTTGTAGATGCTGAACTGTGCCCATACTGACCCTGGAAGGGTTTTCCCAGTACATGGCCAGTTCTGGAAATCAAAAAAAAAATACGTAGAGAAACACCATGAAGTGAGTCAGAACTCAAAGTTAACAATTGAGAAGGGTAGGGCTGGGAAGATATTTTAAAAAGTCTCTAAAGTGCTTGCCATAAAAGCAGGAGGATGTGCATTTGGTTCACCGAACCAAAGTTGGAAAAACATACAACAAAGTGTTTGGTTATAATACTAGCAACTGAGAGAGAGAGATGAAGACAGGTGGATTCTTTGGGCTTGCTAACCAGGGAGCCTCCTCTAATTGATGATTTCCAACAAGACAAGGTCTGAAAACAAGGTGGACAGTATCCAAAGACAACACTGATGATTGACCTCTGGCCTATGCACCACACACAAGAGGTAAACATTTAAAAAAAAATGAAAGATCTACTTTCAACTGGAGATCATTTATTGTTATACTATACAATATACAATATAAAAAGGAAGGAGGATACTAAAAAGGGTCACTACTAGTGACGAACTACAGGGAATGTCAGCCACTACAACAAAACTAGAAATATAGGTAGGAGAAGACAAGTGCCCTGACATTCCTCAGTAGAGACATCAGCTTCTTGAATGGCTCTGTAGAAGATGAGGATTAGGAGGTGGAGAAAATCTGAAAGGTTGGGAAGGGAGGAAAGTAATTTTTGTGGGCTTAATTTAAAAAGTTAGAAAAGGTTAGAGTCCAGAACACACAGCAAAGCAAGGACTATCCCTAAGCTTGGAGGAAGGCAAGAGAAAAAGGAAAAGTCTTTCTTTCTGTGCAGAGAAACAGTGGCCAACTTCATTACTAGGTTGAAAGGGGGAAATGACAGGAATAAAAATGCTGTTTATATTGATGGTAAGTAACACAGGGGAAATCTGGTTCCTCTTTCTGTGAGTGGAAGAAGAGGTCAGAAGAGGTGTGCCTTGAGAGACTTAGCTGAAAGTGAGGTGGGGTTGAGGGGACTGCCAATATGCTCCAGGAATGTAACTATCAGTTAAAAAGGAGAGGCGTTAAGAAGGAAGGGATGTAGCTCAGTGGCTACCTATCATGTGTGAGGCGCTGGCATCTATATCAAGCCACTCCACTCCCAACAGAAGGCTCTGCATTTTTTCCGCAGCTGAAGTTGAGGCTCCAGGTCCCAAAGTCCAAGTTTATTCTCCTGCTTCCTATGGTAGAAAGACTGTCTCAGGTTTTCATGGGAAATAACTATTCATTTTCTGACACGTTCTCTCTTGTAAACCTTATTCAGACGATCAAACTCTTTGTTGTTTTGGAAACAAAGTGGAAAAAAAAGGCCCAGACATGGCCATTCTTTCACTTTCCAACTTTAACAGTGGTAGCAATAATACAGAAATCCTACACAGACTGTTGGGAGCTGCCATGCCCATCACCACATTTCTTCCTGTCCCTATAAAAACTGGCAAAGAACAGAGTCATAAATGATAAACAAGCAGTAGCAGATGATTTGGCCAAAATGAAACAAAGGAACAGACTTTTCACTGACTGAGTTTCATTTCCAGACAGAATATTACCTTCCTTGTTCACCTTTATTAATATAGCCCCTAATGTTTTTAAAGCTAAAATACAGCTGAGTGATTCTCCAAACATGGACACAACATTAAGAGACAAGACCTCTCAAGATCTGAGAAAACAAGCTGTGTTTTGTTTTCAACGTGAGAATAGGGAAAGACAGAAAGCAAATTAGGAAAACTGTTATTTACCAGTACACCAAAGAAGCTACAAAACAGTGTTTCTACTGGAGCCCTAAACCAGGATACAAGCCACAAAACAAACACAAACACAAACAACCCCACAGTTTTTTGACTTTACTACATATGAAAAAAATTGCACACAGCATTATTTCCCTCTAAACATAAAAGGTTCTGAAAAACCTAGCAGACAGGCAGACTATTTTTTTTCCTCTCAGAGTCTTAAATTTGCTTGCCCACAGAACTCTTCATATACTCCCTCAATACATGTTTGTTAAGTACCATCTCAGAGTACTGGAGGCTATACTTGGTCCCTGTATAGTTTATCACATGAGCATCAACAAGTTTGGGTAGCAAATTATGTAAGAAGTTCTCTGGAGGCAATTTCCTCAAAACCAAATAGGAGAAAAACTAAAAGAGATAGTGAGGGACACTGAAAGTGACAGGTACCTGAAGAAGAAATATGCTATCAACATACGCCAGGTGAGAAAGGAGTATACCAATACATGGACCAATTTTCCAGGAGAAAAACTCAACAGTACCTGCCTTCACCTATGGCTTTGTGAGTCATTGTCAGCCAATTATTTATTATTTAGTATCCCTTTAGAAAGAGCTAGAAATAATTACAGGATTTTATTCACTGTGTTATATTCCAGTTTTGAATAAAGCCATAGGGTACCACATGGAATTAGACTACCATTTCAATGTCCCTCACTTTCAATGTCCCAGAGGGTCCACTCTAGTCTCTACTCAGTACTGTTCCAGTAATACAGACTGATGTGGATAATTACACAGGCAATGCTGATGTACATAGAGCTGGGCTTTCTCTGAGTCTCTGAATCTTATAAGAACCTTTGAAAACTAAGCACTTGTGGTATTATCTGTTTATAGATGGGGAAACTGAGGCTTACATGGGGGTCTTTTTTTAGGGTTTTACATATATAAAAAGAACTCTTAAAGATCAGTGAGCTAAGAGTCTTGGTCAAATAGTCACTGATACAAGTTTGGGAAAGTAGCAAGGTGTATGTAGCAAGTAGCTAGAGAGAATGGAGACAATTCTGACCAGAGAAAGAAACACAAGGGTTCCTGTGATTCAGGAAACAGCTTGGCCTTTCTGAGCCCCTTTACTCTTCAAACAAAAGGAAACAATTCTGATCCATGTGAGCAAGGAAAGGCTTGTACACAATGAGATAGGTACCATATAACCTCAGGCTAGCTTCAGAAGCTGCAGCCTTGCTGCATGCAAGCCCTACAGTGGTGGCTAAGTTCATGTTTATAAAGCCAGCAGATGGCTGTCCCACCAGTGTTGGGGGAAAGAAACACTTCCTGAAAATGAATTTAAATGACAAGGAGTAGTGAGAGATAGGACAGTTACAGATTATATTCACTGTTCAACTTTGGTTGGTCTTCTACACTAGAAGTTCGGTATTTCAATACTCAAACCATTAAAACTCTAACAAGTTTTACTTTCCAAAGACAGGATAATCTTGATTTTGCCAAATAGGGACATTTTCAAACCCTCTATCTACTGTAACAATGATATCTTGTTTTCTTCCGATTTTTCTAAAACTGAGAAATAACCAACTCACAATAAACCACACATAATTAAATTAGATGATTGGGAAGTTTGCAAAACAGAATCACCCATGAAACATCGACATAAATAATAAAGTGAAATTATTGACTAGATATGCTTTCCTTTTGCCCTTTTGCAACCCTGACCTCTTGCTACCCACCCCTCTGTTTGCCACTTCATACAATCACTCCTGCAATTTCCACAAAGCGTTTCTAGAAATTGATGTAAGCAGAATTACATAGAGTATCTTCTCATAAGTAAGGGCTCTTCCTTTTATTTAAAGTAGTAACATATTACATTACTGAGCAGTATCCATTGAGGTACACTGTTGATTTGTTCACCCATTAACTTGCAGTTGGACATTTGTGCTTTTCTAGTTTTTGACTATAACTAATAAAATTGCTATGGGCATTCACATACAACATTGCTTTCTTGTCTCTCTAAATAGGACATCTGGGTCACATGGTAAGTATGTGTCTGACATTTTATGAAATTGCTAAATTGTCTTCTAAATTGTTTCTACCATTTCACATTTCTTCCTAAATGTCACCGAGAGCCCCAAATCTCTGCATCTTCAACTTCTACTTGCTGGTCAGTCTTTTTACATTTCAGCCATTCAAACAGTATGTAGTTATTACTTATATTTCCCCAATGAATAATGATGTAGAACACCTTCATGCACTTATCTCCAATATGGGTATCTTCTTCTGTGAAGGATCTGTGGAGACCCTTTGCTCATGTTTTAATCTTGCTTTTTTTTTTATTATTGAAAATGTCATCAGCTTTCATGAATGGTTGAAGACCAGCTCAATCAGATTTTACAGAACTTATGGTACACAAGTAAGTAAATAGCCACAAAAGATTTTTCTAAAGCCCATGCTAAGCTAAAATATTCTGTTGTTGATGAGCTTGAAACATCTTCAAAGCTTGAAAAGAATTTAATTATTTATATGACCAACGCTGAAAGATCCAGAACATAATTAGGAAATGAGGTAATCCTATGTACTACATGATATCTAAAAGTGCCCCTTGGTTATTCCTCAGAAAAATTACCCACTTTTCATCCATAAGTCATACTTCAAGTCATCTACTAATCATACTCTAGTCTCACTGATTCTAGTTTATAAAAATAATTAATAATTTTTCAAATTCAGACCAACATCCAAAAGTAAATAAGGTTAAAACCTGTGTCACATTGTTTTTCAAATGGTGGCAAATAAAATGTGACCTGCAAACAAGAACAAGACTTTCCATTGAAGATGTGCTAGGAGCAGATAAATTCGTGTATGGCTCTAGGCATTGCTCTAAGAGAAAATAGGCCTTGGTTCTGTTGTATGGCACCATCCGGTCAGAGCTCAATTGTTACAGTTGATGTGGGTTTCCTTTTAGATGCCTGGAAAATGACTCTGCTGACCACATCCACATTCTGAAATACTTTTTGAGAACTTGTAACCAAACTGTAGGAACTGACTCATTTTGCAGTGCCCAGCCACCACACAATTGTTTCGAAGAGACTCAATTCAAAGGCAGAAATAGAATGCAGGCAGAAAGTTGTCTGGATTTACATGGCAGGAGAGGGAAATTTCAGGGAACATACAAGAAGGACCAAGGACAGGAGATTAGGCCTCGGAGGAAGGAGTGAGCACAACACAATGCTTACAGACAATGTGTGCTGTTGTCTTCAAGACAAGAAGGTAGCTCTCTATTTCTAGAAGTAGATTCAGTAGAGAGATGTACGCAGGATGATTCATACAAAATGGTGCCTTAAAAGGCCATTCTTGAATTCCTCACTCTCCTCAGTTACTCAGCAAAGTGGTGCTCAGTTCTAAGCAGTCACTTGATTCATAGGATGGAAGCAGGGGTGGGGCAGCATGTCCCAGCCACCAGGGAGAATAAAGGGCTGACACCTGGGCTTGAAAGCAACGGGTTCTTCACTCCCCTAGGACTTCCCTACTTCCTACATGTCCATTTCTTCATCTTCCTTTTGGTTCCCTATGCAACTCATCCAAGGAAATAAATGTGCTCATTAAGTCCTAAGCATCCCCATTTCCACACTGGGATCCTGAGCCAGGGCAGGGAAGGATGAAAGGCAGCAATTGTGTCCTTTCTCCCCCACGCCACACTGTTCTCAAAGTATTCGTTTCTCCTTACCCACAAGTGAAACAGATTAGTCCATTTCAGCCTGAAGCAATGATGCTATCCCTCCCAGCTGAACCAAACCAAAATGACAAAAGAAGTAACTCTTTTATGCAGATGGGACTCTTGCTAAACAAGAATATAAAGGTTAACAGGAATACATCACTAGCTAGTCAGGCCAGATGATATAGAGTTTGGACAAGGGTTCAGATATCATGAAATAACATCCACTCAGGTAAGATCTATGAATATCAAGCTCCATTTGTTGTCAGGCTAGATCTAGTCTAGTTGTCTATATAATGGTGTGTATATGTTTTATGTCTGTTCTTACCCATGCCATGTCACTTAAAATGCAAACTCCCAGATGGCAGTAACTATATATACTTTATGCACAAATCAACGCTTTCAGTATCAGATTACAAAAAAAAAAAGCAAAACAAAAACAATTAGGAATGGCAAGTACTTACTTTTCAAAACAACTTTAAGAGAAAAGATATATGAATTCACATCCTTCCCAAGTGATTTTATTTTCTTAGGTTCCATTTTTGTCTCCAGTTGTAGTCAGTATGCTTTAACAATTCCTAAATTGTGAGAAACATAATTATGTTTAAATACATATGTTTAAATACACACACACACACACACACACACACACACACACACACACACACATATATATATATATATATATATATATATATTAGAGAGAACTGAATATAGAACATAATGAAAAACCTAAGCTGATTCAAGTTATAAACAAAATGCTCAAAGACATGCTGCATGAGAAGAGAATTACAGGTAAACATAACTAAAAACATGGCACCATTAAATAGTCAAGCTCTTCACCTCTCTGAATACACAGGAGAGGAAGAACTACCTACATTGAGCTCCTTTGTCTTTGTTTACTAGAAGCTTCATAATAATCATCATAACTAGAATCATGAAACCATCACTTTACCAAAGGAAAGCCTCCTACAATTTGTACCCACCCTGGGTTTATACAGTGTAATGGGGGTTTGCCTCTTTAGATTACCTATCACACATATCCTTGGAAATATCCCTCTTCTTCTAGTTAGTAACTACCGCCTACCTTCTAGAAGCATTTTACTATGGAAAGCAGATTCCTAAATAATCCATCTTCATGTGTCCATTGCAGTTCTCTTTCTTCTGAGAATTCTTTTTATTTAAACTATTTTCTAAAGATATCTTTAGGGAGGCTTCTGTTAACATTTACTTTTCTGTATAGAAATGATTTGAAAGTTTAAGTGGTATGAAATCATATTTATAATTTAGCCATAAAAGAAGGAAGTCAGTGTATCCATCCAGCCATTTTTGCTGCATAGATTTCCCTCACAAGTCTTTTTTTCTCCATTTAAGCAAGGAATCTGATTGACAGAAAATGTTTAAATATTGTGTGTCTGTCTGTGAGAGGTATAGTGGCTCCCGAATGACAAGTATCAAACAAAAAACCTTTACTGAGGGAAAAGGGACAAAGTAAGTTTATAGCTTACAGCTACTCCTCTCTCCAACCCCATTTTATAGACTATTAGTCGATCCCTTTCTTTCTGTCTTTCTTCTGTCTCCAGGAAGAGCTTGAATAAGAGAAAATAAGGATGAATGAATGAACAGAAAAAATGATGGAATGAAGGGAAGCCTTATTAGCATGTCCTCTTAGAGGTAGGATCAGTTCAAGAACAATGAAACATTTTAGAGATTTCCAAGTCCTTTAAATCCATGGCCTTGGGTGGGCTGCCTTCACCTGCCTTCTACACTGAATTCTTAGCATTTACAGAGAGAGGAAGTTATCAACCTTCCAGCTGCATTTCCATAATATGAAACTAAACTCCTGGAACAAACAGAAAGTTTTGTTTTTTCATGGGCACTGGTGGTTGCTTCTAAGCTGTTCCTATAGAAAGCCTTCAGAACTAGATGGAGGCAAAGGAAACATATATTCATAAACATATATTCATAAATACAGATCCCCTACTCCCTGTACCTTTCTGCCAAAAGTTCACCCAACGATTGAAGTGCTCATATACTTCTTCCCTCCACCCCCACCTTCAAGTGAAAACTTGAGAGGAAAAAATAGGGGAAGTTAGATGAGTAAATTCATTAGTGCTTTAGATCAACTGAAAACAAGGAATTCCCCCTCCTGGATTTCAGTGGCCTAATTCAAACTCATAAAATACCAGTGACTAAGACGGTTCCCACTGATTTGTGAAATAAGAAGCAGAAAAAGTCAAATGTGTATTTAAGTATTGACATGCCCGGGTCTGTAAGATGTTACACTTTCTACA
Organism: Mus musculus; assembly: GCF_000001635.26. Lineage (NCBI taxonomy): Eukaryota > Metazoa > Chordata > Mammalia > Rodentia > Muridae > Mus > Mus musculus. The sequence goes on from NC_000086.7 coordinate 19,160,646, forward strand.
ACAGAATTGAGATGATCACTACTGAAACTTTTGGCTTCAGCCAACTTTTACTCTGCCTTTGGACCCAAATTACTCCCATCTGTTCTGCCAACAGCCTATTTGGATTCAGATTTTGTTTCTACAACAGACAAGTGGCCCAAAGTAAGTCCCTCTGTTTCTCTGTGCTTTAGGACTCTTATCTATGAAATAGACACAAAACAATAGTACCAACAGCTTGATATGAGGATCCCACAGATCAATGTCATTTGACTACCTACAATAGCAGCTACCCAAAACACACTAAATGTACAATGAATGGTAGTCAATTTTTTTCTTTTTTCTTTTTTGTTATTTTAGTTAATCTGCTATGCCAACAGTCATATACATTTTACCACAAACACATAGACCTGGAACTAAGCTGAAAGTGTTTGCAGAATACAAGTGACTAGAGAACCATTACTCCAGGTTCCCTAATGTACTTTTTATGCAGGTCCAAGTATAAGGTGACATAACTCACTATCCAGGCTCTGTGATTTAGAGAAACTAACAGACTCATTCGACTACCAAGGGGCAAAGTAAACTGAAAACACAAGCACACTTGTTCCACAAGCCTGGGCCTCTTACAAAATAAATAGTTCAGATTTGGAGATGATTTTGTATGCAGGTATTCAGAACTATGAATGCAAGCAGCAAAGCATGGCTACCCATTTTCTTAGTTAAGAACTCTAGTGTTTTGTGTGTGTGTGTGTTGTGGGGGGTACCAATGGATTATCTTTTTTAAAAAAATATTTTATCCATTTTTAAAAATGTTGAAAGCAGAAAAATCTCAATAACATTAAAAGCAAGGTCAAAGTCTCGAGAAGAACACATAGTTACTTCAGGAAATCAATTTTTTTTTTCATGGAAATAAGGGGATATGCTTTAAAATGAAACCTTAGCCTGGCCTTCATTAGAGACATTTCCACCCTGTACCTCAGAAGAGCTACATTTTACATATAGAGTTATCACTATATTTAGATTAATATTTTAAAGTGATTTTAAACAAAATAGGTGCTACTTAGAATAGCTATTTACAATAGCCAAGAAAAGCAAATGTTTTGACTCTTATGCTGACTTACAAAGCTATCAAATTCAACTTTTGTATGCATCAAATGTGTTCCTTCAGAAAAACTAAAGGAAATGAGCAGTAGGAGTGTATTTACATAACATAGTTTACAGTTAACAGCACGTGTACTATGCTTTATATCTTAAATTTGCCTAAATACTTTAGAGTGTATAATAAATGTATAGTAAATGGGGAGTAAGTAAGAGAAGAAGTTACAGCTTAGAACCCTAAGAAGCTGAGCTAGCAGATGCTAAGATTAAATTACTGACATTTTAAATATATAGTCTGTATAGCAATTGTTTTATATTGATCTTTTTTTTTTTTCAAAAAAATCAGGGTAGTTTACTAGATAAGTATAAGACATTTTAGATGAAATATATGTTCTAATTCAGCTACTCATCTTTGAAAGTAGTTAACAAAATGGAATTACTTTGCATACCCTCTTTAACTCTTATTCTTCCTGATATCAAGAAAATAAATGGAATAAATGATATATACAGTAACTACATTCAAAACTGGTTAGGTCTTTTCATCTGAATAAAAACACCTATCCTCCAAATTTCGACCATGTAACCTAAACAGTTTGTTTAGGAGAAATAAGTTTTCAAAACTATTACTACAAAAAAAAAAAGTATGTAACAGTAAAAAAAAAAATAGTCACCAACATTTTTTCTTGTCAATAGCATTTTGAAATGAACATAAGGAAATTAAGTTGAAGACAGAGATCAAAATATAGATCCAGAAATCTTTAAGTGTGTTCAAGGCCAACAATAACAGAAGTGGTTGACTAAAATGGCAAGCAAGGACATAAACTGCACAACATGCCAACAGGAAGTAACTGCTGAATCACTAAGCAGGGAAGGAGGATCAGGGACATAAACTGGGAAGTTTAGAAAGAACTTATTTTTAATGATTAGAAACATAGGGACAAGAGAGCCATCTTATACATCTTTTCTTTTCTTTTTTTGAGAAGCATGGTTAGAAGTCTCCTTTTCTAGATTCAATAATGCAGTTCAATTTCCTGGGCTGCCTGGTTTCCCAAAGGCACTTACTGTGCCCAGCATGACTCCTGTGTCAAAGTGTCACTCCCTCTAAGGTGTCCCTTTCTCCCTTAACAGCATAGACCTGTCTGGGTATAAAGTTCCAGAAAATAAATATGAAAGGACTTTTTGTAATTGTATACAAAAATTACTTTGGAGTTGAAAACAAAATGTTATTTCTTTTGTCTTAATTTTTCTCAATTAATAAAGCCAGGTTGACTCATCAAGAAGGAGCTTGGATCCCTGAAACTCCCATAGTCCATTCCACCACAAACCTGTGAACAAACATTTCACACAGAGGAGGAATGGACCCTGTTAATGACCAGAGTGGTGATATCACTATCACCTTCGCATGACACTAGGCATAGGGTAAGCAGGAATGCAGAAAGCAGTTGACACACCCCTTTGACTCAGCCTAGTTTCAGTGCTTGCAAATCCTGGCTCCATTATTTCCTTCCTATGTCATTTTGGGCAATTAGTTTCACTTCTCTGTGTACTGCTTTCTCTACAGTAAAAAGAAGTAACAATCATACTGGGTTTACAGTTAGTACATGTAAAGCATTATATATTAAGACCTATGTCCTGGGTAACTATCAGGAATTGGTTGGCACTGAAATAGATGTCAGGGATATATTTAGAAAAATATCTAACACATATCATGAGTTCAATGAATGTTAATTCAAGAGTCAAAAAGCCTTATCTGGCACTCCAACACTCATGCTATTATAAATGTTTATAAGGAGGGTGATTATTTAATATACATACATACATATATACATACATACATACATACATACATACATACATACATAACTCTAGGGAGAGTTGGTGCTGTATTCCAGAATCAAGTACATGAATATTTCTCTGATAAAATGTATAGGCTTAGTGAGCTAAATAAAGACTGCAAGTGGACTCATTTAAGCTCAGGTCAGAACTTTCCATCATTTTGTGACATGAACATTTTTCTAACTTTTCAGAATCATTTGGACTTTAGAAGAATTGCCAGGTTTCTACTTATGAAGTAAGGAATAACTTCAACTGAAATCTTTTTTTCACTAATTCTCAAGGTACAAGTGACAAAATAAATTGCTAAAACCATTGTGAAATAGAAAATACCTTCAGGCATGGAAAATGCAAGCGTGCATACTTAATCTATGGTACATATTAGTCTAAACATTTTCTTGCTCTGATACGGTGTTTCCTAGGTTATCAGCCTGCCAATTCATTCCATAAACACCTCTTAGTCTCTTTTTAAAGAATGTTAAAAGTAATTTTTGAATGTAAGATAAAATGCTTAGGGCTTATGACTGCTTAATACACTCCTATTTATTCCATAGGAAAAAGAAGACAAAACTAGGAAATGGCAAATGAACAGTTGTTTGGAAAGCATGTGTCTCATAAGAACACCGAAGCCTCTGTAGTTGTTCTTAGGGGGAGCGGGGATAGAAATAAATGCTATAGCAAACTGGTAAGCCATTCTGCTACTACCAAAGGAATTCTCTCCACATTGCATTTGAAGGAAATATTTGCAGCTCTTCAAGAGCCTACAATAATTGGTTCAAGATGTTCTTCTCATGGCTGGTCAGCCCCGGATAAACGGTGTGCAGAGCCTTGTGGAAGCTGAGCTGACGTTTACTCATTACTCCATATGTTGGTACTTATCTCTCCCAATTTTTCACATACTAATTTTGTACTAAAGTATGGCTTCCTTCAAGGCCTATGCTTCCCACTTCCATGGTGATCCTGTATACAAAAGCAAGTCAAGAAGACCTGAAAAATGGAGATCATTATAATTCTTCATGGTTTACCCATTCTTGTTATCCTTCTACTCAATGACACTGTAGCAGGAGATCTGAATGCCATTTATGAACTGAATCCTTAAAGCTACATTTCAATGCCTAACTACTCGGTTGCCAGAGAACTACATTCCAAGTCTTATCTGGGTTCTAACAAATAGCTGTTGTTGATTTAAGACCCACCTTCAAAGTAAGCTTAGACACACACCTACACACACACACACACACACACACACACACACACACACACACACATCAAATTTTGAAGGTGTACAGTACACTTATCAAATACTGGGTAGAAATGATTGAGATATGTCTCTCAAATGGCTTCCTTTCACTTTGTTGTTTTGAAAATCCACAAAGACCAAACATGCCAAAATAGCAATGCCTTTAGTAACTCTGGGAGATAATTCATAGCAATGCTTTTAGATGTACATTTAAAAATAAGAAACTCAGAACAAAGAATGACAAACTAAATTTTAAAGATGAAGTTTTTCTGGGACTCACTTTTTAGCATTTACTATTTCAATTTATATTATATCCTATTTTTAATCACTCAAGGCAGTGGCTTCTAAATGTTGAAGAACATCTGAAATTTTTATATAGTCTTTTTCCTATCCTGCATGTATTTAGCTCAATATTAAATTACCGTGTTTTTTATCCAAGCATTTAGATGAAATACAGAGGTGAAAATAATTATTAGTTACTGAAGATACACTAACAGCAGGATAAAAATCAGCTAAAATTACTATCATGCTTTCTCAAAATTTTTCTGTCTCCTTCTCAAACCTATAAATTTATGTGTGTCAGGAGGGCACACCTTAATTAAGCCAAATGACATGTGACATTCGCCCAAATTTGCAGCTAGATCTGCATGTCACAGCCATGCTTGTCTTTTCATTGAAACTGAAGTCTTGGGAGCTATTAGCCTAAGAAAAATGATCTTCAAACCCTTAAAGCGTGTGCGTTAAGGGGGCACAATTTACAGATTCCAACATACTCATCTTTCTCTTCCCATCTGCAGCCCACTCAACTAACAGAAACCTGCAGCTTTGTTATCCTGCTATGGTGTTCCTTTTTTAAGCTGGAAATTTTATGATTCCAAAAGGAACAGAGTGGGAGCCAGAAGTCAAGAATGTACATTTAACTTTTAATTTAGTTGGGGCTACTTAAAGCAAAATAAATAATATTACATCCTTTATAACTCAAAGCCTAATTCTGTTCATGTCATAATTGCATGTTTATACTCATAAATGGAGATTGCCCAGAATACCTATATAATTACTGACACTTAAAATATTTCCATCTAACTCTTTGTAAGTATATATCACATGATTAGTTCTACTGACCAAAAAGAAACAGACAAAAATCAAGCAGCCACCTACTATCCTAATATGCTTGCTGGGCACAACCTTTATGCAATCATATTTCAGAGAAGTCAAACATTCACACTAATATAAAACTGCTATCTCGGTGTCTTTTGGAACACAGATAGTCACAGCTTTACTGTCTTTTTCTGGAATAGGAGCAGCTCAGATTCAAAACAAGAAAACTGAATTTCAGGTTTCAGAGAAAGAAAGACAGGCAGACACACGGGTAGCACACCATTAAGAGTTAGTTGCTCATTACCATCTTAAAAAAGTTATGAACTGTATGGAAATCAGCACCCTTTTGCTTTATCAAAACAAGAACAGAACTGTAATCAAACAGAACAATCTTAAAATCATGACATGAATACAAAACAAATTCTATGACCACCATAATCTGCCATTCACAATCAGATTTTTTTGGTACACTGCTTCTACTTTCATTTTGTAAAGATCTAGATAAAATCTGACACAATGGGGAAGCAAAGGAACCGACTAATTCTGAAAGTATTTCTTCACATTTCGACTCGCTACTCAGACTGAATGCAAATCTCTATCCATGGAAAGTTAGTGTAGCAACTCAAGCAAACAGCCCATTTGGATTTCATGCTTTGCCCCACTGAAAAGGAAACCATGTTCAAAAAGTAAGATCTAGTTCTATTACATATGTTTGGCTAAACTAGTAACTCACATCTCATTTTGTTAATTACCTGGTAACGTCTCAGCTTTTATGTTATATGGTGGGGCTGCCTGCTTTTAAAATCCTATATATATATATATATTTTGCAATTCTCCCACACACCATATGATATCTATTAGGGACAATGCCACTTTTCACTTACCGATTCTGGATAACGCAGTGTTTCCTGGTGACAGAAAGCTGAAGCTTCCATTTGCTGAAACTCCCTCTTCTCAGCTTGGTAAATCTGATTATAAAACGGCTTTGTTCTGATCGCACAAGGCACTTTTTTCCCACAAAAGTTTGCTAACGAGTTATCTGCATTTCATTCCTGTGACAAAATGAATCAGACAAAAGGGAAAAAGGGGACAGGGAATAAGTCCACACAAGTTCTTGGCACACATTTTCAGCTACATTTTTCTCAGTTTAATCAGTAAGCTGCATTAAAGTAACAGTTACCAGTTCAGGAAGCCAGAGTTTGATCAAATCAGCTACAAACAATCTTGCACTGCTGTGTAGACCCCCACGACTGCAGCCACTTGGTCATCTATCACACAGAGGAATCATTGGACAGTCCCCACCCCCATCTTGCTCCTGATGAGCAGTAGCCAGCGGGAGAGTGGAGAGTGGACAGTCGCCTAACACGGGACTTTTTTTTATAGGGAACTGACAATTAGCTGCTGACCAATCACAACCAACACCTAGTACCTAAGTCACATGACAGGGCAGTCCCTATGCCTGTAGAATTTCTGAATTACTGGGGTTATACAAAGGACACTCATTCAGGAAAAGGGGGGTGGTGGTCATAAGCCGAAACAGAAAATACCCCGGCTGCGACAACTCAAGCTTTAAAACAAGTAACACCCTAGCCTCACCCAGACAAAGAAGGAGCTGAAACCCAGCCAAGATGGGAATCAGAAGAATGTCTGGCATGTATTAAAAAATAATGCCAAAGCAGAGGCTGAGTTTAGAAACTCAGTTCAACTATAAATGAACTGCTCATCCCGCTTCTGACGGTCTCCCCGGCAATTGCCCATCCTAAGCTCCGTTCTGTACAGCTCCACAGAGGCTTGCCGATGGGAGAGGTGTATAAGCTTCTCTTCCCTCCCAGCAAAGGGCCCCAAGAGACAATTCCTAAGTCAAACACATTTCTTTTAAAGACAACTATACAAATTAAGCAAATTTAACCATCCTTGGGACAAATCTTTATGCTAACTACAAATCATGTCCCCATCTATTTTCATTTGTTCATATAAAGAACACTTTTGCTACGTAAACAAGCCCACTTCATGAAGTAGCTGCCAATTTATTTTAACACCCCCAATTTTTCTTTTTTTGGTTGTAAGCCTAGTCTTAATGGCTGAGCCATCTCTCCAGCCCTCAATTTTTCTTAAATAACACTTATGCCTCAGAAAACACACACACACACACACACACACACACACACACACACACACACACACACACAAACACCCTTATCATTTCTTAATTCTCTGAAAATGGTACTTACAAATGTTCCTTGTTTGGATCTATTTATTCTCCCCCTTTACCGACATCTAAAGTCAAAACACAGGCTCAATCTCTTCTTTCCAAACCAGACACCCAATTTTTCTCAGGCAAAGCTGTGATAACTCTTTCTCCAAGGCAAGCCCAGAGCACTGTGCTTCTTGCCATTCCCAATTTATGGAAGGAAGCATATGTCAAACAAACCAGGTGATGACTCACACTACCTCCCCTGGCCAAATTTTCCCCAGAATGGGAGGGTAGTGTAAGTACAGCCCATTTGGATGTGACTCAGTTTTATTAGACTGGTGGTTGTAGTTGATTTGACAAGCTCCTTTTTTTTTTTTTTGTTTCTTTTCTAGCTCATGCATTTAAGGATCAGAATGCATGTTCTAATAGGTTTCAAAGCATTCAGTCAGGTAAACAAGAAAGCTCCAAGATTATATTTTAAGCCTCAGTAGTGTTTCAGAACCATATGCTGTAAAATTTACAATTAAGGCCACTGAACAATCAAGTTCACACAACAGTGGCGAAAAGGTTATCTACATGCAGGTCTGCCTCATGTCTTTACTATGGGAGGAATCCAGTTTTAAATCTCTTGTTGGGGCCCGTATGGCAGGTTCTTCAGGAAGTGGTCAGGGACCTGAAAGCAGAGCCGTGTAACAGGCTTTCACTTTTGCGTGTACTGCAATTTGCACTCTAACCTGACTCACTCACATAGAATCACGAATTCAACAATGGCCTCACCACAACCCAACATCTGCATAGTCTTTTGATGTCAATGGTTTAATAGCTGAAGACAAAAGCCTTAAAAAAAAAAATCACCAAATAGTCTCTGGGGAAATCGCAGTCAAATAAACTGCTTACAAGTCCCCTATTCAGTATGATGTTTAACTACCATGATGAGAGTGGCATTACATGCATGGAATCAATTATTCTCAGGTATTTTAGATATAGGAAAAAATGGAATAATAAGTGCAATCCCCCTCAACACACACACACACACACACACACACAAACAAACAATCTGAATGGCTCAGACAATCAGTCATACTACAGTTATCTCTTTCGGCATACTTCCTTTAACCTTGAGCAAAGTCAGCAACTGCTTTGACGAGGGATTTTAGTGTTAATTAAACCTTGATAGATAACTAGCTATGTTACAATGTAGGATATACCTTCTATTTTTATGACACAAAGCAAATAGCTAATTCTTCACCTCACAGATGAAGACACAGAAAAGATTCACACATGGAAATATTATTTTAAAAGCTAATTTAGAATTTGATCATTCACTTTATAAATATATATTTAAAAATCCCCTGTAAGTTTTTTACTAGAATAAATACTACTCTAAATTTTCATAGAGAATTAGTTTTCAGAAATTAAATTTAAAAACTACTTGAAAGTGCATTTCCAAATTATACTTTAAGTTTTTCTATTTTAAGTTCATGCACATATTTCTCAACTAGTTATTAAAACCTGTTCATATTTCAACAGGGATATATTAATCTAGCCGATGACATTTTCCAAGTAGAGCTTTATTAGCTTAAAGATAGTTACCTTCCCATGGTACACAGAGAATATCAAGTCTATAATTACTTAGCTTTTGATGGAAACTAACACAGAGTATGAAAGCAGACTTTAATAAAAATCAAAGAACCAAAACTCTGGCATCTGAAGAAACATATAACGTCTCTTAAAAGTCTGGAGAATGATTGGTGTTTCAATCCTGGTTCCTCCATTCCTAGCTTTGCACCTGAACTGAAAAGGGTTGACACAGTGAGTCACACACAGCAGTTATTCTATCACTTAAAATAACATTTAAAACTACTTTATTAGTGATGGCAAACACCTGACCAAGCCATCATTTCTATAGAGCATTTCAGAATCTGTTTGAGCTTTTCCCATCACATTTTCTGGAGTATTCTTAAGGTCAGTACAGAAGAGAGTTATGACCAGATGGAACCGGTCAGAAAAGATATTCAGAAAGTCCCATAGCAGTCCAAGCATTCTGACAAAAAGCCTGTCTTCCCGAACACACAGGAACATGTAAGGTTGTGTAGGGTTGTAGCAAGATGATAAGGAGTTAGTTCAAGGCCAGACTAGGTGAAACCTTGCCTCAAAATTAAAACAAAACAAACAAACAAACAAACAAAAGAAGTAAAACAACAACAACAACAACAAAACAGAACTCTCATTCTAGTTGGCCCAGATAGGTCAAGACATTAGAAATGTCTGTAGCCAGAAAAAGATAAATGAGTGAAAAAAGTGGAGGAACATTATAGCCCTGTTCAGGGTAGAGCACTGTTCTGGGCATAGTGCAGAACACTTCCAAACAGCTCCTAACAAAAGGGATAAAGAGTACAGACACAGAGTAGACCCATGATCTACTGTTTTGTTTTGTTTTGTTTTGTTTTGTTTTGTTTTGTTTTGTTTTGTTTTGTTTTGTTTTGTTTTCCTCCATAAGGCCACCATATAAAATCCTATGACTTTTACCCTAAGGGAAGCTGAGGCAGTTGGGTAAAGAACCTCAACTAACCTATAAGTTAATTGAAGAACCAGTATGTTCTCTGTTAGATTATCTCTCATTAAGAAATTTTACTTCCTCTGAATACATGAAGCTCTGGTTCCATCTGAAAGCTATATGAAACAGTTCAACCATCCTACAAGCCCTCTGGTAACAAAAGCCAGTTGTTTCCAGTCAACATGTGACATAGTTGATGGATGATTAAAAAAAAAAAAAGATAGCAGGCAAACATCTCTGAGGTATAAGTACACTTTATAAATATGCAGATCCTCAAATACTGTGCTCTGCTGACGAGCAAAGGGTAAGCAAGTGATCTAACCTGTCTTTAACATAATGGAGGTAAGATAGCAAAATGGAGAGATGATGATGTGGAAGGCTCCAGGACTCACCCCTTTCAGTGGGAGCTTGAGTCAGAGGTAGAGATCTGGTTCAACTCTGAACTAAAAGGTTGTTTTAGCGAAACAGTACAGAGTTCTAGCTCTGCCAGAAACCAAAATACAAAACAATCTGACTTTTTCAGTTCTAGAAACCCTAACCACAGGTCAAGGTAAACACAAACAACCCAAGATCCAATACTGGCCCTGAAATGAGAGAGTCACTTCCTTTCTGTTTATCAGTACCTGGAGAATAGACATAAACAAGAAAATACAAGGAAGAAATAAAAACTCTGCTTCAGTGACGCTTACCACATTACCAAGGCTGTGCAGCCACCCCCCAATAGATCTCTTCCATTCTAAGGGAGGCAAGAACAGCCTCAAGCTTCCATTTCACACTGTTCATTCAAGCAAATAAAGTGACTTCATCAGTTGTATTTTGTAACAATCAAAAATCTAGAAAATGTCAAATATGACAATACATGTCTATAATTTCCATCTTGCCTTTGGAAGCAGAGGCAGGAGGAATACAAGTTCACCCTGAGCCACAGAGTGAGATCATGGCTACAAAACACCAAAAAATTAATTTCCTATTTAGCAAAATACTATACTTTCAGAGCACATTAACTTCATGTATAGTTTACATAAAATTTCCAGTATCAAAATTAGGAATATGCCTCCATGGCTAGGCTACATGAATGCCTTGACAAATATGCATACAAACTACACGCAGATTTATGTAGGACACTGGGAACATGTCTTTAAGAGGACTGGACTGTGCTCTAAGCTTTTCATCTCATAGAAGGAGCTGCCTGTCTTCTTGCAGTGATTTCACACAGAAGCGGAATACTTTGCTCAGAAAATTTTTTATTACTTGTCTCTTGCCTCCACCCATTTTAAAGAACAAACTGACTCAGTTCTTTGATGACAACAATATCGTGGGTGGAAGTGAATACAGGAGTGGGCAGGGTAGGAGAAAAAGAGGAAGAGGAGGAGGAAGAGGAAGGAAAAGAGGAGGAGGAGGAGGAGAAGGGAAAGAGAAAGGAGCCAAAAGCTGACTCATGCCATGTGAGTAATCTTAGGATTTTTTCTTCTTCCTAAAGCTATAAATCAAATTAAGCTTGTTTTGCTGTGGGTGAAGGAAAGAGAATATAATAATATCATGAATCAGAGCAATTATCAATTACATGACACTCGATAATAATTAACTACAATCATTGCTTTCTCACAAGCTGTCCAAAAGATGCAAGAGTATTTGTTCATCAATATAATCCTTGACAAGCATCCTTCAAGTTTCAACTCAATTATAATTCTCTTCTCTAAAAAGAATAAAATTCCTTTTGCATATATTTCAGAATCAAGACTTACTTCATAGCCCACTGTGAGACAGTCTTTGGCCTTTGAAGGTTAGTGACAAGCACACAATAGTAATACTAGGTAGAGATCAGAACAAAATACAGAATTGTAAGATCTATTACTCAGAAAATGACTTTAACCTCTCAAAAGCATCCCACTGGAAATGATAACTATATTAGTAGGGCAACCACTCAGGAGAAAGTGGGTATCTCTGTCCTAATAGTTTGTAGCAAGAAGAAAGTTATCACATGAACCTTAGACTCAAACACATGAGTTCTCAGGACTCATGGACTCATGTATTTACTAGGAATAATTAGAAGAAGGTAGACCCAAATCAAATACAAATTAAGCTATTAGAAATATACACAGGAGTATTATGTATAAGAGGATCATCCCTCTGCAGTCCCACACCTTCCAGTACATGAACACAATGGCAGGTGGATTGGTGAGTTCAAGGCCAGCCCATGTGAGACCCTTTGTTAAGTGAAAAGTGGCTAGCTTGAAAGAAAAGCTTTTAACCAACCAAGTTAATATCTTCTGCTCTTGGGCAAATATAAATAAGGAGTTAAAGGGGCCTTCCCCCCTTGACAGTGTTGAATCTGGAACCCAGGTACTCAGGCATGCTAGTCAAGTGCTCTACCACTTAGCTATGCTTGCTGTTCTGCTTAACAATGGAGCTAACAAGACAGTGTTTTATACAAATCCAGTTCCTTACAGAATGATCCACAAAGATCAAAGAGGACAGTGTTTTTATCACATTGTGGGTGTTCCAAAGTTCATTTCTATTTATAGGATAGTAGTTTTGTATTAGTGCTCTTAATGGAGTCTCTAATAAATTATTTCAAGACAACTTTGAATATGCCAAGGCTTTTAAGTTTCTTGGGTTCTTTGTTTTCCTCGATTTAGAAATTTTAATAAGTAACAATGAGTTCTTTGTGGATGACAATTTGTATGCCCAAGTTTACCTACCTGCAAATCTGTCTGAATAACTGTAACAAATCTTAGCCAAGATATACTGTCTATCACTGTTGGGTTTATATAAAATGAACCACATCTGTTCTCAGACTCAGCGATGTAGCTAGCTACACCCTCAGCCCTTAAGTTCTCTGCCAAGCTTATATGACTTATTTTTCAGTCAGCATTCTCCAAAACTCATAATCTCAAATTTCCTACATAACAGAAACAATACTCTCAAACCCAACTTTTCCACATCCTGCTATAAATGGATAAAAGAAATTTCTATACCTGGGGAAATGGATCAGTTGGAAAGTACTTCATTTGCAAACACAAGGGTCTAATGTCAATCATTAGAGTCAATGTAAAACAGGTTACACAAATCTGTAATTCCAGTGCTGGGTAAACCAGAACAACTGGCTCCCTAGGGTAAACTGGCCAGCCTGCTGTAGCCTACTTAGTGAGCTGCAGGTTAGTGACAGGCCCTTTATCAAAAAAAAAAAAATGGACAAGGCCACCCTTGGTTTCCACACATGCATATGCATGTGCACACACATAAACACACACATACGATCTTCTAAATATTAACTCAAAGGAAAAACAGTGAGAAGAAAAATCAAAACAGATCTCATCAATCCTCAGAGTAAAAGCACCTTAAACAAAAGAGTCATTGAACAGTCTGCTTAGGTACTTTCTATTCTCTACTACACTAAGCATTCAGAGTGGAAGCTGGGATGGGTATAGGAGCTACCATGCATTTGTTGAGTGCTGAAAATCACAGGTTTCAGAGGCACCATAGATTTTAAGTCAAAGTGAATTCCAGACTGTTTATAGTTGATCACTAAGTATAAGAGATGAAAATGTAGTAATAAAGAGATGCCTTGGAGAGCATGAATCTGATCAAGGACAGTGGATGTGCAGTGATAGAGTGGTGATTTTTGTTGGCAATTGACAAAGTAAAGGAGTCAATAGAAGCACAAAGCAAAAAGTGGTGAGTGGGGAGGTCAGCATACCAACACCCCTCACAAAACAAACCACATCTACTCTAGAAATCTGGCTTTGATAGGTAGAGAAAACACAAATAAAACAGTGCAAGGGATGAATCAAAATAAAAGAGAGAGCTTCTTAGACAAAGGATGAAAGCAATTAATGGTCTTATTGAGTAGTGACATCTATGCATGGTACATATTCAATGGATGGCAATCAATAGTTGTCTAACTGGACTTATACCCCACTCAACAGGAGTGAAACTATTCCCTGTACTAGAAATTTCAGTACTAGCCCTGGAAACTGACTGAGTTTATCTTGACCTTCTGTCAAGCCACTTCCAGTATGATTCCTTACTACATTCTAAATCTTATCTTTACACCCACAAGTAAGTTTAGCTACCACTCCTCATCAAAGAAGCCTTTCTTTATAGAAAATGGAAACCACAGAAAACCACAACTGGACACCATAAGAGATCAACAGACGATGGAGAGCTTAGACCCAGTGGACATGAATACATCGCACCTTCTGCATCTACAGCTCAGGGAACATAGAGGACTAGGAGATAAAAAGATTCTAAGAGCCAGAATACCAGGAAACTTGCTGTGAGAAGCTTGTCCAGAAATGGCCAGAACAATGTCATTATCAATGGGCATGGGATGTTCCATTCCTAAACAAGGAACTACAGGTAACTAATGAAAGCTGGGAGGAGAATCAGCCTCACCCAGGGATGAGACCCCTCATTGGTTTTCCAATCCAGAGTAGTCAGACTTGCAGTCATATACACACCATCAACAAAAACTGACTTGGCAGATATTATTTACAAATGGTTGTGCATACACAGAAACATATATGTAACAAGAATAAAAGAAAACAAGGCTATCAACTTAAGAATGAAGGGGCAAGGGAGAGTAGCTGGGGGAAAGGGAGTGGGGAAAGGGATGTGTTTCTATTTCAATTAAAAATATACTAAAAATGGAAAAGATAAACATGAACAGGGAGGTTTTATCTTATTTGAAGTGTTCTATTTTAATAATAAAGTTTAGTTCCCAATCTTGTACCTACTAATTCCCCACTTTCAATTTTCTTACAATGTAACTCTCTACCCACCTCCTAATTTACCCTAATCCACGCTTATCCAGCATATAGTCCAGTTCACCATGTTTGTTCATGCCTCTTTCATGAAGGGGGTGGGGCACACCACCCTGGTTTTGAAGGGCAAGGTATGGAATCCAGGTCCCTGATTGTCATAGAAATGGTAATCTTCACTGACAACTTGACTAAATTTGAAATCAGCACCTAGGAGACTCAGCTCTGAGGATGTTTTCAGAAATGTTCAAATGAAGAGGGAAGGGCCACCACATCAACTGGAGTTCTAATCTTAACAACAACAACAAAAAAAAGCAAAAGTGAACTGAGTACCTGCCTCTGGATAAAATTTGAACAACAGCCTTCAGCACCTGCTGTGTCAGCAACATACACAATGACACTGTACACCAAAATCAAATCTTCATTTGTGACAGGATCTCTCCTTCTAGGAATAATTCTCTGATTTAAGCCTGAGTAGCTGGGACATGTTGTGACAATAATGTCTACTTCTAGTCTGACCTCAAAATCAGGAAATTTTCTAATGTAATGTAGCTACTGGCTATGACCAAACTACCCTTTTCTCTATTGCACCCTAGCAAGCCATTAGAAAGAATGAGATAATCTAGCCACAGCAACTAACAGTTGTGAGAGATGTCACCACAGGTCAAAAACTGTATACTGGAAACTCCAGAACTCTTTGCCATGTCCTCTTACCTTAGGAGACTATAGCTTTTTCAAAAGAAGCAAGCTTGCAGCTGTCTGAAAAGAGTTTTCCTTAAACCAATCACAATAAGTCGAATCTCGCCAATGGGTAACTGGTCCCAATAATGAGAGAAAAAGATGTCGAATGGGGAAACCAAGAAACCCTTATAAGTTAGCCTTTATCTTTCTCAGAGTAGTGCAACAGCAACAGTTTCTTTCATGGAAACTGAAATATGAAAATTTCTAACCAAAAAATGAAATAATTAAAATTCATAATTCACTTTATAATTCTACAATTCAATTTCATCTATGCTGAAACACTACTAATTTAATTAAACTCCATTCTTTCATATTACCATTAGGAAAGGAACCCACTTTGCCTCTTAACCATGACACGGTTCCTTAAGGACAGATAGGAGTGATGGCCAAACTTGTTTTTCATTATTTCATTCTGAGGAATTAAGAAATATCTTCTTCCTTCACTTCACTACTTGTAATGGAACAGCATGTCTATAAGTAATGTGGTAATGGGACATAAAACCGCTTTGACTACTTCTACCGTCCAAGGTGTTGCTCTGAAAGGTAGAGTCCCAGTCATTTTCCCAACCTCACTAATATTGAATTCTCTCCCTGCCACCATCATGCCTTTTTGAATATATAAGGGTACTACTGTTCCAAAGTCAACAAAATTTTTTCAAAAGAATTATATTGAGAGCCTATCTCATAGTAGGCATAGTCGATCTATACAGAACTAAGAACACAGACAACATATACAGTCAAGTGAGCACTTACTGCCAACTTGTGGATACCAGGGTAAACACTGGCTGTATCAGTGCTGAGCAGGTAACAACTGATGTCCCAATAACTGCCATATGCATCCCAATTTTAGAAATGGTAAGATCTCTGGGAGTGTCCAAGAGAAATGCCCTTAGACTCTGTGAAATATACATGTTGTGTTTTCCTCTAAAACTGAGTGAATCTACATTCTTATCTATTTCTGACCTCACTGCCCAGTACACTCACTAAGTCATTCAACATCTTACAAAATTCTTCCTAGCTCCTAGGCACTATGCTGGGTGTAGGTAATATCCAAACTATAAGGAAAAGAAATAGAATCAAAGAAATACAAAGTAGACTAGCTAGTGATAAAGTGATCAGGGAGAATAGGGGAGGGATAGGGAGAGGCAGACTAAATTGTCATGGGAGCAGATTCCATAAATACAGCAAATGAAGAGGGCATGGCAGAGAAGAAAGAACTGGAGGTGGAAATATATCTTCTCAGGGATTAGATCGGTACAAAGTCTAGTGTCACACAGCAGGATGAACATGGTACAAAGAAGAGAGAGAAATGAGTCTGGTTAGGCTAGACAGGCACAGGGAAGCAGGTTACACAGGGCTTCCTGGATCAATCCTAACAGTTACCAATCCTTAGCTCTAAGAAACAAAACCATAGAAAGTTTTTGATCATGTGAGTTATCCAAGGATCTTTCCAGGATGTTTTACAACACCCTTCTTTCCATTCTCTATCTGACATAACTTACATAAAGGTTTTCATTTGGCTCACAATTTAGAGGTTTTAGGCCACGACTAGTTTGATCCATTTCTTTAGGTCTGTGCTGAGAATGAGGGCTGTTAGAGAAGTAAATGGTAGGTGGAGGACTGAGGCCCTTAAATATGAATGGGTCGGGGCAACAACAAGGAGCTCAACAAAGGTGTACTCCCTAGGTTTATTGACAACTTGGCACAAGCTAGAGTCATCTGAAAGGGAAAACCTAAGTGGAAGAAATGCCCCCAAAAGATCCAGCTCTAAGGTATTGTCGTAATTAGTGATCAATGTTGGGTAGGGCCAAGTCCATGTTAGGTGGTGCCATCTGTGGGCTGGTGATCCTGGGTTCTATAAGAAAGCAAGACTGATCAAGCCATTGGAAGCAAGCCAGTAAGCAACACTCTTCATGGCCTCTGCATCAACTCCTGCATCTACATTCCTATTCTTAAGTTCCTGTCCTGATTTCCTTCAATGATGGACTAAGATATGGAAGTGTAAGCCAAATAAACCCTTTCCTCCCTAACTTGCTTTTGGTTATGATGTTTCATCACAGAAAAAAGAAAATCCTAACTAATATAAAAAGTACAAAAGGGAGTGGTAAGAAATACCCTTCAGGGAGTCAGTGGCATCAGGAATCAAAATGATTCCTGATGAACAGCTGGCAAACTGATGGACACTAGAACCTGTACATCACACTGAATTTCTACTGTGAAAGTCCTGGGTGCTCTAGACTGGGGAAGAAGGAGCACCATTTTTAACTACAGAGTGGCCTACAGAGCACAGGAGCACAGTCCTTAGAAACAACTCAGACGAAGAGAAATGACAGGGAGGAAGTGAGTGGTAGGTGGTAGAACAGTTGTCAAGAAAACACAGGTCAATTTTAGTAGCCTAATGAGGCTAGCCTTCACTCCAGTAAGGCAAAATAGGTAGCTCAGAGCACACATGCGGGTATATTAGTACAGCCCACTTGGTTTTCTTCCAAGTAATGAGTTTGTTTAAGACATTCTCTTCATAGTTGGGTTACTTTGATCTTTTGTCTGGCTACTTATTGTTGCTGCTCCACTAGCCAAAGGACACCCACAGCCTCAATCTATGTCTATTAAGGCAATGAAACAAAAAAAAAGACTTAGTTGATAATATACCCCCAGAATAATCTAATAGTCTGTGGTTACAGATGAATTATCTAGCAAACCTTAAACTCGGAGTGTTCAGCAGAGCCCTGAGTAATCAATGGTGCTTAGCTTCTTGTTGTTAAGAAACACAAACTACGAGCAAAAGTACATCAAGACTTTAGAAATCTAAACAATATTTTACAATACTACTCCAAAGTCACAACTGTAGCATCACACACTGCTTGAAAACACCTAAGTAAACAGCTTATTTGTATCTATCTCTGTCTAAACTGAAGATACAACATGTCTCCATGAATGGCATGGCTCCAATAAGCAGGGACAGCACTATGGGGTGGGTACCTCCCAGAGAGTTAACAAGAACCAGATAGTAGCCATATCTATCTGTAGCCATACAACAAAATCTGACTAGAGTTCTTGGGAACTGAGCACATGATAGCCTAACACCAAGCATCTTTTGGACTAGATAGAATATAACTGCACATAAAAATTACCATTTACTAATTGCAAGAATTTTATATCCCTATTGCCTGTGAACAGCAGCATCAAAATTCTTAGGGTGTTATCAAGGACACATATACAAATAGCTGAGGTACATAAATTAGTTTGTGCCAGATAAGGACAGGCAAATGGGGTGCAGAACACAGTTTGTCCAGGTCAAATGTCAGCACTACCCAACTTTACTGGTTACAGGATGTGTAACCTAGGAATTAGCAAGAATTAGCAAAAGAACTTTTCAGGAAAACCACAAAAACAGATTGAGTAGAATGTTACACATTTTTAGGACACCAACTGTACTATAAAATTTGATGGCAAAAAAAAATCTTAAGTTGCAAAACTAACTTTTAGATTGTTTCAACATTCCAACACAGCTGTAGTGAAGATTAGAAGCATATGATTCACATTTTAGAAGGGAGAGACTAGGAATAGATTGTATGCTTGCCTCGGGCCCCTTTTGTCCTTGTCACTTCTGAGTTTCTCTTCTGGAACTTCAGAGGAACAATGGCATAAAATGCTGTCTACTGACTACTGAAGACATTGTACCCTGCAGAGAAATGGCCCTCTGAAGGCTCTCCACTATGAAAAGAGACAGATCTAAGCAAGCTCAGCAAGTAAGGCAAGGTCGCCAAGCCTCAGTTTTGCCTTCTTTGCACCTTATCATGAAATTTGGAGCCCCTTGAAATGACATAGAGCTTACTTAGTGAGGCTGTGTTGCTGTCTAGATACAGGATCTTTCCTCTTGTTTCTCTTCTTTCTTTTATTTGGTTCACTGATTTGCTTTTGTGGGTTTTGAGGTATGTGTCTATAGTGTTGGTGCGGATAGTATATTGAAGCAAGAGTCTGACCACTGAACTATATCCTCATCCCTATAAGCTGAGAATTCTAAGAGGAGTGTGGTCTCCACACAAAACCTCATTAACACACCAGCCCTTCCTGCCTTCCCCATCTAAGGTGACTAAGAATTCCAAGTGATAATCCAGCCATGCCTGTCCCTACCTCTTTTACCCCAGATGGAAAGAAACTGGTATTAGATACTAAATAGAACAAGATGGCATGAACTGGTTTCCATTTTCAAAATTCTAGTACTGAACAAAGAACAGATGTGCCCAAACAAAGGGAAATGATGTCTCAGCATATAAACCTGTGTATTTGTATTGCCTATACATGATTTGCTCTGAAGACCACAGAAGTACTGGCTTGTTCTTGACAAAGATAATTTTCTCTTAACCTTACAAAGTGCAGTCCTATGGCTAGGATCTGAGACAGGAGAAATGTAAATGGTGGAGACCTTGCCCTTCAGAATTCATGATTCATAGAGACTTAGTACAAAAGTGAGGGAAGACCAGACAAGTTATGTAGCTCTGGTCTAGTATGTACAATGGTATAATGTGTTCAAAAGCACTAGACTCTATCTCTAACACCACAGCGAACAAATCAGGGGAAGACTGTATATCGTCTAAGGAAGCATGTAAAATCCAAAGGAACATAAAGAACACCTTCAGCTTCTACATGCTTTCTTCAAATGACCTAGGGGATAGGGAGTGGGGTGGATAGGTGGGTGGGTAGCCAGGTCATTTGAAGAAAGCACGTAGAAGGTGTTCTTTATGTTCCTTTGGATTTCACATGCTTCAGACAGGCTTCGGCCTCATAGAGATCTGCCTGCTTCTGCCTCTCGAGTGCTGGGATTAAATGCATTGGCCACCACCAGCTGGCTGCTTCTTTTAAAAATAGTTTATGGTAGAAAACTTAAAATTACATACAAAAGTTAAGAGAATAGTATATAAAGTACAGCTGTTCCTAAATAAATTTCTTTTTTTTTTTTGTATACTACTAACAACAACTACAACAATCTGGCTTCATTTAGATGGTTAAAAAAATCAGTAGGGAAATAAATAAGCAAGCTAATATGTAAACCTTTTTGAAACCAACAAGTAGATTTTGTTTAATGTTTGTTTTGCTTTTGTTTTTGTTTTGGTTTTTTTTTTTTCAGACAGTCTTATATTGTAGCCCAGGCTAGCCTAGAACTCACTATGTAATTTAGGCTGGCCTCCAATTCATGGAACTCTTCTTGCTTCACCCCATATATGTTCAGGTTATAAGCTATATTCATCACATCCAGTGAAATATTTTTCATTTTTTTAGTTGCATTCATTTATTGTGTAATATATGTGGGGACATATGCCATGGCATGAGTGTGGATGTCAGTGGAAAATGTGTGGGAATTGGTTCTGGCCTTCTAGCTTGTGGGTCTGGGGATTAAATTCAGGTTATGAGGCATAAGCTAACTCATCAACCTGAGATAATTTTTGGAGTGTTTGTGTCTATCTTATGGTTAAACTTAAATTATTACCAGATAAAACTTAATATAATTGAATTAATTGCATCATTAATCTCTAGGTCCATGTTCCACATTTTTTTCTGAAAAGATATGAAAATTTATTTTTAATTGTGTTCTTTTCTATTTTCCTATACATTTTTGTTGTTTATATGTTTAGTAGAGACATGTTGGCATCTTCTTTAAATATAATTTGAAGAGAGAACAGATCATTTTTCAGATATCAAAGCAGGTGCCATAATTAAAAAAGGAGTTACCATTTCTTTTTCCAAGGACTAGAATAACATGCATTCTTTGTATAAAGCTAGCAGCCTTCAGTTCTAATTAACTCTCATCCTTCCTTTATTCCATGTCACTGCTCTTAAAGTTCCTAAATCCCTGTCTACTCACCACTTCTCACTCAACACAGTGACAATCCCTCCTCTTACCAAAGGAGGATGCTGTGTCTATAGCATGCTGCAGAGAGTAGTTCTTCTAGTGCTCAAAATCCCTATATTGAATAGGGCTGCAGGAAACCCATATTCATTCCCTCATCTTGTTCAGTTTCAATAATTTTAGATGAATTTGCACAACACAAATGTGGCACAAACAACTTCATGTTGTATAAAAACATAATTACTTTCTTTAAACATTCTAGACTTGTATCAGAATGCTCCTGAGTTCCTAATCTGCAGCATCTCAGGTGTACTTTCCTGTGCTGAAAGATACTTCTAGTATGCAGGACAAACCACCATTAGTCTATGTGAGCCTCTTCCCTACTGTGCCATTCGTCATAAATCTTACCTTTGATTTCTAAGGTTCTCCTCTCCTATAAGCTTTGCCTTGCCTCGTCAGTGAAGTTTTAACTTGCAATAAGTATTCTGAAATGTCTAATAATGACAAGATTGTAACATAGTTCATGGTTAATGGGGTTGTGTTTTGTTTTGTTTTGTTTTGTTTTGTTTTGTTTTGTTTTGTTTTGTTTTACAGTTCTGGCTACTTAGGATACTATACAAGAGAAAGTATTGTGGGGGCAGATGAGCACACAGGGCCTCTAAACTGCAATGGCCTTGCAACCCAAGGTACAATCAAACACTTAAAACAGAACTTTGTGGGGCTGGAGAGGTGGTTTGATGGTTAAGAGCACTTGCTTCTCTTCCGGAGGACCCACTTTTGATCTCCAACACCCACACCAGGTAGTATACAACCACCAATAGCACCAGTTCCAGAGATTCAACACTCTCTGCTGTTCCCTATGGTACCTATACACATGGTGCACATAAAGTCACATGGGCATGCACATATACAAATAAAAATGAAAAAAAAAACTTTTTATAAGAGATCTTAACAATTGGCCTATATTAATATTATCTGATGCTCACAAAGCAGTGTCCTTACAGTATGATACATTTGTCTTTGTCATTTCACTGGTTTTTATGCTTATGCACAATCTCCTTACTGCTAATCCAATGCAGTGGTCTTCAATGATTTATGTTACTAAAGGCTCAGAGGCAATTTAATAGTGCCCTTTACATACCTACATAGTGTATACAGACCTGACCACCTCCATGACAATGAGCTCCAGGCAAAATGGAAGACACCCAAATGGTGGCAAAAAAATCAGTTTGAGAAAAATAGAATAAGTATATCCTAAACATGAAAATGTTTTAAAAGGGCGCTTACACTTAAATCTTTAATGGTAGTGAACTGTGAACTTCAGTTTCTACTCTTTAAGGTGTCTCTTCCAGGCACCCGATTTCCAATATATGCTCATAAATTTCAAAAATGACACTATATACAAAATGATTACAACTAAAGACCATGCTGCTGCCTTCTATCATCTTTCACCACAGAAAGGATTCTTAAGTTTTAGGAAGAACCTGAACTAAATAAATACTTCAAGTTCTTTTTCCACTACAATGAACCCTCCCAGGCAGTCATAAAAACATTCAACAAGGATGTCTAATAATAGCAATTCGTATACCCCCCAGTAGTTAGAACCTCCCACCCAAGTTTCTATGGTGATCCTCACTTCTCTCCCTCATTCCTCCTAGCATATTGTATAATTTATTGGGAGTATATAAAATACTGAACATTTATAGTTTTTCCTAATAAAATTTTCTCTTAAAATTTAGAATTTTGGCCAGAAACCTCTGTAAGAACATAAATGGATAAAGGATAAGTATGAACTCTAGAATGATGTTCTAAGAGTCTTCCCATTCTACACTCAGGAAACAACACTAGAAATTGTTCAAGTGACAGCATGCCATGTAGTTAGAAAGTCACCAGTGAAATAGTAACTACAGCTGAAATCTGACATATACTCTCCTGTATTCCCTGGGTACAATATAGTCCCATGATTAAAAATACATTTCATTTCTTCGAAGTGCAAATTCAGTCTGTCAAACTGCATGATAAGACCAAAAAGCTGCTGAAATTCTGAAACCTAACCTGCTAAACATTCTGAACAGCCCTTCTCCAAGGAAACGTTGAAAGAAATCTAATGTTTCATAGCTGTCCACATTTGAAAATTACAAAAGGGTTTCAAAATCATTCCCAATAAAACTGCTAAATGTGATCAGGACCACAAATTCTTAATCTAAATTTACATCTCTATATATGTTGTAAGTGGCTCCCAAATATAAAAATTTCCCTTGTGCTCCTATGAACACTAAAGTATTTAAGAGGTCTGAAAGATCCCTGTAAGCAGACATTGGCACAAGTTCTTGCATACTGTAGCTTATATCTTTAAAAGGTGTCAAAGGAGAAGCATATGAAATGCTGTGATCTCCACCCATTGCCACATAAGACTTACTGCCCATGAACTGCACAGGGCCCTGCCAGCATCCTGCATCCATTCTTTCTTTCAAGCCTACTACATTAGACCATGGAAACTCAGGATATGTGGCCAGAGGCCCCTGCTTTGAATCCAGCTGGCCTGCCACGTGGTGTGGCCATGACCTTAATCACACTTCTGCTGACATCCTGTGAGTGGGCTCACGTTGAAGCCAGACCTTCTCGCTGTGTAGCTTGCCCTGCTCCAGGAAATGCAAACCCCTGCTACCTAAAACATTCCATTCTCAATTCCACAACAGGGCTTCCTGCTCTCCACTCCTCAGGCACAACAGGTCTTTGAGTATCCTCACCACCCTGGGAACACCTTTAACCATTTCATCAGTCCCTATCAAGAAAGGCATTTCCATCTTACTTGAGATTTTCAGAGATGCTTGTTCGCAAAGCCACTAACCACTACAGCTATAATAACATTTTTTACAGGCATTATAAACATATTTAACACTCTAAATTCCAGATGTGACCCTATGAAACACGCAAAACTCTATTCATGAAAATAGGTACCTATTCACTCAGCAGAAAGTGAAAATGCTGTATTGGTCACAGAAGCATTATCTCCATGGTCCTTTTTCTAAGATGAAATGAAAAGATGTCCCAAATTCTTGAGTTTGCCTAGGCCTGATTGTGTATGCATATAATTCCAACTACTTGCAAGGCTGAGCAAGAAAGACCCTAGAGTCAAAGGCTGCCTGGGCTACAGAGTGAGTAGGAATTTGTCTCAAAACAAAAAGTAAAAAATAGCAGTATGCATATAGTTCAGTGGTTCAATATTCAATGAGACATAATGATAGAAGAAAGGGAGGAAAAACCTCTCTCTCTTTCTCTCTCTCTCTCTCTCTCTCTCTCTCTCTCTCTCTCTCTCTCTCTGTGTGTGTGTGTGTGTGTGTGTGTGTGTGTGTAAGCCTCCATTTCCCTCCTTCTCTCTGCTATCTCAAGTTACCATGCCCAAGTATCTCAGTGGTGTATATGGCAGTCAGCAATAAGAGAAACTTGAAAAGCTAAAACCAAAGTTCCCTCTGGGTTACTCACAACTGTAGTTCTGAGAAGGTAGGGATGACTCCCATGATGGCTTGCTGACCAGTTATTTGGCTGCAGAAATTTAGGCATTGCTGTGAAATTCATGACAGAAGACATTAATGTCAAAGTTTCCTGGCCAAATGACAAAAAACAGAAGTCCCACAGAACTTGAAGGATCTCAAAAAAAAAAAAATCATTGAAAGGAGGAGCTTAGGAAACAAATATACCCCCTAATTGTTTATAAACTCCCAGGCTTACATTTCAGGCTTGGATGTGTAGATCTCTTCAGAAATAACCTACAAAGAATTGGCAGTCAAAGTGCTGGAACTCCAGATTGGCCATCTGAAGTATGCACACAAATGGCACTGGCAATGGATGACACTGCAACCACAGCTTACTGAAGGTAAAATAGTACTTGCTCACTGGGCCTAACCCTGTCAACTGCAGGGTAAAACTAAAACCCAATTCTCCATAGATTTAAATAAAATCTAGTCTCATAATATAATACTCAAAATATTCCACATAGAATCAGTATTACTCAACATGAAAAGATAACATACGCCAACACAAAAATGGCTAATCAAAATGTAAGAACAATATAAAGAACTGTTGGAAATCTGAGAACTTAACAAGCAAACAAACAAAACTTGGGGATAGATCCAAATGTTAGCTCATTTGAACAGTGAAGAGATAAAAGATCTAAAACAAAGCAACATGGAGCTTCAGATATCAAGAAAATTGTAACAGAAGGTCTGCCATGTTGCATGGGAGAACAGTGGGGAGAAATGATACAGTTTAGGGAGAAAAGGTTGACAACATATTGGCTGAAAACATATTTTACAGTCTATAGGAACCCATAATTTCAAAAAGTACAAATCAACCTTATGCAGAATAATCTCAAAAGCTGAATGAAACACATCTAGAATAATTCCAAAGAAAATCAAGTTGAAAACTAGATGAAGCAAACAACTGATAGTTTTCTGTTGCACAACTCTATCTGAAAAATATCCTACTCAGTAATATACAGAAATAGAAGACTACCAATTAGTTGAAACGAAATACTTACAAAATATTCTAAATAAAAAACAGAATATGCATTCTTTTTTTTTTTTTTTTTTTTTTTACAAAAAAAACAACATTTAATTGGGGCTGGTTTACAGGTTCAGAGGTTCAGTCCATTATCATCAAGGCGGGAACATGGCAGCATCCAGGCAGGCATGGCACAGGCAGAGCTGAGAGTTCTACATCTTCATTCAAAGGTTGCTAGTGGAAAGCTGACTTCCAGGCAACTAGGGTGAGGGTCTTTTTTTTTTTTTTTTTTTTTTTTTTTTTTTTTTTCTTTTTTTTTTTTTTTTCTTTTCTTTTTTTTTTTTTTTTAATTAGGTATTTAGCTCATTTACATTTCCAATGCTATACCAAAAGTCCCCCTTACCCACCCACCCCCACTCCCCTACCCACCCACTCCCCCCCTTTGGCCCTGGCGTTCCCCTGTACCGGGGCACACAAAGTCTGCGTGTCCAATGGGCCTCTCTTTCCAGTGATGGCCGACTAGGCCATCTTTTGATACATATGCAGCTAGAGTCAAGAGCTCAGGGGTACTGGTTAGTTCATAATGTTGTTCCACCTATAGGGTTGAAGTTCCCTTTAGCTCCTTGGGTACTTTCTCTAGCTCCTCCATTGGGAGCCCTGTGATCCATCCATTAGCTGACTGTGAGCATCCACTTCTGTGTTTGCTAGGCCCCGGCATAGTCTCACAAGAGACAGCTACATCTGGGTCCTTTCAGTAAAATCTTGCTAGTGTATGCAATGGTGTCAGCATTTGGAAGCTGATTATGGGGTGGATCCCTGGATATGGCAGTCTCTACATGGTCCATCCTTTCATCTCAGCTCCATACTTTGTTTCTGTAACTCCTTCCATGGGTGTTTTGTTCCCACTTCTAAGGAGGGGCATAGTGTCCACACTTCAGTCTTCATTTTTCTTGAGTTTCATGTGTTTAGGAAATTGTATCTTATATCGTGGGTATCCTAGGTTTTGGGCTAGTATCCACTTATCAGTGAGTACATATTGTGTGAGTTCCTTTGTGATTGTGTTACCTCACTCAGGATGATGCTCTCCAGGTCCATCCATTTGGCTAGGAATTTCATAAATTCATTCTTTTTAATAGCTGAGTAGTACTCCATTGTGTAGATGTACCACATTTTCTGTATCCATTCCTCTGTTGAGGGGCATCTGGGTTCTTTCCAGTTTCTGGCTATTATAAATAAGGCTGCTATGAACATAGTGGAGCATGTGTCCTTCTTACCAGTTGGGGCTTCTTCTGGATATATGCCCAGGAGAGGTATTGCTGGATCCTCCGGTAGTACTATGTCCAATTTTCTGAGGAACCGCCAGACTGATTTCCAGAGTGGTTGTACAAGCCTGCAATCCCACCAACAATGGAGGAGTGTTCCTCTTTCTCCACATCCTCGCCAGCATCTGCTGTCACCTGAATTTTTGATCTTAGCCATTCTCACTGGTGTGAGGTGGAATCTCAGGGTTGTTTTGATTTGCATTTCCCTGATGATTAAGGATGTTGAACATTTTTTCAGGTGCTTCTCTGCCATTCGGTATTCCTCAGGTGAGAATTCTTTGTTCAGTTCTGAGCCCCATTTTTTAAGGGGGTTATTTGATTTTCTGAGGTCCACCTTCTTGAGTTCTTTATATATGTTGGATATTAGTCCCCTATCTGATTTAGGATAGGTAAAGATCCTTTCCCAGTCTGTTGGTGGTCTTTTTGTCTTATAGACAGTGTCTTTTGCCTTGCAGAAACTTTGGA
The DNA here is from genome assembly GCF_000001635.26 of Mus musculus. NCBI lineage: Eukaryota > Metazoa > Chordata > Mammalia > Rodentia > Muridae > Mus > Mus musculus. The sequence continues at coordinate 19,188,284 of NC_000086.7, forward strand.
GTTTCATTAGGTCCCATTTGTCAATTCTCGATCTTACAGCACAAGCCATTGCTGTTCTGTTCAGGAATTTTTCCCCTGTGCCCATATCTTCAAGGCTTTTCCCCACTTTCTCCTCTATAAGTTTCAGTGTCTCTGGTTTTATGTGAAGTTCCTTGATCCACTTAGATTTGACCTTAGTACAAGGAGATAAGTATGGATCGATTCGCATTCTTCTACATGATAACAACCAGTTGTGCCAGCACCAATTGTTGAAAATGCTGTCTTTCTTCCACTGGATGGTTTTGGCTCCCTTGTCGAAGATCAAGTGACCATAGGTGTGTGGGTTCATTTCTGGGTCTTCAATTCTATTCCATTGGTCCACTTGTCTGTCTCTATACCAGTACCATGCAGTTTTTATCACAATTGCTCTGTAGTAAAGCTTTAGGTCAGGCATGGTGATTCCACCAGAGGTTCTTTTATCCTTGAGAAGAGTTTTTGCTATCCTCGGTTTTTTGTTATTCCAGATGAATTTGCAAATTGCTCCTTCTAATTCGTTGAAGAATTGAGATGGAATTTTAATGGGGATTGCATTGAATCTGTAGATTGCTTTTGGCAAGATAGCCATTTTTACAATGTTGATCCTGCCAATCCATGAGCATGGGAGATCTTTCCATCTTCTGAGATCTTCTTTAATTTCTTTCTTCAGAGATTTGAAGTTTTTATCATACAGATCTTTCACCTCCTTAGTTAGAGTCACGCCAAGATATTTTATATTATTTGTGACTATTGAGAAGGGTGTTGTTTCCCTAATTTCTTTCTCAGCCTGTTTATTCTTTGTGTAGAGAAAGGCCATTGACTTGTTTGAGTTAATTTTATATCCAGCTACTTCACCGAAGCTGTTTATCAGGTTTAGGAGTTCTCTGTTGGAATTTTTAGGGTCACTTATATATACTATCATATCATCTGCAAAAAGTGATATTTTGACTTCCTCTTTTCCAATTTGTATCCCCTTGATCTCCTTTTGTTGTCGAATTGCTCTGGCTAATACTTCAAGTACTATGTTGAAAAGGTAGGGAGAAAGTGGGCAGCCTTGTCTAGTCCCTGATTTTAGTGGGATTGCTTCCAGCTTCTCTCCATTTACTTTGATGTTGGCTACTGGTTTGCTGTAGATTGCTTTTATCATGTTTAGGTATTGGCCTTGAATTCCTGATCTTTCCAGAACTTTTATCATGAATGGGTGTTGGATCTTGTCAAATGCTTTTTCTGCATCTAACGAGATGATCATGTGGTTTTTGTCTTTGAGTTTGTTTATATAATGGATTACATTGATGGATTTTCGTATATTAAACCATCCCTGCATCCCTGGAATAAAACCTACTTGGTCAGGATGGATGATTGCTTTAATGTGTTCTTGGATTCGGTTAGCGAGAATTTTATTAAGAATTTTTGCATCGATGTTCATAAGAGAAATTGGTCTGAAGTTCTCTATCTTTGTTGGATCTTTCTGTGGTTTAGGTATCAGAGTAATAGTGGCTTCATAAAATGAGTTGGGTAGAATACCTTCTACTTCTATCTTGTGAAAAAGTTTGTGCAGAACTGGAGTTAGATCTTCTTTGAAGGTCTGATAGAACTCTGCACTAAACCCGTCTGGTCCTGGGCTTTTTTTGGCTGGGAGACTATTAATAACTGCTTCTATTTCTTTAGGGGATATGGGACTGTTTAGAAGGTCAACTTGATCCTGATTCAACTTTGGTACCTGGTATCTGTCCAGAAATTTGTCCATTTCGTCCAGGTTTTCCAGTTTTGTTGAGTATAGCCTTTTGTAGAAGGATCTGATGGTGTTTTGGATTTCTTCAGGATCTGTTGTTATGTCTCCCTTTTCATTTCTGATTTTGTTAATTAGGATTTTGTCCCTGTGCCCTTTAGTGAGTCTAGCTAAGGGTTTATCTATCTTGTTGATTTTCTCAAAGAACCAACTCCTCGTTTGGTTAATTCTTTGAATAGTTCTTCTTGTTTCCACTTGGTTGATTTCACCCCTGAGTTTGATTATTTCCTGCCGTCTACTCCTCTTGGGTGAATTTGCTTCCTTTTTTTCTAGAGCTTTTAGATGTGTTGTCAAGCTGCTAGTATGTGCTCTCTCCCGTTTTTTCTTGAAGGCACTCATAGCTATGAGTTTCCCTCTTAGAAATGCTTTCATTGTGTCCCAAAGGTTTGGGTACGTTGTGGCTTCATTTTCATTAAACTCTAAAAAGTCTTTAATTTCTTTCTTTATTCCTTCCTTGACCAAGGTATCATTGAGAAGAGTGTTGTTCAGTTTCCATGTGAATGTTGGCTTTCTGTTATTTATTTTGTTATTGAAGATCAGCCTTAGTGCATGGTGATCTGATAGGATACATGGGACAATTTCAATATTTTTGAATCTGTTGAGGCCTGATTTGTGACCTATTATGTGGTCAATTTTGGAGAAGGTACCATGAGGTGCTGAGAAGAAGGTATATCCTTTTGTTTTAGGATAAAATGTTCTGTAGATATCTGTCAGATCCATTTGTTTCATCACTTCTGTTAGTTTCAGTGTGTCCCTGTTTAGTTTCTGTTTCCATGATCTGTCCATTGGTGAAAGTGGTGTGTTGAAGTCTCCCACTATTATTGTGTGAGGAGCAATGTGTGCTTTGAGCTTTACTAAAGTTTCTTTAGTGAATGTGGCTGCTCTTGTATTTGGAGCATAGATATTCAGAATTGAGAGTTCCTCTTGGAGGATTTTACCTTTGATGAGAATGAAGTGTCCCTCCTTGTCTTTTTTGATGACTTTGGGTTGGAAGTCAATCTTATCAGATATTAGGATGGCTACTCCTGCTTGTTTCTTCATACCATTTGCTTGGAAAATTGTTTTCCAGCCTTTCATTCTGAGGTAGTGTCTATCTTTTTCTCTGAGATGAGTTTCCTGTAAGCAGCAAAATGTTGGGTCTTGTTTGTGTAGCCAGTTTGTTAGTCTATGTCTTTTTATTGGCGAGTTGAGACCATTGATGTTAAGAGATATTAAGGAAAAGTAATTGTTGCTTCCTGTTATTTTAGTTGTTAAAGGTGGCATTCTGTTCTTGTGGCTGTCTTCTTTTAGGTTTGTTGAGGGATTACCTTCTTGTTTTTTCTAGGGCGTTGTTCCCGTTCTTGTATTGGTTTTTTTCTGTTATTATCCTTTGAAGGGCTGGATTCGTGGAGAGATAATGCGTGAATTTGGTTTTGTCGTGGAATACTTTGGTTTCTCCCTCTATGATAATTGAGAGTTTGGCTGGGTATAGTAGCCTGGGCTGCAGTTTGTGTTCTCTTAGTGTCTGTATAACATCTGTCCAGGCTCTTCTGGCTTTCATAGTCTCTGGTGAAAAATCTGGTGTAATTCTGATAGGCTTGCCTTTATATGTTACTTGACCTTTTTCCCTTACTGCTTTTAGTATTCTATCTTTATTTAGTGCATTTGATGTTCTGATTATTATGTGTCGGGAGGAATTTCTTTTCTGGTCCAGTCTATTTGGAGTTCTGTAGGCTTCTTGTATGTTCATATGCATCTCATTCTTTAGATTTGGGAAGTTTTCTTCAATAATTTTGTTGAAGATGTTTGCTGGACCTTTGAGTTGAAAATCTTCATTCTCATCCACTCCTATTATCCGTACGTTTGGTCTTCTTATTGTGTCCTGGATTTCCTGGATATTTTGAGTTAGGATCTTTTTGCATTTTCCATTTTCTTTGATTGTTGTGCCGATGTTCTCTATGGAATCTTCTGCACCTGAGATTCTCTCTTCCATCTCTTGTATTCTGTTGCTGATGCTCAAATCTATGGTTCCAGATTTCTTTCCTAGGGTTTCTATCTCTAGTGTTGCCTCGCTTTGAGTTTTCTTTATTGTGTCTACTTCCCTTTTTAGGTCTAGTATGGTTTTGTTCATTTCCATCACCTGTTTGTATGTTTTTTCCTCTTTTTCTGTAAGGACTTCTACCTGTTTGATTGTGTTTTCCTGTTTTTCTTTAAGGACTTGTAACTCTTTAGCAGTGTTCTCCTGTATTTCTTTAAGTGATTTATTAAAGTCCTTCTTGATGTCCTCTACCATCATCATGAGATATGCTTTTAAATCTAGGTCTAGGTTCTCAGGTGTGTTGGGGTTCCCTGGACTGGGCGAAGTGGGTGTGCTGGGTTCTGGTGATGGTGAGTGGTCTTGGTTCCTGTTAGTAAGATTCCTTCGTTTACCTTTCGCCATCTGGTAATCTCTGGAGTTAGTAGTTATAGTTGACTCTGTTTAGAGATTGTTCTTCTGGTGATTCTGTTACCGTCTATCAGCAGACCTGGGAGACAGATTCTCTCCTCTGAGTTTCAGTGCTCAGAGCACTCTCTGCTGGCAAGCTCTCTTACAGGGAAGGTGCGCAGATATCTTGTATTTGGACCTCCTCCTGGCCGAAGAAGAAGGCCCAAAACAGGACCTTTCTCAGACAGTGTGTTGCTTTGGCAGTTCCCAGGTGGTACAGACTCTCACCTAAGCAGACTAAATTCCTAAGTTCCTTGGAGTCCCGGGACCAAGATGGCGACCGCTGCTGCTGTGGCTTAGGCCGCCTCCCCAGCCGGGTGGGCACCTGTCCTCCGGTCCGGAAGGTGGCCGGCTGTCCCCGGCCCACACAGGGTGCTGCCTCAGCGCCTCTGTGCTTCTGCCTGTTCCAGAAGCTGTCAGGTTCTCTGGCGCACCCTCTCACCTGTTCAGACTAATTTCCTAGGTTCGGCGGGTCTCGGACCAAGATGGCGACCGCTGCTGCTGTGGCTTAGGCCGCCTCCCCAGCCGGGCGGGCACCTGTCCTCCGGTCCGGACGGTGGCCGGCTGTCCCCGGCCCACACAGGGTGCTGCCTCAGCCCCTCTGTGCTTCTGCCTGTTCCAGAGGCTGTCAGGTTCTCTGGCGCACCCTCTCACCTGTTCAGACTAATTTCCTAAGTTCGGCGGGTCCCGGACCAATAGGGTGAGGGTCTTAAGCCCATACCCACAGTGACCAGAATATGCATTCTTTAAAAGGAAAACAAAATCCTCATCTAGATGGACTATGCTCTGAAGATTCCTTTAAAAAATTTAAAATTAAACGAATACAGAGTATGTCTTTGTGTTCAAGATGAAATTAAACTAGAAATCAATAGCAGAAAAAGGAGAGGAAAATATTCAATTATTTAGAGGTTAAACATGCTTCTAAAATATGGGTTAAAACCCACTGTTTTGAATGGAACAAAACAAAAATATAACACATTAAAGTGTGACACAGCTAAAATTGTGCATATTGGGAAATTTATAGCATTAAATCTTTCTATTTGAAAGAAAGGAAACACACACACATACACCATAACCTATTAATACCAAGAACAAAGAGAGAATATCATTACGGATCTCTAGATACTAAAAATGGAATACTATAAACAATTTTACATATTTCACTGACTGCTTAATGATTTCTTTTTATGTTCATGAAAGTTAATGGTCTTCTGTGTGTTCTCTTTTAGCCACCAGGTCAGGTAACTGCAGCTCTTATAAAATGAGTAGAAACATTTTCCCTCTCCTTTTAGAACAGACTGTTTAAAATAGGTGTTCTTGTTTCCTTAAATGTTTTCACTAGTCAATCCCAACATCAAGATTGGAAAATCCAATTTTTGAGAGATTTATAACCATGAATACACTCAGGGCTATTCATGTTAACTATATACAATAATTAATTATGATTACTAACCAACTTGACTTAGTTGAGAAACATCTATAAGATTAAACCAAAGCACAGCTCTGGGGGAGTCTGTGATTATATCTATACAGAGGCCTTTGTAATTGATCCAATAGTTTAACCTATTAATGGATTTAAAAATCTAAGTAGGGCATTGGGAGGTGCTAGGATTAGACAAGGTGGAATTTGGTTGGAGAAAGTATAACATTGGCCTTGTGTCCTGTTAGCAGTATATAGTCCTGGTCCCTACATGTTACTGGTCCACTGATGAGCCAAAGTGCACTTTTGTTTCCTGAAGTTGTTTGTCAGGTACTTAATCAGTATGATAATAAAACTAAGTGTAACACTATTTCATCAGAAGGAGCTACAAGAAACAATCACAAGATCTACATGAACTAAAGAAGATATCTCCTGACCTGGCATCATCTTAATTATCGCAGAAAAGTTTCCAGTCTTTTAATAGCAATGTGATAGTGCGGTGGGTTGGGGGAGAGAAGGTAAGAGGACTGACATACTACTGTGATGATGACCACAGCCATCCAAATCCCTACAGAGTATTGGGAATATTTTATGAAGTAAATAAGAATCTGCGTGGCTGAAGGTAGGGACAAGAATGGGTTATGCTAGAAGAGGCTCCAGTTCTAAGAACAAATCAGGCTAAGACCAAGGAATTCTCTCAATTCCTTCTCAAATCAGAGAAACTTTTTTTCTGAGACTTTCCTGGAATTATTCATTCACCCATGCACCAGCTCTCCAGCTATTATCATAGTTTTTAATCTATATGTACCAAGCAACTTATTGTATTCTTTATTCCTTTGAAGGGAATTCAACTGGTATAGAAGTTTGAAAAGCACTACTCTCAGATATCCCAAGGGAGTTGACTTGGAATTCTGGCATAATTTCCTCAGGAAAGCTACGGGTCAGCCATTCCCAACCCAAGGCAGGGACTTACATAGAGTCAACTGAGGTTTGGAAATAAAATCATGCTAGCCAACTGATTGGTTACAGTTCTCACTTAGTCCAACACAAACAGAGACTCATAAAGTTGAAAGCAACCTCATAAATCTCCTTGACCATGCCCTTACTTCACAGATGATGAGACTATGGTTTAGCTACAGGACGTGATTACTCCAAAGATGCATTCCTTGTTGAGGTAAAAATGAGATTGAACCCAAGTCCCAGAGTCTCAACACAGTACCCTTTACACTACAATAAAAGCAAGCATTGATTGGACAGCTAGTAAATATGAAACAATATGCTGTGTGGGAGGGAATGCTACTACCACAGAATTTTAATTTTACTGAGTACATATATCAAGTTACTACACAGAAAACTAAGAAGGAAATGAGTGTTAATAAGGAGAAATGTAGAGGACAAATACATTATTGAAACAAATCTTCCAAAGACTTAGCTGACCACCATCAACACAGGCATAGTTATCCCATCCAAGAAATCACTTTGGGAAATGAACACATATGCCCTTCGTTTTAGTGGTTAAGTAGGAAATCATTCTTTTTAAAATTCTGTACCCCACTGAATGCTTCTGCCCCACATATAAAGCATAATCTGAGAGGAGAGCCTTGAAGGGGTATAATAAGGAGCTAGACCCAAAACAATGACCATCCAAAGAAATAATGACTCTAGGCATGGACAAGGTGTTAAGACCAAGACCAACTATGGGCCAGATACTGCTGAGGTAATCTTGGAGCTAAGAAAGCCTGAGAACAGGGCCCAGCCACCAGCAAAAAACAGTCCAGACAAAAAGGACTCTGCAATTTTATTGTGAAACTCATGAAACTCAAGAAGAATGAAGACCAAAGTGTGGACACTTTGGCCTTTCTTAGAATTGGGAACAAAACACCCATGGAAGGAGTTACAGAGACAAAGTTTGGAGCTGAGATGAAAGGACGGACCATCTAGAAACTGCCATACCCGGGATCCATCCCATAATCAGCCTCCAAACACTGACACCATTGCATACGCCAGCAAGATTTTGCTGAAAGGACCCTGATATAGCTGTCTCTTGTGAGACTATGCCGGGGCCTAGCAAACACAGAAGTGGATGCTCACAGTTAGCTATTGGATGGATCACAGGGCCCCCAATGGAGGAGCTAGAGAAAGTACCCAAGGAGCTAAAGGGATCTGCAACCCTATAGGTGGAACAACAATATGAACTAGCCAGTACCCCCCAGAGCTCATGTCTCTAGCTGCATATATATCAGAAGATGGCCTAGTCGGCCATCACTTGAAAGAGAGACCCATTGGACTTGCAAACTTTATATGTCCCAGTACAGGGGAATGCCAGGGCCAAGAAGAGGGAGTGGGTAGGTAGGGGAGTGGGTAGGGGAGGGTACGGGGGACTTTTGGGATAGCACTGGAAATGTAAATGAAGAAAATACCTAATTTTTAAAAAAAGGGACTCTTTAACAGTTCTCTACTTGAACACAGGAAGAGAAAAAAAGAACAGGACATGATGAAATGTATACAGATAAAGCATCTCATTTTTAGCTAAACAATTAATATAATTAACATTTGTAATGGAAATGCTCTACCTAGATGTAACAGTTACTCCTCTGGAGGGGCTCTCAGTGACTGGCCTTCTCCCAGTGGAAAATGTTTTCTCTCTCTCATGTTCCCTTATGCTTTCAAGGAACAAACACATCACAGAATCTGAAATTTGACATGCAAGTGGCTTCCACTGAAGATTTATGCATGGCAAACTATTACAAAAAAGAGTTTAGGAAGACAAGACCTCAGGTTGCAGTCCATAAACCATAATTCTAGTACAACAAGCAGTCCAATGATGTGTGTGGTGGCTCAGGCCTTTGATCACAGTGCTCTAGAGAGATTAGGAAGAATTTAAGTTTGGCCTCCTCTCTGCTACAGAGAGGAGGCCAAACTTAACCATGTGAGAACCTGCCTCAAAACAATAAAGGATGTCCAGTTTTGTTAATGACAACTATTAACAGAAAAACAAAACTTGGTACACAACTCTTTTTTTTTCAGAGCTTTCTGAAAGAAAAAAAAAATCAAGTCACTTACAGTGTGGCTGAGGCAACCACTCAAAGAGAAATTCCTAGACACTTCTAAACCATAGTGCAAATTGGGGTAAACTCATATCTATCAGCCTTATTAAGAAAAAAGAATCAAAAAATAAACAAACAAAATCCTGTTAAACAGATTACCAGTTTCAGACCAAAATGGCTTGTGACCACTCACCTGAGTTATTTGTTCATCCTTCCTTAAATCTAATACAGATTGATGCTCACAAAACTGAGTAGCACTGGATCTTTGAAAAGATGTCAGTCAAGTAGAAGTATCACCTTGCACCTTTCTCAGACTGCTTCTTACTACTTAATTCCCTGGATAACTTCAAAGATGATGAAACCTTTTAGGGCTTACTTTCTCCATTGTTTTTTATCAAGAAGCAGATAGCTAGGAAACACGGGTACATACCATAAGCCAGATATTTTATTATCAAATACGATTGTCCTCATATATGTATAACTCCTGACATGAAACAGGTTTTAAAATTATATACAATAAATAATTCATGTTAAAAAGGAGCTTCTTCTACATGCTTTGTTCACCCTAAACAGAGCAGTCCATTATACTCTCCACTCCTCCTTTCAACAGAATGTCTACTAACTCCATTTCTCATGGGTACTAAACCACTTGTACTATTAGAAGTGGGTCTTAGAATGAGTCTAGTTACAGGCTGTAACTCTCTTGCTGAGTATGTAGTTGTTATGATCACTTACAGTGAGTATACCATCAATATGGTAGCTTCACATTGCAGATGATGTAAAAGGAACCCAGAGCTTATGAACAGCTTTGCTCAGACCACACCAAGGAATGAAAAAAAAAAAAAGAGTCTAAGGATTTACATAATCATTTTTTTTTTTTTTTTTGGTTTTTTCGAGACAGGGTTACTCTGTATAGCCCTGGCTGTCCTGGAGCTCACTTTGTAGACCAGGCTGGCCTCGAACTCAGAAATCCGCCTGTCTCTGCCTCCCGAGTGCTGGGATTAAAGGCGTGCGCCACCACACCCGGCTAGAACCATTTTGTATTGATGAGCAATTCATGTGTTTATGATATATGAAAATTAAAACTAAGCCACCAAACCAACAAACATCCTGTTCTAGAACATTCTCAAATAATAAAGGAAGGTTATGGAAACCAAGTATAGCCAAAACCATTCTATTGTTAAAGTAGAGGTTTTTTGAGTCAATAAGAAAAACAGATTCAATCTGTAATTTAGAGAAATATTAGAATTTGCTAAATACTGCATGAATTCATCCCATAGGTCTGAAATTTAATATTACATGCTTAGGGAAATCAATTTAAGACATACAGTATTTAATATTTATTAAGTACTAAGTCCTGCAAGGAATAGCAATGATGTGCCTGCTGTCTTATAGAAAGAAGCATCCAAAGAAAGCACATCAAAACAAGCACTGTTTGGAGCAGCTAACTCCACCTAATAGCTTTGCTCTATGATGTTCTTGCTTTGTGGTGATAAGGGTTTATTTTTTTATGAGTGGAGAAACAGCAGTATAACCAAAGGTTAGTAAAACACCCACACTGAGAGTTAACAAAAAAAACTTAATTAGGAGGAATTGCATTAACACACCAAACTTCACCTTTTAAGTTTCTTAGAAGAAACACAAACTCATTTTTATAATCTCACTCATGTCTTAGGCCCTCAACACTGTCCCTAGAATGTCTAACTTACACCATTTTGAAAAGGTTAGCCTAGAAAAACACAAAGCCATTTTTAATTATAGACAACCACAAGAACTAATAAAAAAAATTCCACTTACTGAAAAAGGAAAAATATATGAAGGGAACCAAAATGTTACTGAAGTGCTTAATGATAAACACCAACTGTCAACATAAAATGAAGGTTTGTGAAAAATAATCACATCCCTGTGGACCACTAATTGAAATGATCTTCCTAAGAAGCCAGACTCAAGAAAACATTTAAACATTCGATCAGGATAAAGCACAGCAGGCAGACTTTTTATTTCTTTTATTTCTTCAGAATGTTCTTATAGCAAAGAAGAAGTAATATGCATGAACTGATTTACTTGGGAGGCTGTATTTCACACACAGGCCTAAAAAAAAATGTTTGCTTCCTGTGTTTCAAAAGGCCATTTTTATAATTTGTAGGTTTTGTAAGTTTATTTCATGTGATTAGAAGCACTGGCAGGGGTCAACCTTGCTATGAGGAGCAACAGCAAACAGGGTATTTATGCAAAAGCCTACGGGGTGACACTAGACTAGGGCTTCAGAATGCCCTCAAGGTCTCAGTGAACTTCCATCTCAGCTTACAGGACTAATAGTTAACAGTCACAAATACCGACAAAGGTAAGAGCAAGTGTCAAGAAACTTAACCTAGTTGGGTTGCTTGGTTAAAAAAGAAATGAGAGACAGACACAGAACGAGAGAGAAAAGGAGAATGCTACTGTTGGGTGGGTGTGATCATCTGCATTTTATACTTGGCTAGACTTAAATCTCTGAGAAAGATACACACATCTGGGCATATCAAAGAGGACATTTCTGGAGATGTCTAATTGTTCACCCCTACTATTCTCTGTTCTTATGTGTATAGGTTAAGACAAATTAAAAGCATACTAAGAAAAAAGCACAGTTCTAAAATGGAAAGGCATTTGCATTTTCCCAGTCAAGAAAAACATTCGGAAAAAGCAGAGGCATGAGAACTGCCAAAACTCTCTGCCCCCACAACTTGGCTGCATGGAACTCTAGGCCTGTTGGCATCTTGGGCCAGAGAGCGCCCATCCTTCTCTTCACAGTCATTAACTGATGGCAAGCTTTCCAAATTTGTCTCTGCTAGCTTAGGCCTCTCCTGAGCCATTCTTTATCTGGGAGGCAGCTTCCCTTCATCCGTCACCTTTAATGGAAATGATTTTGTTAAGGTGAGTGAGGAACAATAAAGGATATCAATATCTCCTTGGGAAATGCCAGGCTTTCCCCAGCTTTCAGGTACACAAAAGTTCACTATGGTCATTGTTTATTATCTTCAGTGGAAATTTAAAGGCTTACAAAATGTGGTATTGTGAAGAATCAAGCCACAAACCACAAAATGACCACAAAACTGTATTTTACTTGATTTACTGTTCTATTTTCTGAAACGCAGCATGGGGACAACAAAAACAAGTAATGACCAAAAGTCATTTCTAATGTTTGATAAAAACTGTAATGGAAATATTTCAACATATGAGGTAGTTAAAGGTTAGAAAATTAGCCTACATGGACCAAACTATTAATAACTAGACCAATATATATGCTTAAATGCTACAATTATTTTAGATATCTGAAACATATACCTTAGTATTTAACAAAATATTTGAGGGCTGGAGAGATGGCTCAGTTGGTTCAGAGCACTGGCTGCTCTTCCAGAGGACCTGGGTTCAATTCCCAGTGTACACACAATGCCTCATAATCATCTAGTTCCAGAAGATCTGATACTCTCTTCTGACCTCTACAGGTACCAAGTACACAAGCAGTACAGTTATATGCAGGCAAAACACTCACACATAAAATAAAAGAAAATAAATTTAATTTTAAAAAGAAACAATTTTATGAATTTGGTCATGTCACTTTTAGATTTCTTTTTTATTTTCAAATTTTGGTTACCACCAAAACAAAAACTGTTGGCCAACTGAGCTTTACTTGGCAATGACTTTGTGATATCTTCCTTTTTTTAACCTGCGGGTGTACATGAGACCAGTGGCCAAAAGGCATAATGTGAAACTCTCCCAAAGGCCCAATTTTCTTTTAAGTAACATGATAAAATTGACAAAGATGAATGACTTAACTTTTCAAGGCAAGAAAAACCTAGAAAACCCATTACAAACATATAAAAAAAAACTATTTATATGAGGAATGTGTATAAGTACGATAAATATTTTTAGATCAAAATCTTGTTTCATTAATATGCCTTTGTAGTTTTCTAAGTTTTAGCTGCTTTCAAATGAATTTTAAAACAGACATAATCCCAAGAAGTATTTTTAGTAAAGAGCCTTTAAACTGATGAATAACTGTTTCAGATTCTGGACCCTAAGGAGATGTGACTAAAAGCACTGTAAGATGCTGGATAGGATCCTGGAACAGAAAAAGAACGGAAGTGGAAAAACTCCTGAGTCTACATGGAGTCTAGAAGTTGGAACTTTTGCAACATGTTAAATTCCTGGTTGTGATACGTGTGTATGTCATGGTTAGCTGAGGGAGCTAGAAACTCTCCACTATTTCTTTAACTCTTCTGCCAGTGTACAATCAGTTCAAACTAAGCAATCTTTAAAAATGAACACTACAAGAGAAAAAAAAAAAAGTATTCCATGCTATACTAAGAACCAACATCATGTGTCAGTGTAGGACTAGATGCCTGTAATCCTAATATTCTAGAGGCGAAGATGGAAGACTGTTTGTTGCAGGTCAAAGGACAGCTTGGTCTATATAGGGAATTGAAGGCAAGAGCTAAACAGTGAAACTCTTGGAAAACAAAACAAAACAAAACAAAATGCCTAAATCTTCTCACTGCAGTGCACTTGAGTGAAATGACTCCACTAGATGGCAGTCTGTTTTCTTCAATGACCAAGGGCCACATCCATCAAAATAGAAATGTTTTTTATCTAGCTTATTCTTAGCATATTAAATAGGCAATTTCTTTATATAATAGATTCTATGGTTTCATTCACTATACAAAATAAGTTTCTGCTTGATTTCCTAGAAATGTCTTCTTTCAGTATTCAAACTTCATTATCATTCCAAAATGCGAAGATGAGATTTATCAATCCAAGCATGCGGCACATTACGCATTCCTTTGTGCTACCAACCTTTGTATGATCTGAAGAAACTCATTCTTTTTAATGTTTATCAACATGGGATATTTTAGTCCTTCTATGGACTTCAAAACCCTACCACATCCACACAGTAATTCCATGAGAAGCAGTGAGCAGGTTCTTTCCACCTTGTTTACAGTCTCTTGGATGCAGGGTACCTCTGCCTGACAAAAATGATCTCTTCTTCTCAAAATAGTTTTAAAAAATAAATCCAAACATTCCAGGGTGTCACAACCAAAGTACAAACACTCTCACCGCTCATCTCTCTATTTTCAAAGACCTAAACTTGGATGAAACAGGAAATTACCCAATCTCGTAATTTTTACAGAAAAAGATGTTGCAGTTCTTAAAAAATGAACTGTGGATTGAAAACATTAATCTGCTTTTCTATAGGACCATGTTCCAAGTATCCAAATGGTGCCTCGCAAATAGCTAGCTGTAAGTCCAGTTCGAGAAGACTCAACATTTTTTTTTTCTGGCCTCCCAGCAAACCAGCCATGTACATGATACCCATATATACATGGAAACAAAGCACATATAAAAATTATAAAATAATTTTTTAAGAAATGAACTGAAAGTTGGGCATAGTGACACAAGGCTATGGTCCACTCATAAGAATGAGGCAGGAGGATCACAATTTCTATCCTTGTAAAAATTTCAAAGGAAACAACTTAACTGTGGAAGGAGAAGAATTACTCCCAATTTCCCCAAAGCGAATTTCTTGTGACCAACAATTTGGCTGCCTTTTATATAGAAGTAACCTTTAAATAGATGCCTTCTACTTATAACCCTTCTAAATTCATTAGTGTTACTCATTATGAGTTCAGCAGTATTAGTCAGCACAAGTTGGTTAGTCATCAGTTTTTTTAAACCACCAACCATTACCTCCCCTTTTGGCTTTTCCTTTCCTTCTAGTATTTTGCAACATTTGAGAGGATGAGTAACTATACCCAGGAAACACTGTTGGGCTTTTCTTGTCTGTTTGTGGTACAAAAAGCAACCTAACCCCTATTAATATAAGGAATGCAACTCTTCACAATCACATTGCTTCTCCATGAAATTTTAGGGAATAATATTCAGGTTGAAGATTTTATTCCAAGTGTTTTGTTTGGCCTTTGTTTTCTGTAACCTTATTAGCAAGAGCTTATATATTCAAACGATTTATCACCTTCTTCACATAATAAGCACTTGGGTATCATTCTTCCAACAGGGGGGGGGGGAAGAGTAGGCCTATTCTAGGAATGGAAAATGATCCCAGATACAAGTCTTTCCTGTTGTTAGAATTTTCTGTCAAGTAAAGACCAACAAAAATCAGCTCCTATATCTTTATATTGGTACTGCTTTCCCCAAATCTTCCATCTGATTTATAGCCAGCTTACTAGGACTAAAAGAAAAAGGCTGTTACTATGAATAACACCTGAAGACCTTAAGGGTACCCCTTCTCTGGGGTATATACACCTCAAAGCAGATGCTCCATAAGAAACAGTAATGTTAAAAAGAAACTCTCCTAACATTGGAAGCCACCTACCAGCTTCTCTGCTCTCCTAACCCATTCTGTACCAGGATCGTCACTTTCTAAGGGACCTATCCTGTTCTTTTCTGGAGACCCTATCCTTAAGGTTAGCTATTTTACCTGCAGCATCTAGCATTCATGTATATGCACTATATACAAAGTCAAATCTCCTCCAAGCCCCATCTTCCCTTAGAGCAGAGAGTTTGGGAGCAGCTTCTTCACTCACTCACACCCAAGACCAGCCTGGAACAGAAAAGGTATGACAATTAAAACAAATGATGCAAAGAAAGTTCTCCAGCAGTAATAAACCAAATGTACTGTCAAGAACTCCACATTTTCCTAACGTTTATAATACTAAGGTAGTCTGCTATTGCAAGGAAACCATTTAATCCCACATGGATAAATGCCACCATTAACTGCCCTGGAATTTTAAAATAGGCTTTAGAAAAATGCTATATTGAACCAAGGGAAGAATTTTACATGTTATAACATACTGTGACAGGACAGCTTCTCCTTACATGTCTTAGGATTTAAAAAAAATGCAAAAGGCAAAAGCAAGACATCCTTTCAGATGAACCTTGGAAAAATATTCAATTAACTGCTAGTTTCTTTTCTGCAGTAACGGTCAAAACAAGGGTCAGTTGTAAGACAACAAAGAAGGGTGGAAAATCCAGTGAGATACACAGGCATCTGTTAAAACAAGTGTATTAAGATGACAGTCATTTAGGTGTTGGATATATTTGTACTCATAAAAATTCTTTCAACTTTGATAAAGATTTACAGTGTTAGGGGAAAGAACAACCATACAAGTATATCTTTTAAAAAGGTATATATGGGGGGAGGGGAACCTGATCTGGTATTGGGTGAGGGAAAAGGACTGAACTGAAACCCTGAGGGCCAGCAGAAAGAATGGAAACAGGCAATTTCGGGAGGTAAGAGGTTGGGGAACCCTTCAGAATGCACCAGAGACCTGGGAGGTGAGAGGCTCTCAGGACTCAAAGGGAGGGACCTTAGATGAAATGCCCAACAGTAGGGAGAGGGAACTTATAGACCCCACCTCCAACAGGAAGACAGGGCATCAAATACAGGAGGGTGTTGCCATCCCACAGTCACAACTCTGACCCATAATTGTTCCTGTCTGAAAGAACTGCAGGGATGGAAATAGAGAGGAGCATGAGGTAAATAAGGACCAGCGACAGGCTCAAAGTGGGATCCGGCTCAAGGCCTGACACTATTACTGAGGCTATGAAGCACTCACAAAAAGGGACCTATCATGACTGCCTTTTGAAAGACCCAACAAGCAGCTGAAAGAGTCAGATGCAGATATTTGCACCCAACAAATGGACAGAAGCAGCTGACTGCTGTTGTTGAATTAGGGAAAGGCTGGAAGAAGGTGAAGAGGAAGAAGACCCCGTAGGAGGACCAGCAGTCCCTGGACACCTGAGATCTCTCAGACACTGAGCCACCAACCAGGCAGCATATGCCAGCTGATATGAGGCCCCCAACACAGATACAGCAGAGGACTGCCAGGTCTGGGTTCAGTCAGAGGAGATGCACCTAACCCTCAAAAGACTGGAGGACCCAGGGAGTTTAAAGGGCTGGTTGGGTAGGGGGTGGGGGTAGGGGACATCCTCATAGAGACAGGGTGGGGAGGAGGTATGTAATGTGGAACAGTTAGAGGGTGGCCTGGGGTGGGGGATAAAATCTGGAGTGTAAATAAATAAATAAATAGATAGATAGATAAAAGATTTTAAAAAAAAATACATATATATACCCAGATGTGACAGTGAACACTTTAAGACAGAGGCAGGTAGATCTCTGAACTTGAGGCCATCCTGGTTTACAGACTGAGTTTCAGGACAGGACAGACAGGCTACACAGCAAAACACTCTCGAATAGAAGGAAGGAAGGAAGGAAGGAAGGAAGGAAGGAAGGAAGGAAGGAAGGAAGGAAGAAGAGTCAGAAAGACAGACACAGGCATAAAATATAACACAAAAGGATGTGGTCAATACATCTTTAAACCAGGAGAGGTGGCACACACTTGTACTCCCAGCACTTAGGAAGTGGACCCACAGAAATCAAGTCTGAGGCCAGTCTAGACTACATTGTATGACTTTGCCTCAAAAGAAATGTTTCTTTAAAATATTTCTTTTAAAGAAATATCATCTCATCCTTGCAGTTCCAACACTTGGGAGCTGAGGCAGGATGGTTGCTGAGCGGTTACAGCCAGCCTAAATTACAAAATAAGACATTGTCTCATTTTTTTTTTCTTCTGGAACACAGGTTGGCATCAGTAAATAAGGCCCATGTCTCTCACTTATCTCTCTCAATTTGGAGCATGATCCTCATCTGACTTAAAAAAATAAGAATCAACTGACCGTCAGATGATAGCATCTGTCAGGGCTTTAAGAAAGCATTTCCTCCTCCTCCTCACTATCACCTGAGGCAGGAACAAATCAGGTGCTGTGGACACAGAATGTTGCTCTTGGTATGACATCGCCTTCTCTTTCCATTGTGCCAAAGCTAGGCCCTGTATGTGTACCTGTCAACACTGGACACCTTTTACTGCTTCCCTCTTTACTCACTGACTTGGCAGAAGCCTGACTTGTTTCCTAGGAAGACATCAAAGACAAAACAGGAGAAGGCAGAGGAAACCAGGCAGGAGGGAGGCATTCTCAGTGCTAGCATGATCACAGCTCAGAGGTACAGCAGGGGCAAGGCACAAGAAAAAAGTGGGCCTTCAGCACTTGGTAACTCCAAAAGTGCATCCGCACACATCAGAGGGACAGGGAAAGAGAAAGGGGGCTTTTTCTCACAGATTCTATCTGCTAGGCACTGAAGCACCTGGGCAAACACCAACTCCAGTTGCTAGAGGAGCCTGCCTAGCCAGTTTACAACAAAGTGAAGAAATAGTGAAAGTAACACTACATCCTTCCAATTCTTCCTGACTGGGTAGGTTCCTTGAAGTCAAACCTTGTCCTTGGCTCTGTACCAGCACTTTTCAGGCTTAAAGCCAGGTCACAAAGTTTATTACCCATGCACTTTTATTGGAGGCAGGACCACCTCATCTCTGAGTTGGAGATAAAATCCATATAGATCAGTGAGAAAACCCCACAGCACCCAATGTTGGAAAACCCAGTACTAACCCCAATGAGCTCATCCTTTCCTGGCTACAGCAGCCCCATTCTTGCCGTGCCCCTTTGCCCCATTTGGCCACAAAACATTCTAGGGAAGACCAGACAATTTGAGTAGAAAAGGCCACCATTTATCATGTGAGCAACTTGAACTGCTTTCATCTGCTGCCCTCTCCAGGGTACAATCTGGAAAAACATAATTCTAAGAAGAACCCAATAGGCATGTGGGGAGATGGGTATGTGAGCAATGTAACCCTAAACTACTTACACTAGGATTTCAGCTGAGTGACTTCTATATTTTCCAAGTATTAATGTCTGGGGTTTTTTGTTTGTTTATTTTGTTTGCTTGTTTGTTTGGTTTTGTTTTTTGTTGTTTTGTTGTTTTTTTTCCGAGACAGGGTTTCTCTATGTAGCCCTGGCTGTCCTGGAACTCACTCTGTAGACCAGGCTGGCCTCAAATTCAGAAATCTTCCTGCCTCTGCCTCCCAAGTGCTGGGATTAAAGGCATGCACCACTGCTGCCCGGCTAAAAGTCTGATATTAAATACCAATACCACAATAGAAATTTTGTTTCTTATCATGTGTGACTCTGATTTGATGTTTCTGTTTGAGGTTTGGTTGCTTTACCTTCTCCCCCAAAAAACCAAAAAACCAAAAAACCAAAACAAGAACAAAAACAAAACCTTCCGAGAAACATTTGGCAAAAGGTAACTACAGAAATTAATTAAGAATATGTGTAGAGTATGTGTGAGGGGGGATATGCACTCAGCCTTAAAAAGACAGAAATCTCATAATTTTCAGTAACATCAATGAACCTGGAGGACATCATGCCAATTAAGACAATTAAGTCAGAAACTGACAAATAAGCGTGATTCCACTTATAATGGAAATCTAAAGTAGATACTCAAGTAGAATGTGGTTGCCAGGGGGTTGGAGGAAGGGGCTTTGTTTAAATTACATACTTGATTTTTCAAGAAAAAGTTATATAGAGTTCTGTGGCATATCAAGATGAGCCCAAAACATTAAAATAATATGCATTAAGTATGGTTTGGATGACAAATCAAACCTTTTTTGTTTCTGTCATGGAACAACAACAAAAACAAAAAACAAAAAACAAACCAAAATAATTGAATAAATAAATAAATAAAGTGCCACCTTCGTTCTCTATCACTAAGCCTACAGTTCAACATTTTGATATTTAAAAATAAAACAGATATTTAGTTGATATCTTTGAAAAATGAAACAGTGAGAAATAAGTTGCTTTGAAGACTCAAAACAAATCATCATAAGACACTTGAGACTACTATGTGGGACATCCTTCCCACATGGCTTGCATGGTATCCTAAATTGGCTTCTAAATCAAATGTGGCTTTAAATAAAAGGATATATTACAAGGCAGTCTTGGAAACTAAAAACTGTGGCTATTATAAAAAAGGCAGCAATGTTATTCATTCACTTACAGATAGAGAGGGATAAATTATTAGCCTCAGTCCTACTATTTTACTGCCTCCAGCTTGGGTTTCCCTTCTAACACACCTCTATCTACTTTTTAATTACTCTGAACACTGATCCATCATCCATTCCTGAATTATACACATCACTCTAAGAAAAGAAGACTGGTAAGAACAAACTTGGGCTGATGGAGCAAGAAAGCAGAGCAAACTCACCCAGGCCTTACTTCTCAAGACCTCAAATTGCTTTCTAGAGCTCCCAGTTTCAACCACCAACCATTAAAATCATTACATAAGGGGATGCTTCACTCTGCTCAATGCTGTTACTCCAATAACAGCAATGTGGTGCACATTTCTATAACCTGGCCTAGAGATCACAAGACAAGTGCTACATAAGTCAGTTTCCCAGTAGCTCAGGGATTCACAATGATTCCCAAACATGCTCCCTAGCAGATTTCTCCAGATGTATTTTATTATTCAGCTATGCAAAGCCATGAACAAGACAGGGAATGCATTTGCTTAGTTTTTGATTTGCACACTCATCCATAAACTATAATCTATTGTAAAAACACAATAGAGAAGTAAAATTTGCTTACTGATATATATGGATGGGCATGCCATGATTCTTCTTGCTTTGGCTCTACCTCAATGTCAATGAAATAATATCTGTTGCCACTATAATACATATAAAGCACTGCCCCAGAAGTACAAGAAAGAGGGAAAAAGTAGAGAGGCTTATGATGGTGTGACCCTTTCAAGTGTTAAGTGGAGATGCTAGCCAAGTAAAGGCTGTAGATGGTGCCTATTTTTCTTGGGACAGAATACAATGACAGGGACTGCTTTCAGTAGGCCGGGATGGAGACATCTCAGTAGCCCATGGCAGCTCTTTGTAAAAAACAGTTGTTCCCATTTCTTCTAACCTTAGCCTTGGGCAACAGCTGCATAGATTTCATTTGTGTGTGACTGTTTTTTAGTTGGCCTTGGTGTACATAATTATTCTATTATATCTGACTTTCTTCTTTCTCCTTCTGCTCTGGTGAATTCTGTGAAACTAGATGTTCCTTGATGTACTGATTATTAAACAATTAAAAAGTTGAGGCATGGGACAAAGAACAGCATAGTCCTAATGGCCCAGGTGCATGCTGTGTGTTCTCATCTTGGGAACAATGTAATAACTGCATAATGGTAATTCCAGATTAATGCTTGATTTGAAAAGAAAGCTTGAAGAAATTATTAGAAAATGAAATAAAGCCAACATTGGGAGTCCAAGAAAGAAATAAACTACTGATGTTATGAAATAAGTTTTGCACAACATTTGGGAGTGGTTCGTAGATAAGTAAGTACAGAATATGTAAAATCTTACATTAGTAAAACTAAGTCAAATCACTGGGACTCTTAGGAGAGTCATTGTGTGCAATGTGCAGAAGCAGAAAGCTAGTGGAAACACTGAGTTAAGGGTTAATTTGATTCTTTCTGGCTACTACCTGACAGCTTTGCCCATGTCATTTATCATTAAAGCTTTACAAGAAAATGCAAGTAGCTGGTCAGAGCTATGAGTTCTGAAGTATAATAAGTTAAAGTTAAAATTTAAATAATGATAAGTTTGCAATTATTATTATTTTGGCTATAGGCCTGGGAATAGGGAAGCTTGAAACTTTGGGGAGCAATTGTAATTCTTGATTCTTTGTGGAACATGGTTATTCTTTTGAATTTGATTTGGCAGTGATTATACAATGTCTTTTTTCTACCTGCTTTTGGAGTACCGATAAAAGACTGGGGAAAGAGAAAGGTAAGAGAGTGAGTAGAAAGCATGTTTAGAGTAAGTGAGGAACATGTGAGGTGATTGTGGAGAGTGAATGAAGAGTGAGGGAGAAAGCATAAGAAGAACATGTAAAGAGTGAGTGAGGAGAGAATGTGAAGAGTGAGTGAGGAGAGAATATGAAGAGTGAGTGAGGAGAAAATGTGAAGAGTGAAGAGAGAATGTGAGGTGTGTATGGAGAGTGTGTATGTGAGTGAAAGAATAGTGCATGTGGTGTGTGTAAGAGATGTGTGTGAAAAGTGTGTGTGAGAGTGAAAGGGGAACACACAGAGGTGTGTATAAGCATGAGAGTTCAAGAAAAGAAAAGCCACAGGAGAAAAGCAGAGTGCCCATGAGAATGCAGAGTATGTACAGCCTCAAGCTGCTATCAAATGAGTGAGAGAGAAAGAGAGCAGAGAATGAGAGAGAAGAGAAACTTTAAGCCTTAAAAATTGCCTGTCAGCTTGTACCCAAAAAGTAGTCTGTGTATATTTAGTATGCACCTTCCAGTATTCCTGCTTCCAGTTGAGAACTTTAATCCTGTGTTGAAGCTGGACCCCGACACCTATCATGGGTCACACTGTCAGTGGTCTAAAGAATAAAGGACAAAAGCATAGAGAAAAAAAATCAGGTGCAAAACAACCCAAGATTCAGGTTGGTTTTGGTTTGTTTGTCTTAAAGAATCTTCTGATCAAGAGTTACTTAAGGGATGAGGTTCTAGATTAGTGGTGTCTTACGTGTGCAAGATCCTGGGTTCAAATCTCAAGCTCCAAAAAATGTTACTTGATATAAGTGAATGAAAAGAAAGCAATTCATGCTGTACTTCATGTAAAGACCATTCTATGGAACTGATGTGTTATGAAGAGAAATGGAATGCCATTTCTTTCTTTCAGAGATTTATATAACTTCTTTAATGGTCTTATTAAAACTCCATAATGCAAAAATCACTCAAGAATGAACATTTTAAGTTACCCTTAATGAAATGTAGTATCAGGAGCTGGGGCTTATAGCTCAGTTGGAAGAGTTCTTATCTAGCATACTTGAAATCCTGGACCCCATCTTTAGTGCCACACTCATGGTGGTGCATGTCTATAACCCCATCACCAGGAGATGAAGAAAAATAAAACTTAAGTTCAAAGGCATCCTCAGCTACCTAGTGAGTCTGAGGTTAGACTGAGCTACATGATACTGCCTCAGAAAGGAAGAAAGGTAGGCAAGCAGGAAGGTGGGAAGGAATCAGACATGTGAGTTTTGCTTCCCTTATTCTCCATTTTTGTGCAAAATCCATTTATTCTCAAGTCCCATTGATTTACTTTCCAAATTTCTCCTATGGAAAAAAAGTTGTTACTCTATTTTCCTACCCTGGGATCATTCCCCACTCATTTGTTCTAGGGGTTTTTGTACATAGCAACTACATAAATCTGTTCCAGGATGCTCACAACATTAGACATGCAATATCTAGGAAATATCTTAAAGCCATGGGACCAGTTAGCTGAATACCACAATTTTGAATGTCTCTAAAGTACTACTTGTGCTGTATATATCCCAGATATCTTTATCCTCGTTCAAATAGACTACAGAGGCTCCAGCAGTTAGCTTGTTAAATAAGCTCATTATTCCTGGATTTTAAAACTAAAGCCATTAATTCCCTGCTTATATACCTAAAGAGTAATTATTTAGTGCATCTGTCTTTATTTCCTGACAATAATTACAAATACACAGTATAATCCTTACTTTGATTTTGAGAGGATCTTTAGAAAAGAACTCACCTATTACTGTAATAGCTACCGAAATCAGTGGACTCTTGGTAGATGGGTATGCCGTATTAACATATTCTACCCAGAAATAATTTAAGTGGAAAATCAAGAAAATGGATGTGACTTTTTACGTAAAGATATACTTACTTATAAATTCTGCTTATAAACTAGTTATTAAGTAATGTATTAATGCCTGTCCAAAGAAAACTGGTCAGTTTGGTGAGAGATTCAAATATAGAAAGTGCTAATAAAGAAATAATCACTATCCCTGCTATCACATGTGTGAGCACATTAGACACTCAGACCAATGCATATATTCTAGAACATATACAGGCAGACAAACTGAATAGTGAATGACCCAAAATGTAAATTAATGACGAATGTCTCCCAAACTTCTATGACTTATTTATTTCTGTTTTAATGCTCACTCAAGTTTATTGACAATAAAGGATGAAAAAGGAAGGCTGCCAATCAGTACAGCAAAAGTCTTTTCCCAAGTTGTACCCATCAATAGGTTCCCAGTCTAATGACCCATGAGCTTCTAGCTATCTTTAGCTATCTTTATAAGATAGGACTTCTGGGCAGGGATAGCATTCAGTATGAGATTCAGTATGGAAGCTTTACTGTTTTTCTGTGAAGATATCACAACCCACCACAAAGAGGCACCCCAGGGAAGAATCTGAGGTTATAGAGTTCTCTAGGAAAATACTAAATAGGCTGTGTTGCAGGGAAGTATCGTGTATCCATGAAATATATAATGAAAATATGACCTGCGAAAAGGGCCCAATTCATGAGTAGAGTACACACCTAGAATATAGGAGGACTCCAGGTTCAATTCCTAGTGACTTGAAAATAAAAAGGGAAAATAGTTGACTGGTAAAATTACACATTTGTACAATAAAACTGGTATCTGATAGGAGCATCACCTTCAGGAATTTGAAAAGGATTGGTTGGGGCTGACCAGGCGCTCAAGTCCCTTCCAGTCTGCACCAGCTCCAGGTCACCTTGTGCACGGACTCAGCGAACAGCCCCAAGGTCCCTAGAGGACTCTACACGCGATCTTAGGATCACTGGTGAGTGGTACACACATCTGTTCCAAACCAATTGTGACAGGCCTGTGACAACAAGAGCAAGGAAACAGGAGCCCTACCTGACCAGCAGTTTGGGTTCCTTCTGATCAGTGCTGGTATACCTTGCTTTTGAACACACTAGACATACCCACGGTCCCCAGAGGAAACACCACTTCCCGTTACTGTAACATGCCCAGGATCTTAGGATTCCAGGATCCCAGGATAACAGGGGCTTGGTCACACCAGGATCTCAGGGTCTCAAAGGAAGCTAGACTGCCAAGAAATCTGACACACCCAGAATCTCAGATTCACAGGAGCCCGGAATCACAGGATTACAGAGAAAGCTGGACTCTGAGGAGTCCTAAATCAATCGGGATTATAGGAAGGACAGGCTCCAGTCAGATATATTGAGGGCAGCAGGCACTTGAGATAATCAGATAGCCAGAGGCAAGCATAAGAACAGAAGCAACAGAAACCAAGGTTACTTGGCATCATCAGAACCAAAAACTTCCACCATAGCAATTCCTGGATACACCATCACACCAGAGAAGCAAGATACGGATCAAAAGTCACTTCTCAAAATGATGATGATGGAGGACTTTAAGAAGGAAATTAATAACTCCCTTAAAGAAATACAGGAAAACACAGGTAAAAAGCTAGAAGCCCTTAAAGAGGAAACACAAAAATCCCTTAAAGAGTTGCAGGAAAACATTAACAAACAGGTGAAAGAATAGAACAAAACCATACAAGGTCTAAAAATGGAAGTAGAGACAATAAAGAAATCACAAAGGGAGATAACTCTGGAGATAGAAATCCTAGGAAAGAAATCAGGAACCATAGATGTGAGCATCAGCAAAAGAATACAAGAGATGGAAGAGAGAATCTCAGGTGCAGAAGATTCCATAGAGAACATTGGCACGACAATCAAAGAAAATGAAAAATGCAAAAAGATCCTAACTCAAAACATCCAGGAAATCCAGAACACAATGAGAAGACCAACCCTAAGGATAATAGGTATAGATGAAAATGAAGATTTTCAACATAAAGGGCCAGTATATATCTTCAACAAAATTATAGAAGAAAACTTCCCAAACCTAAAGAAAGAGATGCCCATGAACATACAAGAAGCCTACAGAACTGCAAATAGACTGGACCAGAAAAGAAATTGTTTCCAACACAAAATAACCAGAACAACAAATGCACTAAATAAAGATAGAATATTAAAAGCAGAAAGGGAAACAGGTCAAGTAACATATGAAGGCAGACCTATTAGAATTACACCAGACTTCTCACCAGAGACTATGAAAGCCAGAATATCCTGGACAGATGTTATACAGACCTGAAGAGAACACAAATGCCAGCCCAGGCTACTATACAAAGCAAAACTCTCAATTACCATAGATGGAGAAAACAAAATATTCCATGACAAAACCAAATTCACACAGTATCTTTCCAAGAATACAGCCCTTCAAAGGATAATAAAGGGGAAACACCAACACAAGAGTGGAAATAACACACTAGAAAGAGCAAGAAAGTAATCCTTCAACAAACCTAAAAGAAGATAGCTGAAACAAAAGAATCCCAACTCTAACACCAAAAATAACAGGAAGCAACAATTACTTTTCCTTATTATCTCTTAATTTCAATGGACTCAATTCCCCAATAAAAAGGCATTGACTAACAAACTGGATACATAAACAGGACCGAACATTTTGCTGCTTACAGGAAACCCATCTCAGGGAAAAAGACAGACACTACCTCAGAGTGAAAGGCTGGAAAACAATTTTTCAAGGAAACAGTCTGAAGAAACAAGCTGGAGTAGCCATTCTAATATAGAATAAAATCTACTTCCAACCCAAAGTTATCAAAAAAGACAAGAAGGGGCACTTCATACTCATCAAAGGTAAAATCTGCCAAGAGGAACTCTCAATTCTGAATATCTATGCTCCAAATGCAAGGACAGAAACATTCACTAAAGAAACTTTAGTAAAGCTCAGAGGACATATTGCACCTCACAAAATAATAGTGGGAGAGTTCAACCCCTCACTCTCATCAATGGATAGATCCTGGAAACAGAAACTAAACAAAGACACATTGAAACTAGCAGAAGTTATTAAACAAATGGATTTAACAGATATCTACAGAATATTTTATCCTAAAATAAAAGGATGTACCTTCTCAGCACCTCTCAGTAACTTCTCCAAAACTGTCCAGATATTGGTCACAAAAACAGGCCTCAAAATATACAAAAATATTGAAATTATCCCATGTATCCTATCAGATCACCACGGAATGAGGCTGATCTTCAATAACAACATAAATGATAGAGAGCCAATGTTGAATTGGAAGCTGAACAACACTCTACTCAATGATACATTGATCAAGGAATAAAGAAAGAAAGAAATTAAACACTTTTTAGAGTTTAATGAAAATGAAGCCACAACATACCCAAACTTATGGGACACAATGAAAGCATTTCTAACAGGAAAACTCAGCTCTGAGTGCCTCCAAAAAGAAACTAGAGAGAGCACACACTAGCAGCTTGATAACACACCTAAAAGCTTCAGAACAAAAGGAAGCAAATTCACAGAAGAGGAAGAGGAGTAGATGGCAGGAAATAATTAAACTCAGGGATGAAATCAACCAAGTGGAAACGAAAAGAACTATTCAAAGAATCAACCAAACCAGGAGCTGGGTCTTTGAGAAAATCAACAAGATAGATGAACCCTTACAGAGGGCACAAGAACTGTATAATAATTAACAAAATCAGAAATGAGAAGGTAGACATAACAACAGAACACAAGTATATCCAAAACATCATCAAATCCTACTACAAATGGCTATTCTCAACAAAACTGGGAGACCTGGATGAAATGAACAAATTCTTAGACAGATACCAGCTACCAAAATTAAAGCAGGATCAGATTAATGATCTAAACAGTACTATGTCCCCAAAAGAATTAGAAGCAGTCATTAATGTTCTCCTAACCAAAACAAAAAAACCAAAAACAAACAAAACAATACAAAAAAAAAAAAAAAAAAAAAAACAGGAACAGATGGGTTTAGTGCAGAGTTCTATCAGACCTTCAAAGAAGAACTAATTACAATTCTCCTCAAACTATGTCACAAAATAGAAGCAGAAAGTATTCTACCCCATTCACTCTATGAAGACACAATTACTCCGATACCTAAACCACACAAAGACCCCAAGAAGAAAGAGAACTTTGACCAATTTCCCTTATGGATATCGATAAAAAGATACTCAATAAATTTCTCACAAACTGAAACCAAGAACATGTCAAACGATCATCCATCCTGATCAAGGAGGCTTCATCCAAGGGTTGCAGGGATGGTTTAAGATATAGAAATCCACCAGTATAATCCACTACATAAACAAACACAAAAACAAAAACCACATGATAATCTCACTAAATGCTGAGGAAGCATTTGACAAAATACAACACCCATTCATGATAAGTGTTGGAAAGATCAGGAATTCAAGGCCCATACCTAAACGTAATAAAAGAAATATACAGCAAACCAATAGCCTACAACAAACTAAATGGAGAGAATCTTGAAGCAATCCCACTAAAATCAGGGACTAGACAAGGCTGCACACTTTCTCCCTACTTATTCAGTATAGTACTTGAAGTCCTAGCCAGAGCAATTCGACAATAACAGGAGATCAAAGGGATACAAACTGGAAAGAAAGAAATCAAAATATCACTATTTGCAGGCGATATGATAGTATATATAAGTGACCCTAAAAATTCCACTAGAGAACTCCTAAACCAGATAAACAGCTTCAGTGCAGTAGCTGGATATAAAATTAATTCAAACAAATCAATGACCTTTCTCTACACAAAGGATAAATAGGCTGAGAAAAAAATTAGGGAAACAACACCCTTCAAAATAGTCACAAATAATATAAAATACCTGGGTGTGACTCTAACTAATGAAGTGAAAGACCTGTATGATAAGAACTTCAAGTCTGAAGAAAGAAATCAAATAAGATCTCAGGAGTTAAAAAGATTTCCTATACTCATGGATTGATAGTAAATATTGTCAAAATGGCTATTTTGCTGAAAGTAATCTACAGATTCAATGCAATCCCCATCAAAATTCCAACTCAATTCTTCACCAAGTTAGAAAGGGCAACTTGCGGGGGCTGGTGAGATGGCTCAGTGGGTAAGAGCACCCGACTGCTCTTCTGAAGGTCCGAAGTTCAAATCCCAGCAACCACATGGTGGCTCACAACCACCCGTAATGAGATCTGATGCCCTCATCTGATGCGTTTGAAGACAGCTACAGTGTACTTACATATAATAAATAAATAAATAAATAAAAAAGAAAGGGCAACTTGCAAATTCATCTGGAATAACAAAAAACCTAGGATAGCAAAAACTATTCTCACCAAAAAAGAACAATAAAAGAATCTGGGGAAATCACCATGCCTGACCTCAAGCTGTACTACAGAGCAATTATGATAAAAACTGCATGGTACTGGTGCAGCAACAGACAGGTAGACCAATGGAATAGAATTGAAGAGCCAGAAATGAACCCACACACCTATGGGTCATATCACTTGATCTTTGATTAGGGGGACTAAAACCATCCAGTAGAAAAAAGACAGCATTTCAACAAATGATGCTGGCACAACTGGTGGTTATCATGTAGAAGAATGTGAATTGATCCATTCTTATCTCCTTGTACAAAGCTCAAGTCTAAGTGGATCAAAGAACTCCACATAAAACCAGAGACACTGAAACTCATAGAGGAGAAAGTAGGCATAAGCCTCCAAGATATGGGCACAGAGGAAAAATTCCTGAACAGAACATCAATGGCTTGTGCTGTAAGATCGAGAATTGACAAATGGGAACTTATAAAATTGCAAAGCTTCTGTAAGGCAAAAGAAACTGTCAATAGGACAAAAAGGCCACCAACCAATTGGGAAAACATCTTTACCAATCCTAAATCTAATAGGGGACTAATATCCAACATATACAATGAATTCAAGAAGCTGGGCTCCAGAAAATCAAATAAAGTATTTAAAAATGGGGTACGGAGCTAAACAACGAATTCTGAAATGAGGAAGACTGAATGGCTAAGAAGCACCTGAAAAACATGTTCAACATCCTTAATCATCAGGGAAATGCAAGTCAAAACAACCATGAGATTCCACCTCACACCAGTCAGAATGACTAAGATCAAAAATTCTGGTGACAGCAGATGCTGGCGAGGATGTGGAGAAAGAGGAACACTCCTCCATTGTTGATGGGATTGCAAGCTTGTACAACCACTCTGGAAATCAGTCTGGCAGTTCCTCAGAAAATTGGACATAGTACTACTGGAGGATCCCGCAATACCTCTCCTGGGCATATATTCACAAGATGTTCCAACTTGTAATAAGGACACATGTTCCACTCTGTTCATAGTAGCCTTATTTATAATAGCTAGAAGCTAGAAAGAACCCAGATGTCCCTCAACAGAGGAATGGATACAAAAAATGTGGTACATTTACACAACAGAGTACTACTCAGCAATTAAAAAGAATGGATTCATGAAATTCTTAGGCAAATGGATGCATCTGGAGGATATCATCCAGAGTGAGGTAACCCAATCACAAAAGAACACACATGATATGCACTCACTGATAAGTGGATATTCACCCAGAAACTTAGAATACCCAAGATACAATTTGCAGAACACATAAAACTCAAGAATAAGGAAGACCAAAGTGTGGATACTTTGTTCCTTCTTAAAATGGGGAATAAAATACCCATGGAAGGAGTTAAAGAAACAAAGTTCAGAGTAGAGCCTGAAGGAATGACCATCCAGAGACTGCCCCACTTGGGAATACATCCTCTCCGAAAATCCCCTATACCCTCTTCCCTCTCTGCTCCCCAACCCACCCACTCCTGCTTCCTGGCCCTGGCATTCCCCTGTATTGGGGCATATAATCTTCGCAAGACCTAGGGGCCCCTCTTTCCAATGATGTTTGACTAGGCCATCTTCTGCTACATATGCAGCTAGAGACACGAGCTCTGGAGGTACTGGTTAGTTCATATTGTTTTTCCTCCTATAGGATTGCAGAGCCCTTCAGCTCCTTGGGTACTTTCTCATTTTTTTTTAATTATTTACCAATTCCCCCCCCCTTTTTTTTTTTCGAGACAGGGTTTCTCTGTATAGCCCTGGCTGTCCTGGAACTCACTCTGTAGACCAGGCTGGCCTGGAACTCAGAAATCTGCCTGCCTCTGCCTCCCAAGTGCTGGGATTAAAGGTGTGCGCCACCAAATTCCCAGTGTGTGTGTGCGTGTTTGTGTGTGTGTGTGTTTGTGTGTGCGTGTTTGTGTGTGTGTGTGTGTGTGTGTATGGAACACAGGTAACACATGCCAGGTATCTTTCTCAACTGTTGTGCACTTTAGATTTTGAGACAGAGTCTCTCACTGAACCTGGACTTCTCCGGTTCAGCTAAGCTGTCTGGCCAATGAGTTCCAGGGATCTACCTGTCTCCACCATCCCAGCATCCAGTATTTTGTTAGCAGATTTTGGAATCTGGATCTAGGGATTTCATATAAGCTCCCAAATAGTTATTATGTCCTTTTTAGAATGGTTTATACTGAGAGTATAGTTCAGTGATTGAGGGCTTGCATAGCAGTATGAGACACTAGGTCATTTCCAAAAACACAGCAAAAATAAAAAGGATTTAATGAGTGTAACCTACAAATTCAGCCCATCTTTTGTTTCACAATTAAAAAATCCACAGCACTATGTACATTTGAGTTACAAAACAAAAAACGTAAAGTTTCATCCAAATAGCAGCACCAAAATAGCACACTCAATTACATGGCAGAATTACATCTCTGAGGGGAACCAGCATTTGCTAGCAGTCTGTCTATCACAGTATGTCAGGCAAAATGCACACTTCCCACACACTGTTCCCTCCATTTCAGAGGCAGCAAGTGCCTGTGGACAGAGCCCCATTTCAAGAGCAGAATCTGGATTCAAAAACATCCAGTCTGGGCCAGGTGTGATGCGAGCACACACACAGGTTAGTGAGCAGACAGCTGAGGCAGAAGTATCACTCTAAGCCCAGGAATTTAAAGCCAGCCTGGGGTGACATATTGAGACCTTGCCTCAAAACACAAGCCAACTGGACAGCTTATTTTATATTGGTTCCTGTGTATGTGTACCTGTTCATAGTTATGTGTGTTTACACACTCAAACAAATGTGTAGTGGCTAGATGTCAATGTCTAGTGCTTTCCTGAGGCTGTTCCCTTCTTATCTTTTCAGACAGGGTCTCTCACTAACTGTAAGAGCATGGAAATTCAGCTAGGCTGGTTGGATAGCACGCCTCTTTAATCTGCCTCCCTCACATTGGGATCACAGGCATATGTGACCACATCCAGCTTGTTATGTGGATACTGAAGATTGTAGATACACAGCAATCATTTTAGTGAGGAAACATCTGTTAGGCCTCAATTTTCATTCTATTTATTAGTAGTAGTCTATGTGTATATACGTACATGATGGTGTATGTGTAAAGGCTAGAGGATAACCTTGGGGATTCAACTCTCTTTTTCCTTTACATGGGTTCGAGGATCAAACTCAAGTCCAGGCTTGCATGGCCAGCACCTTTACTGCTAAGTTAACTTGCTAGCCCTTACTTCTATTTTTGGAGAATAGTTTTGCTATGTAGTTCAGATTAGCCATGAACTCACCATCCTCTTGCTTTATCACCCCAAGTGTTATCACAGATGCATGCCACCACACTCTCAGATATCACTCAATTATATTTTGATGTTCTGCCTCTAATTATTGTATCCCCCCTCCCAGGTAGCAGATGAAATTATTACTTTAACTACTGCATTTCCTGATTTATATTGAATATCATCCTGACATCCTCTTTTCTTGGCCAAATGGCATATGTCAGATAGCTTTTGGTTCAGCACTATTATTACAAGATAAAACTCTGAAACAATCGGTGGGCTACTTGTGGTAATAATTACAGAGACCCCCTAACAACACGAGGGAATACACAATGTAAAATTTAGATAGTGGGCCACTGATTACAGCCAGGGGAAACTACAACATACCCATGCACAGAACAGTAAAAGAGATTATGAAATAGAATCAAGAATTTGCTGAAATTAATCTTATTTTGTCCTTTCTTCTAAGTATATTAGAGTCATACTGTCTCAATTACATGTACGTTTGTCTTCAACTTTCAAACTGCAGTGTGGAACACTTTGTAAAATACAGCTTTAGACCATATAAACTGTGAGCATGCCTTAGCAAAAGTGCAAATACCACACCTCAGAATTTTCTTCTTTATTGTGCAATGAAACCTCAGTGTCATTGGTTACCAGTGTCTTGACCTTGTGGAAGCTAACTACTCTGTAGTGTTTCCTCATCTATAAAAGGATTTACTATCTACTTCTTAACCCATTTAGTACATTAAGCAAGGCAATAGAGAGAAAGCACCTGACTCATAAGCTTTCTTTGATAATAGCTAATATCAGAGAAAACAGATGTAATCATATCTCTTAGAGGAAGGACATCAATGAGGCATTAACTAGGGATAATAGTCAAAGCAATTTAAGATCCTCAGCAGTTCTTACACTCAGACAGGAGGGCTGTGAAAGCACAGACAGCTTTTAAAGACCCCTATAATTACACTGAGCCCATGTATGGTATCTAGGATAATGTCTTTTAAAAAGGAGAAGTCAGTATTCTTTAGGGAGAGGGAAGTGCTTTTATCAGAACAGCAAAAGGGCCATAAGATAGAAAGAAACAGAACCCTAATATTTTAACACTAAAGAATTTTGCTCCTGGGATGTTGAGGCATGAGGAGCATGTGTTAAAGTCAGTCCTGAGTTATGTAGATGCTGGCTTAAATAGAAACAAAAACTATTAAGTAACTACACAAATCAGGGTTTCACAGGAGCTTTAGTGGTGGCTTTGCCTTGAAGCAGCCCTTGTTACCTCTTTATGTCAGTTAGACTTTCTAAGCTGCATCTTTGAAGAGAAAAAATAAATTGCAAAATATGATTCCACATTTCAGTGGTTTCCAAGAGACAGCTCATTGAATCTTGTCAACTGGACTACGAAAACAAAAACAACAAAAAACTTAAGGTGTGAATGAAAGTCAAGATGTGTGTGTGTATATATATATATATATATATATATATATATATATATATATATATATATATATATAATTGAAATACCCTTAGACCATTTTCACATCTTGCTTTTGTCAGTGACAGAATAAATAGATGGCTGCTGCTGATAAGGACTGAATCATTAAGCCTAATGATAATGTTTTTTACAGCTGTTTTTAAAGAGACTTCACACATGAAGAGGTTCTACTTGATCCCCACAGCAGCAGCAGCAGCACTGAAACAACAAAAGACTGTTATAACTAGCCCATCCCTTGTCCAGTTGCAGAAACTAAGGTTTCTAGAAGTGGAAGATAGGTGCTGGTGAGTTGGGTCGGCAGTTAACAGCACTTGCTCTTCCCATGTTTGATTCCCAACACCTACATGACAGCTCACAAGAGTCTGTAAATCCACTTCCAGAGACTCTGACCAGGCCATCTTTTGGCCTCTGCAAGGTACCAGATACATATATAATGCACAGATACATATACAGGCAAAACAGGCAAACAGAAAACAAAATAAGCAAAAAGAGTGGAGGATTTGCCAAAGATCCCACGGCGGATGAATAAAAAGCCCAGGACTTGAATCTGAATACTCAAAATTTATTAGACATCCATATACCCTGCCTTGTTTCCCACTAGTGTCTCACAAAATTTAAATGAATTAAAGAAATTAATTGGTATACTAATACTTTCTGATTTGATACTGACAATATATTTTCTTGAAATCCCAAAATGACCTTAATTTCCAAGTGATATATGGTTCACTGAAATCTGAAAGACTAAGCTAGGATTAGGAATCAGCCCGTCATTTGATCTACAGGGACGTGCATATCAAAAATAGAAGCCAAAAATTCCTTCCAATCTTCAGTTTAACACAATGTATTACTCACATGTGTAGCAATGCTACTGTAAACAACTGTCTGTCAGTCAAAGTATAGTGTATACATCTATGTACAATATCATACTTCATTACATCACCTTGCTTTATATAAGGTAGCTAATGTTTACAAAAATGACTAAAGTCACCTAATGACATATTTCTCAGAAATTACTTCATAAATCAACAAATGTATGGGGGTATATCATCTTGAAGCAGCAGCAGCCCCTTTCAGGTAAAAAGGCTTATCGAAAGCAGAGTCAAAAACTCAAACACAAAACCTCCACCAATTCTGAACATTTCTTATCCTGGCCAACTCTTGCCCAATCTCAAATAAAATACTGAAATCCTTAAGAGCCAGTTGTGGTACTATGTGTTCCAGAAACTGAGACAGAAGGATCTCCAGTTTGAGCCCAGCCAGAACTGCACAGCAAGATCCCATCTCAAGACAGAAAGTAATAATAATTTCTCCTCAACAATGAAGTGGTTCAAATTTAAGTGATCTGAAGGGCATATGCTTGGCTTTGCACACATGCAAATCATGCACATTGCCTATTAGTGGTACTTATTCTCAGGAGCAAATTCAGATCCCAAAAGGGAGGGTTTGTAATGACAGTCATGCCTCATTTTACTACTAAGGAGAATAAATGTATGCGATAAGAAATCCATCAGCTGGCAAGTGCCTTCATTACCATCTTCTACCTATAAAGGCTTTCTAGACAAATTAAAACTGAGAAACTGAAAATCATGTAAAGAAAATATTTTGAAGAGAAGCATACCATCTAATTCATCCCATTTTCCTCCTTTAGAAATACTGTAATGAGTCAGCAGGTGCTTAACTACCAAAATTACATTTTATCATGAAGCTAGAAACTGTTTAATATTTAAACAGAAGAGTCAGGGACAGATAAGAACATGCAAATTGCATATATTAGGAAACTGCATATCCCATCTGACAGTTATGCAGAAAAATCCTGTGAGGTTGATATGAAATTACTGAGACACTCAAAGACACAAATACCAGGGGGGGAAAAACTTTCTGAGGCTACCAGATAATTCCACTTCCTTCCTTCCTGGGCATATGGGAATTCCAGGCTCACACTGTTGTCTGCCAAGAAAAGGGAAGATTTGCAGTAAGTGGAATGAATGAGGATTTATGATATACAACAAGGGCTAAGGTGAGGTACTATGGAGACAGTTTGCAAAATGCTGCTTTGCAAGCATGGGGACATTGCATTTAATCCCTAGAAACCTGTCTTTTTTAAAGGTGTGATAGTATGTGGGAATGGACAGATCCCTGCGGTTCACTGGCTGACCAACTTAGAAAATTCTAGTCCAGTAAGAGACCCTGTCTTCCACAGTTAAACACGGGGTAGAACCATGGGAACCCTGCAGAAGAGAAGGAGGAAGATTGTAGGAGACAGAGGGGATGAAGACACCACGAGAACACAGTCAACAGAATCACCTAAGCAAGACTCATAGGGCCTCAGAGACTGAGGTAGCAAATACACTGCCTGTATGGGACTGAGCTAGGTCCTCTGCATGTACCTTACGGCTGTGTAGCTTGGTGTTCTTGTGAGAGTAGGAAGTATCTTTGACTCTTTTGTCTGTGCCAGGGACCCTTTTTCTCTCGCTTAGTTGCCTCATCCAACCTTAATATGAGGGTTTGTGCCTAGTCTTGTTGTATCTTGTTGGGCCATGTTTTGTGGATTAGCCTCCCTAGGAGGCAAAGAAAGAGTTGATCTAGGGAAGAGGAGAGGTGGGACAAGAGATTGGGAGAAGTGGAAGGAGGGAAAACTGCTAGAAAAAGTCTGAGCTATTAGGCTAGAGATGTTACTCGGAGTGTTCCCTCCAAGTCTATGATTAATTGAAAGAATCAAATAGTATGTGGGCAGGAGGCTACAAAAAGGTAGCAATGACTCTCCCACAGTGTATAAACGTCATTCAAAATACAAAAGTGCAAGCCTCACTATATTCACCCAACAGAAGAAAAGGAGGACATTCTATAGGATGACATAATTTGAAACTAGTTTGGTTCCTCTAGGAACAATTGTTAGTGTTAGTGTAATATGCATCAGAAATAAAATATAACTGATATTTATGATGCTGGCACTGGGATGTGAGACAAGGTTTTTGGGTTGTTTTTGTTTTTTGTTTTTTTGTTTTTTCATGAGTCCTAATAATCAACTCAGGTCCTTATGTCAGCACAGCAGTTTACCAACTGAAGTTATCATCCCTATGTTTGGAATCCCGGTAGTAGTTTTATACTGACATATTAAAAAACACAGCATTAAAACCAACATTTTTAGAAACAGGAGAGACTTTCAAGATCAGATTATAACCATGTGTGAGAAATGGTAATATCAAAGTCCAGAGCAGTAAATGTGATGCTCAGCAGACAACCCAACTCAATAGCCACAGATATAGCCTCAGAACTAAACTTATTCCCAAAAAACCATCACATGGTCAATTACACAGCACTAATGGAGGGGATGAAACATACTGCAAGCATTGTTAATCAGGAATAGGAGTTCCAAACATGCAAACCATCCTTAATATTATCTAATGTAGTGTTCAAATTATAGGAGAGTTATTAGCATGTACTCCATCTTAAGTGTGTATTTTTATATCTCTATGTAAGAGCCAACAGTATGCCCATTAATCTTCCTCAGTATTAACAAAGGTGCCTTCTGAATCTACCACCTTCATCTAGTAATCTCATTACTATTCTCTTATATTTACCTTTAAGGAAGACTGTGGTAGATAAGATACTACTAATGATAAAACTAAATTGTTAATCTCTGATAAAATTTAATCCTGATCCTCTATGAATGGACCAACAAATAGCACTCCATTTTCTCATAGCTATTTACTAGAACTTTGAGATACTGCTGTGGTATAGCTATCTTAGAGGTATAACATGATCACTGCCATCATGCAGGAAGAGACTGTTGTGGTGACCTACAAAATGCCCTGGCCTCGAACTCATGACAATGAAACAAGTAGAACACATCTATGGTTATGACAAATAAGTAACCTGACACTCTACTAAGAATCCTTTCAACACTCCCTCCTGCCTACCCCAGCTTGTGTCTGATCTTGGGGTATATAAGATTATATATATATGGTAGAAGGTTAACTGAATGTGGGAAAACACTAACAGATGTGTGTGTGTGCATGTGTGTGTGTGTGTGTGTTTGATTGGTTACCTATGAAGTAACTGTCCTTTTTATTTTTCAGATGCACAAAAAACATTCTATTTATGCCCTTTCTGTGGTGAACAAACATTTCCTTACATACCCTCACCTCTAGGAAAAATAAGGCGCCAATTAGTAAAGAAATTGATGTAAAGATGAAAACTATACAGACACAATCATCTGTGCAGAATACATATTGTATATGTGTACCTACATACCACACAAGTAAGTGTCAGTAGGTACATATACATCATATACACATATCAATAAATATAACTTAAAAAGAGTTCTGATTATGTAACATGTTAAAGTGCTCTTTCAGAAAAGTACAGCATAATACCCACAAATACTATTTTGATTAATACCCTGTTTCCAGTCGATTAAACTACTTTGATTTCACTTGTTACACTTATCAACTAAAACACTGATCTTTCAACTGAATTTTATTGTGATCCTCTAAATGGACGTGTGGAGACTTAACGATTCCATAAATTTTTGTTATTTGGAAAAAATGAAATTAAAAGCATAATACATGAAAAAATTATAAAGATTGGAGATGCAGTTCATTTAACATACTGCTTGCCTAATTGGCATGCACAAAGCCCTGGGTTAGATATCCAGAACCTATGAACTAACCATAATGATGCCTGTCTATAGTACCAGTACTCAGGAGATTGACACAGGAAGGATCAGTTCAAAGTCATTAAAGCTTCATAGCAAAGTCTGGGGGCAGCTGAGAACAGAGATCCTGTCTTGAAAGCAAACATTATTTTGTTAATGTAAGTTACAACTCTTTTGTTGGTATTTGTGACAAAGTCTCACTATAACTTAAACTGGACTTAGGACTTTCCTGCCTCTACCTCCAGAGTTCCGGGATTACACCACCATACTCTTATGCCATGATTAAAATTCCGCATGCATTCACAAGCAACACAGTGTGTGATTTGGGTAGAATTATAGGCTGTGGATTATTTTGGCTCCTGGTATGCCAGTGGTGAGTAGTGGAGTCACTACCTACTGCCAAAAAGCCTAGTAGCCCTCCCTCTATGTGCCTCTCATTCCTTTATGCCTTTTGATGGCATCCATTATCCATCTACATTTCTACAATTGGTAGAAATGGGTGTGGATGAGGTAAATGTTATATGTGGTTTTTGTTTTCATTTTTCTGAGACAGGATTTCTCTATGTAGCCTAGGCTGACCACAAAACTATGATCCTTCCATGTCTACCACCCTATTGTTTGGATTATTGTCTTGTACCACCATGCCCAGTCTTTTATCTGTAATATAGGTCGAATCAACAGCACTCTCACATGCAAGGTAGTCCTGTACCATTGAGCTATATCCCAGTCCAGTATCTGCTTTCTTTAACTACTTCCAATAATTCTACTAAAGTATACAGATAAGTACAGAAGCCAAGTCCTAGAAGAAACTATCCAGGGGTAGTTTACTCTCTGCACAACTATTATGCACTTCATGTATACTTTAGCATATTATGCTTGTAGATCTATGCAGACTTCCTAGTCCTCAAAAGTATTCTTGAATGGGGCTCAGACAAGTCAGGAACATATAAACTCATGCTGTCAAGTTTCAGCAGTTTCTACAGACTAGAAAATACACAAAAGTTTAAGATAAGTAAACTACTAACATCAGGAGATATTTTTATACCAGTAAACCTTTCCCTGACATTCTCCAAGGAGATAACTTTTAAATCAAATTCAAGAAAGCAAATCAATGGCCCGTATTAGAGGGCACTCAACCACAGAAAAGTTCTCAGGACTGCCCACTAGCTTCCAGAATGTAGAGGCAAGAAGAGAGCTGGTGCAAAGTTATGCCATACTAAGGAACTCCTTCCCCATACCATAGCATTATTGGTATTCCACTTCATCCTGGGACATCAAGGCCAAAAAGGTACATTTTTGTATATGTTTCACATCAAAAGATGAGAATTTGAAAGTAGGGACATCTTGAGCTCAATTTAAACCCACGGGTCAGGTCAAAATTGTTCACAATACTAGTCAAATAGTGAAGTAAAACACCTGGCCCCAGCCTGGTCTAATCTCTTAGTCTTATACCTGAGATTGATTGCAGGTTTCTTGCAACAGGATTGCAGTCCACTTCATCAGGAGAGTCAATCTATTTTCTCACTTTTATCAGCACTATCTTTGGCTAACAGACTTCATTCAGACAGCAATAATGTCTTTCAAGTCTAGATTTCATGCCCAAGGAAGTCTTTTATGCCTTTGTATGATCTTTAAACCTTGAGTATGGACAAGCTTGGTTATAGACTAGAAAACATGTGGCTGGAACAAGTAGTTGAGGCAAGAAGAAGAGCCATCTTCCAAATCACTCAAGTCACAAATGAACATCAAAAAATAGGCCCAGCTCTAAAACTCGCAGCCTCTGCAGCCTAACTAAATTACCCACTCTTAAAATCGGGATCTAATTAAGTGATTCAAAAATTACTAACTAAACTCAGTAGTTTGATGATCTACTTACGCAGTAAAATCTAACTCAGATCATAAATTATGGATTCTTCATCAAAATATGAATTAGGCCTTCAATATTTCGAGGACTGATCAGATGGTTACTGGAGATGAAAAATTAACACAGAACAGTGCTTGCAATTCCAGTGATTTCTTCTAACCACACAAATAGGTAGTGCTAACAAGATCTACTTGGACCAAATGGTCCAAAAAGGCCATATTACAATGGTGTGGCATCACATATCTATAATTATATCACTTAAGAGAGGCAGGAAGATGTTGAGTTCAAGGCCAGGATGAGCTACATTCCAGGTGAAACCTTGACTTCAAAAAAAGGTCCCATGTGAGAAGGTTTTCAAAAGCCAAACACAATTTTGACAAGGTACTTTCTAGCATACTTGCCTAACAGACATAATCTGGATCCCTTCTCCAGCAGAAGGAAAGGAAGACGAAGTAGAAGGGAGAGTGAGAACAAAAACAGAGATGCAAAGCAAAGATACAAGAAAGAACTCAAGGAGTGTTCTAGGAATGGCAAACAGTTTAGGACAGATGAAGTGTAGGGAGCAAATGATGGAAGGCAAATTCTGAAGGGTCGTACATCTTGCTGTGAAATTTGAATCCCTCTTGTAGGACTTGAGTGCTACAAATTGTCCTAAGGGAAAAATTGGACTAATTAGATCTGTTTTAAGAAAGCTGATGACAAGTAGAAGACGGATTAATGGACAGAGTCCAATTTGGGCGTCAGCTGGAAAGCAGTTACTACGTTTGAAAAGGGTCCGTAAGCAAGGGCAAGAAGACGTCTTTATAAGATGCTTCAGAGGAGCAAAGTTTGAGACTTGACAACCAACTAAGTATGGGCTGGGAGGGTGAGTAAAGTTGTATGGGGAGATAAGGAGCCATGGCAAGTCTCTACTTTGGAATCATAGAAGCATGGTAAGTACATTAATTAAGGAAGAACAGAAGAGTAGACTAAAGGGAATCCCTAGGCACATTCCCTAGGAACACAGATAAAAGGCCATTAATGAATGATCCACATCCAGACCCAGAATAGGGAACCTGATAGTAGGGCACCTTTTTTTATGTTGCATGGTCAAATTTTACTGTTTTGTTTTCTTTTAAAGATAGGGTCTCATCCAGGTAGTGGTGGCACATTGCCTTTAATCGCAACACACAGGAGGCAAAAAAGCAGGTGGATCTCTGAGTTCGAGGCCTGCTACAGAGTGAGTTCCAGGATAGCCAGGGCTATGCAGAGAAACCATGATTCAAAACAAATAAACAAACAAAAGAAAAAAAAAACACAAAATGATAGGGTCTCATTATACAGCTCAGGCTGGCCTCAAACTTCTGAATTGCATGCCTTGACCTCTTTAGTGCTGGAATTTGGGGAATTATCTTAAGAACATGGGGGGGGGGGGCAATTCAAAATATGAGAGTGAAGGTATGAATGCAGAATATTCAGAGAAAGATAAAGATGCAGAAAACAAAATGCTAAAAGATGACAAAATCCTGGGGTGGGAAGGCAACTAAAATCTCAGGGACTAAAGAAAAGTAACTCTAAACATCAGTGATGGTGATTAGGAACAGAGGGAAACCTTGAGGCATCTACTTTGCTCATTCTCTTCTGTAGCTGTCAGTCTTCCCCTTGGGTTCCTCCCACTTAACCAGGTCCTAAATATGTCAATGACATTAATGCAGACTACATGAGTAACAGTGTCTATGTCCAGGCAAATATTGATCATTTTAAATAGTTTTATTTTGATTTTGAGATATAGCCTCACACATTAGACCAGACTGGTCTCAAACTTGGGCTAATCCTCCTGTTTCTGCCTCAGAAACACTGGAATTATAAATACACTCAACAGACCAAGAAAGGTGGTGGGGTATATACAAGTTTTAAAAACACCTTTATTCCACCTACTACAGAAATGACTATCAACTTTGGTATTTGTGGCACATACTTGAAATGCGCTTATATAAGTTTAACATCCCAAATCCACAATCTGAATGCTACAAAATCTGAAGAACTTTATTCCTGATCTCACTTTGTGACACAATCAAAACAAAGACAAAATAAAGACATTATTTAAAATTACAACCAAGCAGTACGGATAATTTATATAAATATAAATTAGACCCATGCTTAAACTTGGGTCCCATTAGGTAGGGACAAATATTGTAAAATCTAAAAGATCCAACGTACTTCTGGACTCAAGCATCTCAGATAAAGGTCTACTTAACTCTGTAGCTAGCTTAAGAAGACATCTACTGGATAAATTTTCTTCATGTGCCCTTTGCAATTAAAAAAGAACTTAAAAATAAAAAGCCCTGAGTTTTGGGGGCCTATAACCAGACCCTGATGACACTAGTTAAAAAAAATATAACAGAAAACAAACAAGCAGACAAACAAAACCAGACTTAGGGGGTGCGGCCTCTGTGTAGCAGGGGCTAGTAATGAGGACACATTTTGCTGGAACAAGCTTGCCACTTCAAAAGATTGTCACCTGTTAA
Organism: Mus musculus; assembly: GCF_000001635.26. NCBI lineage: Eukaryota > Metazoa > Chordata > Mammalia > Rodentia > Muridae > Mus > Mus musculus. Next base: position 19,230,810 of record NC_000086.7, read on the forward strand.
TCCAAGAACTCCACTAGAGGAATCTCAACACTAAACAAAGAATTCCTCTTGATGACCTGCCAGCTGACATCCAGATCTTCCTATCACAGGTGGTTGTATCTAATGAGATGCTTTAAAAGCAATACAAGGCCATCATGGTGATGCATGCTGGTAAACCTGGCATTCAGGAAACTAAGGCAGAAGAATTGGCTGAAGTTAGAAGCCAGCTCAGGACTATACCACCAGTCTTTGTTTCAAGAAATAAAATTTTAAAATAAAAAGAACTCTGAAGTAGGCAAAGATTTTCTAGGTAGAACAAAAAGGCAATAACCATAAAAGAAAAAAAGAAAAAAAGTAAGTGAACTTTATTAAAAATATCAAAAGACATGTTAAGAATAAAAAGACAAACCACAGGTTGGAAGAAAAAGGGTGGGTTGGTTTTGGTTTTGTTTTATGTCTAAAACAGGGTCTCACTAGTGGCTCAGGCTGTACTTGAACTAACAATATTCCAATCAACATCTCCTGAGTGATAGGATTGCAGGTGACTACAACCAAACCCAGAAATACTAATACATATACACTGACAAAGGACTCACATGAAAACTAATATATTTCTAACAATAAAATAAGGGGTTTCAAAAGTGAGTAAATAGTTGGACATGGTGCTTCATGACATCAATTTTAGCACTTGAGAGCCTAGGGCAAGAAAATCACCAGTTGGACAGTTGGAGGCCAACCTGAGCTATATACCAAGTGCAGGGCCAGCCTGTGCGACTGCCTTAAAAACAAAACAAAACAACAACAAAAAAAAAAGGAGCAAAAGATTTGGACAGCACTCAAAAAGGATATAAAAATGTCAATGGTATCTTTACCATTCAGCATGACCACTCAACAAGAATGGATTTTAAACTCACAAGGATCACCTCACAGTAATCAGAATGGGTACTACTCAGTAGAGGGTTGCGGGACAGAAATGAACAAGTTTTGGTCAGGCTGTAGAGAAATCAGAACCTTCATGCTACTGTCAGTAGTGTAAAATGGGTCTAAAGCACAGCACAAACCGTATAGCAGTTCCTTAAAAAAATAAAAATAAATTCTTCCAGACACTCTACCTTGTCTCTCTGTCTCTGTCTCTCTGTGTGCGTATGTGTGCATGTATGTGTGTGTATTGAAAATAGAGTCTTAAGGAGAATATCTGTACCTTTATGTGTATGGCAGCATTATTCACATCAGCCAAAAGATGGCACTAGTCAAGAGTCTGTGGACAAGTAAATGGGTATTATTTTACATACACACACAGAATATAAAAGTTCCAATGTGGGCAGACTTTGAAGCAGCATTCTAACTGAAATAAGATGACAATAACCCAGATCACTTTAAGATTCTACTCACGAAGTGCCTACAGTGGTAAATTCATAGAAACTAGCATGTTGGTTACTATATTAGCAAGGGGGTATAAGGTATTTTATTTTATCAGAGCTTTGGTTTTCTTGTGAATAGTAGAAATACATATGTAACAATGTGAACAAACCGAATGTTAGTAACTATATACAAGAAAATAGGTTAAATAATAATTTGCATGTATATATATTTTTAACCAGAATTTTAAAGTATGTATTTTTAAACCTACAAAAATATAACTGTGCTCTCATCAAACATAAGTAAAAATCAAATAAAAATTATGTGTGACTACAGCTTCCTGCTTGGAAATAGCTCAAGCATTATAGACCAGCCTTAGCAATAAAGAATACAGAGAGAGCATGTCTAAAAAAAAAAGTATCACTTAAAATGTAGAGAGGAACCAGAATTTTTACATGGCACTAGTAGAATTTTAGTTGGTATTACTACTTTGGAAAACTTTTGGCAACATCTACTGAAGATCAATCTCTGAGTATTACATTCTATCCTATGTTTATGTCGGGAGAACTGAGTAGAAATGTGCACCAAAGGAAACAAGCAAGAACGTTCAAAGATGTTTCATTCATTTTAGCCAAATCCTGGATACTACCCAAAGATGTAACAAAAAACAAGTAAATTATTACTCAATTTATTCAAGGGATCAACTAATTGCCTGTGAAACAAGACATACACCAGAGAGTTCCTATTGTATGATATTATTGATATAGATCTTAAAAGCAGATCAAAGCAGTAGATTGAGTTTTATTATTGTTTAATGGCAATTTAGTTTACCTTCATGATGGAATCAAGATGAATAGTGAATCGATTGGGCATGAACTCTTCTTAAGTGCTGGAAAGGTACTAGGCTTGATCTGTCCCAGGCTGAATAGAAACAGGAAACATTAAATGAGCAGTATACTTTGGATTACTTCACTTTGTCCTTTTACTACATGTTTGCTATTTCTCAAAGGTAAATTATTTGTAAAACATCTCAGGCCTTTCAATCAGGAGTCTCTGATTCAAAAGCCAACAAAGTGTAACCTTAATTTTTTTTTTAAACCTTCTTTAGGTTTGGACCCTATTCTACTAGGACTTCCCAGTTTCCTAATATACCTGTTTCCTGTTCCCTTTCCTAAAAGCACTCTTTACCTAGTGGGTCTTTTTAGAATTACCTGGTTTTCTTTGATCTAGTCTATACTTGGAATGTATACTTTGTGTTTGCTTTCCACTGGGGAAATGTCCGATTTAACAATGTTTCCTTTTTCAGTTTTTGGGGTTTTTTTTTGGGGGGGGGGTTGAGACAAGGCTTCCCTGGTAGCCGTACCTGTCCTGGAACTTGCTCTATAGACCAAGCCTGCCTTTGACTCCCAAGTGCTGGAAGTAAAGGGTGTGCTACCACGCCCTGCCCTGGTGCTTTGTTTAGTTTAGTTTTGTTTAGTTTAGTTTTGTTTTGTTTTGAGACAGGGTTTCAGTGCATACCACAGATTTCACCTGCTACTGCTTCCTGAGAGTTAGGATTAAAATCATACGCCACTATGACAGTCATGGCCTTTTTAATTTTCAAAAACATCACAGAATTTTATTTTAGATTCCCATTAGCTCATGGCCACCTTCCCCCAACTAGAAAAGCATAATGTCAAAAATCACAATATAAGACTGGAGATGGTCAGGGTTAGAGCATTTACCTGGTATGTATTCAAGGCCCTGAGTTCCATTCCTAGCAGCACCCCACGCCCAGAAAATATGTGTGTGTTTGTGTGTGTGTGTGTGTGTGTGTGAGAGAGAGAGACAGACAGACAGAGACAGAGAGACAGAGACAGAGACAGAGACAGACAGAGACAAAAAGAGTCTATATATTATAAAGTGTTATCAAACTTTGGAGTGGTTCATAACTATGTCAAGTTAGGTCCTGCTACCTACCCTCAAAAAGCCAGTTAAAAGAGCCAAATTAAATGTGGGAAGCAAAAAGGGCAAATGTATCTAATGTAGCCACAATGGGAACAAGGACAAGGAGACTCACTATCTCCCAAGCCAGTCAAGGTCCTAATGCAAAATCAAAGTTTAAATATAGGTCCAAGGATTTACCTATCTAAGCAGTCTTGATCAAGGTATGGTCGCACCTACCAATGACCCATCATGATCTGGACTGAAAGGTGTTCTGACAAGTTGCTATAACTGTGTGAAATCTCTTTTGCAGAGATAATCTCCCCCTCTGGCTGATGGCTTTTTCTTCTTCTCAGGGAAATGTCCATTTCTTCAGGGTCCATTCTTTCAATAGTCTCACAATCAGATTGAGACACACATTGTCTCTTTGGAATATCTTGAATTCTGCAGTCAGGTTACAGTGTTCTCACACTCCAGTATTTGATAAATGTATGGCATCCTTCTCATACCTATACTTTCTCCCCGCTATCTACCTATGTAAGAAGAGAAACGTTCATTCTTTTTATAAAGGGATATTTTATTGCCTAACTGTAAGCAGTCAGTTAGCACATGTAACAACAGCTTTTACTTCGGAAAAGAAAAGAAAGAAAAAAAAAAAAAGGTAATGTCTTCTCCATCTCCCCTGGCTCCTTCCATTAGTAATGATGTGGATATTAAAGAGATTCATATGCAAAATCTTACACTGTAATAATAATCAGAGACAAATCCTTCTGCTCTTACAATTTTGCAAACTTGATTGCCTTTGCATTGCATATAACATGCCTGTATTTTAGTCAAAGGGGTGAATTGCTGGGCTGAAAAAGCAGCCAGATAATAATTGCAAAGCAATGAGAAGGTTCTAAACACAGAGAGGCTAGTGTGAAAAAAAACTGCGTGGGCCAAGCTAAGTGGTGGAGTGCTTGCCTAGCACGCACAAAGCCCCAGCATAAACCAGGAGAGGTACACACATATAATGTCAGCACTAGGGAGGCAGAGGTAGAGAGTGTGAAGTACAAAGAAGCTTTGTGACGTAGCCATATTCTGATCAATGTGATATAGAATTAACAGCAGTAGTTCTAATATTGGCTCAACATGACAAGTCAGAAATGTAATTAAAAAAAAGTGTGGAGCAGCTGGCAGATAAACGTTTTAAAAAGAAATGATCAGATCACTCTTTAAAATACACCATTTGGATACAATGGAAAAACAACACCTCTTTTAGAATAGTAAACTGGAATGATCTGGCATGCTGCATATTTTTATTTAAATGCACTATCTGAAATAGATAATTAGTCTTACATTCTCCTCTGAGAGAACCTTGAAATATGTTTCACTTCAAAAAAGTCTATAGAAATATCAAAATATTTAGCATAAAAGAAAATGGGTTAGCACTATTGAAATGAAATAATTATAAAGCCAGATAGATGAATTGTCCTACATACCTGTGGTTTTTTGGATTCCTACGTTTGCTTACTCATATACATTCAACTCTTAATTTTTCTGAAACCACTTCTTTAGAAGCTTTCGGCTTCAACACTGCCACCTGTAGACATAAACAAGAAATAAATCCTGTATTATTCATCAGCAATGCATCTTTCCTGGGCATCTAATAGAGAAAATGGAAGGGAAAGTGAAAAAATATTTGCTCCAAAAGAGCCAAGTGTTCTTTCTCTCAAAGCAACATACCTAAGTCATCTCCTCCCACAACGGTTTAATAAAGAAGTTGCTTAGAAACTGAAATGTTCCTATGTCCCAGGTCATCAACCAAATGGCCTTCTCCCCAGTTCATTGAGAGAGAGAGAGAGAGAGAGAGAGAGAGAGAGAGAGAGAGAGCATTCAGGAAGGTTGAGAAGGGAAATGACCAAATATTTGAGACCATCCTGGGCTATCGGGTTCCAAGCTAGCCTAGGAATAAACCGAAAATCAAAAAAAAAAAAAAAAAAAAAAAAAAAGAGGGAGAGTAGGGAGATGGGGTTGAAAGGGAGAGATCAAGGGAGGAGAAGAAGAAGAAGGGGAGGGGGAGAGAGAGAGAGAGAGAGAGAGAGCACATGCCAGCATAACTTAACAGCCATTTCAAGACCTACCTTTTAAAATTACAAAACAGCTTGCCCTGTATGATAATCTGGGGATAAAGAATTCCATAAATTAACCAGATAAAAAGAGATAACGGACCCAAGCTAGGGTTATTACATCAAAA